>NC_086377.1:36915419-38324189 GCF_036588685.1 Mytilus trossulus | reverse complement strand
GTTTGGTTGGTTCAAATTGACTTCAAATACATTTGTCAATACATTTAAGAAAGTAACTCGGTCAAATGACCGATTTTAGGTGACATCAAAGACAATTATCAAAAAAATTATCAAATTTACGGTTAAATGTCAAAAAGTTATCAATATACCAAAAACAGGTTTGCTGTTGTATTATTTACAATTATCCTATACATATGGTCAATTGAAAGTAACATCTGAATGAATTATCCCAAAAAAGGTAAAATATACTTAAAAAAGTATTATAATTCTATAATGAAGGTTTGGTTTGTTCAAATTGACTTCAAATGCATTTGTCAAAACATGTTAGAAAGTATTTCGGTCAAATAACCGATTTAAGGTAACATCAAATACAATTATCAATACATATTAGAAAATTGTCTTGGTCAAGTGACCGATTTAAGGTAACATCAAAGACAATTACCAACACATTTTAGAAAGTATCTCGGTCAAATGACCGATTTAAGGTAACATCAAATACAATTATCAATAAATATTAGAAAGTTGTCTTGGTCAAATGACCGATTTAAGGTAACATCAAATACAATTATCAATGCATATTAGAAAGTTGTTTTGGTCAAATGACCGATTTTAAGGTAACATCAAATACAATTATCAATACATATTAGAAAGTTGTTTTGGTCAAAAGACCGATTTAAGATAACATCAATTACAATTATCAAAAAAAGGTTCAAATTAACAGTTAAATGTCGAAAAGTTATCAATATACCTACAACAGGTTTGCTGTTGTATTATTTAAAATTATCCTATAAATATGATCAATTGAAGGTAACATTTGAAAGAATTATCCGAAAAGTGGTAAAATTTACTAAAAAAGTGTTTAAATAATATATTGAAGGTTTGGGTGGTCCAAATTGACTTCAAATAAATTTGTCAATACATTTTAGAAATTATCTCGGTCAAATGACCGATTTAAGGTAACATCAAATACAATTATCAATACATATTAGAAAGTTGTCTTGATCAAATGACCGATTTAAGGTAACATCAATTACAAGTACCAAAAAAATTATCAAATTTACGGTTAAATGTCGAGAGTTATCAATATACCAACAACAGGTTTGCAGTTGTATTATTTACAATTTTCTTACAAATATAGTCAATTGAAAGTAACATCTGAATGAATTATCCCAAAAGTGGTAAAATATACTGAAAAAAAGTATTATAATTCTATAATGAAGGTTTGGTTTGTTCAAATTGACTTCAAATGCATTTTTCAATACATGTTAGAAAGTATTTCGGCCAAATAACTGATGTAAGTTAACATCAAATACAATTATTAATACATATTAGAAAGTTGTCTTGGTCCAATGACCGATTCAAGGTAACATCAAATGCAATTATCAATAAATATTAGAAAGTTGTTTTGGTCAAATGACCGATTGAAGGTAAAATCAAATACAATTATCAATACAATATTAGAAAGTTGTCTTGGTCAAATGACCGATTTAAGGTAACATCAAATACAATTATAAAAAATATATGAAAGTTTTCTTGGTCAAATGACCGATTTGAGGTAACATCAATTACAAGTATAAAAAAAATGGTCAAATTAACAGTAAAATGTCGAAAAGTTATCAATTAACCTACAACAAGTTTGCTGCTGTATTGTTTACAATCATCCTATAAATATGGTCAATAAAAGGTAACATCTGAAAGAATTATCCAAAAAGTGGTAAAATTTACTGAAAAAGTATTATAATTCTCAATAATGACGGTTTGGTTTGTTCAAATGCATTTGTCAATACACTTTAGAAAGAATTTCGGCCAAATAACTGATGTAAGTTAACATCAAATACAATTATTAATACATATTAGAAAGTTGTCTTGGTCCAATGACCGATTCAAGGTAACATCAAATGCAATTATCAATAAATATTAGAAAGTTGTTTTGGTCAAATGACCGATTGAAGGTAAAATCAAATACAATTATCAATACAATATTAGAAAGTTGTCTTGGTCAAATGACCGATTTAAGGTAACATCAAATACAATTATAAAAAATATATGAAAGTTTTCTTGGTCAAATGACCGATTTGAGGTAACATCAATTACAAGTATAAAAAAAATGGTCAAATTAACAGTAAAATGTCGAAAAGTTATCAATTAACCTACAACAAGTTTGCTGCTGTATTGTTTACAATCATCCTATAAATATGGTCAATAAAAGGTAACATCTGAAAGAATTATCCAAAAAGTGGTAAAATTTACTGAAAAAGTATTATAATTCTCAATAATGACGGTTTGGTTTGTTCAAATGCATTTGTCAATACACTTTAGAAAGAATTTCGGTCAAATGACCGATTTAAGGTAACATCAAATACAATTATTAATACATATTAGAAAGTTGTCTTGGTACAATAACCGATTTAAGGTAACATCAATTACAATTATCAAAAAAATGGTCAAATTAACAGTAAAATGCCGAAAAGTTATCAATATACCTACAACAGGTTTGCTGTTGTATTATTTACAATCATCCTAAAAATATGGTCAATTGAAGGTAACAATTGAAAGAATTATCCAAAAAGTGGTAAAATTTACTAAAAAAGTATTATAATTCTATAATGAAGGTTTGGTTTGTTCAAATTGACTTCAAATGCATTTTTCATTACATGTTAGAAAGTATTTCGGTCAAATAACCGATTTAAGTTAACATCAAATACAATTATTAATACATATTAGAAAGTTGTCTTGGTCCAATGACCGATTCAAGGTAACATCAAATGCAATTATCAATAAATATTAGAAAGTTGTTTTGGTCAAATGACCGATTGAAGGTAAAATCAAATAAAATTATCAATACAATATAAGAAAGTTGTCTTGGTCAAATGACCGATTTAAGGTAACATCAAATACAATTATAAAAAATATATGAAAGTTTTCTTGGTCAAATGACCGATTTGAGGTAACATCAATTACAAGTATAAAAAAAAAGGTCAAATTAACAGTAAAATGTCGAAAAGTTATCAATTTACCTACAACAAGTTTGCTGCTGTATTGTTTACAATTATCCTATAAATAGGGTCAATTAAAGGTAACATCTGAAAGAATTATCCAAAAAGTGGTAAAATTTACTGAAAAAGTATTATTATTCTCAATATTGAAGGTTTGGTTTGTTCAAATGCATTTGTCAATACACTTTAGAAAGAATTTCGGTTAAATGACCGATTTAAGGTAACATCAAATACAATTATTAATACACATTAGAAAGTTGTCTTGGTCCAATATCCGATTTAAGGTAAAATCAATTACAATTATAAAAAAAATGGTCAAATTAACAGTAAAATGCCGAAAAGTTATCAATATACCTACAACAGGTTTGCTGTTGTATTATTTACAATCATCCTAAAAATATGGTCAATTGAAGGTAACATTTGAAAGAATTATCCAAAAAGTCGTAAAATTTACTAAAAAAGTGTTATAATTCTATAATGAAGGTTTGGTTGGTTCAAATTGACTTCAAATACATTTGTCAATACATTTAAGAAGGTAACTCGGTCAAATGACCGATTTAAGGTGACATCAAATACAATTATCAAAAAAATTATCAAATTTTCGGTTAAATGTCAAAAAGTTATCAATATACCAAAAACAGGTTTGCTGTTGTATTATTTACAATTATCCTATACATATGGTCAATTGAAAGTAACATCTGAATGAATTATCCCAAAAAAGGTAAAATATACTTAAAAAAGTATTATAATTCTATAATGAAGGTTTGGTTTGTTCAAATTGACTTCAAATGCATTTGTCAATACATGTTAGAAAGTATTTCGGTCAAATAACCGATTTAAGGTAACATCAAATACAATTATCAAGACATAATAGAAAATTGTCTTGGTCAAATGAACGATTTAAGGTAACATCAAAGACAATTACCAACACATTTTAGAAAGTATCTCGGTCAAATGACCGATTTAAGGTAACATCAAATGCAATTATCAATAAATATTAGAAAGTTGTCTTGGTCAAATGACCGATTTAAGGTAACATCAAATACAATTATCAATGCATATTAGAAAATTGTTTTGGTCAAATGACCGATTTTAAGGTAACATCAAATACAATTATCAATACATATTAGAAAGTTGTTTTGGTCAAAAGACCGATTTAAGATAACATCAATTACAATTATCAAAAAAAGGTTCAAATTAACAGTTAAATGTCGAAAAGTTATCAATATACCTACAACAGGTTTGCTGTTGTATTATTTAAAATTATCCTATAAATATGATCAATTGAAGGTAACATTTGAAAGAATTATCCGAAAAGTGGTAAAATTTAATAAAAAAGTGTTTAAATAATATATTGAAGGTTTGGGTGGTCCAAATTGACTTCAAATAAATTTGTCAATACATTTTAGAAATGATCTCGGTCAAATGACCGATTTAAGGTAACATCAAATACAATTATCAATACATATTAGAAAGTTGTCTTGATCAAATGACCGATTTAAGGTAACATCAATTACAAGTACCAAAAAAATTATCAAATTTACGGTTAAATGTCGAGAGTTATCAATATACCAACAACAGGTTTGCAGTTGTATTATTTACAATTTTCTTACAAATATAGTCAATTGAAAGTAACATCTGAATGAATTATCCCAAAAGTGGTAAAATATACTGAAAAAAAGTATTATAATTCTATAAAGAAGGTTTGGTTTGTTCAAATTGACTTCAAATGCATTTTTCAATACATGTTAGAAAGTATTTCGGCCAAATAACCGATGTAAGTTAACATCAAATACAATTATTAATACATATTAGAAAGTTGTCTTGGTCCAATGACCGATTCAAGGTAACATCAAATGCAATTATCAATAAATATTAGAAAGTTGTTTTGGTCAAATGACCGATTGAAGGTAAAATCAAATACAATTATCAATACAATATTAGAAAGTTGTCTTGGTCAAATGACCGATTTAAGGTAACATCAAATACAATTATAAAAAATATATGAAAGTTTTCTTGGTCAAATGACCGATTTGAGGTAACATCAATTACAAGTATAAAAAAAATGGTCAAATTAACAGTAAAATGTCGAAAAGTTATCAATTTACCTACAACAAGTTTGCTGCTGTATTGTTTACAATCATCCTATAAATATGGTCAATAAAAGGTAACATCTGAAAGAATTATCCAAAAAGTGGTAAAATTTACTGAAAAAGTATTATAATTCTCAATAATGACGGTTTGGTTTGTTCAAATGCATTTGTCAATACACTTTAGAAAGAATTTCGGTCAAATGACCGATTTAAGGTAACATCAAATACAATTATTAATACATATTAGAAAGTTGTCTTGGTACAATAACCGATTTAAGGTAACATCAATTACAATTATCAAAAAAATGGTCAAATTAACAGTAAAATGCCGAAAAGTTATCAATATACCTACAACAGGTTTGCTGTTGTATTATTTACAATCATCCTAAAAATATGGTCAATTGAAGGTAACAATTGAAAGAATTATCCAAAAAGTGGTAAAATTTACTAAAAAAGTATTATAATTCTATAATGAAGGTTTGGTTTGTTCAAATTGACTTCAAATGCATTTTTCATTACATGTTAGAAAGTATTTCGGTCAAATAACCGATTTAAGTTAACATCAAATACAATTATTAATACATATTAGAAAGTTGTCTTGGTCCAATGACCGATTCAAGGTAACATCAAATGCAATTATCAATAAATATTAGAAAGTTGTTTTGGTCAAATGACCGATTGAAGGTAAAATCAAATAAAATTATCAATACAATATAAGAAAGTTGTCTTGGTCAAATGACCGATTTAAGGTAACATCAAATACAATTATAAAAAATATATGAAAGTTTTCTTGGTCAAATGACCGATTTGAGGTAACATCAATTACAAGTATAAAAAAAAAGGTCAAATTAACAGTAAAATGTCGAAAAGTTATCAATTTACCTACAACAAGTTTGCTGCTGTATTGTTTACAATTATCCTATAAATAGGGTCAATTAAAGGTAACATCTGAAAGAATTATCCAAAAAGTGGTAAAATTTACTGAAAAAGTATTATTATTCTCAATAATGAAGGTTTGGTTTGTTCAAATGCATTTGTCAATACACTTTAGAAAGAATTTCGGTTAAATGACCGATTTAAGGTAACATCAAATACAATTATTAATACACATTAGAAAGTTGTCTTGGTACAATATCCGATTTAAGGTAAAATCAATTACAATTATCAAAAAAATGGTCAAATTAACAGTAAAATGCCGAAAAGTTATCAATATACCTACAACAGGTTTGCTGTTGTATTATTTACAATCATCCTAAAAATATGGTCAATTGAAGGTAACATTTGAAAGAATTATCCAAAAAGTCGTAAAATTTACTAAAAAAGTGTTATAATTCTATAATGAAGGTTTGGTTGGTTCAAATTGACTTCAAATACATTTGTCAATACATTTAAGAAGGTAACTCGGTCAAATGACCGATTTAAGGTGACATCAAATACAATTATCAAAAAAATTATCAAATTTTCGGTTAAATGTCAAAAAGTTATCAATATACCAAAAACAGGTTTGCTGTTGTATTATTTACAATTATCCTATACATATGGTCAATTGAAAGTAACATCTGAATGAATTATCCCAAAAAAGGTAAAATATACTTAAAAAAGTATTATAATTCTATAATGAAGGTTTGGTTTGTTCAAATTGACTTCAAATGCATTTGTCAATACATGTTAGAAAGTATTTCGGTCAAATAACCGATTTAAGGTAACATCAAATACAATTATCAATACACATTAGAAAGTTGTCTTGGTACAATATCAGATTTAAGGTAAAATCAATTACAATTATCAAAAAAATGGTCAAATTAACAGTAAAATGCCGAAAAGTTATCAATATACCTACAACAGGTTTGCTGTTGTATTATTTACAATCATCCTAAAAATATGGTCAATTGAAGGTAACATTTGAAAGAATTATCCAAAAAGTCGTAAAATTTACTAAAAAAGTGTTATAATTCTATAATGAAGGTTTGGTTGGTTCAAATTGACTTCAAATACATTTGTCAATACATTTAAGAAGGTAACTCGGTCAAATGACCGATTTAAGGTGACATCAAATACAATTATCAAAAAAATTATCAAATTTTCGGTTAAATGTCAAAAAGTTATCAATATACCAAAAACAGGTTTGCTGTTGTATTATTTACAATTATCCTATACATATGGTCAATTGAAAGTAACATCTGAATGAATTATCCCAAAAAAGGTAAAATATACTTAAAAAAGTATTATAATTCTATAATGAAGGTTTGGTTTGTTCAAATTGACTTCAAATGCATTTGTCAATACATGTTAGAAAGTATTTCGGTCAAATAACCGATTTAAGGTAACATCAAATACAATTATCAATACATATTAGAAAATTGTCTTGGTCAAATGAACGATTTAAGGTAACATCAAAGACAATTACCAACACATTTTAGAAAGTATCTCGGTCAAATGACCGATTTAAGGTAACATCAAATACAATTATCAATAAATATTAGAAAATTGTTTTGGTCAAATGACCGATTTTAAGGTAACATCAAATACAATTATCAATACATATTAGAAAGTTGTTTTGGTCAAAAGACCGATTTAAGATAACATCAATTACAATTATCAAAAAAAGGTTCAAATTAACAGTTAAATGTCGAAAAGTTATCAATATACCTACAACAGGTTTGCTGTTGTATTATTTAAAATTATCCTATAAATATGATCAATTGAAGGTAACATTTGAAAGAATTATCCGAAAAGTGGTAAAATTTACTAAAAAAGTGTTTAAATAATATATTGAAGGTTTGGGTGGTCCAAATTGACTTCAAATAAATTTGTCAATACATTTTAGAAATGATCTCGGTCAAATGACCGATTTAAGGTAACATCAAATACAATTATCAATACATATTAGAAAGTTGTCTTGATCAAATGACCGATTTAAGGTAACATCAATTACAAGTACCAAAAAAATTATCAAATTTACGGTTAAATGTCGAGAGTTATCAATATACCAACAACAGGTTTGCAGTTGTATTATTTACAATTTTCTTACAAATATAGTCAATTGAAAGTAACATCTGAATGAATTATCCCAAAAGTGGTAAAATATACTGAAAAAAAGTATTATAATTCTATAATGAAGGTTTGGTTTGTTCAAATTGACTTCAAATGCATTTTTCAATACATGTTAGAAAGTATTTCGGCCAAATAACCGATGTAAGTTAACATCAAATACAATTATTAATACATATTAGAAAGTTGTCTTGGTCCAATGACCGATTCAAGGTAACATCAAATGCAATTATCAATAAATATTAGAAAGTTGTTTTGGTCAAATGACCGATTGAAGGTAAAATCAAATACAATTATCAATACAATATTAGAAAGTTGTCTTGGTCAAATGACCGATTTAAGGTAACATCAAATACAATTATAAAAAATATATGAAAGTTTTCTTGGTCAAATGACCGATTTGAGGTAACATCAATTACAAGTATAAAAAAAATGGTCAAATTAACAGTAAAATGTCGAAAAGTTATCAATTTACCTACAACAAGTTTGCTGCTGTATTGTTTACAATCATCCTATAAATATGGTCAATAAAAGGTAACATCTGAAAGAATTATCCAAAAAAAGGTAAAATTTACTGAAAAAGTATTATTATTCTCAATAATGACGGTTTGGTTTGTTCAAATGCATTTGTCAATACACTTTAGAAAGAATTTCGGTCAAATGACCGATTTAAGGTAACATCAAATACAATTATTAATACATATTAGAAAGTTGTCTTGGTACAATAACCGATTTAAGGCAACATCAATTACAATTATCAAAAAAATGGTCAAATTAACAGTAAAATGCCGAAAAGTTATCAATATACCTACAACAGGTTTGCTGTTGTATTATTTACAATCATCCTAAAAATATGGTCAATTGAAGGTAACATTTGAAAGAATTATCCAAAAAGTGGTAAAATTTACTAAAAAAGTATTATAATTCTATAATGAAGGTTTGGTTTGTTCAAATTGACTTCAAATGCATTTTTCAATACATGTTAGAAAGTATTTCGGTCAAATAACCGATTTAAGTTAACATCAAATACAATTATTAATACATATTAGATAGTTGTCTTGGTCCAATGACCGATTCAAGGTAACATCAAATGCAATTATCAATAAATATTAGAAAGTTGTTTTGGTCAAATGACCGATTGAAGGTAAAATCAAATAAAATTATCAATACAATATTAGAAAGTTGTCTTGGTCAAATGACCGATTTAAGGTAACATCAAATAAAATTATAAAAAAATATATGAAAGTTTTCTTGGTCAAATGACCGATTTGAGGTAACATCAATTACAAGTATAAAAAAAAAGGTCAAATTAACAGTAAAATGTCGAAAAGTTATCAATTTACCTACAACAAGTTTGCTGCTGTATTGTTTACAATTATCCTATAAATATGGTCAATTAAAGGTAACATCTGAAAGAATTATCCAAAAAGTGGTAAAATTTACTGAAAAAGTATTATTATTCTCAATATTGAAGGTTTGGTTTGTTCAAATGCATTTGTCAATACACTTTAGAAAGAATTTCGGTTAAATGACCGATTTAAGGTAACATCAAATACAATTATTAATACACATTAGAAAGTTGTCTTGGTACAATAACCGATTTAAGGTAAAATCAATTACAATTATCAAAAAAATGGTCAAATTAACAGTAAAATGCCGAAAAGATATCAATATACCTACAACAGGTTTGCTGTTGTATTATTTACAATCATCCTAAAAATATGGTCAATTGAAGGTAACATTTGAAAGAATTATCCAAAAAGTCGTAAAATTTACTAAAAAAGTGTTATAATTCTATAATGAAGGTTTGGTTGGTTCAAATTGACTTCAAATACATTTGTCAATACATTTAAGAAGGTAACTCGGTCAAATGACCGATTTAAGGTGACATCAAATACAATTATCAAAAAAATTATCAAATTTTCGGTTAAATGTCAAAAAGTTATCAATATACCAAAAAAAGGTTTGCTGTTGTATTATTTACAATTATCCTATACATATGGTCAATTGAAAGTAACATCTGAATGAATTATCCCAAAAAAGGTAAAATATACTTAAAAAAGTATTATAATTCTATAATGAAGGTTTGGTTTGTTCAAATTGACTTCAAATGCATTTGTCAATACATGTTAGAAAGTATTTCGGTCAAATAACCGATTTAAGGTAACATCAAATACAATTATCAATACATAATAGAAAATTGTCTTGGTCAAATGAACGATTTAAGGTAACATCAAAGACAATTACCAACACATTTTAGAAAGTATCTCGGTCAAATGACCGATTTAAGGTAACATCAAATACAATTATCAATAAATATTAGAAAGTTGTCTTGGTCAAATGACCGATTTAAGGTAACATCAAATACAATTATCAATGCATATTAGAAAGTTGATTTGGTCAAATGACCGATTTTAAGGTAACATCAAATACAATTATCAATACATATTAGAAAGTTGTTTTGGTCAAATGACCGATTTAAGATAACATCAATTACAATTATCAAAAAAAGGTTCAAATTAACAGTTAAATGTCGAAAAGTTATCAATATACCTACAACAGGTTTGCTGTTGTATTATTTAAAATTATCCTATAAATATGATCAATTGAAGGTAACATTTGAAAGAATTATCCGAAAAGTGGTAAAATTTACTAAAAAAGTGTTTAAATAATATATTGAAGGTTTGGGTGGTCCAAATTGACTTCAAATAAATTTGTCAATACATTTTAGAAATTATCTCGGTCAAATGACCGATTTAAGGTAACATCAAATATATTAGAAAGTTGTCTTGATCAAATGACCGATTTAAGGTAACATCAATTACAAGTACCAAAAAAATTATCAAATTTACGGTTAAATGTCGAGAGTTATCAATATACCAACAACAGGTTTGCAGTTGTATTATTTACAATTTTCTTACAAATATAGTCAATTGAAAGTAACATCTGAATGAATTATCCCAAAAGTGGTAAAATATACTGAAAAAAAGTATTATAATTCTATAATGAAGGTTTGGTTTGTTCAAATTGACTTCAAATGCATTTTCAATACATGTTAGAAAGTATTTCGGCCAAATAACCGATGTAAGTTAACATCAAATACAATTATTAATACATATTAGAAAGTTGTCTTGGTCCATGACCGATTTAAAGGTAACATCAAATGCAATTATCAATAAATATTAGAAAGTTGTTTTGGTCAAATGACCGATTGAAGGTAACATCAAATACAATTATCAATACATATTAGAAAGTTGTCTTGGTCAAATGACCGATTTTAAGGTAACATCAAATACAATTATAAAAAATATATGAAAGTTTTCTTGGTCAAATGACCGATTTGAGGTAACATCAATTACAAGTATAAAAAAATGGTCAAATTAACAGTAAAATGTCGAAAAGTTATCAATTTACCTACAACAAGTTTGCTGCTGTATTGTTTACAATTATCCTATAAATATGGTCAATTAAAGGTAACATCTGAAAGAATTATCCAATAAGTGGTAAAATTTACTGAAAAAGTATTATTATTCTCAATAATGAAGGTTTGGTTTGTTCAAATGCATTTGTCAATACACTTTAGAAAGAATTTCGGTTAAATGACCGATTTAAGGTAACATCAAATACAATTATTAATACACATTAGAAAGTTGTCTTGGTACAATAACCGATTTAAGGTAAAATCAATTACAATTATCAAAAAAATGGTCAAATTAACAGTAAAATGCCGAAAAGTTATCAATATACCTACAACAGGTTTGCTGTTGTATTATTTACAATCATCCTAAAAATATGGTCAATTGAAGGTAACATTTGAAAGAATTATCCAAAAAGTCGTAAAATTTACTAAAAAAGTGTTATAATTCTATAATGAAGGTTTGGTTGGTTCAAATTGATTTCAAATACATTTGTCAATACATTTAAGAAAGTAACTCGGTCAAATGACCGATTTAAGGTGACATCAAATACAATTATCAAAAAAATTATCAAATTTACGGTTAAATGTCAAAAAGTTATCAATATACCAAAAACAGGTTTGCTGTTGTATTATTTACAATTATCCTATACATATGGTCAATTGAAAGTAACATCTGAATGAATTATCCCAAAAAAGGTAAAATATACTTAAAAAAGTATTATAATTCTATAATGAAAGTTTGGTTTGTTCAAATTGACTTCAAATGCATTTGTCAATACATGTTAGAAAGTATTTCGGTCAAATAACCGATTTAAGGTAACATCAAATACAATTATCAATACATATTAGAAAATTGTCTTGGTCAAATGAACGATTTAAGGTAACATCAAAGACAATTACCAACACATTTTAGAAAGTATCTCGGTCAAATGACCGATTTAAGGTAACATCATATACAATTATCAATAAATATTAGAAAGTTGTCTTGGTCAAATGACCGATTTAAGGTAACATCAAATACAATTATCAATGCATATTAGAAAGTTGTTTTGGTCAAATGACCGATTTTAAGGTAACATCAAATACAATTATCAATACATATTAGAAAGTTGTTTTGGTCAAATGACCGATTTAAGATAACATCAATTACAATTATCAAAAAAAGGTTCAAATTAACAGTTAAATGTCGAAAAGTTATCAATATACTTACAACAGGTTTGCTGTTGTATTATGTAAAATTATCATATAAATATGATCAATTGAAGGTAACATTTGAAAGAATTATCCGAAAAGTGGTAAAATTTTCTAAAAAAGTGTTTAAATTCTATATTGAAGGTTTGGGTGGTCCAAATTGACTTCAAATACATTTGTCAATACATTTTAGAAATAATAGGTCAAATGACCGATTTAAGGTAAAATCAAATACAATTATCAATACATATTAGAAAGTTGTCTTGATCAAATGACCGATTTAAGGTAACATCAATTACAAGTACCAAAAAAATTATCAAATTTACGGTTAAATGTCGAAAGTTATCAATATACCAACAACAGGTTTGCAGTTGTATTATTTACAATTTTCTTACAAATATAGTCAATTGAAAGTAACATCTGAATGAATTATCCCAAAAGTGGTAAAATATACTGAAAAAAAGTATTATAATTCTATAATGAAGGTTTGGTTTGTTCAAATTGACTTCAAATGCATTTTTCAATACATGTTAGAAAGTATTTCGGTCAAATAACCGATTTAAGTTAACATCAAATACAATTATTAATACATATTAGAAAGTTGTTTTGGTCCATGACCGATTCAAAGGTAACATCAAATGCAATCATCAATAAATATTAGAAAGTTGTTTTGGTCAAATGACCGATTGAAGGTAACATCAAATACAATTATCAATACATATCAGAAAGTTGTCTTGGTCAAATGACCGATTTAAGGTAACATCAAATAAAATTATAAAAAATATATGAAAGTTTTCTTGGTCAAATGACCGATTTGAGGTAACATCAATTACAAGTATAAAAAAAAAGGTCAAATTAACAGTAAAATGTCGAAAAGTTATCAATTTACCTACAACAAGTTTGCTGCTGTATTGTTTACAATTATCCTATAAATATGGTCAATTAAAGGTAACATCTGAAAGAATTATCCAAAAAGTGGTAAAATTTACTGAAAAAGTATTATTATTCTCAATATTGAAGGTTTGGTTTGTTCAAATGCATTTGTCAATACACTTTAGAAAGAATTTCGGTTAAATGACCGATTTAAGGTAACATCAAATACAATTATTAATACACATTAGAAAGTTGTCTTGGTACAATAACCGATTTAAGGTAACATCAATTACAATTATCCACAAAAGGTTCAAATTAACAGTTAAATGTCGAAAAGTTATCAATATACTTACAACAGGTTTGCTGTTGTATTATGTAAAATTATCATATAAATATGATCAATTGAAGGTAACATTTGAAAGAATTATCCGAAAAGTGGTAAAATTTTCTAAAAAAGTGTTTAAATTCTATATTGAAGGTTTGGGTGGTCCAAATTGACTTCAAATACATTTGTCAATACATTTTAGAAATAATAGGTCAAATGACCGATTTAAGGTAAAATCAAATACAATTATCAATACATATTAGAAAGTTGTCTTGGTACAATAACCGATTTAAGGTAACATCAATTACAAGTACCAAAAAAATTATCAAATTTACGGTTAAATGTCGAAAGTTATCAATATACCAACAACAGGTTTGCAGTTGTATTATTTACAATTTTCTTACAAATATAGTCAATTGAAAGTAACATCTGAATGAATTATCCCAAAAGTGGTAAAATATACTGAAAAAAAAGTATTATAATTCTATAATGAAGGTTTGGTTTGTTCAAATTGACTTCAAATGCATTTTTCAATACATGTTAGAAAGTATTTTGGTCAAATAACCGATTTAAGTTAACATCAAATACAATTATTAATACATATTAGAAAGTTGTTTTGGTCCATGACCGATTCAAAGGTAACATCAAATGCAATTATCAATAAATATTAAAAAGTTGTTTTGGTCAAATGACCGATTGAAGGTAACATCAAATACAATTATCAATACATATTAGAAAGTTGTCTTGGTCAAATGACCGATTTTAAGGTAACATCAAATACAATTATAAAAAATATATGAAAGTTTTCTTGGTCAAATGACCGATTTGAGGTAACATCAATTACAAGTATAAAAAAATGGTCAAATTAACAGTAAAATGTCGAAAAGTTATCAATTTACCTACAACAAGTTTGCTGCTGTATTGTTTACAATTATCCTATAAATATGGTCAATTAAAGGTAACATCTGAAAGAATTATCCAAAAAGTGGTAAAATTTACTGAAAAAGTATTATCATTCTCAATAATGAAGGTTTGGTTTGTTCAAATGCATTTGTCAATACACTTTAGAAAGAATTTCGGTCAAATGACCGATTTAAGGTAACATCAAATACAATTATTAATACACATTAGAAAGTTGTCTTGGTACAATAACCGATTTAAGGTAAAATCAATTACAATTATCAATAAAATGGTCAAATTAACAGTAAAATGCCGAAAAGTTATCAATATACCTACAACAGGTTTGCTGTTGTATTATTTACAATCATCCTAAAAATATGGTCAATTGAAGGCAACATTTGAAAGAATTATCCAAAAAGTGGTAAGATTTACTAAAAAAGTGTTATAGTTCTATATTGAAGGTTTGGTTGGTTCAAATTGACTTCAAATACATTTGTCAATACATTTAAGAAAGTAACTCGGTCAAATGACCGATTTAAGGTGACATCAAATACAATTATCAAAAAAATTATCAAATTTACGGTTAAATGTCAAAAAGTTATCAATATACCAAAACAGGTTTGCTGTTGTATTATTTACAATTATCCTATACATATGGTCAATTGAAAGTAACATCTGAATGAATTATCCCAAAAAAGGTAAAACATACTTAAAAAAGTATTATAATTCTATAATGAAGGTTTGGTTTGTTCAAATTGACTTCAAATGCATTTGTCAAAACATGTTAGAAAGTATTTCGGTCAAATAACCGATTTAAGGTAACATCAAATACAATTATCAATACATATTAGAAAATTGTCTTGGTCAAATGACCGATTTAAGGTAACATCAAAGACAATTACCAACACATTTTAGAAAGTATCTCGGTCAAATGACCGATTTAAGGTAACATCAAATACAATTATCAATAAATATTAGAAAGTTGTCTTGGTCAAATGACCGATTTAAGGTAACATCAAATACAATTTTCAATACATATTAGAAAGTTGTTTTGGTCAAATGACCGATTTAAGGAAACATCAAATACAATTATCAAAAAAATGTTCAAATTAACAGTTAAATGTCGAAAAGTTATCAATATACCTACAACAGGTTTGCTGTTGTATTATTTAAAATTATCCTATAAATATCATCAATTGAAGGTAACATTTGAAAGAATTATCCGAAAAGTGGTAAAATTTACTAAAAAAGTGTTTAAATAATATATTGAAGGTTTGCGTGGTCCAAATTGACTTCAAATAAATTTGTCAATACATTTTAGAAATGATCTCAGTCAAATGACCGATTTAAGGTAACATCAAATACAATTATCAAAACATATTAGAAAGTTGTCTTGATCAAATGACCGATTTAAGGTAACATCAATTACAAGTACCAAAAAAATTATAAAATTTACGGTTAAATGTCGAAAGTTATCAATATACCAACAACAGGTTTGCAGTTGTATTATTTACAATTTTCTTACAAATATAGTCAATTGAAAGTAACATCTGAATGAATTATCCCAAAAGTGGAAAAATATACTGAAAAAAAGTATTATAATTCTATAATGAAGGTTTGGTTTGTTCAAATTGACTTCAAATGCATTTTTCAATACATGTTAGAAAGTATTTCGGCCAAATAACAGATGTAAGTTAACATCAAATACAATTATTAATACATATTAGAAAGTTGTCTTGGTACAATAACCGATTTAAGGTAACATCAATTACAATTATCAAAAAAATGGTCAAATTAACAGTAAAATGCCGAAAAGTTATCAATATACCTACAACAGGTTTGCTTATGTATTATTTACAATCATCCTAAAAATATGGTCAATTGAAGGTAACATTTGAAAGTATTATCCAAAAAGTGGTAAAATTTACTAAAAAAGTATTATAATTCTATAATGAAGGTTTGGTTGGTTCAAATTGACTTCAAATGCATTTTTCAATACATGTTAGAAAGTATTTCGGTCAAATAACCGATTTAAGTTAACATCAAATACAATTATTAATACATATTAGAAAGTTGTCTTGGTCCAATGACCTATTCAAGGTAACATCAAATGCAATTATCAATAAATATTAGAAAGTTGTTTTGGTCAAATGACCGATTGAAGGTAAAATCAAATAAAATTATCAATACAATATTAGAAAGTTGTCTTGGTCAAATGACCGATTTAAGGTAACATCAAATACAATTATAAAAAATATATGAAAGTTTTCTTGGTCAAATGACCGATTTGAGGTAACATCAATTACAAGTATAAAAAAAAATGGTCAAATTAACAGTAAAATGTCGAAAAGTTATCAATTTACCTACAACAAGTTTGCTGCTGTATTGTTTACAATTATCCTATAAATATGGTCAATTAAAGGTAACATCTGAAAGAATTATCCAAAAAGTGGTAAAATTTACTGAAAAAATATTATTATTCTCAATAATGAAGGTTTGGTTTGTTCAAATGCATTTGTCAATACACTTTAGAAAAAATTTCGGTCAAATGACCGATTTAAGGTAACATCAAATACAATTATTAATACATATTAGAAAGTTGTCTTGGTACAATAACCGATTTAAGGTAACATCAATTACAATTATCCAAAAAAGGTTCAAATTAACAGTTAAACGTCGAAAAGTTATCAATATACTTACAACAGGTTTGCTGTTGTATTATGTAAAATTATCATATAAATATGATCAATTGAAGGTAACATTTGAAAGAATTATCCGAAAAGTGGTAAAATTTTCTAAAAAAGTGTTTAAATTCTATATTGAAGGTTTGGGTGGTCCAAATTGACTTCAAATACATTTGTCAATACATTTTAGAAATAATAGGTCAAATGACCGATTTCAGGTAAAATCAAATACAATTATCAATACATATTAGAAAGTTGTCTTGGTACAATAACCGATTTAAGGTAACATCAATTACAAGTACCAAAAAAATTATCAAATTTACGGTTAAATGTCGAAAGTTATCAATATACCAACAACAGGTTTGCAGTTGTATTATTTACAATTTTCTTACAAATATAGTCAATTGAAAGTAACATCTGAATGAATTATCCCAAAAGTGGTAAAATATACTGAAAAAAAAGTATTATAATTCTATAATGAAGGTTTGGTTTGTTCAAATTGACTTCAAATGCATTTTTCAATACATGTTAGAAAGTATTTTGGTCAAATAACCGATTTAAGTTAACATCAAATACAATTATTAATACATATTAGAAAGTTGTTTTGGTCCATGACCGATTCAAAGGTAACATCAAATGCAATTATCAATAAATATTAGAAAGTTGTTTTGGTCAAATGACCGATTGAAGGTAACATCAAATACAATTATCAATACATATTAGAAAGTTGTCTTGGTCAAATGACCGATTTAAGGTAACATCAAATAAAATTATAAAAAATATATGAAAGTTTTCTTGGTCAAATGACCGATTTGAGGTAACATCAATTACAAGTATAAAAAAAAGGTCAAATTAACAGTAAAATGTCGAAAAGTTATCAATTTACCTACAACAAGTTTGCTGCTGTATTGTTTACAATTATCCTATAAATATGGTCAATTAAAGGTAACATCTGAAAGAATTATCCAAAAAGTGGTAAAATTTACTGAAAAAGTATTATTATTCTCAATATTGAAGGTTTGGTTTGTTCAAATGCATTTGTCAATACACTTTAGAAAGAATTTCGGTTAAATGACCGATTTAAGGTAACATCAAATACAATTATTAATACACATTAGAAAGTTGTCTTGGTACAATAACCGATTTAAGGTAAAATCAATTACAATTATCAAAAAAATGGTCAAATTAACAGTAAAATGCCGAAAAGTTATCAATATACCTACAACAGGTTTGCTGTTGTATTATTTACAATCATCCTAAAAATATGGTCAATTGAAGGTAACATTTGAAAGAATTATCCAAAAAGTCGTAAAATTTACTAAAAAAGTGTTATAATTCTATAATGAAGGTTTGGTTGGTTCAAATTGACTTTAAATACATTTGTCAATACATTTAAGAAAGTAACTCGGTCAAATGACCGATTTAAGGTGACATCAAATACAATTATCAAAAAAATTATCAAATTTACGGTTAAATGTCAAAAAGTTATCAATATACCAAAAACAGGTTTGCTGTTGTATTATTTACAATTATCCTATACATATAATCAATTGAAAGTAACATCTGAATGAATTATCCCAAAAAAGGTAAAATATACTTAAAAAAGTATTATAATTCTATAATGAAGGTTTGGTTTGTTCAAATTGACTTCAAATGCATTTGTTAATACATGTTAGAAAGTATTTCGGTCAAATAACCGATTTAAGGTAACATCAAATACAATTATCAATACATATTAGAAAATTGTCTTGGTCAAATGAACGATTTAAGGTAACATCAAAGACAATTACCAACACATTTTAGAAAGTATCTCGGTCAAATGACCGATTTAAGGTAACATCAAATACAATTATCAATATATATTAGAAAGTTGTCTTGGTCAAATGACCGATTTAAGGTAACATCAAATACAATTATCAATGCATATTAGAAAGTTGTTTTGGTCAAATGACCGATTTTAAGGTAACATCAAATACAATTATCAATACATATTAGAAAGTTGTTTTGGTCAAATGACCGATTTAAGATAACATCAATTACAATTATCAAAAAAATGTTCAAATTAACAGTTAAATGTCGAAAAGTTATCAATATACCTACAACAGGTTTGCTGTTGTATTATTTAAAATTATCCTATAAATATGATCAATTGAAGGTAACATTTGAAAGAATTATCCGAAAAGTGGTAAAATTTACTAAAAAAGTGTTTAAATAATATATTGAAGGTTTGGGTGGTCCAAATTGACTTCAAATAAATTTGTCAATACATTTTAGAAATTATCTCGGTCAAATGACCGATTTAAGGTAACATCAAATACAATTATCAATACATATTAGAAAGTTGTCTTGATCAAATGACCGATTTAAGGTAACATCAATTACAAGTACCAAAAAATTTATCAAATTTACGGTTAAATGTCGAAAGTTATCAATATACCAACAACAGGTTTGCAGTTGTATTATTTACAATTTTCTTACAAATATAGTCAATTGAAAGTAACATCTGAATGAATTATCCCAAAAGTGGTAAAATATACTGAAAAAAAGTATTATAATTCTATAATGAAGGTTTGGTTTGTTCAAATTGACTTCAAATGCATTTTTCAATACATGTTAGAAAGTATTTCGGTCAAATAACCGATGTAAGTTAACATCAAATACAATTATTAATACATATTAGAAAGTTGTCTTCGTCAAATGACCGATTCAAAGTAACATCAAATGCAATTATCAATAAATATTAGAAAGTTGTTTTGGTCAAATGACCGATTGAAGGTAAAATCAAATACAATTATCAATACAATATTAGAAAGTTGTCTTGGTCAAATGACCGATGTAAGGTAACATCAAATACAATTATAAAAAATATATGAAAGTTTTCTTGGTCAAATGACCGATTTGAGGTAACATCAATTACAAGTATAAAAAAAATGATCAAATTAACAGTAAAATGTCGAAAAGTTATCAATTTACCTACAACAAGTTTGCTGCTGTATTGTTTACAATTATCCTATAAATATGGTCAATTAAAGGTAACATCTGAAAGAAGTATCCAAAAAGTGATAAAATTTACTGAAAAAGTATTATTATTCTCAATAATGAAGGTTTGGTTTGTTCAAATGCACTTGTCAATACACTTTAGAAAGAATTTCGGTCAAATGACCGATTTAAGGTAACATCAAATACAATTATTAATACATATTAGAAAGTTGTCTTGGTACAATAACCGATTTAAGGTAACATCAATTACAATAATCAAAAAAATGGTCAAATTAACAGTAAAATGCCGAAAAGTTATCAATATACCAACAACAGGTTTGCTGTTGTATTATTTACAATCATCCTAAAAATATGGTCAATTGAAGGTAACATTTGAAAGAATTATCCAAAAAGTGGTATTACAAAAAAAGTGTTATAATTCTATAATGAAGGTTTGGTTGGTTCAAGTTGACTTCAAATACATTTGTCAATACATTTAAGAAAGTAACTCAGTCAAATGACCGATTTAAGGTGACATCAAATACAATTATCAAAAAAATTATCAAATTTACGGTTAAATGTCAAAAAGTTATCAATATACCAAAAACAGGTTTGCTGTTGTATTATTTACAATTATGCTATACATATGGTTAATTGAAAGTAACATCTGAATGAATTATCCCAAAAAAGGTAAAATATACTTAAAAAAGTATTATAATTCTATAATGAAGGTTTGGTTTGTTCAAATTGACTTCAAATGCATTTGACAATACATGTTAGAAAGTATTTCGGTCAAATAACCGATTTAAGGTAACATCAAATACAATTATCAATACATATTAGAAAATTGTTTAAGGTAACATCAAAGACAATTACCAATACATTTTAGAAAGTATCTCAGTCAAATGACCGATTTAAGGTAACATCAAATACAATTATCAATAAATATTAGAAAGTTGTCTTGGTCAAATGACCGATTAAGGTAACATCAAATACAATTATCAATACATATTAGAAAGTTGTTTTGGTCAAATGACCGATTTAAGATAACATCAAATACAATTTTCAAAAAAAAAAATCAAATTTACAGTGAAATGTCGAAAAGTTATCAATATACCAACAACAGGTTTGCTGTTGAATTATTTACAATTGTCCTATAAATATGATTAATTAAAGGTAACATCTGAATGAATTATCCCAAAAGTGGTAACATTTACTGAAAAAGTATTATAATTCTCCATAATGAAGGTTTGGTTTGTTCAAATTGACTTCAAATGCATTTGTCAATACATTTTAGAAATTATCTCGGTCAAATGACCGATTTAAGGTAACATCAAATACAATTATCAATACATATTAGAAAATTGTCTTGGTCAAATGACCGATTTAGGGTAACATCAAATACAATTATCAATACATATTAATAGGTTGTTGTTGGTCAAATGACCGATTTTAAGGTAACATCAAATACAATTATCAATACATATTAGAAAGTTGTTTTGGTCAAATGACCAATTTAAGATAATATCAATTACAATTATCAAAAAATGTTCAAATTAACAGTTAAATGTCGAAAAGTTATCAATATACCTACAACAGGTTTGCTGTTGTATTAATTAAAATTATCCTATAAATATGATCAATTAAAGGTAACATGTGAATGAATTATCCGAAAAGTGGTAAAATTTACTAAAAAAGTGTTTAAATTCTATATTGAAGGTTTAATTGGTCCAAATTGACTTTAAATAAATTTGTCAATACATTTTAGAAATTATCTCGGTCAAATGACCGATTTAAGGTAACATCAAATACAATTATCAATACATATTAGAAAGTTGTCTTGATCAACTGACGGATTTAAGATAACATCAATTACAAGTACCAAAAAAATTATCAAATTTACGGTTAAATGTCGAAAGTTATCAATATACCAACAACAGGTTTGCAGTTGTATTATTTACAATTTTCTTACAAATATAGTCAATTGAAAGTAACATCTGAATGAATTATCCCAAAAGTGGTAAAATATACTGATAAAAAGTATTATAATTCTATAATGAAGGTTTGGTTTGTTCAAATTGACTTCAAATGCATTTTTCAATACATGTTAGAAAGTATTTCGGTCAAATAACCGATTTAAGTTAACATCAAATACAATTATTAATACATATTAAAAAGTTGTCTTGGTCCAATGACCGATTCAAGGTAACATCAAATGCAATTATCAATAAATATTAGAAAGTTGTTTTGGTCAAATGACCGATTAAAGGTAACATCAAATACAATTATCAATACATACTAGAAAATTGTCTTGGTCAAATGACCAATTTTAAAGGTAACATCAAATACAATTATAAAAAATATATGAAAGTTTTCTTGGTCAAATGACCGATTTGAGGTAACATCAATTACAAGTATAAAAAAATGGTCAAATTAACAGTAAAATGTCGAAAAGTTATAAATATACCTACAACAGGTTTGTTGTTGTATTATTTACAATCATCCTAAAAATATGGTCAATTAAAGGTAACATTTGAAAGAATTATCCAAAAAGTGGTAAAATTTACTAAAAAAGTATTATAATTCTCAATAATGAAGGTTTGGTTGGTTTAAATTGACTTCAAATACATTTGTCAATACATTTAAGAAAGTAACTCGGTCAAATGACCGATTTAAGGTGACATCAAATACAATTATCAAAAAAATTATCAAATAAACGGTTAAATGTCAAAAAGTTATCAATATACCAAAAACAGGTTTGCTGTTGTATTATTTACAATTATCCTATACATATGGTCAATTGAAAGTAACATCTGAATGAATTATCCCAAAAAAGGTAAAATATACTTAAAAAAGTATTATAATTCTATAATGAAGGTTTGGTTTGTTCAAATTGACTTCAAATGCATTTGTCAATACATGTTAGAAAGTAATTCGGTCAAATAACCGATTTAAGGTAACATCAAATACAATTACCAACACATTTTAGAAAGTATCTCGGTCAAATGACCGATTTAAGTTAACATCAAATACAATTATCAATAAATATTTGAAAGTTGTCTTGGTCAAATGACCGATTTAAGGTAACATCATATACAATTATCAATAAATATTAGAAAGTTGTTTTGGTCAAATGACCGATTTATGGTAACATCAAATACAATCATATCAAAGACAATTACCAACACATTTTAGAAAGTATCTCGGTCAAATGACCGATTTAAGGTGACATCAAATACAATTATCAATAAATATTAGAAAGTTGTCTTGGTGAAATGACCGATTTAAGGTAACATCAAATACAATTATCAATACATATTAGAAAGTTGTTTTGGTCAAATGACCAATTTAAGGTAACATCAAATACAATTATCAATACATATTAGAAAGTTGTTTTGGTCAAATGACCGATTTAAGATAACATCAATTACAATTATCAAAAAAAAATTCAAATTAACAGTTAAATGTCGAAAAGTTATCAATATACCTACAACAGGTTTGTTGTTGTATTATTTAAAATTATCCTATAAATATGATAAATTGAAGGTAACATTTGAATGAATTATCCGAAAAGTGGTAAAATTTACTAAAAAGTGTTTAAATTCTATATTGAAGGTTTGGTTGGTCCAAATTGACTTCAAATAAATTTGAAAATATATTTTAGAAATTATCTCGGTCAAAAAGGGCAGACTAGATTTGTTTTAGTGGTTGAAGACTATAAACCCTAGTTATCACACACAAAAAATTAGAATTTTTCGAAGATATGCATTTTCATCATCCAACTTGTAAGACTGTCGTCAAGTACTTTCAGTAAAAAAATAACCATTCGAACACACCTTCCCTGTTTTTGTGACTCATTAGATAGGTATTTCACTTGACCCATATATTTCATCTTTTAGTACTGTTATTTTTTTGTGTTATAAAGTCAACCTAGAGCTTTAATATATAAAAATGATAGAATCTGAAGCGAGACGATGTATGAAATATTCTTACTTTGGACGATATCAAGACAAAATACTCAACCCAAACACGCCCTAACATAAAAAGATGCACTCGATTTTCTCTTTTCGATACAATTGTAACCTATTTTTTGGAATTTTTTCTTCAGTCACATAATGGAAGGGCAGACACGAAAATTACTGAACTAATAGATTGATATCTTTGCTGTCCGTGGTAATTTTTTCAAAAAATCGGAGGTTATGCATTTTTGTCATCCAACTTGAAAGATACCCATGTCGTCGACTTGATATCTAATTATTCTGCTTAACTATGTACTAGATAAATTGAAAACTTATGCAAATGGTGTTTTTGAAATAAAACACCTCGTAATTGAGAAGAAAATTGCAGTTTTGTTTGTTTCTATTAATTTTAAAAAAAATTGTCACTATAGTAAACAATACAGTAAACAATTATCGCCTTCTCTAATAGAGAGCTTCGATTCTTTTGTTCTATTTCAACCTGGTTTCCGACTGCAAGTACCAAAAAAATTATCAAATTTACGGTTAAATGTCGAAAGTTATCAATATACCAACAACAGGTTTGCAGTTGTATTATTTACAATTTTCTTACAAATATAGTCAATTGAAAGTAACACCTGAATGAATTATCCCAAAAGTGGTAAAATATACTGAAAAAAAGTATTATAATTTTATAATGAAGGTTTGGTTTGTTCAAATTGACTTCAAATGCATTTGTCAATACATTTTAGAAATTATCTCGGTCAAATGACCGATTTAAGGTAACATCAAATACAATTATCAATACATATTAGAAAGTTGTCTTTATCAAATGTCCGATTTAAGGTAACATCAAATACAATTATCAATAAATATTAAAACGTTGTCGTGGTCAAAGGACAGATTTGAGGTAACATCAAATACAATTATCAATAAATATTAGAAAGTTGTCTTGGTCAAATGACCGATTTAAGGTAACATCAAATACAATTATCAATACATATTAGAAAGTTGTTTTGGTCAAATGACCGATTTAAGGTAACATCAAATACAATTATTAATACATATTAGAAAGTTGTCTTGGTACAATAACCGATTTAAGGTAACATCAATTACAATTATCAAAAAAAATGGTCAAATTAACAGTAAAATGCCGAAAAGTTATCAATATACCTACAACAGGTTTGCTGTTGTATTATTTACAATCATCCTAAAAATATGGTCAATTGAAGGGAAACATTTAAAAGAATTATCCAAAAAGTGGTAAAATTTACTAAAAAAGTGTTATAATTCTATAATGAAGGTTTGGTTGGTTTAAATTGACTTCAAATACATTTGTCAATACATTTAAGAAAGTAACTCGGTCAAATGACCGATTTAAGGTGACATCAAATACAATTATCAAAAAAATTATCAAATTAACGGTTAAATGTCAAAAAGTTATCAATATACCAAAAACAGGTTTGCTGTTGTATTATTTACAATTATCCTATACATATGGTCAATTGAAAGTAACATCTGAATGAATTATCCCAAAAAAGGTAAAATATACTTAAAAAAGTATTATAATTCTATAATGAAGGTTTGGTTTGTTCAAATTGACTTCAAATGCATTTGTCAATACATGTTAGAAAGTAATTCGGTCAAATAACCGATTTAAGGTAACATCAAATACAATTACCAACACATTTTAGAAAGTATCTCGGTCAAATGACCGATTTAAGTTAACATCAAATACAATTATCAATAAATATTAGAAAGTTGTCTTGGTCAAATGACCGATTTAAGGTAACATCAAATACAATTATCAATAAATATTAGAAAGTTGTTTAGGTCAAATGACCGATTTAAGGTAACATCAAATACAATCATATCAAAGACAATTACCAACACATTTTAGAAAGTATCTCGGTCAAATGACCGATTTAAGGTGACATCAAATACAATTATCAATAAATATTAGAAAGTTGTCTTGGTCAAATGACCGATTTAAGGTAACATCAAATACAATTATCAATACATATTAGAAAGTTGTTTTGGTCAAATGACCGATTTAAGGTAACATCAAATACAATTATCAATACATATTAGAAAGTTGTTTTGGTCAAATGACCGATTTAAGATAACATCAATTACAATTATCAAAAAAAAATTCAAATTAACAGTTAAATGTCGAAAAGTTATCAATATACCTACAACAGGTTTGTTGTTGTATTATTTAAAATTATCCTATAAATATGATAAATTGAAGGTAACATTTGAATGAATTATCCGAAAAGTGGTAAAATTTACTAAAAAGTGTTTAAATTCTATATTGAAGGTTTGGTTGGTCCAAATTGACTTCAAATAAATTTGTAAATACATTTTAGAAATTATCTCGGTCAAAAAGGGCAGACTAGATTTGTTTTAGTGGTTGAAGACTATAAACCCTAGTTATCACACTCAAAAAATTAGAATTTTTCGAAGATATGCATTTTCATCATCCAACTTGTAAGACTGTCGTAAAGTACTTTCAGTAAAAAAATAACCATTCGAACACACCTTCCCTGTTTTTGTGACTCATTAGATAGGTATTTCACTTGACCCATATATTTCATCTTTTAGTACTGTTATTTTTTTGTGTTATAAAGTCAACCTAGAGCTTTAATATATAAAAATGATAGAATCTGAAGCGAGACGATGTATGAAATATTCTTACTTTGGACGATATCAAGACAAAATACTCAACTCAAACACGCCCTTACATAAAAAGGTGCACTCGATTTTCTCTTTTCGATACAATTGTAACCTATTTTTTGGAATTTTTTCTTCAGTCACATAATGGAAGGGCAGACACGAAAATTACTGAACTAATAGATTGATATCTTTGCCGTCCGTGGTAATTTTTTTCAAAAAAATCGGAGGTTATGCATTTTTGTCATCCAACTTGAAAGATACCCATGTCGTCGACTTGATATCTAATTATTCTGCTTAACTATGTACTAGATAAATTGAAAACTTATGCAAATGGTGTTTTTGAAATAAAACACCTCGTAATTGAGAAGAAAATTGCAGTTTTGTTTGTTTCTATTAACTTTTAAAAAAATTGTCACTATAGTAAACAATACAGTAAACAATTATCGCCTTCTCTAATAGAGAGCTTCGATTCTTTTGTTCTATTTCAACCTGGTTTCCGACTGCAAGTACCAAAAAAATTATCAAATTTACGGTTAAATATCGAAAGTTATCAATATACCAACAACAGGTTTGCAGTTGTATTATTTACAATTTTCTTACAAATATAGTCAATTGAAAGTAACACCTGAATGAATTATCCCAAAAGTGGTAAAATATACTGAAAAAAAGTATTATAATTTTATAATGAAGGTTTGGTTTGTTCAAATTGACTTCAAATGCATTTTTCAATACATGTTAGAAAGTATTTTGGTCAAATAACCGATTTAAGTTAACATCAAATACAATTATTAATACATATTAGAAAATTGTCTTGGTCAAATGACCGATTTAAGGTAACATCAAATACAATTTTCAAAAAAAAATCAAATTTACAGTGAAATGTCGAAATATACCAACAACAGGTTTGCTGTTGAATTATTTACAATTGTCCTATAAATATGATTAATTAAAGGTAACATCTGAATGAATTATCCCAAAAGTGGTAACATTTACTGAAAAAGTATCATAATTCTCCATAATGAAGGTTTGGTTTGTTCAAATTGACTTCAAATGCATTTGTCAATACATTTTAGAAATTATCTCGGTCAAATGACCGATTTAAGGTAACATCAAATACAATTATCAATACATATTAGAAAGTTGTCTTTATCAAATGTCCGATTTAAGGCAACATCAAATACAATTATCAATAAATATTAAAAAGTTGTCGTGGTCAAAGGACAGATTTGAGGTAACATCAAATACAATTATCAATAAATATTAGAAAGTTGTCTTGGTCAAATGACCGATTTAAGGTAACATCAAATACAATTATCAATACATATTAGAAAGTTGTTTTGGTCAAATGACCGATTTAAGGTAACATCAAATACAATTATCAATACATATTAGAAAGTTGTTTTGGTCAAATGACCGATTTAAGATAACATCAATTACAATTATCAATTTTTTTTTCAAATTAACAGTTCAATGTCGAAAAGTTATCAATATACCTACAGCAGGTTTGCTGTTGTATTATTTAAAATTATCCTATAAATATGATCAAATGAAGGTAACATTTGAATGAATTATCCGAAAAGTGGTAAATTTTACTAAAAAAGTGTTTAAATTCTATATTGAAGGTTTGGTTGGTCCAAATTGACTTCAAATAAATTTGTCAATACATTTTAGAAATTATCTCGGTCAAATGACCGATTTAAGGTAACATCAAATACAATTATCAATACATATTAGAAAGTTGTCTTGGTCAAATGACCGATTTAAGGTAACATCAAATACAATTATCAATACATATCAGACAGTTGTCTTGGTCAAATGAACTATTTAAGGAACACCAATTACAATTATCCCCCAAAAAAAGATCTGAATGAATTATCCAAAAATTGGTAGAATTTACTAAAAAAAGTGTTATAATTCTATAATGAAGGTTTGCTTGTTTTTCGTTTCGTTTCGTTATATTTCGTTTCGATTCCGTTTCTCACTTTATAAGTACCCCAAGGTTATAGGGTATCGGCTTATATGCAATGAAGAGTGACAGAATTTGGATTTTTTACCAAGAAAGTCCTTGCTTTCCTAATTAACCGACACTGTAGTACACCAGATCTGGGTTCAACACTTGTTTCAGCAGTCCTCACCATTGCCATTGGTATCACGAGTAACGCTATGGCTAAACAGGGAAAAGGAGGGAGTCTTAAACGTGATCCTGTGCCTAATCCAGTACCATCCACAAATGAATTTTCTGATAAACCAAAAAAATAGATGAATATTTTATGTAACACCAAGACAAATTGATGTTGTTTTAATAAAAGTGGATACTGACCTGAAGGTTATGGGGTATCGGCTAATGTGCAATGGAGAGTGAGAGAATTTGGATTTGTTAACCAAGAAAATCTTTGCTTTCCTAATTAACCGACACAGTAGTACACCAGATCTGGGTTCAGCACTTGTTTCAGTAGTCATTGCCATTGGTATCACGAGTAACGCTATGGCTAAACAGGGAAAAGGAGGGAGTCTAAAACGTGATTATGTGCCTACTCCAGAAACATCCACAAATGAATTTTCTGAAAAATATAAAGTAGATGAATTAATGATTTTTTATTTGAAAATAATACTAGCATTTATTTTAATGTTCCTTACCATTTCTGAATACCTGGAATTATCCGTTTTTTCCCTAGTTTAATGCGTGCATGTTGGTCTTTGTATATTACAAGTTCATCTTTGGCTTGTTAATTTATAAAGGTACCTTGCTTATATTTTGATACATACTAGAATGAAGCTTGCACAACTTGAGTTTCCCCCTTTGGATCCTCCGCGTCTCGTGTTCTTACATCCGGCAGTACAATGCTTGTCGAAGTTGGACATCGGTTTGGCTGTGTGTGATGTTTCAAGTTTGCAGCCACGTCAGAACAGGGACGTTAAATCCGATGCCTTGTGTTAAGAGGATAAACTTTAAGAAACTTGCAAAGAATCGTATGGTTCTTTGATTGAGTTGTCTAAATAGCAACCAAGCATACGGAGGATAGGGGTGTACTGTCAATAGTGACTTGGGAATATAAATAATGTCTTCTTCAGACCGACAGTAAACTGCTGGATATAGTGGGGCGTCCGTTTGCCTGTTGGGGTGTAAATGCCATAGAGCTCGTCTAAGGCTGGCTAAAAATCTCATTGCCTTATATACACCTCCATTACATAGCATTACATTGTTAATATAAAGACTCGTACATTTTTTATCACTAACTATCTTCAATCCTCTCGCATCTTTGAACATTCATCAACTTTTATTATTGGGATTCTCGCACGTTAAAATCGTCATTTATCTCTAGTTCACACAAGTATCAGGACAGAATATAAATAAAGAGAGACATAAATGATGCAGCTTATTATGAGAAATACTAACAGTTAAAAACAGCTGCATCATACATTAAATTTAACTGCTAAAGTTCATGGAAAAAAAATGTGCAACTACTTAACACGCTTCACCATTATGTAAATTAACGTGGGCACTGAAATACCGATCTTAGATAAGAAATACATGTGCTAGTTTCACCCTATGTCATATGTATTAAAATTGCAGCAACGTCCGGTCAGAGTGGGAACGGAAAATTCGATGTCTCGTATAATGAGATAACAACGCTGTTTGCACGTTAGGAACCCCAACAACAACTAATTTAGTGGGCCATATGTAACTTTTTTTGCAAGGCAGTATATGTATCATCATTTTCCAGTGGCAGTTTAAATCTCGTCGACAATCATCATAGATGGACTATATGACAACACGTAACTTCTGTTTTAATTGTTGACATGTTCTAGTCATGAACATGCACGAGATATTTGCCACTGGACGTTAAGCAATCAACAATCGATCAATCTTGTTTGGAGTCACCAAAGCCATCATTTAAGACGTTTGTGTGCCCTCTACTATTTTTTTAGCTCTTAAAAGGCCAAGTCAGCTTTTCTCATCACTTTGCGTCCGGCGTCCGTCGTCGACCCCAAGGGTGACTGGGGTAAAGAAATATGGTCACTTGGTCTTCTCCCGACCGGCAGTAAAACGCTCGCCGAAGTGGGGCGTCAGTTTGGCTGTGCGGTATGTATCAAATTCGCAGTCAGGTCCGGTCTCTGAAGCTACTGGGCCAAATAAAACCAAACTTGGCCACAATCATCATTTAGGTATCAATTTTAAGAAATGTGTCCGGTGACCCAGCCAACCAACCAAGATGGCCGCCACGGCTCAAAATAGAATAAAAGGGTAAAATGCAGTTTTTCGCTTATAACTCAAAAGCTAAAACATTTAGAACAAATCTGACATGGGTTTAAATTATTAATCAGGTCAAGATCAATCTGCCCTGAAATGTTCAGATGAGTCGGACAACCCGTTGTTGGGTTGACCCTGAATTAGTAATTTTAAGGAAATTTTGCTGGTTTTGGTTATTATCTTGAATATTATTATAGATAGAGATAAACTGTACACAGCCATAATGTTCAGTTTTTAGATTACTTTTACAAAAATCTCCTCCTCTGAAACTACTGGGCTAAATTAAACCGAACTTAGCCACAATCATTATTGGGGTATCTAGTTTGAAAAATGTGTCCGATGACCCGGCTAACCAACCAAGATGGCCACCATGTTTAAAAATAGAACATAGGGGTAAAATGCAGTTTTTGGCTTATAACTCTAAAACCAAAGCAAATAGAGCAAATCTGACATTGGTGAAATACTTTTTCAGTTCAACATCTATCTGCCTTGAAATTTCAGATGAATCGGACATCCCATTGTTGAGGTGCAGCCCCTGCATTGGTAATTTTTATGAAATTTTGCCGTTTTTTGTTGTTATCTTGAATATTATTATAGATAGAGATAAACTGAAAAGAGCAAAAAATGTTCAGTGAAATAAGATCTACTAATAAGTCAACATGACCAAAATTGTCAATTGACCCCTTAAGGAGTTATTGCCCTTTATAGTAAATTTTATACATTTTTGTATAAATTTTATAATTTTTAGAAAATATTTTCATTGTAATTACTGGACCAAGTTCATTATAGATAGAGATAATTGTAGCAACAATAATTTTCAGTAAAGTAAGATATACATACACATCACCATTACCAAAGCACTATTTTGTCATGAATTTATCTGTGTCCATTGTTTAATATGCACATAGACAAGGTGAGCGACACAGACTCTTGAGAGCATCTAGTCAAATATATCATGTTTTTATAGTTTGATACACTCTTTCCCAACCTTATCAGTTTTTATGCATTTCTTTCAATTTGATCAATAGTGATTACAACTATTACTTGCTTAATATGTCTACTTACATTGGCAACATGGTCTGTCATTGCAACATTTCCCATTTTGTTTCCATCCTGACCTAAACTTCTCGTTACATGTAAAACCTCTCCCTCTGCATGTAACGTTTGAAGCAAGGTATATTCCAGAAGGAACTGAAAAGTAGTGTACTCCAATACAATAAAGCGTTGATATATACGTTTAACAATAATAATATAGATATAACGTCGTATTTTTTTCTCAAATGTCGTTGATTTACCATGTAGAATAAAGAAGACATATAATTATGCTGCTTATTTCTCGAAATTGGGCGCCCATTTATTAAATGATCGTCATATGCTCCCTCCTCATCTCTCTTAATTATAACTTGAAAATGTGTCAAATCGACGCACACGAATACCAATATCACTTTTATGTGTATCAATTTTTTCAATCCTGAAAATTGAGATCCTCTCAGAGCAGTCATTTTGTTCTTTTTTTCATTGTAATAGGCAGATACTTAATCTTCAAAAACACAACGGTTGAATAATGAAGCTTGTAACCGATTTAAAGTTTATCTACTACAGAGATTCAGAAAAGTGGTTGTTTATTGTTATAAGTTTAATACAATTATCACTAAACAAAGGCTCCGATTGAATATTTCATCTGATACAAATAGTCTATCAAACAAATGGGATAAAATATAGTTTTAAGGTAACACGCGAACAAAAGCCAACAAAAGATTCCCTTCAGAAGTTAAACATGGTAAGTAATCAAAAGAGAAATTGACATCTTCTCTCTTGAGAAAAATGAATTCAGACTACTTTTTGATATGGGGAATCAATAACAGATTTTAAACAAGATGAGAGTGCAAAAAACTGTCATATCCCAAAATATATGCACTTTTCACGACCTCCAAGGGACGTCTGATTTGTATGCTCTATTTGGTATTTCATTTGTTATTTTGTTACTTGAAGTATATTGTTCGGGAAGCATTGTTTATGATTTCTCAAAATTGACAGCCTCTTGTCGAATGATAAATTCCTCTTTTTAGACACTCCTTGGATGCGTAATTTCCGCGTGAAGATACAATGCAATTATGTACTATGTACTATAGAAAGCTACAAAAGCAGATCTTAGTAAACACTTTCCATCTCCGATTACTTTGACTGAAAACATGAATTGAAAGAAGGTAGTAAAGCATATTTTGGTGTATCAAATGAAATCTAGCTTATTCATTCATTCTGCTGAATTAATATAGATTATAATTATTATATATTTCAATAATCTAGGGGGAATTCAATTATTTGTGTGAGTGCGTTGATGTTGCAGACTTGTAGCTCACGGTCATATTTAGCATGACCATAGATGGCGCTCGCAGCTTGAATCTGAATGTATGAATTCCCGTATCGGCCACTTCAAACTATTTAAAACGAAAAGATGCCAAACAAGAGAAATGCCAAATGATCGCCATCAAGGGCCATAGGAAAAAAAGAACAACGACCAGCAGGAAAGGATAGAGAGTGCAGAACGAGGTAATCCCACTAGAGAAGGACGGAGCTGACCGGAAAAGATGAGGTGATGGTTTTTTAGTCTTGTCTTATTTTATTTTAGAAGGTTTTCTCCTTTTCGTTTTGTTCCTTTTCAAATATTTTTCCTTTTCTCTTAACGTTTAAGTTAAATAAGTAACATTTACAATGAGATAAGACTACATTATTAGGGCCACGTCTAAGGCGGGTCGCCCTATAGTGATCAGTCTGTCCGTCCGTCCGTAACAATTTAGTGTCCGCTCTATATCTTCAGAACCATTATGATTTCAAAGTTTATACTTCACATCCATTTTAACCAACACCAGAGTGTGTGTCATGATGTATGTACAAATTCCTAGGTCAAACGTCAAGGTCAAAAACTTAAGTTTCAGTTGACAACCCTATGTCCTTTGGTGAAGACCGTGTCCGCTCTATATCTTGAGAACCCTTATGATTTCAAAGTTTATACTTGTCATCCATTTTAACCAACACCAGAAGGTGTGTCATGATGTATGTACAACTTCCTAGGTCAAAGGTCAAGGTCAAAATCTTTCGTTTCAGTTGACTACCCTGTGTCCTTTGGTGAAGATCGTGTCCGCTCCATATCTAGATAACCGTTATGATTTTATACTTAATACTTAACATGATTATTAACCAACACCAGAGAGTGTGTCATGATGTATGTACAACTTCCTAGGTCAAAGGTCAAGGCCAAAACTGGTTTTAGCTGACAACCCTGTGTCCTTTGGTGAAGACCGTGTCCGCTCCATATCTAGATAACTGTTATGATTTCAAAGTTTATACTTGACATCCATTTTAACCACCACCAGAGGGCGTGTCATGATGTATGTACAACTTCCTAGGTCAAAGTAAAAAAAAAATTGGTTTCAGTTGACAACCCCGTGTCCTGTTGTGAAGATTGTGTCCGCTCTATTTCTTGAGAACCGTTATGATTATAAATATTATACTTGACATCCATTTTAACCAACACCAGAGAGTGTGTCATGATGCATGTACCACTTCCTAGGTCAAAGGTCTGTCTGTCTGCTGGTCTGTCCATCGCTAACAAATTTGATCCACACTATATTTTGAGAGGACAGCTGTTATTATTTCATACTTTATACCTGACAAACATTTTCAACTTAACATATATATTAACCAACACCAGATTGATTGATTGATTGATTGTTGGTTGCTTTACGCCGCATTAGCACAAAAAGGCTATATCGCGGCGAGAGCTAATTCGACTATTTTTACAATTTAAAGCATATTTTTAAAATAAGACAAAAGTTCCTTCAATATACTAAAATTCTTGACTAAAGCAAATTGAGTATATACAAATAAAAATCAAAAGTAAAATAACGTGATAAAAATTAAAATCGATTTAAATATAATAACAATTTTATATTCTATAATAAATTCCAATTTCTTTTAAAAAAGCAACAATATTTGTAAATGGAACATTATTAAATAAATCATACATATTATTGACATTGAAATGCTTCTTACGAATATCAGCAAAGTCAATACAATTAATTAAAACATGTTTAATAGTATACTTGCAGTTGCAAGGAACACATTGTGGTTCATCTTCATTTTTTAAAAGATACTCGTGTGTTATTCTAGTATGACCAATACGGCATCTAGTAATAACACACTGATCTTTTCTGCACATAATATTATTAAAAGGTTTGCCTAAATTAGGTTTAATTTCATGCAATTTATTATCATCTTTTTTACTCCATTTATTTTTCAATATATTAAAAACATATTCCCTAATATTAGATTTAAAATCAGTATATGGTATATCACAGTTCGATAGAGGGTCACCCAGGGCATTCTTTGCCTCAAGGTCTACAGCTGTGTTTCCAAGGATTCCAACATGACTCGGAACCCATAGAAATATTATTTCTTTCAGAAGAATTTTTAAATTCCTCATTACATATAAAATTTTCAGGATTGTTGGGTTTTTAATTTTAGTATTTCGTATAGCTTGTAAACATGAAAGTGAATCCGAACATATAATAAATTTGGATTTGTCTGAAGAAGCAATAAATTTTAAAGCCAAAATTATTGCTTCTGCTTCAGCAGTAAAGATGGATGCATCAGATGGCAAACGGAGGGTTGCAGCTCTGTCCCTGAAGACAGCAGCAGAAGCAACTCTATCACCATCTTTTGATCCATCAGTATAGACAGTTGAAAAATCTAGATAATCGGCTTTAATTTCAGCATAGTGTTGCTGAATTAAAAGAGGATTTGTTTTATTTTTATTGTGTTCACGGAGATCAAATATCATTTTTGGTTTGGGAAGTTCCCATGGAGGACATTTGCAAATTTGAACTTGAGCAACAGATTTTAAATCAAAAGAAGCTAAATGTGGTTTCAAACGTAAACCTAACGGAGGAATTTTATTTTCATGTTTTGCAAAAATATCTTCATAAATCGGATTAAAAACACAGCTGTAGGCAGGATTATCTGAATGGGCTTTTAGTTTGACAGCATATTGAAGTCCAAGCTTCAAACGTCTGTCAGTGAGTGAGTGCTCATCAGCCTCTACATACAGACTCTCAACTGGTGAGGTTTTAAATGCGCCAAGACAGAGACGCAAACCTTGGTGATGCACAGCATCGAGAATCTGTATGTAGGACTTCCTTGCAGAGCCATACACTATAGAGCCATAATCTAGTTTAGATCTAACAATAGATCTATATAAATTGAGTAAAATGTTGCGATCAGCACCCCAGTCAGTGCTGCCGACAACTTTTAAAATATATAAAGCTTTTAAACATCTCGCTTTTAACATTTTGATATAGGGTAGAAAGGTTAACTTTTTATCGAAAAGTAAACCAAGAAATTTGGTTTCATCAACCATTTTAATTGGGTTGCCGTACAAAGTTAGTTCTGGATCAAGATGCAATTTTCTTTTGTTACAAAAATGCATCCCGACCGTTTTTGAAGTGGAAAATTTAAAACCATTTTCCGAGGCCCATTTTTCAATTCTTCCAAGACATAATTGTAATTGTCTTTCAATATTATTCATATTTTTGCCTCTGTAACATATTAAAAAATCATCAACGTACAATGAACCTTCAATATTACTTTTTAATACTTCAACAAGGCTGTTGATTTTAAGACTAAATAATGTAACAGATAAAATACTGCCCTGAGGGACACCCATCTCTTGATCATAAAGATCAGACATGGTCGAATTAACTCTAACATTAAATTGTCTGTTAGAGAGAAAATTAGAAATAAAATTAGGCATATTGCCTTTCAACCCCATATCAAATAGATCTTTTAAAATACCATATTTCCATGCAGTATCATAGGCCTTCTCAAGGTCGAAAAAGACCGACACCACATGCTCATTTTTCGCAAAACCATTACGGACAAATGATTCGAATCGAACAAGATGATCAAGAGTACTGCGACCCTGTCGGAATCCACACTGGATATTGGCTAATAGCCCATTGGATTCCAGGAACCAAACAAGGCGATAATTGACCATCCGTTCGAGTGTTTTACAGACACAACTGGTAAGAGCAATTGGTCGATAATTAATAGGATTCGTATGATCTTTACTTGGTTTTGGAATAGGCACGACGGTTGCAAGCTTCCAGATTGATGGTAAATCACCAGATTCCCAGATGTTATTCATGAGCTGCAAGAGAGCTTCTAGCGAGGAATCTGGCAAGTGTTTTAAGAGTTGGTAGTGAATATTATCAGGCCCACAAGCTGTATCATGGGCTTTTGACAGAGATGTTTTAAGTTCTTCAAGAGAAAATAGTTTATTATAATTTTCACCATTTTTTGATTTAAAGTTTAATTTAATTTTTTCTTTTTGTTTTTTAACTTTTTTAAAGTCTTCCCTGTAGTTGTTACAAGAAGAAGACTTCGCAAAAGTTTCACCAAGTTTGTTGGCAATATCCTTTTCAGATGTTAATAAATTATTGCCGTCTTTCAAATGTTTTACAGTGGCTTTAGAATTTTAACCTTTAATTTCATTTACCATATTCCAAACTTTTGTCATCGGAGTGCGAGATGTAATCCCCGAGACAAATTTTTTCCAGGATGCTCGTCGGGCTTGCCTACAAGTCCGCCGTGCCTTAGCGCGAAAAATACGAAAATTACTCAAGTTTTCCGTCGTTGGTTGTTGATTGAACCGTCTTTCAGATTTTTTACGGTCACCTATGGCTTGATCACATGCGTCATCAAACCATGGTTTACTGGGATGTTTTGGATTTGCCGAGGTCTTAGGAATAGTTCTGTCAGCAATTGACGTTAGAACTGTATTAAAAGTTAAAATTGGATCTTGCACAGTCTCAAACAGCTTTGACTGAAGTTCCGACCAACACCAGAGAATGTGTCATAATGAATGCATCCTAGGTCAAAGGTCAGTCTGTAGGTCTGTCCATCCGCTCGTTGTTCTTAACAAATTGTGTCCGCTCTACCTCTCGAGAACCGTAAATATTTCATACTTTATACTTGGTGGGTCATAATATATTGAAGGCATAATTCTAAAGATATGTGACAAATATCAATTGGGCAGCACCTTTAAACATTTTGTTCAAATATCAATCCATATATCCAGAAGTCATCTTAGAGTAGTCAACAATGAGTTCACATCATGCAGTCATATCACTATTATACTATGAAAGTAAGTTGAGAATATTTATCAGTTTTAACTTAATTAAAATCTTAGATTAAAATCACACGTGAGACTATGTCATGTATGTAATAACTTCAAATAATGGTTCATATCAGATTATCCATACAACTTATTTACCCCACGTTATTGACAGCGGGGCCCACAGAGATGGCTCCCATCTCAATGATATCTTGTTTATATTATGGTCACGAATTAACAAATTAACAATGTATGTGAATTGAAAGATTAATAAAGCTCAGACTCATTAACTACTTTGCCAAACAAACCATTAATATTTAACAGGAAATATACAAACACCTGTTGTTTATGTAAATTGCGATATGGTTATTGATTATCATGGTTTGCTTTACACACAGCTATTCTTAATTTGAGTTTATGGTTATTAAGATCAAATTTAGTAATTAAATAATAAGAAAGAGTTTAACTCCTCCATAACAACAAAACCAGCGACACCATGTATTCTTCTACGACATTCAAAACTACACAAATGTTTGTTACATTTACTACAACCATGGATAGTCTCTTTCCCATTGTTTCACATGCAGTGAACAAGATTTGCATGTTATTTTTTTTCTTTTTAATGTATGTCTAAGCTAATTAGGATTGCACATGTTCATTAGGTTAACAGCTAAAGCTTTGGTTTTCTTTTTAGTGAAAGATTACCCATTGATTAACTGTGCGACCAAATTAATCCTGAAATTAAGTTGAGTGTATCTCTTTTCCTTCTTTTCCACCCTGATTGAAGTGGCCATATGATATGTACCTGGTGCAATAAGGAAATAACAAATTTTGAAAATCTGCCATGTTCATTTCTGAGTTTTCACTATTATTGTTATTAAGCTATCATGTCCGTGTAAAAGAGGGACGAAAGATACCAAAATGACAGTCAAACTCATAAATCTAAAACAAACTGACAACGCCATAGCTAAAAATGAAAAAGACAAACAAAAGTACACATGACACAACATAGAAAACTAAAGAATAAACAACACGAACCCCACCAAAACTAGGGGTGATCTCAGGTGCTCCGGAAGGGTAAGCAAATCCTGATCCACATGCGGCACCCGTGTAAGTGTCTCTCAAAGCACTGCAAACAATCATTGCCGAAGTGGGGCGTCCGTTTGGCTGTGCGGGATGTATCAAGTTCGCAGTCACGTCCTGTCAGAAGGGGGACGTTAAATCCGATGCCTCGTGTAAAGAGAGTGCCACGCTCTTTGCACGTTAAGAACCCTTACAACAACTCTTTGAGGGGTCCGTAGGTGGCCTGTTGCAAGGCAAAATTTCTGTCCCTATCCAATTTACCCTAATTTTCCACCGGCAGCCCAAATTTACCAGACCATCGGCATCATCCCAGATGGCCTCTATTGTATCAACCTACCTATTGTATTTAATGTGAACTTGTTCTCGTCCTAAATATGCATGAAATATTTGCCACTGGACGTTAAGCAATCAATCAATCAACTGTAAATCTAACCACTTTTTATTACTTGTGATTCTTAAACCAATAATGTTGCCTATTTGAAAGGTCCTTGTGTTCTGGTTGCAACGCAAAATTCCTTAAACCAATACATCCCCATTTACCAATTTCTAATTTCTTCAACCATCACCGCAGGTGGTCTATATTAATAACAAGACCTGTTGCAATGGTCCTGAACAACTGGACGTTAAGCGCCTAACGTTCATTCCATTCTAATGTGTGATCAAAACAGTTGTAAACTAGATATATATGTGAAAAATGTGTTTACAAAATCGAATTCAACTGCACACTGAGGCGATTATGTCGGTTTGTTTTACAGTAAGCAATAGGTTCCTCCATAATATCAGCTCTATGTAGACAGATATGTATGCAATCATCCGAAGGTGGACTTGGACTTCTAAGCAACACAGTTTTTATACGACCGCAAAATTTGAAAAAAATTTCGTCGTATATTGCTATCTCGTCGTCGTCGTCTGCGTCGTCGTCCGAATACTTTTAGTTTTCGCACTCTAACTTTAGTAAAAGTGAATAGAAATCTATGAAACAAGGTTTATGACCACAAAAAAAGGTTGGTATTAATTTTGGGAGTTTTGGTTTAAACATTTTAGGAATAAGGGGCCAAAAAGGGCCCAAATAAGCATTTTCTTGGTTTTCGCACTATAACTGTAGTTTTAAGTTAATAGAAATCTATGAAATTTTGACACAAGGTTTATGACGACAAAAGAAAGGTTGGGATTGATTTTGGGAGTTTTGGTTTCAACATTTTAGGAATAAGGGGACAAACAAGGGCCCAAATAAGCATTATTCTTGGGTTTCGCACAATAACTTTAGTTTAAGTAAATAGAAATAAATGAAATTTAAACACAATGTTTATGACCACAAAAGGAAGATTGGTATTGATTTTGGGAGTTTAGGTCCCAACAGTTTAGGAATTAGGGGCCAAAAAGGGACCCAAAAAAGCATTTTTCTTGGTTTTCGCACCATAACGTTAGTATAAGTATATAGAAATCTATGAAATTTAAACACAAGGTTTATGACCTTAAAAGGAAGGTTGGTATTGATTTTCGTTGTTTTGGGCCCAACAGTTTAGGAAAAAGGGGCCCAAAAGATCCAAAATTAAACTTTGTTTGATTTCATCAAAATTGAATAATTGGGGTTCTTTATTATGCTGAATCTAACTGTGTATGTAGATTCTTAACTTTTGGTCCCGTTTTCAAATTGGTCTACATGAAGGTCCAAAGGGTCCAAAATTAAACTTAGTTTGATTTTGACAAAAAATGAATCGGTTGGGTTCTTTGATATGCTGAATCTAAAAATGAACTTAGATTCTTGATTATTGGCCCAGTTTTCAAGTTGGTCCAAATCGGGGTCCAAAATTAAACTTTGTTTGATTTCATCAAAAATTGAATAAATGGGGTTCTTTGATATGCCAAATCTAACTGTGTATGTAGATTCTTCATTTTTGGTCTTGTTTTCAAATTGGTCTACATTAAAGTCCAAAGGGTCTAAAATTAAACTTAGTTTGATTTTAACAAAAATTGAAATCTTGGGGTTCTTTGATATGCTGAATCCAAAAATGTACTTAGATTTTTGATTATGGGCCCAGTTTTCAAGTTGGTCCAAATCAGGATCTAAAATTATTATATTAAGTATTGTGCAATAGAAAGTCTTTTCAATTGCACAGTATTGCGCAATGGCAAGAAATATCAAATTACACAATATTGTAAAATAGCTATTTTTTTTATTAGAGTTATCTTTCTTTGTCCAGAATAGTAAGCAAGAAATATCTAATTGCACAATATTGTGCAATTGCAAGAATTTTTTTTAATTGGAGTTATCTTTCTTTGTCCAGAATCAACTTAAATCTTTGTTATATACAATGTATACAATGTATATTCACTTTTTACTACCAACTGATAAATTAAAATAATCTTTACCATTCAGTGATAACAAGCAGTTTATATTTTATGATGTATTTAAATGAGTAGTTATTGTTGCAAACTCCATTAGAAATTTTAATTGAGATTAGTTTTGGAATAAGGGAAAGGGGGATGTGATTAAAAATATTGGGTTCAATTTTCTCATTTGAAATTTCATAAAAAGAAAATTTCTTCAAACATTTTTTGGAGAGGATTAATATTCAACAGCATATTGAATTGCTGTAAGAGAAAACAAAAATTGTAAGTTCATTAGAACACATTCATTCTGTGTCAGAAACCTATGCTGTGTCAACTGTTTAATCACAATCCAAATTTAGAGCTGAATCCAGCTTGAATGTTGTTTCCATACTTGCCCCAACCTTTCAGGGTTCAACCTCTGCGGTCGTATAAAGCTACGCCCTGCGGAGCATCTAGTTGGGTGTTACATATTGCGTTCTTGTTTCAAATCCCATGGAACACATACAAAAGTTGGCATTATATTAATAAATTCATATACATGTACCATTGAAGTGGTTATTTTTGTGGGGAGCTAATATTTCAACTGTGCAATATTTGAACACAATTGAAAATACTTAATATAATATTAATTCCCAAATTGAACATCAGCGAAACAAATAGTGATCTTCAATATATGGGTTAAGAATCTGACGCCAGGAAAGTGTGTCAAATATCAAAATTATTAATAATTTCTCTCCAAAAATAACCACTGATATGTTAAGTTTGTTTTATACTAGTAAAACATTAAATCTTACATGTAATCGGAAATTGTATCAAGCGCATCCATACGGAAACAGCCTTCCTTTATAAGATTTTGCAAATATAGTTTGTCTCTTCTGTTCCAAAAACATCGTTCAGAGCATGTTCCTCATTTTTTGTCATTTTGATTAATTCCTAATTTCTCCATTGATTGGATCTCAACCTAAGCTGTTGAGTATTTGTAAGGTACGAGACTTCAAATGCTTTCGTGATATATTCTTTATTTTCCACTCATTTTGACGTGTTTTTGTTATATCTTCTGTTCACGTGCAGTGTTGTGGAACTTATGTTTCCATTTACAAATACAAATCAATCTAATTAAAATATAGATCTCCGATTTCGTTATACTACGTTACTAACAACTATCGCACTCTCTTTCACTTTTGTGACCTTATAAATTGTAATATTTGACTCTAGAAAGTATTGATATCGACCAATCATAATCATTCTCAGGAACGCTATCTCGGGGATAATTTGAAGATGGCGACGGCGACGCAGAAATGGAAAGACTACTTAGACAATGCACAAACAGAAGTCTTCAATACAAAGTTAAAGAACTTAAAAGTGAACAGAATCAAATATAACAAAATATTTTGGAACACAACAACTGCATGGTCGCGCTTCCAACGTGGTACGGGAAAAGTTAACCGTACCAGCAGACACTAGGACCGATGTTAAAATTGTAGTTTGCGCCAAAAAAATACGAAAACTTGTGATGGAGGCACTTTGCTTATAAACAGAAAACTTGTACGTAGTTACCAGATCAACTAATAAAACAAACATCAAAATAGTTGTGAACAAAGTGGAAAGCCAGATTGAGTCATCCATGTGCTGGTTGATTGATACCTTCAAGGTGAAGAAAATGGACTTTGAACATATGCTATTATATGCTGATTTCATTAAAGATGTTTCAAACTTGTACAAATTAATAACAACTGAAATACAAGATTGCAAACCATATGTTCAGATGTACCATTCTGAAACTACTGACTACTTCACACTCTTCGTAATTGTATTTATCCAAGATCTATAGACTTTTTGGTGATGATTCAAAATTTTATTCACAGTAATCAAGTCTTTTTTGTGCAATATCTCATAAACGATTTATGGTTATTGCTTAATACTAAACACACATCTTAGTAATATTAATCTAAAGATCTGTATACTTTTTGATGATCATTAAACATTTCATTTTGGAGTAATTGAGTTTAAGGGGGAAAAGGGGTTTCGTTTTAACATGTCGCTCCATATCTCATAAACGATTTATGATTATGATTATTGCTTAAAACTTTACACTGATTACTGGATTTATTTTTTAATGCAAACATACGTCATATATTTTATTTATCATGATAGTTTTATATCATACATGTTCATGTAAATAAAACTTTTAATAATTTTAGTGTGTAACTCCCTTTATACATTTAACCTGTTATAGACAAAACATTTTATTGTACTATAGTATTATTGTGTTTGTCCATTCAGTCACCCGAACAGTCAACACTTCGTAAAATAACTGTTTTATTGTATTCTTGTGTCCGTCAATCCAGTCAACACTTGTATCTTTTTTGGTCTCTGGTAGAGAGCTTTCTCATTGGCAATCAAATCACATAATATAAATAGGAGATTCACATATCGACAGCGTGCAAATAGTGAATTTATCTTTAATAACAATACGATAAAGTAAGGATGGAGTTTTGTCTGTAAGAAGGGAGCATAATTTCGCCACATCCACGCATTACGACTCAAGACGTTTTGATTGGCATGGCTTCATACGCCATATGGACGAAGAACTATGTGAAAATGACGAGGCGTTACGCAGGACGAAATGGTGGTTGAACCTGTACATTTATAGATTAGTTAAAGAATTATCGTGTTTGTTACATGTGCATGGACGTTTTATTTTTGACAGTTTTTGTCGAGCCTGCAACTTTTGTTGCAGAAAGCTCGACATAGGGATAGTGATCCGGCGGCGGCGGCGGTGTTAGCTCACTTCCTAAAAGCTTTATATTTTATAAGGTAGAAGACCTGGATGCTTCTTACTGTGTATATAGATGCCTCGTGTTACGAACTTTCCGTCAGTCATATGTCCAATGTCCTTGACCTCATTGTCATGGTTCAGTGACTACTTGAAAAAAAAGTTAAGATTTTTTGTAATGTTAAATTCTCTCTTATTATAAGTAATTGGATAACTATATTTGGTATGTGCGTACCTTGCAAGGTCCTCATGCCTGTCAGACAGTTTTCACTTGACCTCGACCTCATTTCATGGATCAGTGAACATGGTTAAGTTTTCGTGGTCAAGTCCATATCGCAGATACTATAAGCAATAGGTCTAGTATATTAGGTGTATGGAAGGACTATAAGGTGTATATGTCCAACTGGCAGGTGTCACCTGACCTTGATCTCATTTTCATGGTTCAGTGGTTATAGTTAAGTTTTTTAGTTATGGTCTATTTTTACAATACTTTATGCATTAGGTCAACTATATTTGGTATGAGGAAATATTTTCTGATCTATATGTCGGTTACGCAGGTTTCATTTGACCTTGACCTCATTTTCACGGTCCATTGCTAAGTTTTAAGTTTTTGTGTTTTGGTCTGTTTTTCTTATACTATATGCAATAGGTCTACTATATTTGTTGTATGGAATGATTGTCAGGTGTACATGTCTAGCTGACAGGTGTCATCTGACCTTGACCTCATTTTCATGGTTCAGGGGTCAAAGTTAAGTTTTTTAGTTATGGTCTATTTTTACAATACTTTATGCATTAGGTCAACTATATTTGGTATAAGGAAATATTTTCTGATCTATATGTCGGTTACGCAGGTTTCATTTGACCTTGACCTCATTTTCACGGTCCATTGCTAAATTTTAAGTGTTTGTGTTTTGGTCTGTTTTTCATTATTTATAAGCAATAAGTCAACTATATTTGTAATATTAAAGAATTGTTAGCTGTACATGTCTGCCTGGCATGGTTCATCAGACCTTGACCTCATTTTCATGGTTCATTGATCAATGTTTCATTTTCTTGGTTAATGTTGAGTTTAGGTGACAGTTTTAATAAAGCTTTATATTTAGGTCTATCAAGATAGTATCAAGGATTAGTAAAGAAGGCGAGACATTTCAGAGTGTGCACTCTTGTTTTTATATGGAACTTTTTATATTTTACTTGTACTTTGTTTTGCCATACATAATATATTGAAAGATAGGGATGGACACATGATATACTCTACACATAGAAACATTTGGAAATGAATATGATAGTCTTATGACATTTTTTATAATTAAGGATAAAAAAGAAATTGTCAACTCTTTTTACCTTTAATAGGAGGAGTAAAACTTTGATTCCTGAAATCAAAATCTTTTGATGTTAGTTTTTGTCCCTGGAAAATAGAGAATAACAAATTAGTATGCATATCAATAATAATAAGTAAATTTTGGGACAGCTTTATTAAAACAATTCACATCTTTTACATTATACATTTTAGAATTATGGTTTCATTTGATAACTGTGACTTTTAATTAATTGATCACCATTTCTATTTTGTTTTTATAACATTGTATAATTTTAACTTGTATACATGTTGTAATTTTTATATAATGATACGTTAAATTGTTCTAACATCTGGATATGCAAACTATTTTCAAGAAAATCAGAACCACTTTTCATATAGAGTATGAACAAAAGATGAATGGTGAAGGCCTCACATAAAATATTGAAAGATAGAGATGGACACATTTGGAAATGAATGACAGATTTAAGACATTTTTATATTACGGGGAAAAAATGTCCACTCTTTTCTCCTTTAATGAAAGGAGTAAAACTTTGATTCCTTAAATTAAAAGCATTTGATGTTAGTTTTTGTCCCTGGAAAATAGTGAAGAAAAAAAAATTGTTCCCTTGTTTTTATGACACATTTTTTTTTAAAAATTACATGACAAGGCAATGACCGTATTTTTTTGGCTATGTAACTATTTCGCTAGAGTCAGATATCTCAGTTATTAGTACATGAACTAGAATTAACTGTTGCAGTACGTTCTGTCGCAATATCTTTTTCTATAAGGTGGCTCGTTCTATAATGCCGGCCTAGTTCACATCTGTTTTTAATTGTTCTCTAAATGTACAAGTTTCAAATGTTTTGTGTGACGGCGAGTAGTTCCGGAAAAGTACGGTGTTACCCACGGTTACATCACAATGCATGCCATTCTGTGGAAATCTTTATCTCAAATCATCATCATGTACTAATAAAAGATTTATAAATCCTAAGGGAAAATTACCTAGAAAGAAAATGAAAATGGTTAATATTGTATTTTACCTTTATCAGCATGTCTGAAATTTCAGTGGCAAAATTGGTTTTACCCTCGGAGGAAGAAATTCCAGAGCATTGGCCGGATGAAGGGATGTCTTGTGAAGTAAAGAGGTGTGAAACCCCTGTTATAAAAAGCATAGGCATGTCCTGCAAACTGGCTTATACCAAGAAAACATCAATCATTATATGCCGTCTCTGTCAACGGAAATTAGGCAGAAGATGCTACCTACTCCAGCATTTGAGGGACTTTCATAAACTTAATATTAAAGCCAGAACAGAAAAGTGCTTAACACCATCCCTCAACTGGTAGACAATATGCATTATATCTACCCCGGCAAGACAATTAAACGTGTTTTAAAACCAAAGGTAAATGTACAGGCAAGGGAAGCAGCTAAGAAAGAAAGACGCATTCTTGGTGAGAAAATGAATCAAAAGGAATTATTTCCGAATCTACATGGAGCTGTTATCGTTCCCCGAGAACATCAAACACATATGTTCAAGATGCCGAATATGAAGGGAGGGCATGTATTGCAGTTAAAAAGGAAACCCGGATGGTGAAAGACATTTTGGACTGTTATTATTTTGGAATTTTGCAAATTATTAAGACAAATAAAAATGAAAAAAATATATATACAAGGGAAGCTGTTAATTACATGCAATTATTAAATTTCATATGTTTAAATATTAGCTAAATTGTTGAAAATTTGATATATATGTTGATCAATTATATTGTATATTTTTCATATAAATTCATTTTGTAAAACGATTACACAGGACATTTTAGAAATCTAAAGTAATATCAAACAAGAGTGCACACGCTGAAATGTCTCGCCTTCTTTTCTTATCATTGATATTATGTTGATGGTCCTTAATATAAAGCTTTATTACAACTGTCACATAAATTTAACTAAACATTGGTATTTTTATTAGGCAAAACATTGTTTTAGCAATTTCACTTTAACCTACAAAGGTATATAAATTAGTATTTGAGGCCCGTTATAGCTGATAATGCAGTAGGGGTCAGAGTTCGCTAAAAGTGGTGGTCCTCAGGATTTTACCACCACAATTTTGCATAGGACTGACACGATTAAAAGTGAGGACCAGCAAATTTTCTTCAAAGACCAATAGGGAAAAAAGATTTTGCGAACTGATGGGTTTTGCGCATTGTTGGAGACTCTTCAACGACATATAGTTGTTAATTTACGTGTCATTTATAGGATTATAGTCATTGACAATCATACCATATTATAAGTGCATACATTTTTTGTAGTTTTTGTCGAGCCTGGAACTTTTGTAGCAGAAAGCTCGACCTAGGGATAGTGATCCGGCGGCGGTGTTAGACCATTTCTTAATAGCTTTATATTTTAGAAGGTGGAAGACCTGGATGCTTCATACTTTGTATATAGATGCCTCATGTTACGAACTTTCCGTCTGTCACATGTCCAATGTCCTTGACCTCATTTTCATGGTTCAGTGACCACTTCAAAAAAAGTGAAGATTTTTTGTAATGTTGAATTCTCTCTTATTATAAGTAATAGGATAACTCTATTTGGTATGTGCGTACCTTGCAAGGTCCTCATGCCCGTCAGACAATTTTCACTTTGACCTCGACCTCATTTCATGGCTCAGGGAACAAGGTTAAGTTTTGGTGGTCTCATCCATATCTCAGATACTATAAGCAATAGGGCTAGTATATTCCGTGTATGGAAGGTGTACATGTCCAACTGGCAGATGTCATCTGACCTTGATCTCATTTTCATGGTTCAGTTTTTATGATTTGGTCTGTTTTTCTCATACTTTAAGCAATAGGTCTACTATATTTGTTGTATGGCATGATTGTAAGGTGAACATGTCTAGCGGACAGATGTCATCTGACCGTGACCTCATTTTCATGGTTCAATGGTCAAAGTAATTTTTTTCCGTTTTGGTCTTTTTATCAAATACTATACGCCAAAGGTCAACTATATTAAGTGTATGGAAATATCTATTTGACCTTGAACTCATTTTCAGAGATTATTGCTCAGTGTCAAGTTTTTGTGTTTTGGTCTATTTTTATCAAACTATAAGTATTAGGTCAATTTTTATGGAAGCATTGTTAGCTGTATATGTCAGCCTGGCATGGTTCATCAGACCTTGACCCCATTTTCATGGTTCATTGATCTTTGTTTAGTTATCTTGGTTAATATAAAGTTTATGTGACAGTTGTAATAAAGCTTTATACTTAGGAATATCAACATAATATCAATAATAAGTCAAGAAGGCGAGACAATTCAGCGTGTGCACTCTTGTTTACATAAATTCTGATAGTTGTTATAGTTTCTTCCCTTGATGCACCAACGGAATCATCAAACGATTTGTTCTTCCTGCTCATTCTAGAAAAGAACCTTGTAATTTGCTGTACCGAAGGAATTTCAATATAAGAAAATCTTCTATTTCCATCTTCTTTTCTCTCAGTCACCATTTCCTTTGATACCAAAAAAGGATTTTCCTTTCTTCCAGTTTTTAGACCTTTATTTAACTTTTCAGTAAGATATTCTTTTTGGTTCACATTAAATCTTTTGTTCTTCCTTTCTTCTTTCAATGCCTAGCTAAGTTCTAAAGACTTGTCAGCAGCAGATTTATATATAATTCTATTTGTTTTGGGGATTTTTTTATTATTGGGGACAACACCCTAGCCTGTTTTCCAGGAATCATATAAATTTGCTTCTGTGAGGACTGTGTCTACAGGTTGTTTCTTCTTGGTGTACCTTCGACAGTCTTGGGAGCTGCTGAAGGTTGGACCAAAGAAAATCCAACCTGTGTTGTCACAGTCCTGTATGTTGTCTGTGTTGGCAAAGACAATGATTTTGTTTTTCCCTTTTCACTTTTGATCTCGATCGGTACTTGTGCTCCGCACATGGAGTTGAGTCTTTTGCCCTACAAAGTACAATAATTAAAGATTATATAAACATATAATTGATATTGCAAAAACATGTGTTTCTAGGGGAGGGCGTGGAAGACTTAGACTATTTGATTCATGCTTGGTTTTTGAGTCTCTGTTTGAGTTTTGAACTTTAAAGTTTCTTTTGTCTCAGATAAAGAAACAAGAGGCTCTCAAGAGCCTGAATCGCTCACCTGAACTTTTCTGAATCAATGATTATTTTGGCTTTTCAATTTATTTAAATGTTCTTTGAATCGTCCTATTTTCTTCGAAAGCAAAAACAATAATTTTCTCCTATGTTCTTTTTTAGCCATAGGAGCTATGTTTCTTGACATACAAGGAAATGAAATATAAAATTTATACTAGATACTCTGAAAATCTGAAACTCATTTAGCCTAAGTTTGGCTGAAATTGATACAGCAGTTTCAAAGGAGAAGATTTTTTAAAGTAAGTCAACATGATGAACAAATTAAGAAAAAAGTCTTTAAAGGGCAATAACTCCTTAAGAGGTTTTTGACAATTTTGGTCAAATTGACTTATTTGTAGATCTTACTTTGCTTAACATTTTTGCTATTAACAGTTTAATTGTATCTATAATAATATTCAAGATAATGACCAAAAACTGCAAAATTTCCTTTAAATTACCAATTAAGTGGCAGCAACCCAACAAAGGGTTGTTTGATTCATCTGAAAATTTCAGGGCTGATAGATATTGACCTAATGAACATTTTTACCCCATGTCAGATTCGCTCTAAATGCTTTGGTTTTTGAGATATAAGCCAAAAACTGCATTTGACCCCTATGTTCTATTTTAAGTAACGACGGCCATGTTTTTTGACGGATCAAAAATCGAAGCACACACTTTGTGCAGGATAATCTAAGGAACAATCATTCTAAGTTTCATCCAAATCCATTCAGTAGTTTCAGAGGAGAAGATTTTTTAGAGTTAGCAAATATGATGAACAAATTGTGAAAAATTGTCATTAAAGGACAATAACCCCTTAAGGGGTCAATTGACAATTTTGGTCATATTAACTTATTTGTAGATCTTACTTTGCTGATCATTTTTGCCATTTACAGTTTATCTTTATCTATAATAATATTCAAGATAATGACCAAAAACTGCAAAATTTCCTTTAAATTACCAATTAAGTGGCAGCAACCCAACAATGGTTTGTTTGATTCATCTGAAAGTTTCAGGTCTGATAGATCTTGATCTAATGAACATTTTTACTCCATGTCAGATTTGCTCTAAATACTTTCGTTTTTGAGATATAAGCCAAAAACTGCATTTGACCCCTATGTTCTCTTTCAAGTAACGGCGGCCATGTTTTTTGACGGATCAAAAATCGAAGCGTACACTCTGTGCAGGTTATACTAAGGAACAATCATGCTAAGTTTCATTCAAATCCATTCAGTAGTTTCAGAGGAGAAGATGTTTGAAAAATTGTTAACGACGACAGACGACGACGACGGACGCCAAGTGATGAGAAAAGCTCACATGGCCTTTTAGGCCAGGTGAGCTAAAAAATATTAGAAGATGTAACAAGTGAAACTAAAAAAATTGTAGTTGTCAAATCTAGTTCACAATGCACTATACATACTCTTAGATATGAGGAGGTTATGCCTATACGCCAAATAATTAGAGAGAACGAATATCTGATGGGGAACAATCATCTTATAGGCCACTTTAGTGTCAATGGTCGTGTAAAGTTGAGTAATGATTTGGTCAACTGTACAAGCCTTGCAGAAGACACAAGAGAGAACTTTATGAGGTCCTTTTTCAGTACACCTAATGATGAAAACTCCTGTATCAGAGAAAGAAAAAGGAGAAAGTCAAAAACTAGAAAATATAACAAAAAAAGAAATTCAACAACAAATATTTTTTCAAATTAGAAGATTTGAATGACTCCCAGTTGTTGGAAGAAATGTAGGAAAAGTCTGTTAAACATAAAAACAAAGAAGCATATATTGAATTTTATTATAGTCTGCTCGAAAATTAACATCTTTGTGTCTGCCTGTGGGGCAAAAGCGAGACATAGACATTATTTTACCAACGGAAACATTAACATTGCATCAAATTTGTCATTTAAAATTAATCTTTTTTCTAATGATTGAATTATTTGGACATTTTAGCCCATGCATTTCTGACAGTTGGAACAGGCAAGACATACTTGAGTGTATACCTCTTATATTAGTTATCTTCTTATAGTTTGAGTCATTTTTTTCAAATGATAAAAATGAATGAGTTCCTAAAGAATGTGCCGAAGTTTTAAATAGCAGCACTAAAAGCGCTTTAATTATGGTAGTGATTTGTAAATCACTCCACAGATACTTAATTACAGAAGAAAGTGATTCACATCTTTTTTAAATATATATCTCCATATGTTTTCTTTGAATATTTAAGCTATCTAGCCTTCATATAAACACATACATGATATTTATAAACTCAAGTTTGTATTGTTTTTGCTCTACAATCAAATGAAATATTGTTTATATGACCGGAAAATTCTTCTTTTTTGTACTAATCATGACAAATTTATTCTAACCTACCATTTCAAAAAAGGTCTTTGACCTTTACCAGTAAGCCTGCTGTCTTCTTATTTTATTAATTACAAATAAAATAACAAAGGTCCACAAATCAAAGTTCGTTTCAAAGAAAACTCCTTCAGGTTTCCAGTAGTTTTAAAGCAGACACTTTAAAGATTACTTCAAGCAGATGGCTTACAGTATATTTTTTTTTAATCTAGGGGTAAATATAAGAAAAAGTTATGTGGAGTGAAGTCTCGTCTAAACATATATATATATACATATATAGTTACATCTTAGTATTTACTATTTTTTAGCTAAAGCAGTGGAAAAGGAAAGTAGACTCCCTTATAAAAAAGTACAGGATGGCAAGATTGCCGTATCTTGGTGTACCAGCAGAGCTTTTGCCGATCCAAAGAATGTCAAACTATGGCAAGGACAAGTCAAAGACGATAATTTCTTTAACTGAACTTTCAGTTGAAACCTAAGTCAACAAGGTTCTACAAAACAACTGACATATGTTCAGAACTCATCTTAAATAGCAGGGTTGTCAAATTGACTTATCATTACTTGTATTTCTAAAATTATTTATATTTATATTTTTAAATTGCAAGCCATGAACTATTTTACCAATGAATACTTTCACACTTTAATGCTATGTGTGTATCAATGCTTGAATAAAGATGTACGGTATTCATCATGAAAATTATTTGCTAGTATCATCTCCCGTTGTTTAACAATATTGTATATATTAATAGTATACCTCTTTTTTTTCAGAAAAAAAACAACCTCTTTTCCCGAGTACCAAACTGACAATTCAACTTTCCAAGGTAAATGAGTAATATAAATCATCTTTCTTAGTTTTCATGGTTGGGTAAAGAAGGCAAGACATTTCAACGTGTGCACTCTTGGTTTTATATTTAACCCTAGAAAGTAGCTACCGGTAAATGTTAACTTAAAAAAACTAAAATCCTTTATCAATTAGATAAAAATATTTTGAAATTTTTAATCATAAAAATGGTTAAGCTCATATTCAAGTTTCACTAAATTCGATGAAGGGTTTTCACAAATAACCTAGACTGATTTTTAAAATGATTATCATGTAAAAATAAAGAGATGTGCTAAGATTGCCCATGAAAACTATCTGTATGAACAATGACGGTTCAGTGGTTTGCTTTCAACCTTTAGCCAAAATGATTATCACATATATTGTAATAAGCTATTTTTAAATAAAAGCCCCACATTGTAAAATGTTAATCAATTAAAAAGTAAAAAAAACAGCCTCCTGATTTTTACAAGTTCGAAGAAAAAAATTGAGTCGTTTTATGGCATGATGTCGTCGTAAGCGATGTATGTCGACAAATATGGTTTCCGGATAATTACATAGTTTAAACGAATGGATATCCATGAAATTTTACTACGAGGTTCAATACCAAAAAGGAAGGTTGAGATTGATTTTCGGGGTAATGGTACTAACATTTTAGAAATATGGAGCCAACAAAACACGCATTTTTGTAGTTTCTGGACATACACTTGTGTTTCAGTGTACTGATCTCTCTGAAATTGTTCTTCAATGTTCCTTATCACAAAGGAAAGGCTGGAATTGTTTTAACTAAGGGGTAATTGTCTCAACTGTTCAGGAAATTGGGGTCAAAAACAAGCATTTTTTTCTAATTTCCAGACAAAAACTTAAGTTTAAATGTATGGATTTCTTTAAAATTTTAAACAAGGTACCATACCACAAAGGAAATGCTGGGATTAAGTTTTGGGGTAATTACTGAATGGGGGGGGGGGGGGATTTTTTTCTCTCATAACTTTGATCACAATTCAAATACAGACCGTCTATCAATATGAACAAGCTTGAATATTGTGTCCAAACATACATCAACTGTTCTGTCCAATAAGGCTGGGCTCTGTGCATTATTTTCGTAATCATATTAATCTGGCATGTTAAAGTTTGTACATTATGAAGTTACTGTTGATTTTGTGTATTTCAGATTATTATTGAAAAAATAGCCCTTTGGAAGTACTAGGAGAATTTGAAAACATATTGTTGACGTAGTCTGACTAGTTATGATAGAACATCAACAGAAATGACGAAAAATTACACATCTTATCAAAAAACTAGAAGCCAAAAGCCACTTGCAATTTTCATTGATTTTGAGCTTAGTAACAGTCTGACCAGGAAAGAATTTAATGAACATGATTCATTTACATTCATCTATCTTATGATGTCTCTTGATAACTATTAAAAAATATTGACTCTAAAATAATTACAAGCTCACCAATTATATCTGTTGTTTATACTTCAGCAAAGAAAATAGTACGTCCCTTACATGTTGAAATACTTCCCATGTCATCCAAACTGACCTATTCCCTTAGTGTCACATACACTGAATGTATGAAAGAAAGGAAGAGTAGCTACACGAGGACCAAACACATTTGATATATCACGTTCATGAAGCCATCAAATGTCTTCATTCCTGCCAAAACCTATTCACAGTTTGTTCTACCATATTTTTGGAATATCCTTATTAGTCCCTACAGAAGCATTTATTTTCGTTGTCATCTTCATAGAGAATACTACCCCAGAACCCAACTTATGTCTTCTCACATCTAGCCTTTCCTTGATTCATTTTATAGTAAATTTAACACAATATCTACTCTTGAATACTTTGAATGATTGTATTTAAGGCCGTATGATACAATTGCAAAATCATCCAATATTGTTTTCTAAATCTTTCCTTTGCCAACAAAGGTCTCGATGGCGTCAACCTAGGCAATATCCTTCATCATAAATTAGTTCAATCGAAAATACCTCCTTATTTCAAAGACCAGTCTGTACCAATAATTTCTTATACCTATACCAAACCTATTGCAACTAAAATTTTCAATTACAAACGCGTTTTGCAGGATCTCGATATTGACGACTTCAAGTCTAAACCTCCTGATTGCACTTGTGCTAGTTCCCAATTCACATATAATCCTGCTGGCCACGTTATTACCGGTGACCTTAACATTGTTAATAACACTTCTCTACGAAACGTGTTATCGAAAGGTCCGAAATATCGTGAGCCTAAATCCATCAATTGGAAACACAACTTTAAAATTTTGATGGATTCAGTCGAGGATTATGCCAGGCAATGGGCTAAGCGCGAGAAGGAAGACGTAGACACTCTATCCGAATGGATTAAGGCAGTGAGGTCGTTAATACAAATCAGAATTAAGAAACTGAATGGGTCCATCAATGCCCATGCTACGTCAATCTTCAAAGATCCAAATGTTGCTAAACACCTATCTGACCTCCATGATGAATATGTTGTTGTCCCCGCAGACAAAGCCCCAAATAACATCGTTTTTATCTGTAAAAGTCATTACATTAATTGCTTGATAAACGAATTAGGTATAGACAATTCACTTGGAAACCCACAATATACCCTCACGACACTTACCAAAGAGGAAATCCTGGATAATCATAGGTCTGTTCTTTGTTCCTTTGGTATTTCAACCAAAGATGAAGAACTGGATCTTCCATCACTGTATTGGATACCTAAACTACATAAGTGTCCTTACAAACAACGGTATATTGCTGGGTCTTCCCAGTGCTCCACGAAACCCCTTTCTAAATTATTAACATCCATTTTATCAGCAATCAAAGACGGGCTTCAAAGTTATTGTGAAACTGCCTATTCTAGAGGTGGCGTGAATCAGATGTGGATACTTAAAAATTCCAAAGATCTTTTAGAGTACATACAATCTAACTCTCTTTCATCTTGTAACAGTATTAAAACATTTGACTTTTCTACTCTTTACACAAGTATTCCACATTCCAAACTAAAAGACAAATTAAAAGAGTTGGTATTACTTTGCTTCATAAAAAAGAATGGCCAACGTAGATACAAGTATCTTGTCTTAGGGAGGGATACATCATACTTTGTAAAGAACCATTCTGATTCAAACAAAAAATTCTCTGAAACCGATATTATCAAGATGCTTGATTTCTTGATTGACAACATATTTGTTACGTTCGGAGGACGTGTTTTTCAACAGACTGTCGGCATCCCAATGGGAACAAACTGTACCCCTCTTCTTGCTGACTTGTTTCTTTATTATTATGAGGCTGACTTCATGCAGGAACTTCTTAGGAAGAAACATAAGAAGTTAGCAATATCCTTTAACTCTACTTTCCGCTATATAGATGACGTTCTTTCACTAAACAATTCAAAATTTGGTGACTATGTGGATCGCATCTATCCCATCGAATTGGAGATAAAGGATACTACAGATACAGTTAAGTCGGCTTCATATCTTGACTTATATCTAGAAATTGACAATGAGGGTCGGTTGAAGACAAAACTTTACGACAAAAGAGATGATTTCAGCTTTCCAATTGTGAACTTTCCATTTCTAAGTAGCAACATTCCAGCAGCACCTGCATACGGGGTATATATCTCCCAATTGATACGATATTCCCGTGCTTGCATTTCCTATCATGATTTTCTTGATAGAGGGTTACTGCTCACAAGGAAGCTATTAAACCAAGAGATCCAAATGGTGAAGTTGAAATCATCCCTTCGTAAATTTTACGGACGCCATCACGAGTTGGTTGACCGTTACGGAATAACCGTTTCACAAATGATATCGGATATGTTCCTTACGTCGTAACTACAATCCCCTTCCCTTTCATGAATTTGACCTACCGAATTAGACTATTTACCGGATTTGTAATCACATAAGCAACACGACGGGTGCCGCATGTGGAGCAGGATCTGCTTACCCTTCCGGAGCACCTGAGATCACCCCTAGTTTTTGGTGGGGTTCGTGTTGTTTATTCTTTAGTTTTCTATGTTGTGTCATGTGTACTATTGTTTTTTCTGTTTGTCTTTTTCATTTGTAGCCATGGCGTTGTCAGTTTGTTTTAGATTTACGAGTTTGACTGTCCCTTTGGTGTCTTTCGTCCCTCTTTTGTTTCTTTACAAGGTGGCCTGGAATTAACCATTGCTGCCCTATCAACGGTAAATGCGTCAGAATTTGGATCTGCAAATGAAAATGTTTCAAGTTTATCTAGTTGCACCGATTTAATACCACTGTTTAAAATTACAAAAACGGAGGAGCAGTTTGTCTTTATAGATTAAGAAATATTCCAAATCAATTTATCCACTGCGACAAGAAACAAAAGTCTAGAAAAGATATCTAAGGTTCTCTAGCTTTGATTTTTTACAAAAACGTTTACAGTTTTAATAGGACATAATAGGAAGTTGTTCTTTTTGATCTGGTTGTAAAAAACTGGTTCTCCTTCGTTTTGTATTTGATTCAAACGATCTTTAAATTTTTTGCCTTTGATATTTGGAAAGAAATCCTTTTGTGTTCATTAAGTCATTCATCTATTATATAATGCCTCAAACCACTAGATCTTGTAAAGTCATCTGATAGTCTACTAATTTCTGGTCTAGCTACCATCAATACGTCTAAATGAGGTCTTCGGTTAAACCTATGACAACACATCGCCCTTAACAATTGCATTATTCTGTTTTTGACCGACCAGTTGTGTTATAAGACAAATATTTTCTGGTCTTACGTACAGTAAAATTATCATTTTCAAAATCAATTGCCACCTGTGGACGACGTAACAGAAGGGAAGCTAATCTCGGAGAAGGTCGGTCGCGATCGAGAATATGTTACACGATCAAGACCTAAATGAATACAGTACCAGGCTTTATGTGGATTGTTTGTACAAAATCTGACTCATGAAATAAGCATACTACCAAATTCCCAAAGAGGTTCTTATTTTATAATTGAACACCAGGAATTGAACTGTGGTAGAGATGACTATATTTTTTTACACCAGTCTATCAAATCATTGAACGTCACAGAGTCATGACATGATTATAATTTCTGTTTTTAGCTTTCTTAGGCCGATATATACCATTTACGCTAAAACACACAGTTATCTGATGCGCATGTCTAGTCCTAGGTACATTTGAACATACATACGAAGAATATGCCGTTCTAGGTGTTGCAATAATGGTTTTAGTGAGGACATATATCCATCTAATTTCACGTAATGTATCACCCAGATTTTTATAACAAGTCATATGAATCCACCTAACATGACGATAAACTTATCTTCTCTGTACAAATCAGGCAATTCCCACTGAATATCCAATACATAAAGTGCCTGATCTGCCGTTACTATTGATGTTTTTCTCGTTTTAACCACATTTTACGTCTTATCCATCAAATACCTGATCACTGCAAATGGGCTTGTTTTTAAACACTGGCATCATATATTTTACACTTTTAGAGAAATGAGACGAACCATGATTATACCAGTTTACCACTGGTAGTGCATACAAATCACCCGTTATGTCTATAAATAGTTTGCGCATGTGCAAAAGTGTTAAATCATGTGTGTCATAACCTTGAAAAATGTTATCAAACCAAATCATAATATCATTGAAAATCCCAAATCACTTATTTTATAGTAAATAGTTAAAATATTTTTTAATGAATTTTGTTACATTTTCGCGCATGCGCAAAACCCTGTATGTGTCAATTACTCATGTCTGGTGAATTATTCACATGTAAGGAAGGTAGCTACCAAACCTGACAGCTTTTTTTTCACTAAAACAAGGTAAACGAAAAGTTTTCCAGAAATAAATCAGTATTTTCAAACTGAAAAAAATAGCCATTTTAGAAAACGGCGGTGGCCATCTTGAAAAAATAAGGATGGCGAAAAATTCTTCGTGAATTTTGCACGCGCTCTGATCCTAATATCTTTTTATTACTGGACTCAAAATGAAAGATTCAAGTTAGAACATGCATCGTTTGATAAAGACAATGGTCAAGTTAACGACTTCATTTTTCATGTTGTAAGTTTTAACCAGAGAGAAGACAGCAATATATTCACTGCAGGCAGAAGCTTTCTTCCTGCACGTAATAGGCCAATCATAAGACAGAGACTGTTTCGTTTGGACGTTGGATGACCGCCTCTATCAGAAAACCTGCAGCATTTACATTTACGATAGATGTAAATGTATATATAAATAAAAATCTCAATTATATGAACTAGATTGAAAATTAAGGAATTGATTTGATACCATCTATGAGTGGTATAATTCATAATTTAACTTCAAGCTTTTCATATTACTTTATACATTAGTGCATTTTTCAGGACTGTGATAATTTTCTTTAATAAATTATTGCTTTTTTCAGAAATTACCTTTAAAGGATGAATTAAAAATTGGGATTAACTGCAGGAGATACATTTATCAGTAACATATGGTGATGGCAAAAGAAGTGTGAAATACCCTTATTAAAGAAATACTAGTACAAGAACTAACTAAATGATTGAATGTTCACAACTTTATGTTCCCACCAACTATCAGTCATGATGCAAAGAAAAATGGTTGATAAAGCCGGATAGCCACTGTTTGCAATTAAAATATTCTTGTCGACAAACAACTGTCGCTATTTGAATATCACGAGGGGATGAATGAATCAGGAGAAGTTAACACAGCATGCACACAAATTTGTGGTCAAGTATCTGCCACCAGTAAGTCATGTTCAAATCTTATGCTTGTTTAAGTGTATCCAAAAGGAAAACCCAAACAATCACACATGATGTATTTCTCAATTGATGACCAAAGTAACATATACTTTTATTTGTTTTCCGATGATGGACCTGAATATGAATATGTGTTGTCGTCTTGTGCTGAATGAAATGAAATTCACAACATCTGGACGTTTAGATAGGGTTTAGGTGATAGAAACTTAAGATGGGTCTTGTGCGTTTGAAAAAGGCGGTTTGCAATTCATTGCTAAATTGACACAAAAAACAGAGGAGCAAGCTATGTTTGTAGTACGTTTGTTTTTTGTTCACTAGACATAGAAAATGATACTCCTAGTGGGGCATCCATTTACTGAGGACACACTCTTGTTTTCTTTATTCAGTTAAAATTTTATTTCAGCATAAGAAATTACCTCATAGCATTCATGTATGGCTTATCTTTTATATTTAAAAACAGTTTTCAAGTAAATGCTTTATAAGAAGTGCAATTTTATATAATTGTTGGCAAAAGGGCATAATTACCATCTGCAGTTATCAAGCACCTAATAGATGGCTTTTTTTAGTATTCGGATTTGAAAGTTAAAAGTGGTTCTTCAGTTTTCATTGATCATCCTGTGTTCTAATCACTAATGTGTAAGTAAAAGATGCATTATTTTTTTAACAAGCAGTTAGTTTTTTTTTCTCTCACTTAAATTGATTTATTCAAATACATGTCATTTATTCAAACAAATATTACATTGGGTCATAATATTAAGCCACTTCTCACTGCTCATGCATTATAAAACAGTACATAACATGTTATCAACATCATTCAACAGAAAAAACTGTCTTCAGATATAACAAAAAGTAAAAAACGAATATAAACCTGATCAAATCACATTAATAAAAGAATTTCTATTTAATAAGAGCACAACATACACTGACAGCGCATTGTCGAAATATTCCTGAAACTTCACAACATGTTAATATTTATCTAGTTATACATTTACGTTACTAAACATGTTTTCTTGATTCTTTTTGTAAGTCTTTATAATAATTTCTTTTCTTTTTTTTCAGTATATGCTCAGCTTTATTTAAAATGCAACAGTTCTGTTTTCATAAAAGCCTGGGATGAAAAGATGTCAGCAGCCAATCAAAAAGATCAGTCTATAATTCAAATTGTTATTCCTTAAAGGGGCACTAACTGTCACTCAACTAACCTGTATATTAGTAGATTTTTACATATTTTACAATTTAGATCTAATGTGATATTAATATCCAAAATTAAAAATGAAGGCAGCTAATGATAGAAAATTATAAAATCACATAATAAAGAGATGTTGTTTCTCACAATTTATATGCATAATTCATAATTTTGGCATGCAAATTCGTAATTTCTTAACAATTTGTTTATGATTTGGCAACAATTTGTTTAAGATTTCTTTACAATTTGTTTGTGATTTTCTCATGTTTTGAAAGCAATTTATTGGGATTTGTTGTTCTGTTCATTTGCATGTTAATGATTTCTGTGTAATTTGTTTGTGATTTTCTCATGATTTGAAAGCAATTTGTTTCTGATTTGTTGTTCTGACCATTTGCATATTTATGATTTCTTTGTAATTTGTTTGTGATTTCCTTATGAATAAAAAGCAATGTGTTTGTGATTTGTTATTGTGATTTGTTAGCTCATTTGCATGTGAAATTTTATCAGTTTCAAATCATAAAGAAATCATATGATTTGTTTATAATTTGTTACAATGATTTGTTCCTTAGTTTTTTGGTTTGGGTTTTTAACAAAGGTGCGCTTGGTTCATGTTTAAAAATCATACAATTGTCAGTTCATCTAAGACCATTAACTTGGATAAATGGAACAAATGACCGATTTTATGTAACATCAAATACAGTTATCACAATAGAGATCAAATTTACTGAACAAAATGTTACATTTTCATGAAAGCTCTGGTTTTTTTTTTCAAGGCTACAGCTAAAACACCTGTCAGTAGATCTATAAAGAAAGTCGAATAAAGTCATTGAAGAGCCAGAACCCAAACTATCACACGAACAGACCTGCTCTTAAACATCAATTTCTCCAATCAACAAAACAGATTGTGATTGTCTGATATTGAGCGATTCAATACTCCGGCGTATTATACCAAGAAAATTTACACCTATGGGAGAAACAATACAACTCTTTATTCGAGGCAATGACATGTGAAGATTTCATAGAAAACAATGGAATGGAAATGAACCCCGAGAATGTGCTGATCAATGTCGGAGAAAGAGATCTTCAAAATAGTTATGTCATGTAAATACTGTTCTTACAATATGCAAATCATAGAAATGTTTTCAGTAAATTCATGACTGTCAGTGATATTGATTGATTGTTGGTTGCTTAACGTCCAGTGGCAAATATTTCATGCATATTCAGGACGAGAACAAGTTCACAATAAATACAATAGGTAGGTTGTTGTAATAGAGGTCATCTAGGATGATGGTCGGGGAAATTTGGACTGCCACTGGAAAATGAGGGTATATTGGATAGGGACAGACATTTTGCCTTGCAACAGGCCACCTACGGACCCCTCAAAGAGTTGTTGCAAGGGTTCTTAATGCAAAGAGCGTGGCACTCTCTCTACACGAGGCATCGGATTTAACGTCCCCCTTCTGATCGGACGTGACTGCGAACTTGATACATCCCGCACAGCCAAACGGACGCCCCACTTCGGCAAGCGTTTTACTGCCGGTCGGGAGAAGACCAAGTGACCATAATTCTATACCCCAGTCACCCTTGGGGAGACTGTCAGTGATAGAAATATCATTTGTTTTAAATCATACAAAATTGTTACATACCTTTACAAGCATACACAATGCAAATTATTCCTAAATATTACCTTTTGGTCTTACTTTACACAAGATTTGACAATTTGAAGTTAAATGCACACGTATTTTATAACTTTATTTGATAGGAATCAATTTTGAAAAAAATTGTTGAAACATTTGTATGTCCCATATGGACATTAGAAATAAAAATAAGGTTGAGTCCCCCATTACCAGTATGATTTATTCCAACCAAAAAATGTCTGTCTTAGGAAAAATTATTTCGCCCTGTCCCAGTTCGCACAGCAACATGATTACGCGCTGAACAGATTCAGAACACGGGTTTGAGATAAAAATTCGAACACAAGAAGGAGTCCTGTCAAGAAATTTTTTGGAAAGTCAGGACATTCAGGTAAATTTTTGGAAAATATGCAAAGAAACAATGCAACTTGAGAAATCAAAAATGAAAAATTTGGAAATTCTTCAGTTTTCACAGAATTTGGTTCTATGGATTTCGGAAACATGTCAAAATTTCAGATAGTTTTCTAATTATCTTTAAAGATACTTGCATCTGAATTTAAATTGCAAAGAAATTAACATAACGGGGCGTTTTTTTTGTTGGTTAGTATATTTCATTTTTTCATAAAAAATCATGAGCTCTAGGAATTAGATCACCAGATATATTGTGACTAGCAAAATATTTTTTGAATAGGAAGTTTATGATATTTTATATCTTTATTAAGTGCTGATGGACTAGAAAGGATTTAGTCGATCCTATCCACAGAACACTTTTATCTTAAATATAAATAAGTAAAAAAAACCATAATACTAGTATACATGTAAAAAATAATCAGTGACGCTATTCGGAAGTGTTCTACAATCCTGACAGGTTTGGTCAGTACTTACGCTAAGTTGTAAAACAGTTCTACGGTTAGAACTGATTAAGTCAGTTTTCCTGACAATTCTATGACGGAAACTGATTTTGGACTTTTCTACCTAAAACTAATTCTGGCAGTTCTACATAGGAAACCGATTGAAAATCGAGTTAACCACAAAGCCAGAAGTAAAACTGTTTTTAAAATGTTGATGGTAAATATTTAAAAAAATTTTTATCGTCAGTGTTATATGTCCATTTTGACAAGTCTCTTAAATTGTATACTAATTTTGTACAATAAACTATGAAATCAAAATGAGTCTAAGAATAGTATGTCCAAAGTGCTATCTTTGTTTCTATTACAGGAAGATAATTGGTACATTTGTAATATCCAAGCACTAAAAGATGACAGACTATTGGCAGTATGCGGAGCTTTTGGCATTATATCAAAAACTATTACCGAACTAGACAGAGCATCTGATGAAAGTTCTGCTGCTCTATTCATGGGAAATGTGTAAAATCGTATTATTGATGTACTTAATATTGTTGAGAAACCCTATCTCTCATGTTAAAACATGATATTTCACTGTTTTCGGACTAAGTTTAAAGCAAACATCATTAATTGTTTTTGAGATACAGCACATGTGAAAACCCCCTCCCCCTTTTTTTTTTACAAACTACTCAAAAACTCAAAAATAAAATTTTGAATCATCACCAAAAAGTATACAGACTCAATATAAATATGAAGTGTGTAAAGTTTAAAAAAAAAATCATAAATCATTTTTTAGATATGGCAAGATGTGTGGAAAAACACACTCCTGTTTTAGTTACAATGTCCTGTAACTCAAAAAATTAGTAGAAATCTCTGGGGGGAACCTATGCTTCGTCTTTATATGTATATTTAGAGGAAAAATAACTGTTATATGACAAAACAACACAGTAATAGCATACAATGTTGCAATGGAACTTGGCAATAATATGATTCAACAGGGATATAGACTTTACACCGAATCTTTTAATACAACACATTATATGAATGATGAACTCACTAAGATGACATTTTGCATAGGTGCTGTTAGGAGAAGTAGTACAAGTAGTTTCCTATTTCTAAATTAATGCAGAAAAACAGTCTCAGTGTTGAGATTATTTTTCCACGAACAAGACAACACTAATTTTTAAATAACTTAGTTTCTTGTTTTGTAGAACTCTTTTAAATGAAGTCACTTTGTAGTTGAATTTGATTCAATTACTACCAACAATGGCCAAACAATAGTTACAGAGTGGATTAATATTTACAAAAGTATGCACGATTCCAAATAAAATCTACTAAAAGTAATTTTGAATCTAGATGGTTTCGACAACTTCAAACCAGTGAGAAAATGAGAACATATAGAACTTTCAAAAACATTTTCAAATTTGAAAATTATCTTGTTAATATTTGTAACGAAAATGATAAATATAACATGAGTAGATATAGAACCAGCAATCATAGACTGCAAATTGAATTGGGTAGATATACAATACCAAAAACACCTGTTAATGACAGAACATGTAAGAACTGTTCCTCTTGTGAAGTAGAAGATGAAAAACACATTTTATTAGATTGCCAAAAATATTTTACTATTCGGCAAACCGAATATTTTACAAAACTGATAGCAAAGCAACAGAAAAATTATCATCTTAGTGTTCTGTCATATATATATATATATATTTATTTGTTGTATGGATACGGTAACTTAAAAGAGTATTAACATAAGAACAGGGTTGTCTCCCTTGATATTTATCATACCATATAATAGAATATTTCCTTTTTATGTGTGTGTTAGATCTCTTTCTCAGCTATAACTATTTCTCAATATTTATGTACATATGCATTTATATTGTTCATTTTATGCTCTTTGTGAGTTTTCTTGAATAAAATAATTTGAATTTGAATTTGAATTAAATATTCTGTCCTATAGGTTTAAGTCCGTGACGTTTTTTCTGACTTCTAGTCCTGCGACTTTCTGTCCTACATTCAGTTCAGTTATTCACCGAATGGTTTTAAACTGTTCCTGTGGTATCTTGCGCCAGTTTTGAAAAAAACCATTGAAGTTTAATAGGTACTATACATACAACGGCAATATTTCTTCTAACTTGCCTGTGTAACGCATCTTGACAAGTGTGTTGTCAAATGAAAAAAAAAAGATAAGATCGTCCTTTGTGCAACTTTATATCCCGTGTACCGAGTGTGTCTGGGAACACAACAGTAAAATAACAGTACCATCAACTCGACATTAGAGATTTTTTTATTATATTTATTAGCGCACTCACTATACTCTGATTTACAATAATTCAAAACTCACAGAAAAGCAATCCTTAGAATTAGAAGCTACCAATGAGGATTTTGTCACTCCTCTGCATGGATATTAAACCACAATCAAAACACTGACATCAAGTATTAGTTCGGCAATCACGATCGTCGTCTACATTGATAATATTGAAAAAGACATTTGTCGAATTAGTAATAGCATACAACGGCAACATTATTTCTTAATGACCTGTGCGACGCACCATGACAATGGTGTTGTCACATGAAATAGAGGATAACATGAGTTCACCCTTATATTTTGGACTACATCGTTCTGTAATTTATGGTTATGCTGTTAATTTTAAATATATTTATTTATACACTTAGACCCTGTGTACATACCTGCTATGAAAGGAAAAAATATTTTTACAACCGATTAGACTTGAAAAGTAAAAACACAAAAATACCGAACTCCGAGGAAAATTCAAAAGGAAAATCCAAAATCAAAAGGCAAAATCAAAAGTCAAAACACATCAAACGAATGGATAACAACTGTCATATTCCCGACTTGGTACAGGCATTTTCTAATGTAGAAAATGGTGGTTTGAACCTGGTTTTATAGCTAGCTAAACCTCTCACTTGTATGACAGTCGCATCAAATTCCATTACATTGTCAACGAAGTATGAACAAAACAAACATACTCAAAGAGTAAAAATGTCAAAAATAGGGGTACAGCAGGCATTATTGTGTTATCATCTTAATATCACTATAAAAACAACAAATGTAACGAAGAATCACAAAAAGGCATACATCAAAATTAACATACTCATTGTTTTTCTTGTACCACTTAATTTATGTATATAAAGTCTACCCGTCAAGGAAAGAAGGTTGTCATTGCTGGTGTAAAAATGCGCGTTTTAAATTCGTACAGGTAGACATAAAAATAATTTTGTCGTTAAAAGTATGAACAAAACAAACATACTTGCATCACTATAAAAACAACAAATGTAACGAAGAATCACAAAAAGGCATACATCAAATTTAACATACTCATTTTGCTTTTCTTGTACCACTTAATTTATGTATATAAAGTCTACCCGTAAAGGAAAGAAGGTTTTCATTGCTGGTGTAAAAATGCGCGTTTGAAATTCGTACAGGTAATAGACTTAATAGTGTTAACGTATTAAATTTTATTATATACCAATGACGACAATATTATTTTTAATTTACCTGAGCAAAATGGAAAAATAAGCGATGTGACCAACCAATGACTCCTGTGAGGGATTTAATAATGTCCCCACTGAAAAAGTGTCCACCGAACATTATTTCCTTGTAAATAAGTTCTCGAGACATTATTTTCTTATTTATATGTGACCTGGACACATTTTTAAAGCAATTGCTTTCATGCCGTCGCGTATGGCCATCTTTGTGACCCAGATCAGAGACTCCGCCCAGATCAAGCCATAGTATTTCGTTAAACAGGCTCCTGGTCTGTCATTCTTAAACACCTATGTATGTTTTCTAATGCAATACATAGCTTGAAACTTTTGAAAAACGTTAGTGGATTTAAGAAAGTTCAGCATACGTTCTTGTAGATGTATTTTTGTATTTTGGGGGACAACCGTTTGACTATCAAATAAACATAGACGTCCGAGTGAAAAAAATGCATTTTTATACCTGCGATTCCGTTTTCCGTTCGTACGATGTTTCAACAAAATATGGAATCATTTCAGTTGTTGATTTAGTATTGAAAATTTGACTGAATTATCTTTTATAATATACGGTTTTATATGTTTAATTGCTGTTTTTTTAAGAAAGAGGTCAGGTGCTCTTGTTCATTCATAAAATTGTCGTTCATTCATAAATTTATCGTAAAATCAAAATCACTACACAGGTTATCAGGTTATACGTAGTGTCAAATGATTACCTGTAATCTAAAAATAGACAAAGTTAACTGACCTATTTTGTTGATTTGTTTGCGCATATAATTTGGAGGAACGAAACCCTTGTTGAAACACATAACAATAAGTTTGTTTTCCTTTTTTGTCATAACTCCGAAAGATTTATCGATCACCTTACTAATGAAATGGACCCGTCCAAACGTGATAGATGCCAAGTCCAGATGAAGAGATATTTACAATTTGGAATTTTCTAGTTTCATAGATTAAAAAAAGTACATCCTTTTTGGATATCATATTCAAAACTGGGTATGCATGACAAATGATGAAACCATTATCCTCGTCTTTCCAATGGACGAGTCTACTACGTTTGTTGACCCTCGACGGTCCACCGTGTTTGCAATTTTATTTCACATGTTTTCGAAATATTGAAGATCATTTTCACAATGTTTCCTGAAAATTGGATAAATATCAAAGCAACTTAGAGCTGTTTGTTCTTGTTCGTATAATGACGCCTTTTGACGATTTAATGTCATGTTTGTCTGTGATGGCCCCTCTTTTCGGGATTGCATGAGAATTATGGTTATCTCGTACCGCATGAGGATGACACATATCAACTGAGCAATAATGTTTGGGACTTAGTTTTTAAGAAATGATGACAAAGTAACATTATGAAAATATTTTTAGTCAGCTGAAATATATATTTATTTTTTACATGTTTATGTCTTGTAAAATATTTTGTTTCTTTCCCGTTTTTCAACATTTGCGTCTGGAAAGTTGAAATGTTTTAACTGAAGTGTTAAATTTAAATTGATTATGAAAATTAAATCAATAAAGGAAATTATTGCCCAGTTACAAACACTACTAGGGGATAATCCATAATAATTTCTCTTGGAGTTTATATGTTTCAGCACATGTTTATTTGACCCCAACTTTAGCCTGGTAAACGTGTTGTCTCCTTGTGAAATATAAAACATATTAAAAATGACTTTCTGCTAAAGTCTTTAATTGATATTAAGTTAAAACCTTCTTAATTCTCACTAGACATCACTCCTGTCATGTTTAATTCTTAAATATATGTGGATGAAAAAAAAGTCCCCAAAACATAAACATGGCAGCAATTGCTTTTACAGCCTTTCAGGCTTTGATTCTATGAAAAACTGTCATCGGGTATGAAAAAGTGACCCTTAAAGTGGACATAATTAAATACTATACTTAAGTGATAAGATGTCCGCGTGGACTCAGGACATTTTTGTCCTCCTGGACTTTTTTTTAATATAGTTGATTAAATAACATTCATTGCTGAGTTATATTACTAAATGTATTCTAATCTATACTTGCTAATTTTTAATACACCAATTTTGTGACAGGAATTACTTCAGTTATCTCACTGGCATTCATACCATGCTGATGTTCTAATAATATATATATACAATTGTTCAAAATGAAATAATGTCCACCATGAGAAAATGTCATCTATTTCATAACAGTCCGTAGTCAAGTGGACACTATTTCATAGATATTGCTATGACAATCTGTCCACTTAGGGGACAATAATCCATGGCAATGGACATTCTTGAATACCTAAATTATAGGAAATACTGTCCATGTGGACAAAATGTCCCAGGACACTATTTTGCCTTACACCTGTCCCGATTATCATGGTTTCTTTCGTTCCCTATTTTAAACTTGGAACTTTTAGTAATATATTATTTCGAATACCAAAGTCTTATGCAATTTACTTTAAAAGTTAATCTATTTTATAATTTGAACTATCAAATACACAAGTCGTCAAAGTTATTTTGTACCTGTTTAACTTTAAGGGACAGTTTCGTATTGTTTTATAACTAATGTCGACTTCTTTCAGGATGTCATTTTCCGGTGCAATTCGTATGTGGGCCTCCTCTGTCATTATGTGTATTGTTATTTTTGATACTACTTAACGGGTTACTACCTAAAAATTGTATTCTCTGGCTCTACATGCCCCCACTTATTATAACACTATTATGCAAAAATTGTCTTCTCAATTTACCCCCCCCCCCCTAAAAAACATAAAAACACCACAAAAAACCAACAAATATAAACAATAAAAATATTTTCATTATTTGTTGTTTATTACAAATATAAACAAGTTGACAATGTTATTCTTACAGTTTTTCTTGAACTTAGGCAGTATAGTCTTTGCCTCACCATCTTTTATATTGAATTTCGCTCTCAACTTTTTTCTTTTTAAGATTCCCAATTATCACAGGCTATTCTATTTGGACAAACATGTCCTTTATTTTTGAATGTATTCAGGTAATGCGTATGCAATACAAACTATATGAAGATTATACGTCAAAAACTGTAACTTTTTATTGTAAATGATTTTTCTACTCAAAAATACAACATTCAACTAACAATAATATTAGTTAATATATATTTCTAGATTACCAAAAACGACTATAGTGTTTGGTGGTGTAACAACATTCTGGCTAAGCACCTGCTTTGCTGCATTTAGAATCCTCTTCACAGTTGTATATGATTTATATTGCAGCTTTTAGTCCCTCATTTATGCTACTATGTAGGAGGATGTGATATTCTCCTACAAGATCTGTTAATGTATCAGTGTCAAGTATATATATTTTCTTCAAATATTTCTTCTAGTAAAACTGGTGCTCTAACACAATTTACACAGGGAATGTGATTCATGTCAATTTTTGATAGAACAAAGTCATAATGAATGTTGTTATTTTCCATTTCAATATTTTTATGTTACTCTAAAGTAAAAATCTACAATGAGACTGAAGTTATATATCAAAATATCAAAATACTTATTGGGGTTTTGCGTGCAAGATTTCTCTTAAAGTATGACAAAACCTTCAAGGGAGCCTTTATCAATTTTTAAAAGTTGTTGTGTGGCTTCTCCATACTTTTGCGAGTCTTAATTTAAGCTATTGTAAAGTTATTTTTTTTGGTTTACAATTGTGGACGAAGTGTTTTTTTTAGGAACTTGTATAGGGGGTCTCACAAATAGTGACATTTGAAAAGTATGAGCTAGTTTAAGGAACCTGTATGTGGGGGGAAAAGGGGGGGATACTGTATGTGGGGGGAAAGGGGGGGGGATAGACCACAAATAGTGACATTTGAAAGGTATAATTAGTTATCAAAGGTACCAGGATTATAATTTAGTACGCCAGACGCGATAAGTTAGTTTTACAGTAACAGTATATTTCATAAGTCTGTAAGGGTTAACAGTCCAAGACTAGTTACGAAAATCCCACCATCTACTTTCACAACTGCAGTCGTGCTAACAAAAGCACACACATACATAAAGCCACTGAAAATGTTGATTACTTCCAGGTTGTCATTTTCCGGTCCAATTCTTATGTGAGCCTCCTTTGTCATTCTGTCTTGATATTTTCTTAACTGTGGCTGGTTCATCAAACCCCCGATCCACTATATTTCCATTCAAGTTGGTAAACCTCATACGTTTGAGGGTTTTCTACAGGTGTTGGGACTCATCTCAAAACCATGAGGTAATTGAGATACACATATGTACAGCTTCTAAGAAATATATCAATGCTATTTTCACCTTTCTTAAATTTTCAAGAGTCCCGCCAAATGTCAACAGAGATTGCGTAACACGGATTATTTTTAGAACTTTTTTTTCTATTTTTTTTTTAATAAATCTTTGATTATGTGCTTAAGCATTTGATTTGATTTAAATTTTTCATAATTTTAGAATAAAAATAACTAGGTTTCTTCTCTATCCGCTGACTGGTTTAAATTATGAACACTTGTTGACACCTGTAGTCAATCGGTGGACAGAAGATGGGGTACCAGTTTTTTTTTCAAATCGAATTTCCCGTTTCATGCACATTTCTCGGAAGTAATCTGTGATTTCCGAGTGATTCTTTTATAAATTTACATCGTTTCAATGTATGAATTGTAAAGAAAATGATATAGAAACACTTTAAACAGACAATACAGAAACTGACCTAATTTTTCGTCCGACATCTTGGGATGACCGTGAATGCAGTTACGGTCATCAGCTTTACCCCAGTGCTTAAACCGCTTGAGTGTATTTACTTCGGAGAGATCATCGATTTCGTCTGATGTCACAATTGGTTATGAGGAATCATCACCTAATGACACCATGGATGAAGATTCGCATGGCAATGACAACTTAGATTCAGAAACTGATAGATCACATGTGCATGATGATCTAGATGGCATAGTTCCACTATTGGAATCATCTGTAATTGATGACCAATTGACTTGATTCAGTTAAACTGGCAGAAAAAAGGAGCCAAAGCTCCGAGAGTCCAAAATCAATTGACGGTCAATAGATTGATGTTGAAATGTAGAAATGTGTTTGCCTTGTGTAAAAAGGGACGCCTCTTTACTGATTATCCAATGCTATGCGATATGGATGAATCTTAAGGTTTAGATATAGGGACACAGTATCGCACTATTAAAAAAGAGTTTGCTAGTTGTATTGCTAAAGCGGAAGTAGCCAAGATTACCAAAGACATGAAAGATGTAACTTTCATCTCCCCAATATCAGATGGATCAACAGATCCATCTCATGAAGAAGTAGAAATTATTTCAGACATTGTTACAAAGGGAACATTAATATTATTTGTTCATTGATGAAAAACATTCAAAAAGCCATGCTGACAATATATCTAAAGTGATACTATCAGGTATACATGTTGTGATGTAACGTTATCGGTTCAGGTAAAGGTTGGTACATATGAATACGTTAAAACCCACTGCATTTGATCGCAACTGATCTGTAGTTACCAAAGGTTCCAGAATTATTTCTTGACCCACGTGTTTTTACTCCGGGGCAGATGATTTAGTATATTAAAATCCATGGATCGGAATACAAGTTACGAAGACCCGTTTAATGATGGCTTAAATATAGTTATGTCTCAAACTCCCGAAGACAAACCACTCATAATTGGTACCCTAAACAGGTTCAAGCACATCTCTGACAAATGCATTTGATGACGATCTAGACATAATTCTGTTACAAGTAGCGGACGACATGGAAACTGACGACGATTTACCAAACATATTCCTTTGTTTAGCGAGGAAACTAAAATGCTAGAGTCTTGTTAAAAGAGATTTGGGAACCCGGCAATCAAAGAGGACTTGGACAAATTATTAAACTCCCAGAAAAACTCAAATACAGAAAAAAAATACCAAAATTGGCTGTGGAAGCATTCGTGAATAGTAGAATGAAAAATGAGAATATCCCCCTTTTAAAGCATATAGATGTCGAAACCATGGACCAATGTCTTCAGTTGTTTGTTGTTGAAGTACGGAAATAAAATGGACTTGAACCCCCCCCCAAAAAAAAAATCACTATATTTGAGAGTTGAGCAAATTCAAGAAAAAAAAAATCAAAATAAAAATGGCATTAGGTTTGCCGTTTTCCATAAGGTACCAAACGCTAAAATGAAGGAATTAGCCTCGCGGTGACTCGGAGGTCTATGAAACAGGCCGACCCCATCACCAAAGAGGACAAAGAAAAAAAATGGCTGTGATAATTCCATCCCGTTCAAAAGGTTGACAGTTTTCTTTTACAACAGTAAACTGTTTGGAAAGCGGGGTTATGATGAACAGAAATTTGGAGTGTGGACATTTTTCACACCAACATTGCCCAATGTTTTTCGAATCTTGAAAACTGTTACAACAGAAAACAGAGAACGATTGCACGATATAACTGACCCCAAAAAATGAGATTCTGTGGTATACTTACGAAAGGCATAAACCTACAGGGAGATTGAGAAGCTACATTAAATCTTGTGCTCTCTTTATTGATTTCCTACTGGTAAACAGAGCGTCGAAACATATGTCACCGACAAGTGTTGCGTGTAAAACATAGCTAAAGACCTAAGCAAAAGTTTAAATAAACAAGCCAACAGAAGAAAGGTTGAAATGATAACAAAAAATATCAAATGCAGCTAGGTATTTTTATGCAGATACGAATAATATAGGTTACCACAGTCATTCATAATGAAAACCTTGTTATAATTCAGGGAATGTTTATGATCAACAATAAACCCATTAGATCCAATCACAAAACATGTACACATAAAAGGTGCCACTGCATTTAAAAAAAGTTCTCATTTTGATTGTAGTCTGACGTTTTGGAATCACGGTTAATGAAAAACCCAGATGTATTGTGTTGTGTCATGATAAGTTAAGAGTAGTCAGATGCTTCAACGGACAGTTTGAGGTTCTTGTATGCAGTTTGGACAACTCGAGTGTGTTCATGTCAAATAAGTGCAACAGCTAATGGAGACCGACAAAGATGTGCCTGATATTATAGATTCATTAATAATTGCTTTGATGGAATCGCAGGGCATTCAAGGAGAACAGAAACTGAAATGCATTTCTTCTTGTAAGATTCCTTTCAAGAGAAAGGAGCCATGTCCGGAACACGACAATATTTTAAAAGCACCAGAAACTTGTGACCAGTGATGTGCTATAACACACACTAAGGACAATAAGAAACCGCTTTTTATAAGCTGAAGACCATAGATGATTGATTGTTGGTTGCTTAACGTCCAGTGGCAAATATTTCATGAAGACCATAGAAAGCAATAAGATAATATAGCAAAGTGTTTTATAAATTGGTACTAAACCACCATTAAAAATCGACATATCTGTCAGCATCTATACCTCGGTGAAATATTTTACAAAAAATAACTCTTATTAGCGCCATTCTACAGTGAAAACGTCTACGTCTTAGATTAATTTGAGTGTTGTTTCCAAAGTGGGTTGTGTATAATACAAAAAACGGCAAAAATATGTGAATTTTTACACAATTTTTTAGTAGCCAAAGCTAAACAAACAGTTGTTTTAGTTAAATAGAAAGAAATTCATGATTTTAATATACCTTAGGCAGCAACCATTTGAATTTCTTGGTGGTGGGCTATGGACATTTATTTTTATAGAAACAAACCGAAAACATTTTTTTTTTTCAATTTTAGCATTACATATAGAGGCAGGTGAGACTGAAACAAACAATTTTTTTTCACAGGGTCCAAAACGAATTATTTTTTTCAACAAAACCTGGAAACAAACTTTTTTTTGCAAAAAAAAACATATTTCTTAAAAACTCTTACTTCCGGTTATATTCAAAATGACGGGCATAGAATTATCATTTTTTTCTTTTCTCATCACTTGGCGTCCGGCGTCCGTCGTCGTCGTCGTTAACTTTTACAAAAATCTTCTCCTCAAAAACTACTAGGCCAAATTAAATCAAACTTGGACACAATCATCATTGGGGTATCTAGTTTAAAAAATGTGTGGCGTGACCCGTCAAACCAACCAAGATGGCCGCCATGGCTAAAAATAGAACATAGGGGTAAAATGCAGTTTTTGGCTTATAACTCAAATACCAAAGCATTTAAAGCAAATCTGACAGGGGTTAAATTGTTAATCAGGTCAAGACCTATCTGCCCTGAAATTTTCAGATGAATCGGACAACCTGTTGTTGGGTTGCTGCCCCTAAATTGGTAATTTTAGGGAAATTTTGTCCGTTTTCGCTTATTATCTTGAATATTATTGTAGATAGAGATAAACTGTAAACAGCAATAATGTTTAGCAAAGTAAGATCTACAAATAAGTCATCATAACCAAAATGGTCAGTTGACTCCTTTAGGAGTTATTGCCCTTTATAGTCAATTTTTAACCATTTTTCGTTAATCTTAGTTGTCTTTTACAAAAATCTTCTCCACTGAAACTACCAGGCCAAATTGAACCAAACTTGGCCACAATCATCATTGGGGTATCTAGATTTAAAAATGAGTGGCGTGACCCGTCAAACGAACCAAGATGGCCACCATGGCTAAAAATAGAACATAAGCGTAAAATGCAGTTCTTGGCTTATAACTCATAAACCGAAGCATTTAGAGCAAATCGCACAAGGTTTAACTGTTTATCAGATCAAGATCTATCTGCCCTGAAATTTTCAGATGAATTGGACGACCCGTTGTTGGGTTGCTGCCCCTGAATTGGTAATTTTAGGGAAATTTTGCTGTTTTTGGTTATTATCTTGAATATTATTATAGATAGAGATAAACTTTAAACAGCAATAATGTTCAGCAAAGTAAGATCTACAAATAAGTCAACAAGACCAAAATGGTCAGATGACCCCTTTAGGAGTTATTGTCCTTTATAGTCAATTTTTTTTACCATTTGTCGTTAATCTAAGTAATCTTTTACAAAAATCTTCTCCTCTGAAACAACCAGGCCAAATAATTCCAAACTTGACCACAACCATCTTTGGGGTATCTAATTTAAAAAATGTGTAGCGTGACCCGGTCAACCAACCAAGATGGCTGCCATGGCTAAAAATAGAACATAGGGGTAAAATGCAGTTTTTGGCTTATAACTCAAAAACCGAAGCATTTAGAGCAAATCGCACAAGGTTTAACTGTTTATCAGATCAAGATCTATCTGCCCTGAAATTTTCAGATGAATCAGACAACCCATTGTTGGGTTGCTGCCCCTGAATTGGTAATTTTAGGGAAATTTCGCTGTGTTTGGTTATTATCTTGAATATTATTATAGATAGAGATAAACTGTAAACAGCAATACTGTTCAGTAAAGTAAGATCTACAAATAAGTCAACATGACCAAAATGGTCAGTTGACCCCTTTAGGAGTTATTGCCCTTTATAGTAAATTTTTAACAATTTTCATGAAATTTGTAAATTTTTACTAACATTTTCCACTGATACTACTGAGCCAAGTTCAATATAGAAAGAAATAATTGTAAGCAGCAAGTTCAGTAAAATAAGATGTACAAATACTTAACCATCACAAAAAACACAATTTTGTCATGAATCCATCTGCGTCCTTTGTTTAATATTCTCATAGACCAAGGTGAGCGACACAGTATATTCAACTTCTTTTTAAAATGTGAAGAAAGTTTTTTTTTTGTGGTGGTCATTATTGTTTAAGCCCAAAGTTATCCTCTCATCCACCGTATCATACTCTGTAGCTAATGTTTTTTAAAATAAAATTGATTGTTGGTTGCTTAACGTCCAGTGGCAAATATTTCATGCGTATTCAGAACGAGAACAAGATCACATTAAATACAATCAGTAGGTCTTGTCATAATAGAGGCCACAGGGGATGATGGTCGGGGAAATTTGGACTGCCACTGTGCCACGTATAATGAGGGTATATTGAATAGGGACAGAAAATTTGGCGCGCAACATTAATAGGCCCTAATAGTTATCAAAGGTACCAGGATTAAAATTTAGTACGCCAGACGCGCGTTTTGTCTACATAAGACTCATCAGTGACGCTCATATCAAAATATTTATATGAAGGATGAGCTGTCAGCTTCACGTTTAAGAGTGCAACAGAGTGTGTGCTTAATCTACCCTCACCTAACAAATTTAACATTGATAGACGGATGTTAAGATCCCCATCAACGGCACAAATTTCAAAACAAATTAAAACATTACCTACAAAACATGTGGAGAAAAACACTCGAACCAACTGTGTCTGGAATTTTGTCAGCATAGGGGTACGCTTGCCAGCAAATAACTTGCACATGAAGGATGTAAAATACTTATAGATTCGAATCAATGATTAAACATTCGAAGAAAGATCAACAGTTTCAGCAAGCAGTTCGATATCCTCTCTTAGATCATTCGAAAATTCTCGCCAAAGTAAAATGAGCTCAGCTATATAACGAACAAGAGCAAAAGTAAATTGATTGATTGTTGGTTGCTTAACGTCCAGTGGCAAATACACCACGATTTCATGTTAAGGTTAGCTAAATACATACGATTGAAGTCTTTACCTTCGCTATCACAATACTATTAACGACAAATTTATTTTCCATTACCTGAGTGACGTAGGAAAATATAATAGTCACTTCATGTCTTGTAACTTTATTAAAAAATTTCGGGGAAGGTGTAAAAGGCAATACAGAGATACGAGATACAGCGATACAAGATACGAGATACGAGATACAAAATAACTGAAAATTATATAATAATTAATTAAAGCTAAAAAAATGTATATTATGGAAATACATGAAACTTGTTAATGCATTAATCATTGATATTAATGTTTTTACAAATTTCAGTTATTCTAATACAATGGCATAAAGAGGACACAGTCTTATGCAAAACAAAAAAAAATTAAATTCTCTATGGTTCATTTGAAAAAAAATATATAAAATTGCTTATTTGGTGACAGATCTTGCAAGATAAAAACTTGCATTGATAAATATCTATCAATTATTTCAGTTATTTTGAATTGAAGAATCATATTTATCTTAATGACATAATATGTATACATTTAATTGTTGTTATCAGAATTAAAAAAAAAATGTTTTATGTTTTTCAATATTTAAGACACAACCTTGTAACACTCATGAAATGTAGCATATCAAATTAACAAACCATAGGTCCCTTTCAAAAATAAAAAAATATACTGACAATTTGTTGAAAGTGTATGTGGAAAAGGTAATAAAATTGCATTTTTATCAGTAAACTTTAAATCACAATGTCAGCAATTAAACAATTTTGAAACAGTACAGAGGTTAATAGTGTCACTTTACATCTTAAAAATATAATAAACTGAGGTTATGGGAATGGTTCCAATGTTGGACAATAAATAAGCCACTGCTAGATACTGGTTCAGCAAAGCAACATGTCGAAGAATTTTTTTTTAAAGAAAACTTATGCAGAAGCCCTTAGGGGTTTACCAGAACGAGAAATGAAAGGTAAGTTTTTTTCTTATTATTAGACTTTTACACTGTGAGCTATTGTCATCACTTGAAGTCTGTCGTCTGTGTCATTCCTTAAGTTTTCATGATTTGATATTTGTTTTGAGAACCACTAAATATAATTTCACCAAACTTTGCAGATATGTTCCTGTCAATGTCCTTTTTAAGTGTTGTTACTTTGTTCCTGTAAGGTGAATAAACATGTCTGCCATGGTGGGTGTAAAATGTGTGGCTGAACGTACATAAATTTCAAATATTATATATTCAAATAATAGAGCATGATTGCACATTTGGTTCATTAACACTATCAGACCCTGTGAAGTCAGCATATGCAAAATTAACAGAAATATCTACCTAACATTTTTATACATATAAACACATGAAGATATGGTATGATTGCCAATAAGACAACCCTCCGTCCAAGACCTATACATACATGTATAGAAGTAAATATAAGCAATTATAGGTTATAATCATATGTCACAGCCTTCAACATGGAGCTTCACACTGCAAAGACTTGTAGTAAGCAATAAATGGCCCCAAAATAAGTGTTAAACAATTCCTACAGGACAAACCAAAGGCCAGATTTATTTAAAAAACTTTAAACGAAAAACAAATATGAGGAACAGCAACAAGCGACAACCAGTAAAATTACACCCTCCCGTCTCGCGACAGGTACTATATAGTGTATGTATTATAATAGATACACCATGAGGGGGTTAACCCAAGTAGGTGTATCTTATCTACACAGTCCTACATCCAAGCCCAGGAATTCGCATCAAAATGATGTTGAATAAAAACTGAACTTATCTCCTGCACCACTTAGAAAACACCATAGGTTCAAATTAAACTGTCACACCAATTATATTTATGTTAGTTAATAGATACCACATGTTTTGTTTTCTTCATTTATAGGTGAAAATTGTTTCACAAGGGATTAATTGTAAATACACAATATGAATTGATCAAGAAATGTATTTTTTCAGTATTTTTTTTTTTTTTTTTTATGCCCCACCTACGATAGTAGAGGGGCATTATGTTTTCTGGTCTGTGCGTCCGTCCGTCCGTCCGTTCGTTTCCCAGGTTAAAGTTTTTGGTCAAGGTAGTTTTTGATGAAGTTGAAGTCCAATAAACTTGAAACTTAGTACACATGTTCCCTATGATATGATCTTTCTAATTTTATTGCCAAATTAGAGTTTTGACCCCAATTTCACGGTCCACTGAACATAGAAAATAATAGTGCAAGTGGGACATCCGTGTACTATGGACACATTGTTGTTTTTACAAAATTGAATTTCATTTTTTTGTCAACTTATTGCAAAGATTGGAATATTAAAAATAATAAAATGTTCAAATATATCTTGAAAGTCAAGATAAACAATAAAATATATCATCTATAAATGCATTATTTTTCATATTTCTATGTTTCAATTTCACTTTGTTTCATATATATATTTGATGATTATTAAAAATTAGAACCCATTTCCTCAGGCACTTTTGAAATAGACCCCCCCCCCCCTTTTTGTATATTTATTTGTGTTTGAATTTTTATTTGAAAATAGTATTCTTTTATATTTCAACTTATATTAACAATTTTTTTTCTTATTTTTGAAGATCTTGAAATCTTTCTTGCCTTGTGCAAGTTGTGGAAATAAGAAGAGAGGTGTACCATATATACCAACCGTACACACTTCTGTTATTATTTAATCTCATAGTAAGAACACTTAAAATAAATGAAAATAAGTTTAAATATGAAAGAATGGCTTAAATAAAAATGAAACACAAAAAGGGGGGTCCACTCCATATGCTTCTACATTTTTTTTCAACTTTTAAAGTTACAAACAAGATATTATGATTAATGTAAAACGTTTTTTTCAGGATTTTTACCTTATTTTACGGGAAAGCATGATAATAGCAGGGTATCAATACACTAACGACATTATGGTGAAATTAACAAGAATACTCGAAATAATTTACACCTTGTTTTTGATTGGGGTATTGCATTGGGTTAATTAAAATTCATTTCTTGATAAGATATTAAATATTCCTTAAATCTAAATAAACGACTAGACTTTAATAAAACCATTGTTATTTCATTTTATACAAATATATAAAAGTCTTTTTTTCTACTTCTGTGCAATGATTGTGTTTCCCTTCACAAGAATATTCCCTTTTCGTTTTTTGAATGATGTCATACTTAAAAAGTGCATGCATATGTTAAGGTCAAGAAAGCACTAAATACTCCTTATCAACAGTGAATACAACATTATATGACCTTCAAATAAACTGAAGAAATTTATTGTTTTTATCACCATTCATCAGTATTCAGTCGTCAATATGTTTCTGCTTCTTAATGACCTTTAAGTTGAAATAATTACCTTGGGGGAGAGGGGAGTTAAAAAGTTATGGATTGGCCTCTGATGCAAAATAATATACCTTTATCTTTTTAATTAGTAAAAATGTGCTTCGCTTAGCACAGCTTGATATGACCACAGGTCAAAACCTGAACAGTTTTCAACTTTGATACAGGTCTGAATTTAGATTGTAATTATACACCAGAAAAAGAATTAGGGGTATATATAGGAATCACCCTGTCCGTCCATCCAATTGTCCGTCCATCGTTCCTTCCGGATTTCCGTTCATCCATCTGTTCGTCTATCGGTTTGTCCTTTTGTCTGTCCGTCCGTTTGTTTGTCAATATGTCTTGTAAGGACAACTCTTCGGATATTTCTGGATCTTCTTATGAGCTTTGGAGAACATATTCCTTTCATAAAGAAACACCAAATTTCCGCCGGCTTATAATAGAGATTCATGGATATCCACATGCCATTCTGCAGTTCTATTTTACTGGCGATATAGAACCAGTTGTACTCAAACCTCATGGGAATGCTAAGTCAAAGCATGCAGCACCTTACCGTAGAGTGGCTCCAAGCACACTGAATAGAATGATTGAACTTAGTAAGTCAAAAACATCAGCCAAATCAATCATGAAAGGCGTCATTAATGAAAACGGTGGTATAGAATCTTGTGGACCTAGTTCCTATCCTAGGAATGAACAACAGGTCAAAAACATAAGGACAAATAAAGAGGAGATGGATGAGGCTACAGAAGTTCTTCACATGTATGACAATCAAGAACAGCCTTTCATACGAAAATTTGATGTCAGGCCAGACTTCATAGTTGTGTTAGCTTCTAAGTAGCAATTACATGATTTAAAAAGATTTTGCACAACACATCCATGTAGTATAGTAGGTATTGACCCTACATTTCATTTCGGCAATTTTGATGTAACAATAACAACATACAAACATCCACTTTTGCAAGACATTACCCCAGGTAAACATATGATTAACAGAAGTCCAGTATTTGTAGGACCAATATGTGTTCATAAGAAGAAGGAAACTACTACATACTTTAATTTCTTCTCAACCCTGATTTCTGCAGAGAAAGAACTGAAATGCATCAAAGCGATTGGTAGTGATGGAGAAATAGCACTGACAAATGCCGCATTAATGGCGTTTGAAGGACATACACAGTTAAGGTGTTTCAACCACATGAGGAAAAATATTCAGAACAAATTAATCAACATGGGTGTATCTCTGCACAACAGGTCACTGATACTGGCAGACATATTTGGGAAAAGTGAAAGTGCATCAATTAAAATTCTGGGGTTGGTAGATAGTCTGACACATGCTGAGTTTGATATCAAAGTTAATTCTTTGAAGGACAAATGGGAAAATATGAGTCCAGGTTTCTTGAAATGGTTTAAGACATACCAGGAAGAAACCTTTAAACAAACAATGATACAAACTATTAGATCTGAGGCTGACCTTTCATCCTTGGAGTGGTATACAACCAATGACAATGAAAGCATCAACAATGCTATGCAAAAAGTCTGTGGGAAGAACCTTACACTGCCTAAATTTATCACAGAGGCTAAAGATTATGTTGAATCACAGGAAAATCAACTAAAAATAGCAATTGTACAGGAAGGACATTACCGATTCAAAGGGGAATATCAGCATCTGGAAGTTCCAATGCAGACATGGGCAACCTGGACATCTGAGCAGAGGAAAAGACATATTGCAAAGGTTAACAGATGTAAAGTACAGCAGAAAGAAATTGTAAATGTTGTAGCAGAAAAAAATCAGAACATTTGTATTAGTCAGCCAGCTGAGTCCTGTACATTTTCTGATGTTCCAGCATCAGTTTTAACAGATATGTGGTCAAAGGCAGGTGACATACTATTAATTGAGCATGCAGTTTGGTAGGTTCCTGGACAGCAAGACTCACGACGTGTGACCAGTATGTCTAATAGTAAAACAAGCCACTATGTTGAATTCACAAGAAAATCAGGTCGAGTTTAATGCGATTGTTACATGTACAAACTGTACAAAATATGCCAACATGCAGTTGCTGGGGCTGAAGACATTGGAGTGTTAAACTTGTTTATAACCTGGCGCAACAGGAACAAAAATAATTTCACATTGACAGCAGCAGTCAACAGCACACTACCGTCTACTGCTGGGAAAAAGCCCACTGACAAGTCTACATGGAAAAGACACAAAACATCTAATGCAACAGCAACAGTGACAACAGTAGATGGTATTGTATTAGATCAAAGTGCAGAAAGCAATTACATTTTTCGCTTTCCAAGGAACACACGCATAATGGTGTGTTATGGTTGCGGTAAGAAATTCAGACAAAACATAATGGAGGTACCGGAAGAACCGCAAGATATAGTTATTGCTAGGAAGGAATTCAGACAGTATGTAAATGAAGCAGGGTTGTTAAAAATGTCATTCAAGAAAGAATTTGTTCATTACCATACTAAGAAAAGGTGTGTACTACACAAAGATCCATCTTTTGAGCCTCAAAGTATTGTTATTTCAACTGATATCAGGAGCTTACTACAAGAAAGCCACAAAACTCTAATCAAACATGAGCTAGGAATTTCATTATAAACATGTTTATTAACTTAATTGTTAATTACACAGTGCATAGAAAAAGAAGGCAATATTACATCACTTCCTAAACAACAAAAGCAGTACTGAGATTATGACCAATGTATATGATAATGATGCAAACATGTTATTTTATTGACCAGATAATGGTACTGATGTGACTGAACATGTCAAGTACATTCTGTTTTTACAAATTTCAAATATCCTTCACTTTGTATCAGATTTATACATTAAACAAAATGTTTTTTCCAAACTTTTATTAGTCATATAGTCAAAGGTTACAGGGGCATCAAATTTTTCTCTTGTCCTTCGTATTCCTCTTCCCGAATTCCTATGACGATAACTTGTCATTGATGGAATCTCAATGTACATTATAATGGTAAGAAGATGGGGTAGTGCAAATGAGACCAATTTCCTTGGCAGACGGAATGTAGTCAAAGTATGGTTCGTTTTTATAATTTATTGTCTTATGGAAGAGTTATTGGACTTTGGTTATCTTGTTCTTATGATTTACTTTAATTCAAGCTCTTATAGTTTTCGTGATATGCAAAACTGAGAAATGAACTAAAATGTTATATTTCAGGGTCAATAGTTCAAAAAGACCTGGTTTGTCAGATTTTTCTAAAATTGTCAGTCTTGTTCTGCTGATCCCGCAACCAGCAATGTTCAATCATTAAAGGGCTAAACACTCCTACAAGTTTTCATCACACAGGTTGGGACCAATGAAATTATTAGTAGAAATTAAAAAATGATGATTTAACATAATTTATAATATTTTATGAGAAATTATCCCCAAAAAATTGGAGCTTTCTGTAATAGAATAAAAGAATGGAAGCAGGGAATGTGTCAAAGAGACAACAACCTGACCACAATATTCAACACAGTGGGAACTCATGTACTCATAGGCGAGTTTGACCAAGCTCCAAATGTACACAAAAACATTACAGATGAACTAAACTAAAAAAAAAACATGCAAGACTTGCAAAGGCTAGAGGTTCCGGACTTAGGACAGGTTAAACAAAGGCTGGGTTTAACATGTTTATACCCATGTTAGCCAAGTTTTATCATTGTGCATCTAGATAGCTGTAATATATGGATGGGGTTAAATGAATAAAGAATAATGCTCTTCAAAAAATGAAGATTAGAGAATAACGGCAAACAAAATGAAGATTAGAGAAATGTGTGGTATAAAAATATAATGAATATTGAATAATTAATAATTAATAAAAGAAAACGCTAAACGTTAAATGTTTACAGAATTTCCCCTTCTTAAAATTTAAAGAAAATTATCAAAATTATCATTGTAAATTATATGTTTAATAGCATGTGTTATTTATCGTCATGTAGTCAAATTCACTGGAAAGAACTGGTGAAAACTTGGACATGTTACTTCAAGAAACTTTAACATTTAAATCATGCAGAATACACATCAACAGAAAATCGAAAGAAAACCTTGCTGTTCTCATTCATTTTAAAGAATGTTTTTACTATTTTTTAAAGATTAAAAAAAACATGGGAAAAAATAAGAGAATAATGCGTAAAAAATCACTTTAAAAAAATAGATTATTTTTTTTCGCCGAGCGCAGCTAGATACGACTGCAGAAGTCCAATCCTCTGTTTTTAGACTATAGACAAAGAAATAGCAAAATAAATTGTGAATAATCCTTAAATAAAAAAAAAAAAAAAAAATTGCCCCCCCCCACCCCTAAAAATATTTTACCCCCATATTTTTCCAAAAAAACTGGTAATTTCGTAAATTTGGAAGAAAAAAAAGTTTGGCCCCCCATTTTTTTTTACCCCCCCCCCCCCAAATTTGTTAAGAAATTTTATATTTGTAAAATGTGGTACAATTTAAGAGATATCCATACACTTCAACACATGTTATAGTCTGAAAACTAGAAAAATGCTTGTTTTGGGCCCCTTTTTGGCCCCTCATTCCTGAACGGTTTTGGCAATTACCCCCAAAATCGATCTCAACCTTCTACTTGTGGTATTGAACCTTGTGGTACAATTTCATAGCAATCAAAAATTTTATTCACAAGTCATTGTCCAGAAATTAGAAAAAATGCTTGTTTTGGCCACTTTTTGGCCCCTAATTCCGGAACGGTTGAGACCATTACCCCCCAAAACAATCCAAACCTTCCTTTTGTGGTATTGAACCTTTTGTTTAAGTTTCATAGAGATCCATTCACTTAAACTAAAGTTATTGTCCGGAAACCAATCTGTCTACGGACGACGACGACGTGATATATAGCAATATACGAACGCAATTTTTTTGCGGTCGTATAAAAAGGGGTGAAAATTAAATGTTTACAGAATAAAAGACCCCCACCCCCACACTCCAGACCCTTATAAATAAGTTTTAACCCAATTGTTAAATGGTAATTTTTATGATTGTGAAAAAAAAAATAGTTAACAGATAACTCATTAAAGCATAATTTCACAAAGATGAATGAGATAAAATTCCACAGAAGTATTTGTGTGTGTCATTTTAACTCCAGTAGAAAACAGAAAGTTTTTTACAAATTATAAGGTACACAAAAACATAATTGTTACAGTGAATATTAATATGACTTTATTATTTTTAAATAAGATGACAATAAACAAATGATTAAGAAATCAATTTAAAAATCTATGTTGAAATAGTCTACATTTATATAATTAACAAGATGTTTATCTGTTTTAAATAAATAAATCACTAAAGAATTTTTATGTTTGACCATGGTAGTATCAAATTATGGCACAGGCCAATAACCTCAAATAAAATTAAAGTGTATAATCTTCAGAAGCTTTTATTTATTGTAATGCTTGTGTTTTAAATTGATGTTGACAAATATATCTTTTAGTTCCCAGAGTTTACAATTTTAACAGTTTGTCTAAATGAAATTAGTATAGTTCAACACACTTGACTTATTTTTTTCATATTACTTATAATTGTTTCTCATATCTCGTATCTCGTATCGCTGTATCTCGTATCTTGTATCTCTGTATTGCCTTTTACACCTTCCCAAAATTTCGTCCGATATATTTACATTAACAAGAAAGACAATTGTTAAAGACATATCCTTTAAGTGTCTAAAGTTGCTGAAAATTTACCTATTATGACCTTCGTTCGGCGCATGTGTAGGTGAGGTAGCGTTGGACAACAATTGAACCGATTTAAATATATTCGTTATTTACTGATCGATGCACTTATTTTTCAAAAGATAATGGAAAATAAATTTGTCATTTACAGTATGAGGAGTTCCAATTGTACGGTTTCTACAATAAATCTCGGCTATGAATAAAGATAGAGGAGAGAGAAGTAGACCTTACTCAAGTAACTGGACAAGAAACAAACTTAACTTCGAAACGGCCGCTTTTATACCACCGTTGATCAATCAAATTAATTATTCAAATTCATTTTCCTTAACCCATAATTAGCCAATGAAAATCGTGGTATAAGACATCATTTTGAATCAGTGCCAACATGGATGACATAACATTTAAAGATTTCCATAATGAAATATCGGAACTATCTTCTTAAAACCACAATTTACACCCAGAAATATGTAAGACAAAGTTACACAAGTTGGTAAGTGACAACGTCTCTCCCTCTTAAGTGAACACGAACTGTAAAATTTAAATAATAAACGTAAAACCGGCAAAAGTTATTTTTACAGGCAATTTTATCCAAACAATTCATTTGCTTAATCCAATTCCACTACACTCCTCCCCACTTAAATCAAATTATCTTAACTTAAATAAATATCCAGATTAAATTGTATATAAGACATAGATCTTTGACTTTACTTTACAGTTTCAATTTCTCCTATAGCACATATCAATCGAACATACTAATATTGTATTTGTGTATTTTTGTATATATGTTTGGTAAAATCTATCTCTATCAGTCCTAAAAAAGCATCTCATTGATAAAGAAAATTTATTTAAAAAATATAATAAAGATCCATATATTCGATCATCTTATTTTAGTGCTTTAAAGCATTATAGAAAATCTAGAAAAAATACAATACGTCTCTATAGACAAAATTTAGTATTAAAATCAGCTTGATAATTTAAAAGATAACAATCATAAAGCTTATTGGAAACTTCTGAATTAATTTTTAAGTGAAGGTGGAGATTCTAGAGTGCAATCGCAAGACAATATGTGACTGTGACTGAGAAAATGGGTCCAGATGAGCAATATACATATTTTCAGTTTTTTGCATTTTTTCATTGCTACTAATGTGCTTACCATGAATACAAAATTTTATGATGATATCTCAACTGGTTTCAAATTTACAGCACATTCTAATTCTGGATGTATTTGGATGCATATATCGAATTAAAAAAAATCGAAATTCAGACAAAATAATTGTTATTAATTATTTTCTTTGTCATTTTGAATGGATTACTATTAAATGAGTCAAACTTTAAAATTGTATTTTCTATCAACATTCTAAATAGCTGCCTTGTTAACATAAATATCAACTTGCTGACAATGCATGGTAAATATATGGTTACCATGGAAACAAAAATCAAGATTTTTTTTTCTTCAGTTTTTTACCTTTTATTTCATACTTTACACATGGTTTTGTGTGTTGTTTCTATTGGTATTGTGCTGTCTCCTGTGACACCTTATAACAAATGAACAGGTTGTGTGTTGCCTTCCCAAAGCTGGAGCTAGTAGTGATGTGGTTGTTGTTGGTACATGTACATGTATGTCCTATTTTTTTTGGTAAATTATTTTGCTTTAAATTAGGTCTTTTAATTTTCTAAATTGATTATTTTTTTTCATATCAGATCCTAACAGCCAACTACACAGTATGTTTTTTGTTTTGTTATCCTTTTAGACTGTACAGTTGCCTATGCATAAATCAACATAATTTAAAAGTGATTGAATTCACATCATTTGAACTTTCATGGATAGTTGTCTCGTTGAAAATCAAACCACATGTCTATCCTTTATATTGTTGACAATAGCCTTCAGTTTGATATTATTATTAATTTATATTAGTAAAGAACACAAAAATATATTTAAGGGTAATTTAATTAAGTAGATTCTGCTTCCTTGATGGACATTTGTGTGTTCTGGTATCCACATCACTGGTCAAGTCAACCTCATTTTTAGCACATGTTGGCTTTGGACAACTGACATCTTTATTTGCGTCATTATAGCAGAATTCTCTGATTTGTTCGTACAAATACCACTGTCTGGCTGCATCTAATCCTTTTGGTGTCAAAGTGTTCGGCATAGTATCCATTGGTATAATAGTATTCTTTTTTAACAAATTGACTGTTATAGGTACAGAGTCACAGGACTCTTTACAAACAACATATCCAGGTTTGGTTGAATCAACCGTAAAGTGGTGATATGTGCTGATATGCTTCAGTGTTTTAAAATACTGCTGAAGGTATTTTTTCCAATCAAAAAATATCACTGGTTTCTCTATATCTTTCACTAACTGGGATATATTATGACCATTTCTGCTAGATTTGTTCACACTTTCTGCAATCTGCAAGATATATACAACATTATTGATTCGTATAATGTACATGTAGTTTGATTTAAATGTACATTAAATTCAGAAATTATTGCGACGTTTTTATTATTGCGAAAAATGAAACAGGGATACATGTACAATCCCAATATTTTTAACTCAGATTTTGAATATTTTTAGATGAATAAAACAGGATTTTTATTAAAATTGCATTCCTGTAAAAAAAAAAAGCAATAGTAACTGCAGGCAATAATTTCTGAACATACAGTATTCAGAAGAGACAAGAAAAAACAAAACGTATGACATGACTTATTTTTCGGCAATGAATATGCAAAATAAATTGACATGCATACATGTATAATCTTTGACATGAGTACGGTTATATTCGTTTGTTACATCACTGCCACAGTGTTAAAGAGTAGGTTAACCGATCAAAGTTAAAAATAAAATGTGTTTATGATAATAAAAAACAGACATTCTTATCCTAAATCTGTTACATTTTATCGTTCTTAACATGCATGAACTATTTGCCACTGGACATGAAGCAAACAACAATGATTCAATCAATGTTATCTTCTTATTCTGAATACAGAAAAAAATATTGCAATGTCTTCTTATTATGAACATGTTGTTTGCTTATTTAAACCTAATTTGCCAGTACCTGATTAAAAAAAAAATCCTAAAAGTATAGTATCACACTCACATCTTCCATTGTTTCAGCTGCAGAGTTGCGCCATTTTACCTTCCATACTCCAAAGTGCCAGTCAGGTTCAAACTTAGTGTGACCGACAATCATCATAGAATACTCTATGGACTTGTGTAATCCTACAAAATAAATGTAAATCAACATTGTTAAACCATGATATGTTGAATCACCCTGTTTTAGGTAATAAGGTGCAAACTTTTTGATAAATGACTTTTCTACGGTGAGAAATAAAACTCTTGCTTTTAATATTGATTAGTTTGCTATTGCATGTATCGATATTAAATTGTGTTGTTTTTATAGAACTTCTATCATATAAGTGTTGAATCATGATTTAGAAACATGTACATGTACCTGTTAGAACTCTCCACAGGGCATACCACAGTACAACATTGTTTTTATTCTGTCCAGAACAGTTATCAAAGTGGAACTTTCCATTAGTCTCCCCATGTCCATAGTACATTAGGTAGTGGTGCACCATGCTTACAACACTGTTAGCCCCTTTCCCTGGATTCTCTTCTTCATCAACCAAATAAAATGTCTGTTTACCTGATGATAACATAAGTGATATGTAATTTAAATTTCTGTAAAAAAACTGTTCATAAATTATTGACTTGTAAAAGTGAACAAGTTTACATAGGTTTCAATTGTATATTTAAAAATGGTGATTATAAAATAATCTTTACTTTTGGAATGAGTTATCTATAAAGAAAATATAGGTCGAAATAAACAAATCTATCTCATAAAAGTAATGTGTTCTTGTAGATTCTATGAGTATTATGCATCATTCAGTATTTGTATAACATAAACCTGATATTTTCAGATTGGTGCTATAAGTCTCAACTGTTATTAATTAAATGTTCATGTTATTAATAAAGATGATGCAGAAAACTGATATTTTCAGAAAATACATGTCTCTGAGAAATCTGTCTTTTTTTTATAAACAATGATAAATGGTTTTATAATAAATAGGCAGCTATTTAAGTGGCAATTTTAATGTTTCATATCTTCCATGTCAGGCCTTTAATAGCCAACTGTACAGTATTAAGTTGTTCTCATCATTGTTGAAGGCTGTGTATTTAAATTTCTTTTCTTATATCAGAAGTACATAAAGTGGCAGTGTGATTAAATATTTTTCATACCTGATCCTTCAGAGCACATCCCAAACACATTACACTTTCTAGGAGTCTTGAAGTAAATTGGTCCAACCTGCTGAGCATGGTGCGGGAAATGGACTTGTTGTGCATAGTCCCAAGAGTAATGCATTTCTGTTTCAACTGAGCATGGAGGATTTCCTAAATCAAATTACAAAATTTTACAACTCTTTTACAGTCAAAAATGACATGTTATAAATTTTAATTTGAGCTTTCATTAGTGCTTTAAAATTAAACAAGTAATGTTTATCACAATGGAAGTACATTTTGCATAAATTAATTATGATGCATACCTACATGTATATTTTGTAAATTCTAATTATCAATGGATACATGAACGCATCAACATTGCAACTATTTCAGTAGTTTAAAGTCTTGATTTCCCCAAATTACATGTGTACAAATTAATTCATCAGTGTATTATTGTAATTAAATTAATAATCCACTTGCATTTCAATATGATAAAGCATTTTTTGTCATGTTTGGTTGTGTTTCATTGGTTCTCTTTTTTTCCCCACAATTACATCAATGTATTTTATGAGACATTACTTATTTCAGATATTCATTAAGTGATTTATACACATACTAATCCTAAATAAAATAAATATAATAGCAAAATGTTGATATTTATATTATTTCTGCAATTTTGGGTTGCTCACTTACATCAGCACAATGAGATAGAATTAATTTGATTTTGATTAATCTAATATTTACCTGGATTTTTGCCTTCATCCGGAAAATTAATATAGTTTTCTTTGCTCATAGAGCACTGTCTCCTGTAATAGTCTCTTTGTTCCTTTGCTAGCTGAACATGTGTATTATATTTATCTAGCAAATCACTTTTTTCTTCTTCGGTAAGATGTCCACTGTTTGATATTTTAAATGCATAGTTCTGACATTTACAGCAAAGATCAGTGCATGGTTTTGACACAACAATGTTAGGCAATAACTCACTCCATAACCTTTGGAAAGTGCGTAAACTTACACTCCTATATTTCATTTCCACTGCTAATGTTTCATATAACTCATGAATATCAAATGCTGTCTTATCTGAAGGGAGGAGCAGGACCTGAGAGTTTCTGAAATTAGGAAGTCTACCTGGCAGGGGCAGTGCATTGTCGACTGCATATTTATGTAGAAAAGATTTTATTCTGTCTGTATCAGTAAATCCCAATGCATGTTTTACATGTCGTCCCTTACCGCCATGAACTCTGGGGGTTAGACCATCATTATCCAATGACTTTGCAATTACAAGGAGCTTCTTTTTTTCAATTCCATGAGCAAAGCAGAAAGTCTGGCGACATACTCGATGTCCAGCAAAATAAAATTCCTGAAATGGTCTCTCCCTGTCTTTTTGTTTATGCTTTTTAGCTGTGGTTAAGTCACCTGATCTTCTGTGAGTGAACAGTTCTGACTTGATAACTAAATCTAATTCATCTCTTGACAATTCTTTACAATGTTCACGAAATTCAATGATTGTATCCATGGACACTACCTGACTACATGGCTTCCCGTAAAACTCTTTGCACCCACAACTGTCATTTCTGAATCTGGCCTGTGAAATATATTCACGATTGTCTTCATCTGACGGGTCAATTTGAATTAAGTTGTCATCATGTTCCGAATCTGAATCATCAGACTCAAAGTTAATAAGAGCTCCGTCATCATCGCTTAGATTTTCACTTTGAGAACTTTCAACTTGGGTAAAATATAGTTCATCAACAATATGTAGCTCTTCAATAAACTCCTCGTCCTGTTTGTCTGTTATTTCTGATGGAATACTTGAGCTACACGATACAAAACTTGCTTGACTCATGACGATGACATTTCACTTCCACTTTCGATTTCAGAAAGGGAAGTAATAAACTTACGGGATAAGGCTAAAATACGGAACCAGGTTAAAAATAGATATTGCGGACTTTAATTTAAATAGATAATAACAATAAATCGCACACGTGGTAAGCATCTATCATCATATAATTAGTTAAGCTACATTGGGAATTAGTCAGTAAAAATTAATTTGCAGGTGCTTGTCGACGTTAACTTTGCAACGTCATAGCCAAAATTACGTTTTACCGCATCTGGGCCCATTTTGTCAGACGTCGTCACATATATCAGCCAAAGAATGGTTGAACTATTTGAGGGGGATTAAATACTGCTAAAAATATAAATAACCAAAGTCTAAATAAATTGTTAGCTGAAGCAGAGAAATGTAAGCAATTTAATGAGCTAGATTTTAAATTTTCCGAAAAAGAGGTTCTTGATGCACTGAAATCTTTAAAAATTAAAAATCCTGCGGATTTGACCAAATATCAAATGAAATGTTGAAATATGGTTTTCTACATTTTTCTCAACCCCTTTTGAAAATATTTAATAATGTCCTAACTTGTGGAATTTTTCCTAAAATTTGGTGTAAAAGTTTTTTTAACTCCTATACATAAGTCAGGTGACACTTCATAACCTAGCAATTACAGGGGAATTGCAACAATTAGTAATATTGGGAAGTTGTTTACTAGAATATTAAATAATAGATTAGAAAAATATTTAGAAAAGCATGGCATTATATCCCAAAAATAGAACAAATTGTTTTCTCTCATCTTTTTGTCTTGAAAACTCTAATAGATAAAAAAACACAAAAAGGTTCGAAACCATTATACACATATTTTGTTGACTTAAGAAGATTGATTGATTGATTGTTGGTTGCTTAACGTCCAGTGGCAAATATTTCATGCATATTCAGGACGAGAACAATTTCACAATAAATAAAATACAATAGGTAGGTTGAAACAATAGAGGCCATCCTCTTTTAATGATGGTCTTGTATGCAATGGGTTTCCTTCTGACCAACCTTCATTATGCTTGGTTTTCTCTAGCAAATGGTATAGGGGATCTTCATTATCTCGGAAGTTCTTTAACAGTTATCAAAGGTACCAGGATTATAAATTAATACGCCAGACGCGCGTTTCGTCTACATAAGACTCATCAGTGACGCTCAGATCAAAACAGTTAAAAAGCCAAACAAATACAAAATTGAAGAGCACTGAGGACCCAAAATTCCAAAAAGTTGTGCCAAATACGGCTAAGGTAATATACTCCTTGGCGTAAGAAACCCTTAGTTTTTGAAAAATCCTTTAACATAGTTTATTGTCTGATTTTTATTCTCAAAACGACTTATAGTGGAATGGTGATGACCCGCAATACGTGCAAATGTTACAGCGACATCCCTGCTTCTCGTATGCTGATAATCTGCCATCTTGCTGCAGTTAAGAGTTGTCGTCAAGGACCCATTACAAGGTGTCAATCACATAATTTTAAAAACTTGTTTTTTTCAAATCTAACCAAAAAAAAAAAAAGTATTTGTTACTTTATCAATTGACTATAATTATTCATAAATAAGGTTTTGTGCATGTATTTAGATTTTTATCCCAAAAGTCTTGAAACCTTGTGTTTTTTAAATGAGTTGTTATATTTTAAATATGTGTTGAAGGCCATAATTTGAAATATATTAAATTGCTACTTTTTAAAAATTGTGACTTGGATGCAAGGTTGTCTCATTGACAATCCTACCATATCTTCTTATATTTAGAATATACATGTACTGAATAAATCAAATTGTTAATAACAGGCAACAACTTTTTTGACAAATTGAATTATTTTTAAAGACAATGTGCAGTTATCATGCAATTAATTTACATATGAGTTACTGTTTCTAATGTGCAGTTATCATGCAATTAATTTACATATGAGTTACTGTTTCTAGCTAAGTTATTTTATTCAAATTTTCACATATTATTCATCTATTTTGTTATTATCTTTATGTTTGTATAAATCTGTTTTATATGGTTATTCATAATATAATTTACCTACACTTTTTTATCATACATGTATTACCTTTGAATTCTCTATTGAAGAATTCCATTTGAAGGTCCATCTCAATGTTGAAAATATTGTCCCCTTTCATGTTTACGGTTCTGTTCCACACCAACTGATGGTCTAATCTCTCGGATACACATCCACTCACATCCGTTATCAGCTGATGTGGACATACAAAATATTTGGTGTGATGTAGTTCATAAAATTGAAACAAATCATTTTCCAATAATCAATAAGTTTTAATCCATTCTTGTTATACGACCGCAAAATTTGAAATTTTTTCGTCGTATATTGCTATCACGTTGGCTGCGTCGTCGTTCGAATACTTTTAGTTTTCGCACTCTAACTTTAGTAAAAGGGAATAGAAATCTATGAAATTTTAACACAAGGTTTATGAATTTGGGAGTTTTGATCCCAACATTTTAGGAATAAGGGGCCAAAAAGGGCCCAAATAAGCATATTATTTTTTTTCCACACAGTAACTTTAGTTTAAGTAAATAGAAATCTATGAAATTTTGACACAAGGTTTATAACCACAAAAGGAAGGTTGGGATTGATTTAGGGAGTTTTGGTTCTAACAGTTTAGAAATTAGGGTCCAAATAAGCATTTTTCTTGGTTTTTATGTAAATAGAAATCAATCTTTCTTTGTATAGAATAGTAGTTGAATCAACTTTTTTGCACCATAACTTTAGTATTAGTGAATGGAAATCTATGAAATTTAATCAGAAGGTGTTTGACCACAAAAAGAAGATTGGTATTGATTTGGGGAGTTTTGGTCCTTACAGTTTAGGAATTAGGGGCCAAAAAGGGGTCCAAATAAGCTTTTTTTTGGTTTTCGTACCATGACTTTAGTATAAGTAAATAGAAATCTATGAAATTTAAACACAAGGTTTATGACCATAAAACGAAGGTTGGTATTGATTTTTGGAGTTTTGGTCCTAACAGTTTAGGAATAAGGGGCCCAAAGGGTCCAAAATTAAACTTTGTTTGATTTCATCAAAAATTGAATAATTGGGGTTCTTTGATATGCCGAATCTAACTGTGTATGTAGATTCTTAATTTTTGGTCTCGTTTTCAAATTGGTCTACATTAAGGTCCAAAGAGTCCAAAATTAAACTTAGATTGATTTTGACAAAAATTGAATCCTTGGGGTTCTTTGATATGCTGAATCTAAAAATGAACTGAATCTAAAAATGAACTTTTTAAATTGTTATTTGGATGGAGAGTTGTCTCATTGGCACTCACACCACATCTTCCTATATCTATTAGATTTTTGATTATGGGCCCAGTTTTCACGTTGGTCCAAATCAGGATCTAAAATTATTATATTAAGTATTGTGCAATTATTACCGTCTTATCCCATAGGGTGACATTTGCCTCCTCTTCATTGTTTTCAATGGTTATAATGCGCTACCTGCGCTTGCCAGAAATTTGTGTTTCTCCAATCTGAGATGTAAAAAAGATGATCTGAACATGTTGAAATCGTCAAGATTTACTGAAAACAGACATTTATGAATCATATGATATTAACAACTAATTGAAATAATTTTTTTTTTGAAAAGTATTGGAAATATTTCAATAATAATAGGTGTAATTTTATTTTAGTTTACATTTATACTCATCTGTTTAATACGGGTTTGTTCATGATGGGACTTTTGTTTGAATTTGACAATTAAAAATAGCACTGTGAAATGTTTAGAAAAAGAGGGACGAAAGATACCAAAGGGACAGTCAAACTCATAAATCTGAAACAAACTGACAACGCCATGGCTAAAAATGAAAAAGACAAACAGAAAAAACAATAGTACACATGACACAACATAGGAAACTAAAGAATAAACAACACGAACCCCACCAAAAACTAGGGGTGATCTCAGGTGCTCCGGAATGGTAAACAAATCCTGCTCCACATGCGGCACCCGTCGTAGAAAACTGAATTAAAACCTTAGATTATAAATAAAATTATTAGTTTAACTTGGGGAGTTCGATTTTGGATTCATTTTATTACTATATGAATGTATTAATGTATTTTATTATGAGCGTCACTGATGAGTCTTGTGTGGACGAAACGCGCGTCTGGCGTACTAAATTATAATCCTGGTACATGATGCTTCAATCCAGTGTGAAAAAGAAAAAGAAAAAACAAATTTCTGGTAAATTATTCATATAAATGGACATCTCTGTATTAAAAATAAAATAAAAAAACTAAAAAAAATTTAAGTAAACTTACTTTTAAAGAGTCCCATTTTCTGAATAAATATTCATCTTTCACACTTAATTTAATTTAAAAAAAAACACTTTTACTAGTTAAAATTTAAATGTGGATGAAGATAGTGCATTGAATTTTTGGTTTTTTCTGTAATTTCAACTTTATATATGTTCCAAACAATTATTTTTGCTTACAAAATATCAAGCATAGCTCCATCGCACATGGTTTTTGTATATATTCACAGGTCTCTTATGTTGCAAGAAGCTTTACAAGTACCCGGCAATGGCCACTTGTATTTTTGTCCATCTGATGAGTTAATAGATATAGGAAGATGTTGTGCGAGTGCCAATGAGACAACTCTCCATCCAAATAACATAATAAGCCTTTTTCAACTGATTTGTATAATTGTTTTTATGTTGTACTGTTATACCACTGTCTCAGGTTAGGGGGAGGGTTGTTATTTGATTTTTGTCGTGTGATGAGGGATTTTCCTCTGGGGTCAGTATTTTTGGGATTTTACTTTTCTCCGAGTTTCCAATATTTGAAAGCTATCCCCCAGCTGCATTCGGTGCAGTTCGTGTGTTTTGCAATGCATTGTTTGCGGACTATATTAAAATTTGACAAAGACTGACCTGAACTTGTAGAATTATGATAAATGAGATTGGATACACTTTCAATAGGAGCGGAGAGATGTCTGTGGTTTCCGTTGGGAACTCTGGTTTACTCTGCTAATAAAAGTGACTGAAATGCAATTTCCCATATGGTGGAGAGTGTGGCATTACCCCTATCAAAGAAACCATCAGTTTGTACACACAACAATGCTTGCACTGCTTTGGGGTCTTCTATTCCAAACAAATATAATTCTGTACTCAATAAACACAGTCATTGAGTGTTTTTCATATAGCTCTGTCAGACATATTATTTTATTTTTTTATAGGAGATGCATTGCAAGGCTTAGTGTTTGTCAGACTCCAACTTAGTTGCAACTCACACATAGAACTTCCCTACTATTCTGCTAACAACACACGAAAGGACATATGCTGCCATTGTGCTGTAGAAGGAATACAGAAAGATCAAGAACTTGTCAAACACTTTGTTTACATACTTGTATTGTAATTTCCAAAACCAAATTTGCTGCATAAAAATGCATAGGTTTTGTTGAATAACAGCAAGTGCTTTTGTTTTAGTGTTCTTATTGTTTATTAGTTTTTCTATGTCGAAGTGATATTAATGAATTTGCCACGTTTGCTGATTTAGATTTCGATTTTGTTGGGTTTCCCTCTGACTTTCTTGTATATTTATCTCGGTATTTTTTGCTGATAACCCGTACCATAGTGATACACGTGTACAATTCAAATTTACAGCTGAAAATAAATGACTGGTTAATAATTAATTACCTTTCTTATAGCAAGCATGTTCTTTATGTTTTTGCATGGATAAAAACCAACTGCCACAATCATCACATGTAAACATGGTCACTCTTTTGTCTTCTTCGATGTCTTCCCCTACTTCAAATTGTTCATTCTGGATTTGAGTCAACATAGCAGTTGGATCTCCTACAGACCATAGTATAAATAAGTAAAACTATCTTTACATGACACATATGTCACGATGTATATATTAAGACCTGATATAAGTAATTTATGTAGGGCTACATGTACATGGAATGCTTGATGAATCGGACCATAACAAAATCGGAAAGGGGGGGAAGGGGGGGGGGGGGGGGGGGGGGGTGTTGAGTAAAAAAAAATTGTGGGACATCAAAAAGTGTTGTTGGTGTAAAAATGCCTTTTTTCACAACTTCTTGCACGTTTTAATGTTTTGCAATATTTTTTCATTGAAAATTTACAACATCTAAATTGTTTTGGTTGCTTACCCTCAGGAACACATTTGTGTCCATTAAAAACTTCTAAATCTTCATAAAACCTTTTGCAGTCGCTGCATTTGTAAACACATGACATATTTGCCGCCATCTTGATTTCGTCACTGTTCCCGCTGCACCATCTTCAGTGACTCGAATCAAGTTCCGACAGTTCTAGTTGTTCTAGACTATAATTCGTCACGTGCACACCCTATATAACTTTTGGACTAATTTAAATCTCGGTCTATTTCTGAAATTTATTCCTACATACTTTTGATTTTTAAACCCTGTATGCTAACTGTGCCTATGTAAATTTTAAAATTGTTTGTATGCACAAAGAACCACAAATTTATGTGACGTATTAAATTTTCTGGCGTCAGGCACTCAAATCAATCAATGTGTTCATATATATTAGATGTTCTTGTGTTCTGTTGTAGACCCATATAATCAACTTCTATACTGTAGTAATATGACTTTCAAACGCATTTGGGATTTATATTTCCTGTCATCCCAAACCTTTTTTTTCAACTGGTTAGTTACTGTATTTGTTAATTTGCCATTAATGATGCTTTTCTACAAGTTGTTGGATCAGGTCTTCCTCTCCCACAGTGAAGTTGGTCTTTTTCAGTCTTTTTAGTTTACTTCGGTTTGGTTCTGCAGATTTAGCCATTGTTATACAGACAGGATGCTCCAAAACAAAGCATGATGGGTAAGTTTTATTTAATCACTTGATTAATCAGTTGAATAAATTATAACGCATTGATTAATCAGTTGATTAAATTTTAACGCATTGATTAATCAGTTGATTAAATTTTAACGCATTGATTAATCAGTTGATTAAATTTTAATTCGACACGTTAAATATTGTTGAACAACAGAAAATAAACGATTTGTTATGAAACGACTTGTTAAAAGATTTAATGACTCGTTAAATTTAATCAATCATTAAAATAACGACAAGTTCAACAGGACCCCTGAACACAATCTTCTTGACAACCGAAACCATCACCTGAAAAAACTCTGCTCCATGGATACTTCCACCTTCATTGGAAGTTAAAAATCAGCAATCACTTTCAATGACCTGAAAAAAAGTTTATGAAATTCAAAATCATTTTTTTTCTTCTTAAAACAATAATTATTATACATGTTTATATTTTAATAAGGCTTAAAAGAAATGTGGTGTTTTCGATCACCCCCTTGGAATTTTGAAGGGACGGTAGGTAGGGATTTTTTTTTTATTTATATATATAATATTATGCTGCATTGCTGTCTCGGTTTTGTTTAAAGGCATGGACACTTTGTTCATTGCTTAAGACCATTTGACAACTTTCAAGATTATTGTGTGAGTTTTTATCAGCCTCATCCGTTCACTTTCTTTTGTATTTTATACATGATAACTTGTATACCTATGCACCAATGTCAAATTCATGTGTATGACCAAGGGAAAGTTATATAAAACTCTTTTTCATTGAAAATTTACAACATCTAAATTGTTTTGGTTGCATTTCCAGTTACCAGACAAAAATTTGGGATTTAATAGAAAAAGATTAATAACCCACTTTAAAAATCTCCCCGAGATAACTTTAAGTTTACCCCTTTTAAAATCCACCTGAAATAACTTTAGTTAACCCCCTTATAAAATACCCCTGAAAAAATATAAGTCCAAACCCAAAAAAAATTTGGATTTGGGCAGCACTTTCCCTAGGAAATTATTAGCTTTTAAAACCCAATTCCCATATTTCAGGACCAAAAGTTTGGGATTGTCAGAGAAAGAAATTGAGAAGATGTGGGACAGATTCATTTATAGGAACATACACCAAACATCATTCCAAACCTACAGATAGACAAATATATTATATACACTGTACCTGACAGGACACATTCTTTTGGCAAAGCATCTGTGACTTTTCATCAGAATGTCTAATAGTGGAGCGGCGAATGTTGAAAAAGTCGCTTAGTTAACGATTTTAAATTACCTAAATACCTCATGGAATTTTAAGGTCTTAAATTGTTTATCGATTATTCAGCTTAAGAAAACTATTTGTCGTCAATATCAAATGTGGTACAAATGACGTTAAAAATAGCCTTAACTGACGTTACCTAACTTGCACCGAATACCCCACTGCTGATTCGGTAGTCAAATTTCACAACAAACCCGTTCTAAAAAATAATATGTGAATGAAATTGGTAAATACAGTTATTCGTGAACTTCATACAATGTAAGGGCATTTCCAAATAGTCCAAAATTAAATCCTTCATGCATCTGAAAATGGTTGAAAATAACACTGTAAAAATCATCGTTTTTCATCTAGCATTATTTGCACGTGCAGTATATGTGTATTTTAAAGGCACAACAGTGAAGCCGCCGTATAATACTTCAATCGACCCGATTTACTTTTTGAAGTTAATTCCTAATAATATAAATATTTGGCTAAATATCTGCTTTTTATCCAGATTTCAAGTCCGAATATTTGTCACAGATTTACCGACATTGTTTAGGTTTCTAGTTATAGTCCCACATTCAGCGATTTAGCGAAGGTCATTTGTAGTCATTTTCAAGCATATTTCTTGTTCATTTTATAATTTTCAAAGCCTTGTGATTAATTTATGTTGTTTGGTATTGTTGTATACTCGTTTTTGTTGAATTGAACTGGGAAAGTGAATTTCATTTTAGGGTTCGTTTGGTTTTCAGGTGTGTTTGATTTGTGTTTTTTTATTCAATCAAATGGACAATTTAACAATCTCGTTAAATCTGGTCCCTCTAGATGCCAAAAAAAAAAGGAAATTGGAAGTTTGTGTTGACAAATGCATTATATGCGATTCTGTTGTTGATGAATTATTAATAACATCAACAGAATCTGGAAGAAAAAGTCTGATTACTGCTGCAGCAAAGAGACGAGATAATTTGTTCAGTTATTTGAACGAATTCTGCAATGAAACAGCAAGTGAAATACTCGTATTTAGGTATCATATATTATATTATAAAAGCTACACAAGTAAGCAGAATTTAAAATCGGTATCAGCTGAAAAGGAATCACCAGATATAAATTCCGATATATCTAACCGTTTGGTGCCTGAAAAAATTATCACAATACATAAAAGTGTATTATTTGCAAAAAAAATCTCTTAAAAGGGTGAAAACATTACATACAATTTTTTCTGCTGAAAGGTTAGTCAATCTTTTAGATGCTGCTTTTAGAGCATGCGACGGTGAAATGATTAATCGAAAAGAGCAATATAATTTGCTCAATAGTGCAGTGTATCACGCAGCATGTCTGACCACAAACTTGGAATATAGACCAAAATCCACTGATCAATCTGCGTATGATTTGACATTTAGCAGTAGTTTAAATTATAGACAGAGACCTTATTCTTGACAAAAAGTCTCTTGTTTTATCATCACTTTTGAAAAGGTATCAGTCCTTTTTACCTGATAAAATAAGTAAACATAAGGCTAAACTTGAGAAGTACTACAGGGATGCCATTGCCAGTTTGCTCAACAAGGGCAATATAAATCTAGAATTATATTTGCTAGCAATATTTCCATTGGAAACGCTGTTAAAACAGCGAATAACATCTAAGCAGAATTAGAAGTGCTTGCCATAAAAGCCGACTTCAGTACATGTAGCTCCTCCAAAACAAACGAAGAAATCGGTATGCATGTACTTTATGAACCAGCCTCAATATAATGACAAAAAATGGAAAACGTTTATATATCTAGGGATTATTATCCTGCAAATAACCAAGTACAAATGCATATCGTTGGATATATCAGAAGCATTGTTGTCTACCTGTTTGAAAAGTTTTGTTACTTGTTTCTTGACAAAGTCTTTTGAAACATATTCTTCAGTATCAATGAATTTTTCGCATGACATTCGGAGAAAATGTGCTTCTCTCGCAGAATGCCTGGTGTCAAATTGTAATAACATATAATTACTCCAATGCAAGTTTTATTATGCCGGTCGTTCATGCTCTGGGTGGGTGCGACTCCACTTCAATTTTTTTTTGGAATCGGTTAAAAGTCGGTATTCAACCTCTTTAGGACAAAACGAAGCCGTTTCGGTAATCGTGTAGCCTTAACGCATGATGATGTTGATAGTGCTGTAGTTACTGCTATAGAGTGCTTGAAGCGGCTTTATATGACTCGAAACACATTTTAAGAGTTATCAAAACGATTTAAATTTGCGGAGATATCACTTGGCTATAAATAAAGATAAAAGTCTTATAATATAAATAGTTATCAAAGGTACCAGGATTATAATTTTATACGCCAGACGCGCGTTTCGTCTACATAAGACTCATCAGTGACGCTCAGATCAAAATAGTTAAAAAGCCAAATAAATACAAAGTTAAAAAATATAAAAAAGAAGATGTGGTATGATTGCAAATTAAACAACTGTCCACAAAAGACCAAAATGACACAGACATTCACAACTATAGGTCACCTTACGGCCTTCAACAATGAGCAAAGCCCAAATGGCCATACCGCAGTCAGCTATAAAAGGCCCTGATAAGACCATGTAAAACAATTCAAACGGAAAGCTTTCGGCATGTGGATTCGTATTTAGGCAACACGTACTACTTACAATCTGGAAAAGCAAAGTTTGGTTGTCGGTAAATTTAGCCAACCAAAATAATGGCTCCCAATGTGCCTTTGTTGGAAAAGTGCGCAAAATGACAAGTTAGAGCCAGTTTTCTTTGAGGGACAAATGGCATCGGACTTTCTACAAGATCTAATTTGTTCATGTAAGGGGGGAAACATGCCAGACAGCACGTGTTTGCAAGGAGCAGGGTCTTCCTTGCACTGATTTATGTTTTTGTCCAAATGTAGGCAGTTGTAATGAAATATCATGAAAATAGTTCTTGTAATATTTAGTAATATAAAAAAGAAGATGTGGTATGATTGCCAATGAGACAACTATCCACAAAAGACCAACATGAAAAAACCCATTAACAATTATAGGTCACCGTACGGCCTTCAACAATGAGCAAAGCCCATACCGCATTGTCAGCTATAAAAGGCCCCGATAAGACAAATTGAATGTAAAACAATTCAAACAAGAAAACTAACGGCCTTATTTATGTAAAAAAATGAACGAAAAACAATTAACAAACGACAACCACTGAATTACAGGCTCCTGACTTGGGACAGGCACATACATGAAAATGTGGCGGGGTTAAACATGTTAGCGGGATCCCAACCCTCTCCTAACCTGGGACAGTGTTATAACAGTACAACATAATAACGAACTATAAAAATCAGTTGGAAAAGCTTTACTCATCAGATGGACAAAAACTACAAGTGGACGTGACCAGTTACTTATACATCCCGACACAAAAAGACAAAATGAACAGATCTGAGAGTACTCGCAGTTATCTGATAGCTAGTTCAAAGCCACTTACAACTAATAAAAAAAATCAGGCATCTAAGACTAAACTATACTTTATTTTAATTTGCTATAATGTTTTTGACGTTTCATTTGGTATGAAAATACCAACACGCTTGCACTAATTGAGTAATATATCAAACTCCAATCACTATATTATATAAAAAGGTATCTTGTATTGAGATAGTTTGAATTCATTTTAAGAAAACTCAGTGACATGTCGAATCCTTGAAAACTGAAACGAATTTTTTCATGGCTGCATATTTGGTTTGATTTATTAACTATCGTGCATTTCAGATACTCTTTTACAAACTTTTTAACTATTAAAGTATTCAAGAAATGCTATTTGTCGATGTCAATTATCAATGTTAATATGTTCCTGTTTTCCATTTGTATACCATGGACTACCTTCAAAAAAGTTAAATGAAACGTTGTTCTGACGTCATGTGCAAATATGAAAAAGATTTTGTATGATCTAACGTTTTTCTACATAATACTCATATAATATATTGAATAGATCATTAATTTTGAAAATATCAATGGTATTGTTTCTCTAGATGAAAGTAGGATTTTTTTTAGTGATGACCTTTGACCTTGATTTTCGATATAATTGTACCAGATTTGATATTGACGACATATATTTCCAAAAAGTACAGGATTTCAGCTTTCCAATGAGCTATTAAAATCAAACAACCCATTGTTGGGTGGCTGCCACTTAATTGGTAATTTTAAGGAAATTTTGCAGTTTTTGGTCATTATTTTGAATATTATTATAGATAAAGATAAACTGTAAACAGCAAAAATGATCAGCAAAGTAAGATCTACAAATAAGTTAATATGACCAAAATTGTCAATTGACCCCTTTAGGGGTTATTGTCCTTTAATGACAATTTTTTACAATTTGTTCATCATATTTGCTAACTTTAAAAAATCTTCTCCTCTAAAACTACTCAATCAAATTTAACCAAACTTCAACTGAATGATCAGTAGGGTGTATAAAAGAAAGTTTGTGTTTTATTTTTTTATTTCATCAAAAAACATGGCCGTCATGGCTAAAAATGGAACACAGGGTAAAATGCAGTTTTTGGCTTATATCTCAAAAACTCGAGCAGCATATAGAGCAAATAAGACAAGAAGTTAAAGTATTTATAAGGTCAAGGTTTACCTGTCCTGAAATTTTAAGCCGAATTGGGTAACTGGTTTTTCAGGTATAATGCCCCTGAATTGATGATTTTAAAGAAATTTTGCAGTTTTTAGTTATTATCTTGAATATTATTATAGATACAGATAAACTGTTAATAGCAAAAATGTTAAGCAAAGTAAGATTACAAATCAGTCAATTTGACCAAAATTGTCAATTGACCCCTTAAGAAGTTATTGCCCTTTAAAGACTTTTTTCACAATTTGTTCATCATGTTGACTTACTTTAAAAAAACATTCTCCTTTGAAACTGCTGGATCAATTTCAGCCAAACTTAGGCTAAATGAGTTTCAGAGTATTTTGTATAAATTTTATATTTTATTTCCTTGTATGTCAAACAAACACGAAACAAATGAGATCATGGACCCGAACTAAACACAAGGGACCACAACATGCATGTAATGGTTGGTTGGGTGTTGCTTAAACACAAATACAACGCGAAAAGGGAATTGATAGTCAAGTGCCCGTGTTTAAACACGGAACACGTATTAAAGGCATTGAGAGCCTAGTGTCCGTGTCTAAACACTAGAGACCCAGCCTCTAGGAACACGTGAAAACGGCATTGAGGGTCTAGTACCCGTGTTTAAACACTTTTAAAAAAGCAACAATATTTGTAAATGGAACATTATTGAATAAATCATACATATTATTGACATTGAAATGCTTCTTTCGAATATCAGCAAAGTCAATACAATTAAATAAAACATGTTTAATAATGCTTTGGTAGAATAGGCACGGACACGACTGGAAACTCCATTTTTCAATCTTTCAAGAACCATAACTCCTGAACGGTAAAAGTCAAAATCGTCATTACTGTACTTGACCTTCATTTAGTTAACAACATATTAAAATTTTAAAAGCTTTAGTTGAACGGTTCATGAGTTAATGCACGGGAAACATTTGATTGCCGCCCGCTGTACATCCCCAAATCAATAACCGACATTTTTGTTACAAAAATCCGGTTAAAAAGGCATTGGGAGTCTGGGAGTCTAGTACCGTGTTTAAACACTTGAGACCTAGCCTCAAGGAACACGTGAAAAAGGCATTGAGAGCCTAGTGTCCTTGTTTAAACACTTGAGACCTAGCCTACATGTACACGTGAAAACGGCATTGAGAGCCTAGTGCCCGTGTTTAAACACTTGAGACCTAGCCTATAGGAACACATGAAAACGTCATTGAGAGCCTAGTGGCTGTGTTTAAACACTTAGGACCTATAGGAGCATGCGAAAACGGATCCATGCAACATTTTAGTTCTATTGAAATTATGATATTAGTAGGAACATGCAAGGATATATTCATATATTCAGGCCTACAAACAAAAAATACTTGCATCTTCCTTTTATAAATGTTTTTGTAGGGCTTCCCAGAATGTGTGTCGTGTCTTATTTACCTATTGTGTGTACATTGTTTTCAATTTTGTATTTAAAGGAAATTGGCGGGATTTGGATAATATTGGTGATTGTAGGCATTGGATGATTAACACAGATAAATTGCATGTACGCATCACGAAAGCTGTAATGTTTGAAGCAATAATTAGTCAATTTGTTCATTTTTTCATTAGTACTTTGTCGCAAACCGACACCGCATCTTGAAGATATAGCAAACACTTTGGTAAAATAATTTTGTCGTAATCTTTTACGGTTGCTGAGGAGTAGTGGACACAAGAAAAACAGTGTTCGGGGAGATAACTAATACACCGTAAAGTGTACGGTTTGACAGGGTCAGCTTCAAAAGCGCAATGACTGTTCGATATCATACGCAATAAATCAAAGCGACATATTGTGAAACCAGTATTTACGCGAGAACAAAATGTGGCGGAAGAAAAAAATAAAATCTCAGAAGAAAACCAATAGGTCTATTCATGGAAAAGTGGAAAGACCTAATAATAATCAGAACAAATACAATAGGTCTTTCCACAGAACAGTGGAAAGACCTAAATAGATGCAAGAGCAGAAACTTAACTGTATCTGTCTAACTTCTGCCAATAAAGGCACACCTCCACTTATTGGGAGTAATATATATGGTTATCCTCCACCAAGAATATATATAAACACGGATATCTAATTTATATAAAAAAAAAATAAAAAATAAAAAAAATGTTCTAAAGTCCTCCACCAATAAAAAGAAAAAAATTATATACAACACACTGTATCAAATAGATTAATGTCTCTTTACAAATGCTTTAGTAGGATATAATTACAACACACTGTATCCACTAACTTAAGATTAATGTCTCTTTAGTAGGATAAAATTATTTACACTTGAACTTTAAGCAGGGCTAGATCATACGAAATAGGTATATTTTAAGATCTAAAAGTATAAATAACATGGGATTGTGGGCGGTACCAAGATGCGAACATTCTACTTTGCAAGCTTTCTAACAGTTCTAGGTTTAGTTTGAATGTCTAAAAATTGACATCTTTTAGCATGAAGCTTGTAGCATAAGCATCTACATAGAGGTTCCAGCAATTGATCAATGTCTGATATACATAGTAAGATTCCTAGAATTTCATTGTTCTCCACAATAATAATATGGGTTGATGAGAATTGTAAGCAGATCAAATTTAATATTGAGCTCATATTTTGCAAAATGCACCCTGCACACTTCAATAATTTCACGAGTTAGTGTCATTCGTATATATTCCAACTCGGTACACACAAGAAGAAAATGACTCGGTGTTTCATCACTTTTCCCGCATAACATGCAGGTCGGATCAGGATTAGTTTTGTTTGCAGTTTATAGCTACCAGTTAGGAACTTTAAACGGATTGGGATTCTTGATATATCTCGAATATTCGCAGAGCAAGTAGATGCGGTTGGATGACATTTTCCTATGCGATACATTCCACCAAGGTATATTAGAGAGCTGAACATTAAAGAGTCTTGTTGAATTCGTTCAGTCCAATAAGTGTTGACTTTTTGGTTAATCATGTGTTTTCATTTTAATTTGTTATAGTTTGGTCCAAAAAAGATGTATAAGGGTCTTGAATTACATATTTTAAAAATATTGTTTTAAGAAAAATAAACCAGCTGTTACTTTTTAATGTTTTTAAACCAAGTTATCTTTCTGCAAATGCTAACAGAGGTAAAACGATCCAGTTCATTTTCTCCATGCAGTCCTTGATGCATTAGGCTATATAGTGTCCTCCTGGCTTTTTAGCGAGCTTTTCTCATCACTTGGCGTCCGTCGTCCGTCGTCGTCGTCGTTAACTTTTACAAAAATCTTCTCCTCTGAAACTAGTGGGCCAAACTAAACCAAACTTGGCCACAATCATCATTGGGGTATCTAGTTTAAAAAATGTGTGGCGTGACCCGGCCAACCAACCAAGATAGCCGCCATGGCTAAAAATAGAACATAGGGGTAAAATTGTTTATCAGGTCAAGATCTATCTGCCCTGAAATTTTCAGATGAATCAGACAACCCTTTGTTGGATTGCTGCCCCTGAAACTGGAAATTTTAGGGAAATTTCGCTGTTTCTGGTTATTATCTTGAATATTATTATAGATAGAGATAAACTGTAAAAAGCAATAATGTTCAGCCAAGTAAGATCGACAAATAAGTCAACATATCCAAAATGGTCAGTTGACCCCTTTAGGAGTTATTGCCCTTTATAGTCAATTTTTAACCATTTTTCGTAAATCTTAGTAATCTTTTACAAAAATCTTCTCTGAAACTACCAGGCCAAACTAAACCAAACTTAGCCACAATCATCATTTGGGTATTTAGTTTACAAAAATGTGTAGCGTGACCTGGTTAACCAACCAAGATGGCCGCCATGGCTAAAAATAGAACATAGGGGTAAAATGCAGTTTTTGGCTTAAAACTCAAAAACCAAAGCATTTAGAGCAAATCTGACTGGGATTAAATTGTTTATCAGGTCAAGATCTATCAGCCAGATGGTTCAGACAACCCGCTGTTAGGTTGCTGCCCCTGAATTAGTCATTTGAAGGAAATTTTGCTGTTTTTTGTTATTATCTTGAATATTATTACAGATAGAGATAATCTGTGAACAGCAAAAATGTACAGCACAGTAAGACCTAAAAATAAGTCAACATGATCAAAATGGTCAATTGACCCCATAAGGAGTTATTGTCCTTTATAGTCAATTTTTAACAATTTTCATAAAATTTGTAAATTTTAACAAACATTTTCGACTGAAACTTTTAGGCCAAGTTCAGTATAGATAGAAATAGTTGTAAGCAGCAAGAATGTTCAGTAAAGTACGGCCTTTGTTTAATATTCACATAAACCAAGGTGAGCGACACAGGCTCTTTGGAGCCTCTAGTTTCAGGTTCTCTTCGATGGTACTTGCAGTTGTATCTATACTATCTTTTTGAATTCCAATGTGAGCTGTTTTATTTACTACAGGCATAAGTTTGTCCTTCATAAACTAATTTTTTTCCTCATATGAAACTTTCTTACTTGTTATTACTGGCAGTACAACACTTTTTTTCTGGCTGTAGTAGGTAACCTTCACGTTGGTTGTAGTCGAAAGCTATGTTGGTCAAGATTTGTAGATCCAGAGGGTTGTTTCCTAATAGAGCAATATCGTCTGCACAGGTGGGGGCACAGCAGCTAATCTATTTTCCCGCCAATATTTGACTCATTTAAGTTATCCAAGAGTTGGTTGACGTAGACCTTGTACAAATCGGCACTGAGAGTACCACCTTGTCTCACACCTTGCTCAATATCAAATGCTCCAGAAATTTAACAAGAGATTTAAATTCGTTACCACTTAAAATTGTATGTCATTCAAGATTCCGAATCATAAAACCGGTTCTTTGATTTCGAAAAACGACGGCATTGTAGTTGTTGAATAGCTATCTTTTTTTCACATAAGCAAGTTGAAAATGTGTCTTTAAAATTCTATGAAAACCACTGTTTACATTCGTTTTTTGTTTGCACATGGTCAGCCTGTCAGTTCTATTGTTTGTCAATTGTGAAATATCACTTGCTAGTTGAATTCTCAATTTCATGTAACCTTGTGATTATTCAATGCCAGACCTGGTAATTTTATTGAAAACCCAAACCTTTTGCCTTGTACTCTCATGTTAGGTTGTGCGGTGGGCGATATATATAGAATTATTGCATACTGTGTTCGCAATAATTTCCTTATAACAAATTTATCAATTTATATATTGGTTTAAGGTTCATGTGGACTCTATGGCTAATAGTTATCAAAGGTACCAGTATTATAATTTAGTACGCCAGACGCGCGTTTCGTCTAGATAAGACTCGTATATGGCAATTTGATGACTGATAGGTAAAGGATTATTGCATTCATGTTCAATATATATAGAAAGATGTGTTACTAGTGCCAATAAACAACCCTCCACCAAAGTAACAATTTATAACAGTAAACCAGTAAAGGTCAATGTTGACACTGCTGACACCACATTAGAGTCTCATGTTCTGTTTTATCAGAAAATGCAACTATCTGAACTTGTGTCTTTTGAAAAACTTACTATACTATGTCAACTTCAGTTTCATTTCTAAAATAAATCTGAAATTGACCTACAATTTTGATAATTTGTAGGAACCAAACATTGGGATAGTACAACGTTAATATGCATGACTTTCGAGCAAAACAATTTGCCTCCATTTTATGATAAGAACTAAAAATACTAAATGACATTAAAAGTAAACTTACAATGTAGGTCAGTTCCCCGTCGTTAACGGTACATCTGCTGGTAATGCTCATTATCTCTTGGGTTACACTTAACATCCCAACGTCCTCTGTATATATGGACAGTTTTTAACTGAAAAAAGTAAGACTTCTGGCATGTGTTCTTTTTGTCTGTACTTTTAGCTCTTGCCAGTAAGGCATTAATACTTTTTTTAGGAGATGGTTAGATGTTGCTTAATGTCACTTTGGGAGCTAACTTCACGGACATGTCATTATTCTACATTGGATAAAGCTTACCAGTATTGAAGTTAATCCAATGAGTGGCCCAGCATCGTACATTTGAGGGTCACATTTTATCATTGTAATATTGACATCATACCAGTTATCAGTAGTAATTTTTATTCTTGTGCTATCTAGAGGGTTTGATTGTGAAACAGTTTATTTGAGGTGGACATAAGTTGTGGCTTTATAGTACACCAGGATTTTATTGTAGATTAACGTGTCAAAGTTTCTCGTATGTTTTTGTTAGTTTGTCCGAGTCTCTCCCTTATTACACCGATAAACGAGGAGTCGGCCCTTTCATAAAACGAAGTTAAGCGGACAATTTCCCCTGACATCTCGTCGATATCTTGGTCTACACTTTTTGTTATTTCTTTATAAAGTTAATGCAAGGAACCGAAGACGTTAAATCCGATGCCTCGTGTAAAGAGAGTGCCACACCTTGCACCTATTGTGAGGCCTGTTGCAAGGCAAACATTCTGCCCCTATCCAGAGTATACTCATTTTCCAGCGGCAGTCAAAATTTGCCTGACAATCGTCTCCATTGGCATCTATTAGGACAAGACCTACCTATTGTTTACTTGTTCTAGTCCTGAACATGCATGCAATATTTGCCACTGGAAGTAGCAACTAATAATTAATCACCCAATCTAAACACGCAGCGATCCTACAATTGTGACTCTTATATAGGGAACGGAGACGGTCGGGGTCAATAATGTTGTGCTGCTTAATTTAAAAAAAATACCTATCTTAAATCAGATATTGCCAAACAAAAATCTGATAAATAATGTTTAGTTTGATAATCTTAAAATCAACAAATTATTCTGAAACTAGTTATGCAGTCTCCAAGCTGCTTCTTTCTACTAGAAATCAGTTTGCAATTGAAAATAATTATTTTGAATGAGTTACTTTAGATAATGCATTGATGTATTGTTTGTAACTGATGCCTGCTTTGAATTCGGCAAGCTTACTGGCATGATCTTTTCGTTCTCCTTTTTTTTTAACATTAAGTTACTGATTTTGCTAATTTGATTTATATTTATTTTAAGACCTCGGCGATTCCATTGGTTGATATTAGTCATTGATTGAAAATAGAAGGGCGAATCGAGTTTGCCAGCATTCTAATTTCGATCACCCTGAAAGTGTAATCTTTAGGGAACATGTTCGATTTCGTCGGTAATTGTTGAAAATCTGTTGTGTGAGGAGAGTCGTCGATCTGCTGGACCACACGCTGCTGGTTTTACTCCGCCTCGAATCAGAAGACCTTTGAGAGGATGTATTTAGTGGCTTCTTATGACATCCTTATTTTCTGGAGAACGAAGAGGAGATTGGGCTATACACTTTTTACTGGATGAAGAAGATAACTTTTTTGGATGCAGATGTAGGAATACCATTTAAGGTTGAAGAATCGTCTATGTCACTGGAAAGATCCCAGAAATATCCACCGCCAAACTGTCTGATTATACTGTTTCTTTTTTATTTGATTTCTTTTTTTTTCAACGGAAGTTGAAGAGCATTGAGATCCAAAACAGTTAATTTAGAAGTATAGTGAATTTCCTCCTTCATTTGGTAGAGGTCCAGTTATATCCCATCAGTGTCTACCACAGAATTTTTTTTTTTAATGTCATGTGTCGACATTTATACAAGTGATCAATAAGTGTAACAAAACAGAAGATACACATAATTTTGTATTGTTTTACCTCTTGTTGCCTCTGTATCTAATATTTAATAACCTTTATAATATGTTAATACAATATCATCGATGTCTTCTTGTTCCTCGCATACTGTTGTACCAGTTTCCGGAACTTCGAGATGTCGTTTGTCTTCAGTGACTATCCCCGTGCTTTCCAAACTTCTTCTTTCTTAATAACTTTAGATTTTTCATCACAAATGTTTGTTTGGATAATGACAGGATGCGGGCCTCTTGTTTCTTTTCGTTGCACTGATATGAGTGTTGTGTCCCGAAGTGCTGACCTGTTCGTAAGAAGTCCTTGTACTTGTTAATTGTGACGACATTGTTATCCTTTTCTGTCGGGTCGTACCCTTAATGACAAAATTTCCTTTGTTACTTTCAGTGTTTATATATATACCGAGGTAAATATAAAATAAAATACATGTCATCAGTGTCCGAATTTTAGATATGAACAATTAAAAACAATAATTACATGTTAATAATTTTAAGCTCCTCATAATTTTTTAAATAAACCATATTGTGTCATTTTTTGTGTCATTTTTTTATATTTTTGCAATTAATTACCTTTGCCAAAATGCCTCTCTTTATGATCTCATAGGAAACGCGCTCCCATTCAGTTCCGTCTATCTACACTATTCTCCCTAGTCTTTTAATTATAGCTGGGTCCGTTTCTTTAAATATGTCCGTCTTCATCTCTTGGTCGTTAAAATGATGTTGAAGAAGAAAATTACGGACGCGGTTTAATAAATCAGCCAAATTGTATTTATAATATATTTTACAGCATCTTGATATATAAACTGTCGATAGGAAAAAATGATATAGTACCCAGAGCCGTGGCTATGAAAGTATCCAATAAGGATGTTTTTAGAACTTGTTTTGTATATAGATTTGACCGTTGGTTTTCCCGTTTGAATAGTTTTACACTAGAAACTTTGAGGCCCTGTCTAGCTTGTTGTTCGGTGTAAGCCAAGGCTCCGTGTTGAAGGCCGTACATTGACCTATAATGGGTTACTTTTTTAAAATTGTTATTTGGAAAGAGCGTTGTCTGATTGGCACTCGCACCACATCTTCCTATATCTATTTGGATAAGAATTGATTATGGGATAATGATAATAAGATGAATTGAAAATGATTTAATACTGTCAGGTGAAGATGTCTGTTAAATATTTCATTTACAATATATTGATTATCTCTGGATTAAAAATTGTTTATGGAAAAATAATAATAAGATATATTGATTTGTATACTTTTCAATAATTCAAAATTGACATGCAATAAAAATATTGATTAACAGTAAGTGAAATGCCAAGCACAGCTATATTTAACTCTTGCTTACTCTGACTTTCAGATTCATATTATCAGCATTAGTGAAAGTCTGTCTATATCAGTGCCTGGCATTTTCACAAATATATCAACCTCTTGTGATTTTCGATAATTACACTACTGATTTGGTGTTCCCATATATCCACCGTCCCCAAATCTATGGAAGTAGTATTAATTATTGATTAATGTCCCTCTGGTATACTAGTATATATTTATGCATTGAGGGATAGTTGGTGTTGGATACCCATTGTGACGATTAAATTGTACAATGTTTTGGTTGACGAAAGAAATTGTGTTATTTAATTCCTCCTGTATTTGGGGATAACTATTTTTAAATTGCAGGTAGGAAGTTTTTCTTTGGTTAAGTCCGATTTCATTCCAAGATTGTAGACTCATTGTTGGCACTGTGCAGTAAATTGGGACGCAGTTTTTGTGTGCCAACAAATCTTTACCAGACTGCATTTGAAAGTGATAATCAAACAGAACACTTGGAGAGGAATGGTATATAACCTCTTCATATGTACTGCTTGTATCAGAAGTTAATTTTGTTGTAAAATTGCATACATCCCAAACAAACATATAGAAGATTTTTGTTTTACCAGACTAAAGTATATGTTGGCTGACCAGGTCTGTTATCTGTCCAATTGTTTTTCCTGGAAAGTATCTGGACACAGCCATAGGTATGTGTTCCTTCAAATGTCTGGCCCGACTTTCACCATATCAAATGTAGATATTCTAAATAATAAAAAAATAAGGATTTTTAACAATTTCATATAGTAATTGGCCAGGTAAGCCTGTTTTTTCTCTGTTTTTACAAGTTTTAAGCTATTTCTAATTATTTCTACTTCTTTAATATTTGGTTTGCTATAGCTATTACATGTATCTTCTGATTTTATTTTTTTTAAAGAAAGTAGCTTTGTATTGATGTAACCATATTGGATTACTTGGTTCATGCTTATCTTCACAACAGCTTATTTGATGATAAAACCAACCCTCAACAATATCTTGGTTACATCTTTTGGAATAATGTATGGTTTTGTTGGATATTTCACTTGAAATTGTTGTGAAGATACATAGTATACTAGGTCTATGATAGAGGACAGTGTTCGGTGAACATATTCCATGGTTTGCCAAACAGTATTATGTTTTGTATTTCTGAAGGCAATATTAATTCATGTTCCAATTCTGTAGACCATTGAAAAAAACCCTCATTTATTTGTACAAGTTCAGTTATTCAGGGGTCAGTTTCTTCTTTCACTAGCTCTTCGGTATTTAGAATTTAAATATTTTAGAAGAGACTTTTATATATTTTTTTAGGCTTTAGTTACCTCATTTTCATTTGGCAACAGCATTACTTAATGTGTGTACAGCTCGGTTAACTCATTTTTGAAAAGTTGTTGAGGTTAATGGCATCTGCATTTAACTTTGTAATTTGTAAAACTCTTTTACATTCCCTTTTAAATAATGATAAAAAAAGGTTCTCAAATGAATTCTTTGCCTTCTAGTTTTACTGTTCATTTTGTGGCATTATGTATGACCACTTGAATGAATATTATTACGCAAAAGATGTAGTGGATCAGACATGAAAACATAGGTCCCCCATTCACAGGATTTATGCACAAATGTTGAGCTTGTGGGAACCTGGAAATGATTCGGTACAATATTTTAAGAAATTTCTATTTTAAGAAGCTTCATCACAGAATGACAATAAAATTATGAATCAAATACCTTCCCAGAAGACATTTACATCTAAGTATGCACAGGGGTAAGAAAAGTCTGAAAATAAGCTCTTGAAGAAAACCTGTATGATATAGGTTGCTATTTCATCCCCCTCTGCAGTTTCAAAATCTGTAAAACCATGCAATTTATTTGTTTCGGCAGACCAGACTAAACCTTCTTTAATTTTCAAAAATCAGCATTCCAATTTTATATTCTAGATGTTTTCCAGTTTCCTCGCATTCTTCTTACACCTTAATAGCTCGGGCTTGGCATGCAGCTTATAACCTCGTTTGATTAAAAATCCGCGAAGTTTCTGTAACGGCTGGGTGACAGCCTCCTCAGAGGGACAAATCCACTTTACGCTGAAAGCTTGACTGTATGGGATACTTGTTGAACAGTGTTTGGAATGACATCTTTTGGGAGAAAGTTATTGATGTATATTTGTAAGTTTACAGTAGACGTCTGTTGATATGACACCGTCCTTTATAGATGTAGTTGTGTCTTAAGAAAGATATCTTAGAGTCGGATATTTCATGTGTAAATCTAATTGTCTGGTGGGCGTATCAAAGTATTCTTTAATTCTGAGGGTTCTGGCAAATTTATTGATCTCCAGTTTCATATTATCTATGTTACTTAGAGTAGGGCAAACATTCCAACCCTTAGATAATACTTTAGATTTATCCTCAGTTAAAGAGACTGGTGACTAATTGACGACTGTGTTGTTGGGACTGGCCGTTACATGAATTGTACTTCGAAATCTACGGTTGCGAGGCTTGATTTTTAAAATGGTCTTGCCAACAATATATCGTTACAAAATTTCAACAATTCTTAAAAATGTCCAGTATTTTTAATGTCAGCACAGTCTCGGTGATCTGTAAGTGCTATCCCGTAGCAACCGTAGAACACGATGCACTAAAGAATTTTTCTTTTTATTGCTTCTCGTCCTTAGCAACTTATCATCATTTAGGAGATATTTGTCAATTTCTTCTTAAATCGGCCAATTCTTATTTTTTGGATCCAATTTAACAGGAACACCTTTGAATGATAAATGTATTGGATGTATTCTTTTCAATATTCAACTAAACTTTTTAAATTATTATTAACGCAGTTGAGATTTTTATTCAATAATGTCCCTGTCGGAACAGCATATTTTTTACTGGATTGTACTTGTGTATATAGACCACTGATTGCGCTACTTATGTCTTCTAGGTGTTTTGTTTTCTCTAATAATGATGTGACGTTGTCATCAATTTCCCGTTGATACATATATATGTCCTATGTGCTGAACAAAACCACGTTTCCTTCTTATGATTTATAAGTCGGGCCAGTGACAATGTCTTCCATTTCTACAGAAAACTCACTTGCATCTCATAAGGGTCTTCGTCGGCAATCCCTTAAGTTTATCACTGCTTTTTAATAATTTAAAATTGTAAGTTAGTCTAGCGTACTAAATTATAATCCTGGTACCTTTGATAACTATTTACACCACTGGGTAGATGCCACTGCTTTTGGACGTTTCGTTCCCGATGGTATCACTAGCACAGTAGTCAACACTTCGGTGAATATCACAAATGTGGTCATGTTTATAAATTTTATGTTTACAAAACTTTGAATTTTTCGAAAAAACTAATGATTGTTTTATCCCAGACATAGATTACCTTAGCCGTATTTGGTACAACTTTTTGGAACTTTTTATCAAGGTATCTGGCTTTGGTGATTGTATCTAGGCCATCACGATAAATCTTCTTCATCTTGCCGTCTGCTGATTTGTTTTGTTGACATGATGAACCACTCTATGACCGCTTCGCTCTACTTGCCCTACAAAATGGCGGTCCCGTGCTGCTTCATGTGTAATCAATCGATCGATGGGAGTACAATCTATACATATCCGATTTGCAACTTACTCCATAAAGACCAGGACATAATTTCAAGTTGACTGGGATATACGAGATGTAAGTATTGGCTTAAATTTAATGATAGGACATTAATTTGTGATTTTCTATTTTAATAGTACTAGAACACACCCGTGATATCGCGGGTTCGTGACTGAATTTAAGTATATTACTATGCGTAATCTTTCTTTTAGCATTGCTATTGTCATTTGATAAAGTCATGCCAATTATAAGATGCACATTTTTCTCTACTTTCAAACTCTATCTGCGTGAACCTATTTACCTGGAACTTATCAATTATTGGTAATATTAATTATTTGGAAAAAAAATGTCCTGGAATGTAGTCTTTTTTTTAATCAACAGCATTGTCCTATATTAGTTATAAGGCCTAAACAAAATAATGTTGTGTTTCCGATCACCCTCTTGAAATTTGGAATGGAACGGTGGGTTGGGATTTTTTTTTTTTGCTTCATTGCTGTCTCGGTTTTGTTTAAAGGCATAGATACTTTGTTCATTGCTTAAGACCATTTGACAATTTTCAAGATTATTGTGTGAGTTTTTATCAGCCTTATCCTTTCATTTAGTATTTTTGTATACCTAGAAAGACATTGATTACCCACTTTAAAAATCTCCCTGAGATAACTTTTAGTTTACCCCTTTCAAAAGTCTAAACCTAAAAAAAATTAGGGCAGCACTTCCCCTAGCTTTTTAAACCCAATTCCCCTATTTCAGGACCAAAAGTTTGGGATTGTCAGAGAAAAAAATCAAGAAAGATATGGGCCAGATTCATTTATGGGAACATGAACCAAACATCATCCCAAACCAGATAGACAAATATATTATATATACACTGTACCTGGCAGGACACTTTCTTTTGGCAAAGTATCTGTAGCTTTTCATCAGAATGTCTAAAGCGTTGAATGGCTGACCAGTTTCAGATGGATTAATATTAGGTTCATTTTGAAGAAGGGTCTGGCATGAAAATTTGATAAATTTAATTCCAAAAGATTGCATTATTCCAACAGTTCTATTATTGTCATCAATCTCGGTCCAGTCATTTTCGCCGGTGGCCGAGCACAAAATTTGTGTTGTGTATTTTATTTCATCGATGTTAGACATTGAATGAATTGCATTGCTAATGTCAAAAAAGGTGTTACTTTCTGTAAAATTTAGAAATAATTTTTTCTCCGCGAAATGGTCACACTTTCCGCGTTGAACATTGAATAGGACGCCTTGTGCTGCTATGTTCAAACACTGACAAACGAAAATAACTACTGCACATGCTCTTGAGTACATTTCCAAAATCAACTCCGTTATGAGTTTAGAATCGCATTTCGACTATGATGAAATTGTTTCTCTCCCCTTTCGAATGCAGACGAGTTCATTTTAGCTCGTTATCCTATGAATTCGCTTATAGGTACACGTTTCGTTTCGTCTTTAAACTTCCCTAATACTTTTTTGTTATGATTGCTGTGTAACATGTGAACTTCATCATACTCGCTGGTGTCAAACATGTCTTGATATTCCATCATATCGTCATACATGTCTTCGGTTTGAATGTGGTACAGGAAACTATCTGTGTCAGTGAAACAGAGTCGTAGTTTCCCCCAATACAACGTCTTCAAATGTTTGTAATGAAAGTCGTGCATCAAGTGCTTGGACAGGTCGAGAATGCTGAAGACAACGTAGACTGGTTGATTCATTAAAATATCTGTGCGCAGGTTTTCAACTACTACTAGACCCTCGTTAAAAACCGTACACGATTTGAAAGATGGTCTCACCGTATATTTCAGGAACTATTTTTTGTATGGATGACTTTTAAGAAATAAAATAATTAAAAAAATATTAAGGTTTCATACATATCTATCCCAAATATCCATCATATACTTAGCAGAACACAATTACAAGAAGGAGTTTTATAAAATAACTAATATGATTCCAAGTCATAATGCAACATCTAAATTTAAATCAAAACTTATTCAAGTAAAATTGAAGTGTGTACTGAAAATAGAGTTATATAAATAAATGCTGAAAATTTACCAAAGCATTCTTCTATGACACATACTGCAGAAAATTCTTATTCATTTCAGCGGCACATAGGCTGCCTTGTCCTGAAGCTGTTTGAAGATAATTATAGATTACACAATTATAGTTCATTCATTTTTTTAAATATGTCTAATTGCAATTAACACTTTGCTTATAATTGTATCTTTCAATGATACACACTGATTTCATAAGAACAAGTGAAATATGTTTTTAGTTATTTACAATGCACCGTAGTTTTGCAATTACCCTATTACTGTACAAAAAAAACAGTAAAATGCATGTATTATTTTACTGAAATGTTGTAAATTTATAAGTTATTGCCATGTTTTTTTATGACGAAAATGCAATAGGATGAATATCATTGCAATAATTAATACTCAAAATTTGTGAATATTTTTATATGAATCACAAAAATAAGAAACACGTGTTTGTCTTATATGGCAAAATCAAATAATAATTGCATGTAATAATTTCACAATATATACAGTGTATTGGTGAATTAAAACAATAGCAGCCCACAAAGAACACTGTGCGATTTTGATTATCATGGAAAAAAAAAAATCACAATATGTCAAGTCTGCATAATATTCACAGACATATAAATGGAATAATAGGTAGTTTCGTTTTTGATACTTATCATATCATGTGGAATATCTAGACGAGCCAGTAAGGAAAATTTAACGACTGAAAGGTAAGTACATAAACATTACATCAATGGCTTCTTTCTGGTTCATTGTTTCAACATTTTCACCTCACTCAGGTGGTATTAATTGTTCACCAGTGTTTCAACATTTTCACCTCACACAGGTGGTATTAATTGTTCACCGGTTCAGTACTTTCTATGTAATTGAAATAGTAAATTACTACAGAGATAGGCAGCTTAAGGATGAAAACAAGTTACCTTTATTGTTAAAAGGGATATCTGTGGGCCAGAAATCTGGTTTCATGCTTTCATCACCCCAATATCCCCTACTGACTTTCTTCTTCTTTGTCACTGAAAATCAGGAAATGAGTTATACATAATAAAAAAGTACTTAAAATAAACCTAACATTACATGAAAGTGTGGGTCTTGTTATTAATTGTAGTGACTAATCAGAAAGTAATGAATAACAGTAAGTGTAATGTTTTTATTTACATGCTTAAAATGACCGCTGATCATGTTGGTTTCATGATAGTTTAATTTACCTCTTTAGGATAACTTTTTTATTACATCTCTGCATAAAACTACAATCTGAACTCTCTCATATATTGTTATTAAAGAGTAGATAAACTATATTTTCAAAAGAATGTTGAAATTTATTGATTTATTTTTTGAAACTATAGAAATCAACGATACTGTAACTATGGAAGTTGTATCAATCACATGGAGCTAGTTTTCATTTCATAAATGAGAAATATGACAAATGCTTCAGTGAAAAGAATGATAAGGAAAATATTGGCCCCTCTTATTTGTAAGTTCAATGTTTCATTAGAAAAGAAATAGTTTTAGGTGACTTGTAGACATGATAAAAAGTGAAATAGAACTATTTTTTATAATTTTATTTTTTTAATTAGAAATTGTTTGGCATCAGAGGAAATTTAAACCATTAAGTGATTGCATTTATAATGTATTAGATTTCATACTAATATACTTACTGTATTTTTGAGTGATATCCGATAAAATATGTCTTTTGATAGTGATGTTGGTCTGAACAACATCTGTGGTGATAGCTGGTAATACTTATCAATATATAAATGAAGACATCATTAAGAAAACAAAATCTTAAACATTTTTATTTAATTACAAAAATCTAATAGGCAGCATTAGTGTTCATTCTTAATATCTAAATGTAAGTTGTATTTGATAATAATACATAGATATAGGAAGATGTGGTGTGAGTGCCAATGAGACAACTATCCATCCAAATAACAACTTAAAAAGTAAACCATTTTAGGTTAAAGTACGGCCTTCAACACAGAGCTTTGGCTCACACCGAACAAGAAGCTATACAGGGCCCCAAAACTACTAGTGTAAAACCATTCAAACGGGAAAACCTACGGTCTAATCTATTTAAACAAAACGAGAAACACGTATATATTACATAAACAAACGACAACTACATAACATTTATAACGGTTGAGGGTGAACATAGATGAGGCTACTTTCAGATCTTGTAAATCAATCTGTAAGTTTTTTTTATATACAATTATAATTAGAAATAAACAATAAACTGACATCTTTGCCTCTCTATAATGACAAGATTTATGTTTTTGTATATGAACTGTTACACTACATTCCCTTGTATTCAGGTGCAGAATATCTGAACACAGCCCTTGGAATTTGAAGATTCAATCACTTTGTGTAAATCATATAAACACTGCAGGTCATTATTGAGTGCATATACACCTTTAAAACTTTTTTTTTTTTTTAGAACATTTATTATTAATATGGAAATGTTTTGTCATGAGAAATATATAAATCAGTAACAAATCATGCATATTGAAAATTCATCTTAAGGCATGCGGACGAATCATTTTGCTATATATATAAATCTTATTCAAATACTTTTATGAGGCTTACCAACAAACAATCGCAGAAAACAAGAAAATTATACCACTACAATATAACAAGTGTTACTGTGAGGTTGAATTAACTGTTATTTATTCATCATCCACACATGAAGTCACGTCAGAATTGTTTTTTTAACTATACCTAAACCTAATATTCATCATACACACATGAAGTCACGTCAGAAAAAAAACAACATTTAACTATACCTAAACCTAACTAACTTTCAGGTATAGAGGTTTCTCAGACAAGTGCCTGTGACCATCCACCAGAACTTGTGGTGCTCTCATGTTCAGTACTTAAGTTCTTATAATTATTAAATAAATCTAATACTAGATGATGTATACCTTCTGTTATTGTTGGGATATATGGAGCCTTTCTGTAAGCTGTTTCTGTAAATTTTTCAATGGAGTCACGTGTTATGACATCCATCAACCTTAGAGATCCTTCAATATTTTAAACATATGTCCTGTTCAATTCAGTGTCCAATAAATGAAATATGATTTAACCATTAAATAAACAGTTGTATAAAATTGTATACATTACATGTTATATCTGTTTTCAAATTGCAATAACAATTTTAAATAACACTTTAACATTCATCATATACAAAAGAACACTAAGACTTTTTTTTAAATGAAAGAACAGTTGTATTTTTGACCCAAATGAGGACAAATATTTCTGTTTTTACATGACACCAAATGACAAAGAAACGCAGGTAATGGTTTCGGTTCTAAAGGAAATAAATCAAATTTATGAACATGCAATAAAAAAAAAATTGCCACTGAAAACTGAAAAGTAAGAACTACTAAAATTGTGGAAATTGAACTTATTATTCAGTCACCGGAAACAACAGATAGAAATTTAAAAAAGAAAATCTTCTGAATAGGCTACCCAGGCTGTACATCAAATGTTTTTTCTTCAACAGATATTTCTACAAAAAATGCATAAAAAAATGAATATAACATCATCTTTCCATATTTATAAATAGCTCATTTACCTTTACAAATCACCTGCTGCCTATTTTTCTTACTCTTTGGAAGGTAAACCACCAACAAATAGGGATCTTCATCCTCCACCCAATTCTGCACTTTCAAAAATATTTCAACACATTCTTTAAAACACCATTTTTTCACATGATTTGTTTAAAACATTGACATGATTAATGAAGCAGCAATTTCAAAAGCATTCATCTATGAATTTGTGTAGCTGACACTTAAGTTCTTCCATTACCACATTCCGTTATTACTGTATATAATAAAATGCATTGAACATGGACAATTGAAATAAAAGTATAAAATATAGAGTTTTTAAAATCTATGTATATAATAACAGGCGTGGGTATACAATAATGTTATAAAAACCTATGAAATGAAATAATCAATTGGTAGTTTACATTTAAGAATTAAGGCTGTTATTCCGTAAATTGTAAATAAAAGAGCATCAAGATGATCATACAATGGATTATAACATAAGAAGTGATACCTTTTCTACTCTAATCAGCCATTCCAGTACATTTCTGAGAGCTGGAGAGATTTTTTTATACGAACCAGAAAAAAAATCATGAAAACTACCTATCAGATGTAGTTTCATTTTACATTTACCTAGAAAACTTTACTGCTGCAAAACTCTTTTTGCCTATAATTGTACGTGTCAGATGATTTTTGTACACACCTCACAAGGACATCCATCCCCTTTATATGTCTGCACGCTACACTTTGTTGGGTTTACTTTCAATTGGATATTTTATAATCATAGTAAAGTATATATTTTTTGATAATTAAGTCCTTAATTTTTTTTATTGGTTTAATCAATGCATATTTTATCATGAAAAAAAGCTAGTACATACAGTCGTCTACCGAGGTCCACATGTAAGTTTGCCCTCTCCAACTGTTTTTGTCTCGCCTTGACGGAGTCAAAAAGAGAGACATAGGTATGCTGTTTCCGGCGACGGCGTCAACAATGTATTAGTTTGTGATTAGCTCAGTTTTATGGGGAACCACTAGTGGTATGTCAATGATAATTGGTATGCAGATGTATTACCATTACCATGAAGATTATTTGGCTCCGCCCCCTCAGTCATGGTCTATAGTCTTTGAATAGTTTGCTTACTTTACATGTATTAGTTTGTGATAAGGTCAGTTAATGGAGACCCACTTGTTGTACGTCAATGATAATTGGTATGCAGATGTATTTCCATTGCCACATCTCATTGCCATGGAGATTTTTTGGCTCCGCCTCCTCAGTCATGATCTATTGACGTTGAATGGTTTGCTTACTTTCCATGTATTACTTTGTGATTAGGTCAGTTTATGGAGATCCACTTGTGGTACATCAGTGATAATTGGTATGCGGATGTATAAGCATTGTCACATCTCATTGTCATGGAGATTATTAGATTATTTGGCTCCCCCCCTCAGTCATGGTCTATTGACTTTGATTGGTTTGCTTACATTACATGTATTAGTTTGTGATTAGGTCAATTTTTGGGGATCCACTTGTGGTAGGTCAATGCTATTTGGTTTGCAATTTTATTAGCATTAATTGGCACAATTCATTGCCAAAATTACAAAAAGGCGAGACATCTCTCTGTGATAATAGTTATCAAAGGTACCAGGATTATAATTTAGTACGCCAGACGCGCGTTTCGTCTACTTAAACTCATCAGTGACGCTCAAATCAAAATATTTATAAAGCCAAACAAGTATTAAGTTGAAGAGCATTGAGGATCCAAAATTCCAAAATGTTGCGCCAAATACTGCTAAGGTAATCTATACCTGGGATAAGAATATCCTTAGTTTTTCGAAAATTCAAAGTTTTGTTAACGGAAAATTTAAACAATGACCACATTATTGATATTCATGTCAACACAGAATTGTTGACTACTGGGCTGGTGATACCCTCGGGGACGAAACGTCCACCAGCAGTGGCAACGACCCATGGTGTAAATAGTTATCAAAGGTACCAGGATTATAATTTAGTATGACGGACGCGCGTTTCGTCTACATAAGACTCGTCAGTGACGCTCAAATCAAAATTTTTATAAAGCCAAACAAGTATAAAGTTGAAGAGCATTGATGATCTAAAATTCCAAAAAGTTGTGCCAAATACTTCTAAGGTAATCTATACCTGGGATAAGAAAATCCTTAGTTTTTCGAAAAATTCAAAGTTTTGTAAACGGAAAATTTAAAATATGACCACATTATTGATATTCATGTCAACACAGAAGTGTTGACTACTGGACTGGTGATACCCTCGGGGACGAAACGTCCACCGGCAGTGGTATCGACCCAGTGGTGTAAATAGTTATCAAAGGTACCAGGATTATAATTTAGTACGCCAGACGCGCGTTTCGTCTACAGTTTATAAACTGACGTTTCTGAAATCTTTCACCAGGTCAATATTGTAGCCTTCCAACTCTTCTGTTGTTTCAAGTTCCTGAAAAATTATATGAACTGCAGTGGCTGGCTATATATAGCTAGGAGATTAATATTGATGAGCTCGAGTAGGAAATTAGCTTGTTTTTTAGGGGACGACCATTTGATATTCTGGGGGGGGGGGGGGGGGGGGGACAGGAGGATTTTGAAAATAACTAACCCAGTCTTGATAATCACAAAAATAAATGGTTTGTTCTTCGGTAGTTTGAAAATAAATTACCTGACTTTCAATGTGTTCAAAATAAATAACTCAACAGGTATATAGCTTCTTGGGCCTTCAGCGGTTCAAAAACCCTTCAAAAATTGTTTTGTCTCGATCCGCCCGGCCAATTATGTTTGACAAATCTTTTGAAAGAGGCTAGGTAAAACCAACTTTTAATAGTATATGTATGTATACAATACATGTACATATGTATATTGGTTGGGAATACATATTATTGGTTCATTTCGTGAAGAAAAGTATAAACTACTTAATCTAATTATACCAATTGTCTTTTATAATATACTATGTATTTGTGTTTCGTTTGTCCTGTCTCGCTATGTATTATCTTAATATGTTTATATACATTATCCTCTTTACACAAGAATGTGTCTGAGGTTATGAATAAAATCTTGAATCTTAAAATTTCTGCAGGGGATAATGCTTAGTTCTGATTAAATGGTACACAATAACTTGACTATACATGTATTATTCATAATTAACAAATATTTTAAAAATTGTATGTTTTCGAATATAATAAATATAGTTGTGAAAATGAATAATCAGTCCCTGCCTTTAATGAAAATGAAAAATCTTGCTTCAATAGCGCAGAAAATGAATAATCTGTCCTCTCAGTTTACAAAAATAAATAACCGATCAAAAACAAATCCTCAACCCTCCCACCCACCACACCAAAATATCAAATGGTCGTCCCCTTATCTGTAGTTTTAACTTTTTCATACGACCGCAAAAATTGAAAATTTGAAAATACGGATCTGTACTTCAAGTGAATATGCTGGGTCAAAAGGATAAGCATAGCTGGCTGTGGAGTATGTGTATCCGGATAGTATAGTGCAAAATTATATGAATGTATTTAGTTTTGCATTTCCTGTATGTGATGTGGTATATAGTGATATACTACATGTACCATATTTGCAATTTCGTAGGAATCTTAAGTGGTTAATATATTTTCCAAGTATCCTTGTTTGAATTGCAGAACATAGAAGATTCGTTCATTCAATCAGTGCATACATGTAATAAAAGCATTTTGGTGATGAGCTGAATTAAAACTAATGCAGCCTAATGACGTGAATAGTAAAGATAATGATCGTTTGTTAAAAAGTGAAGAAACGTTTTTTTTGCTTGTTTTAAAATGATCTGTTTCTTTCAGACATATGTTTGTGATGGTACTTTGTTAATAAACACATATAAAATAAATTAAACATTACACTGTTTTCTATTTCTACATCGTCAATTGAGAACGTATGATCTAGTATTGTGTCATATTTCTCTTTTTGATTGGTTAATATACATGTACTACTCTTATCAACACAAATACAATATACTGTATGTCGGAAAGATGAGCAATTTTATTTTCGATATCCTTCAAACACATATAATCCAATATTATATCTTATACTTTTTTTTCCTTGTGGAAACTGAGGGTATATTGGATAGGGACAGAAATGTTGCCTTACAACAGGCCCACTACCAACGTACTCTCAAAAAGTTGTTGTGAGGGTTCTTAACGTGCAGAGAGCGTGGCACTGACACTCTCCACGAGTAATTGGATTTAACAACCCCATTCTGACCGGACGTGACTGCGAACTTAATACATCCCGAACAGCCAAACGGACGCCCCACTTCCTACACCAGGATTGATTGATTGTTGGTTGCTTAACGTTCAGTGGGAAATATTTCATGCGTATTCATTGATTTATTGATGGTTGCTTAACGTCCAGTGGCAAATATGTCATGCATATTCAGGACGAGAACAAGTTCACAATAAATACAATTGGTAGGTTGATAAAAGAGCGGCCATCTGGGATGATGGTAGGGAAAATTTGTACTACCACTGGAAAATGAGGGTATATTGGATAGGGACAGACATTTTGCCTTGCAACAGGCCACCTATGGACCCATCAAAGAGTTCATGCAAGGGTTCTTAACGTGCTAAGAGCGTGGCACTCTCTTTTCACGAGGCATCGGATTTAACGTCCCTCTTCTGACCGGACGTGACTGCGAACTACATACATCCCACACAGCCAAACAGACGCCTCAATAAACGATTTAAAATTTTACAGTGAAAGACAATAATGTTGGAGAATCGGTATAAATATGTATTCCATCTTTCAAAAGGTAACAGGATTTCAGAAACTCCAGCATACTGATCACTTGTTTCTCTGTGCAGTATGTTTTACCTTTTGTTCCTTATTAAAAAAAAAGCCTTATTCTATTCCAAAGCAATAAAGGAGTAAGTTCGGTAAGTGCCATATTTGGCCCCAATCATAAAGTTCATGGTTACTGTACAAGACAATAATTGTTTAAAGTTACATAAAAGACATGTGAGAAAGTTAAACAGAGCTGTTTTTGTCAAAGATTTTTTCTAACACATTGATTTTTACATCCCAAAAAGGTCCAAATAAGGGATTTTGGTGAAATTTGACAAAATCAGCTAGATTTCGACCAAATAGAGGATGAGGAAACATAGAGCGCAGGCGTCGACAACCTTAATATTGAAATAAGACATGTTAAATGTCTTCACAAACATTATTTTAAAAGATCTTGTTGTCGACGTATGCGCTCTATGTTTCCTGTCAAATAATCTTTGGTAATTTACCCATTTTCATTAATTTTTTTGCGAAAAATCAATATGAGTACAACTTGTGACGTCATTATGAAACGCAGACACGTAAAATTTTCATCAGAATGGTTCATGTCCTATCTAGTTAATGTATTAGCTTTAATTTATTGTGATATTGGTCAATAAATCCGCATTTGAAATTTACGCAAAAAAAGGGGCCATTTTAGAACCTTATCGAACATACTCCTTTATAGCGTATGCTACCATTTTTATGATGACATGCATTGTGGATTATTTCTTTAGACGGGTATTCAATTTCACATGGGAATGGTTGTATCCAAGGATGAAAAATCAAAAGTTTTATAAGAACGAATTTCAGAAAAAAACCGAGATTTAAAATCATCCAGAAGTTCTGAGTTTTTAAGAATCCACATATGGTTAATACCACTACGCGAGTAAACAGTTTCACAGAATAATCTAGAATAAATAGATTGTTAGTTATAGAAGTGTTGAGAGTAATATTGTGTGAATCAGTGGGAAAGCCAAGGATCGATTCTGCGCCTCCTTCCATATGACGTAAAGGCCAAATATCAAGGGCGACAATCGCGATTTTTACATAGACGGCGACAGTATCGCGCCATTTCGGTAATTTGTTTACATCGTGTATGTGTGATTTTTCAAGAAATTTATTATTAAAGACAATTAAACTTGTGTCATTTTATCATTAATTAGTTATATAGGTAAGTTTTTTCAGGTGACTATGCTATTTTTTCTTCTCAGGATATTTTATTTTACAAGAAACGAGCTTCTGAAAATGACAAGTGACTACGTTGTTTTGGAAGATAAAAATATGGCGGGTGTTTTCCCCTTCTGAAAATAACTGACACATTTGCATCCTAATCTATATTTAAATATAAAATGACCAAAAATAGCATCAATGATGATGGATGTCCCCAATTATTTTCATATTTACCCATCACTCCTTGTCGAACTGCAACTGAGGCTTTGAAAAGGAAGCGCATCATTCAGCGCCATTTTCAACAGGCATTCTTAAAAAGCAGGTTTCTAAGCTCACAAAATCCCATTATATTTTCATCATAATTATTGATTCAAATGTAGAAAGGTTTGAACAATAATCCTTACACCATTTCCATAGATCAGATCGGTATACAGTGAGATATTGACCCTTTTCGAAGTTAAAATCCAAGCATTTTATAGACCACATGGTAATTCACTGCATGGAATTTTAATTTTGTCAACACAAACATCTACATTCATTGAGGTCGTGTGATGATAGTGTTTAGTTGTCTTGCATAGAAAAAAAGTTCAACCTTTGCTAAAACAGGATTTTTTCTTTAAAAACTGAAATAGTTATGTGAAACCTAACTCAAACAACTGCCCATTGTTTGTCAACATCATTGCAATTTTGTTAAATATTAGTTCATTCTGGTAAAATGACATCCTAATTGTATTCTTTGTTTTGTTTTTTATTTGTGTTTTTTGTTAATATGTTTGCAATTTTTGCATTTTAGTAACCATACTTGAATATATACATGAATTTAGGGCTACATGAGAAAGTTCTTTAGGTTCATCATGTTCTAGCATTACATTTTAGAATTAAGTACCCTTTTCAGTATTTTAAAGACTTATTGCATCGTTTATATAAAATGTTGTGTATTCATTTTCAGCATATATGTCACATAGCTTATTTGTGGGTTTTATATGGCTTGGTATAATTTTAAAAATATCTAGTACCAATATAAAATAAAATGTGAATACACATGTAGCAAACACAACATTTTTGTGTTTATTTAGGTCCTTCATCAGGAAGGCTTACAACTGTAGGTCCTTCTTTAGATACGCTCAGGTCCTTTATCAGAAAAGCTAACAATTATGTAGGTCCTTCATTAGGTACGCTCAGGTCCTTCGTCAGAAAAGCTTACAATTATGTAGGTCCTTCATTAGGTACGTTCAGGTCCTTCGTCAGAAAAGCTTACAATTATGTAGGTCCTTGATCAGGAACGCTCAAACTTAAACCTTACTGAGATTATTTTGACAAATTAACAAATATGTCTAAAAAGACCAACTGTTATAAGGTACATCCTGAAAGAGAGCCTGGACCTTGCATTCACTGTGAACGTCACAATGATAGGTATATTCATCTTATCCAGAAAAAACCCCTGATAATTATGATTTTTTCAGTTTATTGTTCAAATGTATAATTATTCTGAAAGTGCTTGTATTTGCAGAACATGCGAAATGAAATTTAAACGTGCATTTGCCAAAGTTACTGAGGAAAATGAAATTGGAGTTTCATCATCAAAAAAACTTGTTCAAATATAGATGGAGCAAATGAAAGTAAAAGTACAGGTTTTCTCCATAATTTTAATTTATGCTCAGAAAAAGGTGATCACTTAACATCTATTGATCCAAATTTACTAGAAAGAAAATTTGATATACACTTTTTAGATAAATTTTCAGACAAATGTAATGTAAATGGTATTTTATGTCATATTCATTATAATGCTTTAAGTAATTTTAAAAGAGAAATATCTCAGCATGTTGAGTGTGTCATATGTGAAAAGTCCTCCAGTAAGAGGTTTATTTCTATAATTAAAGAGAATGTTGATATTTTCACAAAATATTTCACATTAGAATTACAACATGACACTGATGTAGATACAAAAGAAAAAATATTTTGCTGTTCATTATGTTACAAAAATTTCAATGCATTTTGTAGGTCTGATGCTTGGGAAGATTTGAAATATCAAACTTCCCAATATATGTGTGAACAAGTTCATAAATTTAAGTTTGACGAGTCTGTTAACCAAGAAAATATAGATCTTAATACTTTTGAGCAAATTAAAGATTTTGTTTTAGAATCCTTTTTGAAGGAAGAATCTTTGTTGCTTCCAAATATATATGAAAAGTTCAAACAGTATTTATATAATAATATAGCAAAATTTGAATATGTTATATTTGAAACTGATCTAAAAAAAATTACAGCACAGCAATAAATGGATTTTTAAAATGTGGAAAATTATATTCAGTAAGTGTTTGCAGGTTTTTGTGCCTAAAAGAAAACAGGATGGACGTTTACTATATAGAAACGGGATAAATTTTATAAACTGTTTACATAGTCTTACTGTTAAAAATAACCAGCTTACATCTGAGAAAAATGATATCAGTGAACAGTTGATAGAACAAAATTCTACCATTATAGCTATGAAAAATAAAATTACACCAAAACATAAAATTTTGAGTGGAGCACTACAAATATTGAGGTCTTTTGTTAAATCATATACCACAGGTAAGACCGCAAACTCATGTTTGCCTGATATACATGCTTTTGATGCTAAGCATGAAATAAATCAGATTCCCCCAGTTCTGTGGAACTTTTTATATAGGTTGAGTGCAACTGACAAAGAGGACAAAGAATTTGTAAAAACTGTTGCATCATGGGATCATCATTATATTGAGACCCCAATTAATGTAAACAGAGCATTTCCAAGATTTTATATGTGTAGCTGTATATTTAATTGTCAAAATGCTCAGTGTGTACAACCTTTACATCTTCTCGTGACTGATATTTGTGACAAGTTCTCTAATGCCTCGTCTACATTTCTATCAATAAATGCTAGACTAGGTCTTGGAGTGTCAAAAGATTCCTTAAGAAGGTACATTACCAAGAAATGTAGGCAGTTAGAACAGCAGCTAAGGTTTCTTACTTCAAACAGTTTTGTTGTAGCTAGTTTTGATAACTTAGTCTAGATAAAAATCAGTATTATTCTGTTGTTGTGTAGGTAAAGATAAGAGTGGTTTTCATGGAACAACCATACAGGCAGTAACTCCTTGTCCTTCTTTATTTACTAGTATCGGCAGTTCTGAGTCTTGTGGTACTGATTTAGATGATAGTGTTTTTCCTTTGCTTGTTAATGGTATTTCATCTGAAGCTAATATTATTACTTCAGACATTAAAAGCAGTTCATGTGAGGTAGACTTAATTTCAAGCGCTGTTGCTATTGTTGATAAAGTTTCAACTTGCACAGCGTTATCTAGAGATCGTTCCCTAACATGGGACTTTATTCAGTCTATTGTAAATCCAGATGATAAAATTGGACCTTCCTGATCGGGCCAGGGGAACCAATTTGAAAACTTGACTGCTTCATTTTTGGATGTTACCCCTAGAGAAGCTGCCTCTTTTACTGAATTCACTGACTTGGTACATAGGTATGGGTACATCTTACATCTGTTGCTGTTCTAGATGATACTAGAAATGAAATTGGTAAATCGTGCAAATACATTGTTGTAGTAGGGGATGGCAAAAGTTATGACCATTTGATTAAAGTAAAGAGTGAGTATGGTGCAAACTTGTCCTGGATTCTTCCATACTCAAAAATCTATTGCCAATATTTATGAAAGTGTATTTGGATGCTGGTCTGAAACAACTTGCATCCAAATTACATCATGGCTCTACATACAGAATTTTAACTGATTGTACTACATTTGCTGTAACCCATAGATTTTTATTACAAGTATGGGAAGCTATCTTGAGGTACCAGGTAAGTCTTTTCTTTCAGTTTCAGAGAAAATCATAGAATGTAAAAACCTCTTTTGAACACATAATAGAGGATATTTTTTCGTCTATGAATATAAATTCTCTTGACGAGACAAATAATTAGGTCTTTCCACCTTTCCGTGGAAAGACCTATTGAATTTGTTCTGATTATTATTATTATTATTATTTTTTTTCTTTTTTTTTCTTCCGCCTAATTTTTTTTCTTGCGTAGTATTAATGTTTCAAAAGATGTCGCTTAGATATTTGGAATAGGGTATCGTATAGTTTATACGCTTTAAAATTTACAACTGCGTAACAAAATACTTTACGTTGTAAGAGTTATCTCCCCAAACACTGTTTTTCTTGTGGCCACTACTCCTTCGCAACCTTTAAAGATAACGACAAATTTATTTTACCAAATTGCTCATTACATCTTCAGGATTAGGATATTTATTTGGACCGAAGCTTTACGGAGACTCCATATGAGAGTTATTCCCCCTTTTCCATTTAATTAAGTGATATGCATTTCTAAATGGTAAACCATAAGTGATAAAGACATAGGGTCTTTAGATTCGAGGTCCTTGGTCCAAAAAAATAAAAATGAGGTCAAGGTCAAAGGTCAAATTCTAAATTTAGATTTTGGCTTATTTTCATTTTCAAATACCTTATGACATATCGACAAATAATTTTTCATAAATTGTTAGTTGCGACATGTCCTTACTTGTATATTTTGGTTGAAAGGGTGCGCAGACAATAAAAGGGAGTTTTTGCCCATCTTACATTTAGAATAAAGCGTAAAGTGATATTACTCATTAACCAAACATTCAAAGTAAATAGTATAACTTATATATAGTTGATAGTAGCTTGAGTTAGATATGTGTATGCTAAGTGGGTAACCTTGAGCACATTTGTCTTGCTTCATGTCATTTTAATACACATAGTCTACTAGCGAATAGCGCTTACATCTTTAATTCCGGAATCAGAACCGACTTCGTATTGAATATTAGAAACCGTTGTCGATTTCCGATTTTCTTACATGCTTCCGCACGTACAGTTTATGATCGTTTATAGTTGTATCTTAGACTCTTAGTAATCGATTAGTATTCAATAGATATATATTTAAAGAAACTGAGATTTTCATCGTCCTGCAGATATACAGAGAGTAAGTTAAAATTTACACGAGACACCACAAAAGGCAAATGTCAAAACAAAATAAAGTTTATCGAGTCTGAGAATACTATAACGTTATAGTAGTCTCAGATCGAGTGTACAGAAAAAATAACAATAAAAAATGTCCATCACCATATAATAAACGACGGTATAGTCCAAATAATTATGACGTCTTGAAAGGCTATTATAATTTTCGTCAAAGTAAGGCGTTGAAGAAAAAAATTATAATAGCCTTTCAAGACCTCATAATTATTTGGACTAACGACGGTATAGCATTTAAAAAAATACAAATGAAACAGTAACTGAATGCACTTGATACTGGAAGAAGAACTTTTACCTGATGTTGAACCAGATATTTTATTTTAAGCGAAGGTAAATTATATTTATTGTCGTCTTTGTGAGTTTTTTTGCTCAAGTATCATGAGTATTATACCTTTATACATTTATCTTCGGGTCGTTACATAAGCCAAAGTCTTTCACTGACCCCTTATCTTGGATTATTGTATATGATTTCTCATCTTATAATGATATACAGTGAAACCTGGGTAAACAGAACACTGATAAAACCGAATTTCAGTTTAAACCAAACAATTTTCAAAGTCCCACAAGATTTCCCTATCAATTAACATTTATCTAACCTGAAAAACCCGAACTCTGTCAATAGCGAATTCCGGACACTTTTTGAAGGCTCGTTAGTAAGTATTTATCTAAAAATTACCTGTCAAAATCGATCGATAGCAATCAAACAAAAAAGTATTTTTAATTATTTGCATGATTTAATTAATCAAACACAGGATAACAGAGTATCCCCGAGGGTAATTGAGGTTTAATGAATGGTTGAGTTGCTAATTAGCTTGTTTGTGTCTTTGTATTCAGTGATTAAATTATTTGTTTGTAAAGAAACTTTAAACTGGTCAGCGACCCTATTGCCGAAAAGGTCAAGAATGGATCTTTTCTTTAGATCAATTAAATGCTTGTTACTCAAATATTTACGGTCATAAATTGGTAACTGTAATTAAGTAGCTAACCTGTTTAATTAAACAATAGTTTTAAACCGTTTTGCTGGATTAAGAAGTCGTGCAAGACTTTCAAATTATATTTACGGGATACCGAATTCCCTTTTGAAGCCCTATATATATAATTCATGCTCCTCCTCTGTTATCTATTTGTCAACGATATACAATGTAGTCTGAGAATAAACTGGACCCCTGCTGTTTTTTCGCTCTTATCTTGTGGCAAAGTATCGATCAGCGGGTGACCAGTTTACTCCAAGAACTTGTTCGTGTGTTCAGTTCATTGAAAATTACTATATCCATTCAACAACGGAATCGTCTTTTAACAGTGACTGAGAATCTGAATTGGTCACTGAATTAACGGATTAGAAAATAATTATAAAAAGCAAATTCTCTCCACATCGGACATTATTGAACGATTTATGCCTTTACACAAGTAGGATTATGATTGACGTAGCAGCGTTTGATTTATATCAAAATACGTCTATCTTCATCTATCTAGATTTTTACAAATTTACATTTAAATCATCATGAAAAAAAATGTCGTCTGTTGTGTCACCTTTCGTGCCTTGTCAGTCAGTGCCAAAATTATTTTGGTGTCAACTTTAGTTTACATCGTCTATCCGAATACCTGTGAAAACCAAACAAAACGCAAAGTCCTGTAGGTGTTCGGTTTGGACAGGTTTCACTGTATTATAATACTGTATATTAAACTTTAATTATTTAAGTGTGCACAGCTGAAACACTTAACACAATCATATGAATTTATATGGGTTCTAATTTTCGCTATTTAATGCAGACTAAAAAAGTAAATGTATTTAGTCTATGTGTAGTCTTACACTGTTTTTTAAAAAGTTGTAATGAGTGAACTCTAGTATTATATGATTATTAGATGGTGCTAAAGTAAATAGACTCATCCAGTCAATGTCTTCTATACCATGCAAAGCTTTGTAGACTTTGGAATTTTTATTTTACTCTGTTAAGTTGCTCTTACCTGACAGCATACCAGGATGTCCTACCACAGATAAGTTAATATTTCAACACACAATAAGACAATGTCAGAAGTCACTGTGTAAAAACAATACAGCATTGATAAAAAAAATCCAGCATGTCCAGCAGGTTTTCATACACCCGTCAAAATTTAATGGACGTGTTACATGTATATTATACAAATGTCCTGTGTCTGTCTGTCTTTCAAGCCTAAACATGTTGCACCGTAACTTGAGAACGACTTATCCAAATTTCATGAAACTTCTTATAGTTTTATTTTTATGATGGTCAAATGATCTGTATACTTTTTGGTAAAAAAAGATTAAAAGTTTTTGTGTTATGGCATTTTGTAACTAAACCAGGGGTGTGTTTTTTTCACATGTCGCACCGTATATCAAAAACTATTTTTGATTATTGCTTAAAACTTTACACACTTCTTAGTAATATTAATCTTAAGATCTGTATACTTTCTGGTGATGATTCAATCAAAATTTCATTTTTGAGTTATAGAGTATTTTGTAAAAAAAAGGGGAGTTTTTTTTTACATGGCCCGCCATATCTCAAAAACAATTTATGATTATTGCTTAAAACTTTACACACTTCTTTGTTATATAAATCTAAAGATCTGTATACTTTTTGGTGATGATTCAAAATTTTATTTTTCAGTTATTTAGTATTTTGTAAAAAAGGGGGAGTTTTTTATTACATGTAGCACCTTATCTCAAAAACAATTTATGATTATTGCTTAAGACTTTACAAACTTCTTTGTTATATAAATCTAAAGATCTGTATACTTTTTGGTTTTGATTCAAAATTTTATTTTAGTGATATTTAGGGTTTTTTTTTAAAAAGAGGGGGTGGTTCATATGTCCCTATGTATCTCAAAAACAATATATGGTTATTGCTTAAAGCTCTCTCAGAAACTATTTATGATTATCAGTCAAGGGTCTAACTTAAATAAGTTATTAGAGAAAAATAACATACATGTTGTTATTGTGAGCTGAAATATAAAAAAAACTGTAATAACATATGTCATGTATGTATGTCATCGTATGTTACATGTTTCAAAGGGAAAATATACAACCTTTATTTTGTTAAATTTTTCTCAAGTTCTATTGATATTATAATTTTCTTTATGTATACTAATCTTTGCAAATAAATAATAGCTCATAGCTTACCAATCATGCATAGTACACCTATGTTATTACAGAAAATACATTCCTGCAATAACCAATGGGTGTTATTGCAGTTTCTCTATATCTCTTTAAAGGCTTTGCTCTGACTTGCATAAGAATGTATTTCAATTCAATGTAAGAAATGATGATCAGAGCTTGTAATGAGGCACTGTGCAAGATTCCAAGTGTCTCATTTACTCTGATACAGTAAATTACATGCTTGTAATAACATAAATAAAGGAAGATGTGGTGTGAGTGCCAATGAGACAACTCTCCATCCAAATAACAATTTAAAAATTAAACCATAGGTTAAAGTACGGCCTTCAACACGGAGCCTTGGCTCACACCGAACAACAAGCTATAAAGGGCCCCAAAATTACTAGTGTAAAACCATTCAAACGGGAAAACCAACGGTCTAATCTATATAAACAAAACGAGAAATGAGAAACACGTATATATTACATAAACAAACGACAACTACTGTACATCAAATTCCTGACTTAGGACAGGTGCAAACATTTGCAGCGGGATTTAACGTTTTAATGGATCGAAACCTTCTCCCTTTTTCTGAAACAATAGCATAACATCACAACATAGAAAAACATACGATAAAATATCAATTGGCAGACTTAACTCAATCAAAAAACGTATGATTACACAATGAACATAACATAAGCCTTTTTATTACAGCTTAATTTCCCTTAAAAGCCTTGTCTCATTGATTTACCATGGTTAATCATAATTGTATTAATGGAATTAGAAAATTAGTTATCAAGGTAATTTATTAAGCTACTGCGCAAAAGTTTCTAAGAACTCCCAAGTGCCCATTAAAGATAAACATTTTTGGTATATTTCACTGATAACCAACATATATGTTATTACAGATTCAGGAAAAAAGAGAAGACAACTCATGAAAGTGTCTGTAATAACAACATGCATGTTATTTTTCCCTGATAACTTATTTAAGTTAGACCCTTGACTGATTATTGCATGAAACTTTTCACACAAGACGACAGGGATATCATGCGCTCATGGCGCAGCTGTTTATAATTTCTCTCGTGACAAGCAGTAAATATTTCATCAAAAAATGAATTATTGGGGTTCTCTGATATATGCCAAATCTAAAAGTGTATTTAGATTCTTAAATTTTGTTTTCAAATTGGTCTTCATTAAGGTCCAAAGGGTTCAAAATTAAACTCGGCTTGATTTTAACAAAAATTGAATTCTTGGGGTTCTGTGATATCCTGAATCTAAACATGTACTTAAATTTATGATTATGGGCCCAGTTTTCAAGTTGGTCCAAATCAGGGTCCAAAATTATTAGCTCACCTGGCCCGAAGGGCCAAGTGAGCTTTTCTCATCACTTGGCGTCCTGCGTCCGTCGTCGTTAACTTTTACAAAAATCTTCTCCTCTGAAACTGATGGGCCAAATTAATCCAAACTTGGCCATAATCATCATTGGGGTATCTAGTTTAAAAATTGTGTCCGGTGACCCCGCCAACCAACCAAGATGGCCGCCACGGCTAAATATAGAACATAGGGGTAAAATGCAGTTTTTGGCTTATAACTCAAAAACCAAAGCATTTAGAGCAAATCTGACGTGGGGTAAAAATGTTTTACAGGTCAAGATCTAACTGCCCTGAAATTTTCAGATGAATCGGACAACCTGTTGTTGGGTTGCTGCCCCTGAATTGGTAATTTTAGGGAAATTTTGCTGTTTTTTTGTTATTATGTTGAATATTATTATAGATAGAGATAAACTGTAAACAGCAATAATGTTCAGCAAAGTAAAATCTACAAATAAGTCAACGTAACCAAAATGGTCAGTTGACCACTTTAGGAGTTATTGTCCTTTATAGTCAATTTTTAACCATTTTTCGTAAATCTTGGTAATCTTTTACAAAAATCTTCTCCTCTGAAACTACCAGGCCAAATTTAAACAAACTTGGCCGCAATCATCATTGGGGTATCTAGTTTAAAAATTGTGTGGCGTGACCCGGCCAACCAACAAAGATGGCTGCCATGGCTAAAAATAGAACATAGGGGTAAAATGCAGTTTTTTGCTTATAACTCAAAAACCAAAGCATTTAGAGCAAATCTAACAGGGAGTAAAATTGTTAATCAGGTCAAGATCTATTTGTCATGAAATTTTCAGATGGATTGGACAAACTGCTGTTAGGTTGCTGCCCCTGAATTAGTCATTTTAAGGAAATTTTACCGTTTTTTGTTATTATCTTGAATATTATTATAGATAGAGATAAACTGTAAAGGGAAACAATGTACAGCAAAGTAACACCTAAAAATAAGTCAACATGACCTAAATGGTCAATTGACCCCATAAGGAGTTATTGCCCTTTATAGTCAATTTTTAACAATTTTCATAAAATTTGTAAATTTTAACTAACATTTTCCACTGAAGCTCTTAGGCCAAGTTCAATATAGATAGAATGATTGTAAGCAGCAATAATGTTCAGTAAAGTAAGATATACAAACACATCACCATCACCAAAACACAATTTTGTCATGAATTCAAATGCGTCCTTTGTTTAATATTCACATAGACCAAGGTGAGCGACACAGGCTCTTTGGAGCCTCTAGTTATATTAAGTATTGTGCAATAGCAAGAAATTTTCAATTGCACAGTATTCCGCAATACATGTAGCAAAACATCTTCAATTGTGCAGTATTGTGCATTATTGCATGTATTGTGCAATAGCAAGAAATTTTCAATTGCACAGTATTGCACAATAGCAAGAAATCTTCAATTGCACAGTATTGCTCATTAGCAAGTTCTGAAGATATATCTTATTGCACAATATTGCGAAATAGCAAGAAATTTTCAATTGCACAGTATTGTCCTGTTTTCAAATTGGTCTACATTAAGGTCCAAAGGGTCAAAAATTAAACTTTGTTTGATTTCAACAAAAATTGAATCAGTCAAATAAATTCAAAGCAAATCTGATGGGTGGCAAAATATTCATTAGATTAAGATTATCTGCCATGAAATTTTCAGAAGAATCGGACAACCTGTAGTTTGGTTGCTGCCCCTAAGTTAGTCATGTTAGAAGTTTTTACAGAAATTTTGCATTTTTTTGTTATTATCTTAGATATCAATATAGTATCTAATACTATCCAATATCTAATACTATTAATTATGTTTTAACCATATTTTACATGATTTCCAAATCATCAGTAAACACAGGTGAGCGACGCAGGCTCTTGTGAACCTCTACTTTTATATAAAATTCTGATATTGGTTTTGTGATACATTAACAGTTGATTTTCAAATTAGCAATTACATGAATTAGTATACCATTTTATTTATAAGATGATGAAAGACAAACTTAGATCTATCTCTGAAAGAAACATTCAAAATGTATGTAATTATACATTGCAATTTTTTTTACAGGCATTTTCTTATCTTCTGACTCGTTGAAGTGAAGTGACAGTTTTAGATGATCATCAGAGCTGTCCAAAATTTACTATTATTTGGAATTGATCTAGTTCACCTTGTGGTAAGTTAATATACTATATTCATATCAGCTATTCATGCATTTACATGTACATTGTACATGCAAGAGATGCGTAATAAAAGATTAAAGATTCTTTAAAAAAAAAGAAGTAAAATCACAAAAATACTGAACTCTGAGGAACATGAGGAAAATTAAAAACAGAAAGTCCCTAATCAAATGGCAAAATCATATAATAACACATATAAAAAAAAATGGACAACAACTGTCATATTCCTAACTTGGTACAAGCATTTTCAAATGTAGAAAATGATGTATTGAACCTTGAACCTGGTTTTTAAGAGCTAAATTAAACCTTTCACTTGTACGACAGTTGCATCAAATCTAATAATATTGATATAAATGATGCGTGAACAAAACAAACAGAAACAACAGGTAAAAATGACACAAATAAAGGTAAAAAGTCTAATTGGGTATGTCACAATCATGAAAAGGGAACGGGATTGTAGTTACGACTTAAAGAATATAACCGATATCATCTATATAGCAGATAATCCATAACAGTCAACCAACTCATGATAGCATAAAATTTACAACATGATTATCTCAGCCTCCCAATGCCTCACTATCATGACTATTGGCCCTATTGGGAAGCTGAAATCATATTCTTAATCGTAAGGTTTTGTTTTCAACCGACCCTCATAGTCAATTTTTAGTTATAAATCCTCATCAAGAGCTCTAGTTGACATAAAAGAGAAGTGCAAAAGCTGCAATTTAGCATGATCCACAATCAAACAGGGTTATTATCATAATACTATTTGTATGAATAAAATGAAATCAATGTCATTTTAAATACTATGTTTTTTGAATATGATAAGCTTTTAAGTTTTAGCTCACCTGGCCCAGATCAAGTTTGAATTTAGATGGCATCACTTTTATTGTTCCAGAATTATGCCCTTTTTTAAATGAAAAAATGCTTAATTTTTCATTTCTCTAACTTAAGTTTGTCTCAACCAAATGTAATGACACTGAATCAAAATGCTTATTACCACAAAATAGTAACCAGATCAAGTATGAATTTGGGTGACCCTTCTAGAGTTATGCCCTTAACAAATGGAAAAAAATATGTTTATTTCCTTTCAGTTCCCTTTTCTTAAGTTTACCTCAGTCAAAGTGTTTTGAAACTTTAACACAATGCTTATATATACACAAAAAGCAAGTTAAAATTTGTGAAGCATAAGTTTTACTGTTCTTGAGTTATGTCCTGTTCGAACATTATATGCAGAAGCATCATCTGTGTCCTATGGACACATTCCCCATTTATTTTAGTATGAAAAACAGGCAATCACCTAACTGGGCAAAACAATATAAATAAATGCTTACCTGAAACAATACGTTAAATGAATTATGACATACACATTGCAAACAAGGTGGATAGATTTGTTGAAATAAAAAAGTAAAAACTATTTACAAATGTTATAATGATTCTTCTTTTTACAGGATTTTTTAACTTCTAACTTGTTGTTGTAACCATGGTAACAGAGGTTCTTGATATAATTTAAAGCTGACCAAAGTAGCTGTTTTGAAATTCAGATTTATTTACAACTAATATAATTGACATTGTGGTGAGTTTATATATATTTATGTACTGAACTAAAAAGTGTTTCCCCAAGGCATGTTTATATAAAAAAGCAGATGTGGTATGATTACCAATGAGACAACCCTCCACAAGAGACTAAATGACACAGAAATTAACAACTATTGGTCACCGTATGGCCTTCCAACAATGTGCAAAGTCCATACCACAAAGTCAGCTATAAAAGGCCCCTAAATGACAATGTAAAACAATCAAACGAGAAAACTATCAGCCTAATCTATGTACAAAAAATGAATGAAAAACATATATGTAACACATAAACAAACGACAACCACTGTATTACAGGCTCATGACTTGGGACAGGCACAGATGCCATGCCCCTTTTCTATATTTTTTTATAATAATTTATAAATTTTATATTTTAAACATTGTTAAATATTGGAGTAAATAAATTCAATTCTTTTTTTTATAATCTATATGCTTTAGTGCAAAAAGTTCTCTTATTGTCACTATAACGTAATAAACATGTTTGACATTAATCGTATATGTTTCTTATTTTGTAGACAATGCCACGCAAAGGTAGAAAACATTATGATTCTAAAAGAAAAGAAAAAAGGGACAAACTGAGAGAAAAGAGATTGAAGCAGGCTGGTGAACTGAACCTCATTTGCAGAAATAATCAGAGCGTCACCTCTCTAAACTGTCCAAAACAAAATCAGAGCGTCAACTCTATAAACTGTCCTATACAATCAGATCAGAGCGTCAACTCTATAAACTGTCCTATTACACAAGATCAGAGCGTCAACTCTATAAACTGTCCTATACAATCAGATCAGAGCGTCAACTCTATAAACTGTCCTATTACACAAGATCAGAGCGTCAACTCTATAAACTGTCCTATACAATCAGATCAGAGCGTCAACTCTATAAACTGTCCTATACAATCAGATCAGAGCGTCAACTCTATAAACTGTCCTATACAATCAGATCAGAGCGTCAACTCTATAAACTGTCCTGTACAATCAGATCAGAGCGTCAACTCAATAAACTGTCCTATACAATCAGATCAGAGCGTCAACTCTATAAACTGTCCTATTAAATTAGATCAGAGCGTCAACTCTATAAACCATGTAAACTGTCCTATACAATCAGATCAGAGCCTCAACTCTATAAACTGTCCAAATGTTACTGAATTCTTTAAATATACTGGGTTAACAAAATCAAAAGAATCTATCAAATTGAAAGTCAATCAGATCGAAAAAATCAATCAATGAAATGAAATCTACTAAATCATTTATTTCAAACAAATCAATCAAATTAAGGCAATCATTGAAATCAACAATGAGATCAAATTTGTTTTTTGAATCTGTTAAAGTAAATCTTGATTCTGAAGCAATGGATTTAAACATGGATACTGAAGCAATGGATTTAAACATGGATTCTGAAGCAATGGATTTAAACATGGATTCTGAAGCAATGGATTTAAACATGGATTCTGAAGCAATGGATTTAAACATGGATTCTGAAGCAATGGATTTAAATATGGATTCTGAATCAGTTGAAATAAGTTTGCATTTTCAAGCAACTAAATCTAATACGGATTTTGAATTACTTAAATCAAATGTGAATTGTAATGGAACATGTGAACTGGAAAAATATAATTTACATGATTCAATCGAAGCTGATTCAAATTATAGAAATACTTTCAGCGACACTAAAATGAAACAAATACACATTAAAAAAAACAAAAGATTTAAAGAACTTGTAGATAAAAGCATGATTGTAGAAACTGACAGTACAAAACTTGATTGTAATGGTAATTCTATTATAGACATTGAACAAGAGAATAATGGTTTAAAGCTGTATAGTCACAAGAACAAAGATACAATAACTGAAAACAGTACAGAGGTTAGCCATGTTAGTAGATCAGTTGATAGAGATTTTGTAGTCCAAGGTAGTTTTCACCAAGGAGATATCCGATTTGGAATTAACAGTGGGAAACAATGTGTTGCAAACTGTTTATCAGCTCTTGCTCATAGTAAATTTAAAAGTTTAAAGAATTGGGATCAGATGTATATAGATAATGTTTTGATCAAGGGAAACCAAATATACAGCAATATTCATGGTGACAATGTTCATCTCCTTGTATCAGACCTACCTGGAATGATAGAAATGTCAGGAAAATTACTGAAAATATCAAGAAAAGAATCAATAACAGCTGTCATTGATAACTATGGAACTTTAGATTTTAGTGAATTTGGAAACTCTTTGCCTTTAGACCAAGCTTTACAAGAATCTCTAATTGACTATGATGCTTGCTTTATATGCGCATATGATACAACATTCTTAGCCTTGAAATATAATCAAGATTTAATTTTGTTTGATTCCCATGCACGAAACAAGTTTGGCTTACAGGACAGTGATGGTAAAAGTTTACTTTTACAATTAAACAATCTAGATCATCTTTATCAATATTGTTGCAACATGAAGGCTGGATCAAGCCAAAATCAATGGTTTGAGGTAACAGGAGTCAGTATTTGTATTGAAAACTGCACTGAAAGTAATGAACTTTTAGAAAGTTATAACCAAGCTAGCACCAGCAACACTCAAATTTCTGAAAATCCAAAAAAGGAAGGAAAACAAAAGCAACCATGAGATTATCAAAACTCCAGAAATGTTAACTATGGATGACCACTTTTCACCAACAGAATTCATAACTAACATTTGCAGTGAAGAAGGTATTGTCACTGAGAAAAAAAACGAAGTACATATTGATGAGGGTATTACAGATAATGAATCTGATGTTGAAATTTTGTCAACAATAAATAATTGTTATGATTTCAAACCTCTGAATGCAGATTCAAAGAGGAATCTCTGTATTATCGCCAAGATACCAACCAAGACAATATCCAAAAAGATTACACCAAACATACATAACATGGGACCACCATCTGCTACAAAGACTATCACAGGTGATGGTAATTGTCTTTTTCGAGCCATTTCATATGCAATATCTAATAGACAAGAATTCTTTGGAAATGTAAGAAAGGCAATAGTTGATCATTTGATGACAAATACTGAATTATTCAGGTCATTTTTACAGCCACGTTTTATAACTGTAGAACAGCATATACAAACACTGAAAATGAAAGAAAGAAATGTATGGGGTACTGAACTGGAAATATTAGCTTGTGCTGACCTTCTTAAAACAGACATTTATACTTTTTATAATGGTACATGGATTAAGTATTCTTCATCTCAAATATACAGCAATAATTGTGTTAATGATCAGGCAATTTATCTTCAACATAAAGGAGATATAAATCATTATGAAGTCGTCACAAATGTTACTAAAAAAACCCGCTCTCCAAATCCATTACAATATAGACAAAGTTATGCAGAAAAGTTTCAAGTTGATAGAAAATCTGAGGTCACTTCTAAGAAAATTAAAGTTGATAAAAACCAGACAACTGGTTCGACTTACAATTTGGGCGACTACAATACTGAATCAAAAGGTTTATCTAAAGCTGAAAAAGAAAAGATCAAGTACTGGACAGATGACAAATTCAGAGCTAAAAAGACTAATACATTAAAAAGAAAATACTGGGAGAATGAAGGAATACGTTCCAAAAAATTCTGTTTAGGCATTAAAAAATATAAAGAAAATGAGACATACAGAGAGAATTTAATACAAGCAGGTATTCAAAAATATCAAGACGATGAAGAATACAGAGATGCTTAAATAGAATCAGGAATTTATAAGTATCAAGAAGACAAGGGTTACAAAGATGCTTTAATACAATCAGGAATTCAAAAATATCATGAAGATCCCGAGTACAGAGAAAAGTTGAAACAAGCTAGTATAGAAAAGTATAAATCAGATGATAAGCACAAGGAACATGTAAAACAAACAAGTATACACAAGTATAAAATAGATGAAAATCACAAGGAATATGTAAAACAAGCAAGTAAACAAAAGTATAAAGAAGACGAAAGTCACAAGGAACATGTGAAACAAGCAAGTATACAAAAGTATAAAGAAGACGAAAATCACAAGGAATATGTAAAACAAGCAAGTAAACAAAAGTATAAAGAAGACGAAAATCACAAGGAACATGTAAAACAAGCAAGTATACAAAAGTATAAAGAAGACGAAAATCACAAGGAACATGTAAAACAAGCCAGTATACAAAAGTATGCTGATGATGATGCACACAAAATTAAGATTAAACAACAAACATCAGTACGTCGTGAAAATCTTCAGTTAGAAAACAAGCAAATAACTGAGGTAATAAGAAAATTTAAAGATGAAGTAAACAAAGGTCCAGAATGTGTTTGTGCTTGTTGTTTGAGGCTTTTTTTTGAAAAACAAGTACAGATCTGCAAAAAAGATTATTACGATAATTCTATATTTGATTTAGTTACAACAGATAAATACCAACACAAATGTACAGATGATTGCAAGACAAATTGTGCTTTTGAAGGAACATGTAGAACAAGTCTGTGGATCTGTTTTACTTGTCATCGTAAAATGTTGAAAGGTAAAATACCTGCTGATTCCTTTTCTAATAGTCTATTACTAGAAAATGTTCCAGTAGAGTTAAAACAGCTTAATTCAATTGAGCAACAACTTATTGCCCAGAACATTCCTTTTATGAAAATAATGGCTTTACCAAAAGGAGGACAAAAAGGTGTTCATGGACCTGTAGTGTGTGTGCCATCTGATTTGAAAAAAGTTACTTCTACATTACCCCGATCTGAAAATGAAAGTCTATTACTGAAAGTTAAGTTAAAGAGAAAGCTTAGCTACAAAGGATATGACAAATATCAGTTTGTAAGACCAAATCATTTAGAGCAAGCTCTTATGTATTTAAAAGATCAAAACATATGGTATAAAGATGTGGCTATCAACAATGAATGGATTAATTCAATTCCTGAATTAAATGATGATCAAGTAGAAAATGATGAATCTGAATCTGATCATACTGAGCTAGTGAGGGAAAACAAAAAAGAAGAAAAAATTATATCAAATTCCTCTACAACAGTCAATGAAAGAGAAATTGAAAGCGAACCTGTTAGCTACATTGATGATAGATTACGTGGTGTTCAGTTAGACACTTGTTTACAACCTGCTGATATTGGACAAGAGGCTTTAGATTTATGCTTTGACCAAGTTTTTAACATTGCTCCAGCAGAAAATAACAGTCCTCTTAGTGTTCTCCAAGAATCAGGAATTGAAGCTAAAACTTTTCCTGTACATTTTCCAACAGGTAAAAATACATTTGATGAAATCCGTGATGAAAAACTGACCATTGGAAGGTACTTTAATCTTCGATTGATGAGTGTTGAAAACAGGTTTGCAAGGGATACATCCTACATATTTTTCAGTCAATATTTAACAGAACTCAACAGTGTGATTTCAAATGTACAGATATCTCTCAGAAAAGAATGCCCTATTTCTAAAGAGGGAAAGAAAGTTACTGGAGAAATGCTGTGCAATAAGGAAACATTGAAAGAGCTGTTTAAAAAAGATGAAGCTATTAAGTATTTAAAACCTATTAGAGGAACTCCCCCATACTGGCAAAGTTCACAGAAAGATATATTTGCAATGATCAGACAGTTAGGTGTGCCAACTTTCTTCTGTTCTTTTTCATCAGCAGACTTCAGATGGTCAGAAATTGTTAATACAATATTAAAACAACAGGGTGACATGAGAAATACGGAAAATATGACATGGGATGAAAAATGTAAAGTTCTTTGTAGCAATCCTGTTACAGCTGCAAGAATGTTTAATCATAGATTCCATATCTTTCTAAAGGATGTTATTATGTCAGATGCTGAACCAATAGGGAAAATAATTGACTATTTTTACAGAGTTGAATTTCAACAAAGAGGTTCTCCTCACACCCATTGTTTGTTTTGGGTAGAAAATGCTCCAAAATATGGTGAAGATGACAATGAAGAAGTTATGAGTTTTATTGACAAGTATGTTACATGTGAGATACCAGATGAAAAGGTAGATAAAGAATTACATGACATTGTTATGGAAGTACACCAACACAGCAAAAATCATTCAAAAACCTGTAAGAAAAAAGAAACAGTATGTCGTTTTAATTTCCCAAGACCTCCTTCAACTAAAACATTCATCTCTGAACCAATTAAACCAGATAAGGAAACTAAAAAAGACGAAAAAGTAGCAAAAGAAATATTGTCTGGCTTGTGGAAAGTTATAAAAGAGCATGAAGATAAAAACTTAGATGTATCTGAAATTTTCAAAAAGGCGGGTCTTACTCAAGAAAGCTTTGAACAGTATTTTCGTTTCATCACCAATCGAAACACGGTAGTTCTTAAACGTGAGCCAAATGAAATTTACACCAACCAGTATAATCCACATCTTTTAAGGGCTTGGAATGCAAACATGGACATACAATATATTTTGGATGCATTTTCCTGTGTCGTATACATTATAAGTTACATAAGTAAATCCGAGCGAGAACTAGGATTTCTCCTCCAACAAACAAAAAATGAAGCTGAAGAAGGAAATTTAAATGCACAACAGACTATGAAAAAAATTGGAACTTCATACTTACACCATAGAGAGGTTAGTGCACAAGAAGCTGTTTTTAGAGTTACTGGATTAAGATTAAGAGAATGTTCTAGAAAAGTAGAATTTATACCTGTTGGTGAAAATCCATGTAGAATGAGCATACCTCTGAAAGACCTTGAGAAACAACAAAGTTATAAATCTTCCAACAGGAAAAGGAGTAATAGTGACAGTGCAGATGAAAATGATGATGAAAATAAAATTTGGATGAACAATTTAGTTGATAGGTATAAAGGTAGACCACACATTGATATGTTTATTAAAATGTGCCTTGCAAGGTTCGGTTCTGAATACAGTGTGTTAGGAGAGTCACAGTTACCCAAGAAAATTAATGAAGAAACAACCTTCAAACTTGATGGCAACCTTGGACATATTAGAAAGCGCACAAGAACCTCACCTGCAGTTATCAAATATCCACGTTTCTCACAGGAAACTTCTCCTGAGAAATACTTCCAAAGCATTTTGCAACTCTTTTTACCATACAGGCATAATGAACAGTTAAAACCTCCACTATTTGATACATATGAAAATTTCTTCACTTGTGGTAGAGTTAAGTTTCCAGGGGATAATACTTTGACTTCTGTAAAGGAATTTGTTATCAAACACATGGCAGATTTTGTGAAAACTGGTCAAGAGTTAGAGGACGCAGAAAATCAATTGCATGAAACAGATCCCAAAGAAGATGCACGGTGTGAATTATGTCCAGAATCAGAACTGAACAGAAGAGAATGTATTGATGAAGGGAAAGTAACAAGTGTGATTGAAGAAGATTTGTCAGAGGCAACAATACCCGATTTGAATAATGAAAAGAGCTCATCATCTGTTGGAACTAATCTGCTGTCAGTTTCCCTCACAAGAAATGAAATTATCCCAAGACTCAGGAGTTTGAATGTGAAGCAGAGACAAATTCTCTATAAAGTAAGAGATTGGTGCATTCAGAGAGCAAATGGAAAAACACCAAAGCCTTTACATGTATTCATTACAGGAGGAGCTGGAACGGGTAAAAGTCACTTGATCAAATGTATACAATATGAAGCAACTAGAATTTTAGCACAAACATCAGAGAATCCAGATGACCTCACAGTTCTGTTAACAGCTCCAACTGGAACAGCTGCATTTAACATCCACGGATTGACAATTCACAGTGCTCTCGGCATTTTCAAATCACTTTCACCTGACCATGCAACTCTAAGTGAAGACAAAATTAATTCGCTCCGAACTAAGTTAGAAAACTTACAGATCTTGATTATTGATGAAATTTCAATGGTCAACAAAAAAATGTTGTTTTTCGTTCATGAGAGACTCAGACAAGTGAAAAAAAGACCAGACAGTTGTTTATTTGGAGGTGTCTCAGTAATTGCAGTTGGTGATTTTTATCAGTTACCACCTGTTAGAACAAAAAGGGTAGACAAATTGTATGTAGATGATCCCTCGAATCCCTCAAATCAGTTATGGAATGGTTTGTTTGAAATTGCTGAATTGGACGAAATAATGCGTCAACGTGAGGATGGTTTGTTTGCAAAACTATTAAACAGACTGCGTGTAAAGCAGAAAAATGAAAGTCTGTCATACTCTGATAAAGATACTTTAAAACAATGTATTGGCGATGGTCCTGATGAAGTGTTACACATATACTCAACAAATGCAGAGGTTGATACTTTTAACAAGGAGATGATATTGAAATTGTGTACAGAATCAAAATTAATTGAAGCAGAAGACTATGAAAAAAACAAAACATCAGGAAAATTGACCCTGAAAAAAATCCATTGTACAAAGTCAGATGTCTGTCTTCCAATATCTATTATTTTAGCTGAGGGAGCAAGAGTAATGCTTATCAAGAATGAGGACACAGCAGATGGTTTAGTAAATGGAGTAATGGGAACAGTAATTTGTATCAAAGACTACTCACCTAATTCACTCCCAAGTGCCATATTTGTTCTCTTTGACAATGAAAGAGTTGGAAAAAATGCAAAGTTACAAAAAATAATCTGCGGAAAACGCTGTGTTGGATTAAAGCCTTCAAGTGAAGACATTCCTTTAAGTACCTGTGTACGTAAACAGTTCCCATTGAAACTAGCCTGGGCTTGCACTATTCATAAAGTTCAAGGGTTGACAGTTGAAGAATGTGTTGTTGATTTAAATAAATGTTTCACTTATGGTCAAGCATATGTTGCCCTTAGCAGAGTTACCTCGAAATCAGGTCTTCATATTGAAAGCATAGAAACTGAAAAACTTGACAAGAAAATTTTCTGTGATCCTGATATTGTAAAGGGTGTTTCAGAAATGACAAGATTTTTACCTGAAGTTGAGAATGAAAGAGAGGAACAGAAAGATATTGTCCAGATAATGTATCAGAATATTCAAGGTTTGCAGACCCATGCAGAAGATCTTAAACAAAATCCAGACTTTATGGGTGTCGATTACATTTGTCTTACTGAAACCTGGGCTAATCAGGAATTTGCTTGCTTTGAAATGATTGGATATGATGGTTTTCATTTGCCGCGATCTCAAGCTTTTGAAAATGACGACTCTTACTATTCATCTTTAAAGGATATGCAGCATGGTGGTGTGTGTGTATTTTATAAACATTCATCAGAAACTGAACTATGCAACTTGGCCTCAAACTTAGAATGTATAGTTTTCAAGATAGCAACTGAAAATATTTTAGTTGCTACGATCTACAGAACTCAGAAGTATAATGTTGGAAAATTTTTGGAGAATTTGGAGACATTAATCTGTAAGTTGCAAGAATTATCAAAAAAAATTGTAATTATTGGCGATTTTAATCAAGATATTTTAAAAGGATGTAATACAGTTTTAAACTTCATGCAATCAAAAGGTTTCAACCAGCTCGTCAATAGCCCAACATCAGAGGGTGGTACACTAATTGATCATGTGTATGTCAGAGGATGTCCTGATATATCAGTTGCAGTAATTCCCACATATTACAGCTATCATGACGCACTTATAATAGTACTTAAACGTTGAAGACTCAACACAGATTTGCATATGAAGATGTTCGAGGAAAACAGTTTGTTTTAATTTCGATTTTAGATATTAAAAAAAGGAATTTAAATTTTGATTTCAAACACAGAAAAAATATAAAAATAATGCCTCCTAAAGTCCAACCCTTCGTCCCCGTCGTAGGAGGCGGATATCAGCATTTACTCATGATTTAGTGCTGATAACAAACAGGGCCCTGGCAGTCTCGGTGAACAGTGTTTGGTCTTGCTGAATATGCATGAAATATTTGCAACAGCATGTTTAGCAAACAACAATCAGTCTAGATGTTTCTATTAATTTATTTGATGTTTTTTTCATAATGTTGTGTTTGAGTCTCACCTTTACAATCAATGACTCAAATTTGAGGATTCAAAAATTGTGGAAACGTTGAATAATGATATTAAGCATCAGCATTTCATTTATTTTAAATAGAATAAAAATCAACATTACCGAGACAGTTTTTCTTAGCAGTGAGAAGAGAGATTTAAATCTCAATTGTTTAAGCTCTTATGCATTGTTTTAAATATATAATTGCAAATGCCATGATGTGAAATAGTTGAATATGATAAGTAAGGAAAGAATAAAAATGTGAATCTGGTGTTTTTAGAGAATTGTTAGTTGTGACAGATTTTTTAAAATTTAAGTTGAAAAGGTACGTAGACATTAACTGGGAGTTATTGCCACTTTTATATCTAGTATTACCTGTAATATAACTCATTAACAATCTTAAGTAGAGACGTCTTTTGATTTGAGGCACATTTTATATCACCTTGAAATTGTGGTCAAGGTTTAAGTTTGATTTTACGTTCCTTATTTTGACCTTTGCTTTAACTTTAAATTTCTGCATGATATAACTATGGAACTTTGTGTTGTAAACCATATGATCTTGAAAAACTACTGGAAACAAATTTGGTAAACAAAGTGGCTACTTTTTCTATTTATTATATGCAAAAGTATATATTTTGAAATTCAGAATACACAAAGCTATCAGTAAGCACTGAAAATTACATTTGTAAATGAGGTTTGCTATTTTTAACATTCATATATGTCTTATTCGGTGGAAAGACCTTCAATTGTTCTCTGAACAATTGGTTTTTAATTGTGATATTGATTCTTTGTGGATCCAAACATTTTCTCAGAAAATAGATATTTTTTCTGCATTTTCAAATGATCTCCTATCAGAATTTACAAATTGGAGATATGACCAAAGTTCCAAAAGTGACACGTTCACTTTTTGGGATTCTTTTATTCATACTGATTTTTTGAATTATCTTGGTTTTTATATGGCTATTAGAACCAGAAACTGGGAACTGAGAAATGCATGCTTGAAACAATTGGCTTGCTTTTTCATACCTTCGATAAGCATAACTATTTAAGGATGATACCTTATCTATCACCTTGCAGATTTACAAAACTTCCCGCCTGATGTTTTGGACTTTTTTCAAAAACAGTGTTTCTCAGTTTCCATTTCTGGGGAAATTTCTCTGTAGCTCTTGATGAAGCTCATGAGATGCAAATTAATTTGAAAACAAAGGATGCTTCAAATTCATTCAGCCAGTCTTAACCTCTTATTTGCCATACAGAGCAGAAACCCTTGATAATTTAAAAACCCAATTAGGGTTTAACAGAGATTCTCCCCATCATACTGAAATGACTGTCCCATATGTACAATTACAAGAGAGAAATATAAATGAATACTTTTCTCAGTTGGAGCAGTCCACATTATTTATTTCAGATGATAAAAAAACTCTACACCACATTTTTTGGACATTATTGCAACAGACGAACAGTCAGAAAGGTAAAAAATCTTGAGCTACTTCTGTATTTAAGAAGATGTATCCAGTATCCTTTATTTCAAGTTTACCCCCACCCCCACTTAATACTGATATAGCCTATGTAATAGATGGAATATTTATTATTAACATCATCCCCCTGTCTGTGCATAAAACATTTTTAGATTATGCACGGTTTCTGTTTGATAAGTGGGTTGTACGACCCCACTTTCAATTTAAGGCAACTGAGGTTCATTTGGTATTTGATCACCCAAACAGACAGGGTACAAGTCCTAAAGACATTGAAAGATCCACAAGAGATTGATTGATTGTTGGTTGCTTTACGCCGCATTAGCACAAAAAGGCTATATCGCGGCGAGAGCTAATTCGAATATTTTTACAATTTAAAGCATATTTTAAAATAAGACAAAAAGTCCTTCAATATACTAAAATTATTGACTAAAGCAAATTGAGTATATACAAATAAAAATCAACAGTAAAATAACGTGATAAAAATTAAAATCGATTTAAATATAATAACATTTTTATATTTTATAATAAATTCCAATTTCTTTTAAAAAAGCAACAATATTTGTAAATGGAACATCATTAAATAAATCATACATATTATTGACATTGAAATGCTTCTTACGAATATCAGCAAAGTCAATACAATTAATTAAAACATGTTTAATAGTATACTTGCAGTTGCAAGGAACACGTTGTGGTTCGTCTTCATTTTTTAAAAGATTCTCGTGTGTTATTCTAGTATGACCAATACGACATCTAGTAATAACACACTGATCTTTTCTGCACATAATATTAGCAAAAGGTTTGCCTAAACTAGGTTTAATTTCATGCAATTTATTATCATCTTTTTTACTCCATTTATTTTTCAATATATTAAAAACATATTCTCTAATATTAGATTTAAAATCAGTATATGGTATATCACAGTTAGATAGAGGGTCACCCAGGGCATTCTTTGCCTCAAGGTCTACAGCTGTGTTTCCAAGGATTCCAACATGACTCGGAACCCATAAAAATATTATTTCTTTCAGAAGAATTTTTAAATTCCTCATTACATATAAAATTTTCAGGATTGTTGGGTTTTTAATTTTAGTATTTCGTATAGCTTGTAAACATGAAAGTGAATCCGAACATATAATAAATTTGGATTCATCTGAAGAAGCAATAAATTTCAAAGCCAAAATTATTGCTTCTGCTTCAGCAGTAAAGATGGATGCATCAGATGGTAAACGGAGGGTTGCAGCTCTGTCCCTGAAGACAGCAGCAGATGCAACTCTATCACCATCTTTTGATCCATCAGTATATACAGTTGAAAAATCTAGATAATCGGCTTTAATTTCAGCATAGTGTTGCTGAATTAAAAGAGGATTTGTTTTATTTTTATTGTGTTCACGGAGATCAAATATCATTTTTGGTTTGGGAAGTTCCCATGGAGGACATTTGCAAGTTTGAACTTGAGCAACAGATTTTAAATCAAAAGAAGCTAAATGTGGTTTTAAACGTAAACCTAACGGAGGAATTTTATTTTCATGTTTTGCAAAAATATCTTCATAAATCGGATTAAAAACACAGCTGTAGGCAGGATTATCTGAATGGGCTTTTAGTTTGACAGCATATTGAAGTCCAAGCTTCAAACGTCTGTCAGTGAGTGAGTGCTCATCAGCCTCTACATACAGACTCTCAACTGGTGAGGTTTTAAATGCGCCAAGACAGAGACGCAAACCTTGGTGATGCACAGCATCGAGAATCTGTATGTAGGACTTCCTTGCAGAGCCATACACTATAGAGCCATAATCTAGTTTCGATCTAACAAGAGATCTATATAAATTAAGTAAAATGTTGCGATCAGCACCCCAGTCAGTGCTGCCGACAACTTTTAAAATATCTAAAGCTTTTAAACATCTCGCTTTTAACATTTTGATATGGAGTAGAAAGGTTAACTTTTTATCGAAAAGTAAACCAAGAAATTTGGTTTCATCAACCATTTTAATTGGGTTGCCGTACAAAGTTAGTTCTGGATCAAGATGCAATTTTCTTTTGTTACAAAAATGCATCCCGACCGTTTTTGACGTGGAAAATTTAAAACCATTTTCCGAGGCCCATTTTTCAATTCTTCCAAGACATAGTTGTAATTGTCTTTCTATGTTATTCATATTTTTGCCTCTGTAACATATTAAAAAATCATCAACGTACAATGAACCTTCAATATTACTTTTTAAAACTTCAACAAGGCTGTTAATTTTAAGACTAAATAATGTTACAGACAAAATACTGCCCTGAGGGACACCCATCTCTTGATCATACAGATCAGACATGGTCGAATTAACTCTAACATTAAATTGTCTGTTAGAGAGAAAATTAGAAATAAAATTAGGCATATTGCCTTTCAACCCCATATCAAATAAATCTTTTAAAATACCATATTTCCATGCAGTATCATAGGCCTTCTCAAGGTCGAAAAAGACCGACACCACATGCTCATTTTTCGCAAAACCATTACGGACAAATGATTCGAATCGAACAAGATGATCAAGAGTACTGCGATCCTGTCGGAATCCACACTGGATATTGGCTAATAGCCCATTGGATTCCAGGAACCAAACAAGTCGATCATTGACCATCCGTTCGAGTGTTTTACAGACACAACTGGTAAGAGCAATTGGTCGATAATTAATAGGATCCGTATGATCTTTACTTGGTTTTGGAATAGGCACGACGGTTGCAAGCTTCCAGATTGATGGTAAATCACCAGATTCCCCGATGTTATTCATGAGCTGCAAGAGAGCTTCTAGCGAGGAATCTGGCAAGTGTTTTAAGAGTTGGTAGTGAATATTATCAGGCCCACAAGCTGTATCATGGGCTTTTGACAGAGATGTTTTAAGTTCTTCAAGAGAAAATAGTTTATTATAATTTTCACCATTTTTTGATTTAAAGTTTAATTTAATTTTTTCTTTTTGTTTTTTAACTTTTTTAAAGTCTTCCCTGTAGTTGTTACAAGAAGAAGACTTTGCAAAAGTTTCACCAAGTTTGTTGGCAATATCCTTTTCAGATGTTAATAAAGTATTGCCGTCTTTCAAATGTTTTACAGTGGCTTTAGAATTTTTACCTTTTATTTTATTTACCATATTCCAAACTTTTGTCATCGGAGTGCGAGATGTAATCCCCGAGACAAATTTTTTCCAGGATGTTCGTCGGGCTTGCCTACAAGTCCGCCGTGCCTTAGCGCGAAAAATACGGAAATTACTCAAGTTTTCCGTCGTTGGTTGTTGATTGAACCGTCTTTCAGATTTTTTACGGTCACCTATGGCTTGATCACATGCGTCATCAAACCACGGTTTACTGGGATGTTTTGGATTTGCCGAGGTCTTAGGAATAGTTCTGTCAGCAATTGACGTTAGAACTGTATTAAAAGTTAAAATTGGATCTTGCACAGTCTCAAACATCTTTGACTGAAGTTCCGCTCGACAGAGATTCTCAAACAGGGACCAGTCCGCCTTGTCAAGTTTCCAACGTGGTACTCTCTGCTGGGCAGAATTAAAAAGATGTTCAAGTACTATTGGAAAATGATCACTTCCGCATAGATCATCATGAACACGCCATGAATAATCCAGAAGCAGAGAGGGATCGCATATAGTGATATCAATAGAAGAATAAGACCCGTTTCCAGGATGAAGATACGTATTAGATCCATCATTAAAAATGCATAATCCTTCTTGAGAGACAAAGTCCTCAATGATCTTACCTTTGGCATTATGAGTCTTGCTACCCCATAATGGATTGTGGGCATTGAAGTCGCCCATAAGTATAAATGGTGAGGGTAATTGATCAGTGAGGTTTTTGAGTTTTGCTTTATCGATAATTGAATTAGGTGGAATATATATCGAACATAATGTAATTGTTTTGTCTAATGATAAGTCCTAAAGACATTGAAAGATCCACAAGAGATATATCTGATCAAACTGTTGAGTTTGATCAATTATATCCTGCTACTGATTTACCCTCTAACTGGAGATCCTTTCTGTCAGTTCGTAAACAGAAAAGGCTTCTAGTAAATTTTATTTCAGAGCACTTCCTAACATTTGCAAATCAGAAATTTTTAAATTTATAATGCTCATTCATAACTGGTGTTGGATTTGATAATAGTACAAAGATCAGGCTAGACTTGCTATTTCTAATACATCAATAGAATACATGATAGCATCAGGTGATCATGAAGAGACTGCCACTAGAGTGTGGCTTCATTCAGTTATTTCCACTGCGCAAACCGTTATCATTTATAGTCCAGACACTGATGTTTATTTCATAGGTCTCTCTTTTGTAAAAAACATTGTTAAGTCACTGTATGTACAGTTAAAAGATTCCTCATATGAAAAACTTTTTATCGATATGAATGAATTTTCTGTAGCCTTACAGAATGATATTTGTTTTCAGGGTATTCAAGATATTGAGTCATGTATACAATTGCTGTATATATACAGTGGTTGTGACTACGTCTCATATTTTGAAGGTTTTGGAAAGAAAACCTTTTTTGATGTATTAAGGAAGAATGCTACATTTATCACTGGTACAGAAACTGCATGTTTGTTAGATTTTGATTCAGAAAGTGCACTGTTTGCATTTTATAGATTGATATCAGCAGTGTATTTTTCTAAACATTCCACTGCATTTTTGCCTCTGACTTCTGTGAAATCCTTATATGACAGTCTTCATGGTGAAAATATTCATGATAAACATGTATTATTAATATCTCAAATCAGGGAAAAAATGTGGGAAAGAGTCCTTTCAGAACAGGAAATCATGCCTAATTCTGAGGCATTGAAATTTCATTGGCTAAGATCAAGCTGGGTATTTCAGTTTTGGGCACAAGGTCCTGAAAATTTCCTTCAGCTATCCCCTCTTTCAGATTTTGGATGGAAGGTAAGTAATAATTTACTTGAATGTATATGGGACACTGAAGGAAATTTTCAGAAAGAAGAGCAGACAGTTCAGTTGTACACAAAGGGATGTTCTTGTAAGACGGGTTGTTACTCTAATCGCTGCAAATGCAGAAAATCTAAGTCTGATTCTAAGGATGGTTTTTGTGGTCCTGGATATAAATGCACTAATTGTGTAAATCTGCCAGATAAGTCGGACACCTTAGATATTTCTCTCTCTGATATGTTGTCAGATGAAATTAGTGATGTTGAGATAGATGATGATCATGATGATCATAATGATGATGTTGATGACCCTGCCGAAGCACATCTATTTCCAGACCTTCATATGTTTTATCTTGCATCAGAAGACTTGTAATTATGTTACATATTTGTATATATTTTATAGAGACATCCATACATCACGTACAATCAGTATATATATATATATATAAACGAGTCTAAATTGAAAACTATATATATATATATATATAGAAAAATGTGGTGTGAGTGCCAATGAGACAACTCTCCATCCAAATAACAATTTAAGAATAAGTAAACCATTATAGGTCACTGTATGGCCTTCAACACGGAGCCTTGCCCAGGGAAAAAGGGAAATAATGCTTTAATTGCTGTTCTTCATTTAATTTATATTATATAGTTAAACTATACTTCCAATGAATAACATCTACTACAACTAGAGGCTCCAAAGAGCCTGTGTCGCTCACCTTGGTCTATGTGAATGTTAAACAAAGGACGCATGAATTCATGACAAGATTGTGTTTTGGTGATGGTGATGTGTTTGAACATCTTACTTTACTGAACATTCTTGCTGCTTACAATCATTCTATCTATATTGAACTTGGCCTAAGAGTTTCAGTCGAAAATGTTAGTTAAAATTTACAAATTTTATGAAAATTGTTAAAAATTAACTATAAAGGGCAATAACTCCTTATGGGGTCAATTGACCATTTAGGTCATGTTGACTTATTTTAAGGTCTTACTTTGCTGTACATTGTTGCTCTTTACAGTTTATCTCTATCTATAATAATATTCAAGATAATAACAAAAAAAGCCAAAATTTCCTTTAAATGACTAATTCAGGGGCAGCAATCTAACAGCACTTTGTCCGATCCATCTGAAAATTTCATGGCAGATAGATCTTGACCTGATAAACAATTTTACTCCCTGTTAGATTTGCTCTAAATGATTTGGTTTTTTAGTTATAAGCCAAAAACTGCATTTTACCCCTATGTTCTATTTTTAGCCATGGCGGCCATCTTGGTTGGTTGGCGGGGTCACGCAACACAATTTTTAAACTAGATACCGCAATGATGATTATGGCTAAGTTTGGATTAATTTGGCCTAGCAGTTTCAGAGGAGAAGATCTTTGTAAAAGTTAACGACGACGGACGCAGGACGACGGATGACGCCGGACGCCAAGTGATGAGAAAAGCTCACTTGGCCCTTCGGGCCAGGTGAGCTAAAAATATTGGACACCATAAGAGACAACATAGATTGTGAACATATGATCCATCTAAAAATGAATTGAACCCTCGACTTGGTAGAGGCACAAAATTTCCATTACATTTATTGTGTTCCCTAATTTGATATATTTAATTTTTCACCAGACTGCAGTTTCTGTACAACTTTTTATATTTTCAGCTTTTAGGTCATATATTTATCAATCTTAATGACCCACATATTGGTCACAATTTTAAAGTCAATTCTGTATCATGTTATATTTATTGGCATCAATAGATAGTAGTTTTTAATTAGGATCAAACTGACGGCATATAATTATATGAACTTATATGGAATTTGTTTGGCATTCAATAGGCTATTTGCCAATTTCCGTAAATGACCCTGTAATTAGAGATCCCTTGAAAAAGTTGTCTCCCTTGTGAGGGACATTATTTTTTATTTACAATGGAGAGCTAGCAGAAAGAGTAAATATATGATCTATGCATAATGTGAGTAATTTATAAGGGTTTCAAATCTTTACACCACTGGGTCGATGCCACTGCTGGTGGACGTTTCGTCCCCGAGGGTATCACCAGCCCAGTAGTCAGCACTTCGGTGTTGACATGAATATCAATTATATGGTCATTTTTATAAATTTTCTGTTTACAAAACTTTGAACTTTTCGAAAAACTAAGGATTTTCTTACCCCAGGAGTAGATTACCTTAGCCGTATTTGGCACAACTTTTTGGAATTTTTGGTCCTCAATGCTCTTCAACTTTGTATATGTTTTGGCTTTTTCACTATTTTGATCTGAGCGTCACTGATGGGTCTTATGTAGACGAAACGCGCGTCTGGCGAATGAAATTATAATCCTGGTACTTTTGATAACTATTAATAACATTAATTTGTTGTTTAACAAAATACTATTGACATCAGAAATTAATTGGCGTGAAAAAATTGTTTAACCACCAATACATCTCTTTCAATTTATCATGCTTTGCATTTAGGCTAAAGCCAATACTTTTTCCGGTATGGAACCAGTCTATGATTGACAAAGGGAAGTTATTTGTTTAAAAAGTGTGTAATAACAGAATTAAAATGGTAATTGGCAAATGGACTATTTGCAACAAATGTTATATAGCCTAGGCATTAAAGACCTATAGATGTTATTATATTTTTTTCAAAATTGATTTCCTAAATGTCATCATGATAAGTTGTCCATCATTGTGGATATATGGTTTTTCATGATGTTACAACCAAGATATGTTATTCATATTTCCATGGAATATTGCTCTTTTGATGTTTATAGTCCAAATACAATAGTCTGGCGTACTAAATTATAATCCTGGTACCTTTGATAACTATTTACACCACTGGGTCGATGCCTCTGCTGGTGGACGTTTCGTCCCCGAGGGTATCACCAGCTCAGTAGTCAGCACTTCGGTGTTGACATGAATATCAATTATGTGGTCATTTTTATAAATTTCCTGTTTACAAAACTTTGAATTTTTCGAAAAACTAAGGATTTCTTATCCCAGGCATAGATTACCTTAGCCGTATTTGGCACAACTTTTTGGAATTTTGGATCCTCAATGCTCTTCAACTTTGTATTTGTTTGGTTTATAACTATTTCGATATGAGTGTCACTGATGAGTCTTATGCAGACGAAACGCGCGTCTGGCGTACTAAATTATAATCCTGGTACCTTTGATAACTATTATGGCTGTAACATGCACAGTTGATTTAAAATATCTTAAAGATACATGTATAGTCTCTTTGGTGACTATTCTACTATGTAAATATTTACTAGAACACACCCGTGATATCTCGGGTCCGTGACTAAATTAAAGTATATAACTATAGTATTGTCATTTGATAAAGTCATGCCGATTATAAGATACACAGTTTTCTCTGCTTTCAAATCTTTCTGTTTGAACCCGTCGTACTGGAACTTATCAATTATTGGTAATATTAATTATTTGGAAAACAAAAGGTCCTGGAATGGAGTATTTTTTAATCAACAGCATTGTCCTATATTAGTTATAAATAAAGTTGAATCCTTTGATTCGCTGTTTTACGTCATGTCCGTTAAAAAATTGAAAACTGTACGCCTTATTTTTAGTCCAGATTTTTAGTATTCGTATTGTTATCTTAGAAAGTCTAACTGATCAAAATACTACAATAGGTAACAATTTGACAATTTAGTAGTGTCAACCCTGTGCAATCTCATTAAAATCCGATGTTCTGATACGCTACCCTCCACTAACATCTGAACCAACTCGATATTGGGTCATGTCCCGACGACCTTTGTAACGGCCAATCAGATAGCGTCTGGCAAAATCCTGCCAGGCAGTTCGGGATTATTAGAAATTTAAGTTTGATCGATCGGGTCCGAGAGCAACCGAAGAGAACAGTAACAATGGCGGCGCCCATGTATGAGAAGTTAACTCCAAGAAAAACATACTTACTGGGAAATATTTGCGTTGTCTGTGGATTTTCTTTCATTCAGAAAGTAAAGGAAGCCAACGGAATAGAAGTTGAACATAAACATTTTGATAGGAAGTTAAAACTAAGAGAGGAGCGGAGGAAAAATATTAACAATGTTGTCGGATTCGAGTGTAAAGGTGAGGGTGTATGCCAGAAATGTTATCGTTCTGTTGAAAAGGTGTTAAAAACGGAAAAAGAGTCAACAGATTTAAAAGGAAAATTAAGACAATCGACAAAGACTGTAGAAAATACTCTACTTGTGTCAGTTCCTTCCCCCAAACGTGTGTCAATTTCAAAAAGAATGCTACGTAGTCCAGCCAGTTTTCAGCCAAGTAAAAAGTCAGACATTGTACCAATAACCACCATGCCATTCAATGACATTACCAATACACCAAATGTAGTAAGGTCCTTACCACAGATTTTACCAAAACCAACACAACAGAAATTGACTGAACCAAGCAAAAAGCCTGCAAGACGATCACTTGATCAGTCATTTTCACCGTTTCACAGGAGAAGTTGAGGTAGTTATCTGTTTATTTGATTGTTATGTTATTGTTATGTTTATTACTTTTAGATTATTTGCACACTGTACATGTGATAGTACGTACATCAATCATTAGTCCAAATAATTATGACATCTGACAATTAAGGCTATTTAAAAAAAAAATTCTGGGACGGCTTCCTTCGTAGGAAGGTGTCCCAGAAAAAAAATTAAATAGCCTTGCCTGCCAGACGTTATAATTATTTGAACTAATCAATCAACTGTCATTGCAGTTAGCAGGACTTACTGGCCAGGCTTGCATAATTACATTTGGGCCTGAAAGAATTGCTTTTACATGCCAACAGTTCTAGTTGGATTATAATGAGAGTAAATATTATTCTTCAAAATTTCAAACTTTCCAACAATCAGACAAATATCAGTGGCGGAGCCAAAACTTTTCATAAGGCAAAATGTAAAGGGGGGGGCGGGCACTCTCCAGGTATGCTTCGATGATTCCCTATATAATCGCCCAAATTTTTCCAATGAAAAAGAAGGGGGCACCAGCCCCCCTCCCCCTGGATCAGCCTATGTATATACCTGTTGGAGTAAAAATTGTAACTGTCAAATTTAACACTAAAAATATTGAAAATTTTATGCTGGGTTTTGGTATAAATTAATTCTGCAATTTAAATCAGATTATAAATATATGGTCAATAATACCAAATGATTAGTATTTTAATTCCTGTCACTATCATGACTATCTGACCATCACATGTACATGTACTAATAAATCAAAAGGAATGTTACAGATTTAGTTAATTGTTTTGATACAAATTTATGACAGAGTGACAGAGACTATATTATTTATATACATTTATATAATTTATGTTTAGGCACAGCCCATTTGATTTTTTTTAAGAGGGGGGAGGGGGGTTAGAAAAAAATTCTTGGCACTAAAAAAGTATTTGGCAGTATTGGATTGATTTTGCCCACATTTTGCCAATCAACTGATCAACATGATAAAAAAAAATCCGAAATAAATTTTCTACATTGAACATAATTTATATGGAAAAAATAATCTGGTCCTCATGAAAAGTCCATGGAAAGTCAAATGTTCCTAACCTTATTAAATAGACAGTACATTTTTTGGCAGTTTAAAATCTTTACCTTTTTTTTGCTGTATAAATTAATATTTTGACATGTTAAACATTGTTAAAGGATAGTGTAATTAACTAAGATAATTTTGAGGGGAACTAATTATATTGTGTAAATGTACAAGTTTATTTTGATCTGAGCGTCACTGATGAGTCTTATGTAGACGAAACGCGCGTCTGGCGTATAAAATTATAATCCTGGTACTTTTGATAACTTATTATATTTAACATGATTGCGACTCAGTCACTTATTATCTCAATTTAAATTTTATTTATAGTTTTATTTTTATTTATAGTTATTTCAATTGTTTGCATGATGTTTGAATGCATTTTTTCAGATGATATTGTTGATATGTAGCAGAAGAAACCCGAAGTGATATAGAAATTATGAAGGTAAATGGTACTAAATATTTTGTCCCTTGAATAAGGTTGTTGTTTGTAATCTTCCAAAACTCAGTTCAGACGTTTCCAAACAGATACGTTCCAGTTTGACATAAATGCTTTCATATATTGTGTACATGTACCAATATATAAATAAGGAGATGTGGTATGATTGCCAATTCAAAGACGCTCACTGATACAAAAATATTTTTTAGTTGATAGTACATACTTTCTCGCTACATTTATCATGTTTATGAAATTTCATATTGAGTAAAATATACACAATGAGTTAAGTGAAGTCATATACTGTAACATATAAATGAAAAAAATATTTTAGTCAGCAAGGTCACTGGACCTGCTGGATAAGCATATATATATTTTTACTTTAACAAATTTATTGGATTTTTTTTTAATATTAGTATCAGTATAAACTTATATATATTTTTTTTCTCACTTTGCTGTTGGTTCAAATGGATTGATGTCTGACAACATAGTTTATTTATACATTTTTTATTTGTTAGGTTACAATTTCCTATCCAAGTGGGAAAAGGACAGAGCTAATTGTAAATGAAATCCACACAAAAATTTGTAAAGCCATATTTAAATCGGAAAATGTTGAAAAGGCTATCCTTGATATATTACTTAATTCCAACCCAGACGATGTTGTTACAGCTGCAGCTAAAGTTGTGAAGTCAGAATCCAAAAACCTGTGTAAAAGGCATTCAGGATCTGTGCTACAGAATAAGGACCACCAGAGTTTTATGACATTTACATGGGATAAATTCCATAAAGAATTAGAAATAAGAGCTCCAAATGTGATTAAAGTGGTTTCAGCCATAGTTAGTGACATACCATTGACGCCAAGTGACAAGAAACATATGAACTTATTGCATACAATCGCTTCTGGGTTTCACGGCCGAAATCAAGAGATGTCTATGCTTCATTACTGCATTGCATTTGTACTTGATTGATTGTTGGTTGCTTAACGTCCAGTGGCAAATATTTCATGCATATTCAGGACGAGAACAAGTTCACAATAAATACAATAGGTAGGTTGTTATAATAGAGGATGATGGTCGGGGAAATTTGGACAACCACTTGAAAATGAGGGTATATAGGATAGAGACAGTAATTTTGCCTCGCAACAGGCCACCTACGGACCCCTCAAAGAGTTGTTGCAAGGGTTCTTAACGTGCAAAGAGCGTGGCACTCTCTTTACACGAGGCATCGGATTTAACGTCCCCCTTCTGACCGGACGTGACTGCGAACTTATACATCCCGCACAGCCAAACGGACGCCCCACTTCGGCAAGCGTTTTACTGCCGGTCGGGAGAAGACCAAGTGACCATATTTCTATACCCCAGTCACCCTTGGGGTCCAATTGTACTTGTCCATGGTGGATGTACACTTAGGGTAAGTCTTATTTCTACTAGAAATATTTTACTAGGAAGTATTGTAACATGTGTCCATGGTGTCATGCATAATAAAATAAAAAATATCATTCCATTTTCTTAAAATGGCATGTATTTTTATTGCAATTTTTTTCATTAAAGATGATTCATTATTTTACATGAATCTATCATTCATGCATTTGTAAATATATATATACAAAAATCATTTGTGCAGGTGAATTTAAAGTTAATTTAGCAGGTACTTCCTTCCAGTAGATATGGCACAGGCAATATCACAGTGTTCAGGTGTAAATGACACTCAAACCAACTGTTGGGCCAGTCTGGCATATTGTTGGATATTGTGACATATAAGCTGATTTTTCCGACCATATACTGTACTGTACCAAATTATGTACTTAAGCATAGATTCTGTTAGTGTTACAAATTATTTTTCAGGATCACATGCATTGTTTAAAATAGAAAATCCTTTAACCTTTTCAGGACATTCAACGACTTTCCAAAATTGGACTCTGTGTTAGCCCTGGCTCTGTACATAATAAGCTGACATCTTGGATAGACAATTTAGATGAAGACATACTTAAAATGTAGGAAGGATGGGCAAGAGGAGAAAATGTGAAGTATCAGTTGGTTGGTGACAATTGGGACAGGAACATCCTTCCTGCATTTAGGTACTGTCAAAATAAAATATAGTCTGGCATGGACTGTAACTGTTTCCTGCTACACACCATACCATATTATTTTATTGCCTATCATAACGTTCACTTATGAACTGTAAAAAATGAAACGGTCAACTTAACAGTTTGCAACCAAGATTTGTTGGTTTCTGCTGACTATTAGTTGACATAAGCAAGGGTGACACAAATGAATTAGAACCATATGTGAGAGGTGGCAGAACTGAAGGATCATAACTATTAGATGCTGAGACTTGCTTAGCATGCTGAGTGGGAAAATGATCCAACGGATCTGCTGTGTAGGGCAAGGGTACTGAACAGGAAACATGGGCATTAACAAGTGGAGTGTAAGAAGGTTGCTGACTGCTAGTTTCTATGTAAGGAAAGGGTACAGAAGAGGGAACATGTGAGTTAACAAAGCTATGATTGAAATTAGTAATGTGATGTGGTGGTTGACTGGTTACTGCTGTTAGAGGCATATGAGTAAATGAATGAACATTAGTGTTGTGCACAGGTGATGGTGAAAGGAATATGCATGTTAACTAGAGAAAGAGGGATGGTAGTAATGTTATTGGGTGGTTGACTGGTTACTGCTGGTGGAGGCATATGAGTAAAGGAATGAACATTAGTGTTAGGCACAGGTGATGAGGAGGGGACATGCTTGTTAACTGGGGAAAGAGAGATGGTAGTAATGTTATGTGGTGGTTGACTGGTTACTGCTGGTAGAGGCATATGAGTAAAGCAATGAACATTAGTGTTAGGCACAGGTAATGGTGAAGGGACATGCATGTTAACGGGGGAAAGAGGGATGGTAGTAATGTTATGTGGTGGTTGACTGGTTACTGCTGGTGGAGGCATATGAGTAAAGGAAGGAACATTATTGTTAGGCACGGGTGATGAGAAAGGGACATGCATGTTAACGGGGGAAAGAGGGATGGTAGTAATGTTATGTGGTGGTTGACTGGTTACTGCTGGTGGAGTACCCTTGACCTTACCTATTCATTTGCTAATGAAAATTTAAAGAAAGCAGCTAACCGTCAGAAGAAACACTATGACCGCGGTGTAAAACCGCGTAGTTTTTCTATAGGGGATTTTGCTTGGCGATGGTACCCACCTCGTGCTAATATAAAATTTGGGTTAGGCTGGATAGGACCATATCTAATTAAAAGAAAAATAACTTCAGTGACTTATCAAATTCAAAGGGATCCTAAAAGTAAAGATATTGTCGTCCATGTAGACCATTTGAAACCCTATAATGGGAGGGAAATACCTGAAATCTGGCAAGTTCAAGACGAACAGGTTGAAAACGAGCCTGTTTATGATGATACGCAAACGTTAGATTTCTTACCCGACGATTTTGAAGTCGAAGAAATTAATGAAATTGGTAACCCCATTCTTGATAATTCTTTTAATGAGAGAGAATTCACGGTTGAACCGGTCACGCCGCCTAGAAGAACACGCTGCGGTCGTACAGTACATAAGCCCCTTAAGTATTCTCCGTCATTATAGAGAGCAGGAGAGATTGTATATATTTTTCTTTATAATTGATAAGTTCAGATATATGTCTTGTGTATAGTTAATATGTAAAAATGTTCTTACAGTAATATGTCAACATAGTAATTCACAAATAACAAAAAATATCGTTAGGTAAGGGTGACATTGAGTAAAGTAAATAATGCAAGAGTTAAAGAAAAGAAACCACATATTATAAATAGAGTGAATTAAATGAAGGCAGGAATTAAATTTTAGTACTAGCGTTCATCATGACTCTGTTATATTTTAATTGTATTTATTGTATATAAGATACAATAAATTAAACTTAGATAGGAGATAGATTTTCTTTTTAAATATATTTTTCTGTGTGAAACAGTTAGGTATACAGTTTTCAAGTAGGGGTGATAACTTCCGAAATGGGAACTCAACAGTAATAGGCTTATTTCCAAAAGAAAAAAAAATAGAATAAAGGAAAGTGTATAATTTTCATAGGTTAGATGTCATATTAAGACTTAAATGACACTTCCGAAAAATAAAGTAGGGGTTTTCAGTCTAGTTTTTGAAATTTGCACAAAAGAATATTAGAGGATTTATACATGTATAAGTATGAACAGTTATATAGATAGGAATAGATGTCAATGGAAGACTTAAATGGCACTTCTGAAAATAGAGTAAGGGTGTCTAGTCTATTTTTGTTATATAAACAGATAATGAAGACGAAACAATGTGATTTTAAGCTTTTAGTTTGCTGTTAACAAACCTGAAATACACTACACACATTGAGAAATAAATATTTAAATAATTTTTTGTAGAAAATCAAAAAAATGGACGAATTAGAAGTTCAGGATTATGAAATGATGAGACTAGATGATGATCTCCGACAACCATGGCCTGTTGAAGGAATGGGTTGCAATGTGCCATCATGTAACACGCATATATATATACCTCATATCGTGCATATATTAAGCATTGGAAAAAGATACACAAACAGTACATTTCAATTAGTGAATGTGAAATTTGTTATATGACATTCAATAGAAAGTGCCTTCTCAATAGACATTTTCGATTTGTTCATAAACTAAATGGCGCTCAACTGGCAAATAAATTCGCTCATGTTACTGTTAGGAATATAATTAATGATAAGTATGTATCTCCCGGAGATGTATTGCCTCCTAAAAAAAACTGATTAATTAAATAGATATGTTTATTAAGATAATGTTAAATGCATGTAAATCTTGATTTTTTTTTATTATATTTAAGTGTTGTATTTTTCAGTTTTTCAAAATGGCACAAGCGCAATTAACGGCAGTTAGTTTCAACATTAAGAAAAGGGAATACTGGATACCAGAGGGAATGAGATGTGAAGTAGAGGGGTGTGAAACTCCTATCTTTTCATCTCTTTCTATTTACATCAAACACTGGAAGGCAAAACACATTCCAGTAGTTCCTGTCTACCAGTGTTCTATTTGCAAGTCAAGATTTGGCAGGAGGTGTGAGTTGACCCGTCATTTTAGATTCTTTCACCACCTAACTGTGGAAGAGACAAATGCCAAACTATGTAAGGTGCAACCAGAGCGGCTGCCAAATATGCATAACCGGGATCCAGGTGATGTTTTGCCACGACAGGCAAAACCCCGTGTTAATGTGGAGGCACGAGAAGCGGCACGTCGCCATCGGGAAAGGTATGCCGCTGAACACAAAATAGAGTTTTCAAATTTGGTAGGTGCCATTACTGTCCCCCGAGACAAAGTGGCATACATTTACGATGTACCGGGATTTGGACCGAGGTTACAATTGAAGGCCAAGCCTGGATGGTGCCCAGAATACAAGTGATTGTGGTGTAGCGTATTGTGTAATTTACCTGCGACTGTGATATTGTTATATGGACTTATTGTTTGGGTCTTACAGGAATAAAATGCTACGAAACATTACAAAACGGAAGCCATTTTGTCCAAACGTCGAAAAATCCAAACAAACGCTTTTTTTTCGACGTTACATGTACAAAAGTCCAATTGTATATTCCTGATACTTAAAACGAAGCGCGTGGTGGAATTTAAAAAACATTGCTGGTTATTGAAAAAAAACCACGGTGTGTGTTGTGCATGAAACGGAGGTAACTGAAAGACTTATCGGAAACAGCGACAAAAACAGTTTCATTGAATTAATACAACCCCTTATTATACGGACGATCCAGTACATTTTTTCAGATTAGTACATTTGAAAAGCAAGCAACTTGCCAAACCTCGCACTATAATGGCAACGTTAAAGATAATATTAGGTCATTAACACACTCTGCAACTAACAATATTTCATTTCTTCATATGCGTTTTTTTTGGGAGGATCTTTATCAGATATCCACAGCAAAAACAAATTGATATCCTTAAAATTAGATTTTTTTCATGCGTTTGTAATTATCATAATAATTAGAGAACATATATATTACTTACAATTTGTTAAGAGTTTTTAAGTATTGGCTTACTAGTACTACTTTTTGATAAAAGTGATAAAGCTTTAGAAAGTGAGTTACAATTTGATTTTAGTAATTTTAGTGTTGCAGTATAAAAAAATAACCATATACATTGTCTTAGATAAAATTAGAGTAAATTATATGTATAATTAATATATGCATCCTAAATTCAAACTTTATCTGTGTTTTGTGAAAATCAGCATTTACAATACTAAAATTACGAGGTCAAATTTGTCAGCCGTCATCACGTAAAAACGACGATTCAAAGAATTCGACTTTATATTTACCTAATATAGTAACTAGAGGCTCTAAAGAGCCTGTGTCGCTCACTTTGGTCTATGTGAATATTGAACAAAGGACGCAGATGGATTCATGACAAAATTGTGTTTTGATGATGGTGATGTGTTTGTACATCTTAATTTACTGAACATTCTAGCGGCTTACAATAATCTCTAACTATAATTTACTTGGCCCAGTGGTTTCAGAGAAGAAGATATTTGTAAAAGATTACTAAGATTTATGAAAAAATGGTTAAAACATGACTATAAAGGGCAATAACTCCTAAAGGGGTCAACTGACCATTTCGGTTATGTTGACTTATTTGTAAATCTTACTTTGCTGAACATTATTGCTGTTTACAGTTTATCTCTATCTATAATAATATTAAAGATAATAACTAAAAACAGCAAAATTTCCTTAAAATTACCAATTCTGGGGCAGCAACCCAACAGCGGATTGTCCGATTCATCTGAAAATTTCAGGGCAGATAGATCTTGACCTGATGAAAATTTTAACGATATCAGATTTGCTCTAAAATGCTTTTGTCTTTGAGTTATAAGCCAAAAACTGCATTTTCCCCATATGTTCTATTTTTAGCTGAGGCGGCCATCTTAGTCGGTTGGATGGGTCACCCGACACATTTTTTTAAATCAAATACCCGAATGATGACTGTGGCCAAGTTTGGTTAAATTTGGCCCAGTAGTTTCAGAGGAGAAGATTTTTGTAAAAGATTACTTAGATTTACAAAAAAAGGTTAAAAATTTACTATTAAGGGCAATAACTCCTAAAGGGTTCAACTGACCATTTCGGTCATGTTGACTTATTTGTAAATCTTACTTTGCTGAACATTATTGCTGTTTACAGTTTATCTCTATGTATAATAATATTGAAGATAATTATTAAATTACAAATTCAGGGGCATCAACCCAACAACGGGTTGTCCTATTCATCTGAAAATTTCAGGACAGATAGATCTTGACCTGATGAACAATTTTACCCCACGTCAGATTTGCTCTAAATGCTTTGGTTTTTTAGTTGTAAGCCAAAAACTGCATTTTACCCCCATGTTCTATTTTTAGCTGTGGCGGCCATCTTGGTTGGTTGACCGGGTCACCGGACACATTTTTATAACTAGATACCCAAATGATGATTGTGGTCAAGTTTGGTTAGATTTGGCCCAGTAGTTTCAGAGGAGAAGATTTTTGTAAAAGTTAACGCCGGACGACGGACGACAGACGCCAAGTGATGGGAAAAGCTCACTTGGCCCTTCGGGCCAGGTGAGCTAAAAAGGTGTAGATAAAAAATTACACCACCCCAGGCCCTTTTGTTTTCCACGTAATTAATATTGCCAATAATTAAGAAGTTCCGGGTCGAGTCCGATACCGATTCCAATAGTATATTCACCTGTTACCTATTACCTTATCTGTACGTTCCGCATCTGACAAGCGCACCAACAAACAGTGTATTCAGGATTATTGAGCTATATACACGGGTCATTATCACAGGGTTGACACTACTAAATTGTTACCTATTGTAGTATTTTAATCAGCAAGACTTTCTAAGATAACAATATGAATACTAAAAATAAATTTAGCGGGCATGACGTAAAACAGCGAATCAAAGAATTCAACTTTATTTATAACTAATATAGGACAATGCTGTTGATTAAAAAATACTCCATTCCTGGACCTTTTGTTTTCCAAATAATTAATATTACCAATAATTGATAAGTTCCAGTCGACGGGTTCAAACAGAAAGACAGAAACTGTGTATCTTATAATCGGCATGATCTTTATCAGATGACAATACTAATACTAAAACAAGGCTTGCGCATAGTTATATACTTTAATTCAGTCACGGACCCGCGATATCACGGTTGTGTTCTAGTGCTGTATAAGTTTCATAACAGTTGGTTGAGGCAAACTTAAGAGAAAGAAGGACAACAAACATTTTGAACGTAGGAATAGACGAATAAGAGAAATTACTTTTGTATGTAGCTATCTCTTCAACTTTGCTCTTATTTTCAATAAAACTGTGCAACTAAAATTTTCATCATAAGAAGATTTCATTGAGGAAAAATTTGTTCTATGTTCTTTTTAATTGAAAACCATGTATGTAATACCATCAAAATCTCAATTTGCCTCAAACTGTTGTGCTTTATATCTATTAATACTTTTGAATGGTGTCTAGTATAAAGAATAATAAAAAGTTACACCATCTTAAAGTCAAAACATTTTTTTGCTACTTTCTGTATTTTTACTAGGCCACTTCAAGTTAACATGATATCCATCCAGTTTCCTCGATTGATAACCCGAAAAGATGCAATATTTCTTTTAAAATTTATATATAAGTTTCAATTCAGCATAAACCTATAATCAAACAGAAAAAAATGCACTATTGTGTTTCCCTCCATGTTTTGAGATACACCGGGAAATGGAGTTGTAATACAAGACTGGTACCTGAAGAGGAACCCGTCACTGAATAAGTTGTCCAAGTAGTCAACAGAGGTAGACTTGGAAATAGAATGCGTGCTGTGCCAGAGCATAAGCAACCAGATCAAACTGTTGAGCCTATTAATCAGCCTCCACCTCAGAAACAGCTGAAAACTACGGCAGCTTTTTCCGAGGCCACAATTATCGTCCCTTGTGTTAACAGTGGGTTACTTGACAATGTGTTTTAATACCCCTTCCAAATTTATTTCTCGATGTTTTATGCCTCAAGTCGCAAGTAGGGGGTTGAAATTACACTGTTACAGAAAATTGGTTCCAGAATTTTAAAGGAAAGTAGTGATTTGGTCCAGCTGAAAAAAAGGTTAAAAATTAGCACTTCGGAAGCTGTCAAATGATTTCAAGACGCCCTAAACATAAAATTGTCCATATTTTGAGTAAGAGTCGATGACGTCTTCTATACTTTTGATATAATTTGTCCCAAAAGTAGTACAATACACTGAAAAAATTTCATTGAGAAAGCGGAAGTGGGATTTTTTTAATTTTCATTTATGTTCTATAAGAAAAGCACTACGAACAAATTGTGTTATCGGACCAGTTCAGGCTGGACCGGGTAATACTTTAATGAATGTTAGTCCCTTGCTAATGTCATATACTAATGAAGTTAATATAATTGTATCCCAACAATTGAAAGAAAACAAATGTAATTTTGAATATATTGATTTTGATAATCTACTAAAACAAAATGGTCAATATTATAGCAATGTGGACCAGAAACAAAGAGTAGCTGTTGAAAATGGAACACTTGTCATTTCCAATGAACCTTCAAAGGTCAATACTATAAATAACATTGAATTATGGACTGAATCTTTTGCAAATTTTTCTAAAATAATTCTTCAAAAGCATGCTAGCTTAGCACAACACTTGTTTACGTACATTTCAATCATAATATATGCTATATCAGATGCTCCTTTTGACAGAATTTACCAGTATGATAGACAATTCAGATAACGTGTATCACTTAATCACAATGAAGAGTCTAGAGTTAAAATTCATGGGTTCCTTGAAAGAGGCAGATTCATGAGATTCGTTCTTGCCGATTTACCAGAGAACAGACCTAAACAAGTTAATAAATGTGCCTATGACACCTTTGTTTTACAATAATATACCTGACAATGACAAGCATAAAAGGTAAATTTTACCAAATTAAACCATTGTATGATGGCTAAATTCAGTTGAATTGAAAATACATATAAATAATATTTGCAGTGCAGTGTCACTGGAGTACTGTTTTTTTCTCTTTTATAAATTGTCTGTATAGCATCAAATCACAGTGCATGATATCTGAAATTAAACAATTTTCACTTCATTTGATTGATTGATTGTTGTTGCTTAACGTCCAGTAGCAAATAGTTCATGCATATTCAGGACGGAGAACAAGTTCACAATAAATACTATAGGTAGGTTTTGAAATAAAAAAAAAGGCCATCTGGGATGATGGTCGGGAAATTTTGGACTGCCACTGTTAAATGCAGATATCTCTCTCAAAAAAAAGTAAAAGTCGGCATTTGTTTATCACAGATACATGAAGATTTCATCCCTTCCAAATGGATACTTGCCAGTTCAGTCAACAGGTGATGGTAACTGTTTTTAACAGTCTATCCCTCCTGTTCATGGAGCACTCCATCAAAATCATTACATTGAATCTGTAAGTTTAATATGTTGGTCTAACACACTTAGCCAAAGGTTATGTAACCGGTTTCGTGTATGCATGTATAATTATAAAAAAATCTTGTTCATGGTACAAACAGGCAATTTGGCACTATGTTCTTTCTTTTTTATTAGAATAATTTTATATTATATTTTAAAAGTGCATTTCATCTTTTTTATGGTATTGTCACTTGTAAGAGATATATAGCTGCTGGGCATACAGTTATCTAATATTTAAAAATGTATAGATTTTATAATCTTAATATCTTATTCACTCTTTTTATTGTATAATAATGACCTGAAAACAGAGGATGAGGCAACACAGGTAATGTGTACTGTTTGTACTGACAGCACATATAAGAATAAACCAGTAAACCAGCCTACAGTTAGAAGTATTGTTGAGCATACCATTAAATCTGAGGTTATGGAAACTGCAAAATTAAACCGAGACTGTGGTAATTTATGTTTGTTGTAGAAACTTCTGTTATTATTCAAAATCTTTAGAGTTTTAATATCAGCATTGAATTATTTCACTTTGTTGAAAATGAAAGTTGCAATCCCTCTCCAATCTAGGATGCATATAAACTTTGAGATTTTCCAACAGCACCAATTTCAATATTTATTCTATACAGTACCATTTCATAAACTCATTGATGGCTGATGAATCGACAGAAAATTGGGATGGACAGCTAAAAGAGTGAAGAACGAGTTTTTAAATGTTATCTTCGTGGATGAAAAGAGTGGAGCTTCAAACAGAAGAATGTTCTTCTAAATGCCAGACTCTGATTTGTCTCGGCTGCCGAATCACTCATACAAGGTATTTATCTACATGCATGTGCATTAAGTGGTGGATCTAGAACTTCTCATAAAGAGGGATGCTGAATGATATAAGTGGTGGGGTCCACTGACTGACCTAAAAAGGGGGCTCCAGTCATGCGTTTGCGATTCTCAATATAACTTATATAAATCAACCAACTTTTTCTTACGATAGGTCCCCTAGATCCTCCTCTGACATTGTTCTTGTATTGTAGTTTTTAAAATATCAGAGTTTGCACTTAGCATTTTTTCTCATATTGTGCAGAATTAGCATCATTACAACATGTACCAGAAATAAAACATGTTTAACATGTTAAAAAGCCTATCAAGACGTCATAATGATTAAGACTAGCTAAGCTTATTACATATCTTCATTATTTATGATTAAGTACAAACTAAAAGGTACAGCTGAATGTCTCTAATTCTAATGTAAGTATAATTGTATTCTTTTCAGTCGGACATGACCAACAAATTTAACATTGAGATGTTCAAAGTATACGGAAACGCAAAAATAATGAATTTAGCAGACTTTGGAAACAAGGGAGTTTTCATGTTTGTCAAAATATCTATCATAAGAAGAAAAAGACCTTATGGACCAAATGAAAAATGTGTAGCGGAATCGGTTTATATATATATAAAATTATATGTTAGATGGCTTATTTCAATTTACAAATCATTTTCATAGTTATTATTTTGCTTACATGTTCGTATCCAGTGTAAACTAAAAAGTGTAGTTGATTTCTATTGGTTAATCACTAAGGGTTCTCGGTGTTTTACATAAGATAAATGATTAAAAGATTTTTTTTTCTTCTCGGTAGTAATCAATAGTTGTTTAGATTAAAATATATTCGAGTGCACCTTTATATACAAGTTTGTATTGGTTAACGTTGTTATTTCTTCACCTGTAATTAGTATATAAAGTAGATATTTTATTAATTCGGCAACTTGGTTTGAATAAAACCCATATGCTTTATTTCTTAGGGTGATACTTCGTTGCTTTATTTGTCAGGTTTAATTCCATAGTTTAGGGTATTTACGGTAAAATGCAATTTGTTTAGAAGCCGAAACTTGCTTTATTTCTTAGGGTGATACTTCGTTGCTTTATTTGTCAGGTTTAATTCCATAGTTTAGGGTATTTACGGTAAAATGCAATTTGTTTAGAAGCCGAAACTTAATATTCATTTTACATTTTTGATTAGAGCTTTTACATTATTTTACAATGTAATATTTTATGTAACTTTGATACTTTGTATTGTTATTGCAGTATTGTTATTGCAATATTATTTACATCTGTTGATATTTTGAGAGACCTTATTAAATTATGTAAACTTATTTATCTCGATCTCTTCAGCCAAGGAGACTCGGGGCCACAGGCACTTGTCTAAAAAAAAAATCCTATATACCTTAATATAACACAAGGTACTGAACTAATTTTTTTGAAAAATGACACCCAGTCCCGAATTCACGTTATTTTTTTTATTTCTCGGTTGTCAAACCAACTTAAACTTAATATGCCGTAAATCTAAATTGATTTATCTACACAATGGTATATGACACGCCTAACATTGTTGTCGGGATCATTAGTAGCAGGCCTCAGAAGTCGGTCAACGGGATGTTTTTTGCATGTATATGGGTAGCAAATTATTTTTTTGAGACAAGTGCCTATGCTCGGGGCCCAGTGGTTCGAAACTTTACCTACATAAGGTTATAGACGATTTTATACAATTTATAGTCGGAAATATCAAGTAGACTTGTGTTTCGGGAATTAATTATTTCCGAGCCATAAGATCAATTACGCTTGATTTAATATAATTGTCCGATTACATGTGTTTCAATTTGTAGTTAACTTAGAGATATTGATGTCAATGTCAAGTATTGATTTATCGGTGTAATTATAGGTAAAGGTGTGTTCGAAGAGTTGACACACGTATTTACGGTATTGTTGATTTAGACACACTATAAAAAGGAACTGTCATTACAATGTAGAAATACCTATAGTTTTAGAGGCTGAGTTAACATTATAGCCGACTTTAACAAATAAAACACACAGATAATAAAAGAAAGATATTTTATACATAGAAAAATACTGAGGTTAAACCGTCTCCTGTTACATTTTGGCGCCCAACGTGGGGCCGAACTTTTGGGAACAGGATCAACCCTTACGTGTTTAAATCACCGTTGTTTTCATTAGTATGGATAGTTATGTAAAAAAAGAAGAAGAAAAACCACACACACACAGAAATTTTCTTTCATATTTCAGAGGCATATGTTGCGTTTACATTATCGCAGCATACTGATTAAACAAAACATCATATATATATATATTTTTTTTTGTTTTTTTTTGTTTGCATTATTATTATTTTGTTAACTAGTAAAATTTCATACACTGATATATATATACGGCATGGATCTTAGACAGAATTTTCCATGAAACTGTATTTATGATATTTCGAAGCTGTGTATCATATGTCATGTCTATAAACGCGTGCATAATATTGATTGATACTCGCTCTGACACTGGGTCAAAGAACTCTGCTCGTCAAAGCTTTATGTTTCGATAAGGCCGAAGTGACTAAAAATCGTATTATTGCACTACACTTTAGGTATATATTGCAAGTAGGATTGCCTTAACTAAGGTTTAAAACTATATAGATTTGATGGATGTCGGTTCAGATTGATTGATTGTTGGGTGCTTAACGTCCAGTGGCAAATATTTCATGCATATTCAGGACGAGATCAAGTTCACAATACATACAATAGGTAGGCTGATACAATAGAAGACGTGGTTGTCGGGGAAATTTGGAATACCACTGGGAAATGAGGGTATTTTGGATAGGGACAGAAATTTAGCCTTGCAACATGCCACCTACAGACCCCTCAGAGAGTTGTAGCAAGGGTTCTTAACGTGCAAAGAGCGTGGCACTCTTTACACGAGGCATCGGATTTTACATCCCCCTTCTGACTGGACGCGACTGCGAACTTGATACATCCCGCACAGCCAAACGGAAGCCCCACTTCGGCAAGCGTTTTACTGCCGGTCGGGGAAGACCAAGTGATTATATTTCTATACCCCAGTCACCCTTGGGTCGATTTAGGTTTAGAGAACATCCCAAGTGTTTATAGACCTTAGGAGTTTATTAGAGGAAAGTTTTGCTTGTACACGACTAGAATCCTGGTGTTTGGTTATAGTATTGTGGGTACAGGATTTAAATCACGCGCATGATGTAGTATAGAGTCGCGCCACGTCTGTTTTAATTATCATCTTTATCATGTTTATGATTTAAATGAACTATATTTTCAAAATCTATATTCAGAATTATTTTACCACGTATCTATATATGTAGATAAGTATACATCCATACAAATAAAAAAACAAACAAAAAATAACAGCACACAGATAGTTTTTTTTTTGTTTATTTCGTAATTGTGTTCTTTTCTTTTGTTTTTGTTTTCACTGATGATTGTTGTTAAATTTTAGCAATGGAATACACGGTATCTTCAAGAGAAATGGCTAGCTTGGACATGGACACAAGAGCATTAAGACCTGGTTGTCCATTTGGTGGAATGCTTTGTCCAGTGGCATCCTGCAGTACAGGAAAACTCAATTTCAGACAGCTAATCCGCCACTGGAAGAGATACCATGAACTGGAAATACATGCCCATAAGAGTCCGTTATGTGGGATAACAGACACCAGACGGAATGACCTTAAGCGGCATATCAGAGTTATGCATTGGGTCACGGGTGAGAACATGGAACATCTAATGAAGTCAGTTGTCGCCGTGACTGTCATTAACCCTCAGTATAAGGAACCTGGAACTGCGGTCCTGCCTAAGTATGTTCGTCCGAGTCAAGGTAGTACGGAAGACGCATGAGTAGAAGACGATTGCCGCATTACTGGTGTAACCGCCGCCAATGATGAAGAAGTAGTTGAAGAAATAGTGGAAGTCGATGAGGTGTATTCAGAGGCCCCCACACCTAGGGAAATGGCACAGCGACAACGGGAGGAATATGTTAGACAACACGCCATTCATTTGAATGAACTAGAGACTCCGGATGATCTTGTCGCACGTTATCAGGTGGCAACATTTGCTGATGTCAACGGGAAAACTCGTATGGTGGTTAAAACCAACTCGAACTTTAAAATGTGACTTTAATTTTTTTATATATATATATGTTCAAATGTAAACATTTGCTTTTTCAAGTTGGGGGGGGGGGGGGGGGGGGAATGTAACGGAATCGGTTTTTATGTATCTAAAATTATATGTTAGATGGCTTATTTCAATTTACAAATCATTTTCATTGTTATTATTTTGCTTTGTTTGTATCCAGGGTAAACTAAATAGTGTAGTTGATTTCTATTGGTTAATCACTAAGGGTTCTCGGTGTTTTACATAAGATAAATGATTAAAAGCTTTTCTTTTCTTCTCAATAGTTGTTTGGATTAAAATATATTCGAGTGCACCTTTATATACAAGTTTGTATCGAAGAAGTCTGTTGTTATTTATGTATTATTGTCATTTTGTTTATTTTCTTTGGTTACATCTTCTGACATCAGACTCGGACTTCTCTTGAACTGAATTTTAATGTGCGTATTGTTATGCTTTTACTTTTCTACACTGGTTAGAGGTATAGGGGGAGGGTTGAGATCTCACAAACATGTTTAACCCCGCCGCATTTTTGCGCCGGTCCCAAGTCAGGAGCCTCTGGCCTTTGTTAGTCTTGTATTATTTAAATTTTAGTTTCTTGTGTACAATTTGGAAATTAGTATGGCGTTCATTATCACTGAACTAGTATATATTTGTTAAGGGGCCAGCTGAAGGACGCCTCCGGGTGCGGGAATTTCTCGCTACATTGAAGACCTGTTGGTGACCTTCTGCTGTTGTGTTTTTTTTTATTTTGGTCGGGTTGTTGTCTCTTTGACACATTCCCCATTTCCATTCTCAATTTTATATTGTATCGAAGTACGCGGTTGGTTAAAGTTGTTATTTCTTCACCTGTAATTATTATATAAAGTAGATATTTTATTAATTCGGCCGCTTGATCGTATAAAGCCAAGGTCTGTATATGACATAAATGGACATTTGGTTTGAATAAAACCGCCGTTGTTTATCTTTATTATTAAGGGCTTACGGGTGTATTATACCCCGATGTCTGAATAAGATACTGCAACTTGGTTTGAATAAAACCGATATGCTTTATTTCTTAGGGTGAAACTTCGTTGCTTTATTTTGTCAGGTTTTAGTCCATAGCGTGTTCTAGTAAGAATTGAGTAAAGAAGCTTTTATATTTTCGGGGGTTTGAATTTAAGATTTAATGAGATAACGATAGAGTTGACCAGTTTAGGGTATTTACGGTAAAATGCAATTTGTTTAGAAGCCGAAACTTAATATTCATTTTACATTTTGATAAGCGCTTTTACATTATTTTACAATGTAATATTTTATAATCCTGGTACTTTTGATAACTATTATGTAACTTTGATACTTTGTATTGTTATTGCAATATTATTTACATCTGTTGATATTTTGAGAGACCTTATTAAATTATATAAACTTACTTATCTCGATCTCTTCAGCCAAGGAGGGCCCAGTGGTTTGAACCTTTACCTATATAAGGTTATAGACGATTTTATACAATTTATAGTCGGAAATAAGAAGTAGACTTGTGTTTCGGGAATTTATTATTTCCGAGCCATAACCGAGATCAATTACGCTTAATTTAATATAATCGTCCGATTACAGGTGTTTCAATTTGTAGTTAATAACTTAGAGATATTGAGGTCAATGTCAAGTATTGATTTATCAGTGTACTTATAGGTAAAGGTGTGTTCGAAGAGTAGACACACGTATTTACGGAATTGTTGATTTAGACACACTATAAAAAGGAACTCGTCATTACTTTGTAGAAAATACCAGTTTTAGAGGCTGAGTTAACATTATAGCTGACTTTAACAATTAAAACCCACAGATAATAAAAGAAAGATATTTTAAACATAGACAAATCCTGAGGTTAAACCGTCTCCTGTTTCAAATGGACAGAGTCACAGGACTTAAAAGTCACAAATGCCAAACAATTTTGACATTTAGATTATTTAACAAAGATTTGCTCATCTTTGAATTTCTTTTGATAAATTTTGTGTACAAAGTTGGTTCTTATTCAACAATTCCATAAATATACAATTAAGTATTTTTGAAGAAATAAGCGGTTTATATTGTGCCTTTTATTCTTGGGTTACTCATAAACAGGAGGGGAAGATTAATAGTACATCAAGCATCAAATTTATTTTCGATACACCTGTGTAATATCCCAAATAATTTTGTTGGTAATGTTATACACAATTGCTACTGATATCCATGTAGTAATTTCAAATCAGTGTTTAACCGACCGTGCAGTCAAGGTCGTTAAAAACTTCCATTTGTTGCATATCAGTGTAATGAACGAAATGTGGTACATGTCTCGTAACTTAAAACCCAAAATATTTGAATATATGATGGCCAAATACCTATTCGTGAAATAGTAGACGCCACTCTGTTCACTTGGTAACGGTAACGTGCATTTCTTAAACTTTTAATATTAAAGTAGTAGCAACGACAAATGTAATTTTATTCACTTGTGGAGAGGAAAAAGTTATTATTAAATATACATAACATATTACCCGTTTTTCTCCAAGCATACATAAAGCATGTCTCGTGAGTTAATTTTAATTCCTAAAGCAAGATACGAGTCTTCAATCAGAGAACAAGAATTGGAGAAAGAGGAGAATAAACTACCCACATTTCAACATAATAAAGAACTGGTTGAAAAGGAAGAATTAGAAAAAAAAATTGACAATAAATCAAACACAGCAGACCAAATTGATACGCATGCTATAGAGGATACAAGTGATAAGGTGAAAATCAAAAGAAAAAAACAAAAGAGCGATGCAAGAAAGCAAAATGGTGGTGGTCAGCCATATCTTACAATGTCACCAAAACATTTTTTAATCATAGAAATAAAGTTACAAAACAAACCTCGAAAAAAAATGGTTATCCTTCCCGTTATAATAATTCATAGAACGAATTCACCATCACCAGCCTATGAAAAAGAAAGAATAAAATTGATGACATCATCAGTTTGGAATGCTAATCTCTTATAAAAACACCTAAGAAGTCTTAACCATCGCTCAGTGTAAGATGAAACCTTTAGCTTGACACCATGGCGCAGGCATATATTAATCGTGTATTTTCAAATGGGGATAATCTTACAGAAAATCAAATTCGTGAACTAAGATGTGAACTTGCTAGCAAAAACGAATTCAGTGACTGTAATGAAGACTTATTAATACAAACAGCCGATGAAATAGAAAAAGTATATTATTCCGAAAATAAAAAACGCAAACGGGACTTGAAAGAAAACATAAGTAATAAAACAACAAAGTTGGACTCAAAATTCATATGTGATTTGTGTGATAAAGTATTTAAACATGCTTGCACATTGGACCGCCATCTACAGGCCCATTTTTTTAAGGAACACGTGTACAACATGTAAGAAATCCTTCACTCGGAAATCGAATTTGAAGAGACATGAACAAAAATGTGTAAAATTGGAGTTAAAAAAACCTTCAGTTGCATCTTCGACATCTACTAACAGAAAAAAGAAAAGTGGGCTTACCTGTAATCATTGTGGGATACCTTTTGATAATTACGATGATCTTTTTCATCATGTTTCCGCCAATCATCCATTAAATCAATCTGGTGGTCACAAGGACACCACTGCTATAGAAGATACTGTATCAACTGTAAAAGACAACAAATAAGATTCAAAACTCAACAAGAAACGATTCCACTTTCGGAAAACTGCTTTGAATAAAACAGTAAACCAAACATCAATCATCCCATATGCTAACGAAAAGTATGATCTTCTACAATTCTTGGCTAATACAAAACAGGATGTTGATAACGAGTTAACTAGACGGAGAGCAGAACAACGAAACATTAAATGGTATGTAAATGCTAGAGTAGAAATGGTGCGTGATGTTGATGAAGGAAATCAAGACAAAGCACAGCCACATTTTCGCAGTAAGAATTACATTTCTTTATCAGATGAAAACAATGATCACAATCTAAACGAAGCTTTTCAAAGTGTTAATCGATCGCTGGAGGAATTCATCAATAAAGGATCTAACTGGATATTAAACAAAATTATTAGTTTAGAAATACATACTGTCCCATACTCACCTATAGCGGGTTCTAGCTACATGAAGTTACCTGCAAAACTATGTGGGACTGGTGGAATCATCAACATCAAAAACGGTGATCAGAAGTGCTTTCTTTGGTCTATTTTAGCGGCATTACATCCAGTTACGGATCATCCAGAAAGAGTTGGGAAATATTTAGATTATGAGAACGAACTCATTATGAAAGATATAGAGTATCCCGTATCTCTTTCCCATGTTGAAAAGTTTGAAAAACAGAATTATATTTCAGTTAATGTATTTGGGTTTGAAGATGGTGAAGTTTTCCCATTATATTTATCGAAATTAGGGAATGGATATACTGAAGTTGACTTGTTATACCTCTCTAATGAAAATGGCTCACATTACTGCTGGATTAAACGGTTAGATCGTTTTCTTGGATCTGTGACTAGATTCCACACTAAACGTTTTTACTGTAGGCGGTGTTTGCATGGATTTATCAGAGAAGATTTATTACATGCTCATATAGTTTACTGCAATAAATTTGATTTTCAAAGAGTGACGTACCCGAAAGAAGGGGGAAATGACATTTTGAATTTCAAAGACCACCAAAAAATGATTCGTGTCCCATTTGTTATTTATGCAGATTTTGAATGTTTTGCTCGAAAAATTAGTACATGTCAACCAGATCCGCAAAAGTCATCGACTACACATACAAAAAAATTTGAAGCCTGTGGGTTTTCATATGTAGTGGTTAGTTCTAATGATAAATACACCAAAACCCCAGTTGTATACAGAGGCGAGGATGCAGTTACACAATTTTTTGAGAAAATATTGCAGGAAGAGGAATACATTACAGAGACATTGAGTGAGATTGAACCCTTAATTATGAATCCAAATACTGAGAATCAATTCAAAAATGCAACAAATTGTTACATGTATGTATGTAATCGGTTTTTTACTGGCCAACTCATCAAAGTTCGCGACCACGATCATTTAGGGATTAATGGAGATGTGGATTCGCCTGACTATAGTAATTATAGAGGAGCTGCATGTCAAAGTTGTAACCTCAATCTCCAACATCCCCCCTTTACTCCTGTCTACTTCCACAATTTACGGAATTTTGACTCTCATTTACTATTGAGTGAAGCAGGGAAATACAAAGACAAAAAACTAACATGTATACCAAACAATATGGAGAAGTACATTTCATTTTTATTAGGAAAATTACGTTTCTTGGATTCCTATCAATGTATGAGCAGTTCCTTGGAGACATTAGTAGATAATCTAGCTGTTGACGGTTTACAACATTTCAAACAATTTCGGAAAGCTTTCCAGTCAGCTGATTTAGCTAAATTATTGCTTCGAAAAAATGTTTACTGTTATGACTATATAGATTGTATTGAGAAATTCAATGAAACAGAATTACCACCCAAAGAAGCCTTTTACAATTCTTTAACAAAAGAGTCAATTTCAGATGAAGATTATGAACATGCACAAACCATGTGGGATACTTTCAACATGAATCATTTGGGGGATTTTCATGATATGTACGTGCTTACTGATACATTACTTCTGTGTGATGTTTTTGAACGATTTAGAGACATGACCTTAGAAAAATACAAACTGGATGCCAGTCATTTCTATACCAGCCCAGGACTAGCTTGGCAAGCTGCACTAAAAATGAGTGGAGTCTGTTTAGAATTGATTACCCTTATGTATAATATGTGGGAAATTGGAACTCGAGGTGGAGTCAGCATGGTTAGCAAAAAGTATAGTAAAGCAAACAATGAATACGTAGATGGTTTCGATGATACAAAAGACCCCAATCACATCATGTACCTCGATGCAAATAACCTTTATGGTTGGGCCATGAGTCAACCTTTACCAACAGGATTCATGCATTTTTTTTATCGGAATCAGAGATTGAAGATTTTGATCTTCAGAAAATAGCTGTCGATTCGAAAGAAGGGTATCTTTTAGAAGTTGATTTGGAGTATCCAAACCATCTACACGATCACCATAATTGCTATCCATTGGCACCAGAACATCAACTTATTCAGGATGAAGACCTATCTCAATATAGTAAATATTTATGGGGAAAACTAAATGGTGAAAGCCAGGCGAGGGTGAAGTCCAAGAAGTTAATCCCCACTCTGAAGAACAAGAAAAACTACATCATTCACTATAGAAATCTACAATTATATCTAGACCTAGGGATGAAGATTACTAAGATTCACAAGATTCTTGGATTTCATCAAATGCCATGGCTTAAAACATACATAGATTTCAATGCCAACATGCGAAAAAATGCCAGAAATGAGTTTGAAAAGGATTTTTTCAAGTTAATGTGTAACAGGTAAGTCATCAAATTTAGGCCTTTTTTTTTTCTTTATTAATTATTATTCATTATTTTTATTATAAATTGTATTAATTTTCAATGATTGGTGTGAACATTTTTAATTTCTACCTATTTAATGGTAATTCAATCACTTGCAATAATTTTTTTTCTTTTATATTTATAAAACTAACACGTTTGATTTTTTTTGTCTTTACAGTGTCTTTGGGAAATGTATGGAAAACTTGCGAGAAAGATTTAATTAAAGTTTAATCCATTCTGAAGAAAAGCTCAAAAAGTTTGTGTCCAAGCCATCCTTTGAAATAATTCAAATTTTCAATGAAGATCTTGTAGGAGTTCAAAACAAGCAAGTCAACTTGATATTAAACAAACCCATTTATGCTGGACAAGTCATTTTGGATCTCTCAAAGCAATTGATGTATGAATTCCACTATAAAGTTATAAAACCAATGTATGTAGACAACGTTAATCTTTTATTTACGGGTACGGGTATGTTTTTATAATTTAGCTTGAATTTATTTTTGAAGAACCTGTTATAGTATTCATTTTTTTCTTTCTGTCTCTACTTTCAATTCAATTAACTCTGTCTTATTAAGGTACCAGTTGATGCTTTAAATTTAGTAGTTTATTTAACATTAGACATAACAATTGTTTAAACTTTTTATAGATTGGTATCTAATAACTTAATGATTTTCACCTTCTATTACAGACTCTCTATGCTATGAAGTAAAAACTGATGATATATACAAGGATATGAAAACCATTCACAATTTATTGGACACATCAAACTATGAAGAAGGCCACCCACTTTATTCTATTACAAACAAAAAGGTGCCCGGAAAAATGAAAGATGAACTTGGGGGTACGTAAACAATTTAATAATGTCTTGATAAGGTTAACGGATTTTAACTATTTTAATCTGAAATTTTATAGGTCATCTAAATAGAATTATATAAAAAAAAAAAAAAAAAAAAAAAGAAACCTTAGAGACAAGCACGAGATCAAACAACATAAAAACAACCACGGAAACGGCTTTTTGTACGTTATATATCATAACTCCGTGTTGAAGGTCGTACTACAACCTCAGTGTATCTTGGATGGGTAGTTGCCTCATTAGCACGCACCCCTTACTTATAACAAACAATGTAAAACAAACACAGGAAACTATAGACCAGAAGCACTTCACCACCGAAAAGCGATAATTCCATGTAGTTTTAAAATGTCAATTTAAATACGCAAATAGTATTTCTAATAATTAATTAATGAAACTTCTTATTCAGGAATACCTATTAAAGAAGCTATTATGCTGAGACCTAAGATGTATAGTATTACTTATGCGGAAACTCGGGTAGATGAAAATGGTGACATTATTACATCTGAGAAGGAAAAGAAAGTAGCAAAAGGAATAGTGAAATGTGAAATAAAAAAACCTTACGTCATGCTATGTATAAACAATGTTTGATTGAAGAAACCACTACGATGAATTCAATGCGGTCTATCCGTAGCAACAACCATGAACTTTTTATTGATACCATTGTCAAAAAAGGACTGTGTAGTTTTGATGATAAACGCTATTGGAAAAATTCAATTGAAAGCTTCGCATTTGGACATTATAAAATTAATTGATTGTTTGACCAATGTTATTCTTATATAAATAAAACAAATTTATTGAATATGATTTAATTGATCAATGATGCATACTGGTGGAATGTTGACATAAGTATTTATTTACAAAATCTTATGTCTGCAAAATTGATTTGTCATCATATAGAGTCCTATAGTTTCTAGTTAAATGGGGTGTAATAGAAGTCATCTAGTATTTCAGGGGGTATATTTTCAACAATTTCATCCTGACTTGGTGGTGTTACGTCCTCATACTGATAGTGTGCTGTAATCTTTGGCTTTTTTTATGTTGTCTAGATTTAAATCATTATTCTGGGGTCTCTTAGTCCCTGTTGAGGCAGTAAACATTGCAGGTTGTTGGGTTGCTATAATTTGAATTTCTGTCTGTTGATTTGGTGGACAAAGTATAGGCTGATGTTGTGCTCTTTGTATGGGCGAGGCATACCCATAGGCATTGCTTGTTGATGGTGTATGATGTTGTTGTGGCTACGGGAAGAAAAAGAAAAAAAAAACTTTTTTTAAAGTTTGAATAATCGATCACTTTTAGCTAAAATTTAAAGGTTCATGCAAATTAAAAGTTTGTTGAGAGGTTACCATAAAAATTATACAGATACCAACTATTTTTTTTAATTAGAAAAAAAATAGATTAACACAAGTAGTTATAAACTACACGTTCCAGAACAAAAGAAAAAGTGGCTACACGTTCCAGAACAATAGATCCAACCAGTTTCAACCAGGCTCAACCACCCTATTTTATTACTACACGTTTCAGATCAAAAGAATCCGCGGTATTTGCTTATCCTATTGTTCTGGAAAAGGTAACACATTTTTAGGGCGGAGTCTAAATACTATTGTTCCAGAAAAGGTTGAATGTTACAAAGAACCCGACACGCTGTGAAAGTTGTACAAATAATTACACCTGTCAATACAACTATAAAATTAAATAAATATACTAATATTCACTAATCGAAATCGGTACTAACACAGTCCACTCAAAAACTATTCATATATAATAGATTTCACTTGTAAAAGAATCTCATTTCACAAATTTTCACCAACGCAACATGTCACTTCCACACATAAATTCTGTCGAATATATACCAGAAAATATGAGATTTTGCGACAAATCTTTATCATCAAGTTTATCTAACCTTTACCAACACTACAACATCCATATTAATATATTAAAATGGATTGGTGCAATATCTCTATTAGTATTAACAGCATCTACCCATACTGTTTCTACTAATTTATATAACTTTGAAAAAACTCTACCTAATTCATCTTATACTATAAATGATCATAATCTACCAAGTTTCAATACCACAATATGTAGATATATGAAATTGTTCAGACTTCCGGATGATTATATTGTAACAGTCTGCAAATATGTTGACAACAGTATTCTTCTAGACATTAGACAGCTACTCAATAACAAGCCAACAATCAAAGGAGTTACTCTGACCATAATCCAATGGAAATATTTACAATCTATAAGACAACATCTCAATAGAGCCACTGAAGAAGCAAGACATCAATAGACAAATTGTTCAAATACTGCATTCATAGTTTGTGTAGGTAAATATATCTGTATTTTTTTTTTGTTTATATGCTAAAAGCTATAACTTCTACTTTTCATAAGAAATAGTATCTATCATTGAACAAATGTCAACATTTTCAGGTGTTACTTATACAACATCAAAGACCTATGTCAAACTTTATTCTTCTAAAAGATAATAGTAACATGTTAGCACTTATTTACTAGGTAATGGTATATTAATCTCCTTTGTATTATAATGGAAGCAAGTACTTATTATTTACCATTAACTATCACTTTCAAATAGGATCAAAGTGTGAGGATAATGAAAACTAACAATAGCTGTCAATACTAACATCACTCAACAGGAACTTACCCAAATGTAACACCTTTCTACATGTTCAAAGAAAAATACTAAACATCCAAATTCTTTCTCTCAAAATAACAAACGAATTAAGTCAAATTTTTTATTTTAACAACATAAAAACATATATACATAACAACTTAATGTAGCACCATATATTAATTTTTTAAGAACACATCGTCTTTCATATAAATAAAAATCATTTTCTTTTTGCATATATTATAAATCAGTTGTAAGAAAATCAGCACCAATTGTTTTTGCATCATTTTAAATATATATCCACTCAAAATTACTATATATATTTTTTTTAAAAGATATAGATTAAGATTATGTAAAAAACTTCATCGTTTGAGAAAGATAAAAAACTTACTTCATTTTATACTTGTAAATGCTACATATAATATTTTTAATAGAACACAAACTAATAATAAAACTATATCAAACTAACACTACAAAAGTTTGATAGATCATAGAGAATGATATTATAATACTATACTATCATATAACTGAAACTATTCGATACATAACATTCTCACTTAAAACAAATCATTTACATTAAACACCTGAGAGATATAAATGATGAATAAAGACCCATCTGAGAAATAAAAAAAATATATAAAAACTGTGCTTATAAATATCACATAAAATATACTAAAAAAAAGCACAAACTAAAATGAGACAGTAAAAACAAATCTCATATAATAACAAAACTATATAAAGCTTACACTTTAAAAATCTGAGAGATCATTAAGGATGATATGATAATTCTATAATATAAATGGAATGATTTGTAACATTTTTACCTCCTTTAAAACAAAACATCTACAATGTCTATATAACTTCACAGATGTTACTATTACATGAACACTAAAAGATACTTAAAATCATCTTGGAAAAAAAAGGAATGAAATCACATCATCTTTTAACATATTAAAAAAAATAATAACATAACATATACATATTATATACATATTCTATAAAAAGTTCATTTACTTCCAGCAGTTTCAGGTTTTCATTCACAAGTATCAACATAAATCATATTATAAAAACACTATCAGATATTTTCTTCTTTGAAATTCATTTAATCAAACCTAAATAGTATCATGTTTTTATCAACTTTTAAAATTAATCTAAATATTGAATCATTATTTCCTTCATTGTTTTCACTCTAGTATATAAAAAAATTTCAATATGTACATTTATACAAATTTTATAGAATGTATTTTTTTTCTCTCTCTCAAACTATTTTAAATTTTCACTTTAATCATGAAAATTGATTATGATAAAAATGTACACATCTGAGAAATTTTTTTTTATCTTTAACACATATTTTAATCTTTTCACGACACCTATAACCCTTTTTTGTAGCCAACCCTTTTCACTTAACACATATTTTAATCTTTTCATGACACCTATAACCCCTTTTTGTAGTCAACCCTTTTCACACATTTAAATCCTAATAGACAATTTAAGATTATTTGTTTTACTATATAAAGAATTAACTTTCTTTCATATATTCATTCACTTGAAAAACAACAATTTATTATGGAATTTACAGAGGCGATGAGGGAGTTTGTATTGGTAGAGTTGAGATATTATCCATATTCACTGATTACAAATTTGAATACTTTTCCTTGCAGTATATGTAATGGGAATGCTGAAATACGCATGGAGAGAGATTTGTTGAACAAGCTACCTATGGAGGAGAATTCATTCAGTACATATTTAAAGGAGATTTACCATCAGATGCTGCATCTATCACATAATCAAATAAAAGAAAACTTTTATAATGTGGACACTATCAAACTTTGTAATGTTCAATATATTGCAACAAAGATAATGGAGAAGGACAAATATGGATTCGGAATAGGGAGACATGTTCATGATGCAATTTGGAAAATGTTATTTGAAAGGTAAGTTTTACAAATTAAGTCTCACAACAGGATTACGAATACGTTGAGATCTTCGTAAGTTGGGTTGTTGATCCATTTGCTGTTGAGGTAACTGTTGAGGTAATTGTTGAGGTAATTGTTGAGGTAACTGTTGAGGTAATTGTTGAGGTGCATATAATTGTTGATGATTAGGTCGTTGCTGAAGTAAATTATGGTTATTTTGTAGGATTGATTGATTGTTGGTTGCTTTACGCCGCATTAGCACAAAAAGGCTATATCGCGGCGAGAGCTAATTCGAATATTTTTACAATTTAAAGCATATTTTAAAATAAGACAAAAAGTCAATATACTAAAATTATTGACTAAAGCAAATTGAGTATATACAAATAAAAATCAAAAGTAAAATAACGTGATAAAAATTAAAATCGATTTAAATAAAATAACATTTTTATATTTTATAATAAATTCCAATTTCTTTTAAAAAAGCAACAATATTTGTAAATGGAACATCATTAAATAAATCATACATATTATTGACATTGAAATGCTTCTTACGAATATCAGCAAAGTCAATACAATTAATTAAAACATGTTTAATAGTATAATTGCAGTTGCAAGGAACACATTGTGGTTCATCTTCATTTTTTAAAAGATACTCGTGTGTTATTCTATAACTATTTTCAAAACCCTTGCAATACAAACATGTGAAGTAGATTTCCCGACTCCGAAGTACTGTCCAGGCTCTCTGAATGTTTCATTGTTGGCCATGTAACACAGAAAAAGTAAGCGCTGTTTTCGTGGCGATATTTGTTCATTTCCTCCTCTGTGTTCAAATATTAATTTCGGTTGAATTGCCTCATGAATGGTTTTAAACATGTCCTTGCTGATTCTAAAATGTACCCTGTAGTCCTCACTAATGAACCTTGGAATAACTCGTTCCGTATAGCCTTCAATACGAGGTACATCCCAGCGTTTCCCGTGCAGTAACTGAAAAAGGGCTCCCATTACATTATTGTGTGATAATAGTTGAATCGGGAGTGTACAATGGTCATTTTCATTTAAAAACGTTTCACACAAAATTGTTATGAGAACAGGATCATCCATGTTTGTTGAGACTCTACTCTAGAGTAAAGTGTTTTGGCGAAATAGATCGTGCGCATATTATAATGAGGTAATTTTTAGATCAACTCTACACTAGAGTTAACTAGAGTTTTTCACCCGGCCACTTTCTTCGACGAGCTATTTTTAATCTACCTGTGTCATGTAGGCTTAAATTCCAATGTTCAATACTAACAACGACAAAGTTATTTTCAATCTACCTGTGTCATGAAGAACCCCCCCCCCCCCCCCCTTATATTGTTAAACATTGTGCTTGTTGTATTCTTGTATTTGTCTTGATAGATATTTTTTGGTTTATTTTTCTTTTATAACATTGTGTCTTAATCATATTGAATCACTTGTAATCATTTGTATGTAATTAATGTTGATTGTTCTGCTCCTTGTGGGCGCTTTGATTAGCAAGAAAATATATTTGAATTTTTTTGAAGGTTTTAATTCATATGTTCAAAACTAACAACGACAAAGATATTTGTATGTACCTGTGGCACGTGGGCTTTAATTACCAGAATAACAGTTATCTAGTGACAGGCAACGCGCATGATGGTTGTAAGAGTTATATAGATCCACGAATACAATTAGCTCATTATCCTTCGTCTTCACAATAATTTCTCAAACGGTTCAATAGTTGCAGTGAAATACCTGCATTTATTAAAGAGCTATATTTATCTTCTCGTACAGATATGAATAACGAGTGATGCGTTACTTTGCATTTTTTTTTTATCAGCAGAGGTATTATCAAATATAGTTGACTATGCGGTATGGTCTTTGCTCATTGTTGAAGGCCATACGATGACCTATAGTTGTTAATTTAGAATTATTTTTGTCTCTTGTTGAGAGTCGTCTCATTGGTAAACATACCACATCTTCTTAATTTAGGAATAGTTCTAATTGCTGTTAAAAAGGGAACCTATATTTTTGCCTTTTCTTCAAATAAAGAACTAAGTTGTGCTCTAATTTTTTTATTTCATCCTCACCATTCTTTCTCTTCGTATAATGACTTCTATTATATATATATATATAAACAGGTACCAAAACTTGATGATTTATTGGAACCTATGATCAGAGAGTCTCTTAAACAAAAAGCATTTAGGTCACGGAATAACCATGTAGACAAATATATGGCCAGCCCTACAAGCACATAGAGACACTTGGTTCACAGGGTCAACTAGCGTTAAGAATGAACAAATTTTAAATGCTATACATGCTACAAGGAAATAGGATCTTTAATATTATTAATCGTATTATTTTGGCGATTAGTGTATAATTGTAGAGAGCCGTGGTGTAGTAGTTAGTGTATCGGACTACTAACACAAAGGTTCCTGGTTCGATTTCCGTTTGGGATGAAAATTTCAGGAACTCAATTTTCGACTCTCCCTTGACACCATTTGCTAGTATGGTCTTGAGGAAACGATGTTAGTCCGTCGGAAAGGGACGATAAATGGCTGACCCGTGTTAAGAGAGAGCCATATCTCTTGCACGTTTAAGACACCCTTGTAGATTTCGAAAAAGAGTAGGCTAATGCCGCTACAAGGCAGCACTCGCACCCGCAAAGTGGAAAGGGATTAATATAAGTTGTAAAACTTGTTTCCTAATCCACTATAAATAAATATGAACATGTTTTGCCAATAGCCATGGTATACATTGTGTTTGTGTGATGGTAGCAAAAATGGTAGTTCCATCACCTGACATAAAGTCTACCTCAATTGATGAAACCAAACAACAATTAAAGGAAGACAAAGCAACAACTGACCTGGCCATTCAAAGAAAATCAATAAAAATATATGTAAACAATACAAATTTCAAGACAATTGATGTGAATAAAAAGAAAACTATTTTACAAGCACTCACAGTGTGCATTACATATTTGTAAGATAACCAACATTTTTCAAAACATTAAGCATGATATGAAAGCGAAAGCAACAACCGCTATTTCCAAGCAGAAAATCCCAAATTCCCAAATTGATCATGACTATTCAGTAAGCCGAAAGTGTGTTCTGAAAAAACGGGGGCGTTAAGATAATGATGACTGCGGTTTCAAACCTACCCACAGAAAGAAAGGATTTATTCGTAAACCATTTCAATGAAAAAAAATATGAAATATACTTATTTTGAGAAACTGCTTTTTCTTGATATTCACTCAAAATTTTGATGTTACAATGGTGCCTAAAGGCTTTAAAAGTAGGACATATACAGTTTGCTCTTGACATGTTTTGCAAAGATATTGATGTTACCAAATTTATACAATTTAATATAACAAATACTTATACCTAATAAAGATTTTTTGAAGCAGATACATTGGCTAATTATTACATTGAACTAGGTCTGTTTGCTGTCTCAAGTAGGGAATTTTTTTAAGCAAATGATGAAATATGTTTTAAGTTAAGATAATACGTGTGAAGTGTCTAATAAATCATTACCTTGCAGCATTGTCTCTATTGTCTTCCAAGAGGCCTCAAAAACTTTCCCATGCATTGCCTTGTTAACATTTGTTTTATTTAGTTCGCCTATATCATGGCCAATAATTTCTCTGCATATAAAAATTAAGACAATAATTTTATTATTACAGCACATTTCTTTGCCTACATATTTTATATAATGACACCATTTTCATTCTCCTAGTTTTCATAAGAATCATTTAATCTAAACAAAGAAACGACTTTACAAGAACGCATTTTATTTTACTGACTTAAATATTCTTTTTAAAATGTTTTAATATGTTGGTACTATAATGCTTAATTTATATAATTAATAACAAAAATTGTATTCAATAATTTCTAATGCTTCCTAGCTACAATAAAAAAAGAGCATGTTAAACCGTTGAAAAATAAATGAGAAAAGCTATGTTATACATAGCAACAATAAAACATAGGACCAAGTCGAATTGTAAGGCCAAATAAAATAGTAAATCTTACATCAATAATTATAAGTCTATTGTTCTACCTAGCTTTCCGATAAAAATGTAGTGTGGATTGTTTCAATTTTCAAATCCAATATCTGCATATCGTGACCACATGTCTCAAAATCCCATATTTGCATTAGGTGACCAGAGGTCCTCAAATCCAATATCTGCATAACATAACCAGATATTTCACAAATCCATTTTCTTCATAGGGTGACCAGAAGTTCACAAATCAAATATCTGCATAAGGTGACAAGAGGTCCCCAAATCCAATATATAAATAAGGTGACCAGAGGTCCCCATATCCAATATCTGCATAAGGGGACAAGAGTTCCGTAAATCTAATATCTGCATATATGACCAGAGGTCCCAAATTCAATATGTGCATAAGGTGACCAAATATAACCAAATCCAATATCTGCATAAGGTGACCAGAGGTAACCAAATTTAATATCGACATAAGGTGATCAGAGGTCCTCAGATCCAATATCTACATAAGGTGGCAAGATATAAAACAAATCCAATTTCTTCATAGGGCCACCAAAGGTCCCCAAATCAAGTATCTGCATAAGGTGACCAGAGGTCCCAAAATCCAATATCTGCATAAGGTTACCAGAGGTAACCACATCTCATATATGAATAAGGTGTCCAGAGGTAACCAAATCCAATATTAACATGAGGTGACCAGAGGTCACCAAATCTTATATTAACATAAGGTGACCGGAGGTCAGAAAATCCAATATTTACATACGGTGACCTCTCTGATCACCGAATCCAATATATGAATAAAGTGACCAGAAGTAACCCCATTCTAGCATATAAAGTCCAACAGAGATAACCAAATCCAATATAAACATAAGTGACCAGAGGTAACAAAGTTAAATATAATCATAAGGTGACCAGATATAACCATATCCAATATTAACATAAGGTGACTAGAGTTAACCAAATCCAATATAAACATAAGGTGACCAGAGATAACCAAATCCAATGTAACATGCGGTGACCGTATATAAACATTAGGTGACTAGAGATGATTAAATCTAATATATGAATAAGGTGACCAGAGGTAACCAAATCCACTATTAACATAAGGTGACCAGAGGTAAAATAATCCAATATAAACATAAGGTGACCAGAGATAACCAAATCGAATTTAAACATAAGGTGACCAGAGATAACCAAATCCAATATTAACATAAGGTGATCAGAAGTAACAACATATAATATGTGAATAAGGTGACCAGAGGTAACCAAATCTGAAATATGAATAAGGTGACCAGAGGTTACCAAATCCAATATATGAATAAGGTGATCAGAGGTAACCAAATCCTATAGATGAATAAGGTGACCAGAGGTAACCAAACCTAATATAAGAATAAGGTGACCATCTAATATATGAATAAGGTGACCAGAGATTACCAAATCCAACATTAACATAAGGTAACTAGGGGTAACCAAATCTAATATATGAATAAGGTGACCAGAGGTATCCAAATCCAATATTAACATAAGGTGACAGAGGTAACCAAATCTTATATTAACATAAGGTGACCAGAGGTAACCAAATCTAATATATGAATAAGGTGACCAGAGGTAACCAAATTCAATATCAACATAAGGTGACCAGAGGTAAACAAATCAAATATAAACACAAGGTGACCAGAGATAACCAAATCTAATGTATAAATAAGATGACCAGAGGTAACCAAATCCAATATTAACATAAGGTGACAAGAGATAACCAAATCCATTATTAACATAAGGTGACCAGAGGTAACCAAATTTAATATATGAATAAGGTGACCAGAAGTAACCAAATCTTATATTAACATAGAGTGACTAGATGAAACCAAATCTAATATATGAATAAGGTGACCAGAGGTAACCAAATCCAATATCAACATTAGGTGACCAAAGGTTACCAAATCTAAAATAAACATAAGATGACCAGGGATAACCAAATCCAATATAAACATAAGATGACCAGAGATAACCAAATCTAACATATGAATAAGGTGACCAGAGGTAACCAAATCCAATATAAACATAAGGCGACAAGAGATAAACAAATCCAATATTAACATAAGGTGACCAGAGGTAACCAAATCTTATAATTACATAAGTTGACCAGAGGTAACCGAATCTAATATATGAATTAGACGACCAGAGGTAACCAAATCCAATATTAACATTAGGTTTTAGTTTTTTTTAGTTTAAACATATTTATTTATAGTGGATTGGGAAACAAGTTTTGCAACTTATATTAATCCCTTTCCACTTTCCAGAGGTCACCAAATCTAATATTGATATAAGGTGACCAAATTTCACCAAATCCAATATATATTAATAAAGTGACCAGAAGTTATTTCATTCTAGCATATAAAGTCCAACAGAGGTTAATAAAAACAAATTTTATGTTATGATGACCACATGTAATCAAATTGAATATTTGTGTAAGGTAATCATGAAATAAAAAACAAGAGGCTCTCAAGAGCCTGAATCGCTCACCTTAATTCTTTTGGTTAAATCTCTCATCAATGATTATTTTGGCTTATCAATTTATTTAAATGTTTTTTGGATCGTCCTATTTTCTTCAAAAGCCCCAAAAAATAATCATTTTCTCCTTATGTTCTATTTTAGTCATAGTAGCTATGTTTCTTGACATACAAGGAAATAAAATATAAAATTTATACTAGATACTCTGAAACTCATTTAGCCTAAGTTTGGCTGAAATTGATAGAGCAGTTTCAAAGGAGAAGATTTTTTAAAGTAAGTCAACATGATGAATAAATTGTGAAAAAAGTCTTTAAAGGGCAATAACTCCTTAAGGGGTCAATTGACAATTTTGGTCAAATTGACGTAATTGAAGATCTTACTTTGCTGAACATTATTGCTGTTTACAGTTTATCTCTATCTATAATAATATTCAAGATAATAACCAAAAACAGCAAAATTTCCTTAAAATTATCAATTCAGGGGCAGCAACCCAACAACAGGTTGTCTGATTCATCTGAAAATTTCAGGGCAGATAGATCTTGACCTGATAAACAATTTAACCCAATGTCAGATTTGCTCTAAATGCTTTGGTTTTTGAGTTATAAGCCAAAAACCATTTGGTTACTTCTGGTCATTTTTTAGTCACCTTCGGGACAGGTGAGCTAAAAAAGATTTGTTCAATCCAGCCTAAGTGGCCATTTTACCAGAAACGATTGCAAGTTTTAAGTTAAAAGAATAATAGTTGCAGCATTATATAAACATGGTGTATGTTTCCATCATATTAAAAGTTTGATACCAAAAATCAAATGCATACATACCACTCTCATCTACATTTTCTTGGGACTTCTGGAAAAAGATTTCCTTCTAGTCTGTGATTTGAACATTTAAAAAAGAAATCGTGTCATCACAAATGACAAACCATGCAAAATGAATGAAACAAATATTTTGCTTCGAATGACTTAATTAAACTTAAGTTTGTTTTATTCAATGTATTCAATTGCTCGGTATAAATATGTTAATTTTATTTACATATAATACAGACGTTGACAGGATCTAGATCTAGCGTATATTGCTAAATGGAAAGAAGAATGGTCTATTTTTAGTTTTCTATTTTTAAAAGTACTATATTACTACACAGAAAGAACTATTTATAGGGTGACCAGTGGCCACCATTCAGCGTAACTATTATCCTTGTGCAATAGGTTTCATGCTGAAACAAATATTCTCACAGAAAAACGGTGTTGAAAATGGACATGATTACATTTCCGGATGCGGGAATATAAAAAGTGTCTATGTCTATGACATGTGGATAATTCAGTCTCCTTTTTGTATTACCCCTCACTGGTGCAATTGCATGTTGACCTTATTTTGACCATAGCATGGTTTAACTGGTTTACAGTTGGATTATCATTGCAACCACCACTTGTCCTATGTATCCCAAAATGCTATTCAATTGGGTCTTGTGAAACGTTTACGCAATAACAGTCGTGTACACTCCACGACAGAACGAACAGTTATCTAAAAGCCTTCGAATGTTTGGTAGATAACTGCATTTGATATGTCTGTGTCTTGTTAAATTCTCCAGGTCTTACTTCAACACTTCCAATCATCAAAATACTTAAAAAAAAATCATCAGTGAGATAGTCCAACCTGGGATCATTTGGGTCTGTAAACGGTTTAAGATTATCCTTTCTCTTCTAGTGACCTTCATTCAAGTTTCTTACATTAAGACAGTCAAACAATGTGCCTATGTTGCGTATAAATTCTGCTGTAGCACTAGTTCTATCCCCATAAACCATGCTATCATATGATGTTTAAGATGAAAGGACTAGTTATATCCCCATAAACCATGCTATCATATGATGTTTAAGATGAATGGACATTGACGTTTTAATTGGTTTTCTGAAGTGCAAAGACTATTATTTTCAAATGGATTTGATGTTGTATGGGAAAATCAAAGTGTTGGAGATGCATAACTGTTGATACATTTATTTAAACAGAGACTTACAGAATTAAATTTACAAACTTGGTCAGATTATTTTGGCAACTCATCAAAGTGCTTTTTATTAAAAATAAAATTAGGATTATATTTGTATAAATGAAAATATATACATATAACTTTAGATATGATTTTTTTTCAATTTTATGTTCAAACCATAAGCTAGCTATAGAACAAGGGAAAATAGGTTGTGTAGAATTTGTAGCACAAATGAAAGAGAAGATGAATTCCATTTGGTACTTGTTTGTCCAATTTTGGCTGAGATAAGGAGAATATTTTACCATTGTGGTGTCAAAGTAATTGTAAAAGAGACACTTTAACTAGTCTTTTAAGAACAGAAAACTTAATAACTTTGAAAAATCTGGCTGTATTTTTGAAAAAAAGCTAAATGCTGTAGAGAAGAAGTCACCATGACTTAATAAAATGAAAATATACTTATAAATTAATAAATGTATAACAAATACAAGTTTATAAAAACTTTTTGAAAATTAATAAAAACGTTTAAGGGGGTAATATGTGTGTGTTGTATTGTTTAATATAGGTTATTATTGAACTGTTATCATAAATATACCGTGGGCTGGAGACCTGTTTTTGTACAATAAACTTGATTTGGTTTGAACTAAACATAATTCAAAATGAAAATCTCCGAAAGGTGATTTCTCATTGTCCTAAGTTCAGAGAACACCTACACATCAATTGGAACCATAACTTCAAAGTAATTATGGATTCCATTTAGGACTACGCCAGAGCATGGGCTAAACGAGAAGAAGTTCAAGTAAACACTTTGTCAGAATGTGTCAAAACAATCAGGTCTCTGATAAAACGTCGCATTCATAACTTGAAAAACTGTGTGAATGATCGACCCAAGTCCGTTTTCTGTGACAAATAGGCTGTAAAATGTTTATCATCTCTTCAAGATAAGTATGTTGTTGTTCCTGCGACAAATCTTCAAATAATATTGTCTTTATATGTAACTTGTATTACTACGAGTGTCTTGTAAACAAATTAGAAATAAATAAGCACTCATGTAATTACACATACAAAAACATATCACTTGGCAAGGATGAGTTTTTTGCGAATCATAAGTCTTTCATGGCTTCAATGAACATGGCATTGAACAACAAATCGGAGGACTTACCTTGTTTGTAATGGGTACCTAAACTTCACAAATTTCTTACAAACAAGGGTACATTGTTGGCTCTTCTGCATGTTCCACTACAGAATTTTCCATTAGATTGACTTAAATTCTGCCGCAGTGAATGAGGGTCTTCAGATATACTGTGAAATTGTTTACTCGCGTAGTGGTATTAACCATATGTGGATTTAAAAAAAAACTCTAAAGAATTTCTGGATAATTTGAATTATCGGGTCTTTTTCTGAAATTAATTCTATCAAAACTTTTAATTTTTCAACCCTGTATACCACTATTCTCCATGTGAAATTGAAAAACCGTCTAACAGAAATTATCCACAATGCTTTTCATCATACAAATGGTAGCATACGCTTTTACCATAAGGCATATTTTGTTAATAGGGAACTAAAAGGCAAAACATGCTGCACAGAGGAACAAGAGATCAGTATGCTGGAGTTTCTTATTGACAACATGTTAGTTGAATTTGGAGGTAGACTTTTTCACCAAATTGTCGGCATTCTCATGGGAACGATCTGTGCGCCTTTCATTACCAACAACTTCTTATTTTCATATGAATCGGAGTTCCTTCATACACTCGTCAAAAACAAGAACATCAAAGAAACCAGGTTATTTAATTTCACTTTGAGATATATTGATGATGTTCTTTCCATTAGCAATCCGGACTTTTCTGATTAGATTCAAGACTGCTAACTTTGACATTGAATAATTTTGTACATACAATTTAAAATTGTAAAACTAGTCTCATTTTTTATTGCTCGAGGCATGTAAAGTCGATGAGTTTGGGTATTTGTAAATTCAATTGTGAAATTTTTGTCTTTCAAGAGAAAAAAACATCCGTTTAAATGATAAAATAATTTGGACTTAGATGATTGGTAGAAGGTATGTTGGCAGTGTATGATTATTTGGACATTTTTTAAGTTTATTTCCAACCAAGGTTATTTCTTTGTTTGTCTCATAGACACAATTGTCTGACCATACCTTTCTATATTTTTTTCTCTTACTTTTATTTTTATTGGAGATTTTACAAGTTATCTCAGAGATATTTTCACCCCCAAGGGTGACTGGGGTGTAGAAATATGGTCACTTGGTCTTCTCCCGACCGGCAGTAAAACGCTTGCCGCAGTGGGGCGTCCGTTTGACTGTGCGGGATGTATCAAGTTTGCAGTCACGTCCGGTCAGAAGGGGGACATTAAATCCGATGTCTCGTGTAAGGAGAGTGCCACGCTCTTTGCACGTTAAGAACCCTTGCAACAACTCTTTAAGGGGTCCGTAGGTGGCATGTTGCAAGGCTAAATTTCTGTCCCTATCCAATAAACCCTCCTTTTCCGGTGGCAGTCAAAATTTCCCCGACCATCATCCCAGATGGCCTCTATTGTACAACCTACCTATTGCATTTATTGTGAACTTGTTCTCGTCCTGAATATGCATGAAATATTTGCCACTGGACGTTAAGCAACCAACAATCAATCAATCAATCAATCAATCAGAGATATTGTCAAAAATATTAGTTAAATTTTCAGTTGCATCACTTTCTGATTTCCCTCATACTCATTGAATTCAAAATTTAATATATCGTTTTAATATGCTCTGATGCAAGAGCTTTAAGTAGCAATTTTTGTGAATTTTCAGTCCATTTATATGTTTTCAAATCTTTCCATTTTTTTTTATACGACTTTTAAGGACAAAAATTTGTTTTTTTTATATTAAAATTTAAAGTATTTCACTGAGGACAGGCGACTATCACTTATTAATGCATAATCTACAGCACTGTATCCATTTATTGACATATAAGTATAGTAGCCTAGGCTATCCCCTAATAAAAACACAATCAGTTTTAAGAAAACTGTGTTCATTCTTTTATGTATTAATAAAAAGGTTAGTCCCTCGATGTAAACGTTAAACACAGACTGATTTCTTCATGTTTAGTTTAACCTGTTTATTATACAGGTATTCCATCATAAAGTTGTACTTTATTATATATTATCTGCATCTGTTTACCCTCAACTATTGTATTTGTATTTATATTGTAATTGTACTTTCTCTGTAGACCTGTATATAGTTTTTAGAGAATAAATTATCTACCTATTTAATAAGAATAAAACTGAATGTTACCTGTTTTGATTTTACCCAAGGACTGCATCCTTGATCTATTAACAATTTTGTTGTTTCAATCTGTCCAAACTGAGCAGCATCATGTAAAGCTGTTTCTCCATCAACAAAATGGAAAATAAAAATATAAACATGTTAATGGTGTGAGTAACAAAATCATGAGAGGAGTCAAACAATTTATCAAAATGTAGGAAATATAACATCAGGTAAGAAAATATCCAATTATATTAGTGTATAAACTATTAAATGGTAGATTAAGATATATAAATTCAATGTATATTTTCTGATTCAGTAAAACAAAACAGGTAAAAAAATAGTAAACTCTTAATTATATGTGTAACAAATTAAATAATAGCAACCCTCACTTTATATAAGTCAAACAAGTATTTGTTTTCCATTTAACTTGTATGATAAACAACATGATTTTATGTTGATTCAGTAGAATGATAAAACCCGTATGAACAAACCAGGCGTAATACACCCGTCAAGTAGGCGTAATCAACCTGGTTTCCGCCTGTAAACTTAAAACGACGCCTGTAGATGGCCAGGAATTGGAATATTTATAAAATGACGACTGGAAGAAAACATAATTCCAGGCGTAAAAAAATAATTTCTTGGCGTAAAATTTTTATTTCTGGGCGTCAAATGGCAGAAATTGTATTTGAATAAAATTAAGCCTTGAAATTGACCAGGAATTTTTTCACTGTTATTTTTCAATAGCAATATGAGGCGTAAAATTTAGATACTGAGATGTTAATTCTAAGTCTGAGGCGTAATTTTGTACTTAAGTATTTTTATGAAAAGTTACAAAGGCGTCAAAACTGTAGAAAAGTAGTCGTGTAATTTATTTATTCCCCCTCTCCTCCTCGTCTGAATTGAAAGCATTTCTTTACTATAAATAAGACAAAACTTGAAAAATAGGTTTGGTTGCTTGCATAAACTATTTCTTTTCTCTTGCAAAGTATGTTTAAATACATATAATATTATAAAATAAATGATTAATACTTATTATATATTGGTTTTTACATGTTAAATATTTTTTAATTTCCAACATGTTACGTACATTATGTACAAACGTACAAGAAATATAATATAGAACTGTATGTGATAATTAGTGATTAAGTCATGTTATTATGTACATATTTATTAAAATAAATATCAGTCAGACTCTAGCCTATTTGGAAAACGACAAATATAAGATGTTTTTGAACCCTCAGGTGATACATACATACAACTCTCATGTTCATGATAGGTACACACTGTGTAATTTCAGTCTTCTTGATTGACAAAATACCACTATGGTCAGAATAATTTACACACTTTAAACATTCAGTATATGCTACAACTGTGTTTGCTCTCTGCTCTTTACAATCTAGTCTTATAAAAAAGCACACTCTTCCAAAACATACTTTTCCATTGTGTTTGAACATAATGGCTGAATTATCTCTTTTTGTCATTCTGGCATATTCATACCATTAACTAAGTTATCATTCATTTCAATTCGTCTGAAGGTTGCAAAACAATCATTTGTCGGTACAAATCCAAATATTTACATAATGCATCTAATGCATGTTTTGTTAGTGTTCTCATTTTAATACTGCCCAAAATATATATTCCTTGTGAAATCATTTCCCCTCTTTTAAAGGTATTTGGGTATTCAATTGTTTTGTACAATTTGTCCAATTCAGTTCCCTCTACAATGAATTTTAGCTTTAGTTCAGGAATGTTTTGCACAAAAGACACACCAAAAACCAAATAAAGATCATACGGATCTTATTAATTATCGACCAATTGCTCTTACCAGTTGTGTCTGTAAAACACTCGAACGGATGGTCAATGATCGCCTTGTTTGGTTCCTGGAATCCAATGGGCTATAAGCCAATATCCAGTGTGGATTCCGACAGGGTCGCAGTACTCTTGATCATCTTGTTCGATTCGAATCATTTGTCCGTAATGGTTTTGCGAAAAATGAGCATGTGGTGTCGGTCTTTTTCGACCTTGAGAAGGCCTATGATACTGCATGGAAATATGGTATTTTAAAAGATCTATTTGATATGGGGTTGAAAGGCAATATGCCTAATTTTATTTCTAATTTTCTCTCTAACAGACAATTTAATGTTAGAGTTAATTCGACCATGTCTGATCTTTATGATCAAGAGATGGGTGTCCCTCAGGTCAGTATTTTATCTGTAACATTATTTAGTCTTAAAATCAACAGCCTTGTTGAAGTTTTAAAAAGTAATATTGAAGGTTCATTGTACGTTGATGATTTTTTTAATATGTTACAGAGGCAAAAATATGAATAACATTGAAAGACAATTACAATTATGTCTTGGAAGAATTGAAAAATGGGCCTCGGAAAATGGTTTTAAATTTTCCACTTCAAAAGCGGTCGGGATGCATTTTTGTAACAAAAGAACATTGCATCTTGATCCAGAACTAACTTTGTACGGCAACCCAATTAAAATGGTTGATGAAACCAAATTTCTTGGTTTACTTTTCGATAAAAAGTTAACCTTTCTACCTCAATTTATATAGATCTCTTGTTAGATCTAAACTAGATTATGGTTCTATAGTGTATGGCTCTGCAAGGAAGTCCTACATACAGATTCTCGATGCTGTGCATCACCAAGGTTTGCGTCTCTGTCTTGGCGCATTTAAAACCTAACCAGTTGAGAGTCTGTATGTAGAGGCTGATGAGCACTCACTCACTGACAGACGTTTGAAGCTTGGACTTCAATATGCTGTCAAACTAAAAGCCCATTCAGATAATCCTGCCTACAGCTGTGTTTTTAATCCGATTTATGAAGATATTTTTGCAAAACATGAAAATAAAATTCCTCCGTTAGGTTTACGTTTAAAACCACATTTAGCTTCTTTTGATTTAAAATCTGTTGCTCAAGTTCAAACTTGCAGATGTCCTCCATGGGAACTTCCCAAACCAAAAATGATATTTGATCTCCGTGAACACAATAAAAATAAAACAAATCCTCTTTTAATTCAGCAACACTATGCTGAAATTAAAGCCGATTATCTAGATTTTTCAACTGTCTATACTGATGGATCAAAAGATGGTGATAGAGTTGCATCTGCTGCTGTCTTCATGGACAGAGCTGCAACCCTCCGTTTGCCATCTGATGCATCCATCTTTACTGCTGAAGCAGAAGCAATAATTTTGGCTTTGAAATTTATTGCTTCTTCAGATAAATCCAAATTTATTATATGTTCGGATTCACTTTCATGTTTACAAGCTATACGAAATACTAAAATTAAAAACCCAACAATCCTGAAAATTTTATATGTAATGAGGAATTTAAAAATTCTTCTGAAAGAAATAATATTTCTATGGGTTCCGAGTCATGTTGGAATCCTTGGAAACACAGCTGTAGACCTAGAGGCAAAGAATGCCCTGGGTGACCCTCTATCGAACTGTGATATACCATATACTGATTTTAAATCTAATATTAGGGAATATGTTTTTAATATATTGAAAAATAAATGGAGTAAAAAAGATGATAATAAATTGCATGAAATTAAACCTAATTTAGGCAAACCTTTTAATAATATTATGTGCAGAAAAGATCAGTGTGTTATTACTAGATGCCGTATTGGTCATACTAGAATAACACACGAGTATCTTTTAAAAAATGAAGATGAACCACAATGTGTTCCTTGCAACTGCAAGTATACTATTAAACATGTTTTAATTAATTGTATTGACTTTGCTGATATTCGTAAGAAGCATTTCAATGTCAATAATATGTATGATTTATTTAATAATGTTCCATTTACAAATATTGTTGCTTTTTTAAAAGAAATTGGAATTTATTATAGAATATAAAATTGTTATTATATTTAAATCGATTTTAATTTTTATCACGTTATTTTACTGTTGATTTTTATTTGTATATACTCAATTTGCTTTAGTCAAGAATTTTAGTATATTGAATGACCTTTTGTCTTATTTTAAAAATATGCTTTAAATTGTAAAAATAGTCGAATTAGCTCTCGCCGCGATATAGCCTTTTTGTGCTAATGCGGCGTAAAGCAACCAACAATCAATCAATCAATGTTGAAGGTCATACAGTTTCAGACCTATTTTTGTTATTTAAAATTCTTCATCATTTGTTTTTGTGGAGAGTTTTATATTGGCATATTACATGTTGTAAATTCCAACTTACAAATTTCTATATACTATAATAAACAATTGCACAAACATGTGGAGTACACGGGCTATGGTACTGCGCTACATATTCCTTAAGCTCGGGATCCAATCGGATCAATAATTCCTGGCCATATCCACACCACTTGAACTTTGTGTACACCACTGTCTTAGGGAATTACTCCTTCATATTGCCAAGTTCAGCACACAATGGACTGTAAATATAGTCATAAGAGTCCTCAACACGAGTTTTTCTACCACACCCTGCTGGTCTTGCTGAAACCACCAACTTAATATCATCTATTTCCATGTTTCCAACAATAGTTTTCTGCTTCATTCCTAACCTTTTCACTATTTCTTTGGTTGCTGTAGCAGTCAATGCCAAAATCTTGGCACTAAGAAACAATGACCGAGTTCTTGAAATTGTTCATGGAAACCATTTCCCCATTGTACCACACACTATGCTTCATCAAACTATCTCTTAATTCACATTTAAGAAGTTGAAAAGCTTCTTTGTTAACAATTTGTTCTGGATGTCCGATCACATATTTGACTTTTAAAGGTATCTTAGCTCCACAGCTCTTTTACAAAAGTTCATTAAAATGATTGGCAAGGTCTCTATACCGGTCTAACTTTTCCTACAGACTCGAATTCAGGGGCGACACTTCAATTACAACTCCGTTACTGAAGAAAGGCAAAGCTTCATTAATCAACGATTTACCATATCCAGTCGGTACACACAGTATCTCCAACTAAAGCACTTTTCAGACATTTAAGCTGAGATGATTTAAAAAAAGAATACTTTTTCAATCTGCAGATGATGATTTGCGATACGACTTTCTTGGATTGTATCAAATAATTGAATTTTTCCATGTTTACAGCGGGGAGTGCAATATTAAAGTACAGGCAATTTGATTGGCTAATCAAAACATACAGTACATCGGATATCACCGGCTGTCTATGAACAAAGTGTAGTAGTCAGTCGAGAACCAGCTAAAAAGATCAAGTAGCTATTTGGTATTTACGTGGACATGTACTTCCATTCCTGATAGTGCCTTCAACATAATATACTATCTGAATTAATAAACCAGGACAATGATTAATCATAATTCTTTTGGATAATGCATTGGTATATTATTTTTTATATTGTATATACTGGTCAGAAGACCATTACAAATGTATTTTCTCAGGTTCCTTTGTTCGAAAACCGGTAAAATATTAAAGGCTTTCATTTCTGGACAATATAAAAATAAGGAGATGTGGAATGAGACAACTATCCAGCCAAAGATCAAATGAAGTTGATGTAAGCATTTAAAAGCAACTCTTAATTACTCTTCCTCAGCACCTAGGTTTATTCATATGTTATGTTGTTGATTAATATATGAAACATTTGCTCTTACTAGAAATTTACTTCATATATGTTTTTGCAGTGCTTTTTAACCGGATTTTTGTGACAAAAATGTCGGTTATTGAATTGGGGATGTACGGCTGGCGGTCGGTCGGGCGGGCGGCAATCAAATGTTGTCTGTGCATTAACTCATGAACCGTTCAACCAAAGCTTTCAACATTTTAATATGTTTTTACTAACAACTAAATGAAGGTCAAGTTCAATAGTGGCGATTTTGACTTTTACCGTTCAGGAGTTATGGTTCTTGAAAGATTGAAAAATGGAGTTTCCAGTCGTGTCTGTGCATTTACGCATAAAGTGTTCTACCAAAGCTTCCCAAATTTTAATATGTTGTTACTGATGACAAAATGGAGGTCAAGTTCAAAAATGACGATTTTGACTTTTACCGTTCAGGAGTTATGGTTCTTGAAAGATTGAATCCTCCAATGGTGACTGGGGTATAGAAATATGGTCACTTGGTCTTCTCCCGGCCGGCAGTAAAACGCTTGCCGAATTGGGGCGTCCGTTTGGCTGTGCGGGATGTATTAAGTTCGCAGTCACGTCCGGTCCCTATCCAATATACCCTTATTTTCCAGTGGCAGTCCAAATTTACCCGACCATCATTCCAGATGGCCTCTATTAAATCAACCTACCTATTGTATTTATTGTTAACTTGTTGAATGAAAGAAATGAAAGATTGAAAAATGGAGTTTTCAGTTGTGTCCGTGCATTTACGCATGAACTGTTCTACCAAAGCTTCCCAAATTTTAATATGTTGTTACTGATTACAACATAGAGGTCAAGTTCAATAATGACGATTTTGATTTCTACCGTTCAAGAGTTATGGTTCTTGAAACATTGTACAATGGTGTTTCCATTTACGTTATTGCATTTACTCATGAACCATTCAATGTAAGCTTTTCAAATTTTAATATGTTGATACTGATGACAAAATAGAGGTCAAATTTGATATTGACGATTTCACTTTCACCATTCATCAGTTATGGTTCTTGTGATATTGCCAGGACACAAATAAATATTAATAAATCCGGTTTGCTGTCGTTGTGACAGCCTCTTGTTTAAGTGTAGATTTGTGGTGAAATATAATCATGAAAAAAAAAATACTAGTTGAACTTGCTTATGATTTGTAGTTTGTGTTTTACAGTTACCAGAAGTTTCTACAAGACCACTGTAGACAACGATCATACATTTTACGGATAAGGAAATATAAGCATGTTCTATATTGTTTACCAAGACGACGGGCAGCGTATGATTATGCATGGGTTCCCGATCCAATATTTTAGAAACATGATAAGAATCACTATAAGGCTTTTGATGATTTAGTAGGAACATACACCACACAGAAGACCAGACCTTCAGCTACGAACAATAGAGTCACAGCTGTAGCTGAACAAATGCCCGAAACAAATTAAATAAGTTTGTTCTGACATGCTCAAAGATACTGCCTTAGTAGCAGAAAAAAAAATTAAATACATTTGCAATTCTATATCATTCCCTAGATTTCTACTGTCATATGAACTATATTTAGATTCATGTCTCTATTGATCACTTACATTATAACCGAAAAGTTTTGCCTGTAAAATATGCTGTCCCATCTTTCATCATATGGCAAATTTGGTGTGATTTGCTAATTTGCATAACGGACATTTTGCCTTATCATGACGACAGGCATTACAATATTATTAAATAAGTCTCTGAAATAAAATATGCCAAAACCTATGTCGAATGAACAATTCGTTCGCAAATAGGTGAATTGTACATGTTTTAATGCTTCTGTTCGTGTTCAAATGGACAATGTCTACTCTGAAATCTTTCGGCCTTTTTAGTTTTACAATAGGAAGCGTAATCATGGTATAATCTCAATTGGTTATAACATTGATAAATCTGAAACATCATGATTCTAACAGTCAAAATTCAGTAGTCTCAGAGACCTTAAAGAAAAGAAGAAAAAAGTATAAACAATTATTTTTTTATTCTCTAACTTTTTCTCTTTTATCAAGTACTTTTTTTAAACAGCTTGTACTCTTTTTGTTATTTCATATTTAGGTGCTTTTTGGTATTTTTTTAGAACTATTGACACCAAGGTGTCATTAAGTCTGGCATCAAATTTTGGTTTGGCCATACAATTGCTATTTGAAGCCTGGCCACTTACACTGTGGCTACGTATGTAATCAATTGTAAACAGTTGTAGTAATAAATAATGAACACATGCAAACAGGCTGTCAGAATGAGTCCTCTAACTGATTGTAAGATTTCCCTTTAAATAAGTGATCAGTGGATGTTGTGTGTCGTGACAATGACTCTACTTCAGCTAAGATTTCCCGTTAAATAAGTGATCAGTTGATGTTGTGTGTCGTGACAATGACTCTACTTCAGCTATGTGTTCAGCTGTAGGTTCTGGAGTTTCTTCAAGTATGATCTGCGTTCTCTGAAACTTTTGTACTTTTTATGTAACTCCTTGAATTCTTCTCTTGTTACATACTCTCTGAAATAAAATATACGTTTTTAAAAACATTTTGTTCCTATTTATTATGATCACCAGCAAAAGGAAAGGACTTTGAAAAGATACATAGATCATAGAACTTTTTTTCCGAGTGCAAATGGTTTGGTTTTCTCCTTGAACGAGGCATCGGATTTAACGTCCTCAATCTGACCGGACGTGACTGCGAACTTGATACATCCCGCACAGCCAAACAGACGCCCCACTTCGGCAAGCGTTTTACTGCCGGTCGGAAGAAGACCAAGTGACCATATTTCTATTCCCCAGTCACCCTTTGGGGAACAAGCATTTGAAAAGATAATTAATCTGAAGAAAATCATGGGAAAGCTTGTACGGTTTCTTTGTTCTCGCAAATACCCAAGGGTGACTGGGGTATAGAAATATGGTCACTTGGTCTTCTCCCGACCGGCAGTAAAACGCTTGCCGAAGTGGGGCGTCCGTTTGGCTGTACGGGATGTATCAAATTCGCAGTCACGTCCGGTCAGAAGGGGGACGTTAAATCCGATGCCTCGTGTAAAGAGAGTGCCACGCTATTTGCACGTTAAGAACCCTTGCAACAACTCTTTTGAGGGGTCCGTAGGTGGCCTGTTGCAAGGCAAAATTTCTGTCCCTATCCAATATACCCTCATTTTTCAGTGGCAGTCCAAATTTCCCCGACCATCATCCCAGATGGCCTCTATTGTATCAACCTACCTATTGTATTTATTGTGAACTTGTTCTCGTCCTGAATATGCATGAAATATTTGCCACTGGACGTTAAGCAACCAACAATCAATCAATCAATTGTTCTCGCAAACATTTTGGAAGATAATTATTCTAAATCAATTACTAGTATTATTTACTGCAAAGATGACAAAACAAAAAGGTTGAGATTTAGGCATCAGGTACACTGTAACTTTTACCACAAATCTTGTATATTTGACCGTATATTAGACCTTAACAAAATGATCACTCTCAGTTAAGATGAGAAAGAAATATATGGAAAAAAATGATTCAAAGGCAAAACTTTTACTTTCATTCAGTTTTTTATGAAGTGTCACGTTTAATGCATTATCTATGTTAGGAGGACTTTCTATGTATATCCTTGGATTCGAGGCAGTATTGGTCGTCTTGTCAGCATCAAAAGGAACATAATTTCAATCATGCTTTTGTTTGTTACAAACAGGGTTTTAAGTGTATTATCTTTGTCTCCATCAAATAATACGTAACCGACCACTAACATGTTCACCAGGGTTATCTTTACTCATACCGGAGTATTCCGTTCACTTTCACATCTGCGTGCGCAGGTAACCAATAGTATATATATATATATGTTCTCCTATTTATGTGTATTTTATTCCTGTAATATTATGTTGTCATTTCAATGTTATATTTAACATTGCCATTAAAGTGCGAGTGGCATGCCATAAAACCAGGTTCAACCCACCATATTTTTCTTTATAAATGTCCTGTACCAAGTCAGGAATATGGCCATTGTTATATTATTGTTCGTTTATGTGTGTGTTATATTTCAACTTTGTGTTGTTTATTTTATCTTCTATTTGAGTGTTAATTCCCTTTACTATAAGACGTGTCACGGTACTTTTCTATTCCAAATTCATGCATTTGGTTTTGATGTTATATTTGTTATTCTCATCGGATTTTGTCTATTGCTTAGTCCGTTTCTGTGTGTCTTACATTTTAATGTTGAGTCGTTGCCTTTTTCTATTTAATGCGTTTCTCTCTGTTTTAGTTTGTTACCCCGATATTGTTTTTGTTCATAGATTTGCGAGTTTTGAACAGCGATATACTACTGTTACCTTTATCTACAGTTAGTTTTTCACGTCAATCAAGTTAACCCGATAATTTGAAGTGAACTTGGCCTTAGTCTATAGTATTGTATGTTGTGTCTTCTGTACTATTATTTGTCTTTTATTTTCAATCTATTAGTTTGACAGTCCCTCTGGTCTCTTTCGTCCATCTATGATATTGTTGATATATGATATGTTGAATATATTTTTAATCGGCCCCAAATCTTAAATCGGTCTAGTCCTTCCCTTCCCTTCCTGAAGTATATAGTTTTGACTTGATTTCGTATCTTGCTTCAAAATAAAGGAGGTATTTGCGTTCTGCTTAATTTTTCGTTGGCTGCTAAATCCAATATTCTTTTTTCTGAGATCCTTTTTTTTCATTTTGGAAATTTGTAGAAGTAGAATTTTTCTCTGTCCTACTGCTTGTTCTTATGGTTGTTCCATCTGAAATTATAAAGAAAGAATATATTGTAGATTTCATTAGATTTTCCCTATATATTCAATGTAATTTAGTACCCTATCGGAACATTTAAAAAAAACGGCTTTTTCTTGAAAACAAAGACGGTGACATTTACTTTTTTTCTTCTTCATTTTCTGATGTATATTTTCAATATCTAATTGAGTTCTTAATTTGATTTTTTTTTATGGATTGGTCATTTACTGATCCTCGATCTTAATATACATATACAGAAATACCTATAGCATGTTATGACAATTCTTCTTTAAAAGATTCATATTCAGATTCAATGATTCAATATTTTATTAAAGTCTGTACACTTGCAATATAATCATTATCATATCATGAAGTATTTAATAAAACAGCAATTTTGTAAAACCATATAACTAAATAACCTTAAATATTTCAGTTCTGTAAAAACATAACTATTAATCAAGAAACGATTTTTTTCTACAATATAATTTTGATTTACACTTTTTTGCTAAATCTGAAAAATAAAATTGACTAAACGGTATGCGTTTTTTCATTGTTTAAGGTTGTATTGCTCGACCTTTATTTGCTCTTATCTTCGTCATTCCATCTCTGGACAGTGGTGTGGTTAGTTTTCTTATTGGCAATAATACCATAACTATCTATTTACATGAAATATACATTTAATAAAGTATACCTCTTGTAGAATTTCAAGCGGTCTGTCATACTTGAAAATGGGTTGCATTGAACCTTAAGGACGCCACATTTTAACTCTTATATTTGAAATAAGTCTGTATTATAATTTGTGTCTATTCGTGCAAATATTGAAACAGTAAATGGGGGAGAATAAAAAGAAAGAAATAAACCACAATATACTCCGTTTAGAGTAATAGCCAATTTCTATTGTTTTTACTATTATTTCCGCAAATCTTTTATTTCGAAAAGCGCAAACAAACCGTTTTTCCTAATATTTTTTCTCACATCACAGAAAACAGGCCATTTATCATTACTAATGAGGAACAAAGAAAATAATTTACAAGTAAAAAGATTATCACTTCCTATCAAGTCCTAAGATTGAGAGACAGTCAAACTTGCAAGACAGATTATTTTAAACAAATCAGCACCGGATCGGCAACAAAATAACAACACTTATTCTCACCTCATAAGGAACATTCATGCCATTTTTGCTTTTAATCCATTCAGTGGTTCTATAGAAGAGGTTCAAAATTGAAAAGTTAATCGACAACGACGACAGATGCGACAGATGCTAAGTGATGAGAATAGCTCACTTAACTCTTTGGGTCAAGTGCGCTAAAAATGTGGAAATGAAGCATGTACTTGTGAAAATCACCAACCTGTGAGAGTGTTGCCGTATATTTTCGGAGGGCCACACTTGTGATTTGTTCTGGCTTTTTTAGATGGCATTCATCTCAAAGTGTCTTCAACGAATCATAAGATCAAGTGCTGTTCACACCTACAAGAAACAAAATAGAACTGAAGGAGGGTTCAGAACACCTAAGAAAGTTAACTCTTTAAAAATCAGCTGAAAATTATACCTAAACTACATTAGTGTCCTCACAAACAGCGGTATATTGCTGGGTCTTCCAAGTGCTCCACAAAACCCCTTTCTGAATTATTAACATCCATTTTATCAGCAATCAAAGACGGGCTTCAAAGTTATTGTGAAACTGCCTATTCTAGAGGTGGCGTGAATCAGATGTGGATACTTAAAAATTCCAAAGATCTTTTAGAGTACATACAATCTAACTCTCTTTCATCTTGTAACATTATTAAAACATTTGACTTCTCTACTCTTTACACAAGTATTCCACATTCCAAACTTAAAGACAAATTAAAAGAGTTGGTATTACTTTGCTTCATAAAAAAGAATGGCCAACGTAGGTACAAGTATCTTGTCTTAGGGAGGGATAACTCCTACTTTGTAAAGAATCACTCTGATTCAAACAAAAAATTCTCTGAAACCGATATTATCAAGATGCTTGATTTCTTGATTGATAACATATTTGTTACGTTCGGAGGACGTATTTTTCAACAGACTGTCGGCATCCCAATGGGAACAAACTGTGCCCCTCTACTTGCTGACTTGTTTCTTTATTATTATGAGGCTGACTTCATGCAGGAACTTCTTAGGAAGAAAGATAAGAAGTTAGCAATATCCTTTAACTCTACTTTCCGCTATATAGATGACGTTCTTTCACTAAACAATTCAAAATTTGGTGACTATGTGGAACGCATCTAGTGTTTTCTTGTGATGTGTCTATAAACATCGATCACAATTTCGACAAACGCCTCTTTATCTCTTGAAGTTCCTCCAGATTATAATAAAATCTTTGATCGTAAAATATAGTAATTTTAGACTGTTACGGTGGCTGTAGACATACCAGACATACATCAGCGTTACATTTTTGACTAGATTAAAGCATGCATATATTATTCCGGCTGATTAGTGAAAAAAATGTGGGTTTGATGATAAAAGGACAATATATGGTATGGTAGTAGTTAGCGGGTTTCAGAACACATTAACTATGGACCCACCTTGTGAGCAAGTTTGGTTGTAATTCGTGTGTTTAGAGAAGAATTTTGAAAATGTTTCAATAGGTTCCAATGTTAAATTTTCTTCACTGCGTTTTTTTCTGACGGTCATTTTGGATAGCACCAAAAACTTCTGGACACAATTTTTACAAGGGTCCATATAAGGACCATTGTGACCAAGTGGTTTCAGAGAATAAAATCTTTGAATATGTTTTCATATAGGCAACTTCCAGATCTTTAGATGAAGTTTTCTTGGCATGGCTTAAGGTGAACTAATGTATACTAAGAAGATGGTCTACGTTGTCTCAAATTCGATGTATGATGTCTGCTGAGCTGCTGGCTCTCCTGAAACCATTTTCAGTTTTATTTGCTCCTATATGAATAAAAATTATATTCAACTTTAAGACCAATAAGTAATACAGATGTGACTGATGTTTTCTTTATATTATGAAACTGTTCAAGGTGTTGTCTGCATGTACTACTCCCAATCTCTTAATGCTTAAGTAATGAAAGTAATATATTAGCCCTTTTTAATAGATTTATTTGGCCATAAGCAATATTAGATTCATAGTGTGCAATTGTATAATATGAGAATTTATCAGGTTCACATCACCTCACCTTACAAATTTATCCTGATTGTGTTTTGTTACAAATAATTATATTCAAATTCAAACATGAAGACCACCCCAAGGGTGGCTGGGGTATAGACATATGGTCACTTGGGTCTTCTTCCGACCGGCAGTAAAACGCTTGCCAAAGTGGGGCGTCCGTTTGGCTGTGCGGGATGTATCAAGTTCGCAGTCACGTCCGGTTAGAAGGGGGACGTGAAATCCGATGCTTCGTGTAAAGAGAGTGCCACGCTCTTTGTACGTTACGAACCCTTGCAACAACTCTTTGAGGGGTCCGTAGGTGGCCTGTTGTAAGGCTAAATTTCTGTCCCTATCCAATATACCCTCCTTTTCCGGTGGCAGTCTAAATTTGTCCGACCATCGTCCCAGATGGCCTCTATCATATCAACCTACCTATTGTATTTATTGTGAACTTGTTCTCGTCCTGAATATGCATGAAATATTTGCCACTGGACGTTAAGCAACCAACAATCATTCAATCAATCAAACATGTAGACAATATAGATCCCATATATTTAGATATTAAATTTGAAAATGTTTAAAAATAATAAAATAATTAGGAATATAGAGCGACTTCTTTTTTTAAGTTAGGTTAATGGTATAAGGGAGATACTTCCAAAAGGAAACTTTTATACAGAAGTACAATTACAGTAACAATACGTGGGTGATTGGACGCTAAGTCTATTTTTCTTACCTAAACCTCTTTCTAATGGCGTGCTCCTGCACAAGGTCTGTTTATACCATTACCCCCTTTGGTATTAATGAATGCCCCTTCTAGCTGTCTCATTTTCATATGAGGGGATGAAAGGTGCTCTACTTGCAAGATGGTGTTAATGCACCCAGAAAAATATTTACTTATTACTGAGTGGCTGTAAAAAATGCTGCATTTTCCTTCATATTCATTATGAGTCTCTCCATGTCCCCCTCCTTTGCTGTGTCATTCATGTTCATTATTTGCATACCCCAGGTTATTAAATTTGTGAAGTAGTTGTAAATGTAATCATCTGTGCTGTATCCTAGACCTAAAAAATACTGTTTATATTCATTTACATCCACAAACAATTTTATAATGTGTAACGATTTATTTTCTTCATCCTCTGTTTTAAAATATTTATTCATATAAAATTGAGAATGAAAATGGGGAATGTGTCAAAGAGATAACAACAACGACCATAGAACAGACAACAGCAGAAGGTCACCAATAGGTCTTCATATATTATGTATGTCTCCCAGGTCATTCCTACAATTTATTATTTATTATTTTATGACAAGCTTGGTCATAAGGTGTACATATGAAAGCGTCCAGTCTTTTTTTTTAGCTGTATAAATATGTAATTCTAAAAAGTGTAGACTCATTTTTTTTCTTCTTGGGAACCAATTTTCCTGGAATGTGGAATACTTGATTTCATGGTTCTGTCACAGTCAGCATGCATCCAGGTAGAATTTGAAATCTTTACAATCAATGAACATAAATGTATAGTCATAACTTTTGCTATCGAACCAATGAAATAATTATATGAAAATTATTATATTATACAAACCATAAATTTTGAAAAAAAAAATGGCTAAGGACAATGTCTCTGTTCTGTTCTCTGCAATCCCTTATCTCATCTGAGGCTAGTTGAATTAATGCTTTAACAATCAGCAGAAATAGTTCCTCATGGGCTTTGTAGTTGGATTTAAAATTTCCATTAACATCATTCCTCCTTAATGCTGTCTGCATGTGAAACAAAGTTCTACACTCTTCCAATGAATCGCTTTTAAATACGGCTTTATATGCTTTCTAAAAAATTGACATAAAGACAATGTTAAAATAACTTCAATTCAGTTTTTTTTTTTTAAATCCTTTAAATCCAATATTAAGTATACACTTAGTTGAAATAAAAAAAAATGAAGACTTGAGAATTGATGCTATTACAGTGCATAACTTAAGAAACAAAATGAGCGCAAAGTTTAAATGGACTTTAGTTTTGCGTTTGGTCAAATCAGTTTTTCCACAATTTTTCTTACAGCTTGAAGATAATGATTTAAAATTTGGAATATTGATTTATCATGACAAGTAACAGATAAAGTTAGAAATTTGTTGAGAGTTATTGTCCTTGCACTCAGAATGCTCGGCGATAACAAAATTGCTAAAGGGACTAAGTATGAATACAATAAAACATACAGATAGTAGATCTTGCTTCACATGCTAAAGTTCACAAGTGACTGGGGCTAAATGTTCAAATCTACCCCTTGGTGTTTTGATGTTTTTAGCATTTTGTAATCTCTCCTCCTAAAACTACTCCTTATTAATCTAATTTGTCTGTATTTCCTGTAATATGGATATTACAAATATTGTAAGGGACCTGGGGTAGGCTTCAATATAACTATATCATTTGGGTAAGTCTCTGTAAAGGTTGCAGCATTAACCAATTTTAAACGTATATATATATGTGTCTAGATGGTTAGCCCTTATGGACCAATGGTGCCTGCCTGTAACAGGGAAATATCTGCCCAGCCACAAGACAACTGCACAAAACGTATAATCTTACTTTTATGAAGTTAAGTGTACCAACACTAAAATGATTAATGAACAGAAGGATCCATTCCTAGTCAGGAAACAAGTCTTTGCTCATTTGGAAATTGTAAGTTGATATACCATTTACTGGCGATTTCTATTTCACTAACAATAATGCATAATCCACAAGACTAAATATTTATTAACACATAAATATAATAATATTGTAAAATACAGGAATAAGATATATTCTTCTAACATTGTTTATATAACTAAAGCACCCTTGACTAAGCCTGGTGATGAAGCATGGATAAATCAGGGTAAGTAAAATCTATATTTAATATTGTGATGGCACATCTAAATTTGGACTGGAACATATAAATACCAACAATTCGCACATCCATGCAACTAATTATGTCAGGCCGAAAGTAACAGTTTATCCCAGTAAAATCCTAATACATGGTCCCTTGTTACAATTATCTATGGTTGGAAAGGTCGATGTGATGGGGAATAACTGCAGGATTACATAATTAACACACTGGGGTAACTGGACCAGGTAGGTTGTTATCCTTATTTTTCATTTAAATTCTGTTGGTTGATGTGCCGAGTACAAAATGGTTTTGCAATTACAATAAATATTCATACCTCTGCTGTGTTGTTATTTCTTTACGAAAATTATCACTTTTATAATTTGTAGTTACCCGCCACGGCAGCTATTCGCCATATTATGAAAGCGGCGCTCCTTATATAATAAAAATATATGTCACGTGACATGTAATAGCCAATCAAAACAATGAAAACAAAAATGGTGGGACAAGTTATGCCGGGCAATTGACTTAACTTCGAGTTAACAGCTTGCCCGGGTGTGGCGCTTTATTAGCTATGACTTTAAGAAAAGCGGGACTGTAGGTTAGAACGTCGTACATTACGTTAATTTTAATCGGGCAAGCAAAACATGGTTTGGGGTAAAGCGCTTTGATACAAAAATGGCGTAATCACATTGTAAACAGGCTTAGTGCAAAAATAACCCAAGGGCGACACATTCATATCCTTTAGATACATAATTATAATAGGAAATTGTTAATTGAATTTCATGTTTCCACGTTTACTGATCTTGCAAAAATACTAAAATCTCAAAGAAATACATAGCAGACGAAATCATAGACCTCTAGACGGTCATGTGACTTTGTTTACATGGCGATCGATTTCGATCAGCTGAGAATCGATAAAATTCTATTTTACTTCTTATCTAAAACATGTAAAGATAATTATAACAAAAATAAAGCAACAGTTAAACGTGGAAATGGTACGGCTTTTACTTATATACGATTTTAAGCCCTGTGAAATTTATGAAAAGAAACAACAAACATGACTCACTTTGAACTTCTGAACAAGTTAACAAATTATGAAATATTTCCATTGAAACAAGAAAAATCACTAAATATCTTAGCCAAACATTATCAACAAGAACTTGTAAATTGGTGCCACATATGTTATGCGCCAGGCATCCGGTCTTGTAATCTCCATATCAATAGAAGAGGATGAGGCCGCCCGTGTCTCATCCCCAGTATAGACTGGCTGAAATAGTTCCTCTCCTGGAGGCCCATCAAACTTAGTGTCCTCTTTCCATCCTTGCTCCCACTCCTCTGGGGTCCTGTAGGTGTCTTTCGACTTCTTCAGATCTCTGACTGAGGGGGTGAGTAGAAAGCTGTTGGCCTAACTACTTTCCTGTAGCATGCCGGATGTACAGCAAGGTAGTAGGCATTCCCTTCTGATAATACGTCGGGCCTCATGTCCTGCATGGCTGGTTTATGGAATCAAAAGGAATATGTTTAATGATTTCTGATCGTTGGTCTTCATCTAAAATTGCCAGTGGCATGTACAGTTCTTGTGAATGTCGTCTTTCATAAATCAATTGTTCAGCAAAATACTTGCCTAGCTCATCATCAGACACATCAAATTCAGTATCGATTTCTTTTCCATTAAGCTTCCTGAAGTAATAATTGGGGGTCATCACATCCTAGTAATATATCAGTTATCCGTTGATTAACTTCATCCTGAGCTTGAATGTCAGAACCAGTTAAGCTAGCATATGCCTCAAAACACTTTTTGGAGTTTTAATGAATTGTGAATTATTTTTAATAAAATCTCTTCTGATAGCTCTACTGGAATATTTAGGCAAAGTTGAAGTGATTGAAGCAATTATTTTGGTATTACGCTTTGAAGTTTCAACACTATATTTTGATGAGGTTTTCCAAACAAAACAAAATTAAGAGTGCCTATGGAACCACCATATTATGCCATTTGATAGAGCATAATTGGACAAGAATATCATGTGAATAGATCAGTTAACCTAAAGGGTGACTGGGGTATAGAAATATGGTCACTTGGTCTTCTCCCGACTGGCAGTAAAACGCTTGCCAAAGTGGGGCGTCCATTTGGCTGTGCGGGATGTATCAAGTTCGCAGTCACGTCCGGTCAGATCAGAGTGTTATTACTAGATGTCGTATTGGTCATACTAGAATAACTCACGAATATCTTTTAAAAAATGAAGATGAACCACAATGTGTTCCTTGCAACTGCAAGTATACTATTAAACATGTTTAAATTAATTGTATTGACTCTGATGATATTCGTCAGAAGCATTTCAATATCAATGGCAATAATATGTATGATTTATTCAATAATGTTCCATTAACAAATATTGTTGCATTTTTAAAAATATGCTACAAATTGCAGAAATATTCGAATTAGCTCTCGCCGCGATATAGCCTTTTTTGTGCTAATGCGGCGTAAAGCAACCAACAATCAATCAATCAATCGTCCTGAATATGCATGAAATATTTGCCACTGGACGTTAAGCAATCAATCAATCAAGATCAATAAACTGTAAATTAACTACTTTCTTAATATCAGAATCTACTTTACCGTATCGGTTATGTACATTATGCACTGCAGGAATACATTAAGTTACATCCATCATAGTATTTGATGGCTTTGCTGTTAATGAAACTAAAATCATAAAATCACTTACATGTATAAATAATACAATAGGACCATTTCAATTGAAATGTTTTTTGCCAAATTATTTACAGAAAAAAAACCAGTTATGTATTGCCTACACATTTGAAAAGATAAACTTACAGTGTTTCTATAGTTGATAATATTTCGGCACAATTGCCAAAAGTGCTTAATGGTGATAAAGCGTTAGCATATTTTGAACTGCAATACAGATGCACCTTAATTAACAAGTATTGAAATGATTATTATGTTACGAGAGTGTACACTACCCACTTTGGAATATCACTCAAATTAATCTAAGACCTACACGTTTTCACTGTGGAATGGCGCTTATTACAGTAATTTTTGTACAATATTTCACCGAGGTATAGATGCTGACAGATATGTCGATTTTTTTTATGGTGGTTTAGTACCAATTTTTTAAACGTTTGAATAATGTATGCAAATTGATGCCATGAGCACTTTGCTATATTATCTGTGCTCCTGTCTATAGTCTTCAGCTAATAAAGAGAGGTTTCCTTATTTGCTTTAGTGTGTTTTACAGCACAGCACTTGTCACAATGTTCTGGTGCTTTAAAAACGTTGTCGTGTTCTGGAAATTACTACTTTCTCTTGAAAGGAATCTTACAAGAAGACGTGCATTTCAGTTTCTGTTCTCCTTGAATGCCCTTTGGTCACATATAGTGTGTATTTATTAATGAAAGAAAACGCATATAAAACAACAGATAAAAAATAATAGATAAATGAAAATTATATGATGTTCAGAAGTAAGCTAAGTTGACAGGTGAAGTGCCTCAGGGAATAAAACAATTAATATTGTTTACAAATATTCAACACTCTTTTTGCGGATTGTCACCTTTAACATTTTCAATCTTTAAGATGGAAGACATATTAGATATGGTCATACAAGGTATTGTCCTTGTTGAGATTTCTAATGCACCGGTTGGTACTGCGTGCGGTTGCATATGTCATTGAAACTGGTGTAGAGATGGGTCTGGAACCGTTGTTGCTGATGGCAAAATTTAAATTGCCGCTGCAGTTTAGGCCGAAAAGTGAGACAATGTCTGAAAAACAGGTATTGGGAAAGTTATTTATGTAACCCTACAGTAGCAAAGAACTCGGGAGCGGTATCAAACAAACGTCGATTGAGCAGCAAGGTAAAACAATGTGAATCAAAACTATTATATGAATTGTAATGATCCCATTTACAATTCAAACTCGCCTTTACTTCCGTTATCGGAATTAAATCAATTAAAGGAAAAATTCAACTGGACATAATTTGGCATGCCATAAAACCAGGTTCAACCCACCACTTTTATTCCCCTTTAAAAGTGTCCTGTACCAAGTCAGGAAGATGGCCATTGTTATAATATTGTTCGTTTCTGTGTGTGTGTTGCATTTTAACGTTGAGTCGTTTGTGTTTTCTCTTATTTTTGAGATAAGACGTGGCACGGTACTTGTCTATCCCAAATTTATATATTTGGTTTTGATGTTATATTTGTTATTCTCGTGGTGTTTTGTCTGTTGCTTGGTCCGTTTCTGTGTGCTGTTGCGTTTCGGTGTTGTGTCGTTGTTCTCTTATATTTAATGCGTTTCCCTCGGTTGTAGTTTGTTACCCCGATTTTGTTTTTTGCCCATGGATTTATGAGTTTTGAACAGCGGTATACTACTGTTGCCTGTATTAGATAGTCACATATTGAATAAAATAAATGTGGTCAATCGTATTTAACTGGGCATTATTTTGAATAAGTAGTTAATTGCTACATAAAGTTGTCATAGTCATTAAATCTCTCGCTATAGTCTATAATTGTCTATATTTTATTTAGATTTAAAATGTTTATAATATGTATCGTCCTTTCGGCAACGGAGTACCAGAAATAGAAAGAGATTAACAGTCAAAATGTTCAAGTTATAAAAGTCAGTATCTTAATTGTAAAGTAGTGCCTTTTTGCTGTAAATCAGAGGTGATTTATCAAAATTTGTTGATATCCATGTTGGTTGAAACATCCTCACACCATTCATTAATTTCCAGACTTCTGATAATGAAATAGATGGATAGATGATGAGACTGATACATGAACATTCTATGATATTCAGGAGTAGGCCTATTTAACAAGTGAAGTGCCTCAGGGAGCAATACAATAACAGCTTACCTGTACGAAGTCAAGAATGTCACTTGGTTACCGGAACATTTGAAGACATAGTTGATTGCATAGTACGGTCTGTTTCTTCTCATATGTCCTCTTTACTCCTATATTCATAGTTCGTGATAATAAATACACTACGATATTGTACAGTGTAATTTATTTGTGAATATTAGTGAAATAAATTAGGTATGCATATATTTTGTTTTTGTTTTGGTGGTTTTTATTAAAACTGTATCTAATCCCCATTACATGTTATAATGTTAAATGCAATAAGATATTATTTACAGGTATAACATTTTGTAAAAACTCTTTATATAGCATGTCAAGATAACTTTATTTATATAAAGACATCAAATAATGGAAATTTGTGCATTTTATTACACAAATGTATTATACAAAATGAATACAACAACAAATGTCTTTAGTATTTAAAAAACATCCAACAAGATAGACAATTCATTGTTTAAATCCCGTATATATGGTTTCTCCATTTTTAGCTCACCTGGCTCAAAGGACCAATAGTTATCAAAGGTACCAGGATTATAATTTAATACGCCAGACGCGCGTTTCGTCTACATAATAGTTATCAAAAGTACCAGGATTATAATTGTATACGCCAGACGCGCGTTTCGTCAACATAAGACTCATCAGTGACGCTCAGATCAAAATAGTTAAAAAGCCGAATAAATACAAAGTTGAAGAGCATTGATGATCCAAAATTCAAAAAACTTGTGCCAAATACGGCTAAGGTTATCTACTCCTGGGGTAAGAAAGTCCTTAGTTTTTCGAAAAATTAAAAGTTTTGTAAACAGAAAATTTATAAAAAATGACCATATAATTGATCCAAATTTATTATATGTTCGGATTCACTTTCATGCTTACAAGCTATACGAAATACTAAAATTAAAAATCCAACAATCCTGAAAATTTTATATGTAATGAGGAATTTAAAAATTCTTCTGAAAGAAATAATATTTCTATGGGTTCCGAGTCATGTTGGAATCCTTGGAAACACAGCTGTAGACCTTGAGGCAAAGAATGCCCTGGGTGACCCTCTATCTAACTGTGATATATCATATACTGATTTTAAATCTAATATTAGAGAATATGTTTTTAATATATTGAAAAATAAATGGAGTAAAAAAGACGATAATAAATTGCATGAAATTAAACCTAATTAAGACAAACATTTTGATAATATTATGTGCAGAAAAGATCAGTGTGTTATTACTAGATGTCGTATTGGTCATAATAGAATAACACACGAGTATCTTTTAAAAAATGAAGATGAACCACAATGTGTTCCTTGCAACTGCAAGTATACTATTAATAGATATAGGAAGATTAACATGTTTTAATTAATTGTATTGACTTTGCTGATATTCGTAAGAAGCATTTCAATGTCAATAATATGTACTAGAACACACCCGTGACTGAATTAAAGTATATAACTATGCGCAAGCCTTACTTTAGTTTTAGTATTGTCATCTGATAAAATCATGCCGATTATAAGATACACAGTTTTCTCTGCTTTCAAATCTTTCTGTTTGAACCCGTCGAACTTTTTTTTATGAAAACTTCAATTGAAAATCGTCCTGGTTTTTATTATGTTGAATAATATGAAATATTTACGATTAGCAATACATTGTTAAAAATCGTATTTTTTTTCCATTTGTATTACAACTTCACATACATGTACATGTAAAAGTTATATATCTTATTCAATTTTCATTAGTTTATTGAAGTTTTATTCAATATTTAACATTTATTTATCCTCTATTAATAATAAAATATATGTACAGGTAAAATTCAATTCTTATCAAGCTGGGACATATTTACGACCCTCCACTGATATTGCACATGTAATATCACAGCAGGTGTTTATTGCACAGGGACTACTGTCCGACTAGTCTGACATCTAGACGGATTAAGGCTTCCATAAAAAAGTCCCTACCTGTACTGTACATATGCACCAACTACTGACTTGGCAGGGTCGACGTCAGGATTGGGAAAACAAACTATATTAATTTAGGCCCTGGGTTCCATGTACATGTACATTGCAACAGTGAAATGCTAGACATGAAGTCATGACAGTTAACCTGTTAATTGTATTAATATTAGATAAACCTAAATATTTGAATTAAGATATCAAAATAGAAAGATATGGAATAATAGTCGTTCGCCCTGATTCACATTCGCCCTAGTACCTGACAGGTACTACCTGTTCGCCCAGGGTCCATTTTCAATATTTTTTTCCCATAATGTTTTCTAGTTTCTTTTGTGTCAGAACAGAATGTGTTGAAAGTTTGTTGAAAAATTACGGGTAACCCTAATATTTGTCATTGTTTGTATAGCCAAAACCAATTTATTTATTTTTTCCTTTGATTTGTTATGTCATTGATCAACAATTGATCCAAAACAAGCCATCAGCTTTGAAATATTTTCATTATACAGTTTTCATAAATTTAAAGAATAAAAATATCTTTTTTCAACTTCAATGCCCTCATGTCAATATATTTTTTTTAGTAGGACGAACAGACTCTATGGGAGAATTAACATAGGGTGAACATGTTATTAGCATGATTACGGTGAAAGGACCCAATAGCAATGAAACCATTCTTTATTACCATTACCATGATAATTATATATAACAGGTAGACATGCTAGAGATCAATTGACAGTCTGTCACAGTCACATACTTTCTATGTTACTTTCATTAACACTACCATGACTATACATCCTTTAACAATGAGTTAATCCATACTGTCATTGACTATAACGTACATGTATGTACATGTACAAAATGTAGTAAGATCTAAATAACCCAGAAAAAGCAAATGTAAGGCATTCCAAACAGAAAACTATTAAAACAGTCTGATTTATATCAATTTTTTGTATATAAAAAACAAATGCTGGTATAATATACGGTACTCAAATTTCTTGTCATTGATCATGAAGACCTGTTCAGTTTTGGTGACCTTCTGCTGTTGTCTGCTCTGGTCGGGTTGTTGTCTCTATGGCAAATTCCCCATTTCCATTCTAAGTTTTATGATATATATATTATGTATACAACATTTAGTTAGTACATGTACATAAACAAAGGACAACCTCATGCACTGAATTATATATGTATAACAGAATTTTAAGGCTGTTTTTAAAGGTCAATGTGAGTGTGTAATTTGTGTGCTTTCTTGTTATCTTTTATGTAAAATTTTTTTGCCATTTACATGTACATGTATCCCCAAGGGTGACTGGGGTATAGAAGTATGGTCACTTGGTCTTCTCCCGACCGGCAGTAAAACGCTTGCCGAAGTGGGGCGTCCGTTTGGCTGTGCGGGATGTATCAAGTTCGCAGTCACGTCCGGTCAGAAGGGGGACGTTAAATCCGATGCCTCGTGTAAAGAGAGTGCCACGCTCTTTGCACGTTAAGAACCCTTGCAACAACTCTTTGAGGGGTCCGTAGGTGGCCTGTTGCAAGGCAAAATTTCTGTCTCTATCCAATATACCCTCATTTTCCAGTGGCAGTCCAAATTTCCCCGACCATCATCCTCTATTATAACAACCTACCTATTGTATTTATTGTTAACTTGTTCTCGTCCTGAATATGCATGAAATATTTGCCACTGGACGTTAAGCAACCAACAATCAATCAATCAATACATGTTCATGTAGTTGAAAAGGTATACGGACATAAAGTCACAAATTTGATAGGATATAATAATTTGTTGACTATAATTGAAATGTTTTCTTTTCATACGACCGCAAAAAATGATTTTTTTTGGGGCGTATAATGGTATCACAGTGAGGTCGGGTCGTTGTCGTCTAAAGACAATTGGTTTTAGCACTCTAACTTTAGGAATAAGGGGCCAAAAAGGGCCAACATAAGCATTTTTTTGGTTTGAATCCCTATACAATCAACCAAAGCCCCCTCTTCGACTATTGCAAAAACACATTCAGCGTTCTGAATATGGATTTAACTTGCCACTGGACATTAACAAAAATGTTGACACAATTTTAAATACATAAATTCATACAAGAATATCTTCGACGGTTGTATAATAAAATATATGTATCTAGAACTGTTTCCTAAAATAACTCATTTAAATAACACAACATCAATTAACAGCATGCAATGTTCAATAAACTTCAGGAAGATCGATCATTTAACTTTAATTACATTAACGAGGGGTCGTCAAGTGGATATGTGCACGGAAGAACGCGAAATAAAATTGCAATTTCACGATGAACGAAAATTTAAAAATGCTTGAACTGCTCTTTTTACGGATTTCACGAAACACGGTGAATAACGAACCTTTTCACGGCTTCACATGAAATAAAAATGTCAAATTACGGTGCACGAAATAACCTTGTACCAAACTTGGAACAGTATTACTAACCGTTACACATTTCTAGAGCTTGAAGTATTTTCAACAAAATCAGTCATGCAACAAATTGGCAATATTTGTTTTTGAAAAATATCATTTCCATGTTAAATGATAGGACATTTGTGGAGAGGGAACTCACTTTTGTCCAATATCTATATATGACAATGATGTGCCAATTTCTATCTTTTCAAAAAGCTTCCTTTTACATTTTTATGATATATGGATTTATTTTATTCCCTTTTTAGCATAACATGAAAAATAATTTTTCAAACCAATAATTTCTGAGTTCTGACTGTTTCTAACTTTTGCGAATAGGAAATGTAGAGTCTTTAATTCTCGGCAATTATAACGAAACAGTACGTATTTTACACATGTCCCTTTCCGTACCATGTTATTTATAACACCTCATTTTATGATCAAACATTTTACACTTCCGCACCTTTTTTGAATATAAATAAATCAGCAATATTTGTATACTTACCACAACCAAAGATCCATCTTCAAGCTCACTAGGCATGCTGTTGGCTATATAAAAATACAGAATTGGTCACATGGTCAATATATTTTCTCACAATGTTTGTAAAGACTTTCGAAACATTTCTGATACCGATCGCGATAACGACAGACTATTATTTAATTTCAAACGAGAATGATAATTGTTTAGAAAATAATCAGTTACGGATATCAATATTTCCAGTTACGCATATCAACGTCAATAAATTTTTATCAGTTACCCTTATCATGGCGTTTTTTTTGGATTGCTGATTTCTCTCTTAGGCGGCTTAACTATGACAAAACACGTCAATATTCCCGTTTCAAATTTAGTAATACGTTAAAAAAGACACGAAATACCGAAGAAAGATGCATATTTATTGCAAAATCAACAAAAGAAATATTTACCTGAAACACCGTCTGCCATCTTGGGATATACGTAAATGCAGTTACGGATATCAGTTGTACCCCAGTGAATTCAGAGGTGAATTTCCTTGGCGCTTGTGGTGGGCCTTGTACCAAAGGAAGTTAATCGTCATCCGAACGGATTTTCTGTATCGGTCCTCCTCTGTGGTCGTCATCTAACATTCTTCTTCACTACAGCGTCAATTTCTCTTTATTTTACAGGCGCACCAGACTGCCCTCTCTTGCACAGCTGTGAAAAAAAACCGAGATTTACTGATTTATTTTAAGTTAATTCTCAACAAAAAAAACCCCACTAAAACAGATAAGAAATCCGATAATTGTCGATACATATTTGCTGATTTGTCATTGATTACAGTACAGATCATTTAAACAGTGATTCAACTAATATATTCACATTAAATATCTTATTTTCGATATTCAAAAATATCCATGTTATGTGACTCAGCTCGATATACTTGCCTGATACATTTTCATTATAGAATACTCACTGATTACAAAGCAGTGAATGGGCTTCGGAAGGCTGATAAATTTCTTCTTTTCTTTATTGGTGGATTGTTGGTTGCTTAACATCCAGTGGCAAATATGTCATGCATATTCAAAGCGAGAACAAGTTCACAATAAATACAATAGGTATGTCTTGTCACAATAGAGGCCATCTTGGATGATGGTCGGGGAAATTTGGATTGCCACTGGAAAATGAGGGTTTATTAGATGGGTACGGAAATTTTGCCTTGTAACAGGCCACCTACGGACCCGTTCTTTTCTTTAAAATCCATCACCTATTACATCATAACCATGATAACACCACAAAGAGTTACTAACATATATCCAAGTCAAATGATCATCATTCTAAAATAAAACATATTTTATTCTAAAAATGTGAAGGTATTTAAATATCTCAAACAAATCTTAGCAAATGTAGATTCAGATGACCAATCTGCAGCATCCAAAAAAGATTGAGTGTATGTCCCATTGTGTAATCCCCCACATAGAGCAATTGCACGAGTGGAATTATCATTTACTTTAAAAAATTTATTTGTATATGATGAAATTGGAAATGTACCTACTGATTTGTAAGGTTCTTTCATAGCAATAACAAGTTTGACTTTGTTAATTGCAACTTTTGACTAATAACTTTAGTTCGTAATAAATATACAGAAATAGACCTTTTATGATATAATAACGGTCTATCTTTGAAATGTGGTAGATGAATTTTAGCCCCAAAATGACTTTCTCGATCCTGTTTTGCTAAACTATGTGACTATGTCTAATAAAAGTGATACCTTTATCTTATATCTTTATTGACTCTTAATCAATCCTAAGACTACAAATCACTGCACCTTCTGAAAATTTTCAATGCAGAAAGAAAAACTGTTTGCAAAGTTAAAGACTTTAGAGGTGCATCATTTAAATGTTGTTTTCTAAAGTTTCTAAAACAACTTCTAAAATCCATTCTGGAAGTAAGTGGACTCGAAAATGCCTTAAACCAGTCTAAAAATGTACTCATGTTGAACAACTAGACACTTTGATTTGGAGGTAGTCCTGCTGATATCATTGACCGACAACCAGATATTGTACAAAAAATTTGCCCTGATTATAATAAAGATGCTATAAAAATCATCAACTTGATTCAGAAAAGCTGTATATGAATCAATTTGCGTTGTATCACATTAACTTCAGTAGTTTTCGAATTTGGCAGTATGCGTCAAAATCATCTTGAAAGTACCTTATTGGAGTTAAAAGTGTATTATAATTTCCACAATTTGTTTATTTAACGTTCCACTTTATTTTTTTTTAAATTTTCCAATGTCCATATCGAGTAATGACAAAACTATATCAAGTCAATACGAAACTACATCGTGTAGTATCGAAATATCATTAAGTAATGGCTATTCCATATTGAGTTATATTAGAACACCATTACGTAATGTCAACACCATATCAAATAAAGACTAACCATTATTAAGTAATGATAAAACAACATAAAGTAATATCAGAGTTCCACATAAGACAGCTGTATCGTTCGATAGAAATCATGTACATATCAAATTTCATGCAGTTAAAATTAAATGATAAAATTATTCAGAAATTAATAAATTTATAAGTACTAGTATAATAAACATCGAGCAATAACAATTATAATATGACTTAGCACATACATATGTTGAATACATAGTATAATGGAGTTTTCAATGTTTGTATCTCATGAAAGCATGGAATGGTAACACTAATTATAATTAATTATTTCAGGAGGGAAAAACAACAAAACAAACAAAAACCAAAGAGATGATCCCGCAAAAAAAGAATAACCCTGAAAGATTCAAACGCAGAGGCTGATTGATTGTAGGTTGCTTAACGTACAGTGGCAAATATGTCATGAATATTCGGGATGAGAACAAGTTCACAATAAATACAATATGTAGGTTGATACAATAGAGGTCATCTATGATGGTTCGGGGAATATGGTACCTCGTGTTAAGAGACTGCCACGCTCTTTACACGTTAAAAACCCCTGCAACAACTCTTTGAGGGGTCCGTAGGTGACCTGTTGCAAGGCAAAATTGTCCCTATCCAATAGACCCTCATTTTCCAGTGACAGTCCAAATTTCAACGACCATCATCCTGTATTATAACAACCTACATATTGTAGTTATTGTTAACTTGTTCTCGTCCTGAACATGCATGAAATATTTGTCACTGGACGTTAAGCAATCAACAATCAATCAATTTGCCATTATATTATACACATCAGTAAATTACTATTTGTATTATATTTGTCATTACATATAAAAATAATTTCTTGATCTACGCAAGACTCATCAGTGACGCTCATATCAAAATATTTATAACGCCAAAAATAGTACAAAGTTGAAGAGCATTGGGGAAACAAAAAACTTGACAAAAAAGGGCGGTAGTGGTTTGATTATGAATGAGATAACTATCCAACAAAATAAAATACTATAGAGTCAGCTTTGATATGACCTGACATAAAAAAAGAATTGATTAATTCCTCCGAGAAAAACGTCCTAATTTATGAGTACACAATTTACGAAAGTCAATTGTAACTCCAAAAACATGAACCAAAAACAACCATTGAACTGAACCTTCCATGGTTTTAAAATATTAGTGAACGCTCAACCCTTACCACTTATTGATGTGGCTGTTCAGAATGACAGCAATAAGAGTAATAAGAAGAGAATAGAAAGAAATATTTGGACTTAAGTACAAGAATTCTGATTCTGAAAAGGGCCGTTAATTAATCTGCTGTACGTGGTCTGGTCAAATCCATCTTGTCGTCTTTAAAAACCAAGTCTCTTTTGGATATCATAATAACCTGGAGATCACAACAAATTCTGGAAGTAGAATATGGTCTTCCTATTTGATGGCTCCTTAAATATCTTTGTGGGGCTACTGTCTGTTGCTTGTCCTTTCGTCAAGATGCACACTTGTTCCAACTTTGTAGACATGGTCGATGTAGGTTGCAGCTTTGTTGTGTAGATTTTCCAGAAGAGATTAGTGTAGTTTACAAGTTCCTCTTTTGACGTCATGTTGATGACCATCTCTGTCGGATTCAAGTTGGCAAGGAAAATGCATAATGATTGCCACTGGACAATTCTGGAAGTAAAGCAGTCATCTCTCATTTATATCAAAAAGATTGATAAAAAACAATTGTAATAACGAAGCATATTGAGTTTAATGCATGATCATTATTCAATTAAAATAATTATCCAATTCAATGTCAAAGAATGCATGAGATTTGTCCACAATCTGCTTGTAAAAATCAGGATCAAACTTAACAGTCTCAACTGAAATAGCTCTTGAAGTAAACAAAATCACAAATATCCCTGCCACACACTCCAAGCTGTGTTTGAATCTAGTAGTACCATGGTGATGATAGTTTAAGTTTAATTTCACCATTTATGTTTTGAACGTGATAAGTTTGTAAACATTATACCAATGATTTATGGGCGTTTTTCAATAAAAACGTATTTTCTTGTCCCAGCCACTTTAAAAAAATGTGTTTGATCTTTGCAAGTAATTTTTTGTGCAGTCAGTACATTAGAGGGATCGATAAGATATTGACTCCTGAATGGTCCAAAACAACCAAATGGGCATGTCCATAATCTAGTTAAGGTCTAACAAGAGAATTATATAAATTAAGTAAAATGTCGCGATCTCGATTTTAACATTTTGATATGGGGTAGGAAGGTTAACTTTTTATAGAAAGTTAACCCACGAAATTTGGTTTCATCAACCATTTTAATTGAGTGCCGTACAAAGTGAGTTCTGCATCAAGATGCAATTTCCTATTGTTACAAAAATGCATCCCGACCGTTTGTGACGTGTAAAATTTAAAACCATTTTTCCATGCAGTATCATATACCTTCTCAGGGTCGAAAAAGACCGACACCACATGTTCATATTATAAAAGTAGATACTGTCTATTAATTTGGTTAAAGATATGTAATAAGTTTCAGTGTAGTAAAACAAATATTTGACATGAGAAACATCCACACTTACACTATTATCAGAACTTTGATCAAGAACAATTTTAAAAACTAGCCCTAAACAATTAGCCCTAAAAATTACATGGGGCGAGTTCTTACAAGTAAATCAAATGAATCATGAAAATGATAAGTTTGTAGAGTAGAAGATTAATTAATTGAATTTGAATGTCAATTCATTCTGAATGTTAAATTGTGTTTTAGTTTGTGAACTACACTGTAGCTGCTTGGTGTTTTAGAGAACTACTTGGACATCCACAGGAACAAACCCTTTTCCAACTGTTTACTGTACTTAGTCGACTGGTTAAACCAACCTTCATGAAAGATGAAATACCATCATTGATAGCAAACACTCATCTTGCTGTGGTATTGCCTGATAGGGATATTCAACTCACTTTGCAGGTAAAACAGCTCTAAAACATTGACCAAGATCAATCCTTGTAACATGGGTAAAAATGGTATAATGGGTGAAGACAACGTGAAATGAAAGAGTAGTAATCAAGTTTTAGGAAGGCCAAACTTAAAGTTATGCCACGTTCTGTCTGCATGTGGACAGCCATAGTTCCAGATATTTTCAATGAAGCAATACATACTTACTGAACATGAAAATCCTTACGGAGGAGGATTTCAACTACAGATCAACATAGAATGCATTTTCAAATTTGGCTGATGACATTCTAACAGTTAATGCTAAAACATTTCCGATGAGTCATATATTTACAGTAAATTTGACACAGTTGTATAAGATACCACCTTAATTTGGTCATTTTGAAATTGTTTAAAGTGAAACCATAAATCGACAACTTTCGTTATTGATAACTTTATTACATTTTACCAAAAGTCAACCACTTTTTATAGATAATGTATTGAATGTTACCTTGAATCGACTTTTATTGTAGAATATTGTCTAATATGAAATAGTCAATCGTCCATATTATGTTCAAATGCGACGTATGTTAATTATCAAGTAATTACATAAGAAATATGAAACGCTTATTAAGTTGTAAACATCCAATCCATGAACATGAAGTCACACCAAAAATGATCTGCCGCATTTAGGCAAAAATGTTCATTCTAATTAAGTATTAAACAATACATAGAAAGCCTTTTTTAGTATAACTTACGTTTGTCAAACGGGGTTTGCTTCCCTCCTGATGCTGCTGCTGCTGTTGATGAAAAATGTATATATGCATATGACCTTTCATTTGTTGTAGAGTTCAATACACAATTTTCATTTTTACAACTTAAAACATGTAGTAGGTTAGAGGCCAGATTTAAATATGAGGGCTCAAGATATTCTAAAGAAGTGTATCGATAGTAGACAGAGACAGTGGTTTTTTTTTTAAAGACAGAGACAGTGTTTTTTTTTAAAGACAATCAATGTTGTTGTTTATAAAAATGAGTTGTATGATGTACACAAAATAGAGTTTCAAGTTACGTCTTATTATGACAAATTTTATAAATACTTATTGAAGCAGGTTGTGTTTTTACTTGATAACTTTTGCATAAGAGATGCAGCATATCAGGAGTTTTCAACATTATGTGATGATCTTTAATTTTCGGTTGAATTTGATTTTAACAATGTTCAAACTTTTACACAGAACTAACTTTCTTTTTTTGATTTAGTTTAATAGTACAAAAATCAGTATAATATTAAGAAAAAAAGCAGAACTCCATTGATATTGTAAAAGACATTTATGATATTTTGAAAGTCGGGACAAATAATGGAGTGGAATCTTTAAATGGTTTCCTGAAAAAAACATTTACACACAATTAATTTGGACAGGCAGTATCACAAGTTTAATAGAAATAATGGTAACTGATTTTGTGCCAGACCAAATAAGTAAGCGCAGAAGACTGAATTTCCAGTATTCCACTCAATACATACAATTCAATCAACTCATTCCTATGTTCTTGCATAACTTGCCAAAAAAATGTGATAAGCCATTGTCTTACAAAATTTGCTTATGCTGCCAATATCAGTGGGGAACACATTGATGAACTTTCTAGAGGATTATTACAGGTAACGATTGAAACTGAAGCAAGTCTTTATTACACTGTAGACTTGGGTTATCATGAGATTGATTGATTGTTGGTTGCTTTACGCCGCATTAGCACAAAAAGGCTATTTTCGTTTGTTTATGTAATATATACGTGTTTCTCGTTTCTCGTTTTGTTTATATAGATTAGACCGTTGGTTTTCCCGTTTGAATGGTTTTACACTAGTAATTTTGGGGCCCTTTATAGCTTGTTGTTCGGTGTGAGCCAAGGCTCCGTGTTGAAGGCCGTACTTTAACCTATAATGGTTTAATTTTTAAATTGTTATTTGGGTGGAGAGTTGTCTCATTGGCACTCACACCACATCTTCCTATATCTATATATCGCGGCGAGAGCTAATTCGAATATTTTTTACAATTTAAAGCATATTTTTAAAATAAGACAAAAAGTCCTTCAATATATTAAAATTCTTGACTAAAGACAATTGATTATATACAAATAAAAATCAACAGTAAAATAACGTGATAAAAATTAAAATCGATTTAAATATAATAACATTGTTATATTCTATAATAAATTACAATTTCTTTTAAAAAAGCAACAATATTTGTAAATGGAACATTATTAAATAAATCATACATATTATTGACATTGAAATGCTTCTTACGAATATCAGCAAAGTCAATACAATGAATTAAAACATGTTTAATAGTATACTTGCAGTTGCAAGGAACACATTGGTTATCATGAGAACCTACTGTCTTGCTCGTGTGATGACTTCATAAAATAGTTTCTACCTTGCAAACATATATTTGCAGTCTAAGGGTTAAAAAATCCACTAGCCCGACGCCCGGGACTACAGCCTTTAGGCCTTGGGCAAACAAAACTTGTAACCCAATATGCCCGACGGGCTGGTAACAAAAAAAACCTGGGCGCTTCTAAAATAGAAAGTGGAAAATCCCCTTATCACTATAACATCTTCGCCAATCAGATTCGACAACATCATCCGGGATTTCCAGAATTTGAACTGATTTTGTATAAGGATCCCGTTCTTTCAATATCGATTTATTAGTACAGGGGGTATTGTACATTGTGTATGTAACCACAGATATATGATGTAACCACATTATACCTGCTTGTGAATAATTTATTGCAACATAAATGTGAATCCCTTTTGACAGCAGAAACCTGACTTTTGTCAGATGTAAATATGTAACATGTGCACATGTTATGGTAGCCATTTTTTTTTACATACTGTGAAGAAGCCTCTAGAATTATGACCTAAACATTAACAGCATTCAGGAATCTACCCAACAACATATTCTTGGACGACCACCGGATATACCGATTGGTTGAATTGATAATTTCCGGCCAATCCGACTATTCACCATGATGCACGATTCACCACTTAATACAGCATGTTGAGGAACATACAGGAAATGAAGGCAAGACAAATTTCAGTAAGAGAATGCTATACCGGGACTTTCGGCTTGCATGGGTATGAACTTATATAGCTTTTGGAGATAGATCACCATGCTGGGTATAAATGTTAACAATGTGGTCCAAACCCCGAAACTTATTATGGATGCAACATCATTGGGACATCTACAAATATACCAAAACTGGTAGTGTTATCCAGATACATTGCAGAATCATAAATTTGGCAGATAAGTATACAAATATATACCATTAATAAACAACTAGAGATGTTACCTAAAACAAGATGTATCGGTCTGTATCACATTACCATTTATAGCTTCTGACAGACGAAATAACCAGAACAAATACATGAAGCTTAAAATCTGCTGTTCTTCTTTAAATTTTCCAGGAAGGTTTCAGTTAGACAACCAAAATAGTTTATATATAGGCTCCGTGTTGAAGGCCGTACTTTAACCTATAATGGTTTACTTTTTAAATTGTTATTTGGATGGATAGTTGTCTCATTGGCACTCACACCACATCTTCCCATATCTATATAATTCAGTGTCAATTAAACATACCCGTCAGTAGCTGTTAATTAATCTTTTGAGTACATTTGTGTAGATCAACAAATGACTCTAACTTATATTTCTTAAATCATTAAATAAGTAACCATATTTTTCGAATGTTATCTGAAATTGCAGCCACTGTTGCATACCATTGACACATTCCCCATTTACATTCTCAATTTTTTTAAATTTTGGTAATATGAACAAAACATTTATGAAAAAAATATCCAGATCTTTTATCAAATGAGCAGAAACATCGGATCTGCATTCCCGACAAAAAAACGTCAGATGCTATCATTACTTATATCGGTAAGGACACCAAGTCAAACAACTTTGACCATCTGATATTAAACGTACAGAAACATTGTCCAGCACTGGTTCCCTTATTGAAGTATTTTAACTCTATTGATGCTACGCAATATCCTCCAGAGGAATATAAACCTTGGATGGAAAGAATCGCATCAAGATCGGCCGTGTGTGCAAGTGTGCATTGGTTTTGCTTGAAAAACTTTTAGAAGAGGATAACAAATTGACATCAGTTGTCTTCATGAAAAAAATATATAATTATTTCCCTGAATTGTTTGAGCTTCTTAAGTTTTTGGGTGAAATGTGTTACTCGAGTGGTTAAAGACCAATTCAACAGAAAAAACAAATAGATGTTGCAGACTGTACAGTGCATCAAAATAAAAATATATGCATGCCCAGCTTACCGAAAATTTGTAACAAGAGCGGCTATGCAATGGACAACCAGAAATTAAAAGCATGGAAAACCCTGCACGAAAAAACAAAGCATTGCTGCCAGGCATTTTACGAAAAATGGACTAGTGAAGAACAAAAAGGCAAACCTGGTCCGAGAATATTGATAACCTTTCTTAAGTTGGTCAACATGAATATCCATAGAACAAAGATTTGATTCGAGTTCCAGAAACGTAAACGACAAATAATAGCTGCGGTGGCGGATAACCTTTAGAAGCATACGACGAAGTAGCCAATCAGATCCCTCCAGCAGAAAGGGCCAATATCCCTACGTATGATAGTGTCAGATCTTCTCTTAACCCAACAAGAAGACACAAGCCCGATATACCAGCATCAATAAATATCGATTCATGGACACTGGTGCGCTACGCTAGATGGGAAACATTTTCTAAGTAAATTGGATAATGAATGGGACATCGCTGTTTTTAGCACGACACAAGCACTCCTTGTGTAAGTCAATATGACGACATCTTTACTAATGCAATACTGCAATCACCAACAGGACCTTGCAAACAATTTCAAACCATCTATGGATTTTATTAGGAAAGAGTTATACATTTTGTATTTACCTTGATGACGGACAGAAACGTGGCTAATTATCTCCATCTGAAAAGTGACGTTTTGTTTTTGCATATTTAAGAGATGTTTTATATTTTAGTTTGAATCAGTTATCTGCTTAAGTTTTGATCGATACTTTATGAAATGTATTTATTGGTTGTTTTGTTTTATCATGTCGAATTCAGAACTGATTTTTACATTGTTTTATATTTTTTTAAATACATGTTTCTCCTCTATACTACTTATAGCTACACATAGTGCACGTTTTTCTCATTGTTGAAGACTGTATGGTGACATGGTTGCTCACATCCGCATCGATTTGATCCGTGGTGGATATAGCTGTCTCGGTCGAAATCATACTAACTCCTGTTATATTAATATTGAGCAGTGGAGAGGGAATATTATTCAGTTTCGTTACATTTAGGAACATTTAATTTTAATATTGGTAAAAATAAAGATAATATATTTTGAACAAGCTTCAGCTTCGTTTATTTTTCTGTTTCGTTTCGTTTCGTTTTATGTTGATTTCGTTTTGTTTCGTTTCTTTTTATTCCTTTTCTTTTCGTTTAATTGTTAGTTTAGTTTTAGTTTAAACATATTTTATTTGCGTAAATGTGCAAAAGGGATGAGACACAAGTTAATCAAACTTATAAAGTCTTCTCCCATAACAATTTATAACATTAGAATATTTACAAAGCATGCATACAAACAATACATTATGCATATATATATAAATTATTTGAACTCTGAAAAGGTGGTGTGTGGTGATGTGAGTGGTAATACACAATATGCATGTATTTGCACTTAATAATATGTTACATTACACAATTAGAAACCTCTTAGACTCTTTAATAAATTCATATACATTCTTTATAATTCTTTCATTTTCAACATTAGTTAAAGACTTATCGCCGGAGGTTAAGGTGTTCAAATTTAGTAGAGAGTTGTCTGGTAACCAATTTAGATTATTAAATAATTTGGTTCTTATATTCGAATATTTAGGACAATAAAAAAAGAAGTGACGTGAATCTTCGAACTTAGCACCACAACTACAAGACGGATCTGAAATAATGTTGACTCTGTTAAGATCATAGTTCAAAAAAGAAGCTGAGCACCTAAGTTGTGTCAATATAATATTGAGTTTACGATTGCCAAAGTCATAATGTTTTGGTACTTGGGCTTTTGAATTTAATTTAAGATTTTTTAGTTCGGTTTTAAATTTACCTAAAGAGTCAATGTTACGTGTCACCACATTAAGGTTATTCCACAGTCGTATTGTTGAAGGTATGAAGGACTCTTGGGTTAATGAAAGTCTACAAAAAGGGTATATTAAATCATTCCCATTACGTAATGGATAAACAGCTGTACTTTGGATTGTTGGTGGAATTAAATTGCAAAGATAGGCTGGTGCATTATTATGCTGAATATTATAGAATAATTGTAATTTCCTTCTTTCTCTTCGTTCAGCTAGAGTTTCCCAACCAATCTCATCATAAATAATTCTATTACTTGTAAAAATAGGAAGACCTGTTACAATTCTGGCTGCCTCAAGCTGCAGCTGTTCTAATTTTTTACAATAACCCACACCCATATTATCCCAAACTTCACATGCATATTCGAGAAGCGGTCTAATAAAAGTCAAGTAAAGCTTTTCTAAGTTGCTCCTACTTATCCTGTACTTTAATTTTCTAAGTACATTTAAATGTTTAGATACATTTTTTATGATATTATCCACATGGGTGTTCCATTTAGCATCTTTACTAAATGTAACACCCAAGTGTTTGTGGAAGTCTGTAACTTCAATCCTCTTATCATTGAAAGTGAAATTCATTTCTGGAGTTTCAATGTATGAAAACAACATTATTTCTGTTTTTGCTGGGTTAAAGGACATCAGCCATTTCTTTGACCATTTGCTGAGCTCACTCAGGTCGTGACTGATCACTGATTGTATTTGTGTCGTGTCACGACTAGAGTAGCCCAGAGATGTATCATCTGCAAATAACCTACATAAGGAAATCAAGTGTTCAGCAATATCGTTAATATAGATAATAAATAACAGCGGTCCCAAAACAGAACCCTGTGGGACACCAGCTGAAATACTGCAAAGTTCAGAGGAAGATTGTTTAATAACAACTCGCTGTTGTCTGTTGTTTAAGTAACTTTGAAACCAATTTAATAAATTTCCGTCAACACCGTATGACTTCATTTTATGTATCAATCCTTTATGCCAAACTTTATCGAATGCTCTAGAAAAGTCACAAAAAACAAAACAGCTAATTTCTTTATTTTCTAATGAATTTAATATAGAATTATAAATTTCTAAAAGCTGATGAACTGTCGAATATTTTGGCAGAAAACCAGACTGGTATTCATATATTAACTTATTTCTGTGTAGGTGATTGAAGACATGTTTATAAACAACTCGCTCCATTATTTTCCCTACACAACTTATAAGCGGTTAGATGGTAACGAACTATCCCCCTTTTTAAAAAATGCTATTACATTAGCAATCTTCCAGCTGGTGGGATATTTGCATTGTTGTAGGGATTTATTAAATATTATTTTTAAGGGAATTGCTATTTTTTCAGGACACATTTTCAACATTTTATGGCTTATGACATCTGGACCAGATGCTTTATTAGGATCTAAAGTTTTAATTATATCGACTATTTCATCTATTTCAATTACCAAGTCTTTTAAAAAAATATTTGTTCTTGGCTTAATTTCGGGTATAGGAACACCTTCCTCCTCTAGGGAAGAAATCAGACTAAAATATTTATTTAGCAGATTACATTTCTCGTCGTCTCCGTACACTACATCGTCCATGCTTTCATCGTGAATAATATTATTAAGTGGGGGTAAATCACCAGAACCTTTATTTGATTTTATAAGCATTTTCATTATTTTCCAATAAGTTTTAGGGTTAGCCACGTTATTTAATATAAGATTATCCAAACTTCTTTCAAATTTTTCTTTTGCAGCTTTTTTCATATTATTTACTTTGTTCCTCTGCTTTTTGTATTTATTGATATCGCAATCTTTTTTAGTTTTTAAGGCTTTTTTACGAAAACGGTCTCTTCTACGAATTTCTCTTCTTAATTCATTGTCAAACCATGGTCGGTCATTGTTTCGTATATATACATGTCGAGTTGGAATGTTTTGCCTGGCTATGTCTAGGATTTTTTGAGTAAATATATTGCACATCTCGTCAACATCCTCAACATCAGAAAAAAGTTCATCCCAACTGACAGAATCAAGGTCTAAAGAAAATTTATTTAGATCTGCTTTATCGTACAACCAAATTTCTCTTTTGTATGATTTGGTTGCAAATATCGGACATTCTAAAAATATTACAGAAGCATCGTGATCACTTATTTCAGACGGTAATTTAAGAACGTCGGCAATTGAATATTTAATTGTATCGCTGATTATAATCGGGTCAAGTAATGTGCTACTATGTGCAGTCACCCTTGTTGGTTTATTTATAACATTTTCTAGATTAAAAAGATTCAATGTATCATATAATTTATTATTATGAATGGAAAATAAATCAGAGTTCAAATCTCCTGTTATAACAATATTCTCGCTTAGCTGGTAACTTAATCCCAGTGAATAATTAAGTCGTGTCCAATAGTCATTGTCCGTCCACTCAGGTCTATATGTACAACAAAGAAGAAATGATTGACCTTTACCTTTAATCTCGACCCATATTGTCTCATCAATATGGTTTTCGAGTTCACCTTTTCGTGCAATGGATATATCATCTTTTACATAGATTATAATACCTCCGCCTGCACTGTTACGATCCTTTCGGATTATATTCTTCGAAAATGAGCAAAGTTGCAAATCGTCAATGTTAACACTTGGATCTAAATGAGTTTCAGTTATAGTTACTATATCAAATTCATCAGCAAAGTTTTGGATAAAATTTAGCTTATGTCTTAGACTGCGTATGTTTATGTTACATATGGATAGTTAGGCAGTTTCTTTTAAACTTGAGGTAGACTCATTTATAATATCTGAGCTAGGACCTGGATTGGTTTCAATATTTCCAATAATAAGAATGAAATTTAAAACATATAGCAGGAAAACAATATTTATATTCGGATTTAAGCTCTGGAGTAGTGACAGAGAGACGACGAGAAACGAACATCTGAAATTGGTAAGTAATATTTCTATTTTAGAGCTATCAATTGTTTGTGAGTTTAAACTACCGAGACCAAATGTGCAACTACATAAGTTAAATAACCCGATAGCTGCCCTATACTGTTCTATACAATTACCCATTGGGTTTTAACATGGAAATCATACTACATAAAATCAGGCAGCAAAACGAGATATATACACCACCAAAACCACACACATCATCACACTTAACTGACGAAAAGTCCAAAAAAGACGAAAAAAATAAAAATATATAAAACAAAACAAACAAGGTTTGAGATATGAGAGAAATCATTTGTTACTGAAATGGGAAATTATTAAATATTTGAATACTTGAAACTTTAGAATAGCAAAAAAAATAAAAAAAAATATATAAATTTTGTTTTGTTATACTCACGTTATTGCATGTATATTAATAAGATGATAGAACTTTACAAACTTAAAAATTTAAAAGAATTTTAGAATTTAACAATGCACAACGGATAGCAAATACTACGGGTGACATCAATCATACATCAATACAACAGAAAACATCACAGATATTTTATGAAGCATTTAGAATAGCCAATAACAAAAAAAAAAATATTCTATAGTGTAAAAATAAGAATAAATATAATAACAGCGAAATATCTAAATTCGACAATACATCTATATATACATTATATACATCATTTACTTACTACCTCTTTGACATTCTTTTTTATTCAAATTTCTCTAATTCTACAATAAGTCGCCAATGTTTAGGACTTTCTATTCGAACGCACCCTAATTTACATAACGATAACTTAATTCTTATGTCAATTATCGTCAAGTGAGGCCGTTAGGGATTACAATGTTATTAATTGTTTAATATTTTATATTAACGCAGTTCTTACTTTGATAATTATGTTTAAAAATAAATATCAATATGTTTCGATTATGTTTAATATTATAAAGTTGTTAATAATAATTTTTATAATCATAAATAAAAAATAGACCCCAAGTCTGAACCCCAAGTATATATTAGTAAACTGTATGTTTTGTGTGGTATATAAGAATTTGTTTACATAGATCTTTAAAGCTGGAGGCATCTAAAGGTTTACAAGAAAAGGAAGTCTTAGTACATTTATCAACACGGACAAACTAGTTTACGAACAATTGGTCATTAACTTTGGATTATTTTGTGGTTCATTAATATTGATTTCATTTAGGTGTGAAAAAGGCATTTAAAACATGGATAACGTTATCCTTTTTTTTATTTTAGAGGGTCAACATATTTACTGTTACATTGTATGGTTTAGTTTAAAAAAGGGGAATACGCTTTTCATAATACTTGAACTTTTAAGCCCTGGCTTTTTTATATGTTTTGATATACGAAATAAGGTACAAAGGAAAGTCAATTTGACAAGCGAAAACAAAGAGTGTTTAAGATAAATGGTGTAATATGTAGGTGAATACAATTATTTAGATAAATTAAACAGAAACATATACGAAAAAAAAAAGAACCGAAAAAAATTTAAAAAGAAAAAAACCAAAACCAACATACATACATACATTTTTCTTTGGATTATACAATCTATTTACTATTATAATATTATCAGAGACATATAATACATATATGTATTATATGTCTCTGATATTATGAGAAAAAAAAATGATTGTGATATATAATAATTAAAAAAAAAATAATGTCAATATGCATTGTATTTCAATTATTTCAACAGCTTGAACCAGAAAAGAAAACCAGAAACACAATTTATTAATTTTGTTCTAAGAGTTAACTCTCCATTTATTAGATTATTGTGAGTTATTAATTTTATTTCTCAGCTTCTGATTGTTGTTGGTTGGTTGGTGAAGTAATGTCTCGTTCCATGTCAGAGATGTCTTCAAAGCTATTGATCTGTTCCTTTCGACTATTTTCAGCCCTTTTTACAAATATGCGACCGTCTGCGGTCCAGTACGCGTGTATTTGGTTTTTATATTTCATCTGGGATAGTTTTTTTGTCAGGTCTGTTCGAAATTTGGTAAGATTCTCAGTGATGAAAACACCATCTTCATTGTGTTTCAAATATTTTTTGTTTGTATATACCATTTCTCTAGTACGATATGACATAAATCTAACAATGACTTGACACTTGCCATATTTAGCTTTACCAATGACGTGACTCCTACTGATATCATCAATAGACAAGTTGAGGCCAAGTTGGCCGTTGCAAATACTAAGGATTTTGTCATCTGTATTGACCGGGTGAAGAATTTTACCGTGTCCATCAACTGGTACTTGGATGTTGTGAAAACGGAGACTGGTCCGACGAGAATATTGCTCTTGGCTTTCTAACCTACTTTCCATATCCTTAGTTTTTTTGTGAAGTGCATCCAGTTCAGAATCCCAAACGTCCAACATTTTATTATCATCTTTTAACCGTTTATCTACTTGTTCCATTCGTATGCTTAGCTTACATATTTTTACTGTGTGATCCCTTATGGAAAAATCATGTTCATCTATAGACTTTTGAATAGGTTCAACGTGTGCTGCGATACATTTTTTCACCTGCTCTTCAATCAAAGGAGTTAATGTTTCGCTTATTTTTTCAGCCAATACTGGAATTATAGTATTAAGTACATCTGGACTAGTGAGTGCTTCAATGACCTTATCTGTAATGTTTTTACGAGTCGCTGGAGTCTTTTTTTCAATATCTCGAAGGTCACCTTGCGAGTTGCGACGCCTAATCTGTCGAGTATTTTGTTTTTGGGTTGCAGGGAGATTATCTGGACTATCAGGATTAGACCTTTTGTTGATATTCAGAGATGGTGAACTAATATTAGATTGTGATTGTGTATTTGTTAACAAATGGTCAGAACTGTGTTCACTTTCTCTGGTCATGGAGGTCGCCATTGTTGTTGCTATTGTTTTGATTTTAAGACGCTTCAAAAAGTTCTCTAATAAAATTATTTTGTGAAGTATTACAAAGTTTTTACATTACATATACAGACTGTTAGCTATGTAACAAGTTTCGTCATCTAACTTTTATGTTATCCAGCATAATATCCCATTTGTGGTTAGAGATGTTTTACACGTCCATAGCTGTCAAGCGCATGCCAATCGTTTCTATTTCGTTTCGCACTTTATAGGCACCCATAATATATATTTTAATTGACTCAATTGACAGCATACCAACAACAGAAATAAAAGAAAATCTATAGCCAAGAGGGCAACATATAATCTTATAATATTATAAACAAGTGATTGTTCCTGTTATTCCAAACAACTCGTAATTGTCTTGAGGTTAAAAGTTTTGAATGAAAGCAACTGAAATAAAACATTTGATTAACCGAGTTGAAACATTTAAAAAAAAATATAGATCAAAACAGTTTTTGAGATCTTAACTTTTCATGTACATGATGTATAGCCTGAATAATTTTCTACAAAAAGATTACAAAATGGATTACTTATTTTCAAGTAAACACCAGGTAAAATAAAACAGATGGAAGAAAATTCATTTCTTTCAAAAGCTTGATTTATTGATTATGTTTTATACATTGTAAGCCTATGAAAGAAACTTTAATTTTGGAAAATGTGACAACCCTGTTCCGTCAGAATATGTAATGAAATTGCCAGATGCTATGGTTTACAAAGATTTAAATAGTGACAGAAAATTTGAAAAAGTGGAAATCGATGATCTTATATTGTACTTGGCATTGTTTGAAAAGAAGCTTGACCAAACACCTATTAACCTCTATAAAGACAAATACTTGTGTTACACGAGATTATTCAAAAGTGATGAAGAAAAGTGTTATTATTTAAAAAGAGGATGTATGGCTGAAATGAAAAATCTGTTGTGTACACAATTGATGTCTGTATAAGTTTCGACGGACAGATTTTAGAAGCACAATGTGAATGTGGGGCAGATGTGGCACATGTTTTTTTCTAGTAAAATACACCGGCTCTCCAGCAAAAGCAAAGGAGCTGATGAAAGCACCGATATTCCTTATGAACCTAGTAAATCAAAATTTATAAACAGTTCTACATTGTACTATGAACATCTCAATGTTTAAACCGTTGGTCATGTCAGACTTAAAATAATACAATAACACACTTATACTAGAATCAGAGACATCCACCTGTACTTCTTTAGCTACTTTTATATACTAGTAGTGTATTAAAATACTTATAATCTTTGTATGTTTGGCGATGGTTGTCTGACAGACTTAATGGTAAGGTTCTCGTGACAAACATGTACAGGTAATGTTATTATTTGTATTGACATTAAATTATTTTTTTTTAATTTTGTTTAAGAAAAGTCTACTGATGAACCCCAACTATGTAAACGCTGTGGCAAACTATTAAAAGACAAACTCCAGTTTACGTCTGCACCCCAAGGGGTAAAGAAATATGATCACTTGTTCTTCTCCCGACCGGAAGTAAAACGCTTGCCGAAGTGGGGCGTCCGTTTGGCTGTGCGGGATGTATCAAGTTCGCAGTCACGTCCGTTCAGAAGGGGGGAGTTAAATCCGATGCCTCGTATGAAAAAAAGAGTGCCACGCTCTTAGCACGTAAAGAACCCTTGCAACAAGTCTTTGAGGGGTCCGTAGGTGGCCTGTTGCCAGACAAAATTTCTGTCCCTATCCATATACCCTACTTTTCCGGTGGCAATCTAAATTTCTCCAACCATAATCCCTGAATGGCCTCTATTGTATCAACCTACCTATTTTATTTATTGTAAACTTGTTCTCGTCCTGAATATGCATGACATATTTGCCACTGGGCGTTAAACAACCAACAATCAATCAATCAGTTTACGTCGGCAAGGCACCAAAATAAAGGCCTATACGAATGATCATTTGATAACTGAAGTTTCAAATTCATTAGTAAGGCGAACCACCAAAAACATATGAAAACAGAACATAACGTTAAAAAAATGGAATGAGTAAAGTTGACCCGATTATCCGATGAAAATTTTAATTTAGATATCTGGCAGTGCAAAGTTTATCTCGGTCTCATTCGGAAGAAAGAATCGCATCATGATTCAAACTTGCTGCCAAAAAATACCCATTCAAGTTTCACAAATTCCTCAAACAATTTGCCAAAGAATGTGTATCAAATATCAAATCCATGTCTTGAAGAACGAGGAAAAGGTAAACACTAGTACTGTACATTGTTTTTTTTCTTTCTCCGCATTCAAACGTAACTTGAGATTTTTTACTGAATGATAATTGTGTCATCCTGCTTCACTGTTGTTTTTTTTTAAATTATAGACCATATACTCGACTTCATTCCAGAGGTGTTTACCTGTACGGATTTTTTAATAAAATTACTCGATACGGATTTGTCATGAAAAAGGACAAATTTTCTACCAACCCGGAAAAAAAATCATAATTCGGGCTACGCCCTCATTGAAAAAACTTCTCGTGTTGACAATTTTGATATTCACCTTTTCAACGGGCCATAATTGTTTATTGTTGAAGAACCTTCAATGACCTTTAAATGTTATGGTCTGGTTTTTTTTAGTATTATAAATGCTTCTATGATTTATATGATACACAACATGTATACTCTATACTTGTATAACTGATTGTGCGGTATAGACTTTGCTTATTGTTGAAGACCCTTCAATGACCTTTACATGTTAATGTCTGTTTGTTTAGTATTACAAATGCCTCTATGATTTATAGGGTACAGTAAAATTGTAATATTTAACAAGAATGAACCCCACATTTAAGAGTGAATATTCCTTCCTGTAGAAAAATCAGACAGGTGCTCGACTCATTCATGCTTTTTTCCTTAAAATTACCAATTAAGTGGCAGCAACCCAACAATTGGTTGTTTGATTCATCTGAAAATTTCAGGGCTGATAGATATTGACCTAATGAACATTTTTACCACATGTCAGATTTGCTCTAAATGCTTTCGTTTTTGAGATATAAGCCAAAAACTGCATTTGACCCCTATGTTCTGTTTTAAGTAACGGCGGCCATGTTTTTTGACGGAACAAAAATCGAAGCGCACATTTTGTGCAGGATATACTAAGGAACAATCATGCTAAGTTTCATTCAAATCCATTCAGTAGTTTCAGAGGAGAAGATGTTTGAAAAATTGTTAACGACGACAGACGACGACGACGACGACGGACGCCAAGTGATGAGAAAAGCTCACATGGCCTTTTAGGCCAGGTGAGCTAAAAAGGACAAAAACACAACTTATCGGGAATAAAATAACCATGATAACTATTTATTCAAGAATTAATTCATTTTGCAAAAAAACAGATTGTAAGATTTGTATGTCATATGATATGTCCTTTTAGTGAAACTAAATAAAGTATGTCCTCGCACTATATTAAGTTACTGAGACTCACTGATGAGTCTTGTGTAGACGAAACGCGCGTCTGACGTACTAAATTATAACTCTGGTATGTTTGATAACTATTTACTAGTAGCAAATTTGCCATTATCATTGTCAAAACGACAGAAGGACAAATTGTTCGAATTCTTTCAATAGAATAACATTTACAATAAATTTTCAGAACATCTAGATTTGAAATAGTGAATTAAAACATATGAATCAGAGCAAACGTTTGTTCATATTTGACTGATTTCTCTGTTTGTTTGTGTCAGTAGCAAAATATTTATTGCATTTTTAAAGAATAGAACCGTTTGGTTATAATTCATTTTGGTTATTTCTGAAGTGGTTTTACATGGGTAGAGAACATGAAATAACTGCCACTTGCTTTTGAAATAACGGTTTTTTGGAAAGTGACAAAACAATCCAATTGAAAAACGGTCATAGGGTTCTCAATGTGCTGAGCGTGCTGCAATTTACTGACATGCGGCAATATATGTAAAAGAGGGACGAAAGACACCAAAGGGACAGTCAAACTCGTAAAGAAGTTTTGCAGTAAATAAGTCTATGTCTGAAGATGGAATACCGTATATCGGGTTATTTTCGCGGGGTGTAAATTTTCGCTTATTTTCGAGGATAGAACAAAATCGCCAAAATAAATTTCGCCAATTTAAAAGTGTACATGCAAAGGTAATGTTAAAAATGTTGAATCCACCAAAATAATAACCGCCAAAATTTTTCGTATACCTCATTCAATGAAAATCGGGAAATTTTACACCCGCTATACGGTATATACTTGGTACACTTTTGCCAACCATATTTTTAAAGAATTTAATATTGATGAAGAACAATATGTTGATTTTGATAAACCTTTAAACTTATAAAAAATTCACTCAAAAAAACTTTTAAATGTATAGTGAAGGAAAAGTATAATAACACCACTCTTCAAAAACTTTCAAATATTGATAACAGTTCAAAACTTTATCTTTATAGTAAACTTAAAAATGAAATTAAATTTGAGGACTACCTGCACCATCTAAACAATTTTAATAGTCGTCAGCTTTTTACAAAATTACGTGTAAGTGATCATAATTTGGAAATTGAATAAAGACGTTATAAAAAAATTCAAAGAGAACACAGACTGTGCAAAGTTTGTAAAATTTTAGATGATGAGAAACACTTTTTCCTTCATTGCCAAATTAACAGTAATGTAAGACATTCCCTTATAAATGCAATTAAAACCCATTATCCTAATTTTAACCAGCTTGACTCAAACTCTAAACTTAAAACTATTCTGGATCCCAATAAAGATATTTTGTCTAGTGTTGTAGACTATATAAAGCAATCTATGGAATTGCGAAAATAAGGACCTATATACATCTATATATAGATATATGTTATTAATATCAACTTCACTTTTTAAAAACATTTATCATGTATAGTTATGTTTCTTGTCACTTATGTATACAATGTACTATGTTTGCATTTTAACCCGTCATGGTTTCATGTTTTTGCAATAAAAAAAAAAAAAAAAAAAAGATTTAATATAACTTTGGTTTTAAACACAGATCTTTTTTTTTTATATAAAAAGCATTTATTAAATCACTGCAATAAAAACAAAGGGAAGTGTCAAGCGTGAAAGTAAATGAGTGCATGTAAATGCTCTTCAGTCCTTTCCATCTGCTAATGCAATGACTTTTGAGATTTTAATACAAAATGCATTTTTAAATCGTCTTTTATGATATCTTTAAATGTATCAATGCAAATGCCTTTACAAATTGGCATGTTATCTATTACATTTACAATATTTAAAAGTTGAAAAATCATCAAATTTCAGGGGCAGATCTATCCAATATAAATTGATTATTTCTCTTTTAAAATAGGGCTTCCATGTTAAATTGTCTACTATTTCAATTTAAATTGGTTGTTTAATCAGGGGGAACAATTTGCATAATTATTTATTTTAATGAAAGTTCGGGTGGTATACAAGAAAGTTTTATTATGAATCTGGTGGCCTTTTTGAAAAAGCTGAAATCATAGACACCCAGTTCATTTGAGCTCATTGGCAATCGAACCACATCTTCTTTAATCAATGATTAGCGACAATAAATGGAAATTTTTAACGACATTGAAGGGCTGTTATGGTCCGTGTAAAATTCACTTAAATAATCTGTTTTCAACATATTTTTCGTTTTGCTTGATGTTATTGACTAGATATTAATTGACAATTTATAGACCTAGTTACGTGTAGAATTTTCTTTCAATTCAATGAAATTTAAGCGGTATCGGTGTATTGCATTCACAGAATGCTTGTTTGAACTCACTTTCAATTTCAACGAAGAAATCTTCCAACCAGCAAATTCTTTGCACCTCTAGTTTATGGTGGTTGTTCCAAATTTCGTAAAATTACATGTGCTTAAAATATGTCCGCATTGTTCTTGCTGTGATTTTTTGTTGTTTGGCAACAAGAACACTTTCCATCAAATCAGGTTCTCTCTGATTGCGTCTAGAACAGCTAACTTGGAAAATCCAAGGAAAAATCTGACAAAAAGTTCAATTTACCGAATTGGTTGCATTTTGTACAGATATATTGAGTCATTTCTTCAAAATTCAGAATTTTCAAATTTCAGACGCTCAATTTCTCTAATGATTTAACATATTTGTCTTTTTATCTGCTTCAGTTTTGTTCAGACATGGCCAAAATATTAATAGTAATGGCCCGTAAACAATGATTGGTGTATATTTGTGACAAACTTTTCACATGACCGTCATCATGTTATTTTACAATTTTCCCCCAAAGACCTTTTTTAAGTATACCATATTTCATCATTTGCATCTACTTTTGGACGTGACAGTCGAAAGAAATCGTTCGTAGTAGGATTTCTTTTTGACAAAAATAATTAAAGTGCTTGTACAGGACAGTCGGGGGTTTGTATGTACTATACATTCTGTTTTTTCTTTCTTCAAAATTATCATTGGAAATATCTCCACGGAGATTTTTTGTAGTTTCACTGTGGTGTAAATTCATGGTTTTGATTTTTACTGTATCTTTAATAAGTTTCCTTTGATTTTCTCTACCACGATGACCAAAACTTATCATCATATCAAACAAAACTTTTCTCTGTAAACCTTTGGGACTTTTGATTTACTAGACCTCTGATTCCCTCAACTTTTACAAATCTCCTTCAGTTATAGAAGGGTGCTTTTTAGCTTTGTCTAAACCCTCACGTTGAAACATTGCTGCAGTTGTAATTAAACATGAACGTTTCCAGATGGAGAAAATATCATATTCGGCTGTTATTTGCTTTAATTGTTAGCCATGATTTGAAATCAGAAGCAATCTTGCAATAAACGATAATCAATGTGTACGTTCCACCTATATCAGATTTTAAGTGAAGTTTTTTTTCCCACCTATATCAGATTTTAAGTGAAGGTATGGTATACTATCTCGGTAGTGAAATCAACTTGACATTTGATACTTTGTTCGATTATTTACAATCACACATGTATAGATGAAACTTACTGTTGCATAAAAAAAACCAGTTTAAAACGTATAACCCGATTTGCATCAATCAAAAAATAACAATAACTTAAAACTTTATAACTATTTTTAAATTGAGCGTCACTGATGAGTCTTAGGTAGACGAAACGCGCGTCTTGTGTACTAAATTATAATCCTGGTACCTTTGATAACTAATAAAACATGTATTTATTAACTTTTGACATATTGCCCAAAAAAAATACAATATAAAATGAGATGTAGTAAGTTGCAAATGAAATGAATACCGGGTATCACCAACTCTTGCGACTGAACTGTAAACAATGATAATAAAAAGCAACACTTACCTGAATATCAGCTTTTTCGTTAATATATCTAATTGATAAGTCCATTGATGATACACTGCAGAAGTTTGTTACAATGTTGTTTTGACGAGCTCATTGTAACCTGGGCAGTTTATGGATTTACTTGATCTAGAAACAGCAAGATAAACTGATGCCAGCTCGGCAACTTCTGCTTTCACTGGATACCTCTAAATTCAATCCAATTCAAAGTTTTATTGTCATAAAAGCTTTAGTTGGTGACATTGGCAACCATACCACATCTTTGTTTTTTAATAATATATACAACTGAAACCTTGCCTGCTTTAATATGTGTAAACTGAACACTTAAAAAATTCAAACAATCCCACTATTTATTTTTATCTCAAAGAAAAACAACAATTTACTTAAACAAAAATGTGTCTATACACTCCGACATTTTATCTTCGAATTGTGGTACACGTTCCTGCATCTTTATTTACTTTTCATATGCATCTCTTGAATGTTCAGAAATAGATTCCCTCTTTGGTGGGATTGGGCCGATATTTTTATTACCTTATACATTTTAATTCATCCCCTGTACATTTTCATTCATCCCCTGATCGTTATTCATCACCGTCTTATTAAGATATAAAATTATTTCCGGACTTGGTACACGACTCCATATGAAAAAATATGATGGGTTGGCACTACCTATGGCTCCTCAAGATCAAAGAGATATCTTGCCTGTGCCATAGTTTACACTATTACAATCTTCTTGGAACGACAGCTAATCCACTGTAAAAAATAATTCTTTGAATTTTTTTTAAGACTTATTTTCATAGTCATAATTAACGTTTTCCCACAATATTTTTATATAATTAAGTTAAAGTGTATTTGCTTGTTCAAGTGTAAGACACAATACTGCTCGTATGCTTGCATCAACTTACATTTCGATATTGTATTATTTTTATCAATACGAACAAATCACAATTGCATGTTAGATCCGACTAAATACATCTAACCCGATATCGTCAGATAAATACGTTACATTATCGAGATCTTCCTAATTGCAAGCTTACATTGCACCATGATCAATTAATATACTTATAGTTTATTTGTTATAAAATTTATTCAAAATCATCCCCGTCAAACTCATCCTCATATTCAATTCTATCTTCAATGTGCAGCCCAATGGGCTACTGGGGAAGCGAAATAGTGTTCTTCTCACATGTTCAACTCTATTTGTATGCATATCTTGCATGTGCCTGTCCCAAGTTATGAGCCTTAATTTAAGTGGTTGTCGTTGGTTCATGTTTGTGGACTCAATTTGTTTTATATTTTGTAAAAACATTACATTATATTTGATTGTGGCGTTAATTTTTCCATTGTTATTGATTTACATTTATCACGATTTCCGTCTTGGGCTGCTGAGAATTTTTATAAAGATGTAAGTATTTATATTTTTTGAGGTAATCTTTTTTTTATTTTGCAAATTCAGGAAATACTTACAAGTTATGTCAAAGAGAGTTGTAGAAATACAGAATATAAATTGTATGCACTTTTTAATTACATTTTTTTAATAATTAAATTAATTTACCAAAATAATTCATTTGCATAAAATATAGTGTAATGTTATCTTTATAATTTAAGTTTACTGGTTTCTTTAATTAAAAAAAATGATGTTTGCTTTTTTAGCAAATTATAACTTGAACTTACATACTAATTGTACTTTAACCCATATAAATAGAAGTTCGATGAAAAAGGTTACAGGTTAGATTTAATTGATTTTTGTTACTTTTTCTTTAATTCGGATTAGCAGTTAATGATAAGGTGAAGTAGAGCAAAAAAGCCATTGCCTCAACAAATTTAAAGTAGCTCGTTTGATAATCATTATCATGAAAATAAATTGTTATACGCAATTTTGATCAACTATATACTTTACCATTAGTTTAAACATATTTATTTACTTTACCATTCGTTAATTGGTGGTTGCTAAACGTCCAGTAGCAAATATTTCATGCATATTCAGGACGAGAACAAGTTCACAATATATACAATAGGTAGGTTGATACGAAAGAGGCAATCTGGGATGATTGTTGGGGAAATTTGGACTGCCACTAAAAATGAGGGGATCTTGGATAGTGACAGAAATTTTGCCTTGCAACAGGCCACCTACGGACCCCTCAAAAGATTTATTTCAAGGGTTCTTAACGTGCAAAGAGCGTAGCGCTCTCTTTACACGAGGCTTCGAAATTAACGTCCCCCTTCTGACCGCCCGCGACTGCGAACTTGATACATCCCGCACAGCCAAACGGACGCCAGCGTTTTACTGCCGGTCGGGAGAAGATCAAGTGACAATATTTCTATACCCCTGTCACTTTAAGGGGTTAATATAACTAGAAAATGTATGTATATTTTTTTTCAAATTATGATTTTTGTAGTAGAACCTTAATCATACCATACTGCAAAAAAATGAAAACTGAACTGAAAAAAAAACCAAACATTTTTTGTATAACCTTAAAAGTTCCGTCCTTAGGAGATGAAATATGGTTCTCCTTCTCATGGCTATTAAACCAAAGAAATCTCTAATCTGATGCATTATCTGGTGAATATGATGAATAACACAGTTAAACTATATCTATTTGTACTCTATTAATCTGTCGTACATATATATTTTTATGACCAAAAAACACTACATGTGTTTTTATCAACAATTAGATATCTAGAAAAAAGGCCTTAAACGGTGTTGTTGGGGGTGGGGGGGGGGGGGGGGGTGCGAAGGGGGTCTTGATTAACATGAATCCCGAATTTACGAAATAATAATTCCTGACATCACAAAAATTTGAAGAAAGCCCGTATCCTGGAAAAAATTACCTGAAAAACAATTGATCCAGACGTCCCGAAACAAGCCCCGCCCTATCCTCCTATCTATGCAAGCAGTACATTTTAGAACACATTTTGTAATTCCAGTGGTACATTGCATGTCAAAATCAGGGAGTTGGAGATTATGTATTGGAACCCCTTTTTAATGACCAGGGCACAAATGATGGGGATGTTATTTAATAGCGTTTGAATAATACATGTAGGGAACCACAATGCCTTAAACAATTGCAAAAAAAAACCAACATATTGTACATAAAGTCAACACGAAAATTATGTAATAATTTAAATGATAAATGTTTTTGGTTTGTATCAGTTTAAAAATCGGGGACTACTTTTTGATTTACTTATTCTCTCTCGGATGTCAGTTTATATTTTTCATGAAAGAGCTTCTGTTCTATTTCTTTATCATTTCGAAAATTCCTTGTTTATTAAAACTCAATTGGATGAAGTGGAAGGCCCTCATACGAGGATAGGAAATTTGTGACAATTATGTAATCAGAATTTACAAATGATGATGAAGGTACATGGGTAGCGCCTATACCATTTAAAACTAAGAAGTATATTAGAAAATATTTAAATGAGTTTATACCTTTTCAAATTTACTTCGTGAAATGACCCCTGCGCAGGCAATCCTTTTAGATTTTTTAAAAAGTAAGTTAAAGCATATGTGGCATAGTGATCTATGTTTTCTCTTTCACTTTGTGAACACGTGTGATTTGTAACGTTCGTATATCTGTTTTTTTAATCGGATAGAAATATTGCTCAAATTTCAATAGCAATGGTTCAATTTTGTCCTTTTCATCTTAAACGTATTGAAAACTTCCCCGACATCTTCTTCAATACAATGAAGTAACAGCGAACATTGTAACTTTTCTGCTTGTTCGTTTAACTCGGTAGCGTCTGGTGAAAACTGGATTTTTTTCTCCAATTCTCGTAAATATTTCCTCTTTACTTAAGGCTATGGGTGGGGTTATTCATTCATTTGACATCTTGACACCATGTTATATTCTACATGGGGCATGTGTATACGTCTGTATTCATTAAAGACTTATTTTAAACTACACTTTATTACAAGGTACACATCATGATATTATTCTACAACAGTAAACATTACTATAATAAAAACACGTGTAAAGCAGTTAACAACCTGTGTGTGGTCAGAGCACCGTCATAACTGTTGGATTATATTAATCCTGTTTGTACACATGATGATAGATAGGATACATATATTCACGTTTAAATCTTATTTTATTTACATGCATTCATGTATAAGCATTCAAAGGATATATTGAATGGTAAAATGAAGCTATTGAAGTACCAATCAATTTTGTTATGATGAAATCATACCTTATTTAGAATGCTGACTATGATGAAACTGAAACAAAAGTTCTAGATGAATCTACCAACGACAAAACAATTTTAGAAATTCCAGCAAAATCAAACACATCTTCTTATGATACAAATGTTTCATCAACACTTCCATCTTTACAGACAAAAGTATCATCATGAAAACATAACGCAATACCATCTCCAAAAGGTAAAGAAAGAATGGCTGAACACCAAGAAACATTAGCTGTTAAACTGTCATGTATTTAAACCGCAGGAGAATTTTAGAAAAAAATTACTCAGCCTTAATTGATAATCACGAAAATAAGTAGTTTGCCTTTGGTAGTTTTAAAATAAATTACCTCACTTGCAATGTATTGAATAAAAATAACTCAGCAGGTCTTAAAGTATTAGATAGCATCAGACTTTTTTCTCCCAAAAGAATTTGGGGCTACGTATGTGGTGGCATAATTCTTCGTTTTATGTCTGGCATGCTAAATGAAACAAAACAGCTGACAAACATAATTTTAGCCGGCAACATTTTAGTCTGAGATTATGGAGAAATTTATAGACTATTAATTCATTCGTTTTGAGGAATCATAGACATATGTCTGATTGGGAAAATTGAAAGAGGCGTTGCTGTCGATCTTTTAAGGTATGAAAACGACATGACGTTTAAACAGAGACAAGAGGAAAGAGATCAAGCTATAGAGGACAGATCGAGGGACAGTCAAACTCATATTGGTAAAAGGACTAACAACGCCAAAAACAATAGCTAAAAATGAAAAAGACAAACAGTAGTACATATGATACATCATAGAAAAATACAGAATAAGTAACACGAACCCCACAGAAAACTAGAGGTGATTTGATTTGAAGAAATGAAGTACCCCCTACTTCAAAAAGATATTGCAGTAGAACGCACTGCATCAGTAAATCCTATATTCTTTGCTAATAAACGATTATCTACTCCTGCACATACTCCAGAAACTTCGCCCACTCAATCTCCGATGATTTATCCTCCTTTTTCAGTCACTACTCCTACACCAGTATTGACAGAACAGCTTCCACAGTCAAACAGTATAGGAGTGCATTTCAAAGTTGGAGACAATGTCTGCATTGCAAGTGGCAGCGAGACTTATGACTTTGTAACAGTGGAAAAGAAATTGAGCTCAAAAATAGGCTGACTGTAAGCTATCAACATGGAAGTTAGGTAGTGGTAAACCTATCAAAGACAGTATCCACAAGAACAGTGTCTTTCATTGCTTGGGCAAACTATGTATCAAGTAGAGGGTCAGCTAATGCAGACAATAAAGAAAAAACTAAGTAGCCTTTTTTAGTATACAATTTGGTAAAAACATGTAAAGTTTGATATTTGCAGGATCTGCTTACCTTTCCGGAGTACCTGAGATCACCCCTAGTTTGTGTTGTTTATTCTTTAGTTTTCTTTGTTGTGTCATGTGTACTATTGTTTTCTGTTCCTCTTTTTCATTTTTAGCCATGGCGTTGTCAGTTCTGTTTTAGATTTATTTATCAGCATCATCAGACATTGCACCAAATACAAATACTTCTGATGCAAGTGCTAATTTTAACACAAACACAATTGCCAACTCTAATCAAGCTCCTCGCAAATTTATCACCTTTTCAGGGCACCAGTTGCCCCGATACCAATAGGTCAAACATAGAAAATGTGATTGATGGTACTGACCAACATGTCACACTGACCATGAATGATTCGGAAGAAGAGGGTTGCGGCGCAGAACCCAAAGAAACCCCCTCTTTATTTCGAAGGTCCGGACAAAAAACATTCTCTAGAAATTTGGCAAAAGAGACCACATGTAAAGTAAAATTTAAACGCTCTGAGTTCAGTATTTTTGTGATTTTACTTTTTAATGATACTCGGAAGGATAAAAAAAATACGTAATCTTAAAAAGGAATTGGAGAAACATGTTAGATGATGTTTTAAACAAAGCAAAAGGAAATGACAACGATTTAGGACGAGTTATCATCTCTCATCCCGAACTTAATAATTCCATCGTTGTACCCTTAGATAAATGATCAAACACAAACTCACAAAGAGTAATGGAAGCTGTCGAGAATTTGCTGAATTCAGAGGAAAACCTACCTTTAGATACGTCAATGCATGTCACGATAGGAAATATAACAGTATCTAGAGGTAGTGGGAGATTGCCATTAGTTCGTCTAAAAGGGGCATCGAATTCAATGGCTTTGAAAAAAAGATCGATTTCACAGGTGTGCAATGAAGATAAAACGTGTTTGGCAACGTCTATTGAACACGCTGTTCCTACAACCCCTATGATTTTAAACAGTATCTTCGAAATTTTCTCCGCAAAATAAAATAAATTGTTAACAAACACTACCCACTATAAAAGCTAATTCAGTATATGTTTTCCTTTATGTTCGTATAGCTCTTGGGCATGTGCTTATTAATATCTAGTATATTTCGAGGATTAAAACTACAAAGCTATGTGAAAAAAACGGATGTCCAATGTTACGTTTTTGAACAACTGTTTTATCTCTTATGTATAGTGATCCTATTTCTTATTCTCTGATCTTCCCGAAACTTGGCAGAAGCAAAGAAATGTGTCAGTTCTCAGTTAAATCAAAGCCGTTCTTTTGCCGAATTTCGTTTGACTTGGCGGATGCATATTAAGCTGGAATAAGAAAAATGTCCAATGACGTTTTTCGTCGACATAACGGCTGAAAGGTAGTTTTATAAGTAGACAAAGCTAAAAATGTCTAAAAAATGTGTGATAAATTTGACATCTGCCGAAAGAACAAACATTTGCCTCATTGTTCGTGAGTTCAAAAATTGTAGATTCTATAAAACCATCTCTACACAGTCGTTTTTTCAAGCGGTAGCCATTTTGTTCAAGTTGATATTTCATTTGTCCAAGCAATTAATGCGGGTTTTTAACTGATATTTCAATAAGTAATTTATAATTTACCAAAACAAAAGTGAGATACACGAAAAGAACAAAAAGTCTTGATTCTTTTTTTATTAACTGCATGTTTGCGTCTTACAGGAATAAAATGCTGCGATACATAACAAAACGGTAGCCATTTTGTCCAAACGTCGAAAAATCCAAACAAACGCTTTTTTTCGACGTTACATGTGCAACATTTGTTCCAAATTGTATACTCCTGATACCTAAAACGAATCGCGTGGTGAAATTTAAAACAAAATGCTGGTTGTCGAAAAAAAACCAACCACGGTGCATGTTGTGCATTAAACGGAGGTTACTGAAAGACTTATCGAAAACAGCGACAAAAACAGTTTCATTGAATTAATGCATCCTCGTATTATACGGACGATTCAGGAGGAGATAAGCACACTTCAAAAGAAAGCAACTTCAAATGACTGGGAAAATAATTTTGAAGATCGGGTTATAATGATTTTATTTAATGGTTGTATTTCAACAAGTTCTGTGTCAAGCAAATTTTTAATACAATTCAATTCAAATTAATCAAGGGTAAATATGTTTTTATTTACATGCAGAGTATCGCATATATTTGTAGGTTTAGGGTTGATATGAAAAATTTACAATGACAGATGATATGCACCATGCAATTTTAGCAGCCTGCGATTAAAGTTTTGTTATAATTCATTTATTGAAAACCAAATACTTCTGTCCCATTTTTCCTTCCTTCAAGTTCATTACTTACGACAATACAACATTTTAAGGTGAATTAAGGGTAAAAATTATTTAATCGATTTCCACAACTTGAGGTAAATAAATTCATGGTAAATAGACATCACAAAATTAATAGAGACAAATATAGAATCAACCAACTACATAAAAAAGCAAATTGAATAAATGAACGTTAAAAGTTTCAGTAAACGTGGTGGTGTAACGTCGTGTTGTATGAACATCGTGCGCAACGTTTTGGTAGATGTTTTTTTAAAACTCTGTAAAATTTTACCATTAGCAAAATGGTGGGAAAAAAATGACGAAGACATGAACACTTTTCAAACAGTCATAAAACACGGAATGACGACTAAAAGTTATTTTAAACACGTGAATGAATCTGCTTTAAAAAAAATACAAGTTACAGTAAAACAATGGCGATAACAGACGAAGCTTTAAGTATAAGAGATATCGAGGAAAATTTTGAAAATATATTAGACGTTAATATTTTGGTACTTTCTGCAAGATTGAGCAACAAGTTTTGTCGAGTCAGTACCAAAGCACAGCGTAAAAATATTTACTTGTATCTGATAGAAAATGTGGAACGGTCCATTTTCATGGCATAGGTAGTATAAATAATTTTTTTGGCTATGGGGATTTTTGCGAATCTTGCTTAAAACCTTACAAAAATAAAGGAAAACACTCTTGCGTCGACACATGTGCCATATGTGGTAGCAGTTCGTGTCGCGTTAGTAATCATCCTGTTATTCGCTCTAAATGCAACCAAACATGTCGCAGCCAAGACTGTTATGACAATACCAAAAGAGGACAAGAAAACAGCAACACGATGTGTGAAAGATTTTACCAATTTCAAAACTGTAATAAGATTCTGTGCCGACAGAAACGCTCACCGGACCAACATAAATGCGGTGAGTGGCAGTGTAAAAATTGTTTCGAATATCAAATAGGTACACATTGGTGTTATCAACGTAAGACAGTAAAAGGTACGACGATTTCGAAACAACCCAGAACGAAAAGATTTCGAGCGAAGAAGGGTATGCATCTAACGTTCCGTGTGGGAAATCGTGCACGGACAGAGATAGATGTAGGAAATGTAAAACGAGTACCCATTGCCATCGGATTTCATGCAGTTATAATAATCAACGCACGGACGGTCATGTACTTAGCCGACCTTATCTCAAAAAATGTTCATCAGATGAAAAATGTAAGGCGTGTAGAATTTGTGAAAACTGATATTTCAAGACACTAAACAGTAATTGTTTTTATCCTGCATTCGATTCTTTAAATTGTTTGTATTTTGAAAGACACAAAAACTAACATATTTAGCATTTATTTTTTATTTGTAATCCCTTGAGGCCCGCGTAGTAATATCAGTACCCAACACATGAAATTTTAGACAAGCACGGAGTACATTTAAATACTGAAGGAAATAGAAGATTAAGGTTGAGTATCAGAGGAGCCCTGATATACGTAGAAAAAATAGGGTAATTTAAAAAATATAACAATGAAATAAATAAGAAAATTCAAAAGTACATGTACATATGAGTGCAATCCATATAGCTGATACATTGTATTTAATGAATGAAAGTCACATATCAACTCTTTGTTGGTTATGGGCCTGTAAGAAACTAATTGTTTCAGTATTAACGTTTAATATGTTTTAATATTTAAGTAAACGTACTAGAATAAACTTTTACTGTAGTCAAATAGATATATAAATGTATATATATATCCAGTTTGTTACATCTTGTGATCAATTTTATTTGGCAATCGTCAATGGCAGTCAGCAGGGTTAAAGAACATCAGTTGTTCGACCTGTTAGTCAAATGCGTTTTGTTTAAATATACTTTTTCACTTTTTTGGTTTTTGGAAAATGTTGTTTGTGCTGTTTTTAGACCCTTCTACAACGAAATTTGTTTGACATGCACACGTATAAAAATTGCGGTTTTTATCCAATGCAATCATAGGTTTGAACGTAGTTTTCAATTTAGACTCGTGTGTATATATATATATATATTTATACAACTCGTCTAAACATCAACCCAACAATGTTAGATCTGTAAATTTGCTTTCGCAAATTTTTGGTTCTTCCCTCGCCGGGATTCGAACCCATGCTACTGTGATATCGTGACACCAAATCGCCTGCACTGCAGCCGTCCCGCTAGACCACACGACCACCTGGGCTCTCATATATATATACAACTCGTCTAAACATCAACCCAACAATGTTAGATCTGTATATATATATTTTAAACACATGTATAATTACATTTAAACAAAGATTTAGACGCATATATACAACATCTTCCATGCATACATTGAACAGTTCTTTGCTGTTCTGATACATATAAATATGTACAATATAAACATGTAATACAGCTTTTTGCTGTCATTTTTTCATTGTACATTCTGAATATGTACAGTGCACCCTATTTCACATGTAACCAGCTCTTTGCTGAACATGGTCACCAATTATAGATACTGTCATCAGATACAGAATATTTATTGAAAAAAAATGAGAATGGAAATGGGGAATGTGTCAAAGAGACAACCCGACCAAATAAAAAAACAACAGCAGAAGGCCACCAACAGGTCTTCAATGTAGCGAGAAATACCCGCCCCCGGAGGCGGCCTTCAGCTGGCCCATAAACAAATATATACTAGTCTAGTGATAATGAACGCCATACTAATTTCCAAATTGTACACAAGAAACTAAAATTAAAATAATACAAGACTAACAAAGGCCAGATGCTCCTGACTTGGGACACGCGCAATAATGCGGCGGGGTTAAACATATTTGTGATATCTCAACCCTCCCCCATACCTCTAACCAATGTAGAAAAGTAAACGCATATCAAAACGCAGAAACATGTATAATATGTTACTTAGAAATGAAAGCTATCATACAAATGTATATGTATTATTAATACAATGTACATAAATGACTTTAATAATTGAACCGAGTATGCACTGATTACATATATATATTGTCTATACAATCTGGTATAACAGTCATATATGTCATGTATGTACATTATACGTGTTGTATGTGTACATTATACGTGTTGTATGTGAACTACCAGTATAAAATTGAAAAAAATCATCTAAGCATAGACTTATTTGGCACTCAATATTCATATATTATAATATATTTAAATCAATACTAACCAATTTAGTTGCTACTACAATTAAAATATTTTAAGGACACTTGCTAGTAAAACTTTAATTTCAAGATGCCTGCAGGGATGAATCCAGCAACAGAGACGCAGTCAGCGAGGGGAAAGGAAAGGGTATTAGTTCCGAGACAAGACCAGACAGGGTACATTCTAGGAATTCTATCACAACTAGAAGACCCAAAAAAAGAACAATCCACCTTTATATACCAGAAATCAAATTCTTCAAAATGTAGTACAACCGCCAGATGTAAATTTAAAAGAAATTAGTACAAGCACGACAATTTACAATGGTAATGATGAAATAAGAACTTCTATAAATACACTTTCAAAGGCAGTATCTGACTTAAAATTTAAGATCATTTAACTTCTGTCTCAGATACTGTTAAATCACTAAAGAAACAATCTGATGTTTCAATGGAAGACCAAATTCAACAACAAAATACCGTTCAAGGTGACATAATGGTCCAACCATGCGCATCCTCACATCAAACTGGAACCACTACAGAACAGAGACAAGATGATAACCTAAATGGAGCAATTACAGATATAGCTACATACAATAGTAACAACAAGTATGATTCCTCATCTTACTAATTTACCATTCACCCTAACTACTAATAATACTTTTCAATCTGCATTGCCAGTAGAAGCCACAGTGATTGATGAAATTAAAGGGAAAATATTGGCAAATAAATACATCAATGCAAAATCTGTTTGTTTTCCTTGAAAATAAAAAACTACCTCAAAAAAATATTTGATTCTGGTTAAAAAATGGACAAAAGGCATATTCAAGCAACGTTGCAAAAAATATGCGTATCAAAAAATGAAAATGTTGAATGAGTAAATTATAGGAATATATATTGTTGTTGGGGTTGTAACCAATGTATCCATAACAAGGTTTGGCTTTATACATATTTTGATAAGAGCGTCACTGATGAGTCTTATGTAGACGAAACGGAATATTACATGCTGAGTTAAAGGGGTGACAGAGTTGATCTTAAGTTTTGTAAATAAACATGTTTAAATACAATTTCTCGTATTAAATCCAAAGTAGAATAATAAAAAAATGAACTGAAGAAGACTTAAAGAGTTATCCTCCCATTGTTTCATTCTCGGAAGCATCGTTCGTTCATTGCCGCTACTTTATACAATTAGCAAATGTAATTTATTTTTTTATTTTAACATTGCAGAGAGAAACTTGCTATACTTTCGTTATACTAAAATATTAGTAAAATATAAAAAAAAATCTGTAATAAATAAGTAAACAACGTAAAAGTTATATAATATACTGAAAAAATGGCCTCCTTCCTTGTTATGCTGTTCTGTGTTATGATTAGTGTTATTTATGTAGATGCAACAACATGTGATGTTAGGAAAGACCCTATTAGTTATATTCCAAATGAATATGATTGCAAATTCTTAGGCGCCGGACTAAACATATTTGAGGAAGGCAGCCCAAGTACTGTGAGGAAATTAACAATGGATCGCCTAACAGACCTATCATTTTTGAACATCCCTCAGGGGGACAGGACTGGAGATGATTCAATTAGCGGAAGGGTCTTGTGAGCAAATAAAGGCCCCTTTGAATGTGAAGATATGGGTAGCCGGGAAACCTTGTGTTAGTATTTTTTTTAGAAATAAGATTATGTCACCCAAATATTACATCATAATATAGACACCCCTAAAAAATCCTCCCCTTACAGATCAAAGTTGTTGAAATGAACCTGAAATGTCCTTTTATATGTTGATACTGAATCATAATATTATTTTTTTTAAATAATTTTATCATTATTATCTAATATTTGATGTATTGTTAACAAGTGTCTAATTTCTTGTCTTTCTGCTAATTTAGGTGGAAGCTACCTCAACGCACCAAAGTTTGCAGTCCACCCCTCTTCCCTCTACAACTAGCAGTCCAGGGACAGACACCACTTTTGTATCAGTGGTGGAGATGACAACAGATGATGATGAGGAGATCACTAAACCTGATCAGACAACTGAGATCAGCAAACCATCCAGTCATTCCAGTGAGAAAACTACCATGAAGACTGCTATTAGCTCTCAACAGTATGGTAGCACTCCACAACATAATGTCAGCTCAGAGCCCACAGGAATAGATAGTGAAAATGTACGTATATATGTGTATATATCGTAGGATCACTTGGTTTATTTTGGATGGGTTGTTGACTCTTTTAACTTTTTTCCCTTTTAATGAGGATGTATAATGGAAGGGAGCACAATACAAAGATTTTTTAACTCCAACTCCCAGGGTTTAAAATGCTGTAACTTTCTTAATAATGCTTGAAAATTTGTAAATGTGGTAGTTTTGGATAGGTAAAAGATTACTCTTTCAAATTAATGCAATGTTAGTATTATGCAACAACTATGTAACCAATTATAATGTTAACTGTGTCTTAAATATTTTTTCACCAAATATCAACTTTCAAATGAAATTAGCTTCTGCATAGGTTCCCTAGAGGGGTTGATTTAATTATATGTTGTTCCTATGGCCATTATCTACAAAAGGGTGTCTCAGATTTAAGATAATAATAAATTGCGTTGTAGTCTACAAAAGAGATTTTTTCAATTGAAAATATCTGTCTTTAAAGTACCTTTCGTTATTAAAATACACCCATCCAACTATCGTTACACTTACACACAAGTTATTGTCTGATAAAGCATCTGCGAAAGTTTAGTCAAATATAGATATCAGAAATTAGTATTTACCCTCTATAAACTGTAGAAATGATGGCAACCATTTGAAAAAAAAAATGATTCTACATGGCTCTCATAGCCTCTTCTTTTGTTTCTTCATTCAATGTTTTCCTGAAACCGGAACATTCTGAAAGCTCTGCATATTTTTCTGCGATGTCATACTTATTATCTGCATTTACAATATCAATCTATAATGTACAAAATGTGCATAATTCAGTAATACGTTAAATTAAAAAAAAAACAGGGAAGTTATTCAATCATTCACCAAAGTTTAATGAAAACTGCCCAAAACACTTTAAAGATATTGTATGAAAACTAAGAAATCCTCCTTTTTTTGTTAATAAAATACTCAGAAACGTTAAATCTGTAAGTAATAAAAAAAAATAAGGCTTTTCCCGGAACTCAGTGTCTCGCCTTCTTTTGCTGCTAATTGCAAGCTCAGCAAAAATGAGGGAAAAACAAGGAAAAAAATTATGATCGATACTATCTTTTGATAGTAAGACACTTCTGTCCAGGTTTGGTAAAATTCAGGATAGGAAGTCAAGTAAACAGGCATATACAAATTAGCTTTTTCTGATTGAGTTCTGAATCAAATATATAATAACTCTCTTTCCTAGTAGACAAAATAAATCTGAAATTTTTTTTTCGCATGTAAATGAAGTAGATAAATTTCAACTATTGGCAAACGGGGGTGACTGCAATGAAGATCTAAATTTATTAATTCAGAATGTGACCATGAGACACAGAAGATACCCCACTTATAACCGAACAGCAATAATGGTGAAGCTATTCATATTTGTACTTGATCTGAGTTTGTGGTAATAATAATTGTCTATATAAGTCTTAATAACATTTTGTTGAAGCAACTTGAGTAAGAGAATGGAAACAGAAAATGTTCCACTTTTAAAGGGGCATAACCCTAGAACAGTTAAAGTGATGCCACTAAAATTCAACCTTGATCTGAATAATGTGGTTACAAGCATTGTGTATAAGTGTCATACCATTTGATTAAGGCAAAATTAAGTTATGAAAACAGAAACCAACTTTTTGACTTGAGGACAGACATATGAAGGGGAAAACTTGCAGACGGAAAATGGTAAAACTTAATGACCCCATCACTATGATAAGGGTAAATAATTGTATACACTTTACAACTCAACATGATCAAGCTTTAGACTAAATATAAAATCAGTTTCCTAAAAGCTAAGAAATCCTTGATAAATAGGGAAATCTTTTGATTGGACAGGATAGAAGGAATGACCATCAGAGGCCAGATGTTACGAATCCTGCTTTCGCAGAACCTAAGTTTTTTTTCCTTGTCAGCCATACAACTATAATTAAAATTGATAAGCCCAGGGTCCTTCTTATATGTACCAGTATTCAAATTAAAGTCAAGGTCAAGTTAGTTTGATGTTCTCAATTTAACCTTTGATTTAAATTCTAACTGGTACATGATAATTTATCAAGATCTTTTGCATTCAGTAAATGTAAAAAATCATATCAGAAAATGATATTTTGTCTTACCTCTTTGATAGCTTCAATAACGTCATCTCTACTAATCATCTCAAGTTGAGTTAATGTGCATTCAGGCTGTACGCCTTCTAATATGTAGTTAACCAGGTGATTGTTCATGCATTTCGGACCTAGATGTCCATTTATAATAGCTAAGGAAGACATTCTGCCTATATACATGTAAATTTTTTTTCAACAGTTCTGAATTAAGTGAGAATCCTCCATTTTCAAAAACGGGAGTGTTTCTAAAAAGAAGAGAAAAAAATTCACGACATGGTCCTCCAGCATCAACTCCTTCTTCACCAATGAACTCTTTCTTCAGTTGCCTTAGCCGCTCATCTTCAAATAGTTTTGAAACCATTTGCTTTTTGAATTGAACTATTAATATGTGATGAAGGCCGTAGTTTGAACTATAATTTTCTTGTCTTGACAGCTTCGGAATATATATAAACCAATACTTTTTACAAGTTATGACTTGGATGACAGGTGTCACATTGGCACTCATACCATATCCTATATTTATAGATTATATATGGTTTTTTTAAACGATCGAGTTTAAAATAAACACACATAATATATTGATCGCTATAATGTGTATTTTCGAATATTAATCCAGACTTTAACTAATCGATCAGATCGGTAATCGAACACTAATCAATCATATTTGATCAGTACTCGATTGATGACTTGAAGTCATCGATCAAACTCTGTCAGGAGTATGATCGATTAGATTACTGATCGATTTAAGACCGATTACTGATGGATTAGTGATTGATTATTGACAGATTAATGATTGAATTGTTATTGAGAAAACAATGCTATTCCAGAAATAAGCCCCCCTTTATGGATGACATCAGTTGTGAAATTAAAATTCCACGGAAATATTTTCACCATTGCCAAATTTTCTGAAATTCCAGGATAATACATGCTTATACAATATGCAGTCGTAACCAAGAGAAGCTTAGTCCTTAGACTAACATATTACTGATTAGAATTACAAGATTTACCCGTGTATATTATCGTCCTTATAACTATGGCGTCTTGAAAGGCTATTGTATTTTTTTTCTTTTACGTCTTTCGTTGACGGAAGGCGTCAAAGCAAAATTTAAAATAGCCTTCCAAGATGTCATTATTTTTTGGACTACTGTTTATATAATTATATATGACGTACAGAATTATTTTCATAAGAATTTTAATCCAGCACGTACCGAACCCTTCCCATAGCATATTTTTACTTATCTAAAATGTATATCTATCATAAAAGCATATAAATGTTTTTATATGAAAATAAGATAAACCTTATATAGGTATTTAACAAATGAAAGATACATTCCATTATTATATATTGTTAATGTTAATTAGGTGAAAATGTCAAAATAATAGGTTCAAACAGCACAAACAGCAAATAAATAAATAGCTGGTAAGATTGCATGGGAAAATTGATTTGACCACACTATTGGAAACATTAACAAACATCAAAAGATTCTGACATCTAATTAGTTTCAGACACTTGTGATATAAACAGGCAAGTTGAAAACTTCACCTTCATCTAAATTTCTAGATTGTATTATGCAATATAAAATAGAGCTTGAAATGGTGACCCGCTCATCCCTACCACTCAAATTATTCAAAAACACTACCTGCTAAACAGTATATCGACCATATTCTACAGATAGTTGTATAGAATGTAACACCAAACCTGCCAACGGTTTTAATAATGATTTTTCTCATTTTACTGGTAATTTGACAATTTTTTGATAATTGAATTAGATATTACCTTAAATCGGTCATTTGATCAAGATAATTTTCTATTATGTTTGGACAATTGTATCTGAAGTAAGCTTAAACCAAATTAATTTCTATAAAAAAATGTATTTTTTACAAAATTTTACCCATTTTTTTATAATTCAATAAGATATTATACAATTATTGTCTTTTGGTGAGGTAAATGTGTGGTTTTATTGACTTTTGAAAAAACTGATATTCACTGAGTCAATAAAACCACACATTTACCGAAACAAAAGACAATGATTGTTTTATTCAATAATACAGAAAATAAAGAGTGTATTGTCCTTGATATTTCTCAATATACATGTAAATGTATGTGCATGGTAACTTGTTTGTTTTTTTTTGCAATTTATTGGATATTTGTATGATTTATTCATAGTTATTGTTAAGTTATCTCCCTGAAATATCCTTTTTTTTTGTAAGAATAATAATCAAAAGAAATCTTTTAATACCAACACAAATTTAATTTTGCATAAATTAGAGAACAGACTTGAAAACAGGTATTAAGCTGATTTTTGAAGTAATCACAGGTTCTTTTACACAATGTAACAATAAAAATGTCTATAGACAATTTACTTTGGAATTTTATGTAGTTGATATTGATATTCCCATAATTGTTTGTAATGACAGGATAATTTTGATATCCATTTCAAAATTGTTTATACATGGATAGCTTGAATATGTTGCTGTTTTGTTAACATTTACTTGTTGCTGATCACAAGCAGCCACCGGTCCATGCAAAGAGTAAGTACTAGTAATGTCTTGGCATAAATTATTCATTTGCGAATCGGACAAAAGCATGAAGTCAATAATATCACTGTCATTTTCAAATTGGAACATATCTTCAACATTACGATCAGGAACTGCAGCAGTAGAAGTTGTAGATGTAGCATATGTCCGAAGACTTTCACTAATTACGTTTGACATATTATGTAGTGCACGGTCTGATGTAAACCCGGTATATGTTTTTAAAGAATTTTCACTTTTGTGACCCGTTACTGACATAATATGCCTTCCAGAAAAATCAGCCTCATCCAACACATGGACAGTTGTTGCACGAAGTGAATGGTTAGTATATCTTTTCCCGAGACCGGCCTTTTCACATATTGCCGGCATCATAGCACCTAGGGTGTTATGTCCGAATAGTGATGCATCATACCAAACAGAGTCATCATTTATAGTGGTTTTTGGCCTTTGAAAGAAATATTCACAGTTTGTGTTGAGTTTGGTTGTGTACTTGATGAAGCTCTTTACTGGACACATAGCATCACCTGAAAAATACAGTAAACTGGTCAATAAGGAATCAAAATTACAGTTAAATGCTTGAAGAGTTATCTCATTGTCTATTATACCACATCTTCCTTTTTCATATTTAAATACATGTATTACTCTATGTAGTGTGTACCTTCAAGCCACAATGAAATAAATCAAATTATGATAACAGAAATCTTTGCTCATGTTTTGATGTTATCAATATCATTTTGAATGTGTTTTCATTACTACCATATTGAATTTGTTTATATGAACGTGTCCATGTACATGTACAAATGTATCACCATAAACTGGAGCACAGTACCTGAGTTCAAATTGATCAATATTTATTTTTGTTTAGTTTTATGGACCGCCTTATTTACTTTTGTTTTGTTTTATGGACGGCCTTATTACTTTAATCTTTTGCCATAATGTTTTAATCAATCCCTTGGTGTATTTTTTTAAAAACTTTTTCAGTATTTATACACTGAGTGATTGCTTCAGAGTGATTACAAATGTACCTAAATATCAAAATTATTTTGTACCTACCTTTCACCTCGTACATTTTTCCAACTGCAGTATTTGTATCTTCCTTGTTTTTTTTTTGTTAGTTCATCCCGTTGTATTCTTATATATCTATGTTCTTTGTCACCACCACCTTGTTTAGAAAATTCAAAGTCCTTTACTTTTAAATCCCGGAGATTTTCCCGTCCTCGTCGACCAAAGTACAACATTAAATCTATGTAAACCTTTTGTTGAAGAGACACTGGATCCATTTGTGGTAGAGAACTATAAATTGTCTTAATATGGTCCTCTTCAATGGGTGGATAGTGCTCAATCCCTCCTAATACAATCACGTTTTTGTTGAACCGACATAGCCTTGAACATTTTGTTTGATTTCATAAAGTCTGGGTCTTTAATAATGTCAATATCTCTTTTTTCAGTTAAATACCTGTTTATCCCGTATCTGGTGTTCTTTAATGTTGTGGTTTTGTAAGTTCCCCATTTTTATTCCGTGCTTCTGCATAAAATTTGGAAAGAACTCTGTCAAGTTCATTGACGGGATAGTTTTCAATGTCAGTCGGCATGTCTTTTTCCTCTAAATAACTTATGAATAGCTTTATTGCTCTTTTGGTTGCTTTTTGGGTGTTGATTGAATCCTTTTCCCTTACAATTTGTTGATATTTGTCGTCATTTATACTTGCAAACCGTGGTTTCTTTACATTTTGAGTTGATTCGTCGTGAACATCTGCCATTTTGTTGTTGATGTAAACAGACGACAAGATCTGGTGAGAAATAGCAGATTAATTTTCATTGGATAATATAATTGGGGAAATTCCCGAAATCTAAAAAATAAACCGCTTGCACAATTTCCCGCGGTGAATATCCTTTTTCGCCGGTGGATATGCTTTTTTATTCAAATTGAGCTCTATGTAACTTTTCTATTAAATTATATTAATTATTGAATAATACAGTATATTGACCATATTTTATAATTAGTTTAATAGAATGTAACACCAAACCTGCCAATTTATTGATTTTTCTACGCTGTACCATAAATTTGGGTTTTTTTTAATAATAGTTTTTGATTTTACCTTAAATCGGTCTTTTGATCAAGACAATTTTCTAATATGTATTGACAATTGTATCTGAAGTAAACTTGAACCAAATTAATTGTTATTAAAAAATATTTTTTTTTTTTAGTAAATTTAACCCCTTTTTGATTATTCATTCTGATGGTACCTTGAATCGACCACATTATCAGGATAGTTGTATAGAATGTAACACCAAACCTGCCAACGGTTTTAACAACGATTTTTCTACATTTTACTGGTAATTTGACATTTTTTTTGATTATTGAATTAGATATTACCTTTAATCAGATATTTAATCAAGATAATTTTCTATTATGTCTGGACAATTGTATTTGAAGAAAACTTAAACCAACTTAATTTCTATAAAAAAAAATATTTTTTACAAAATTTTACCCATTTTTGATAACTCAATAAGATATTACAGTATATCGACCATATTTTACAGATAGTTGTATAGAATGTAACACCAATCTTGCCAACGGTTTTAATAATGATTTTTCTACATTTTACTGTAAATTTGATTTTTTTTATAATTGTATTAGATGTTCCTTAAATCGGTCATTTGATCAAGATAATTTGCTAATATGTATTGACAATTGTATCTAAAATAATCTTGAACGAAATTAATTTTATTAAAAATATTATATTTTTTTAGTAAATTTAACCCCATTTTGATAATTCTATAAGATATAACAGTATATCGACCATATTCTACAGATAGTTGTATGGAATGTAACACCAAACCTGCCAACGGTTTTAATAATGATTTTTCTACATTTTACTGGTAATTTGACAATTTTTTTGATAATTGATTAATTCTAACAAGTTGTTTTTGTTGGCACTTCATTGCTTTCATCTTCAGCGTTTATATTGTAACAGTCACATGTTCTGCTGTATTTATTACCTCATGTTCCTGTACGATGTTGGTACGAACATTGTCTGTTGCATCTTTTTCTATGGTATTCGAACTTCTTCTTTAATAGCTAACCCAAAGGGTGACTGGGGTATAGAAATATGGTCACTTGGTCTTCTCCCGACCGGCAGTCAAACGCTTGCCGAAGTGGGGCGTCCGTTTGGCTGTGCGGGATGTATCAAGTTCGCAGTCACGTCCGGTCAGAAGGGGGACGTTCAATCCGATGCCTCGTGTAAAGAGAGTGCCACGCTCTTTGCACGTTAAGAAACCTTGCAACAACCCTTTGAAAAATTTCTGTCCTTATCCAATAACCCTCATTTTTCAGTGGCATTCCAATTTTCCCCGACCATCATCCTAGTTGGCCTCTATTACAACAACCTACCTATTGTATTTATTGTTAACTTGTTCTCGTACTGAATATGCATGAAATATTTGCCACTGGACGTTAAGCAACCAACAATCAATCAATCAATCTTAAATAGCTTCATTTTTGGGATACGATTGCTTTCAAGTAATCTGTAGACTTTTACCTTTGACTCGTGCTACATTTCCTCGTCATTCGTTTTATTCTAAACAATCAGCAATGTCTCAGATTCATATGATTGTCTTGCTTTAAAAGGTAAAAACAAGCAAAAGGATTGAACATAAACAAAAACTGCTTCGGTCAACATTTTTACACCCCAATGAAGTTACAAAAGGAAGTATTCAATTCTTAAATATTTTTTTTCAAGATAAATTATCTTGTTATGAACAAATCCTATTTCTATTGACATCTAAAAAAGTATTTTTAAATCATCTTCATAAATTTCATCTTTAAATAACAGTTACCAAGGTTTATCAATGATAAGTTGTATTCAATTACTAAAATTCAATTTGTTTCAAGCAGTCATGAATTAGTGTATGATGTTTAGTTTGTGCCTGTGATATTTTAAGGAAACATTTGATGGTTGAATGACATTTTCTGCATCACACATGAGAACAAAAATTGACTGTTGCATCTAAGTGTCAATGTTCTTTTAGTTATTTTAAAAACATACAGTATCACCATACCTGTTTTTATTTTCCCTGGCACAGTTGTCCATTTGAAGGTAAAGAACATCAGGAAGACTGTCTTTAGTCATAAAGAGAATACTTGGGATAACATGGATTGTCAAATTGGAGGAGTGTGCATACTGGTACCAATAAAAAAATCCATATAATCCTACGTCATGCACCAGTGCTCCAACCAAATGCGTTCTCAATTTCCACATTCCTTATGTAAGGGAAGACAGGTATAAAAAAAAATGAGGAATCTCAGTTTTTGATTGGTCCATGACATATTTTTATATGGATGTTGTCTGGATTTATGGGCATGTTTGTAGTATTTTCTCCTTTAAAGGCTAATAAAACAATTGATAACATAATTATATCGTAATAATAATCTATATAAGTGTGTCCTTTTCATAAATAATGAATATCAGCACGTACAAACTAAAATTGGTAAGAGTTAAAATGAAAATAGATTAAACAGCTACTCTAAAGTATATTTCAAAACAATAATGTGTCCCTAGTACAAGGATGCCCCCCCCCTCCCCCCCCCCCCCCACACACACACTTTCATTTACTATGTTCACTGGCCCGTGAAATTGGGGAAAAACTGTAATTTGGCATTAGAAAAGACGGATCATAGCGTAGGGAACATGTGTACTTAGTTTCAAATTGATTGGACTTAAAAGTTTAACCTCAACAACGACCTTGAATAACATTAATTCATTTTCATTTAGGTAATTCGGATAGGAAGCTAAATTCCAATACTGTGTTTGGGTTTTCATCTAAGTTTTTGTTCCGATTATATAGGATTAAACACATTTTTTCTAGAGGTTATTGATGTGAAAACTCGGGTGATTAACTCACAAACTGAATTAAAGTCCTTCGTTTTCTAGAGGTTATTTATGTTAAGTTTGTGAGTTAATCACCCGAGTTTAGACATCAATAACCTCTAGAAAAAATGTGTTTAATCCTTATAATTCCTAATTAAAGATATTAAGTTGTTTTTGTAAAAAAATTTAAAAAAAAAATGTCTTTTTCCGTTTGTGGAACACCAGCGTTCCATATAAAGGCAATGCGTATGAATATATCAGAGTGAAATCGATACACAGGGAAGTAAATGTAGGTCATCACTCCGTCTCGTAAAAGACTAAAAAGTAAGAATTAACAACACATTCTGATAAATAAATATGTCTTTAAACATATAAAAGAAACAATAACAGAACATCAAAAACGTTCAATGTGAATAACTGAATGTTAACAGTCAAGAGTCAAATAATCCGGATTTGTAATCCACGCCATCAATGTGTACACGCAATACACAACTACACTGTTCAAAAGTGTCACATTATAACTGAATTTGCTGCAAATCCAGACATTTTGTGGTTTTGAAGAGTTGACTGACTGTTTACTAGAACGTTTTGATTTGGTATATCGGAGAGAGCGGAGTGGGGTTCTTTCGGTAAGAACAGATTGTCCAGTTTCTGTGTCTGTGACATTCTTTTGAGTTGGAGAAATGGCGGTAGAACTGGAAGTAGAAGGAGCAACTGGTACAAGTGCTACTGATGACGAAGAATTACCCGTTGCTACCTTGTCTAACACCGAACTGATGGTATGCTTTTGAACCGTGCTCGGTCTCCTGCAATACAATTTCAGACTTTCTTCACATTTATGGTCTGACATTAACATAATACTCATATCTGTTAAGCCAGCATCACTCATGGCGGTTATAGCTGTAGATCTGAGTGAATGCCCTGTATAACGTTTCACGTCAGCATTTTTACAAATGTCGGGCATGAAAGCTGAGAAGCTTTTAACTTTCACAGGCGTTACATTATACCATGTGTTGTACATAGATGGACAGCGTAAAGCTTCTCTGCAGCATTGGTTGAACAGTGATTTCGCGGCTGGATCACATTTGGAAAGAAAGTGCTTTATTGTAGTAAGAGGACAGGACGGAGAATTCGGTACGGCATACATTCTCTTATATTGTGTTTCTTCTGTTGTGTCGTCAAGTCCACCTTGGTGATTTTTTGGTGTGTTTCATGTGATATTGACAGAAATTCGGATCCCATTTCATCGCTTTCAAATTTGAAGGAATTAATGCTCAATTGATGATGGAATTCTACCCCACGGCTGACAAAATGAATGCCTAAAAGGTACCATACTCTGAAACGGAGTGCTACAGGTTCCTCTTTTTTCATAAGGTAGGTGTTTATTTTAAGCAACTCAGGAGTTGTTATTATAGGGCAGGGGCGTAGCTACCTAAGGCTCGACTAGGCACGTGCCTATACATAAATTTGCCGATTATACCCCCTCTGGAAAAAAAAATAAAAAAAATAAAACATTTTAATATTCTAATGCGTATTATTATACATGACCAACCCGTATCCGAATCCCGATACTAGTCTCCTGGTTAAGTACGATAACTCGTGTATAGGTAAACAAAATTTCAACATGGATAAATTTGTTGTTCGTTCGAAACGAAAGAAAGATGAAGAAGAGAGTCCAAATTGTCAGACTAGGACTGCAATTGACGATAGTGGAGAATCATCCAAGACTGAAGCTTCTACGACAACGTCAAGTAATGCATCGTTATGTACACAGCACCACCACCCTTACCCAGATATCGAGTCTTTTCAACACCAACAAATAATACCTGACAAGAAGAAGATTGCTATCTTAACACAAACATGGACGGAGAGTCACAGCATTAAATTTCCCGCACGGTAAGTACTGTATATTCACCAAATGGCAATATTGTTAGCAGAGTATGTTGAATGTCTGAATAAAGAAAAGATTTTGTTCGCAGAGTTTTGTATTTGATCAGAAAGCTATGAGCATTTAAGGTCCGTCCTGCGTCTGTGACAAGTCACATCGTAAACTTGTTGCGTAACTACTTGAGGATACCTGTATTATATAGGGAAGCAGTATAATATTATTGATTAAGACCTTACTTACATTCAGCGGATGCCATCAAGTAATCAATATGTCCGTCTCTCCGACCGGTAGATATCTGACTGTCCGTCAGTCCGTCCACACTTAATATCATAAGGTAGTTTGATTTGACCAATTAAATAGTTATCAAAATAAATCTTACACTTTCAAGCGCTCCCTTTCGATTTTCAACGGCAATTATTTGTTTTCTTTGGTATGGGGACTTCGGTAATGCATGACGCTGTGAGTTTTCTAATTATGTGATGTTTGCCAACAAAAATATATACTTCGCACTGTCTTTGGATGCAAACACATATGTTATTTTCGTTACTTGTACGTTTCAGTTTATTTGGAAAGAAGAACAGAAGATTCCAAGCAACTTGGCTCAAAGATTTCCACTGGATGCGGTACTCTACATCAACAGACTCCGTTTTCTGTGCATATTGTGTCCTTTTTACAAGTGTAGATGCTAAGGAGAAATCGTTCTCAGCTTCGGCGATAACAGATTGGAAAAATCTGCTATCCCTGGCTAGGTATCATGAAAATCTGTCCCAACACAGAGGTTCTTTAATAGCTGGAGAAGATTTCCTTCGCGTGAAGAAAGACAAGAGCGATTCCGTCGCGAGCATGATATCGTCAAGTCATAAGAAGGTCGCTGCCGATAACAGATATGGTTTAATGAAAATTTTCGAAGTCATACTGCTATGTGGACGACAAAACATACCAATAAGAGGTCATGTAGAGGAAAGAAGCAACTTTATTGCTATTCTACACGAAATAGCTAGAAATGATGACAAGCTCTCGGACTGGCTGGCGTTTCGCGCAGGAAGTCGGACGACATACTTGTCGCCTGAAATCCAGAATGAGATAATTAAAATTGTGGGGCAACAGGTGCAGGATAGCATTATCGACGCCTGTCGTGAGGCTAAATACTTCGCTATTATTGCTGACGAATGCACGGATGTTTCTACGAAAGAGCAATTGTCTTTGTGTGTTAGGATCTTAGATAAGAAAAACGATATCATCAGCATACGAGAAGAATTTATTGGTTTTAAACATGCCAAAAGTGTAAAAGGTGTTGCCATTTCTAATACGATCGTTGAGTTTCTTGAACATGTAAACCTTGATATAAGGAATCTCCGTGCCCAGTGTTATGACGGCGCCGCGAATATGTCCGGCAAGTATAATGGTGTGCAGGCAAAAATATTAGAGCAATCGTCAGAAGCTTCCTACATCCACTGCAAGGCACACCAACTAAATCTTGCACTCGTTCATAGTAGTAAGGAACTTTGTGTTAGAAACATGATGTCGACTGTACAAGAAATAGCATTCAAATTTGATTATTCGGCTAAAAGCTTGACTGCTTTCACTGAAGAACTGTCAGAAAATGAAAACGTTCAAGACCAACTAGAACGCCGAACAAAGTTGAGAACACTGTGTGAAACTCGTTGGTCAAGCCGGGCAGATTCGCTGTATACATTTCGAACAGCATTTGAAGTTGTTGTCTCTTCCCTGAATTCACTTAAAGACGACAACGATGACAAAGCAGCACAGAGTATGAATGCGATACTTCGATTTGAATTTATTATTAGTCTTGTTGTTGCTGAACACATATTGAGCGCAACAGTCGCCTTGACAAATTACTTACAGAAAACCGATATTGATTTGATTGAATCTTTGACAGAGGCTAAAATTGTAATTCAAAGGCTTTCCGATGAAAGAGGTGATGATACAGTTTGGGAGTCCTTGTTTGCAAGAGCAACAGATATTGCAGCAGAACACGACATCCAGCCATCAGTTCCGCGTGTGGCTAGACGTCAACGACACAGAGCTCACCATCCAATTCTTGAGCCGTCAGACTATTGGAGAGTTTCGTTATACTACGTGTTTCTCGACCACTTGGTTGCTGAGATTACAAAGCGGTTGATTAGCAACGAGGAACGCTTCCTTGCCTCTTATTTCATTCCGGCCAAATTAGGGAACTTGACTCCAGAAATAGCAGACAAAATTTACAACTCTTACCGTTCGGATTTAGGTGATAAAAAAAAAATTGATGATGAGATAACACGATGGAAAGCCCGTTGGCGTATTGAAGACAACAGACCAGATAGACTTCTTGGTGTCCTTAACGTAACAAACGCCGATCTGTACCCTTCAGTGTATAGGATTATTTGGATTTTATTGACAATGCCTGTTTCATCGGCAACTAGTGAAAGATCATTCAGCGCGATGAGACGCGTGAAATCCTACCTGAGATCGACAATGGGAGACGAACGACTTTCAAATTTATCTCTTCTTCATATTCACCGACACCTCAATGTTGAAATTGATGCGAGTATTACTGATTTTATCGGCAGGAAAAACCGTCGACTTGACTTTGAGTAAATGTATCATTGTATTTGAAATTGTGTGTAACTTGGATCTGAAAGTTATTTATAAAAGTTCAGAAATATAAGATTTGTTTAACAATTTTTTCCCCCAAAATTTAAGTTAAAAGATACATTTAAAAAAGTTAAAAATCTTTTCCTTTGACCCTCTCTAAAACTAGTCTGATCTACACTGGGCATATTGTAAATATCAATATTTTATTTATTTTTTTCAGATTACTGATTGTACTACGTTAATTCACTTGTTAATGTAAAATTACTCATAATTCTTCGAACTTTTCTTCATGGATATCATCATGATAAAAACCAGTAAACATGATATTTTTGTACACAAAATTATGCAACTAAAATGCTGAAAACCGTTTTCCGGCGGGGGGCTTCGCCACCCTGAACCCCCTACCAGGGCTCCGCCCTGGACCGGATGGGGGCCTTAGGCGGCCCCCAGACCCCCTGCCGATTTGTGCCTACAGTTGAATTGAATGCTAGCTACGCCCCTGCAGGGTGATGCTGTGTTGGTCTTGACAATCCATTGCGCAAGTTAAATTTCAGTTTAGCACTCAAAATGGAATTTGCTGCTTTAAATTCTGAATCACGGACAATGTCAATGCCACGGCCTATGTCTTTCAGATGTCTGTTCAAAGCAGCACGTACATTTTTTAAGGATTTTTTGTGGTATTCCTGTGCATGCTCTTCTGGCATTTTCAGAGCCCTTTTGGATATGTTTTGAGGTTGAGCCTCTGCATAAAACTGCCTCAAACTGCTATTAAGACAATCAACAGACACGGTTTGAAAGTCAAAAGTGCTTGCCAATCCTTCTGAACACCAAGCTGAAAAGTGATAATGTACAAATATAGTTTTATTTAAAAAAAAAAGTTGATTTTGCTTATGTTTATTTTTATTTACGATATACCATGTTTACACGAGAAGATATTTTTTTGGGGTTACTTATGTTGTTTGATTGCTGTCTAATAAACATATTTGTATAGAATACACGTTTACGCCCCATCTCCTTTCATTTCATATTTTCTAAAATTTATGTTTGTTTTGTTGTATTTTATTAATAAGGTCATATAAAACATTGTGTACAACTGGAATCTCAAGTTCTTTTTTTTTACCCATGGGCATTGGGTGTAAACCATGACATTGAAAAGAATCGGTTCTTACTGTACAAGGTTATAATATTAGTGTTGTGTGACTGTCCGTGATATAACTAAGAATTGATGGGGAAAGAACAGTGCACACATGAGAAAGTTGTCTTTTTAAAGTATTTTTGCTCTAGTCAGGTAATAAACATTGAAATGTATAAGGTTAATATTATATTATGTTGTGTTAATTCATGTTTACTTTAATGTTTATTTTTATCTTTCGGTATTTATATAATAAATGTATTTCAAGTGAAGTTTGAGATGAATCCACTCCCTTCTGGGAAATGGTCATGTTTTGATTTATATTATCTGTCAAAACGGATCATTGCCTGGGTAGGTTTGGTGGAAAAACAACAGACAATTCTACGACTGTGTTTCAAACAGATTTTGTTTTATCAAGTCTTACCATTAAAGACTCCAACTCCCCACTTTGTATTCTTTTTGGTAGAGGCACTGTATTGATTTTGCTCTATTTCAAGCAGGGTATCTTTGTCTAGATTTTTAAATCTTCTTAATGTATTTTCTGAGTCCTGTACTGGTGCAGGTTCTTGGTTATGTTGTTGTGCTTGGAAATTAACTGTTTCAGCAGAAGTTGTGCTGGGCACTGGTAGGGTTTGATCATTGTTGATGCGTGTCACAGCATGAAAAAGCATTTCATCAAAACCTTCAACTTCTTGGTGCATTATTTCAAATAGTTCCAACAACTTCGGCATTCATTTCTTCTGGCAGTTGCATTTCAAATAGTTCCAACAACTTCGGCATTCATTTCTTCTGGCAGTTGCATTTCGAAAGTTATTGGCAGATCTGGTAACGTAGATATGTCAAAATCCGCATCAAGCTCCATGTTTATTGTACAGATTTAGCAGACGATTATTTTTGAATGAATGGAAGGTCATGTGACTTCCGTATTTTTTAACAATTAGATGAATGGTTTACAACTGTAATTATGAATTCCGTTTTATTAAATTTTTACTACAACTATAAAATATAAATTATTTTAAGCCCGGTTATATTTACACGATTGCCGTTTCCGATTTAGAGCCGCCATATTGTTTTCAAAAGTTACAAAAGTAGTTCCGGCAACCCAGTCTATCGAAGTGTAAACCGAAAATAGAAAGTGGAATTGACCAATCACAGTTAACTATATAGAGATATGCAAATCGTATAAGAATTATTCATTGATAAGAGAATTCGGTCTGTCGAATAAAATATATATTTCATCTACTTAAAGTTTTACATGGGGTAAAATTCGTCTGCTTACCAGATATTCTTTAATGTCTTTGAATGTTTTGTGATAGGCTCTAATAGGTTTATTGTTGATCATAAACATTCCCTGAATTAAAACAAGGTTTTCATTTAATGAATGTGGTAACCTTTCTAATTGAACTGATTCGTATCTGCAACAAAGAGACCTAGCTGCATTTGACTTTGTGTCTTGGTGATGCATCGAGCCTTCTGTCTTATAAATAGCACACGAAAAGGAAGTATACTGATACAAACTACTTAAAGGATTCTCTGTCTTCACTAAGAATGCCATCTCACTTTTCAAAAACCTGTTGCATAGTGCCTTTTCTTTTTTATCAGTATTGTGCTTATCCGTCTTCTTTGATTTTGATGTATCAAAGGTACATAACGTTTTTGTTTCGTGTAGGCGCGGAAGGACTAGGGCAATTTAAAATTTTCGATCGCACGTTATTGTCCATGCATGTTTGACCAATATTGTAAAAATTCATGGTCATAATTAACGACCCCTTGAGTTTTCTTGACGGCAACAAACCAGCTCTCCTCTTGACTGTTACCAGCAAATGATGCTGTCAACCTGTCTCTACGGGATAAAAACTCTGGAGCCTTGTCATCACTTATATGGTCCTTATTTCATTGACTGACTTAAATTGCATTAAAGCGGCAGTTTTATTCCTGTCTAAGGCAACTTGTAGTGTGTTTTTCATGAAGTTACTTCTGAAAATATTGACAGTCCTTAACTCAGATATTTAATATATAACTTGCTAAACGCTTTTGTTGGCTACCTATTGCAGAGCCTGTTGGAAATTTACCAAATTTTGTGTCTGGTTTCTTGACTAGTACCGCTGCTAACAGAAACCATTAAAATACTGATGTGAACTTTAGCAACTGCTTCACATAATTCTGTGACAGGTGAAATATCTATTTTTGACGGATTGTAGAGTTGATCGTAGACCACAGGTTTCCTATATGAAGATTTAGAATTGTATCCACAAACAACCACATCATCAACTTGGCTGCCTACAAGCTGCTCACCTCTTATGTATATGCCAGGTCTGAGGCAAAGAAGTCTTCAAGATGTCAGATGGAATTGATTTTAGATTTGAAACTTTCATGTGTGCTTGTGTGTAAAAAAGACCAGAAACATTGTCACATGTATCTGATATCCGATAGCACAGGAACAATTGCTAGAATCTAAAACAGGTCCTCCCACTGAGAATATCTACAAAACGAGAATTAGACACAAATGACAAATGTTTCTTTTTTTCTAAACAGTTTTCGTAGTTTATCAATTATATGCATAACATACCCAAAATGAGTATGCGATATTACAGATATAACAGGTCTTCAATGCAGCGAGAAATTCACACACCCGGAGGTGTTCTTCGGCTGGTCCTCAACAAATATATATACTAAACTCAAAATTGTACACAAGAAACTAAAATAAAATGTATACATAAAGACTTTATCACCACTACTTTATTGATCATTTAAAATATTTGGTATAAGACAGGTAAAACTTAATGATATATCATGTGCGTATGTGCCTACTGTCGTTTATATTGAAAAAAAGAAGTATGAGGACTATAAAATACATGTACTCCTTTTATTTACAGATTCACCTTATTGCCCAGCGAGTTCATTTGAAAACCCAAGTTCCGAGATAGTAACGTTTCTGTGATGAAGACGCAAAAAGTCGCGTTACTTACCGGGAACATCGGACACGTATTCACAACAAACAATGTTTACAATGGCGGCGGAATTGAATATAATGCTAAAACCAGTTTACGAGAATTTTTAAAGGAAAGAGGATTGACAGTTGAGATAATTTGCTTTTAAAGCTGTTGAATTGTATTTACCGGTAATTACAACACCAGATGACACTGACTCGTTTTTATTTCAATTTATAAGTACAGTTGTAGTTAATGGATGAAACGTTACTTTTAAATTAAAACCTGTCGGGGAAAAATCTGGATTCTGAATATTTTTTTGTCATTGCTTGAACAGAATATTTTTTTAGCAATACGCATCATGTACATCGGAATAACTTTTATATGGAAAAAAACTCACATACAAGTGTAATTTGCAAATATTTAATATTATCTTTGACACATAACCATATCCCTCATTCTTTTGTAATACTGCAGCACTGACACGGAAATTTAAACTAGAGGAGCCAAAATAATGTTTATTTTTTTGCTGCCTTGGTTGAGACCGTATGGTCAAAGCTCTCATTTGCATGGGAACTGGCAAGTTTTGATAGTTTCTTTGATTAGCTCTCTATTTTTTCCAGAGACAATTTCTCCAGATCAGCTCTGTGACTTTCAGATTTCAAGTCCTTTTCGAATGGTAAATTTGTGCCTGTATGACGCTCTGTCTAAAAAAAAACACACCATTCTATATCACAGTTTTCATGTTTCCCATACATACGATCGATCATCTCTCTGACTTCTTTTTCTTTTTTTCCGGAAAACCTTGATTTTGTGCCATCATTTAGGAATAGTTCTTGGTAATTCCATTTTAAAATTACCATTTGTGTCAACTCTTTTTGCCTTGGTTTAAGACTGCCCTGTCAAACCAAACTGAATCATCATAACCTTCTAGTTCATTTATATCGATATTCTGTTCATGTACATCCTTCACCAACTGAACTAACATGTCTGGTTCCATGCCCTTTGCTGTACCCGACCAGTTTTTCTTACAGTTGTCGGGTAAAGGTGGTTCTCCATTTTTTTGATGAACAATTATCCCTGTATTTTCCTCTCGCAGTGAGGCCACACCTGAAAAGTGAAATGCATATAATAATGCAAATAAGTGTAAATATTGAGTTATCATGTTGCTATAATTCTCATTTAAAATGATTTTTTAATAATTCTTATGTGGTTTGCATATCAATAAATACTTGACTTGGATAAGTCAATTTAAATTTTTCTCTTGGTTTACAATTAGATAAACCTTGTTTCCGAAACTAATTTCACAATCTGTTCATGCATGATACACATGCTTGCAGGAATCCTATGCTTTGCAGCAAATTGAGATTGAATAAAAAATAAAAATTACCAGCTACGCAGGTCACAGCTTGATACTTAAGTTAATGTCCGGAAATTAAAATTTGAACTTGACCTTTGATTTGTCCAGGTTCGATTCCCGTTCGGGATGAAAATTTCAGGAACTCGATTTTCGGCTCTCCCTTGACACCATTGGCGAGTATGGTCTTGAGGAAACGATGATAGTCCGTCGGAAGGGGACGATAAATGGCTGACCCGTGTTAAGAGAGAGCCATATCTCTTGCACGTTAAAGACACCCTTGTAGATCTCGAAAAAGAGTAGGCTAATGCCGCTACAAGGCAGCACTCGCACCCGCAAAGTGGAAAGGGATTAATATAAGTTGCAAAACTTGTTTCCCAATCCACTATAAATAAATATGTTTAAACTAAACTATCATGATAGGTGCCATATGTAGTAGGTTCTACTTACCCTTCCTATGCATATGCAATCGCCCCAAATATGTTTACTTTATCTTTTGTATTCTATTTAGTGTTTTGTCTGATTGTCTTTTTCTTTTTTAGCCATGCTGTTGTCAGTTTATTCAATACTTTTAAGATTAGATTGCATGATCCTTTTGTATCTTTAACCTCTCTCTGTTTTAGTTGATTTTTCATATAAAGCTTTATGAAAAAGTAAATAATATTGTAAAATTTTTATTGTGGTCAGTTCCAACAAATGTAACTGCAAGTCCGTCAACTTATTGGGATGAGTAGCAATTATTATCCTTTTAAAACAGATTTTTCTTCTCTTGTGAAGCCTTTAACAGAGCTCACAAAGAAGTCAAATGAATTTATTTGGTCGAATGACTGCCAAAAATCTTTTGAACAACTAAAAGAAATGTTATGAGTCCATGTGTTTGGTGTTACATTCTCCACAAATATCTTTAGAATATGGTCGATTTAAGGCAACATATGAATGAATTATCCACAAAGTGGTAAATTTTAATAAAAAAGTTGCAATTTTAAGATAAAGGTGTACTAGCTCAAAGTATATTTGTATAACAATTGTCAATAGATATTAGAAAATTTCTTTGATCAAATGAAAGATTTAAGGTAACATTAAATACAATTATCAAAATTATGGTCAAATTTACAGTGAAGTGCAGAAAAATATCAAAATATCGATGGCAGGTTTGGTGTCACATTCCATACATTTATCTTAAGAATATGGTCGATTTAAGGTACCATCTGAATGAATTATCAATTGATTGATTGTTGGTTGCTTACCGTCCAGTGGCAAATATTTCATGCATATTCAGGCCGAGAACAAGTTCACAATAAATACAATAGGTAGGTTGATACAATAGAGGCCACCTGGGATGATGGTCGGAGAAATTTGGACTGCCACCGGAAAAAAGGGTATATTGGATAGGGACAGAAATTTTGCCTTGCAACAGGCCCCCTACGGACCCCTCAGAGAGTTGTTGCAAGGGTTCTTAACGTGCAAAGAGCTTGGCACTCTCTTTACACGAGGCATCGGATTTAACGTCCCCCTTCTGACCGGACGTGACTGCGAACTTGATACATCCTGCACAGCTAAACGGACGTCCCACTTCGGCAAGCGTTTTACTGCCGGTCGGGAGAAGACCAAGTGACCATATTTCTATACCCCAGGCACCCTTGGGGATGAATGAATTATCAAATATGTGGTACAATTTACTGAAAATGTTGCAATTTCATATTATGGTGTCGTTGGTTCAAGGTTTACTTCTAATATAATTGTCAATACATATGATACCATTTTTTTTATCAAATGACAAATTTAACATTTGGGTTAAGCGTACCCCAAATTTCAGAGTAATATAAAGAAATAGGTTTGATTATGTGATCAAATAGATGTAGACTGGTAATAATTTTTGGATGTGAACGAGTAACATCTTTGCATAGTTTATAATAGCATTTTAGACTATTTTTGTTCCATCCTGTCTCGCATGAGAGAAGACCCCTGCAGCAGAAAATTTAAGGCCTAAATACTTGTAGTCTGTACACATTCCAGTTCAACTTTATATTTTACAAATTAAAAATCTTTGTATAACAATTGTCAATACATTACTATTAGAAAAATTTCTTAATCAAATGACCGATTTAAGGTTACATCAAATATAATTATCAAAAATGTGGTCAAATTTATCCTGGTACCTTTGATAAATATTTACAGTGAAATGCAGAAATATAGTAAAATACCGATGGCAGTTTGGCGATACATTCCATATAATTATCTTAAGAATATGATCGATTTAAGGTACCATCTAAATGAATAATCAAATATGTGGTAAAATTTACAAAAAATGTTGCAATTTCATGTAATGGTGTCTTTGGTTCTAAGTTTACTTCTAATACAATTATAAATACATATAACAAATTTCTTTTTATATTTTACAAATTAAAAATCAATATTTTGATTTTTTTCAACAACAATTATATTATGCTATTTAGCTAACGTCAACAACCATTTTGTCGACGAGGCAAAAATATTTGCTGGTGCCACACAATATATACTACTTATATATGTATCTGTTTGATTTGTTTTAAACTAGAAATTATAATGCCATTTTTAGTTTGTTGTTCAGTGATTCAAGTGCACTTTTTAAAACTTATTGTTTTCAGCTTATGGCAGTATGAATACAAGTTTTACATTTTATCCTTATTAGTTTTGTTTTACTAAAACAAAGTTACATATTTAAACCTAACATAATTTAATTGATAATATTTATCCCCAAGGGTGACTGGGGTATAGAAATATGGTCACTTGGTCTTCTCCCGACCGGCAGTAAAACGCTTGCCGAAGTGGGGCGTCCGTTTGGCTGTGCGGGATGTATCAAGTTCGCAGTCACGTCCGGTCAGATGGGGACGTTAAATCCGATGCCTCGTGTAAAGAGAGTGCCACGCTCTTTGCACGTTAAGAACCCTTGCAACAACTCTTTGAGGGGTCCGTAGGTGGCCTGTTGCAAGGCAAAATTTCTGTCTCTATCCAATATACCCTCCTTTTCCAGTGGCAGTCCAAATTTCCCCGACCATCATCCTCTATTATAACAACCTACTTATAGTATTTATTGTTAACTTGTTCTCGGGCTGAATATGCATGCAATATTTGCCACTGGACGTTAAGCAACCAACAATCAATCAATCAATCAATTGATAATATTTTATACAAATACGCATTTTTTAAAATTATCTCAAACTAATATTTGTTTTGCAGAGACCCTGCAAATAGGGTGGAATTCCGAAAAAGTTTCAATATTTCGTGTTCAAGGACTTGCTTTTACCTGTAGTTGTCTACTTTTACTATACAAATTCTGAATTGAATGGAGAGTTGTCCAATTGGCACTCATACCACATCTTCTTTTTCGAAAATATATATACAGAGAGAGACATTTGAAATGGATCAATGAAAATTATATGATATTCAGGAGTAAGCCAATTTGACAAGTAAATTGCTTCAGGGAATTATACAACGTATTATTTACCTGTTGAACATAAATAGTTGTGGGTTTACAGAATCAATTGACATTTTGAAGCTACTAATTTATTATATTAGTAGGATTTTTAATGTGTCTACTATCGATAATTTTCAGCATGAGCAAATGACTTTTTGAAATTAACTCAATGTATTTTTTGTGCAATTCATTTCTAGTACAGAAAATATTATCATGTAGTGAAAAGACTCTCACTAAAATAGAGGATTGCTCAAAAATGGGCTTCTCCCTCCATTGTGGAAGATCATTGATCATAAACTCTGAACATTGATTGTTAAACTTAGAACTGTGATAATATACTCAGAATAGTGATTATTAACTCAGAACATTGACTTTAAACTCAGAGACATCAAGGTTTATATTGAATTTTCTATGTAAATAGTATTGATAAGATAATCCCTTTAATGTGACTATACATATCATTAATGAACATTTACCCATTTATGGGGTGCACCAATATAGTGGTGGATAATACATACCAAAGAAGAAGAAGTACTGAAAGTGTTATTAAAAAAACAATACAAGTACAAGTACAAATACTTAATTGGCACAATGACAATGTTGTTTATAGTGTCTGTCTTCTTGGGATTTATGTGTCTAGTTGTGTTGCCATCCCCTGCAACATCTCAACTATTTTTAAATGCTTTTTCTCCAGTTACATTTTTATATATATGTCTAAACTGTTTTACCTGGGAGAATCTCCCCTCAGCAAATTGGTTGAATCTTGTCCACGTGCCTATCTAGTTGTTCTCTGAAAAGCAAATAATATAAAAATATGTATATCTAAACAGACATATGCAAAGTAACACTTATCCAAGAAAACAGTTATATCGGTGTGTATTTATTTATGAAAGAAAACGCATATAAAATAACAAATAAAAAATAATAGATAAATGAAAATTATATGATGTTCAGAAGTAAGCTAAATTGACAGGTGAAGTGACTCAGGGAATAATAAATGAATATTGTTTACAAATATTCATCCAGGTTTCGGGATTTTGCGGATAGTCAATTTTAAAATTTTCAATCTGTAATATGGAAGACATATAAGTTATGTTCATACAAGGTATGTATGTCCTTGCTGAGATTTCTAATGCTGCTGTTGTTGCATATGTCATTGAAATTGGTGTAGTAGATGTGGGTATGGAACCGTTGTTGCTGATGGCAAAATTTAAATTGCCGTTGCAGTTTTGGCCGAAACGTAAGAGTGTCTGAAAAACAGGTATTGGGGGAGTTATTTATGTAAGCCTACAGTAGCAAAGAATTCGGGAGCGGTATCAAACAAACGTCGACTGAGCATCAAGGTAAAACGACTAGGTCCGATGGAAAGTATTTAATCGGTCGAAACTACAAAGATGTTCATATGTATATCATTCTATAACAATGTGAATTAAAGTTATTATATGAATTGTAATGATCCCATTTACAATTCAAACTCGCCTTTACTACCGTCATCAGAATTAAATCAATAACTGGACATAATTTATATAATCACATATAGATTAAAATAAATGTGGTCATCCGTATTTAACTGGGCATAATTTTGAATAAGTAGTTAATTGCAACATAAAGTTTACATAGTCATTAAATCTCTCGCTGTAGTGTACTAGTCTATAATTGTCTATATTTTATTTATATTTAAAATGATTATAATATGTATCATCCTTCTGGAACACGATAGTGTTACACTTACCGTCAACGGAGTATCAGAAATAGAAAGAGATTAAGTCAAAACGTTCAATTTATAAAAGGCAGTATTTAAATTGTAAAGTAGTGCCTTTTTGCTGTAATTCAGGGGTGGTTTATCAGAACTTGTTGATTTCCATGTTGGTTGAAACATCCTCACACCATTCAATAGTTTCCAGACTTTGGCCCCCCAAGGGTGACTGGGGTATAGAAATATGGTCACTTGGTCTTCTCCCGACCGGCAGTAAAACGCTTGCCGAAGTGGGGCGTCCGTTTGGCTGTGCGGGATGTATCAAGTTCGCAGTCACGTCCGGTCAGAAGGGGGACGTTAAATCCGATGTCTCGTGTAAGGAGAGTGCCACGCTCTTTGCACGTTAAGAACTCTTGCAACAACTCTTTGAGGGGTCCGTAGGTGGCCTGTTGCAAGGCAAAATTTCTGTCCCTATCCAATATACCCTCCTTTTCCAGTGGCAGTCTAAATTTCCCCGACCATCGTCCCAGATGGCCTCTATTGTACAACCTACCTATTGTATTTATTGTGAACTTGTTCTCGTCCTGAATATGCATGAAATATTTGCCACTGGACGTTAAGCAACCAACAATCAATCAATCAATCCAGACTTTGGATAATGAAATAGATGGATAGATGATGAGATGGATACATGAACATTATAAGAATAAGAATAGTTTATTAATCCAATTAAGGACCCTTGCGGGTTTTAAATTTCATGCAATGATTACAATGATTTGTTATAACAATGGAATAATTATATGATATTCAGGAGTAGGCCTGTTTGACAAGTTAAATGCCTTGGGGAACAATACAATTATAGCTTACCTGTACGAAGTCAAGAATGTCACTGGGTTGCCGGAACGTTTGAAGACCTACTTGATTGCATAGTACGGTCTGTTTCTTTTCCTATATCCTCTATACTCCGACATTCATAGTTCGTGATAATAAATACACTACGATATTGTACAGTGTATTTATTTGTGAATATTTGTGAAATAAATTAGGTATGCATATATTTTTTTGTTTTGGTGGTTTTTTTTTAAAACTATATCTAGTTTTTTACTAATAATCCCCTTTACATGTTATAAAGTTAAATGAATTTAGATATTATTTACAGGTATAACATTTAATAAAAACTCTTTATATAGCATGTCAAGATATCTTTATTTATATAAAGACATCAAATAATGGAATATACACATTTTATTACACAAATGTATTATACAAAATGAATACAACAAATGTCTTTAGATATTTAAAAAAACATCCAACATAGACAATTCATTGTTTAAATCCCATATATATGGTTTCTTTATTTTTAGCTTACCTGGGCCAAGTGAGCTTTTCCCATCACTTTGCGTCCGTCGTAATCCGGCGTCGTTAACTTTTACAAAATTCTTCTCCTCTGAAACTACTGGACCAAATTAAACCAAACTTGGCCACAATCATCATTAGGGTATTTTGTTTAAAAAAATGTGTCTGGTGACCCGGCCAACTAAACAAGATGGCCGCCATAGCTAAAAATAGATCATAGGGGTAAAATGCAGTTTTTGGCTTATAACTAAAAAAACAAAGCATTTAGAGCAAATCTGACATGGGGTATATTGTTAATTAGGTCAAGATCTACCCGTCAGATGAATCGGACAACCCGTTGTTGGGTTGCTGCCCCTGATTTGGTAATTTTAAGGAAATTTTGCTCTTTTTGGTTATTTACGGAAGCTTCATTTTGTTCTAATGGTATAATGCAAGATGTATCTATATCGGAAATGGTTGCTAAAATAGTATTATATCTGATAAAAATTGCACTGTCAGTAGGATTACATAGTTTGAACATAGCTCTTCCTCGTTTAACTTTTACTAAACATTTTTCTGCCATTAAATTCGCATTTTCTAATTGTTTTACTGGTTCCAATAATATAACTTGATTTTCAACACATTTTGAAATTTTTACTGGAACATCAATTTGATGTAGAGGCTTTATCTTTAGGTTCTTTTGTGATCTTGCAAAACCTTTGTTTTCATTTATGGTACATACTGTAGCTGTTTCCGAAATATACAAATTTCTTTTTGAAAAATTCAATGAAACATCATATTTTTCCATAAAATCAATTCCTATTATGAATGAATGGTTCAAGTCTTGTACAATGTGAACAGGAAATGTAAACTTTTTATCAGCAATAGCAATTAGAGAACTATTTTTCCCAACAAAACCAATTGACAACCTTCTACTCCTCTTATAAAATTATAGTTTTATAAAAGAAATCTGAATGTGCTAATGTTAATTCTGACCCAGTGTCTATCAAAGCTGAGGGTTTTGAATTGCCTATTTTAATGTTTATCTTATTCTTTGCCTCAATTGATGATGTTAGATTTACATCCGCGACTCTGCCTTTGTGCCTACCCCGAAAACTATTATCTAGGATAGGTGCGTACCCCTAGCGTGAATTATGCTGATTTTGATAATTCGGGTCATATGAAATAGCTGGGTATGATTGTTGTTGAATAGGATAAGTATGTGGATAATGATATTGATTTCTTTGAAACGCATTATTTGTATTTCTTGAACTCATGTTTTGTTGACCACTGTTTGATCGTTGCCCTAATCTACATGCCGAATCAAAATGAACTATCTTATTACAATTATAACAAATCTTATTTTAAGCTGGTCACCTGCCGAGATCGCAATTTATTCTTTTACATCTAAAGCAAATAAAACTTGAATTGGTATTTCTTGGCTGACTGAAAATTATTTTCTCTGTGTGAAGTGCCATAATCTCCTCTATTAATTGTTGAAATGGCTGCCAAAGATGCCACGCTTAATTTTTCAGATAAATTTGCGATTTCACCTTGCATCCCTACAATAGTTGCTGTTAGTGATTCATCTGGTGATTTAGTACATTTTATAGTTTTTTTTCAGCCAACAAAGTCATTTCTCGCAACCCTTCCATTGATTTGGGTTTCTGTAGCATTACTATTTTTGCAAGGTCCTCGTAAACCTTGAATAGCAATACCAACAATCATTTTTGCCGGTATGTCACATTCAGCAGTTTGTTTGATTACCCTTGGAACATAGTCATCCACATTTTCACCCGGTATCTGCTTAATACATAAAACATTTGTATGAAATAACGTTTTGTCAGGAGAAAATCTATTTAAGAAAGCTTGTTTTAAACCCATTGCTTGGCTGATTCTTTTTCTGTAAATTTTGTGAATGAAATCACATAAGGCATTCTTGCAGCCTGAACTAATGGTTGATGGTTAACAACTGGATTTGAATTTATCAATGGTATGAAATTTGAATTATTAGCAGTAGACGTTGTTGGCTGACTTTTAACAAAATTATAATTCACTTTTGGTGGTACATTGGTAACATTAGGTATAAAATTAAATTTATATTTACTTTGAGTCTTTCTTCCAAACTCTACTCTTGCACCTCCTGTTACTGTTTCTGTTGTTTTCGGCACTGGCGCTGCAGATCCCTGTTCTTCTGGTTGATCCAAGTTTTCACTAGTATCTGGATGTGCTTCCTCCGTTTCTATTTCTGTTATACTTTTGAATTCCTATGCTATCGTCCCTTCTTCAACTTTGGTTCCGGGTGCTGGTGATAGTGGGTGGAATCCTTGGAGGTTATTCATCTTGTTTTTCCGTGATCGTCTGGGTGTCTTGCCACTTCTAAGCTTCATCGACCGGAAATGTTTCTTGTCCTGCACTACTTTTTATAGTTGGTTTTGGGGTTTGACTAACTCTACTTGGTTTAGCGAGAGGTTGGATGAAACTTTATATGATAGGCAGATAACCAGTACTTTTTATGCTGTTCGTGTTTATGACTTTATCATACCACAAGGGTTTCAAAAATAGTACCTTTAAATAAAAACACTAAGTTCTGTTCAGCTGGAATTTACAGATCTTGTTTAATTATTATAATACAATAAAAAATATCAAAATAAAATACAAATTAAAATGGTTATAATTAACAAATACAATAAAGATGTAAATAAATCAAATGACATTGAATAATTTAAGTTTTCCGTTAAATTGATAAAATTAAACGAGTACATTGTTTCTATTTTCAGATTACAGTTTTCACGTATCAACATATTGTGCGATTCTATTCAGTGACAAAATCAATGCGGGACCACTTTTAGAAACTAAAAGGATGGTTTTTGAAATAACAATTGCCAAATCGAAAAAAGTGCTTGGTATCCTAGTAATTGTTTGAAAAACTGCCATATCATCAAATATCCACATGCTTTCCTAAGGAATGAGCCTGTTCTTAAAGACCACTCAGGACAGGTTTAAATTTTTCATTACATGTGTACAATCAAAGTTTGCAAGAGACATTGGAAGAGGACCTAAATCAAACTGGAGAACCTATCGCATAACCAACTATCATGTCTGGGCTATGACAGGCAGGCACATTTTTTTCATCTGCTCTCAATGTTTTGTTGTTCTTATCAGCCATTAACTGCATGCCTTTTATTTCCTTTTTTAAAAATGTAAGCAATGATTTTCTTGAAGATATCGGTTGACTTTTGAATAAGCCGTTCCGTAATGAAAATTTCTGAAGCAAATTTTCCCTTTTCATACGCGTTAAGAAGGTCGCACATTAATTCCGAAGAAGCAACAGAACCCGAGAACAAGCCATTTTACTGCTCAGATGTTATACTGGAATTGGCCAGCTCTGCAGTGTCTGAAACAATTTCAAAACATCAGATTCGTCTCGCTTCATTCGAGTTTTTCTGAGTTCTTTTTGGGCGGATATTCCAGGGTTAACCATTCCTACCACGTCTCGCCATTTCAATGAAATGAAGCTCTTTCATGTGCATTTAACAACCAACGTTTATCAGAATCTTTATTTTAACTGAAACCAACAAAGCCATTTTTTTTTTGCATCTCTAAGAAACCTTAGAGAGTAAAAAAGTATTGCCAAACCCCACAACTGACTATTTGACGTTAGTTCAAAGCGTTGTTTGACGATTGAAAGACTTAACAATCTTAAGTCAATCACTTCATAGCTACAACACAAAATGTTATCAAGCACACCTTTATCGAGTTCGATAGAGTGCACCTTTTCTGAACGCAGAAGAAATTCACCTTAATTTGTATTTTTTTCATAAATATTTCGTTCCACATTCACTCTATAAAATAATTTGTCTCACAAAAACATCATAAATCGACAATTAAATGTTTGTTTTCAGTTGCAAATTGATAATGCATATGTGTGAATACATTGTACATGTTGTATACTGAATCAAAGACGGTAATTTGATGAATTCCGGTATTTCACGAGTATTTGCACATACAAACATATATTTTATTAAATAATTAATATTTTAGACGATATATAAATACTGCAAATGATTTAAACATTGCATAATGATTAATTCTCAAGTTTAATTAGCTAAAACGGGTAATTGTATAACGAATTTCTTTATGAAAGGTGAAAATATGCCTTAATTTGAACCAAAAAAATCGGATTGTTTGCAATGTAAAAAATATTTCATTTTAAACAAAAAATCTTCCGAGTTACATTTAATATGATGAGTTTTGTATCTCTTTTAGTTGTTTAAACCTATACTTTATTTTTTTTTAATCGCTTTCTATTAAAAAAATTAATTACAAATTTCTTAGTCGTGATTGCTAAATGAGGGGACCATTGGAAGGGACGTTTTTAATTCTCTTTTGGACACTTTTTTTTTAGTCTAACACCTTGTATTTTATCAATAAGATAATGAAGTTGAATTCTATCCAAAAAAATCGCGGTACCCTGGGGTGTAACACAAACTCCTTAACTAGCGCGCTTTTGAGAACTAGCTGCTGGACTAACCTGTTAATTCCAAAACACCTCGTGCTGAGTCACTAAAGTCGAGCGGTTTTTGCACCCTAAAAGGTGTACTTGATTTTGGCCATATTTATATTTGGAAAAAACTACATTTCTAAACTTGTTTTAAGGAAAACAATACTAGCACTGCATGCAATAATCATATATTAATCAGTCCTCAAACTGCCAAATATGAGAGAACAAGGATGTAGGCTGTGGATTTTCTATAAAAATCTTGATGTATTTGCCACAAACTCCTTTTTCTCTATTAAATGCAATGGAACAGTAAAAAAATATGCTTTGAATCAAGTTTCCCCTTGGAATATGTACAAAATGGCCGATTTCTATTTTTCATATATATCTTTCGTTTTGATACAATTGAAGTTTAAAAAATTCGTACTAAAATGGCTACAGAAGGGTACATAAACCTTAAGTCTGCCAATTGATATTTTATCGTATTAGTGAAATCTGTTGGTACAAGTTCTTCAACCGTCAATATGGGATTACATGTGGGCCTTCATCAAACTGTAATTGCAACTTCAGCATGTTATTATTAAGTCTAGATCTGTCTGCAAGGTCTTAATGCCACTTTATATAACATACCCCTTCTGTCACCAGTCAATCAAAATCGGAATAAAAGTTTTAAAATTTAAAACATGTAAACAGATTAAACAGAATAGAGAATGGAAACAAGGAATGTGTCAAAGAGACAACAATTAACAGGTTGCTTAGAACTTTTTATAAAAAATGAACACTAGCACATCATAGAAAATCAAGTGAATAATTTATGTTTCAGATTTTATAACAAAACACTCTGTATTAAAGGCTGTGGATTTTCTATAAAAATCTTGATTTATTTGCCACAAAGTCCTCATTTTCTATCAAATGCAATGAAACAGTAAAAAAATAATGCTTTGCATCAAGTTTCCCCTTGGAATATGTACTATTGATTGATTGTTGGTTGCTTAACGTCCAGTGGCAAATATTTCATGCATATTCAGGACGAGAACAAGTTCACAATAGGTAGGTATTTACAATAGAGGCCATCTGGGATGATGGTCGGGGAAATTTGGAATGCCACCGGAAAAGGAGGGTATATTGGATATGGACAGAAATTTAGCCTTGCAACAGGCCACCTACGGACCCCTCAAAGAGTTGTTGCAAGGGTTCTTTACGTGCAAAGAGCGTGGCACTCTCTTTACACGAGACATCGGATTTAACGTCCCCTTTCTGACCGGACGTGACTGCGAACTTGATACATCCCGCACAGCCAAACGGACGCCCCACTTCGGCAAGCGTTTTACTGCCGGTCGGGAGAAGACCAAGTGACCATACTTCTATACCCCAGTCACCCTTGGGGATAGGAATATGTACTAAATGGCCTATCTATATATTTATTCATTATATCTGTAGTTTTGATACAATTGCGGTTTGAAAAAATCGTACAAAAATGACTACAGAAGGGTACACAAACCTTAACTCAATCAAATCAAAGAGCTGAAAGCTCTGAAGAAAAATGACGCCACTGTCTCTAATATTGGGATAGTTTTTATGCAAGTCTTGATTTTCACATACCGTAATTAGTTTAACAATGCAACATGTCTCGTAAGCATATAATTGATATTCGTATATGTGTGTGTGAAGTGAAGGTGCCAACTGGCTGGTGTTTTTTTTTTAAGACAAATGAATAGGTCAAGACTACCTGAATTGTAAAAATAAATACCGTAGAAAGGCTTCTATATTTCTCACTGGTACATAGGCTGAATCCGGGTCCGTTCGCGCCCATTCACGTTTGCGCCAACTCATGTTCGCCCCCTTTCACTTTCACACCCTACATGTTCGCAACTAATCTTAATTGGTTTTGTGTTTAATAACTCTGTAAGCAAGTGTTTTCTTATAAGTATAATTGTTGTCATTGTCTCAAAATAAAGTGAGACAGCATTTTTTTTTGTGTTGAATAAATCTTAATCATGTTTTGGATAGCGTATTGTTAAAGATAATAATAATCCTTTCTAAATAAAGTGGTATTTTGTCAACGTTTTATTTAGCGTTGAATAACTCTTAATCATGTTTTGGTTAGTGTATTGCTATACTTTGTTTCATTGACCTCTTTCATAATGAAGTGAGATTCTGACTATTTATTTTTCTGTGTGTTGAATAAATTTTATCATGTTTTGGTTATAATAGTGGATTGCTATATTTTGGTTCCTATATTTTATTGTTTCGTTGTTTCAGATCAAAGGGCTTAAAAACAATTATCTTTTGTGTTTTTCCTTTAAAATCTTCAATGTTTTACTCATACCAAGCTATAAATACATTCAGAATTTACACCAAAGCAATTTAAAACAACAATCATAATTTTCCAATTATTCAACTTGAATTTGAATTAAAATTGGGCGCGAATGAGTAGAGTGCGAACGGACCTTGGGTGTGAACGTGCGAGGTGCGAAAGTGTATTGGGCAAAAACAGACCTGATACCCCCTTCTCCAACAAAATATGAAGTAAATTAAAAACAAATTATTCAGAGAACAATTGAAGTCTTTCCACTAGAAAAGATCTATTTTTATATTGAAATATGAAAAATCAGTTTAAAATGTTAGTTCCTATGGCTTTATGACGTCCTATTAACCTCTGACCTTGACCTCAATTTCAAGGTCACAAACCATGGACCTTGAATCAAAATATCCTAGGTCTTTAATATGTTTGGTTAATGAGTACTACCACTTGATGCGTAATTTTAAATGTAAGATGGACAAAAACTCCCTTTTATTGTATGCGCAGCCTTTCAACCAAAATATACAAGTAAGGACATGTCGCAACTAATAATTTAGGAAAAATTATTTGTCAAAATGTCATACAGTATTTGAAAAGAAGTGAAAATAAGCCAAAATCAAAATTTATAATATGACCTTGACCTTTGACATTGACCTCATGAAGACCCTAGGTCTCTATCAGTTATGGTTTACCAGTTGAAAATGCATATCCCTTGAATCAAATGAACTAGAGGCTCTAAAGAGCCTGTGTCGCTCACCCTGGTCTATGTGCATATTAAACAAAGGACACAAATGGATTCATGACAAAATTGTATTTTGGTGATGGTGATGTGTTTGAAGTTTCTACTTTACTGACCGATTTTGCTTCTTACAATTATATCTATCATGAACTTTGCCCATTAGTAACAGAGAACTATATTTGGTAAAAATTTACATAAATTTACCAAATTAATGAAAATTGTTAAAAATTGACTATAAAGGGCAATAACTCCTTAAGGGGTCAATTGACCATTTAGGTCATGTTGACTTATTTGTAGATCTTACTTTGCTGTTTACAGTTTATCGCTATCTATAATAGTATTCAAGATAACCAAAAATGGCAAAATTTCTTTAAAAATTACCAATTGGAGGGCAGCAACCCAACAACCAGTTGTCCAATTCATCTGAAAAATTCAGGGCAGATAGATATTGACTTGATTAACAATTTAACTTCTTGTCAGATTTGCTCTAGATGCTTTGGTTTCATAGTTATAAGCAAAAAACTGCATTTTACCCCTATGTTCTATTTTTAGCCGTGGCGGCCATCTTGGTTGAATGGCCAGGTCATCGGACACATTTTTCAAACTAGATACCCCAAAGATAATTGTGGCCTAGTAGTTTCAGTGGAGATTTTGTAAAAGATTACTTAGATTTATGAAAAATGGTTAAAGATTGACTATAAAGGGCAATAACTCCTAAAGGGGTCAACTGACCATTTTGGTCATGTTGACTTATTTGTAGATCTTACTTTGCTGAACATTATTGCTGTTTACAATTTATCTCTATCTATAATAATATTCAAGATAATAACCAAAAACAGCAAAATTTCCTCAAAATTACCAATTCAGGGGCAGCAACCCAACAACCGATTGACCGATTCATCTGAAAATTTCAGGGCAGATAGTTCTCGACCTGATAAACATTTTTATCCCATGTCAGATTTTCTCAAAATGCTTTGGTTTTTGAGTTAGCCAAAAACTGCATTTTACCCCTATGTTCTATTTTTAGCGGCGGCAGCCATCTTGGTTGGTTGACCAGGTCACGCCACACATTTTTTAAACTAGATACCCCAAAGATGATTGTGGCCAAGTTTGGATTAATTTGGCCCAGTAGTTTCAGGGGAGAAGATTTTTGTAAAAGATAACTTTAATTTACGAAAAATGGTTAACCTTGCTTTAAACCTAACAAAAATAAAGGAAAACACTCTTGCGTCGACACATGTGCCGTGCGTGGTAGCCGTTCGTGTCGCGTTAGTAATCATCCTGTTATTTGCACCCAATGCAACCAAACATGTCACAGCCAAGATTGTTATGACAGACTCAATACTTAAACGTCTAGAAGGGACAAGGAAAACAGCAAAACGATGTGCGAAAGATTTTACCAGTGTAAAAACTGTCATAAGATTCTGTGTCGACAGAAACGCTCACCGGAACAACATAAATGCGGTGAGTGGCAGTATAAAAATTGTTTTGAATAACAAAAAGGTACACATTGGTGTTATCAACGTTAGACAGTAAAAGATACGACGAAGAAATAACCGAGAAAATACATTTTTTACGATTTCGAAACAACCCAAACAAAAAGATGTCGAGCGAAGAAGGGTATGCACCTAACGTTCCGTGTGGGAAATCATGCACGGACAGAGATAGATGTAGGAAATGTAAAACGTGTACCCATTGCCATCGGATTTCATGCAATTATAATAATCAACGCACGGACGGTCATGTACCTAGCCGATCCTGTCTCGAAAAATGTTCAGCAGATGACATATGTAAGACGTGTAGAATTTGTGAAAACTGATATTTCAAGACACTAAACAGTTATTGTCTTTATCCTGCAATTAATTCTGTAAATTGTTCGTATTTTGAAAGACACAAAAACTAACACATTTAATATTTATTTTTGATTTGTAGTCCCTGGAGGCCCGCGTAGTAATATCAAAATCACACATTACGCTGAAGACGGGTTCGCAAAAAAAAAGAATCTCGAATGCTCAACAATAATACATCGCTCAAGGTGAATAATTATCTATTTCAAAACAATCATGCACATTCAAGTTTTGAAGTCGACAATTTTTATCGTCGTTGGAATGCAACTGGAATACACATTATGAGGTCACACAGGTTCAAACAATACTCAATCCGACAGTGGGTGGAGCTTTAAAGCGATATCTGTATAGTATACAGATACAGCATATCTGTATAGTATACAGATACAGCATAGCGATATCTGTAGGACACCCAATTGCAGGATAAACGACTTTAAACTTAAACATCACGAGATACAAATGCAAGGTGTTAATGGGGCATGATCTCTTCTTTATTTAAATATTTGATAGACATACGCCGTTTAAGCCCTGATGTTGTGTTTATGCAGATCGACAGTAATGATATTGGCAGCAGTGAAGATTCAGTGGTGCACATTGAATTTGCTATTCAGTATTTTATAGAAATATTAATTTTAATTAACATTCCTTTAGTTATGGTTGGCTTATTGTTCAATCGGAATAAGGTTTTGGCAAAACGGGGACTCACAGTGTCCAAGTATAATGAGAGAGTAATTGAATTAAGCTGCAGCACTCACAACGTTTCTTCAGCAAAAGAATTACATGTTGGGTGCATCGTGGGCTTCGGTATCCAACACATGAAATTTTAGACAAGCACGGAGTACATTTAAATACTGAAGGAAATAAAAGATTAAGGTTGAGAATCAGAGGAGCCCTGATATACGCAGAAAAAATAGGGTAATTTAAAAAAATAAACAATGAAATAAATAAGAACATTAAAAAATACATGTACATATCAGTGCAATCCATATAACTGATACATTGTATTTAATGAATTAAATTCACATATCAACTCTTTCTTGGTTATGGGCCTCTAAGAAACTCATTGTTTCAGTATTTACGTTAAATATGTTGTAGTATTTAAGTAAAAGTAGAATATAATTTTACTGTATATATTTTTTAAATACATGTTTGATTACATTTACACAAAGATTTAGACGCATATATACAATATCTTCCATGCATACATTGAACAGTTCTTTGCTGTTCTGATACATATAAATATGTACAATATAAACATTTAATACAGATTTTAGCTGTCATTTTTCATTGTACATTCTGAATATGTACATTGCACCCTCTTTCACATGTAACCAGCTCTTTGCTAAATTTGGTCACCAAGTATAGATACTGTCATCAGATACAGACATAATTATTGAAACATAAATAATATGTTACTTAGAAATGAAAGGCTATAATGCAAATGTATATGTATTATAAATACAATGTACATAATGACTCTAATAATTGAACCGAGTATGCACTGATTACATATATATAATGTCTATACAATCTGGTATGACACTAACAGTCATATATGTACATTATACGTGTTGAATGTGAACTACCAGTATAAAATTAAAAAAACCATCTAAGCATAGACTTATTTGGCACTCAATATTCGTATATTATAATATATTTAAATCAATACTAATCAATTTAGTTAATTTAGTCGCTACTACAATTAAAATATTTTAATGACACTTGTCAGTAGAACTTTAATTTCAGGATGCCTGCAGGAATAAATCCAGAAACAGAGAGGCGGTCAGCGAGACAAAACCAGACAGGGGACATTCTAGGAATTCTATCACAGCTAGAAGACCCACAAACAAGAACAATCCACCTTTATATACCAGAAATCAAATTCTTCAAAATGCAGTACAACCGCCAGATGTAAATTTAGAAGAAATTAGTACAAGCACAACAATTTACAATGGTAATGATGAAATAAGAGCTTCTTTAAATACACTTTCAAAGGCAGTATCTGACTTAAAAGATCATTTAACTTCTGTCTCAGATACTGTTAAATAACTAAAGAAGCAATCTGACTTTTCAATGGAAGACCAAATTCAACAACAAAATACCGTTCAAGGTGACATAATGACTCTTAAATTCATCGACCATAAATATAATATTGGATCCGTACATCTTTTAGCTATTTCTGTTAGTGCAAATCTAAAGGACATCAGAAAAATTCCTGTTCGTCTTAAAATTTCAACTGGGAACTATATCCTACAAACCCACAAGGCATCATTTTCAAAGAATAATTATATAAGCCCAACTTGTAAACTCTGTAGTAAAGCGGATGAAACGATGGAACATGTTATTCTATTGTGTAAAAAGTTAGAAGAGTCAAGAATACCACTTTTATCAAAGATCCTAGATAATGGAAGCCTGATCCTAGCCAAAGTTGCAACTTCGTTTCCAAGTGATATTATCCAACTAATTATCAATCCATTCTGTAATGTAGACATTTAATAATGCAAACAGAACTGTTTTTGAGGAAACCAGTAACATTTTGGAACTCCTGTGTAGACAGTTGCTTTATAATTCGCAGAACAAACGCTATGCTTTATTAGATAATATAGATAAGCAAGGCAGTAGAAAATCTTACTTCTAAATACTTAATAGTGAAGTTTAGAAAGCTTGGCCTTGCAAGTACATAACGGGCACACATGGTCCCAGAATAAGTTGATTTTGTATTCAAAGAACATTTCATTTTATTTCTATCAAAGATTTTTCCCATGCTTTATTTGTGTATGAAACTTAAATTCTTGAGGTGGCGGATTTTTTTTATATTTTAATATATAAAGTGATGCGCGTTGTGTTGTGATATATTGTGTATTGACATTTTACTCTATGTGAATGGAGGTGTGCCTTGATGGCAGAACTACGTTAACAGATTACAGATTTCCTGATATTCATGGTCATGAAATAGTTACTCGTTAATTTCATTGTGATTATCCAACATAGCTCTATTATGTATACTGCTTTGAGCAAATCTGGTGAATTTGTATATGAACAGCGATAATACCTGAAATAAAATAACCTGTTGTTTACATTTTTCTGTACTAACAATGTCAACGTCATTTTTTTTTATTTCAATGTACCTTTGTGAACCTACCTGTGTGACGTGGCATATCAGGTATGAAAAAAAAATTAGGGAACCTCCCGAGAATTGTTTTATATACAGTTAAGTAGGTTTAACAAGGATTTGCCGTACATTGTAGGACGAAAGGGAAACATAGTAAATACGACCTTCATTTACAGTCATGAATACTACAAACGACAAAGTTATTTTCGGTTACCTGTATGTGACGTGGTTAAGTTACATAACTTTGATTGACATGTTAGCATAACGAAGAAGGGTCTTTTAACAGCGTAAATCATAGTGATTTTCAGCTAAGTCATGTAGAGGCTATTCATTTATCTTGTCAATACATTGTTAACGAATACAACATAAGTTAGCAGTGTTATCCTATTTAAGCAGTTGTAACGATCACCCTTTAAAGAAAACCTATCAAATTATAAGCGACCTTTATTACGAGATTGATTGGTAAAGACGAATTGATTTTTTGTCGATATCATATAAAGACGACGCCAATTTAACGTAGGGTCTATGCATCTTTATACTAAATTAGAATTTATTTTTTCAATCTAAAAGTGTAGTCGAGAATAATATTTTAAGAACTTAAAACGACAAAATTGTGTATGTAACGGAGCCCATTTGGGTTATTTGGAACACACCTTATTAATTTTATAGACCTCATGATTTAATTTTCATGTAGTTAAAAGTTAATAACCTGTTGTTTACATTTTTCTGAACTAACAATGTCAATGTTATTTTTTGTAATCTGTTAATGATTATGACGTGACATATCAGGTATGGCATAATATATTTATGTCGTTTCAGTGACGATACCATGTAGGTCTATCAATTTGTTTCCTTTGGTGAAATTCCGGAGTCTTGTTACATATACGATGTTTGCCGAACATTGTAGGACGAAAGGGAAACGTATATACGATCTCCATCTACAGTCGTCATGTATACTACATACGACAAAGTTATTTTCGGTTACCTGTATGTGACGTAGCTTAGTTACCTAGGACCCACCTTTTGTTGACAGATTGATATGATAGCATAACGATGTAGGGTCATACGCCAGCGTGAATCATACTGAACTTTAGCTAAGTCATGTAGAAGCTCTTCATTTATCTAGTCTAAACCTTGCTTGTTAACGAAAACAACGAATGACATATGAAGTGCTAGCAGTTTTATCCAGATTAAGTAGTTGTAATGACCACCCTTTGTAGAGTCTTAAACTCAAATTTAATATGAACTGTGTTACGAGAATGATCGGTTTAAGCGAATTGAATTTTTTCCAATATTATTTTAAGACGACTTTATTTTAACGTAGGTTATGTGCATGTCGACTAAGGTATATATACATAGACAAACATAAGCTCTAATGGACTTTTAACCGATATAGTAGACAAGAATAATAATTATACCCCCGCTTTAAAAAAAGGGGTATACTGTTTTACCTCTGTCTGTCCCATGAATATTTTTCGTCGCATTTTTTTTAAGGAACTACAATACAAGGATGGTTTCAGGGTTTATCTAAGTCAGCTACACCGTGTGATGCGTTTTCAGATTGATCACTTGACAACTTCCTGTTTACCGAACACTTGTATGATTTTACACATGATAGCCAAGTTGAAAATTTTCGTCACATTTTTCTCAGGAACTACAATACAAAGATTTCTGAAATTTGGTTTCAGGATTTATATGAAGGCAGCTATACCGTGTGATGCGTTTTCAGATTCATCACTCGACAACTTCCTGTTTACCGAACACTTGCATATTTTTACACTATTAATATTATCCACTTGCGGCTGGGGTATCATCAGTGAGCAGTAGCTCGCAGTTTCACTTGTTTAAGAGGAGCTATTACTGACCAATTTGTTTTATATACCTGTATATATATTAACGTAGCTTATTTTGTTACTTGGAACATACCTTAATATTTTAACAACAACCTTTTTTTTTTCCAGGTAGTCTTAAGAAAGGCCATTTATGAAAGTTTATCAATTGTTTCTGAATTGTAGGTAAATTTACATATGATCCTTGAAAGCTTCTTCCGCGAGGTTATACAGTCTTTAAGCGAAGATGGAAAAATTACCAGGTTTTTGAATTAATTTTGCTTTAAAGGTCGAAAGCATTTTGTGGATCCGACACTCCTGAAAATCTTACATCTTATCGAGCTTTTAACTCGATTCACCCAATAGGTTCGTCCCTGTCATTCTGTTCGTACCACCTATGGATGAAATCACTAACCTGCGATTCTATTATAACAATTATTGATGGTTATTCGTCTGCTGTAATTTGTTCTATTTGTTGCTATTTTCTCTCGGACTCGCGACAGACGAACTACATCTGTGAGAGCTGAGTCTGGAATCTTACATTTTGTGGGGGAACTAGTCGTGGACAATGCCTTCGATGGTACATGGCATTGCTACCGCTGTAAAGGCAGACCGGGCGTTGTTGCCGATGTAGAGACAGTGCTGGATCGACTGACACCTATAAGTTTCAAAAATTCAAACTTTTTTTTAAATAAAATAAATAGAAAAAAAAAGAAAACAAACAACAATAAAGTAAAACAAATATCTTCAATTATTTCCCTAACAGAAATCAATAAATGTTTTGGATAAACTATTTTTGATCGCTATTAATCATCCTTATTTTAGTTCAAATTATTTAAAAAATTTTTACTTTAAATCTGAATACTTATAAAATCATCACTTACCTATAAGTTTCAAAATTCAAACTTTGACGTCTCAAAGCAGAACTTCTACTTATTTAGTAATCATTTAATTGATGTTATGCCAACGTGGTTTTCTTTGTCGATATTTATCAAGAAAATACCTACTAACGTTACTGTCCGAAATAAAGTCAAAATGTTGCATAAGTAAATGTTCCAAATATACTAGAGGTCACTTTGACTTAATTGATAATAAATAATCTTAAAATGTCTGTTTGCATTATCCCACTGTATACTTAGAGATTAACAAAAATCATTACCTTTCTTATTTGAATAAAATTTAATTAATAATTGTAACGTCCAAAATGTATGTCTAATATCTGTCACAATAATTCACTAGCTTGATATGCCACCGTTTTCGCTTCATTTCTACCCCAACCCTGGGAAAACAATATATTTTTCTATTTGCTGAATCTATGTTCTAAACTTTGAAGCATATTCCGAAAATTTCGGTATCATTTGATAAACCACCCCCTTGTGCCCCTAATTTGTTTGTTAACCTTTGCAGTTGGAAAGCTAGATTATTAAACGCTAGTCCTATATCTTGTTCAGTCATTAATGGAGAGTAATACAATTGAGAATGGAAATGGGAAATGTATCAAAGGGACAATAACCCGACCATAGAAAAAACAAAAGCAGAAGGTCACCAAGAGGTCTTCAATGTAGCGAGAATTTCCCGCACCCGGAGGCGATAATGAACGCCATACTAATTTCCAAATTGTACACAAGAAACTAAAATTAAAATAATACAAGAATAACAAAGGCCAGAGGCTCCTGACTTGGGACAGGCGTAAAAATGCGGCGGGGTTAAACATTTTTGTGAGATATCAACCCTCCCCCTATACCTCTAGACAATTGTAGAAAAGTAAACGCATAACAATACGCACATTTAAATTCAGTTCAAGAGAAGTCCGAGTCTGATGTTAGAAAATTTAACCAAAGAAAATAAACAAAATGACAATAATACATAAATAAACAGACTACTAACTGAAATGCCAGCTCCAGGCTTCAATAAAACTGCTTGAAAGATTATGATTTCATCAGGGACAGTCCTTCCCGTTAGGGGTTTAGTATAATACCATCATAACATATATGGGAAGAACATAACCCGTGTGATACCAACTGGTTTTTGAATAAATGTGTTTAGTTCCGACGCAAAGACCCAATAAGTAAATCAATATTAACGCCAAAATATGCAATCTTTAACCTGACAACAGTATCGTAGCTATGTCCCTTCTTAATAAGTCTATTCAAAGGTTTTGTTAGTTTCTGAGGTGAATACTGACACTTTTGTGCTTTATTAAGAATTTTCCGTAAAAAATTGAATGTGAAATATATATATATAAAATACTGTTCAGACTGACATATCGAGTAACAAGAAAAGAAAATAAACTTGCGAAACATTTGGTGGAAAATGTTCCTACATGAATCGGACTACTCTCCACTCCCCGAAACCCTGCCATGTCTTCAAAGATTCTTCATTTGTAATCTGTAAGTAAAGAGATAATTATTTATCTTTATCGTTCACACTTATTGGAATATGATTTATATTATTGATAAGAGAAATTGATTCAATTGTTATTTTTTTTTTAAATTGCATATGTTAAGTTAGCTGATGGAATTTGGAACTGAAAGCTGAAACCAGCTGGTGGGGTTGGTAGTCGCCTTTGCTTTCTTACATCTTGAACATTAGTTTGCTGTTGAATATGGAAAAAAAAGTATGACTAAATATAATGATTTATATTCACTGCTTTGGGTCTTGTATGGAGGGAGGGTTATCTCATTGAAAATCATACTATATCTTTTTATGTTTATATGAAGAATTAATAACAAATAAAAATAAACATACATTAACAATAACACACAAAACAATACTTCCCAAGAGACAAACGTTTTGCGCGGGAGATATATTTTCATATCTCATTTTTATTTATTCCTCTATCGATCACTGAAGAGATCAAAGTTTGTTGACTGCTTATTTTATTTAAGTATGGTAGTCAGTGCTGTATGAAGTCCATCCTCATACCTGATGATAATTCATGAAAGTATCAGCCTCTTGACATTGTAGTATCTGTTGACTTCCGGCTGGAGGACTTGATGGTGGTTGTTTAAAAGAAGATTATAAATCAGGCTGTTCGTTTATAAGCAGCTGATGAATCCAAATCTGCTCTGGTAACATATTTTTTTCAGTTCGTAATGAATGGTTATTCCACTGAACAAATCAGTGTTTATGCATTTGAATTATTGAAGGTTCCTCCATTCATACACCCGATCAAAACGATTCTTGCAAATACATACAGATTGGTATTTGCAATATTTACAAACATCTGCAACTCATTTGAACAAGTCACTGCACATTGAAATACTGAACACCTACAACTGTGGGTTCATAAGATGGGGGATGGTTACTGAACACACAACTGTGGTTCCATAAAACCTGGAAACTTACTTGGGGTCATAAAATATGGGATGGTTACTGAACACCCACAACTGTGGGGTCATAGCACATGGGAACTTACTTGGAGTCATAACATAGGGGATGATTACTGAACAACCACAACTTTGGGGTCATAAAACATGGGAACTTACTTGGGGTCATAAAATATGGGATGGCTACTGAACGCCACACCCCACAACATTGGGGATTATAAAATATGAGATGATTACTGAATACCCATTGAGTATATACTTACTTGGGGACATTAAAACATTGGGTTGTACTGAACATCCACAGCCTTGGATATGTAAAATTTGAGATGGTTACATGGGGTCATAAAATATGGAATGCTTAAATATGAGCTAGAATATAATAAAACCGCAACACCTACACAAGCAACTCCTCAATATGCTTTATTATTCAAAAGCACACGTGACGTGTGTTTTAACTTCTTTACTACCACTCCTAAAATCATGACACGACAATGCCAATGATCATAAGCAAATATATCCTCATATCATCCAATTGTTTTAAAGATAATTATTTTCTTGTCAAAAAAGATATTTGACTGGTAGTTGAAAGCCGCATTTTTTTACCATTATACAAGTTTCCAAATTATTTAAAGATTCATTACCAGTCGAAAAATTCCTCTGCCAAAGCACTTTATGCAACAACATCATTAGATCGGTAACCCTTGATTTGTTGAAATCTTAACTTCAAATGTGAATATCTTTCAGTTAATACTGAAGAAGGCATTTGACATAAAACATCACGAGTCATTAATGCTACTGGTGACTCAATTAACACCTGAATAATTCTATTGATGGACTGATTTTTCAAACATACGACCCTTAATCCAACGCTTCGTCGTCTATGAGCTCCTCCACTATGGGTTTCTTGATTTTTTTTACTATTCTTCTTTTCTTTAGTGGTAGTTGCGTTTCCTCCTCATCCGACAGTAAAGCAGGAAGATCCTCGTCTGTTGACAGCTCTTCTATTATTGTCGGTGACGCCGCCACATCTTTTGGTATCGTCGGGGGTATTGTTGTCGACACATTCTTCTTTCCCTCTACCATCTGCAAAGCTTTCTCTTCCTTTGCCAATTGAGTTCTGCTCTGAAAAAAAGTGTTTTAATTTTAAATTGGATCCAGAAATCAAAGATGTTAAATCATATATTGTTTTAGAATAATAAACACAATAGACATAATCACTTAAAACAAGTTTGTATTAATATATATTATGACATACCAGAATACCGAAATACTGACAAGAACCTACTTCTTTAAGGTTATATTTTAAATTCTGACATATTGTGAAACTAACTGGCATGGTGTCTTTATTTAAAGTTGGGTCTACAAATTGAAGATGTAAAAAACAAACCCCAAGATAAACATTCTACATTGTGAATGGTCGGATTTCTAACAGACTGCAAAGAATGTATAATCCATGATAATAGTGCATATTATCAATTACTTCTAGGACAAACAAAATATGTTGTTACGAGGGTGGTAGAGCGGTATTTTCGTGCAACTTTTTAAGCTTTTCATTATGCGCGTACTCCCGTATTTTATTTTTTTTAAAGTTCGTTGTCTCATGATTCCAGGGATACACGTGATACATATTTCATTTAATTCACCGATCGTGTTTCAGTTTATTTCTGGTGCATTAGAAATGATAGTTAAGTATGAAACAATAGCTTTGTTGAAATTCTAGACTATACGATCGTATGATTGTTATAATGTATTTATACATATATATGGTTGGAAAGTTTTTGCATTTTTTTTATTGTACAAAAAATAAAGCTTTATTATGGTTTGTAGTCTCAAATATTAACTAAGGAATAAAAGTTCAACAAAGTAAACACGAACAACACTGATTCCTCAAATTTTCAAGCAACAAAGTGATTCTATATGATGAGATAGGTAGTTACATAGTACTGTAGGTATACAAATGTCAAATATGTACTTACATCACATAAACGTCCTTTTAGCTCAACGTTAATGGGTTTGTTTGAAACTATTATAAGGCATGTCCCCTTATTAATCTTGATGATTGTTAAGCCAGAAATGTTCTCTTCTAAAATCGCTAACGTGGTGTCAGGTAAAATTCTATTAATTTTGATTCTGCCGACTCCTTCTCCGAACAAAACATAGTAATTTGGTGTCCTAAAATCACAACTGTAAATTTCCGATGGGAAAGTTCTGATACATTCATGTGGAACATCAAATTGAACAAACCCGTTTATGGATAAATAGCATAACCAACAAGTTAATTTTTTTTTGATTTTCCAATCTTCTTCAATCATCACAATATGAGCATGTGCAAAGGTCAATAAATAAGATACAGAATAAATTAATGATATATTGTTTCCGATCGAAATATAAAGTCGTTTAAATTCCTAAATTAATCGTTTAAATTTACTTTAGATATTGTAAAAATTCTTGTACATTATATCAATATTTGTTTCTAAATTGTACTCTGGTACATTATGTTTGAAAATCATTCAAATAGATGAGTACAATTTAGATACAAACAATCAATCAATCTTATCTTTTATATTCTATAACATACAACGTTGAAAGATAATAATATGGAGTAAACATTTCTTGAGGTATGTTTTCACAGTCCTCATACAAAACCGATGGTGGAGATATGGTTTCATACTGCTCTGTAAATCTTAATCTTTTACCCCGTACTTGGTCATATGCTGCTGAGGTTCTCGGCCTTTTAAAGGGAGTTGTTGTATGTTTGTATCCTCTAATCTGGGCACGGATAAACATTGAGGTTGAATCTTGTTGATACATTGATACCCCTAGTATTGGTTTTTGACAATTTAGTGTATAATTTACAACTTCTTGACTTTGCTGTAAATGCAACACTTGCATTGGTGCCCCCATCGTTGCCATTGGTAAACAGGGTGAAGATTTAGTATGCATGGGTAGTTCTGAAATCTGAATTGGTGCCCCCATTGCTGCCATTAGTACACAGGGTGAATATTTAGTATGCATGGGTAGTTATGAAATCTGCATTTGTTTCCCCATTGCGGATAGTGTCAGTAGTTGTCTTAATAGGTACAAACCAGCATAGGAAGCTGGCTTTTTAGAGAAAAAAAAACCACTTTTTTAAGAGCAAGGAGGGCATGCCAGCTTTTTTCGGGTGATACAGGGTCGGTTGATTCCAGGTCATAGTGAAGAGGTGGGTGGGTAGAGGTAGATTAGTCCAGCTATTTCTAACCCATTCGGTAAAGACTCTTTATTACTACATGGGATTAGACTTTCATGCATGGTATCGTAAAACTGAATTCCAATGAAGTCTTATATATCAGTCTTCAATCATGATTCAACCTGTTCTAGTTTGTATAGTCACAATTCATGTGCTTCTAAGTTTTTGTGTACGAAGGAACACGAATAGTTATTTACTGTTGTTCATTATAGTTATTTACTGTTGTTCATTATTCACCACATCTCGGGTTTCTTTTACATGAAATGAAGAACAAAATTTATTTCAATTCTTTCAGAAGGAGAAGTTGTCTGTAATCCAAGTTGCTTGACAATTTTACCCAGCCAGTGATCAGTTTGTATATAATGAGAGATAACTCTAATTTTCTCTGTAGAACCATTTTGACCCTCAATATATAAATCAATGAAGAACAGCAATTTGGATTGTTTTATAGAGGGGGTTGAAAAAAGCCCATCATGGCAGATTTTTTTTTTTGTAGAAGAAGCTAAAAAAGAAAGATAACTCCAATCATCAAGTGATACCAAGTTCTGTAAACAGATGGACCTTCAGGGTTTTAACCATATCATAAACCTTTTTAGACATAAATAATGTAAGTAAGCAAGAGTTAACAGTCAATTCATTATCAGTGTGATTACTATCAGTTTTATTGACAACAGAGTTAACAGTCAATTCATTATCAGTGTGATTACTATCTGTTTTATTGACAACAGAGTAAACAGTGATACTGTTCAGTGTTATTGGCATCAGTTTGCCCAGTTAAATCATTAACAGTGTCATTTCTTTCAATCTTATTGACAGTAAATTCATTAACAGTGTTTTCTCTTTCAGGACAACCATTCTCAGTGCTTTCACCTTCAATGTTATCAATATCAGTAGACTGTTGCAAAGTCTCCTCTGCCTACCTTCTTTCTCTCATTCTTAGTTTTTGTTCTTTGGCTTTGGAGGCTTTTCTCTTTTTTGATTTACGTGCCATCACCTGTAATGAAAGAAAAATGTATAAAAATATTGTTAAGACAATATCCAGTTTTGTAAAAGATTTACTATTATCAGTACCAAACTTATGTCCAACTTTGTTTTTAATAAAATTAACGGTATCAATTTTCTTGCACCAGATGCGCATTCCGACAATACATGTCTCTTCAGTGATGCTCGAGGCCAAAATATTTGAAATCCAAAGCTTATATAAAAGATGAAGAGCTATAATTCAAAAGGTCCAAACAGTATAGCCAAATCCGTGAAAGGAATCAGAGCTTTGCATGAGGGAGATACATTCCTTAATTTATAATAATTTATAATATTTTGTAACAGCAAATTTTAATAACACAAAAAATCCGTATGTTCATGCCAGTACCGAAGTACTGGCTACTGGGCTGGTGATACCCTCGGGGACTAATAGTCCACCAGCAGAGCTTGAAATGCTAATTAAAATTTTAAATCAAATCAATAGTACACTGATTGATTTACCTGTTTGTTTCAAGGATGTAACCTTAACCCTTAGACTGCTGCATTGATTTCCATTGTGTTATTGTGCAATGCTGAATAAAAATGATATTTTTATGAAATTGTCTTGTTTACTTTAAATTGGTATATCTCTGTGAATATTGACTGTACATAAATAAAACTTATATGAAAAAACATTGTTAGGTTTTGAATTTGGCATTTCTGTGCAGTTGTAAATAAAGGTATACAAAGGTAAAGTTTTATAATTTAATATAATTTAACAATTCAATAAACATAAAACTTTGCAAAACAAGAACATTTGTAAGTATAGATATTTTGCAAAAACTATTTTGCAAAAAAACTTGTAAAAGTCACAGGTAATACTGCAGGTATGGCACAGGTAAGTCGAAAAACTTGTTAAGGACAAATAACACTTTAAAATGTAAATAAAACAGCATAAATATAACACAAAACTTTGTAAAATTAATTAATGTTACTAATGATCAAAATTACTTTTCAAAAACAGTAATACTAGGTAAGTTAACTGTTTATTCAGAGTCCGAGGAATTTTCTCCTGCAGGTAAAAGGATTGCGCAATAGTTCTGTCGCGTGTGGTACACCTGGAAACAATAAGGCACACATAATGCAACTTTGCATGTAGGACACCAGAATATTGTTTGCTTTCTTTTGCATGCTTGTCTCAAAGACTTTTTATAGTTACAAGCTACACAGTCTCTAGCGGGATGTGCGCGTTTCGCTCCAACCTTTGCAGATATATGATTAGGAAAATGACGATCAATGTTAAATGAAGCACCAATTCGTGAACTCAATAATATAGAAATTCCATTACAAGAAATATCTACACAACAAGAAGGACAAGAATTATTAGAAACATCAAGTAATGCAGAAACATCTGTGAAAGAAATAGAAACTTCATTTAGTGAACAAAGCGAGCGGTTCCCTTTTATAAATGAAATGAAATGAAATTTAGAGGTAATCCCACATTAAAAAATTGTTCGTATCCGTGAAGAACCTTTGCGAGAGCACGTAGCTTCCTCGCGTGGTCATCGGAATATCCTGTCTTCTCTTATAACCATGCAGACCAAGATTGTTTAATTCTTCCTTCTTTCCTTTCATTTTCCAGCCAGGCTTTGGTAAGATTTAAAAAATTTCCAAAATTAATATAAATTAAAAGTGTTTGAGCATCCTGTCGTTTTAGATTTCGTATCCCTTTATTTAATTTATCCACAATGTTCGTCTCTCTCTTTGCCAGAAAGCAAATAAGCGTAGCTGAATGTTTCTCTAGAAATTGTGTGGTTAATATCAGCAATGTTTTCTGTTAGATATTTGTGCAGTTCTTGAGGGGTAATTTCTTCCTTATTCACTTTTTTCGGTCCATAAACGTCACTAAGCCGTTGTTTAGGGTTTTTAGGAAGCTTCGGCATCTTTCCGGTTGGTCCATTTGAATCAATTTAGTTAACCAACAATCCCATATTTTGATAATTAATTCTATAATCAATTGTTTTTGGGTAGAAGTCCATTGTTGTTCTGATTCCATATCTGCTTCACGTTCACACTGATTTGAAGGTAAAATTAATGTCTCTGCATTTCTTGAATATTCCAGCAATTTAGATGAAGAGGATAAACAGTCATCTTTTTCTTTTTGAAGTTCTAAAGTAGAACAACTTTCTTGCGACATTATCTTCTCACCACTGTTAATTTGAAACGAAAGACCGCACCAGTCTGCTATATGTTTACATGTGATGCCGACGTTGTTAATCACATGTAAACATACTCTTGACACCCAGGTAAATATTTGCAATAATCGATTTAAATAGACTAAAAATAAATTTAAAAAGTCATGTCCTATTGATTAGCACTTTAATAACTAGACCAGGAATTTAACATGAATATATTAAAAATCACAATTTACATTTTTACCGTTGGGGCGCACTGGGGGAATTTTTTTTTCTCTTAAATCCCACAGAATTCTTTCTCTGCCTGTTCTCCCGGCTTTTTTATTTTGGGGGGGGGGGGGGGGGGGTAAAAAAAAATTGTTTTGGCGTGTTTTTAGCTTTTTTGGGGAAAATTAGTGCATTTTTTTGCATTAAGGTATTTTTTAGGGGTCATTTTTTTTTGGAGGGGGGTATAGGTGTGTGATATTGTGTGACGACTACAGCTTGCAAAAACCTACACGTAGACGGTTTACACGAGCCAAATTTGTTGTGTCGGACATTAATGAGCAATGGGATGTAGACATTGCAGATATGCAATCTTAATCTAAAGAGAATGGTGCTAGATATTTATTAGTCGCCATTGATATATTTTCGCGTTTTGCGAGGGTTTATCCATTGAAAAACAAAACTGGGAAACAGGTTCCAAAAGGTCTAGAACAAATGTTCCAATCCGCTCAGCCTAAGAAGATTAGATCAGACGCAGGTTCTGAATATGACCATATGACAAGACCGTGTAGGAAGGAGAAAAAACCAAACAAGATCAAATCATTCAGACAAACAGACGGACAGTCATGTGAGAAGACTGGGTATGAGTAAAGACGACATAATGGATTTGTACATGTTTATTTATATAAGAATAGTGAACATATATATATGTGAATGAGTGATCAGTCTCGAAAAAGTGATCCTACCTTTCGGAATCTCTAACTAAATTTGGAATTGTATTATGCCCAAGAATCAAATGGAAACAGGTCAATTAGATCAACCTTAACTTTATTGGAATAATCTTTAATTAAAATTTTAATTTCTGCTATTGATAAATATGCACATTGTTTTATGACATCCAAATAAATATCCGTGTTTTCCTCAACAAAATTCCTTTGAAAAATGATTTCTTGTATTAAAGATAATACATCGTCATCCCCACGTTCAATGTCTTAAGATAAAAAAATTATTATTTCCCTTAGTAGTAAATTTGGTAGTTTGACTATTATGTCGCGAGTATAAGCATTACATGGTTTACATAGGTTTATAATTTTTTTATACAGTTCCCTCAATCTTAATCCGTGTGACTGCTGCTGTCTTCTATTGGGAATGCTCTGGCGGGTACTTTCCTCACCCTCTTGTGTGGAGGCTCCCGGCTTTTCTCCTCCAACAGCCTCAAGGCTGCCTCCTCTTCTTTCATCTGGACTCTGTTCTACAAATATGCGAATAATGAGATAGTGGGAAAATACTAACATTCGGCAACGATTTAAGAAAATATAAAGAGAATATACATATTTACACGTTTTTTTCTTTCAAACAACACCCATTATATCACAGTTCCTCCTCCTCTTTTTTAAAAAACGACTAAGTTGACGTTGTGAAAAATATATGAAGTAATTAAAATATCTCACCGAATTAACATCCCTTTTATATACACATTGAAATTGGTTATGTGGGAACCCGCAACTAAAAGCTCATTTTAATTACTATATATGTAGTAAGTAAGTTAACAATTATCTAAAATCATCAATTTAATAAATACAAATTGGACATCAATAATTACAAAATCAAACCTGATAAAAACAACAATTATATTCCGTAATCGTAAAGAAATCACATTTACAAAGGTGAGATGATTAGAAGTCTTTGGCGCTTTATGGAGGGTAACTACGGTGTACGACGAATTTATTGTTATTGGTAATATAACTTGTGTAATTTTTTGGAGAAGTCGGCTTTCTAACTAACTAACAGTCCTGCAGAAAAAAAAATTCTATCTTACGATACTGTTTTTTCGAGAATGGTTATATATACAAGTTTTCCGAAATTATAAGACTAGGAAAGTTGTTCTGATTTGTAACCCACCATTTTAAAGGATTTGTCTCGAAAATTGAGTTTTTCATAAAAAATAGTATTACTTATTTTTTTTTGTAGTTTATCACTATCAATTTCTAATTTTTCTAATGAATCTACGAAAATTTATTTCTACAAAATTTTTAAAATCTCTTCTTCGGGGTCTTTGATAAATGGTATGCTAATCTCATAGTTTTTGAATTACGGATTTAACGGGAATGGGGACGGACGCAGTTGACTGGATACCAGACCTACCGCGCAGGTCAAATAAATAAATAAAATGATTAAAAGAGTTTTACCTGCTTTTGGAACTGTTCACACAGTTCTGTCAATTCTTCCACGTTCACCATTCTCACCAAGTCGCAATACTCAGCAAAGGACATGGTAAAGGTTTTCCATGCGCTTGACCTAGTCTTTCCCGCTGGACTTGTTAGATGGGATATAGGTCACGCCTCTATAGTTATTTATTTGGACCGTCTTCGACGATCCAAATGATCCAGTTACTCTTAATAAATTCTCACCATCTTTAATAGTGACCAATCCTCGTGGTTGGGTAGACATAATTTCTATGGAGAGAAGAAATTGTCCGTCAAATATTAAATAATACTTTTTACCAACAAGGGTTGAAAATCTTCGAAAATCATGAAAAAATCGTAAAATGGATAAAAAATAATTTTTATTTTTATTTGATGGACTGTTCCTACTTTTATATGATAGTTCACAATTACAAAGTTAAACAGTCATTCAATTTCCTTTCTACTAAAACATATAAACATTTTCAAAAGCTAAAACTATATACATGACACACTTAAAATAAAGAACTTAAAAAAAAATGAATGGAATGCTTCGACTTTGTTATCACAGAAATTTTATCTTGCAATGATAAATTTAAATTGAGCTTTTCAATAAACCTTAAAAGAATGTTTGCACTATTTATTACACCATTAACATCTCTGTCATGCTTCGACATACATGCTATTAACATTTAAAAAATATGGCACATTTTTTGAAAAAAATAACAATAAAATGGATGGACTTTGGTGAGGTTATAAATATAAAAATGAACACGGATTGCATTGTTGTAGAATAAAAAGTTTCCCTGAGCTTAACAATATACAACAGGACACCTGCACACTGTTTAGCTAATACACATGTAAATGCACCATAAAAAAAATCTTTTCTACTAAAACATGTAAACATTTGCAAAGAAAAAAGTATATGTACATGAACAAATAATTTAAATGGATGGAATGCTTAAGAATTTGGTTTTAAATATATAAATGAACACTGGTTGCATTGTTGTAGAATAAAAAAAATTCCCTGAGCTTATAACAAGGACACCTGCACAATGTAAATGCATCATAAAAAAGATATTAAAATAAAACAAAAAAAGTCCTCAAATCTCCCTGGGTGAGGTTATACTAGTAATACTAATAATAAAAAAAAAACAACACATTAGCACCATATTATATACACATATAAGAAACACCACTTGCCATCCTGAACAATGACTGATTAGGTAAATAATGAGCACCTTTTTTCCCCTTCTCTACGACTCTATATAAGCAGTATGTACATGTCTTTGTTGCTGTGAAACAAACACACAACTTCAATCCCCCAAGGGTGACTGGGGTATAGAAATATGGTCACTTGGTCTTCTCCCGACCGGCTGTAAAACGCTTGCTGAAGTGGGGCGTCCGTTTGGCTGTGCGGGATGTATCAAGTTCGCAGTCACGTCCGGTCAGAAGAGGGACGTTAAATCCGATGCCTCGTGTAAAGAGAGTGCCATGCTCTGTGCACGTTAAGAACCCTTGCAACAACTCTTTGAGGGGTCCGTAGGTGGCCTGTTGCAAGGCAAAATTTCTGTCTCTATCCAATATACCCTCATTTTCCAGTGGCAGTCTAAATTTCCACGACCATCATCCTCTAGTTTAACAACCTGCCTATATTATTTATTGTTAACGTGTTCTCGTCCTGAATATGCATGGACGTTAAGCAACTAACAATCAATCAATCACAACTTCAATATCTGTATTTTAACTAATTCAATTAAATTAATATGGCATTTTTTCAACTTACATTATGAAAAAAATATATAAATTGGACAATATTACTCTGATCAATAAATAAACTTTACAAAATGCGTTTAGCCTTTATATCACTTGAAGATTATGATTTAAAAAGTGTATAGCCTTAATATCACTGAATTGAAAGATTATTATTCAACAATGAATTCAAAATATCAATTGTATCCATAATGAACTGGTTTTTTTCGAGTAGATCTACGTAGTTGAGGTTCAGCAGGTAGTTGTGCAGCGGCAGGTAGCTGAGGTGCAGCAGGTAGTTGTGGTTCAGCGGGTAGTTGCGGTTCAGCATGTACTTGTGGTTCAATAGGTGGTTGAGGTTCAGCAGGTTGTTGTGCAGCGGCAGGTAGCTGAGGTGCAGCAGGTAGTTGTGGTTCAGCGGGTAGTTGCGGTTCAGCATGTACTTGTGGTTCAATAGGTGGTTGAGGTTCAGCAGGTTGTTGTGCAGCGGCAGGTAGCTGAGGTGCAGCAGGTAGTTGTAGTTCAGCGGGTAGTTGCGGTTCAGCATGTACTTGTGGTTCAATAGGTGGTTGAGGTTCAGCAGGTAGTTGTGGAATGGCAGGTATTTGAGGTTGTATAGGCACATGTTGAGGTATTTGAAGTCCAAGGCGTCTGTATAGTTGATGAAGGCCCCACAATAGGAGATTGTCTTAAAAAAGAAAAGAAAAGAAAAGTTCAAATTTTGGTAGTATGATCTGATGTCAACATGCTTATTGTTGTTACTGTTGAATGTTCATGATCATGACTTGTACTACTCTGCACTGACTGATTCCTAAAAACATGAATAATAAATTAATTACAACTTTTAACATGTTTCTGAATGTGATATTTTAAAAAGAGTATGGAATGAGGAAAAATGTGAAACTTCCAAGTTTTTCGGAACATTTTATATGTTTAGCTTGTACAGACACTACAACTGGTACAATGTATATGAACAAAAAATTATATTTGTACGAAGCTTTATGGTGACTAGTATGAGTGTTAATTAACCATCAATAACAGTAGTCATATCCAGAATTATTGCATGCAAACAAATGCTACAAATGTATGGAGCAAATCTACATTATCTGCAAGATGTATATATTTTAAACTGAAGGCCCAACCCCCACTACAAGTGAAAAAAAATTGGTAACTTGTTATTAGGTGTTCCTAAATTGGAAGGAAATACGAAGAAGTAGAAGCACGGTTACTTAGAACTTTGTTTAGGTACACCAACTTTATAATAGTTACGATTTCTTCATTATACAAAAGGGAAAACTGATGATTCATTTAATGTAAAAAATATTGCATAAGCAAACAATTCAAAAAGATTTTTCTCAAAATTCTCACGATATGAACTGACGAAATGAGGTCAGGTTTTTTCGCGTGGGATATTGTCATTAAATTGACATAACTTGGATTACATAAACACATCTATTTATACTATGCTTACCAAACATTTCTTTTCATTTAGACTTATTTCCAAATCACGGTGTCCGTTTTTCACCTTGGGACAGAATCCACTATCAATTTTAATGCGGTTGATGAGTTTGTCCACAATCATGACTACATCTTTGTCCATCCTTGCAAACACCCAAATTGGGGCATCTGTTAAGAGGACATGTGTCCCCTTCTTGAGGCGACCACACAGAGTCACAGATCCTTTTGTTGGACATTTTATCTCCACCTCTGTATGGTCACTTGGTCTTCTCCCGACCGGCAGTACAACGCTTGCCGAAGTGGGGCGTCCGTTTGGCTGTGCGGGATGTATCAAGTTCGCAGTCGCGTCCGGTCAGAAGGGGGACGTTAAATCCGATGCCTCGTGTAAAGAGAGTGCCACGCTCTTTGCACGGTAAGAACCCTTGCAACAACTCTCTGAGGGGTCCGTAGGTGGCCTGTTGCAAGGCAAAATTTCTGTCCCTATCCAATATACCCTCCTTTTCCGGTGGCAGTCAAAATTTCTCCGACCATCATCCCAGATGGCCTCTATTATATCAACCTACCTATTGTATTTATTGTGAACTTGTTCTCGTCCTGAATATGCATGAAATATTTGCCACTGGACGTTAAGCAACCAACAATCAATCAGTCAATCCACCTCTGTCATGTAACATACGCTTATAAACAATGTGCAGCAAACGAGTATTATGAAACAAATCGCCATTTTTGCAGGTAATAATAACCCTAAAATAAGCCCAGATGAATCCGGGTTCGACCCTTAATATTATTTTGGAATTCAAACAGATATATAATAATTAAGTGATATAACAAAAATTACAAATTCAATCAATATTAAAATATTTTTATTTGAAAAAAATATTATCAACATATCCATTTATGGTGATACTGTAAACGTTTAAGTCATTATTTTATTAATGTTATTATCAATATATGGTATCAATCTTTTCATATATATTCCCACGGTCTCTGACTTATTGTAGATTTTAAGTTTGAAATGATGACAACTATATTAGTAGTAATGTAATAGGCATACCAGCACAGAATAAGCAAGGATTAGCAAAAATGTAAGGAATGTGGTCACATGGAATGTGCTCGCAAGGAATGTTACTAGCTTCGAATGCAATGATAATAGAAGGTAGAAATACAAAAGTATGATAACTGATTTTCTTTTTATTATATTTGCAACAACTCTCAAGCTGAGCATATGGCGTGTTCGAATGCAAAGTTTATAGACATGATCGGAACTGTAGACTCTAATGAAGATATGAATTCAACAAGAGATCATAGCGTTGCAGGCATCACATTTAGAACTTCGAGATTGAGGTCTAGTTTAAGTTCTCTGTACGCAAATGACATGGTGAAAGTGATGGGGGTAATTGTCCTCCTTTCAGTGACGAGTGCAACACTAGCTGTTACTAACAATCTACATGTTTGTAAATCATACAAGTCGCACAATGCTACAGATTGTATTAGACTAACACACCACCCAGTAGATTCTCTAAGACAATACAATTCATCCATATGTGACTTTTTTTCAACAATTTGACCTCCCACAGGACTATAAGGCTACTTTGTGTCGATATCAGAGAGAAGTAAGGATTGATTTTAGACAATTTATTAGTGGACACCCAACAATCAAAGCACTTTATTTCAATACAAGACAGTGGCAATATCTAAAGAGACTAATACCACACATTGACAAGTCTATCACTAAAGCACTGATTTAAAACAATCCATCATATTTGTGATTTTATTTTTATCAATAAAGCTGTGTTAAATAAGCTTTGTATGTCAAGTTGTTTGCTTATTGTCCATTTATACAAATGGATTGCTTGTGATTTTATTAGTTAAGTGAATAATCACTAGGTTTTAAATGGTCAGTACAGCAAACTCTCATGATTTTATCAGTTAAGTGAATAATTACTAGGTTTTAACTGGTCAGTCCAACAAACTCTCATGATTTTATCAGTTCAGTGAATAATCACTGGGTTTTAAATGGTCAGTTCAGCAAACTCTCATGATTTTATCAGTTCAGTGAATAATCACTTGGTTTTAAATGGTCAATCCAGCAAACCTCATCTGATTGTAAATGACCGGTCAAAGGTTACAATTCATTCTTTCAATATAACAAAACCAATGTGTGAAAAGTTTGCTCCTGATGTTTTAACAGAAACAAACTTATGAACAATTTATTTCCAGATCTTTAAGACAAAAAAAAAAAGACTCTTTTCAAATAACAATTTTAATATCATAATATCAAATCAGCTAACTGGTATATATATACATACAAACAATTTTTGCAACATCACCAGTAGAAAATATTCATTGTAAAAATGTGTAAAAGTTATTGAATACAACCAAAGTATTTAGGTGGTGAGTTGAAATCATATTCCAAAATAATGTTCACTGAGACATTTTGAATTACTGAGATTTTAGAAATATTGTGTTAACCATGTATAACATATGGTGGAAACAACTCACTGATAATAAGAACAAACTTTTTTTTATTCAAAATACTATAAAAAGTGCTAAAACTTGCATATACATATCAATGGAGAAAATTGACATTACATCTCTCATAAAAATATGAAACGACAACAGCATTAATCAAAAACCATTTTATACAAAAGTAACAAATCAGCTAACTGCTGAATAATATATATATCACCAACACAACCATTAGAAAAGATTTATTGTAAAAATAAAACTTATCCAAACAATACTGATTTTAAAAAACATTGACTAGAAACTGCAACCAAGATTGGAATGAGGATTTAAGTAAAAATTTGTAAAACAAAGGACAAAAAAAACCCAATCTAAACAAAAAGTGAGTTGTTTAAAGGTATATAACTTCATTTTAAACGCCAGGAATAAACTCACAAAATGCACCAGTAAAAGGGGGAAAACAGATGTTGTTATCGAAATTATAATACTAAGTTAAAAAAAAAAAATTAATGCATATATCAATCAAGAAAATTGACTTTACATTTCTCATTAAAAAAAAGCCTACCAACAACAGCCTCGACTAAAAACAATTTTGCATAAAAGTAACAAATCAGCTAACTGCTGAATATACATATATCACCAACACAACCACTAATAAGATTTATTGTAGAAATATATAAAAAAAAACATCTATACCATTCTGATTTTTTTTTAACATGGACTAGAAACTACAACCAAGATTGGAATGTTGATTTAAGTTAAATTTTAAAAAGAGTAAAACATTTACAACTTATCTGAATACTGATTTTATTAATAACATTGGCTAGAAAATACATAAAAATTGAAATGATGATTTAACATTTTTAATTGAAAATTGATAAAAAAAAAAAACAATGAGATATGAGAAACAATGATGGAGGTTATATTTAAAAAAAATATATTTTAGTCAAGAACATTTACATCATGAAACATATAAAGCTTATTGTAAAAGTAAATGGAATTGCGAATTGATTTTTCAATAAAATTAATGAGTCCCAACCGGGAGCAAAAGACATAGGGATGCATATTCATTTTGATTAAACAATTAAGATTGAATGGAAAATATGTCAAGTAAATGAGGAAGATAACAATAAAAAATAATAACACATTGTTGAATACATGTTCAAAGAGAAAGGATTATATGATTTGTAAATTTTGTAAATAAAAACAACTTTAATATATCAAAATTGAGTACATGTTTACCTGGAAAATTTAAAAATGTGTCACATTGGTTAATGAAAAGCACCATGATCTTTGTAAATAAAATAAAAAGGACAATGAAAAGCACCATGATCTTTGTAAATAAAATAAAAGGACAATGAAAAGCACCATGATTTTTGAAAATAAAAAAGAAAGACTCTTGTTAACTTGATAGATTTAAAAAATCACATTATTTGACTATGAAAAGTCTATTATTTAAATGTTTACAAGCATCAACAAAATATATACATGAAATAGATCAGTAAATGTGTTCAATTTTCATTAAGGCAATCAAAATTAATACAAGTATTTTTTGGAAGAAAAAAAAATCATCTGTGTATCACTACCAAATATATAGACAAAATATGGAATTTAATACCATTTTCCCAAAAAAGTTCTAGAATAAATAAATTTTTACCAGTTCTTAAAATTATTCGTTGAATGTTCACTGAGCATGATTTTAGTGTAAATACCCTACCCCCTCCCATATACAGATCATATTTTTCCTTATTTAAACAGAAAAAAAAACTACTTCTTGACAATGGATCTCTTCACGATAGTCTCAAATGAATTAGAGAAGGTGCCCAATCTAAAATGGGCCGATTGTAGACAGATCCCCTGCCTCGTCTGCACCGTGGATTTGGATAGTAGGAGACAGATGGCATTATTATCAAACCTTACTGATAACACCAATTATAGTAAAATGGTGCTCGGAATCTACCACTATCAGAGGACCTCCTGTACTATGGAGACAATATGGTGCTGATGGGGGTGAAAGTTTTGGCGGAAAGGACGCAAAATACTTGCATCCTTCAAATGTGTTCCAAAATTTTGAAAAAGAGGTAAGTTATTATTTTTACATATTATGATAATAATCCGGCTTATTCTTCAATCTATTCGAACGCCTCAATGGTGCTTGAGGGAGTGCTGCAGGTGGTCCATTTATGACAGGTGGGGGTGCTGCGGGTGGTCCATTTATAACGGGTGGGAGTGCTGCAGGTGGTCCATTTATGACAGGTGGGGGTGCTGCATGTGGTCCATTTATAACAGGTGGGAGTGCTGCAGGTGGTCCATTTATGACAGGTGGGAGTGCTACGGGTGGTCCATTTATAAGTGGTGGGAGTGCTGCAGGTGGTCCATTTATGACAGGTGGGAGTGCTGCGGGTGGTCCATTTATAACAGGTGGGAGTGCTACGGGTGGTCCATTTATAAGTGGTGGGAGTGCTGCAGGTGGTCCATTTATGACAGGTGGGAGTGCTGCGGGTGGTCCATTTATAACGGGTGGGAGTGCTGCAGGTGGTCCATTTATAACAGGTGGGAGTACTACAGGTGGTCCATTTATTACGGGTGGGAGTGGTCCAATGGTAACAGGTAGGAGTGGTGCAGGTGGTCCATTTATAACAGGAGTGGGGTTTTGCATATCATCATACATCTGTCGAAGGCCTCACTCCTGTTATAATCAGTACAAATATTGCATGCATCCAATCTACAATAATTAATTAACTTATATTAGAGAGGTAATAATTTAATAACCCTAGGTGATGTTTCTAATTATGATTGCTTTAATGAAAATAGAACACATTTAATTAGATCACTATGGTGCAGTTAGCTCAAATTCTTCAATCCCCCCACTTTCCCTTTTTTTCTCCGAAAAGGCAAGCTGCCTTACATTTCTCCTCAAATACTGCCTCCTGCGCCTCTTCATCAATAACTTGACAACTTCCCAAGATATAAATGCCCCTGTTCCTAAATAATAAAATAAGTATTTCAAAAATCTGCCTTAAAAATACACTGCAATCAATCATTTACGGTATACATGTACACTTGTCAGAGTATTAAAAACAGTGAAAGAACATTTTTAATCATCATCTTAGTGATATGTCCATAATTAATTTGTACATATTTGTATTAACTGGTGAGCACATTTCTTTTTAAACATGTTGATCAAACTTGCATATATTACCATGACTTCAATGACATGAATGATAATAGAAGAAATAACAGCAAATTAACAACTTACCAATGCAAGAAACCACAAACCCAACCACCCATCCAATACTGCTTGATTCTGCTTCCTAGAATAAAAAAAATATATTATTATTTATTTTTTAATTTGCAGAACTGAAATGACAGACAACTTCTTAGACCAGCCTCCATGGAACCACGAAGTAGGGGTAAAGGAGGACGAGATGTCAAGAGACCCAAAGTGTGCAATCAGTAGATGAGGTACAATCGTCATGTACCTCAATCAAGGACGAGATGTCAGAGACCCAAAGTGTGCAATCAGTAGATGAGGTACAATCGTCATGTACCTCAATCAAGGACGAACAATTATAATCATGTATTATGTAAATTTGTTTTTGTTATATAAACTAAATATATTTCGGGTCCACTGCTTTTTTTAATTTCTTTAAGAACATGAAGAACACTAATTAAAGTTTGTTTAAAAGCAAAATAATTGAATGATGTATGATTACAAATGAGACAATTCTTTGTCATTCAATGTAGAGTGTATGTCAATGTTGAGCTATCTATATGCCAAAGTATGATATCCAACAAAACTCATTAATTGCAAAGCAAAGCATTGGAGGTTTCAAAATATTGTATTACTTTTACCATATGTATACATACCATAGTGGTGGACTCCATTGGTGGTGTGGTGGGGCACATGTTCATATCTGCTCCTCCTGTTGTCTTTCTTACATTTAAGGTTGCAGGCCTGGATGTCCTCTTAATATTTAGGGTTGTTGCAGTTACAGATGATGTTGAAGAAGTGGGTGAAATAGTTGGTTGTTTGTCAGTTGTGATTGTTGAAGATTCCTCAGAATTCTGTGAAAACAAAATGCTATGATGTGATATGAAGCATGAATAAAACACGATCATATATTTAGAAAAGTCTCGATCTTGCCAATGAAGGAGGCTTTTTTATATTGGTAACATATTGCTATATTAAATATTTCAAAACTATATAGATATCAATAAGAGGTGATAGGAGTGCCAATGAGACAACTTCTTATAACTCTGTATCTAAATCCCCTTTGTTGGAAAAACCTAACTTGTGTATGCTGAACGTGTGTGCTGGAATATATGTGACTATTATTCAAGTCATACCATATATTTTAAAGTAAACAATTATAGCTTAAAATGGTCTTCATCAGAAAGTCTTGGAGATGGTTCCAATATATAAATGTACATTTTGTAGTACATGTTGTCGGGTTAGAATCTATCATTGATCATAGCATGAAAGGATCTATTGATCTGTCTTTGAAAAGAAAAAGTTTCAAGAACTTTAAACTTTTACATCGATGGTAATTTTGTAACCCAAAAAGTGGAGTCATTGAAGATTGGTAAAGATTTGATTTTTTGTTTGTTTAGAATAAGACCCCCACTGCAACGCATGAGTGCAAATTTATGTACAAATCTTACACATTTCAGTGTGTTGATCCAAATTTCTGTTTCCTTAGAGGTACATCTCACTGATGGACAGCTGATGCCTCCTCCCAAAATTTCTACAACGCAAACATCTCCATCAATGAAGAGAAAAGGTTTCTCTGTTAACCTGTCAAATTTTATCTTGATGATGTTGTCCTTTACACCCTCATAAGTGTAAAGTCCATCTCCTTGAAACTTGCAGTTGTATTCCTCCAACGCAAAATCAATACTATACTTCTTCTCACAATCCCGTACATCAAAACCACACTCAACACCACCAAGCATAAACATAAACAAAAAGCAAATTCGGATCACAACAAAAGCAGCCATATTTCTTACACTTAGTTACAGTCGTAGGTGAAATGCATTGTGGGATTGTTTTACGTAAGTCCATTCAATCGGCAATCCTACGGAATCGACCGAATGGTGACGAATGGTTGTACAGGTTGCATAATAAGGATGATAGAGTTTGCTCCCATACACCATACGGTAAAAATGTAATCACTGTTCAAAGGGGAACAATTGTTGTATTATGTACAGTGTGGTCGTCGTGAAACTATCTTTTAAAAACTTTAGGTAGAAAATACGGTACAGTCATCGTGAAAAGTGTATTTGAACAGTTTTTTGAAAATACATATGATGAAATTATGATCAGTATATTCAAACACTGTTTGTTACCACATTATTTATTTATTGGAAATATAGTGTTGAAACTGACGATAATTACTTCAGTTGTTGTTTTGTATGTTAAGGGGGGGATATATTTATTCAATTATACCCGATATATTATAAATACCATCAATTCATGTAACAACGATGAAAAACATTTGTGTTCTTCTAAATTTAAGTGAATCATTGGGTTGTTGGACACACTGTCAACTCATCAACCCTTTGACTTCTGTGTTTTACTAGTTTGCACCAACAAAACACCACAAACAATGGAACACAATGCACTATAAATTGTGAAGGTCTTAATAGTTAGAACCCTAGATATTGAGAAAACATGTCTCCAAACTTTGATAAGGAGCATGTCTATCATTATAGATATTCATTGAGCATACTGATAAAATCTGAAAAAAAGCATCGCAAACCTCGATCATATTTTCTCAAATTTCAAAGCGTGATTAACTGATAATCAGAAGCATCTAACATGTACTCGGTTGATATAATTGATCAATCTTTTGGTTTTCATTGAGCACTTTGTCTCGATATCAGAAAAAGAAAGAATCTAACATGTACTCGGTTGATAAAACTAACTTATCTTTGGTTTTCATCAAACATTTCGTCTCTCAAGTATTGATAAAATCAAAAGCAAACTCGCCACACACCTCGACTATATTTCTCAAAATCTCAAAATCATATGAACTCAAATTGATTGATAAAACTAAATTATCTTTTGGTTTTCATCGAACACTTTGTCCTGCAAGTGGCGGTACAATCGGAAAATCAAACCCATTACGCAAATTGATTGTATTTTCTAAAAATAAAAACCAGATCAAGTGAAAATCAGAAGCAACTAAGCTCATATTAATTAACAAAACGTACTAATCTTTTTTTTTCCATCGAGCACTTTGTCCAGAACCACTAGAAGGTGGTCTTCTTTTCTATGACTATAATACTGTTCTCATCAACATAGCATGCAACCCAATGTCTTCCAGGAAGCTGATGTGGGTCAGTATTTGTGATGAATCCAAAGGGTGGTGTATGAAGTTTTTGTTGTATTTCATCTGCTGCACACACTTTCATTATTTTGTTTTTCATTTCCCTATCGCAATTAATGGCACACTGCCACTGGTTGGTGTTCATCGTTCCAAGATTACATCTCTTGCTGCATTTATTTCAAAGTATCCTGGATATTCAGCATATACGATACAGCTTATAGCGTCCCGAAGTGCTGAACTGAACTGAACTTCTAAACGAACGTTTCCTTGTTTAAGTAAGTGTAAATATGACCCATCATCCCAAAATTTGGCTCGATCTCAAAACAATACAGTGCATACCCTCCAGCGAAATCGTTTCTGTTTAACTGGTTACCTGAATCACATGTCCATTTATCCGTTACTTCAAACATGCTATTGAAGGCTGGAACAATGTTACGACCACTGCTAGTATCAAAATTCAATCTCATTAAATTCCCAGATACTGGTATGTTATCAACAAATACTCCGATTTGATTTAAATTAAAATGCTGGAAATTAAATGGATTTTTCGTATAATCACCAGCAGCGGCTAGAGCATTGACAAATCCAACTACTACTCTGTTTGGTCTAATGTTTTGAAATAGTTGGTTTTGGGCAAAATTTACTGTACCTGCTGCTACAGTGATTTGCTTCACTTCTGTTTTGGTGAATGGGTACTTTGCATCTTTGAACAATTGCTTTAGTATATTTAGCAACTTTACAAACAAATGCTAATGAAAAGGAACATACATGAACTGAAAAAATCTAAATATGAAGAATAAACTTGTGGTAGCGAATGTCCCGGACCTTTGGCGAGAGTTTCAAAACAGGATTCAGATTTACAATTCAACACATATCTAATTTAAATTGTTAGGTAGTTCATTTTAAATTGTTAGGTAGTTCATTTTATCAATCTTATTGTTATAATAACAATTTGCATATTTCCTGCTGTAGCTGACCTTTTTATTTTCGCTTTCTCTTTGCATGCATGCCTACTGTATCTAGAACAAGTTTGATTGGTTTTTTTTTGTTAATCCTACTAGTTATCGTCCAATTGTTCTTACCAGTTGTGTCTGTAAACACTCGAACGGATGGTCAATGATCGCCTTGTTTGGTTCTTGGAATCCAATGGGCTATTAGCCAATATCTAGAGTGGATTCCGACAGGGCCGCAGTACTCTTTATCATCTTGTTCGATTCGAATCAATTATCCGTAATGGTTTAGCGAAAAATGAACATGTGGTGTCGGTCTTTTTCGACCTTGAGAAGGCCTATGATACTGCATGGACATATGGTATTTTAAAAAAAAACCTATTTGATATGGGTTTGAAAGGCAATATGCCACATTTTATTTCTAATTTTCTGTCTAATAGACAAATTAATGTTAGAGTGAATTCGACCATGTCTGATCTGTATGATCAAGAGATGAGTGTCCCTCAGGGCAGTATATTATCTGTTACATTATTTAGTCTTCAAATCAACAGCCTTGTTGAAGTCTTAAAAAGTAATATTGAAGGTTCACTACGTTGATGATTTTATAATGTGTTACAGGGGCAATAATATGAATAGCATAGAAAGACAATAACAATTATGTCTAGGTAAATTTGAAAAATGGGCCTCGGAAAATGGTTTTAAATTTCTTCGTTAAAAACGGTCGCGACCGGAAGCATTTTTGTAACAAGAGGGAATTGTATCTCGATCTAAAATTCACTTTTTACAGCAACCCAATTAAAATAGTTGATGAAACCAAATTTCTCGGGTTTAAAAGTAATATTGAAGGTTCATTGTACGTTGATGATTTTTTAATGTTACAGAGGCATTAATATGAATAACAAAGAAAGACAATTACAATCATGTCTAGGAACATAGGGTCAAAATGCAGTTTTTGGGTTATAACTCCGAAACCAAAGCATTTAGAGCAAATTGTTGATCAGGTCAAGATCTATCTGCCCTGAAATTTTCAGATGAATCGGACAACCTGTTGTTGGGTTGCTGCCCTTGAATTGGTAATGTTAAGGAAATTTTGCTGTTATTAGTTATTATCTTTAATATTGTTATAGATAGACATAAACTGTAAACAGCAATAATGTTCAGCAAAGTAAGATTTACAAATAAGTCAACATGACCGAAATGGTCATTTGACCCCTTTAGGAGTTATTGCCCTTTATAGTCAATTGTTAACCATTTTTCTGTCCTTTATTGTCAATTGTTAACCATTTTTCGTAAATCTTAGTAATCTTTTACAAAAATCTTCTCCTCTGAAACTATTGGGCCAAATTAATTCAAACTTGGCCACAATCATCTTTGGGGTATCTTGTTTAAAAATTGTGTTCGGTGACCTGGTCATCTAACCAAGATGGCCGCGAGGGCTAAAAAAGAACAAAGGGGTAAAATGCAGTTTTTGGCTTATAACTCCAAAATCAAATCATTTGGGGCAAATTTGACAGGGGTTAAATTGTTTATCAGGTCAAGATCTATCTGCCCTGAAATTTTCAGATGAATCGGACAACCTGTTGTTGGGTAGCTGCCCTTGACTTGGTAATTTGAGGAAATTTTGTTGTTTTTGATTATTATCTTGAATATTATTATAGATAGAGATAAACTGTGAACCGCAAAAATGTTCAGTAAAATAATATTTACAAAAAAGTCAACATGATCGAAATGGTCAATTTTTAACCATTTTTCGTAAAACATAGTTATCTTTACAAAAATCTTCTCCTCTGAAACTACTGGGCCAAATTATTCCAAAATTCGCCAAAATCATCTTTGGTTTCTTGTTTAAAAAATGTGTTCTTGATCCAGCCATTCAACCAATATGGCTGCCACTGCTAGAAATAGAACATAGGGGTAAAATGCAGTTTTGGGCTTATAACTTAGAAACCAAAGCATTTAGAGCAAATCTGACATGAAGTAAAATTGTTTATCAGGTCAAGATCTATCTGCCCTGAAATATTCAGATAAATAGAACAGCCCCTTCTTGGGTTGCTGCATCTGAATTGGTAATTTTTAAAGTTCCCTATGGTTCTCATGTATGTGCACATAACACATATAAACTGAAAAAAGGGTATATTATTGGACCAGTTTATTAAAGAATGAATACATTAATCTAGAGCTAGCACAAATTACGTTGATTTTATAGAGCAAATATACTACTTTCTTACAAGAAATCAGTTATTTTGTGCATGTACTGCAACATCATTGTTGAAACCGTCCGCTGATTAAGTAAAATTTCAGACTCGGAATATACTGTGCATGGAGCAAGTCATTTACTGAACGGATGTAGATAATTTCGCATGAAATCAATTTCAGAACGTATGGAGCTTGTTTTCGCGCCATCTAAGAAGAGACTGCACAGAGTTCTTGAAATGTTCAGTTCTGACAGAGTCGGGAACATCCTTCTGCTTTACATACCGATATAGAAAGTATTAAAAAGAATAAACCCCCAGAATATCACGAGGGGAAGAATGAATCAGGAGATGTTAACACAGTATGCACACGAATGTGTGGTCAAGTATCTGCCACCAGTAAGACATGTTCAAATCTTATGCTAGGTAAAGTGTATCCAAAAGGAAAACCCAAACAATCACAAATGATGAATTCCTCAATAGATGACCAAAGTAACAGATAATTGGCCACTTCTAATTTCTTTTATTTTTTTTCCGATAATGGACCTCAATCTGAATATGTTTTGTCGTCTTGTGCTGAATGAAATGAAATTCACATCTGGACGTTTAGATAGGGTTTATTTGATAGAAGCTTATGATAGGTCTTGTGCGTTTGAAAAAGACGGTTTGCAATGCATTGCTAAATTGAATTTGTTAATGCACAACGATAATAGCTACCCATCCCAATAAGTTGACGGACTTCAGTTACATTTGTTGGAACTGACTATGATAAACTTTTTACAATATTATTTACCTTTTCATAAAGCTTTATATGAAAAATCAACTAAAACAAAGAGAGGTTAAAGATACAAATGGATCATTCAATCTTAAAAGTCTTGAATAAACTGACAGCAGCATGGCTATAAAAAAGGACCATCAGACAAAACACTAAATAGAATACAAAAGAGAAAGTAAACATCTTTTTTGGGCGATTGCATGTGTATTGGAAGGGTAAGTAGAACCTTCTACATATGGCACCCATCATGATGCTCATGTTAGTAGTTATAAATCTTATTCTACAGGTGGCATTAAGGGTAAAACTTGTTTCCAAATCCGCTATAAATAAATGTTTAAACTAAACTAGGGTTAAAGCGGAAGGGAAAGTAGTAACAATTAGTAACAATCTCAATTAAAAATTTGAAGACGACAAATAAGATGTTATATTTTATTGATATGACTGTGCAATTTATTGAACTTCAGCAAGAAGGGGTTGCAAAGGTCACTTGCCATAGCAGCCAGCATTGTCATTGGTCTTGAAGGACTTCCATATGACATCAAGCTAAAAGATCCAGGAAGTTTTTCTGTTGGAGTTCTACAGAAAATGTTGCATAATGAAAAAGATCTTGTCTTTAGAAAATTGCAAGTATCTCATGTTAATTTTATAAAATATTACACTTAATGTTACAAAACATTGAATTTTTCGAAAAAAATAAGGATTTTCCTATCCCAGGTATAGATTACCTTAGCAGTATTTGGCACAACTTTTTGAAATTTTGGATCCTCTATGCTCTTCAACTTTGTACTTATTTGGCTTTATAAATATTTTGATATGAGCGTCACTGGTGAGTCTTATGAAGACGAAGCGTGCGTCTGGCGTGCGAAATCTTAATCCTATTAACTTTGATAACTATTAAGGTAGATGTGACCTTTAAATTTCTTTAAGGAAAATGTACCCCTCAATACCCAATTTAAAAGAATCTTGTAAGATGATGAACATATATGTTTTGTTACCCACATACCTGTATACGATGTCATATATATTGCATTTATCTCTTCAATGTAAACATTGATTTGACCATTGGAAGTCGATTTCTGACAAAGTATTCAAAACTATTACAATAAGATAGGAGATAAACAAATAATTCATGTCACAAGGAGGAAACCATGGAACTCAAATCGTGAATAGTTGCTTCTGAACATGATTCTTTTCAAAACTATATGCAAGGAAAGTGTAGATTTTTCCTTTATCTTTAATGCACAGTTATACTTGTACAAATGGCAGTAACATGCTATAAAATAACAGAACTTAATATTTTTACTATATTGCCATCATCTACTTTGATTGATTTTTTTTAAAGATGAACAAGCCAAGTACAATCAAACATAATCAACCAAGCATATAAAACATATGTATAATGACAATTTTTGTTGAATTTGCAACTTTTCAACGGTTTTGAAGCCCGTACTCAGGGGGAATATATGAGCCGCAAAATGCGTTAAGAACATTTGTTTTTTTTGGTAGATGGACATCAATACTGCCTTTACCCTGTAAGCTTATAAAGGTCATCCATTAATTAAAAAATATAAAACATAATGGTATTAAATCATCCATTGCAATAGATTCATGGACTAAGAGCAAAAAGAAAAGTTGTTCGCCGCTAAATCAGACTCATCTGCTGTTATTCTTGAGCTACAACAAACTAAATGTACTAATAAGAAGTTAACAGAAGAAATAATAAACTAATAAATATGTCGTTTAAGGTATAATAATAGGTAAACGGACAAAGAGTCACAGTACAGTCATTATCTCATAGGACTTACAGTCCAAATTTGATAGGACAATCAGTCACAATGGATTTTGAAATATTTATTTTTTAATACATACATTCATTTTTAAGTTAAGGAAATTGCTCATGAATCAAAATGTATGGACTTGAAATCTTGCAAATAATTGGCAAAAAAGAAGTCATTTAAGTACCAAATCACTTTGACATTACGTTTTCAAATTAATTATTTGATCCATAAATATATTTTGCTAGAAATGTGGCACAAAGAGGCGACGATCGGGAACATATTCCCGAGTTTCACAGAGTCCTTTCCCAAATGATTCTTATTCGACTAGCGTACATACCCGGTCATGCTCTGTTTAGAGTATATTTAATCCTAGGTTATCAAAAAAAAAAGTATAAAAGAAAACAGTTTAGCTTATATTTGGAACAGTATTACATTTGTATTACTAATTTTTGGAAAGAAAATATATTTGTTTTCTTTTTCTTGAAGATGTCATTCGTCCTGTCTGAGTTTCATTTGGAAGCACAGTAGTTATCTGACAGCTAGTTCAAAGCCATTAACAACTAATAAAAAAATAATGCTTCTTAGACTAAGCAATCAATCCGGACACATCCAACATACAATGGATATAGTATAAAGACGTCATAAACAGCCCGAGAAAAACATGACCTTGTGCAATGCCAAGTTACATGTATTGACAGATTGTAGATCCATGAAAATGAATATGTATATAGCATACTAGTAATATTTAGTTAGCTTTTAATCTACTTATAAGAAAGTCAATATTAATATCAATGAAAACAATATTCAATGATCTTATCACAGTGTTGAATAGGTAACCTTTAAGAATAAGTTTATTTAAAGGAGCAACAAGTTCACATGGATCATTTCTAAATTTCCGGGTATGGTTAACAACATTTCCGTAAAAATGAGGATGTGCTATCCAGTTGGAAATAAGTGTTCTATGTACAGAAGAAGAAATCCGCGTACACACCATAGTTCAACACATTTGAAAAGTTTCCAAATTAAAATATGTAATATTCAAAATAATACACAAATGAATGTTTTTATTAATGAAATACGAATTATACACCAACTTATTGTCTTTTTTATATATAAACGGTGTTGTCCTAATAGCTATTGTACTGTTTACTACGAAGAACAGACACATTTTGCATAAAAAATAATCAGTCCATCATAGCTTCTAGTTGCTGTCTTTCCCGCTTAATGTGAGAGATAAGATGATGCCAATTAACATAAGCAAATATATCCCTCATATCATTTAATTGTTTTAAAGATAATTCTCTTGTCAAAAAATATATTTGACTGGTAGTTGAAAAGCAGCATTTGCTTACCTTCTTACAAGTTTCAAAATTATTTAAAGATTCATTACCAGTCGAAAAATTCCTTTGCCAAAGCACTTCATGCAACAACATCATTAGATCAGATTGATTGATTGCTTAACGTCCAGTGGCAAATATTTCATGCATATTCAGGACGAGAACAAGTTCACAATAAATACAATAGGTAGGTTGAAACGATAGAGGCCATCTGGGATGATGGTCGGAGAAATTTAGACTGCCACCGAAAAAGGAGGGTATATTGGATAGGGACAGAAATTTTGCCTTACAACAGGCCACCTAAGGACCCCTTAAAGAAGTGTTGCAAGGGTTCTTAACGTGCAAAGAGCGTGGCACTCTCTTTACACGAGACATCGGATTTAACGTCCTCTTCTGACCAGACGTGACTGCGAACTTGATACATCCCGCACAGCCAAACGGACGCCCCACTTCGGCAAGCGTTTTACTGCCGGTCGGGAGAAGACCAAGTGACCATATTTCTATACCCCAGCCACCATTGGGGTATCATTAGATCAGTAACCCTTGATTTGTTTAAATCTTAACTTCATATGTGAATATATTTCAGTTAAAACTGAAGAAGGCATTTACCATAATACATCACGAGTCATTAATGCTACTGGTGACTCAATTAACACCTGAATAATTATGATGATGGACTGATTTTTCAAACATACGACCCTTAATCCAACGCTTCGTCGTCTATGAGCTCCTGCATTATGGGTTTCTTGATTTTGTTACTATTCTTCTTTTCTTTAATGGTTGTTGCGTTTCCTCCTCCTCCTTCGACAGTAAAGCAGGAAGATCCTCGTCTGTTGACAGCTCTTCTATTATTGTCGGTGACGCCGGCACACTTTTTGGTATCGTCGGGGGTATTGTTGTCGACACATTCTTCTTTCCCTCTACCATCTGCAAAGCTTTCTCTTCCTTTGCCAATTGAGTTCTGCTCTGAAAAAAAGTGTTTTAATTTTAAATTGGATCCAGAAATCAAAGATGTTAAATCATATATTGTTTTAGAATAATAAACACAACAATAGACATAATCACTTAAAACAAGTTTGTATTAATATATATTATGACATACCAGAATACCGAAATACTGACAAGAGCCTACTTCTTTAAGGTTATATTTTTTTTGCATAATAGCTTAAATTCTGACATATTGTGAAACGAACTATCATGGTGTCTTTACTTAAAGTTAAGTCTACAAATTGAAGATGTAAAAAAAAACCAAGATACATTGTGAATGGTCGGATTTCTAACAGACTGCAAAGAATGTATAATCGATGATAGTAGTGCATATTATCAATTACTTATAGTACAAACAAAATATGTTGTTACGAGGGTGGTAGAGCAGTAATTGCGTGCAACTGTTTAAGCTTTTCATTATGCGCGTACTCCCGTATTTTAGTTTTTTTTAAATTTGGTTGTCTCATGATTGCAGGGATACACGTGATACATATTTCATTTAATTCACCGATTGTGTTTCAGTTTATTTTTGGTGCATTAGAAATGATAGTTTAGTATGAAACAATAGCTTTGTTGAAATTCTAGACTATATGATCGTCATAATGTATATATATATATATGGTTGGATAGTTTTTGCATTTTTTTTTTATTGTACATGTGCATCAATAAAGCTTTATTATGGTTTGTAGTCTCAAATATAAACTTAGGAATAAAATTTCAACAAAGTAAACACGAACAACACTGATTCCACAATTACTAAAATTTTCAAGCAGCAAAGTGATTCTATGAGATGAGATAGGTAGTTACATAGTACTGTAGGTATACAAATGTCAAATATGTACTTACATCACATAAACGTCCTTTTAGCTCAACGTTAATGGGTTTGTTTGAAACTATTATAGGGCATGTCCCCTTATTAATCTTGATGATTGTTAAGCCAGAAATGTTCTCTTCTAAAATCTCTAACGTGGTGTCCGGTAAAATTCTATAAATCTTGATTCTGCTGACTCCTTCTCCGAACAAAACATAGTAATTTGGTGTCCTAAATTCACAACTGTAAATTTCCGATGGGAAAGTTCTGATACATATATGTGGAACATCAAATTGAACAAACCCGTTTATGGGAATAAATAGCATAACCAACAAATTAAACATTTTTTGATTTTCCAATCTTCTTCAATGAATAAAATGGAAACCATAAATCTTTTTCAAGTGTTATAAAGACCAGACACAATGTAATCGAGCCTCCGAAATTTAGGTCGAAACAGAAGGACCCAGTTGTTTCTATTGATAGTGTCAAGGTAACTTTAAAGGGAGAGATTAATTTTAAAAGATCACCAACGACGAGACCGGGAATGACAAAATACAGATTAAAATACCTTCAAAATCAGAGACAGCTTGCACATTTATGCTGTGGTACCCCTTTCTGTTTACATAGGATGGTTCACCATCTGATGGTGCCTGTTTTCTCACATGTGTGCAGTCAATGCACTCCAAAACATTCGGAAAGTTGCTTTGCCTGTAAAACCCACATTTTATCCTGTTGATCGAATCCACATCTGTAGGCTCACAAAATCGTCCTTAATGCCAATCAAGGCATCTGTCACATCACTTATAACACGAGAAACTTTTCCTTTGTCATACCCCAGTGTATCTCCGATAACTTGCAAGAATGAGCCAGATGCATAGTAACGCAGTGCAATACATACTTGCTGTTCAACAGTCAGTGCTTTTGCTTTATTAGTTGTCCTTCTGAGTCTGTCTTGTAGAAGATTACAAAGGTAAGCAATTGAGCCCTTGCCAAAGCTATACCTCCTTCTTACTTCATCATCATTTAAATTTGTTAAATGTGAAATAGTTCCTCTATAAACTCTGTCCTTTCTGGGTGTTAGTGGTGGCATTAACAAAGCAGCCATTTTCTAATTATACCTTGGTTAAATGGTTTAACGCTGCTACCTACCATCGTTAAATTTCACTCAAGTTAAGAACATTATAACGGAGCGTTAAAAGTACCTATGAGATGAACAACAGAATTAACGAGACGTTAAATTTTAACGATAGGTTAGCAAAATTTAACAGAGCGTTAGTGCTAACGACAAGTTGAACAACTGGCCCCAGGTGACTGATGACTGCTAATTCTGAATACCTGAAAAATACATTCCATTTATAACTTATCAGTGAATTATTATAATCATCAAAAGTCTTTAACTGAAATCAAAATAAGAATGAGTAACTGTAGTTGGCAATTGTAGTTCAGCATATAACAAATAGTCACGTTTATATAACTTTTTATTTAACATATGCGATCATTTACATACAGTTTTTATATTGACAATTTATATTCCATTTTTTTTAAATAATGTTTAAAGGGAAGTTGTCAAATGATTTTGGAATTTCATATACGATAAACCATATAAGCATATAAAATATTTGAAAAAAAATTATGAATTGAATGATCCAATAAGGGACCGAAATGACATGACTAAGCTCATATAACAACGTACCTATTAAATCAACCTTCCCTCTAATCTGAGATATATTAAAAGTTATATAAAAACTAAAAAAACAAACATATTGAACTCCGAGGAAAATTCAGAAAGGAAAGTCCCAAATCAAATGGCAAAGTCAAAAGTTGAAACACATCAAACGATTGGATAACAGTCATATTCCTGACTTGGTGCAGGCATTTTTTATGTAGAAAACGCGACTTAGATCTTCACTAAAGAACGATGTTATACCACTAGCCGATTTTTTTTCAGTAATAACAAATTGTATTGATTTAACTACAGTTTTTCTTTTTGAAATTGAGCCTTAAACATACAAAATAGTTTTCATAATAATTTTATTTGCTGCCACAATATCAATATTAATATTACATTCCCCCTAAAGCCTTTTAATTTCCCTATACCCTCATTTCAACTGATTCCCCAACCTCATAAAAAAAATTATTTTGAACAAAATGTATTACATCGAAATTGTCCTCTTTTATTATCATGTCCTCGAAAGTTGAATTTCCTGGTCCACCCTGACACATCAACTGCCTGCACCATTGTACATTTGCAATTACCTGTAAAAATATTAAGTTGAATATATGATTGTTGTCTGCTTCTTGACACAGCTTCGGTCGTTTGCTTCTGCAACAAGGAAGACTATGTGAGGGAAGTGGTGATAGTGCAAGTTATGTCAGAAAATTGTAATTGCATAAACCATCTGGTAGATTTCCATGAGCACCCTACTGTAGCAAACATGTTTAACAGAGCTTGTAGTTGGACATACACAAATGAGACATGTGGTAGGTTTTACATTAACACAGTAGTTTACATGGAGTGTAATATGAAGTAAAAAGTATGCTGTCTGTTATTAATCTTTGACCAAGAAAATATTACCCCTTGACCCATTCAAATCAAAATTTAAATGTTCAATTTCCAAGTTTAAAGGAAAATCCACAATAGACAATCCCTTATGGTTTGAGCACAGCAGAAGTATAATACATAAATACAGATTCAAATCAAACATGTTGTACCTTACGTACACCTCAAAGACCCCTTGATTGATTATAACATCTATTTCATAAATTCACTATTTTATTTAATAATTTTATCAACCAGCAATTGTCGATTGTTTTATATTTCATTTAAGATATATCTATATTTATCATTGTTTTTTGTTAATTTTGTGTCAATGGTAGCTTCATTAACATATTCAAGAGTATCTACAATAACTCTGTTCATGCTTTGAGCAAATCTGGTGAATTTGTATTCTAAACAGCGATACTACCTGATATAAATAACCTGTTTTTTTACATTTTTCTGTACTAACAATGTCAACGTTATTTTTCTGATATTTAATGTACCTTTGTGAACCCACCTGTGTGACGTGGCATATCAGGTATGACATAAAATAATTTTGTCGTTTTAGTATTGATACCTTGTAGTACTATCAATTGTTTTCCTTAAAGGAACCTCCTGAAACTTGTTTTATATTCAATCCGGCAGATTTAACAAGGATGTCGATGTTTGCCGTACACTATAGGACGAAAGGGAAACATGGTGAATACCATCTCCAGTTACAGTAATGTATACTACACATACGACAAAGTTATTTTCGGTTACCTGTATGTCACGAGGTTTAGTAACCTGGGACCCATCCTTTGGTTGAGTAGTTGATATATCAGGGAAATGGAATACCTTACTGAAACTTAAAAAATCTAAATCATTCTGGACTGCTTTTATCGCCTTACGCGAAAAAGCGCGTCGTGTACATTGAATCTGTACTAACTATGTCAACGATATTTTTTTCAATGTACCTGTGTGACGTGGCTTCCCGAGAATGCCTAAACACAATTATGATATTTCACTGATGATACCATTTGATCCGTTTAATTATTTTCGTTTCGTGAAACTGGTGAGACTTATTGCAAATGGAGTCAGGATGATTTAACAAGGGTGTTCATGATTGCTGAAAATTTTAGAACGAAAGGGAATTATTGTAAAATACTATCTCCATTTACATTTATGGATACCACAACCGACAATGTTATTTTTGGTTACCTGTATGTGACGTAGCCTAGTTAATTACCTGGGACCCACCATATGTTGACACGTAAACTTGTTAGCAGCATGTTATAAGTAGGATTTATTTGAAAGAGAAAATCATCCTTCTATTCAGCAAAGTCATGTAGAGGCTTTTCATTTCTCTTACGATTACATTGGTAGACCTACGCAGTGCTGGCTGTTTCATAATAAATGTTGCGAATCCCATCCTTCTTCAGTACTTCCTGTAATATCTTATGGATCGGTCAAGGCGGATTGATAATGTCATTTCAATATTTTTATTATTAAAGACCTAATATCTTTACGAAATGAGATTCCTGTGCATAGCTCTTTCAAATTGTATTCAGTATAAGAATTATATACCTTTGATAACTATTAACGGCATAAATATTTTTATTTACCTGTGTATTGATTACTTGGGGACAAACTTTCATCATTTAACATTTTAACTGAACGCAATGTCAATTATCTGAATTCATCTAGGCTTGAATCGTATGTTTTAGAATTTCTACCCCACCTCAGTCACTCAATTTAAAGAAGCTTTTACCTTGTCGTAATCGACGCTTTCAAAACATCGAATTTTTCGAAAAAACTAAGGATTTTCTTACCCCAGGAGTAGATGACCTTAGCCGTATTTGGCACAACTTTTTGGAATTTTGGGTCCTCAATGCTCCTCAACTTTGTATTTGTTTTGGCTTTTTAACTATTTTGATCTGAGCGTCACTGATGAGTCTTATGTAGACGAAACGCGCGTCTGGCGTATAAAATTATAATCCTGGTACTTTTGATAGCTGTTTCCAGATGTATATCTCTTTACAAAATGAGAATCATGTATTTAACTCTAACAAGGCGGATTGATAATTTTATTTCAATATTATTATTAGTACAGACTTTATATCTTTACCAAAAATAAATTCCCGTATTTAACTCTTTCAAATTGTATTCTTATATAAGAACTGTTAACATTAAAATTATTTTTATTTACCTGTATACAAATTACTTGGAACACACTTTGATAATATGACATTTTATCTATACGCAATGTCAATCATCTGTCAAATTTCTTGATTGAAACCGGAACGGCATAGACAATATAACTGGGTTTCTAGATTAATCCTCATTTAATATTAATGGATCTATTTAACCTTAAAGGGCCTCTTTTAAAGATTAATACCTGTTTTTTTCAGGTGATCTATTAAGACTTGATGATTAACATTTAATTTTATATAACTAACTTAGTATACATTTCTTGGGACCATCTATATACCTGTTAACATTTTGTTTTCTTGTAATTTCCAGATCTTCATTGATATCGATGGCACAAATTTTAAATGCAACATAATCACATGCATGAACATTTCTAATCTTCAAGAAAATCAAACGGATTTAATCCAGAAATCAAAAGTTCTGTGTTCATTTGTATCACGTGTAATGAAACCGCATTCGAATGCTTGAACAACTTCATTAAAACTTCAGTATTGTTTTTAGTCTTTTTTAAAAGTTTTCTTTAAATTGTTGGACATGTAATGCAATACGATTTGTGAAATGAACATTTTAAGTTGAAAACATTAGATTTTATCAACAAGCGATTGATGTACAAGTTTCATGAAAATATATGTTTACAATTAAAATACACAACAATATAAACTTCGTTAAAAGAGAGTTATTAATGTCTCTGTTGTTTATAGTAGTTCTTGGTTCTTAAAAAAAATGCATTATAATGTAATATCAATGTACAATTGTGTATTCTGATAAAGTCACAAATAAATCATTCACTGGAAACAACTGTAAAATAGATCCGTCCGAAAGGTAAAAACATAATGTTCAACTGTAAGTATTCCGGTTCGAATTGTCGAAACACTGTCTTTGTCTTTGGCATGTTGTAATGTCTAGATGTTGATGTTTGATGTCGGCTTTTAAAGGTCGTCCATCATTTATTAACGGGCCTCGACCAAATAATATAACAAAAAAGATCCCTTTCCTTCCTTTTTGGATACTCTCAAGTGGATGTCGATGAAATTATTAATTTTGTTTTTATAATTGAATAATGTTTTTAACTCTGTTTCTGTGATACATCTATTACTGTATACTTATTTGTACTAATCTATGATATTGACACTGTGTTAGTTTAATAATGTCTGTAGAGATGTTAATCCAGAAAACGCTTTCTGTTCTATTGAGGTAAACTCATTATTCCATAGATAAAAAATAGTCTACTGTTCTAGAATATCCTTTAAATATTTTGACATTTCAGAACATATATTTAGATTTTAATCATTTTTGGGAATGTGGGTTTTTCAATTAAATGTGTCTATTATATCGATACTGTATCAGTTTTACAATGTCTAGAGATGTTAATCCTTCAAACGCATTTTGTTCTATTGAGGTAATCTGATTATTCCCCGAATTTTTGAGAAAAAAAAAACTTTCACCAGTCCAGACTGACAAATCCATGTACAGGTATCTAATATATATTATATATTTTTTTTAATTTAAAAAGTGCAGTCTATTGTTCTAGAATGTCCTTTAAACATTTTGACATTTCAGAACCTATTTTTTTTTTCAATTTCGGGTATGTAAGTGTTTCAATTAAATGATTAGATGGAATTGCCTCATCTATCATCTGAATTTTATAGTAATTGTTTATATGATTGAACAATGTTTAAGTCTGCTTCTCTAAAATTGGTTGCGATACTTTATTTATTTTTGTACAAATCGTTTTTATCGATACTGTATCAGTTTTTTCAATGTCTATAGAGATGTTAATCCTTGAAACGCATTTTGTTCTATTGAGGTAATCTCACTATTTCCCGGATTTCTGGAAACGAAATAAAGAAAAGATGTTAAAACCTTCAACAGTCCAGACTGACAAATCCACGTAGAGGTATCTCATATATATTATTTATTTATTTAAAATTTAAAAATACATACAGTCTATTGTTCTAGAATATCCTATTTCAGAACTTACTTTTTTTTTCATTTTTAGGTATGTAGGTTTTTCAATTAAATGTTTCTATTATATCGATACTGTATCAGTTTTACAATGTCTAGAGATGTTAATCCTTCAAACGCATTTTGTTCTATTGATGTAATCTCATAATTTCCCGGATTTCTGAAAAAAAAAGATGTTAAAATCTTCAACATTCCAAACTGACAAATCCACGTACAGGTATTGTGTGCACTGTTTATAACTGACGAGGGTGATGTATACCCTTTATTAACGCAAAAAAAAAAATCTTGGTCACGCGTGGAATTGCGTGGCGGCTGTGCCAACGGCTGCATGAACCGTTCCGTCAATCGACGCGTTCGATCATTTAGAGGCGTGCCTTAGTCAGGTGTAGCTCACTGGCGTCATTTTTCACCGCAGCTTTTGCTTCTGGTAACGGACTAGGGTTGGTTGGTAATAGATTACCGGACTCTAGTGGTAGCGTCGATTTCACCGGTGTTACAGGGATTTTCTTTAAATCAGTTACGGTTTTCCTGCTTCCAAGGAGATAATCGTTCATAGTGTTTCTGTTTCTATAATTGATAGGAATTGACATACTTAGTCGGAATTGATGAGATTTTGGGACCTTCGGGCTTCCTCCAAAATAATCAGGATTTTATTTGTCTCGTAAGTTGTTTAGACGGACCTGTAACTTTGCCGTAGTTTGGCTTTGGTGTAATAAAACAAAATGTTTTTTTCTGGTTTCAAACATATATGAAGTATTAAAAACTTGCAAAATCTTATAACAGAATTTGATTTTGTTTATATCAGTCTCTAAGTTACTGTTTTATCTTTTTTGTGGCGTTCCTGCGCCCGATGTAACCAATTTTGTCAAATAATTGTGGCGTCCCTGCTATTTGGGTGACCCATGCGTACATTTGTTAAGAGTTCCTGCTCATGAGGTCACCCATTATGCCAATGTTTGGTGGCGTCCCTGCCATTCAGGTAGCCTGAACAATATACTTGTCTTTATATATTTTAAATTATTATAACTTTGTCACGGTAGAAGATTATCCAACAGTACACGGCAACAAAAAATTGACTTGCTTGTTTTTATAGGTAGCATACAAACAAGAATATTCATTTCATGTAACCCTTAATGAAAGTGTACCCAACCTTAAAGACGACTGACTGATTGCAAATAATAATATTGAACATGCGTTTAAATTACATGTTTAAGTACAAAAAAAGTTGTAATTAACATCATTCTGAATTCAATAGATGATTTAAATGAATACAACTCTACAACATTATATATAAAAAAACATAATTTTAACTTATTTAGTCTTAAACAAGTTTTCCTTAAAATTTTAAGAAATGCAATGCTATACGATTTGTGAAATGAAAATAACAAAATATGTTGTCTATCTTTAAAACGATCTCTGAAAGCAGCGATCAAAAAATCAAAATGGTTTTTCTTTGAATCGGCTACTGTGTCATGCCAAAATTTGGCATGACCTTCTAAATGAATTTGCTCTCTTTTTCTTTGACAAATCATAAAATCTACAATATATGATTAAAATTAGATAACCAAGTTTAATTAGATAACCAAGTTTCCGGATTTTGAGTATTGTCACAGCTGACGTTCTTAAAGGAGTTATACTGGATGGCAGGGTAGGTTGTCCTGTCCACGATGAAAAGGTGATTTTTGGTTGAATGAATAGGCGATGATTGGAAGAAAGGCTGGTCTTCGACGTAAGGTATTGTGGAAGAAGGACTCGGTGAGAGTTGGTTATTTTGTTATTTGCTGGGGAAAACTAGCCCGGCATAAGTACCGCTGTCAAGCCAGACCGGGCGTTGTTGCCTATGTAGAGACAAGCCGTGATTGACTGACACCTATAAGTTTCAAAATTCAAACTTTTTTTTAATAAAATAAATAAAAACAAAAACCATTCAAAACAGTTACAAAGTACAATAAAGGAAAACAAAAATTTTTCAATTATTTCCCTAACAGAAAACAATCAATAATTTGATAAACTTTATTTATGATTACTATTTATGAGCTTTATTCTATTTAAACTTATTTAAAATATTTTACTTTAAATCTTAATACTTTTTAAATCATGACTTACCTATAAGTTTCATAATTCAAACTTTGACAATATTGATTAAAAATAGTTAGCCGAGTTTCTGGATTTTGAGTCTTGTCACCTTTAAATTTGTCAATTTTCAAAATTGACGACATGTTATAAATGTACGTAGGAGGTTGTATTGTCCTACCTATTAAAGTTGTTGACACAGCTGCTGTTACTCCTGCTACTGTTCCTGCAGCTGTCGTTACTGGAACTGTTGTTGATGATCCTATTGTGGATGTGGAAGCAGTCACTGTTGAAACAATTGGTGTCGTTGTAGGAGCTGTAGCTGAAATTGGCAACTTAGGATAAAGAGATGAAAAATGTTGTAGAGTTTGTAGTCGATTTGCAAAAGGTGCCGGTCTTTTATCAAACGTGGATGGAATGGATGGCCGGTGAACAATTGACGGTCTTAAAGGAGTTATACTGGATGGCAGGGTAGGTTGTCCTGTCCACTATGAAAGAAAGTGATTTTTGGTTGAATGAATAGGCGATGTTTGGAAGAAAGGCGGGTCTTCGACGTAAGGTATTGTGGTGTCGTTATCACAATCATCAACTGGATACGACGGTGGATGATCGGATTTGAAGCTGACAACGTTGTCTGGTTGTTTAGTAAAAAGGTCTAGATTATCGAATGCCGACTCAATTTTGCACTGGATTTCCTGGTGATAATTAAATGGTGTCTTCCCTGGTTTTAGTGGTTTCTGTCCATTGTTCAACATTGTCTCTACCATTCTACAATTATATGAAGAATTTATATAAACAAATAAATATACATTAACAATACCACAAAAAAAAACTTTTTTAAAGTACTAACAGAAACAAAAATTCCCCATTTCCCTTATAATATAAAAATTATGATGTACTGTGAAAATTCATGGTTCGTGGTTTGAGCAAAATGTTCATGCTCGTTGGTCTTTAAACTTCTTTAAATTTTTTTACAGATAAAAAAAATAAGCACAATAATTGGTCTCGACTAGTTAAAAGCATCTCTATAATATTTACCAATACCAATCTGGTCTGCATTTCTGTATCTGTTATCATGCAAGTCCACATAAAAGTAGCCCCCGCATCTGGTAGAAGACACATGCTTTTTGTCACACATACTTTACTTTTATCACCTTTAAATTTTTCAATTTCCAAAATTGAAGACATGTTATAAATGTTCGTAGGAGGTTGTATTGTTTTACCTGAGGAATTTATTGATGGTAATGTTGTTTGTCCTGCTCCTGACGTTGCTGTTGTTGTAACTGACGTTGTGGTAGTTAAGGCACTTGTTGCAGCAGTAGCGATAGCTGTTGTGGCAGTTGCGGTTGTGGTGTCTGTAACCGTGAATTTCCTGCAACAGATGTCGGTGTTTTGGAAAGCTTGGAAGGAATTATTGGCCGGTGTATGATAGATGGTCGTACTGGCGTGGTACTTGATGGAAGAGTTGGCGGTCCTGCCCACGATGAAACGAAAGGATTGGATTTTATAGGCGAAGACTCAGAAAAAGGTTGGTCGTCTCCGTAAGGTATCGTGGTATCGTTGTCACAATCGGTAACTGGTGTTCAATCGGATAGCCCTTTTTGAAACTAATAATGTCGTCCTGCTGGCCTGCAAATATATCAAGGCCTTCAACAAATACAGAGTCTAGTTTGTAGTGAACGTGCTGTTTATAGTTATCAGGGTTTTTTTCGAGGTTTCGCTGTTCTTCTCGTTGCTTAACATGGTCCTCTACCATCAAGAAATACGCTTTTCTTTAATAAAGAGAACATCATTATAATTATAATCCAATTTTACAGTACAAATATTATAGTCAAAATAAATTGAAAACAATAATTAAATACTACAATTCAAATCAGATATATAATAATAATAATAATAATAACTACCATTAAATTAAACCTTATTTTAATTAAAATATAAATTATTTATAAACTGTCTTATTTTTCCAACGTTAAACAAAAAAGAAAAATAATTTTTAATATAAATTATTTCCAGAACCACGAGACTCACCTAGAAAAATCAAGAAATACGCTATAAATGATTTAGCGATTGATTTCCTTATATACCAATTTCTAAGTGTCATAGTGACTATTAAGCTAATGTTATTAATCCACAATGAATAAAAGTAGAAACTAGGCCATAACTATCAGTTATATAAAAGATGAGTTTTCATTAATTTCTTTAATTTCTACTTTTGAAATTACCAAAATGAGTTTCAAAATATATTCATTAATATTTTCTTTACTTTAATACCAAACATTACACAACTCAGAATATATATAAAATAATATAAAATAACATTATAAATTTTAATTAAGATATTGATGTTACTAAGGCACCAATTTGTGCCCTATAGCTTAACATTATGAAATTGTTGACGTAATTTGACCATGTCAACCATCGTCCAAAGTTTATGACTTTTTTGTTAATCTATTACTTTCAAACAAAGGATTAAATAATATTTGCTCTATCAGAAAGTTAGTTTGACCAACGTTAAGTTTACTTGAACTAAAACTGGACAAGAAAGTTTGTTCTTTAAAGTATATATCAGTTAAACAATAATTTATTATAAAATATTTTCCACATTAAATTTTATATGTATTAATTAGTGAACTATATACAATCAAATAAAGTGCATTTTTCTATTACGATACATGCAATGCAATACGATTTGTGAAATGAAAATAACAAAAGATGTTATTTTTTAAACGATCTCTGAAAGCAGCGATCAAAAAATCAAAATGGTGTTACTTGAATCGGCTACTGTGTCATACCAAATTTTAGGCATGATCTTCTAAATGAAAAGGAAATGACTCTGCACTCTTTTTCTTTGACGAATCATAAAAACTACAATTATATTGATTAAAATTGGTTAACCAAGTTTCCGGATTTTGAGTATTGTCACCTTAAAATTTTTCAATTTTCAAAATTGATGACATGTTATAAATGTTCGTAGGAGGTTGTATTGTCCTACCTTGGAAATATGCTGTTACTCCTGATTCTGATCCTGCTACTCTCCTCTGATACCACTCCTGTTTCTGTTCCTGATACTGCTACTGCTCCTGATACTGCTCCTGATCCTGTTCCTACAGCTGTCGTTACTGGAAATGTGGTTGGTGATCCTATTGTTGCTGTGATAGCAGTGGTGTCGTTGTAGAAGCTGTAGCTGAAATTGGCAACTTAGGATAAAGAAATGAAAAATGTTGTGGAGTTTGTAGTCGATTTGTAATAGGTGCCAGTCTTTTAGCAAACGTGGATGGAATGGATGGACGGTGTACAATTGACGGTCCTTTTATTAAAGGAGTTATACTGGATGGCAGGGTAGGTTGTCCTGTCCACGATGAAAGAAAGTGATTGTTGGTTGAATGAATAGGCGATGATTGGACGAAATGCTGGTCTTAAACGTAAGGTATTGTGGTGTCGTTATCACAATCATCAACTGGATACGACGGTGGATGATCGGCTTTCAAGCTGACAACGTTGTCTGGTTGTTTAGTAGAATAGTCTAGATTATCGAATGCCGACTCAATTTTGCACTGGATTTCCTGATTATAATTGGATGGTGTCTTCCCTGGTTTTATTGTTTCTTTCCATTGTTAAACATTGTCCTCTACCATTTTGTTGTCGTATAATAATATGTTCTTTGATATTCAGCTGGTATCGTTATTTAATAGTGTATTCTGATTATTCACAAATAAATCATTTACTGGAAATATATAGAATTAAATAGTCTGAACGGTAAAAAAATAATGTTCAACTGTAAATCTTTCGGTTCGAATTGTCGAAACACTGTGTTAGTCCCTTGCATGCTGTAAAGGTCTAGTTGTTAAAGTTGGTGTCAGCTTTGAAAAGGTCCTCACCATATATTATAATAAAATTAACTGGCGGATATTCGTATTGTAGATGTTATTGTTGTAGTATGTTTGTCTGTAGAGTTATTTGTTCTTTGTAGACCCATACTCTCAACAGTAGAAGGACTCTGTTAGAGTTGGTTATTTGTTGTTACATGCTGGGGAAAACTAGCCCGACATAAGTGCCGCTGTCAAGGCAGGCCGGGCGTTTTTGCCGACGTAGAGACAAGCTGGGCGTTTTTGCCGATGTACAGGCAGGCCGGGATCGACTGACACCTATAAGTTTCAAAATTCAAACTATTTTTTTAATAAAATGAATAAAAACAAAAACGATTCAAAACAGTTACAAAGTACAATAAAGTAAAACAAATATTTTCAACTATTGTAAAGAGGTCAATTAAATTAACTAAAACTTGTCAATTAGTATTTATTGCTTAATTTACAAGTTTCAAAGAGCGATTTAAAGTTCAAATAAAATGTTTTTCACTGAGACACTGGCCGAAATATGACGAATTCTGTTGTGATCGAATTGTGTCCTTAAAGTCCATTTGTTTTTCTATATCTGTGGCAAAAGTTTATAGCCTATTTCCCAGTTCTTTAACACTTTCAATTAGCTCATTGACCTTGTGTCTATTTTCAGAAACACGATTTAATCCTTCAACATCCCTTTGTAAACTTAAGATAGTTTGGCCTTTATCAATTCTGAAATTCGTACGACAGTCCTGAATAGGATGTTTTTTTTTAGTTTTATATGATAGTTTCGAATTTAATTATCAAGTCGAAAATTCGTATCCGGTGCATTTTCCTTGCATTGTTCATGATAACTTCTTGGTGGTAAACCCCAAAGCGATAGGATCGTTTTAACCATCCAATGGCTTTGAAATTCTCCAACGTCCATTTCTTCAGATGTTCCTGATATGATAGATTATGAATTTCGGCAAATTGTTTCCGGCGTTCAATTATCTCTGCGAATTTTGTCGGTAAACCACAAAAATTGTCGATAATAATTGGATCCGACAGGTTTCTCAGCTTCTGTATTGCGTGGAATTCTTTAAATAGAGTAGCAATTTTACCTGACTATATTGGGAAATAGGTATTTAGTCGGATCTTAACACGTACTTGTGATTTCGTTAAACCGGTTTTGTTATAAATATACGGAGAAATGTCGAAATGTTCAGGACTTAATTAAATCCGTATTTCGGTAGGATGGTGCAAGCATACGATTTTTATTGCGTCTTACACTTTGAGAAGCGAATAATCTTTAACTACTTTATTCAAATATTGTGTAAAAACATTAATTTGAGCTTTGAAAGTCAAGTGACTCGATCATTTTCCTGAGATAGTTTTAAAAAATTGCAAATAAATATGTTTACAGTGGGTTAGCTTTCATTAGTCTTCACTATCTATAGATTAACAACTTTTGGTTTTATTTATAATTTAGAATCATCATTGAAGGTGGAGCACGATTGCGCAGTTTATTATTTCTATTGATGTGCCATTTGTATGCAAGAGTGACATTCCGTTGTATTATGTGCCAATTCGAAAAAGTTATGCGAGTATTCTCTCCCCTTAACAGGTTAATTATTTTATAATTAAGTTTACGTTTCTGATATAATTTTGAATAATTACAAAACGTATACATTCAATATATTTCAGTTTTTGTTATTGGTGTATCAAAAACATTGATGTACGAATATAATTTCCCGACTCTGCTTAAACTCGTCTAAAACATTATTCAACAGTCCAATTTGTTGAATAATACAGTTATAAAAGGGATTTTTTTCTATTCGTCTAGAGCGAATGAGTGTATCTCCTTCCGTTTTCATTTTATTAGGTTGGTAATGGTACGGATCAGTATGTTGGTTTAAAAATTTCCACACAAATAATGTACACCATTTGAGGGAGAACTACTTCATTTTCTAAAATCCTTGCTGTGGCAACAATTTCACCTCTTATTTCATGAATGATGGATTTAAACTTCCGAACGTTTCTATTATAAAACTTAGTAATTCTTTTGGCTTCATCTGGTAGTGAATCTGGACAGTAGCTACATGAAGTTATCACACATTTTTGTATGTCTAAATGGGTTCTAAACATATCTATGTTTGTTTTCACTTGATCTGTCACATCAATAGTAAGTTCAATACTTGTGGAAAGGTCTGATATTACATCCATATTTTAAAGAGTCACTTAATTATATAAAGCTCGAAAGTCAATTAAAAATTCTTGGAAATTAGCTTTTATTTCTACCTTGCTTTTTATTAAGTTTAAATAGTTTTCAAATTCGCATTTTAAGCGGAATTAAATATTGAGTTAAATAAGGTTTAATTCTTGTTCCAAATTTGAAAAGGTGTTTTAAAAATGCTCCTTTCCAGGTCGTTCATACTGTCTGAAAACAGTTTGTGCTAATGTGGAGGATTTGACCATGTCATGGGATATTCTGTTCAAAAATCCTTTAAAAGGTTTTAAATCATGAAAGTTACCAACCATTTCGACCTTGTGGTAGTAACAGTATTTACTTTGTCAAATACAATATTGTCAGATATGAAAGCCAGCTCGCCAAAACCAAACAGAAGTGTTAGAATTATATGTCCAGCCGTCCGTCCCATATCCTACAATTAAACAACATACCAAATGTTCTTGTCTCATTATAAAACCATAAAATAATTTCAAATAGTTGCTGTACACGTTAACTCTCACGGTACAACCACACAAGATCATTCCGTATATCTTCCCCAATTTCGGCCATAAACTCGGGGCAGAATACAATCGCCCTGTTATATCTTATTTGTTTTTCCATTTGTAATCTTAAGAGTTTGTAAATAAAAGAAACCCTTGTTTCTGGCTCTATCCACCACAATTTCTGCTACCTCTAACAGGAATTCACTGTCTGTCGTGATGGGAACTGTCGAAGAAAGTTTTATAAGAATCCCTTAAAATAATCCCCATCATTCTATTTTCGTGGAACAATCTGGCCTTTTGGGACCAGGTTTTATAAATTTGTTTAATAATAGAAGGAAGAATCCCCTTTTCAGCCAACGATTCGTGGCAATCCGAATATGCTGTAAAAGCGAAATCTGTTAAATTCAAATTAAACTTCTGCTTTTGTTCCACTGCCTCCATGTCCTTCCCTTCCAAGTCTATTCCTCTGAACTACATCTAATATAGTAATATAAATATATTAGTATTTTATATATATAAAATGCCTAGACATACATGTATATATATCTATAAGTAGTATATGATTACTGAACCCCCACAACTGTGGGGTCATTAAACCTGGAAACTTACTTTGGGTCATAAAATAAGGGGTAGTAACTGAACACCCACAACTGTGGGGTCATAAAACCTGGAAACTTACTTTGGGGTCATAAAATATAGGATAGTTACTGAACACCCACAACTGTGGGGTCATAAAGCATGAGAACTTACTTGGAGTCATAATCTTGGGTATATAAAAAATGAGATGGTTACATGGGGTCATAAAATATGGAATGCTTAAATATAAGCTAGCATATAATAAAACCGCAACACCTGCACAAACAACTCCTAAATAGGCTTTAGTTATGCAAAAGCACACATTAAGACTTTAAAAACGTGACGTGTGTTTTAACTTCTTAACTACCACTCCTAAAATTTTGGCACGACATGTGATAAATCATCTTAACACTACACCTTTTACAATCATTCAACATCTGTAGGTCTCTCGATTTAACCACCCTTTAATACGTTTTCAGAAAACAGATAGAAAAGCACACATTAAGACCACAAACCAAACGTGAGGTGACGTATTAACACTTGTGACACTGCAAGTAATAAATCATCTAAGCACCTAATTCCTTTTTAATGATTCAACACCTCTAATCCTCAATTTTTAAAATGCTAAAACCGTATAAATAGCTGAAGGTTCTGCTTAAAAAATACAAAGAATCTTAAAGTCCCTAGAGGATGATGTAAGTGTAATATTAATTTGTTTAATATTAATTTGTCTAGATTTTTTCTCTCCATTCACTATAAAATTTACGCAATATATTATGTGTGTAAAGAAAAAATAACAAAGTTGTCTATATATCTTTTAATGAGTTATAGAATATTAGAAAACACCACTCTTCTTGGCTTTTCCTTCCTCAACTGTGTGATGGTTCCCTCAATCAGGTTTACTATTCTCGTATTACTTTCCACCATCTCTAACTTTATCTTTTTCAAATTATCAATCTGGGAGGAAATTTCCCCCCAGCTCATGGGACTTATACTTTTGAAGTGTTCATCACACTTTTTCCTGAAAAGAAATAAAATACATATAGAAAGAAAGATAACTCTAAATTTATTTTTACATCATTGATGATAATAAAGCACTTTTGATGTTTAGTTTTTTTTGTCTATTCTTTTATATTCTATAACATACAACGTTGAAAGATAAAACGTGAGTATCAGTCAAAAACAGAGGTTTTATTTTATTCTGTTTTGTATCATAAACATTTTAATTTCCATACTTTCTCTTATCCAAATAATAGCGATCATTTATCGTATTTTAATATAACATTTTGATCTTTTAGTATTCATTCAGGAAAAGAACTTACATCTTTTTCTTATTCTCTTTCTCTTCTTCTTCCCTTCCTCTTTTCTTGTTTTTACCATTTTTTCTAAAATAAAGAATTACATATATAAATAAATATTATACATATATCTAAGTACGCCTGAGTCAGAACAACTCTACAACAGATATTAATCTGAGACACCTTGTTTTTTTTTACTTAGGGCCAAATGTAAGCGTGTTTTTTTTTTATGTCTTAATACTTTCTTAATCTTCTATTTCCTGTTCTATCCCATAAAAAGAACAGTTACAACAATACATTACTAAATTCGCCAGTTTAATAGTGTATTCATTAGGAAAGTTCATGCTACGTACACACTAATTATCTAAGCATTATCACTGGGGTAAAGCTGATGACCGTAACTGCATTCACGGTCATCCCAAGATGTCGGATGAAAAATTAGGTCAGTATTTTTATTGTCTGTTAAGGTGTTTCTACATCATTTTCTTTACAAAGCATACTTTGATACGATGTAAATTCATAAAAGATTCACACGGAAGTCACAAATCTCTACCGAGGAACGTGTATAAAACGGGAATTTGGATTTGAAAAATTCGCTAAGATGACCGTAACAGGATAAGCGATTCATAACAAGGCCGACCGTAATTGGTTAAAAGATGACCGTAATTTATAAAGAATGACTAAATTTAAAAGGATTACCGTCAATTGAAAGAAATTGTATACATTGTTTTTTGTTGAGTTTGTCGCAATAGGGGCTCGGTTAGTTCTTTTTAACTATTTGGCGTATTTTCAGTTTATATGAAAATGATAGTAAATAGTATAATCGATGTTGTGAGTAGTTTTGATTTAAATGGACAATAGACACCTGCAAACAATAGGTGATTTTAACTACAACATGTAACTGAGTGGACCGTATCAAATGAAACTCAAATGTGACCTATAATTGTTAATGTTTGTGTTATTTTGGTCTTTTGTGGATAGTTGTCTCATTGGCAATCATACCACATCTTCTTTTTTTATATCGTATGTCTGTTTATTTTTCTATCTTCTGCATATTTAAAAAAAATGCAACTCAAAAACCAGCTTAGTTAGTTTTTTTCTCAAACATAGACTTTATATAACTTTTACATATCTAAAGGTCCTGCCATGCTTTAAGGTTTATGTACCCTTCTATAGCCATTTTTGTACGAATTTTTTAAACATCAATTGTATCAAACTACAGATATAATGAATAATAGATACAGTCCATTTTAAACATATACTAGGGGAAAACTTGATGCAAAGCATTATTATTTACTGTTGCCTAGCATTTAATAGAAAAAGAGTATTTTGTGGCAAATAAACCAAGATTTTTATAGAAAATCCACAGCCTTTAATAAAGAGATTTTTGTTATTTTCTATAAAATTTCCATATGTTTAGCATTGAAAAAAGTAAAAACACAAAAATACCGAACTCCGAGGAAAATTCAAAAATTGAAGCAACACAAGGATACATAATCCTTAATACTTTCCTAGATGCATCAGTTTGTTCTCTTAATAGATATGTGTGTGTAAAAACGGCCATATTTTTCAATTCATTCAGACGAACCTTAAATATTATGAATATCCGGTAATTGAGCCCATGTGTATGGTTCCAGAGGAGCAGAATAAAATCTTGATTTGTCTTGATATATATAAAAAAACAATTATGTTTTCTGTTTATACAATTAACAAGGCTCCCCTTTGAAATTCGCTATTTATACAAGACTATTGTAGGATCTATTTTGCTGGAGCTCACCTTCACTAGTTTGTTCGGAGTATTTTAAAAACATGTTCTTCTAAATTTATATTTGACTTATAACCTTTTCTTAACATCATTTTAAGTTTTGTGACTTCAACTCCGAAATGTACGGACCGATATGCCGTATGACCAGTGTTTTCATCCAACACTTTCTTCCTAAAACTAAATGTTTAATTTAAACATATTTATTTATAGTGGATTGGGAAACACGTTTTGCAACTTATATTAATCCCTTTCCACTTTGCGGGTGCGAGTGCTGCCTTGTAGCGGCATTAGCCTACTCTTTTTCGAAATCTACAAGGGTGTCTTTAACGTGCAAGAGATGTGGCTCTCTCTTAACGGGCCAGCCATTTATCGTCCCCGTCCGACGGACTATTATCGTTTCCTCAAGACCATACTTGCAAATGGTGTCAAGGGAGAGCCGAAAATTGGGTTCCTGAAATTTTCATCCCAAACGGGAATCGAACCAGGAACCTTTGTGTTAGTAGTCCGATGCACTAACCACTACACCACGGCTCTCTAATTGTTTGTGGACCAACATGATTGTCTATATAGTGTATTAAAATGCTGTCTACATTAGATGAGGTGAACTTGCAAGAGGAAAATTGATAACACATGTACGTATCTGAAATTAAAAAAAACAACATCTGCAATGGTAGTTGAAACGATATAATATAAATGGCTGTACATCCATTGCCTTTTTTGGCATTTTTAAAAAGCTGTATTTATTATATAAAATTAACAGGAATCTGAGAAATACAAAAATCCTTTGGCTTTTAGTTGGATGCTACACATGACGAACCATGTATTTGAAGCACGTCTTATTTTTGTCTACCTTTATGATAATGTTGTCTTATAAATACATCTTACACCAACACGATTAATTATTTGATACAAAAAAGGTAATACAAATACGGATATTTCTTAGAAATGACGGTTATACTATAAAAGTTACGGTTATCCTTTATAAATTACGGTCATCCTTTCGAAATTACGGTCATCATTTTACCAATCACGGTCATCCTTATTATATGTTACGGTCATCTTGAAAATATTTTAAAGATGATTTACGGTCATCTTAGCGAATTTTTCAAATCCAATTTCCCGTTCTATACACGTTCCTCGGTAGAGATTTGTGACTTCCGTGTGAATCTTTTATGAATTTACATCGTACCAATGTATGCTTTGTAAAGAAAATGATGTAGAAACACCATAACAGACAATACAAATACTGACCTAATTTTTCATCCGACATCTTGGGATGACCGTGAATGCAGTTACGGTCATCAGCTTTACCCCAGTGATTATAGGAATTTTACACCTAGGGATTATAATCATTTAAACAAGCCGAATCAACAATATAAACAAAAATCATGTAAATCAAAACTTACAGGGCTGAAGAAGAAGAAGATTCATCACCAAACATCCTATGTTCATAGAACCCTTTCCCGGTACTGTAAAAATTTAAAAAAAAGGAGTTTTGCATATCTACGATGGGAAAACATACATGTTGAAACACAAGATAAAATGTATGCAAATCCTTTTTTGTTTTTTGTTTACGATAATAAATACAAATTTATCATCCGAAAACGAAAAAAAAAAAGAAACGAAAGAATAAATAATGTGTTGCATGTTGAAAAGAAACATTTTCATTCAGGCGAAAATATACTTGAGATGTTAACCCAAAAAAAACCTCCAATAGTAAGTAAAATGATGTTCATATTGACATATAAAATTACAAGAAAAGAAAAGAAACTTACGAAACTTTGGGGTGAAAAGTTGTCCCGAAATGAATTGGGCTACTTTCCACCCCTCTCTCCTCCTCACCAAATCCTGGCATGTCTTCGAGGAATCTATTCATTTGTGAACTGTAAGGAATAAAAAGATAAATCATTCATCACTTATTGAAATATATTTTATGATATTGAAAAGACAAATTGTTTCAATCGTTCAAAATTTTAAATTAATTATTAATGAAACTTTAGGTTGAGTAAAACGAATGTGTGCAAAATAATTTCAACAAAGGAAAATTCAGGTAGATACTTACTTGCTCCACTTTGAAATGGAATCTTCCTCAAAGGTATTAAAATTTCCTGCCATTTTTCTTCTATCTGAAATAGACAGATTCATACCGGTCAGATTCATCAGAACTACGAACAGCGAGACATTCATACACATCGAAACACTCATACACATCGAAACACCAATGGTTCATTCACAGATATTTGACAGAGTAAGAAAATTGTAACAAATAATATTTTTTTTATAATAAAATCGAAGAAGTCGTAACAAGATCAATAAAAACAATCTGTTTTTGTTTGTTGTTATTTATTTCACATCTGAAGGTAATTAATTTAAATTAAAACTATCCTGTCAGCACTAAATTAAATTATTGCAGTAAAAAAAAGAAATTCTTAAGATTGTAAATAAATATCGTCATCATGTAAAGAACTTACTTTTCTCTGAACAGGGAGTTTTTTTATTTAATTTGAAATACTGTAATTTTTCAGCTGTATTTATAGTCAATCCAATTTTTTTTTAGATATGCACTCATAATATCACCCGGCTGTCATTCATGTCCTTTGTCATTAAACATCTATGACAGATTAAGAACATCAACCTAAATTAAATTTCATTTATAGGTCATGCATTTTTTTTAATCTATCTTTTGGCTCATAAAAAGGTCGTGACAATCTATTCTAAACAGATGCATTAAAACATGCTTAATTAGGGCGTTTTAATTATAGTCCGTGACCTGGGTCATTCAGGGTCATTTTTTTTTCAGTGCAAAAAAAAGTAGTCGGAAAAAGTTTGAATGTTTTTTTTTCTATTATCAAATCCTTTTTTCTTATTTTATTTTAAAAATCATATCATATATATAAAAAATACTTAATAAATATATATTGCTAAAAATACAACATATCTCGTGGTTTTTCGTTATTACCCGTGGCTCGCGTAAACTGGCCCCACCTAGTATTTTACAGAAACCACAGAAAATGGCGCGCCTCACTATTTTTGTCTCCATTATTTTTGTACTTGTATCTCTCAACACCACTAGACAGGACGAGGATTGTCCAAGAGGATCAATCCACTGTGTAAGAAGTTCAAGAACTGTTCTAAGATGTGGAAAGGGGGTTCAATGTGTTAGAATAAGAACCCCAATCACACATGTAACCTGTGGGTCAACCTTTACAAGGTTGATAGTGGACCCTGGTCATGACATTACAACATCAGGATGCCAGATCAGAAGTAAGACTTATTATGAATCTTTATCTTTATTCAAATATGTATTGTATCTTATTTTTTGATCAATTTTTAAACAAAATTCGAAAGATTGATGACATGTTACATTAACACCTCATGGAACCTTGAGATGATCCCCATTCCGCTTCAATAAACTTCGGAAAAGCTCGGAGGTGCAATCAAGGATCATTCAACTTATTTTTTTAAGATTGTTTTCTTTAAACTATTATTTTAAAATTTTTAATGGAAAACCGTTAGGTAAACTAAATAATTAAAGAAGTAATATTTATCAATGAACTTGATTACATATGTTTTGAAACGTTACCGAGGATTACATTTTAAACATCCGGTTGTTCTAGTGTATCATGAGTACATGAAAACATGTATTAATGTCTCCCTATTATTTATTTTGTAACAGTGATTAATGATGAAAAAGATAAGAAGGAGGAAAGAGAAGTAAAATGGTATCCTGTGGTGCATGAAGACAACCACGATAAGCACCACAATGAGCACCTACCCACCACTGCAAACTGTGAGGAGTCAATTCTTGGTATGTTATTAATGTAAAAAGAATTTAAAAAAAAAAACATCAACAGACAATAAGAAAAAAGACGTGGTATGGTTGCTTATCAGACAATTTTCTCTACAATAGACCAAATGAAACAGAAATTAAGAACTGTAGGTCAGCATATATACCCTTCTTAAATGAGTAAAACCCATACCACATATTTATAACAGGTCATGGAATAACCATGTAAAACAATTCAAATGAGAAAACTAAAGATCTAATTTAATGTTCATCTACTCTCATTTCTCTAGTATAACTAGTCATATATATATATAGTGATCAGTAAAATACTAAATTTTTTTTGCACTGTTTGAACATGTAGAGACAACACTTTAATGGAGAGATAAATTAGATTTTTAGAAAAGTTTCCTTATGGGATTATATATATAAATGGTTTGTGAAAACAGAGGTACTTTACATATAAAAAATATTTGTAGTATGAATGTCTATGAGACAACTCTCCATTCAAGGTAGCACAAGATAAGTTAAAATAATCCTTCATGCATATTCTTGGTTTATAAGAAACACACAAGCTTTAAAAGTGTTAAACGAAGGGTGGGGAGAAGAAACATATTTTAAGCAAAACATTAGTATAGAAAGTTCATTTAAAAAAAAAAATGATTTTTTTTATTTAAAGTTGTGTTTTTAATTTTTTAAACACTAAACTCTCTGTAGTATAAAGTAAAAACACAAAAATACCGAACTCCGAGGAAAATTCAAAAAGGAAAATCCAAAATCAAAAGGCAAAATCACAAGTCCAAACACATCAAACGAATGTATAACAACTGTCATATTCCTGACTTGGTACAGGCATTTTCTAATGTAGGGGCATCTTTAAATTTATTGTAAATTTAGAATATAAATCTAAATATCTGTGGTTCTTATAACAAGTACCTTGTTAAGTGTAAAAAAATTAAGTCAAAGCATGTTAATGACACGTTTAGTTTGAAATTGCCTGTTGACAATTTGAAGAAAAATTATTCCTATAATTTAAGAGAAAATATTTTTTTATTTTCTTGTATCCTTTCATTGTATAATTATATGTAATCACATTCATACATAGTGGTAAAATTGAAGACAAAAAGATCAGGGAAAAAGTGAGATTATCCTTTTAAGAATTATTTATCCTAGTGCAGTAATATCCTGATATTTATAATGCTATTCAAATGTTAATGAGACAGATAATTAAATGTCAAATATCTTTTTTAATTAAAAAAAACAAACTGTTAAGATAACCACAAATATAATTTATATATTGTAGAAGTTTTTGTATAATGTATGTATACATGTATTTTATGCAAGTGTGTGTCACTTATATTAATTTATTTAAGGTTACATTTATTTAGATAAGATGTAGTATGAATTTTAGTAAGAGAAACATTTTCAACATAGTTACTGTCTATAACATTGAGAAAATAAAAAAAATATACACACACAACACCCTAAAATCTTTATTATGTACACTCGGTGTAAACCACTTTTTTTCCAATTGACTTTAGTGAGGAACTTTCAAGCCAAGGTGTAACTAATGTTATTAGATTTCAAATTTAAAAGAATGGAAATATAATCAAATTAAATACTTATCTTTTGACCTTTAGAACTCCAACTCCTCCTCCATCTATTACTTTAGGTTGCTTCGGAATCAGAGTTGACATGTTTATCCCAAACCCAATTCGATGCTTTACTTGTCAAAAGTTTGGTCATGGAAGCAAACAATGTCGTGGTAAGCAGAGATGCTTCAAGTGTTCTGACGAAGGACACGAGGGAACAAACTGTCACTCTGAATCTTCTAAATGTGTAAACTGTGGTGAATCCCATTTTTCATCGTCTAGGGACTGCCCTGTTTACCTTAAAGAAACAAATATTATTAAAATTAAAACAGAAAGAAACATTAGTTACCCAGAAGCTAAACAGATAGCTTCTGTTTCGAATGATCTCCTTGTTTCAAACAGACCATCGTACGCCAGCAAAGTTGTCCGCTCATTCAGTCACGAGAATACACAAACTCGCATGACTTGGCCAATTGATGCGGACAATTTTAAAATGCTGCTTGTTGAAACAGAACCTACCGATAGAATATTAATTGCAAGAAAACCAATATCTTCCAAAACCAGTACTCAGTCAACTTAATCTTCCCTACAGAGCTCACTATAATCACCAAAAAAAAATGAGAAAAAAAAAATCAAATAAAAAAGAAACAGTAGAAATACACAATTGGAGCGGTGAATCAGTCTGGGATCTTCCCAGTGACATAGATGATTCTTCCACCTCCAAAGGTCTTCCTTCATCTGCATCCAAGAAGGTATCTTCTTCGTCCAGTACACAGTCTACCAGAGCCCCATCTCCTCTTCGTTCTCAAGACAAGAAGGATGTCCAAAAGAAGCCAGGAAATACATCCTCTCAGAAGTCTTCTGATTCTAGGTCGTGGGGTAGGGGTCGAGGCGGAGTAACACCAGCTGCGCGTAGTCCTGGAGATCGACGACTCTCATCGCACAACAGATTTTCAACACTTATCATCGAAACTGAAATGGAAACCGAAAGTGTTCCGCCACCCGAAAGATCACGATCTCAGGGTGAGCGAAATAAGAATGCTGGCAAACTCGACAGCATTCGCCCTTTTTTTTATTAAATAATGACAAATATAATCCAATGGAATTGCCGAGGTCTGAACATAAATCTTCTCGAGTTAACACTTCTAGTTCAGTCTTTTTTACCTATTGCATTTTGTCCTCAAGAAACTCATCTAAAAGAAAATGACAACGTATCTTTAAAAGGGTACAACATGTATAGCACATTTTCTAAGGTAGATGAACGTGCTGCAGGCGGATCATCCATTTTTGTGAAGGACAACGTCATTCATAGCACAGTCCAACTCACAACGGATCTGCAAGCAGTTGCAATTCGTTTATCATTAGACAAAACAATTACATTATGTTCGATATATATTCCACCTAATTCAATTATCGATAAAGCAAAACTCCAAAACCTCACTGATCAATTACCCTCACCATTTATACTTATGGGCGACTTTAATGCCCACAATCCATTATGGGGTAGCAAGACTCATAATGCCAAAGGTAATATCATTGAGGACTTTGTCTCTCAAGAAGGATTATGCATTTTTAATGATGGATCTAATACGTATCTTCATCCTGGAAACGGGTCTTATTCTTCTATTGATATCACTATATGCGATCCCTCTTTGCTTCTGGATTATTCATGGCGTGTTCATGATGATCTATGTGAAAGTGATCATTTTCCAATAGTACTTGAACATCTTTTTAATTCTGCCCAACAGAGAGTACCACGTTGGAAACTTGACAAGGCGGACTGGTCCTTGTTTGAGAATCTCTTTCGAGCGGAACTTCAGTCAAAGATGTTTGAGACTGTGCAAGATCCAATTTTAACTTTTAATACAGTTCTGACGTCAATTGCTGACAGAACTATTCCTAAGACCTCGGCAAATCCAAAACATCCCAGTAAACCATGGTTTGATGACGCATGTGATCAAGCCATAGGTGACCGTAAAAAATCTGAAAGACGGTTCAATCAACAACCAACGACGGAAAACTTGAGTAATTTCCGTATTTTTCGCGCTAAGGCACGGCGGACTTGTAGGCAAGCCCGACGAACATCCTGGAAAAAATTTGTCTCGGGGATTACATCTCGCACTCCGATGACAAAAGTTTGGAATATGGTAAATAAATTAAAAGGTAAAAATTCTAAAGCCACTGTAAAACATTTGAATAATAATTTAATTAATAATTTATTAACATCTGAAAAGGATATTGCCAACAAACTTGGTGAAACTTTTGCGAAGTCTTCTTCTTGTAACAACTACAGGGAAGACTTTAAAAAAGTTTAAAAACAAAAAGAAAAAATTAAATTAAACTTTAAATCAAAAAATGGTGAACATTATAATAAACTATTTTCTCTTGAAGAACTTAAAACATCTCTGTCAAAAGCCCATGATACAGCTTGTGGGCCTGATAATATTCACTACCAACTCTTAAAACACTTGCCAGATTCCTCGATAGAAGCTCTCTTGCAGCTCTTGAATAACATCTGGGAATCTGGTGATTTACCATCAATCTGGAAGCTTGCAACCGTCGTGCCTATTCCAAAACCAAGTAAAGATCATACGGATCCTATTAATTATCGACCAATTGCTCTTACCAGTTGTGTCTGTAAAACACTCGAACGGATGGTCAATGATCGCCTTGTTTGGTTCCTGGAAGCCAATGGGCTATTAGCCAATATCCAGTGTGGATTCCGACAGGGTCGCAGTACTCTTGATCATCTTGTTCGATTCGAATCATTTGTCCGTAATGGTTTTGCGAAAAATTAGCATGTGGTGTCGGTCTTTTTCGACCTTGAGAAGGCCTATGATACTGCATGGAAATATGGTATTTTAAAAGATCTATTTGATATGGGGTAATTTTATTTCTAATTTTCTCTCTAACAGACAATTTAATGTTAGAGTTAATTCGACCATGTCTGATCTTTATGATCAAGAGATGGGTGTCCCTCAGGGCAGTATTTTATCTGTTACATTATTTAGTCTTAAAATCAACAGCCTTGTTGAAGTTTTAAAAAGTAATATTGAAGGTTCATTGTACGTTGATGATTTTTTTAATATGTTACAGAGGCAACAATATGAATAACATTGAAAGACAATTACAATTATGTCTTGGAAGAATTGAAAAATGGGCCTCGGAAAATGGTTTTAAATTTTCCACTTCAAAAACGGTCGGGATGCATTTTTGTAACAAAAGAAAATTGCATCTTGATCCAGAACTAACTTTGTACGGCAACCCAATTAAAATGGTTGATGAAACTAAATTTCTTGGTTTACTTTTCGATAAAAAGTTAACCTTTCTACCCCATATCAAAATGTTAAAAGCGAGATGTTTAAAAGCTTTAGATATTTTAAAAGTTGTCGGCAGCACTGACTGGGGTGCTGATCGCAACATTTTACTTAATTTAAATAGATCTCTTGTTAGATCTAAACTAGATTCTGGCTCTATAGTGTATGGCTCTGCAAGGAAGTCCTACATACAGATTCTCGATGCTGTGCATCACCAAGGTTTGCGTCTCTGTCTTGGCGCATTTAAAACCTCACCAGTTGAGAGTCTGTATGTAGAGGCTGATGAGCACTCACTCACTGACAGACGTTTGAAGCTTGGACTTCAATATGCTGTCAAACTAAAAGCCCATTCAGATAATCCTGCCTACAGCTGTGTTTTAATCCGATTTATGAAGATATTTTTGCAAAACATGAAAATAAAATTTCTCCGTTAGGTTTACGTTTAAAACCACATTTAGCTTCTTTTGATTTAAAATCTGTTGCTCAAGTTCAAACTTGCAAATGTCCTTCATGGGAACTTCCCAAACCAAAAATGGATATTTGATCTCCGTGAACACAATAAAAATAAAACAAATCCTCTTTTAATTCAGCAACACTATGCTGAAATTAAAGCCGATTATCTAGATTTTTCAACTGTCTATACTGACGGATCAAAAGATGGTGATAGAGTTGCATCTGCTGCTGTCTTCAGGGACATAGCTGCAACCCTCCGTTTGCCATCTGATGCATCCATCTTTACTGCTGAAGCAGAAGCAATAATTTTGGCTTTGAAGTTTATTGCTTCTTCAGATAAATCCAAATTTATTATGTTCGGATTCACTTTCATGCTTACAAGCTATACGAAATACTAAAATTAAAAACCCAACAATCCTGAAAATTTTATATGTAATGAGGAATTTAAGAATTCTTCTGAAAGAAATAATATTTCTATGGGTTCCGAGTCATGTTGGAATCCTTGGAAACACAGCTGTAGACCTTGAGGCAAATAATGCCCTAGGTGACCCTCTATCTGACTGTGATATACCATATACTGATTTTAAATCTAATATTAGAGAATATGGTTTTAATATATTGAAAAATAAATGGCGTAAAAAAGATGATAATAAATTGCATGAAATTAAACCTAATTTAGGCAAACCTTTTGATAATATTATGTGCAGAAAAGATCAGTGTGTTATTACTAGATGTCGTATTGGTCATACTAGAATAACACACGAGTATCTTTTAAAAAATGAAGATGAACCACAATGTGTTCCTTGCAACTGCAAGTATACTATTAAACATGTTTTAATTAATTGTATTGACTTTGCTGATATTCGTAAGAAGCATTTCAATGTCAATAATATGTATGATTTATTTAATAATGTTCCATTTACAAATATTGTTGCTTTTTTAAAAGAAATTGGAATTTATTATAAAATATAAAAATGTTATTATATTTAAATCGATTTTAATTTTTATCACGTTATTTTACTGTTGATTTTTATTTGTATATAATCAATTTGCTTTAGTCAAGATTTTTAGTGTATTGAAGGACTTTTTGTCTTATTTTAAAAATATACTTTAAATTGTAAAAATATTCGAATTAGCTCTCGCCGCGATATAGCCTTTTTGTGCTAATGCGGCGTAAAGCAACCAACAATCAATCAATCAATCAACCAATTGACTTTATTTAAGAATACCTTTGTTTTACAGTTACTGTAGTAATTATTTGAAATCTTATCATATAAATGTAACCTTGAATAAATTTTTCTGTGTGTAACTATGTTTTTCTTTGTTATATTTTTGTGAATCTTGTTTTGTTTCTTTGGTGTACATTTTAATGACAAGTATATTTTTTTTTGAATATTATTGTTGATGCACAGTTGAATGTTTTGTGGTATAATAACAAGTTCTCACAGTTATCAATTGTGAATGGTTAAGATAAAGATAATAAAAACACATAAAAAAAAAATTTATATGTTTTTCATTTCCCGTTTAACATAATTCAAACCATCTTTTAAATTTTCTTCCATATTTCCAGATTTTTGTAGATACATTTGTGTGTTTTTTTTTCATTGGTTTTATTTATGAATAATTTGATTTTGGATGCAACACATCTTCTGATAGGCTGACGTTATTTTGTTATGAGCCCATAGACATAATTTAGTCATGTGGTCGTGACGTCTTCAACGTTTATTCATGGTTGTCTACGGTTTAAAATGGAATTTAGAATTAAATTGTAAGAAATGACTGTAATATTTTTTCTGTCTATTTGATATAACATAAAAAATGTGGTGCACACTGCTAAATAACCCGCTAAGCACGTTATTCAGTGTGCACCACATTTTTTATGTTATTTCTTCTTAGACAGAAAAAATATTAGTCATTCCTTAAAATAATACAGTACCTAGTGTACATTTGAATGATAAGTGTAAATTTTTTCTATGAATGTTATTGTCAATTCATTGTTGCATGTTTTGCCGTATAACTTTTCAAATTGTTTTCATTGCTTTTTCTAATCCCATTTAATAATTTAAACAGGTTTTTTTTGTGGAACCTGTATATTTTAATTTTTCCCCATAGTTCACCAGATTATTGTAGATACATTTGTTTTATTTATGAATGAATCAGTACCTGGTGTACTTTGAATAATAAGGTTTTTTTCTATAAATATTATTGTCGATGCACTATCGAATGTGTTGTTGTATATTAACATGTTCTATCGGTTAAAACTAGTGAATGATAAGATAAAAGAAACACATTTTAAAATGTTTTTTTCATATGGATACTACACCAGAGAAGTTAAATTTCTCGAAAACGAGACGTAGAACTTTAAATGAAAAAATCATCAATAACGAATCGTCTACAAACAAAAAAATGCGTTACTCATCCCAGGCAGAAGCAGGTCCTTCATTTCAGTATGGAGTTGGTATTGACAATGAACCTGCGTACACATTTAGTCAAATAAAGGAGCGTACATACGCTAAAACTGGAGCCATTGACAAGACTTTTCAGGCTATTTTTACCAGTCAATTACATAATAAGAAATTGTCTGAAATCACAGATGATCTTAACGGTTTGTTCGATGATATTCTGAATAAGGTCCGTCAAAATTCAGACGATAATAGTCTCGCTCGTGTGATAATTGAGCACAACGGATTTACAGATCCGATAGTAGTCTCTCTACGTGAACTGAATAAAATAAACTCCTCAGTGGTGATGGATGAAATAATCAAAGTGTAACAAAGTCACGAAGAACTACCTGTTGACGACAGTTGTACGATTGCAGTTGGTCGTATAGATATACCGTCTGGGGGTGGACGACTCCGCATCACGAAATTAAGTGGGGAACACAACAGTTTAATGAGAAAACGTTCTATTGTGAACATACCTAGCACGACGTTGTGTATGCCCATGGCAATAGCCGTGTGTTTTCTGAAATCATGCGAGATAGTTTCCCCCACAAACTGGCGCTTCTAACTAAGGGAGACTCTAGTTCGATGCCAGATAAAGTTTTAAAACACAAATGTTACCCTCATTGGTATTATAAACACGTAGTAGAAAAGGGAAGAAAAGAATGTACCGTATTTGCCAGACGTCTTTGTGAATTGGTTGGAGTGAGTACAGAAAAAATGTGTAATATCAATGAGATACAGCTTTTCGAAAGATTTTTAAACCTGCAAGTACTGGTTATATCATCTAAACTTGGGAACAAATTTATTCGCATTGGAGAAAACGAACCAATACGGAAAAAGGTGTTCCTGTACCTGGTTGAGTAAGACGAGTTCCAACATTTTACAGCTATTGTAAGTCTTACAGGATTCTTTACCTGTAATTATTTCTGTAGCACATGTTTAAAACCGTATAATGATAAAGATCAACATTCGTGTGAAACAACATGTACTGTATGTTGCAGCTCGTGCTGTATACATACATCTAGTACAATGTAATGCCGTACATGTAACAGGTTTTGTAGATCACAAGAATGCTTTCTCAAACATGCCGGAAAAAAACAGACACGGAAGGGCGGATCGTTACCCTAAGAATGCGAGAAAAGATATCAGTGTAAAATATGTAAAAAAAACTGCTGGACTGGGACGATCGTCCTCCAACCGTTCATCAGTGTGGGGAATGGAAATGTCCATGCTGTAAAGAATATTACACGGGGGAACATCTGTGTTATCAGAGAAAAATTGTCAATGAACTGAACGATAACATAATGATTTTCTTTGACACTGAGACGAAACAAGAATCATTATTACAGTGTAAAAACGGTTACAATCCTACAGACACAACGTGCGAAAAATGTACAAATCAAGAAATGTGAAAAAAAACTTTTGCAGACATGTAATAAATCTTGGTGTGGTTCTAGAGAACATACGATCAACTTCATATGTATGCAAACGGCCTGCAATCACTGTAAAGAGAAACCAATACTACAGACAACAAAATGTTTTTATTGCGGTGTCCGTTGTTCACTTTGCTCTCAACGTGAAAAGAAAGCTTTCAAAGGTGGCCCTTGTGTCAACACTTGTGGTTTTCGAATGAGATTATTCAAAGACAGTACAGCTACAGATGAATTCTGCAGAACAGTATTTTCAGATCAATATAAAAACAACATTCTCCTTAGTCACAACGGGAGTGGTTACGATAACTATTTTTTTTTCTTCAATGGTTACTCACCAACTCGATCCGTCCAGAAATCATATTTAGTGGAAGTAAAATTATGTACATGTCAGTACGACGAGGGTTGAACATTAAGGTACTAGACTCTTTAAACTTTCTGCCAATGAAACTTTCTAAAATTCCGAAAGCCTTTGGACTGAAGGAGTTGAAAAAAGGGTATTTTCCCCATTTTTTTTAACACAGAGGACAACAAGCTTATGTTGGTCCTTACCCCCATGCCAGGTATTATGGAGCTGATTACATGAATACATCAGACAGAGAAAACTTTTTAATTTGGTATGAGACGCGCATAAATAAAGTGTTTAACTTCGCTCAAGAAATGGAGGAGTATTGTGTCAGTGATACGTCGATTTTGAGAGAAGGCCTTATCAAATTCAGAAATCTCATGTTACAAGTCACTGGAACAGAAATGGAGACCACTGATTCGGAAACCGGCGAACCAAAGATAACTTATCCAGGTGGGGTAGATCCACTGGATTACGTTACAATAGCCAGCGTATGCATGGGAATACCGTATAGCGGGTTATTTTCGCGGATAGAAAATAATCGCCAAAATAAATTCCGCCAATTTAAAAGTGTACATGCAAAGGTAATGTTAAAAATGTTGAACCCGCCAAAATAATAACCGGCAAAATATTTCGTATACCTTATTCAATGAAAATCGCAAAATTTTACACCCGCGAAAATAACCCGCTATACGGTATACAAATCAAAATTTTTAACTGAGGATTTTGACATACAAGTAACAACACTCACCTCAGATCACGTTGAATGGAAGCTTATGCAACCCACAGAAAATGGTTTCAATATACGGCCTGATGATGCTGGCTATCGTCCGAAGCATATCTATCCGGACACCTTCACCATCGATTCGGGAGAAGAAAATTCGTTCGAAGCCCTCTTCGATTTTATTATTTTGTAGAACATAAATTCGGACGAGGAAGAGGGGACATCACAAGAAAAGTGTGCCAGACGAGTTGTGGTTATCGACGAGGAGGATTCAACTTAAAAAATCTCACATTGAAAAAACAATGCATAATCAATATTAAAAACATTATAACCATGATGTCTGTATCCCTACTAACAAGAGACGCAGTTGTAAAACTACCAACTTCGCTCTTAATGGAAGTGTACAAACAATTCGATATGGATTTGGCAGAAAAAGACTGTGGGGTAATATTCCTTTTGCACGAACTGATGACACGGAAAACTTGCATGCAATGTGGACAATGCATCCTTATATTTGTCAACATTTGCCGCTTTCATTCGACATTGTGGCACTTTTAAGAAACTTCTTTCCGCACACGGAAAATGCGTGAAGAATGTTTACATGACATGTCGGATTGGGTCATACATGAACACTGGAGTTCTATTATATCAAAAATTTTGTCTGAAAGACAGGGGTTCTTACACATGGAGGACAATTTAAAAATATGTTGACAAACGGATGTTAAGTTTCTTCAAAAATGGTAAGATGTTTCAATAACATTTAACTTATAATTTAAAAGGATAATTCCGCTTTGACTTATCTCTCTTTTTTGTCTTTCAACCAATTTGTACAATTATATAAATTAAACAGTTAAATGTATTTCATTATTCTAATTTGAGTAAAAAAGAAAAAAAATATACCCCTCTTTATATGATACACAAATATATTTTTTTTAAAAAGAAAACCGGAAAATAAATATTTGTTTAGATGTATTTGTTAACATAACTTTGAAAAAATAAGTTTTAGTTTAAACATATTTTATTGTTCAAAACAAATGGATTAGACACAAGTTTTAAAAAAAAAAGTGTCAATGCTGCGAAGATTATTGTTTTCTTCCTTACAATTCTATGTGCTACATTAGCACAACAGACACATGTTTTCAATATAAGATCGTGTACACAGATTACGGACAGGAATTTTGAAATACATGAACATGTACTGCCAATATATTAGACTCAGGAGCTATAAAATTATCGCCAGCATCACTTTTTGTTTCAAAAGTTTGTGGAACTATACTCATGCATATGGCAGGGCAGCTGGGGGCTTCAGTCATATCTAGTTATCCAGGTGATTTGAAAACGAAAGATACATTTGCCATTCTTTCGCAAAAGACCATTTAACGATTCATTACAATTTATAAGTTGATTTCATTAACAATGGTTTGTAAGGTTTGTACTATTTAAATGAAATTAATTTTTCATCATTTTTACCTTTTCATTAGGATTCCAAATTTTCATTCATTTCCCTACCAAAATTTGTAACAATAATGTGTGTTAAGTATGTTCATTCATATCCTGTGTTATGTAGTATAATTTACATGTGCATAGATACACATTTCAAATTGTAATTAGGTGGATGCATCAACAACCAAAGGACAAGCTATGGCATCGACCAGTAGAGATGTATCAACTAGCAGAGTAGACGCCCTCCCAGTAAAGAAGGTCCACCAATGAGTTTAGTAGAACACTATACCACTAGAGAAGGAGCCTCTACAGGGACAGACACTGATGGTGCACTTTTACAGGCAAACAGAAATCTGGGCCAGTACTTTAATATTGTAAAAATAAGAAATTTGTCTATTTACGGTTCAAACACAAAGACCTTATTATTCAGCAATAAACAAGAGGAAGAGTAGAGCGCCATAAGACACATAGAAACTATATTGAACAAAAAAAATCAGGACATGGCAGCAAAAATTGAATATGAAAATTATGTACAAGAGAATAGAAAACCCAATTAAAGGAACGACAGACATTTAAGGAATATGATACATTACAGACTATTGAATTAAACCTTTGACTGTGTATTTTCCAATGGATTGTGTATATCATGTTTTATTCTTGTTGGGATTTTATATTCATTTTCAAATACCAAATATATGTAATCTAGAGGTACACTTCATTTAAGGGATGTAGTTGTTTTGTACCTCACTGTCGACAGACCTACAATTGTATACCATTATGAGTCCAGTCATATATTATGGTAAATGATAGATCCTTAACATTAGGATACTAAGTTTCAAAGATATTAAAAAGAAGTGATAAAAAACAAAAGAATGTTTAATTATTTATTTTATTTAACAGTTATCAAAATATACAACCAATTATAAAATCAAGATGAATATTGTGAATGACTAGTTATATTATTGACTGTAGCTAGGAATGTATTACGATAAAGAGTTCTATAATAAGGAATGATGGTTTTGTTCTGTGTTTATATAATTTAAAAAAAATGTATTTGTAAAATCACATAGCAAAATTACAAATAAAAATATTTCAAAATGATGAATCACCATAAAGGAGATAGTAATCAAAGGTACCAGAATTTTAATTTAGTACGCCAGACTCGCGTTTCGTCTACATAAGACTCATCAGTGACGCTCAAATCAAAATATTTATAAAGCCAAACAAGTACAAAGTTGAAAAGGAAATATTTCAAAATGATGCATTATCATAAACGAGTATGAAAATGAGGAAATACACAAAGGGGTATGAAAATGAGGAAATAAATGAATTCAAAATGAGTTAAGATTATGTATGAGTACCCCAAAAAAAAAATCAAAGAAAAATGAGAGATATTACAATTGACATTGGTAGTATAACGGACTTTACTATATAATAAAATAATGAACAATACATGACAGAATCAATAAAATTCAAACATAATATAAGCATGATGTAGACTATCATGGCTGAATCAATAAAATTGATATGAAATGTTAACAGAAGGTAGATATCATGTAGCCACGAGGTAGTAGCATAATTTTATAGACGGGTGATAGAATAAACATCATAAGTTATAGGAGTAGTGTTTAATAAAATAAGAGTAGAAAAATCTGATATCAACATGTTTAAGTAAAAATACTTTCATTAAAAAATAACAAATATTTATTTAAAAACACATGACATATTGAATAAGTGATGATAGTAATGAAAAACGAAATCAGACATATCACCAATTGAATAAAGGAAATTTCTTATCAAAGAGAACCAACTCTAATAAAAATAATTATAAAATAAATGTCTTGCAGTAGTAGTTTTATGTTAATTTCAATATGATTGTCATGAACTATGCATATGTGATGTTTATTTAACATTACATTTAAATTATCAAATTAAAATCAATAATCAAAAATTGCACATTGAGAAAACAAATATTATAATATATCCTTGTATGATGTTGGCACATTAAAAAAAAAGTATGATTATATTATCCTTATATGGCATGTTTAACTTCAGGTCACAAATCGAGAACAAAAAAAATGTTAAGGCACAATGAGTATAACAAAAAATATCATAATAAAAGGCAACAAACAAATCAAGGTAATAGCCTTTATACCACATTATTCTATTCAGAACAGAACATTCGCCTAACTCATGAAAGACTTCTGACTCTATTCTGTGAAGTATTAAGTGTTCTTAATGGACACCCGATCACAGAAGCGTAAGATAGTATTACAGACTTAAGTGTATTGACTCCGAATCACTTGATATTCAAAATGTAGTCCTGGTATCTATGATGAGTTTATTGATGCATCAACTTCCGGGTGAAAGCTTTACACCTGGTGTGTTCTCTAAGACCGACAGCTATGTCAGAAGGCGAGGGAGACACATTCAGTATCTCGCTGATTTATTTTGGACTAGATTGCGAAAGGAATACTTACCTCTATTGCAGCGCAAAACAAAATGGACAAAAGCGACAAGAAACATGCAAGTAGGAGACATAGTTCTCATTTCCGACAAGGCACCGAAAAATTCATGGAACATGGCTCGAGTGATGAAATTAATCAGACTAGGACAATGTTATTAGAATTGTTTAAAAGTTTTAAAATGTGCATTAAAAGAGAAACTATATATTTAGTACCTAGTTGACTAGCTGCTATATTAAATGAAGAGGTCAGACGTAAGTAAATTGGTTCCTCACACTGTTTTATTTTTTGTATTTGCAGAGAAGACAGATGTCCAGTGATAGCACTGAAGGCAGCCCGAAGAGGAGTTGGGCTGCCGAGGAAAAGAAAGAAGAGAGAGAGGTAAGCCCCAGGGGACGACAATACAGTAGGGTCCCCTCAGTTGAAAGGGGTACCCAAAACCAGGAAAAGTATAATATTGTAAAAAATAAGAAATTTGTCTATTTACGGTTCAAACACAAAGACCTCATTATTCAGCAATAAACAAGAGGAAGAGTAGAGTGCCATGAGACACATAGAAACTATATTGATAAAAAAAAATCGGGACATGGCAGCAAAGATTGAATATGAAAATCATGTGCAAGAGAATAGAAAAAAACAATTAAAGGAACGACAGACAGTTAAGGAATATGATACATTACAGACTATTGAATTAAACCTTTGACTGTGTATTTTCCAATGGATTGTGTATATCATGTTTTATTCGTGGTGGGATTTTATTCATTTTCAAATACCAAATAGATGTAATCTAGAGGTACACATCATTAAAGGGATGTAGTTGTTTTGTATCTCACATAGGTGTAAATATCTGTAAACTTGTCCAGATAGGACAGTTCTTTTTTTAAGTTCATTTTTAAGTCTATTATAGTAACTTACTAGCCCCACCTACATTTGTACTCAAGGGGGCATCACCAAGGGGGTGAGGGGACTGTGGTCGTTGCTGGAAGGGGTAAGGGGCTGGCTGTACATACCAACAGGGTTAACTTAATTTAGCAATCTCGAAAAAACAAATAATTAGTACCCTTGTCTAATCTGGCAAACAATCAATAAATTCTAAAACGTACAACAAAAAATATAAAGCTAGGGGAGTGTGGTATTCGTTTGTACTAAGCCAGACCCTGCCGGAAGTTGCACGATCCCATGATGCCTTCTCTCTCTCTTTCCGGTACTGAATCAACAAGACATACAGAAAATCAACCAAAGAGAGAATATCTAACAGAAGGACCATATCAGCTTCTTGGGTAAGTGCTCATATTTACTCGGGATCACAACAATGTTTATCGAAACATATTTTGTTCAGAATTTAATATGTCATTCCATAAGCCAAAAAAAAGACCAATGCCAGATTTGCCATAATTACAATACAATGATTGAAACAGGTAATATCGATGAGGCAGTAAAACGAATTTACACAGAGCATCAACAACGCAAGGTTCGCGGAAGGGAAGAGAAGCAGATCGATAGAGAAATTGCCAAAAAAGACAAATCGTACCAAGCAGTAACATTTGATTTAAACGCTGTGTTGCCTACTCCTTGTTCTTTGGTGAGTCAGGTATATTACAAACGAAAACTAAGCTGCTACAATCGGTCGTTTTATTCATTAGGGGATAACAAAGGGACTTGCTATTTATGGAACGAAACAAAAAACGTGGTTCATGTGAAGTGGCTTCATGTCTTCATAAGTACATCACATCCCTGCCACCATATGTTTGTCACTTATCATTTTATTCTGACAACTGTATGGGACAAAACAGAAACAAATTTGTAGCAGCAGCTTTACTATATTCCGTTAAAGTAAACAAACATATAAATATAATGGACCAGAAATATTTGGAAGCTGGCCACACTCACAAGGAGTGTGATTCAATGCACGCTGCGATTGAACATGCTAAACGGAAAACAAATATTTATATTCCTAGTCAATGGGATACCGTTATCCATATGGCACGCAGAAATAATCCTTCTGGGGTTATACCTTTAAAATATTGGGACATTCTTGATTTCAAGAGTTTACAAAAGGAATATTTTAAAAATATGGAGCAAAATATAAAGGGAGAGAAGGTCAGATGGAGAGAAATAAAACAGCTACAGTTCCGGAAAGAAACACCAAATATTATTTATTACAAGTATAGCTTCCGTGAACACTTCAACGAAATCACATGCAAAGTTGTAACAAGGGGTCGGCAAAAATCAGTAGAAAACCTTACAGTTTCTACTAAGTATAAAGAAAGGCTACCTATTACAGAAGCAAAAAAGGCTGACCATCTCTCTCTTTGTCAGAGCGGCATTATATCGGCGGACTGTGCCCAATTTTATAAGAGTTTACCTACTAAAAAAGGGAAGAAAGACAGATTAACCGAGCCTGATGTTGATGAACAAGATCAAGGCTCGGATTAAGATAAAGACAAAAATACAATTCCATCAATAAAAGTGATGACAGATAGTCTTTTTATTGTTTTATTGTATCTGTATGTTGTGATCAAGGTGCTATATAAAAAAATAGTTTGCATAACTTAGCATTTTTTCCTGGAAAAAGAGATAGCACCTTTTTATTTAAATTTTGAAATGAAAAAATAGTGCCAGATGGTGCTATCTCAAAATTAGGTCAATTACGACTTTAATTAAAACATAAAAAGCATTTGCATTATCTGACACAACAAAGCATTCATTGAACAATATGGATATTCTATTTATCTAAATGAAAAGTCAATGGGTGATTTATGACGAACAGACAACTTTAAACTCAATTTTCTCAAAACTTCAAGTTTGTGAGATAGCCCATTCTGGCACTTAACCCTCGTTATTATGTGCATTTTTAAACTGCTTATATACTCGGTTGTATTGAAGCAATATGGGTAAATTGTTATGAAACATTACGTGTATCAAACATACAAATCACAAATAGTTTTTCAGTCAACCTTCACATATCTTTGCTGCTGCGACTTGAAAGAATTTTCAGTATTTGTCGTCGAATCTACATACAAAAAATGGTAGTCCATTTTAACCACATTCAAAACACACAAGATATTATCCAACTCAAAAATGTTCAAAACAACCAACTATAAAATCATTATGTCAGTTCAGAGGTAAAGCCGTGTTATTAATCAGTTTAACCAGACTTTATGGATATTACAAGCAGCTAGTTTGATTGACTGAAATTTGGAATTTGATGGATTGATGGATGGTTGCTTAATTAACATCTAGTGAGAACTGCACACAGTGCATATTCAGGACAACAAAAATTAACCATATATCAATTTGAATCCATATATAATCGGTTTGTCTGTCCATTTAAAATAGAGTACCAATGAAAATTTGCGCGGGCAGTATGATGAATAAAATTTGAGGAGATCAGCATGAATTTGTTTCAATATAATTAGGGGTCCAGACACTACGAAATTTCATCGGTTCTCCTAACCACAGCAATTAACAACACGTTAACAACTATCACCGACGGGGGTGAAATATTCCGTTGCAGCGGCACCTTTGGTCGAGACAAAACCATCAATGTTAACCATTTTGGAAGGGGGACGTACCTGCACTTATAGGCGTCTAAAAAGTATGGCAGCGGGTGGAAACCATAACGTATACGTTGGCAGAGTATAAGGAGTTGGTCAGGCACAACTGAATAGTTTTGACAGCCAGTTCTTCTTCCATGTATGTTTTCGTTGAAATTCATAACACGACATTTATTATTATCTCTTGTTAGATCGATATTTCACTTAAAAATCATAATGATATTTTTATTCAATTTTAATATGTACTGATTTGATTTTTGTCTGTATATGTAATTTGTATATGAAAACACGTACAATTTTTTAACTATATTAGACAAGGAGGCAGCCAAGGAGATCAGCAGCGAAGACAGTGCGTAAACAGGACCAACCCAGGAGATCAACTTAGAATATTTTGTTTAAAAAACAATGTTTGAACGATATATGTAATACCCTGTGCATGGTTCGTGCAACACTACTAACGAGAGACGTTCAAGTAAAACTACCTTCGTTGTTACTAATGGACATTTATCAAACTCTTGAAAAGGATTTGTCCAGCAAAATCACAGACGTTCTCTTCATGCTGTATGAAATAGTGACACAAAGAACTTTCGATCTGAGCAACACATCTTCTCTGTTTCTATCGATGTGTACATCACTCGTCAGATCTTGCGGATTTCTAACTGAAGGAGAGATTTCGCATCATATAAGAAATAGTTCTTCTTATGCTCTGAAAGATCAAACTTACTTATTTGCACACGAACACTGGTGTTGTATCATTTCAAAAATTGTTAATGATAGGATTTGAGACTAGAAAAAATGAGGTAGGACTTTTGTTTTTAATCTACAACATGTATATTTTTCTACTCTTAAATTCCGTTTAAGGCTTTCGTCCTTCATGTTTTTTTCCTTTGCTATTCTTTTCTAGATAAATATGTTACAGTAACAAGACATCTGTAAACTTGTGATGCTCGTGGGGACGTCGGTTTATGTTTTCGACAAGTGATGTATATAATTTAATATAATAAGAATATATATTCCTTTTTGTAGTGTGTTTATTAAGATAACGTTATATTTTTGTACAAATTTTCCAGTAGCAGTCCAATTTCCCGGCCATCATCCCAAATGGCCTCTGTTAAAACAAGACCTTCCTATTGTGTTTAATGTGAACTTGTTCTCGTCCTGAATATGCATGAAATATTTGCCACTGGACGATAAGAAACCAACAATCAATCAATCAAATAATAAAATGTTGATTTTGTTTAACAGATTGCTTCACAAAACCGGTTATTCTGAAATTAAGAGGCGCTGCGAGTGTGAATATTTCGATCTCACATTGTTGTACATTTACGCAGTTATGATGCCAGTTTTTAAATATTATATTTAACGATGTTTCCAGTTATTTCTGTTTAAACTTGTACTCAAGCTAATGCCTTAACGTCAATTCAATTGTAAAACACTACATAACATATTGGAAAAGGATCCGTATTTGATAATGCTCGATTGTGATTGTTTATGCCAAACCGGTTTTACTGAATGTTAGAGGCCCCAACGAGGGTCAATAGGTCTATCTCACATTAAACAATCACGAAGTAAAGATGGCATTTGTAAAAGTTTAAATTTAGAACAAGACGCGTTAACGTTTTATTACGTTAGTATATTTGGAACGACAATATTAACATCTTCAAACGGAAGGGCGTAGCACCATTTGAACCTGAGAACTAGAAACGTCAAATTTATTTGTCGACTACCTGTGTGATTGTTGTTCCGATTTATATTACTTGGAGCTTTGTAGAGATTTACATGCCTGCATACAAATACAAGTGAATATAAAACTGCTAGCACTACACTTCTTTTTCAAGAATTTCAGATATAAGTCCATGTTCTGAGTTATTTATCCGAATCACTATTGATTACACACTGAAATGAGAGTTTTTTTTATTTACAGGTAGATAACAAATAACTTTGACGTTCCATGTTCTCGGGTTATAATTTTTTTAAATGTGGAAAAGCCCCTCCGTTCCTGATGCACAGCATTCTAATGGCGAACCTGCTTGAAAATCGCTCGTTATAATTGTGGGATGACCCAGAGCAGAACGAGATTATTAATATGTCCATGGATATTAGGAGGTTAAATCTACATATGTTTTTCTACCTCATCTGCTTAGCAGAAATTTGTAATTCTGTTACAACGACCGCCCTTGAGGTCTTCTCAATGTGCTTCTCACATGAGTGATGGGGGAGAATTTTTTGAAGCACAGGTGGTCGTGTGGTGTAGTGCGTCAGTTACTGTGCAGGCGATTTGGTGTTACGATATCTCAGTAGCATGGGTTCGAATCCCGGCGAGGGAAGAACATTGTTGGGTTGAATATCCTAACTAAATAACTAACTTGAAACTTAGTGTTCCTTATGATATGATCCTTCTAATTTTACTGCCAAATTAAAGATTTTACTTAATTTTTACGGTCCACTGAACATGGAAAAATGACTGTACGGATGGGAAATCCGTCTACTGCATGACACATTCTTGTTTGAAGAAAAGATACTGCGCTATTGCAGCGACTGTAGTTGGTCCCGCCACCCTCACCAGCTCTCTATATTCTACCAGTGATATGGTAAATGTATTCCATCCAGCAGCATCCTTTTTCGGTGATCTCGGGTGAGCATATGTCATCCCACCAAACTTTCACCGTCTTATTTTTACGAAAGGATCAATTCGAAAAAATAATCAATCATCTGCTTCCATGTTTGAGAATCCCTCCCTTTCAGATAGAATTTTGAAATAATGAAACACCAATGTTCATGCACGAACAAATTTGACATGTCACGCAAACATTCGTCACTCATTTTTCGTGTGTTGAATGAAATTTCATCTGCAGACAGGAAGCCACAATGTCGGATGAAGGTGGCACATATGGACAAATACAAAGACGAAATTGTCCACATTGAAAGTTCTCTGCGTCATCAGCTCATGTTACATGCACAACGCCCCAATTTCATTACTTCTCAAGTCCATGTTAAATGTTTTAAAAACTTCCTTTATTAGTGGTCAAGGTAGTTTGACTAACACATCCCTAGTTGATGAAGACACCGGCACTATACATATCATTTTAAGAATATTGTCTTTGCATTGTTTTTGAAGAAGAAGTACTCTCATGTTCAATCGGAGTCGATAATCACGGTCCTCCGGGTTCTTTTCTCCTCCAAAACCTCCTCTTCGTCCGACTCCTTGCAAACTTTTCTCTTTCGTCTGGATGGACTTGTCTCCTCCCGTTCTGACTCGATGTAGACATCCATCCTCTTGGGTGGGTGAGAGTCGTCCGTAGCTGCTTCCAGAGCTGCTAACTCCAGGTTACGGTTCTCCCTATTCTACAATATAACAACACACATTTTAAGTAACAATATAATAGACAAATTTATCGCAATTCTCATGGATCAATTTTTGAACACGTATGTAAATGAAGAAAATTGAGGGTTCACATGCATCCTGTTATTTCATAGTTGATAAAAAATCCCCCCAAAAAATTTAAATTAAAAATAATACCGAAGTAAAGCAGCTAAGTCTCCTGCCTACCTGTAAATCGAAATTCTGCGCTATTGCAGCGACTGTAGTTGGTCCCGCCATTCTCACCAGCTCTTTATATTCTACCAGTGATATGGTAAATGTATTCCACCCCGCAGCATCCTTTTTCGGTGATCTCAGATGAACATGTCACCCCACCAAAATTGTTAACTGTCACCGTCCTACTTTTACCAAAGGGTCCCTTCGCTTTTGAATGGTGGCACCATCGTGTACCGTTGTTAATCCGTTCATTGTTTTACTTTTTGTATGATGTGGTTATTACGAAACCGTGTGTATGTTGTAGTAGACATTCTAATTTTTGAGTTTCAATCGGGTTCCTTTGAAAATCTAATCATTGTTGATGAGGTCAATCGGTTGGGATCTTCAATGAATCCCGTCCTCATCTCGGAAGGTGACGACGTCACAAGCGACAGTGACTGATATTTTATTACTTTCCTTGAACGACCTAGTTATTTGATTATACTTACAGGCAGTGATAGTAATTAACCATACAAGGTAGGTTTTCACCTTAGCTGTTTCCTCATGATGTCCATCCCCAATTGTAGAAGTACCTGGACACACAGATGTCGTATTCTGGTACTCGGATGTCCCCGTCGTTGCTTCCTGACATTGTGGCGGACTCATCATTTCTCATTGTCAAAGTACTACCGTGTACAGGTGTGGCGGAATCATCATTCCTCGCTGTCGCAGAACTGCTTTGTACAGGTGTGGTATGCTCAGAGCGCTTATGTCGTTGTTTACTGACATTGTGGTGGAGTCACAATGGTTTTTATTGATTGATGTGGTGGAACCATGATTGCTCTGATATGTTGATATTTGTACTTTGCCTCGTTTGTTGTCTACAGACACTGGTTGTAGACGTTTCATACTGAAAAAATACAATGAAAATACATGCATCTTATAAAACACCACTACACCCCAAGGGTGACTGGGGTATAGAAATATGGTCATATGGTCTTCTCCCGACCGGCAGTAAAACGCTTGCCGAAGTGGGACGTCTGTTGGCTGTGCGGGATGTATCAAGTTCGCAGTCACGTCCGATCAGAAGGGGGACGTTAAATCCGATGCCTCGTGTACAGAGAGTGCCACGCTCTTTGCACGTTAATATATTTGTCAATATATAGGTACCTTGGCAGGTTAAGGTTACGACACAGTACTTATGTGGGTCAAATCAATAACAAATTTAATCAAAATTGAAAGTGCAACTATGAAAAATATATTTACACTCCAACTTACCTTTTCGCAATATTATTCCAAGCTTTCAAAACCACATCGAAATTAATAATCCAAATTCTCGAAACACGTCTAAAAATGTTGCCCAAACACGAGGAACAGAAAAGTCGTGTGAGGTCAATTTACCGCAATTCGTTTCTGATGAGATAATAAAAGAACCCCAAAAGACATTCCGAATGAATGATCAATTTCCGTAAAAACATATTTGTGTAGACATTTTTTATGAATATATCTGAAAATACTTTTTGTGAAGTAGCAAAGACTATTTGTAACAAATATAATAATAGTTTAATGTGCGAATAAAAATAAATGAGTTGAACTTTTGAAGTTTTTTTCTGCACCATCCACGGCTTTTGACGATATCAAATAATTACAAATGTCCCTGTACATGATGGTTGGCCACTTTCTCATATCATCAATCCACTCCGTTACGTTATTTAATCCTGAGGGCATTGATCCTTTCGTCTGAGTAGTCATGATACAGGTAATAATCCTAACAATTTTTACTTACAATTTCTTTCACTTTTTCAATTGCAGACTTGTATCGTGACGCGCAAGCAGCAGTTTTCTTGTCAAAGGGCGATAATTGAAAAAAAAAATCGTCTACAAAGAGATATATTTACAACCAAGCATGTCGAATATTTAGCATATCATCTTTTTCCTTTAAAATAGAAAAATGTCTACCCTTAGTTCATGTCGTCCATGCGAAGGTTATTATAACGTCGAGTATTTGGCATATCATTTGATTCCTGTCTGTTTGTCAATTTGTTTGTGGTATGAATTTCTAAATATTGTTTATTTCAGTCCATAGATCATATCATAGGGAACATGTGTACAAACCTGCCTTGAAAAATAACTTTAATCTGAAACGTGACAGACTAACAGACAAACGGACGAACAGAACAGAAAACATATTGCCCCTCTTCTATCGTAGGTGAAGCATAAGGAAAAAAAACTCTCAAATATTTAAGACAGACAGCTAGATACCATCAACATACTATGTATGACAAAAGGAAGTGACCACCACGCACTTACACGTGAACGCATGCTGACCCACTGACCAATCATACACTGGTCTTAATTAAAATGTGTCGGCACTTGAGCACATGTTATCTAATTTCAACAATTTATTGTTGAATTAATTATGATACTCTGGCCATTTAAACAGTATGAATAGCTCACTCTTAACTTGAGTCTAAGTATTAAACAATTAAAACATATTATCTTCTCTCTTAAATTATTTAATTCACCTTAATTTTCAATTAGAAAACAAATTTGGTTTTCAGACAGCCAGCTAGATACGACCAACATACTAGGTAAACACGGTCCTGACTAGCTTTGTGGTATATAAAAAAAACTAAACTGACGAATAAAAGGTCATTGTTCAAAATCATAATAGGCAAAAACTACATTTTGCAAATAAAACATTTCACACTAAAGTTCATATTCAAAATGAATAATTAATACATAGTTCATACAAAATTAATTCAACTAATATCATATCAGCCAAATAAAGGACAAAGAATAGCAAAGGTGGGGAGAAAAATCTTCCCCAAATCCACTCGTAGGCTGAAATAGTGGCTCCCCTACCGATGACGCTGGCAACGTGAATACTTGTATATATAACTTTAAAGAATTAACAAGCAATACTGACCGTCAACAAGATAAGGTTGTTATTATATGAAATAAAGAAGAGTTTTGTCGGGCAATAATGTCAAAAATCAAACCATATCATTTTATTACTAAAGATCTTAAAAACGTTTTGTCAGGCAATACTGATCCATAACACAACAGTTGTAAGAAATATACACGTTTTGGCAGTTAATACTGAACTAAAACAGAAGCATACCATTTTATTACTAAAGATCATAAGCTAGAAATGTTTTGCCAGGCAATGCGGACCCAAACAAAACAGGTGTAATTGTATGAAATACAGATATATTCACACAATTGGAATTGTATGAAATAAATATCATAAAATGTTTTGGCCAGCAAAAACTAACCCGAAACAGATGAAGCATGAAGTTCAGTAACTAACTTAGCTCTTTTTTTCTGTAAAATCCGTACACGCATTTGACTTCATCCCTTGAATCACAAACAGGACAATTACACCCATGAACTGCAGCAATAGTCTTTTTATCTTCCTTCTTCTAAAACTTAGTGCTGTACAGTTAGGAAAGTCCCAAACAAATAACAGCATAGTCAAAGATGGTTAAAGAGATGGTGAAATAATAGCGTGAAACTGGTGCGTCGGACTTTCATTGGAACTAGGGTCAAGTTGAGTATCAATGTCATATTTTGTAATTTGTATTAATAAAACAGTCAAAGTAGGGTTTAGTTAGTCTGATTCTTGTTGACATTGGATAAAAATTCTAATCTCGGAATAAGGTGTCATTAATGTCATTGAAACAGCAACCCATTAACATTCGTATGTTTGTATTATCGGAACTATGGCATAACGCTGATATATGAAAGTTGTTGATATCACGCTTTATTGTACATCTAAACCTTCAATAGACAAAAGAACTTTCGTAGATCAATACCAGACAACGAAAGCCGGAAAAGATAATTCAAAATTCAGAATTTGAAATTCAAAACTCAAAAATGAAAATTGCAAAAACATAACAAGTTTTTCCGGTATGATCGAAATATGCCAAATGGCACCAAGGATATAATTTTGAAAAATATGAATGACTATCAACACTAATGTTTGCTGGCTTGATATCTTTATGTATTATTGCCTTTTTTAAACTATGCTAAGGGATAGTTTGTTTGACAAGTTTTAATTTGCTTCTATTTTTGTCTCCTCGTCTAATACTATCTTCCATATTGAAACCATTGATGAATTCAGTTACTAAATTACCACCATGACAATCATATGCAAGTGCCAGTAACTGAACAATATTTGGATGTCTGATTTTACAATTAATTTGTATTTCCTCATCAACCATGGTTTTAATTTACTTTTGACTTTTCTTCTTTAACTCTTAATGTCAACAGTCTCACCATTCCATGTAGTCCTGGCAAAAGCTCCCTTCCCTATCTCTTGTCATGTACTGAAAATTACTTCTGCAAACGGAATAATTAGTACAGAAGAAACTCTGTTTATGATCTGTGAAGTGCTGGCGTCCGTTTGTATGTGATTTTTCTCTTTGCATCACATGCCATCTGATGCATCCATCTCTACTGCTGAAGCAGGAGCAATAATTTTGGCTTTGAAATTTATTGCTTCTTCAGATAAATCCAAATTTATTATATGTTCGGATTCACTTTCATGTTTACAAGCTATACGAAATACTAAAATTAAAAACCCAACAATCCTGAAAATTTTATATGTAATGAGGAATTTAAAAATTCTTCTGAAAGAAATATTATTTCTATGGGTTCCGAGTCATGTTGGAATCCTTGGAAATACAGCTGTAGACCTTGAGGCAAAGAATGCCCTGGGTGACCCTCTATCGAACTCAACTGTGATATACCATATACTGATTTTAAATCTAATATTAGGGAATATGTTTTTAATATATTGAAAAATAAATGGAGTAAAAAAGATGATAATAAATTGCATGAAATTAAACCTTATTTAGGCAAACCTTTAAATAATATTATGTGCAGAAAAAATCAGTGTGTTATTACTAGATGCCGTATTGGTCATACTAGAATAACACACGAGTATCTTTTAAAAAATGAAGATGAACCACAATGTGTTCCTTGCAACTGCAAGTATACTATTAAACATGCTGTACTCAGATATCGCAGATCAAATTTATTCGTTCTTTGTGTAATCATACGTTTTTTGATTGAGTTAAGTCTGCTAATTGATATTTTATCGTATGTTTTTATATGTTGTGATGTTATGCTATTGTTTCAGGAAAAAGGGAGAAGGTTTGGGCCCATTAAAACGTTTAATCCCGCTGCAAATGTTTGCACCTGTCCTAAGTCAGGAATCTGATGTACAGTAGTTGTCGTTTGTTTATGTAATATATACGTGTTTCTCGTTTCTCGTTTTGTTTATATAGATTAGACCGTTGGTTTTCCCGTTTGAATGGTTTTACACTAGTAATTTTGGGGCCCTTTATAGCTTGTTGTTCGGTGTGAGCCAAGGCTCCGTGTTGAAGGCCGTACTTTAACCTATAATGGTTTAATTTTTAAATTGTTATTTGGATGGAGAGTTGTCTCATTGGCACTCACACCACATCTTCCTATATCTATTTAATTAATTGTATTGACGTTGCTGATATTCGTAAGAAGCATTTCAATGTCAATAATATGTATGATTTATTTAATAATGTTCCATTTACAAATATTGTTGCTTTTTTAAAAGAAATTGGAATTTATTATAGAATATAAAATTGTTATTATATTTAAATCGATTTTAATTTTTATCACGTTATTTTACTGTTGATTTTTATTTGTATATACTCAATTTGCTTTAGTCAAGAATTTTAGTATATTGAAGGACCTTTTGTCTTATTTTAAAAATATGCTTTAAATTGTAAAAATATTCGAATTAGCTCTCGCCGCGATATAGCCTTTTTGTGCTAATGCGGCGTAAAGTAACCAACAATCAATCAATCTTTGCATCACATACTATAACTTCTTCTGACTCTTACCTCTCTATTCCCTTTAAAACCATATAGTAATATTTTCCAGCCTCGCCTTAAAAAACCTTTATTGGTTTTAAAGTAAAGTCAGTAAGACTTAATTCCATGTCTTCGGGTTTTCCTTTTGGTAAATGGCCATCTGGAAAGTATAATATTTTAGCTTTCAGGAACATTTCTTTCGAACCAACATTCCTGTCTATGGAGAATTCTCTTTATCTCCCTTCATATGACTGATACACTTGTTTATACCCCTGTTAAGATGCATACTTATTTTCATTCAAGTGAATCCACTAGAATCGGACAGATACATATGTTTACATTGAAAATTCTATTTTATTTATTTTTACTATTATTCGTTTACCTATTTTTTATTTTTTTTTTTTTTTTTTTTTGATCTAGTTAAGGTGGTACCTAGCACTTTCACTAATATTAATTGGGCTCGTTTAATTTTAATAAAATTTTCACATAGTATTTACTTAGACCCTTTTCTAAAAGTTTGAACCAACCGTTTTGTCAGAAAAATTACATTGTTATATCGCAGTTTGACAAATACCAATTTTGATCATTGAGAAGCTTAATATTCCTTTTACAACACAACGTAATTAAAACGTTTAGCTGACTTTACAAAGTTATCTCCCTGTTGTGTTAGGTACCACTTTTTAGCTGTGATAAACATTTTAACTGCATAGTTTAACTTCTTGGAATATAACAAAATTACCCGCATAGTTTATTACAGTGCGTAAAGTTAATCAACAATCTTTATGAGATTTCTTAAATTTTATGACAGCAGGTCGACCAAGAGTTCACCCCATCGGCAGCTGCAAAAACAGAAGGGGATGATTCATTACTGTTAGCTTTATAATTTCTCTGAGAAATTGGAAAATATGGTATAAATTGAATGACCATTGTTGCGAACGTAAATACTTCATTTTATCATGTGTTAAATTATCCTTGAAAATAATGGTAGCAAATTATTGTATTTCTTATAAATATCTCAACTTTATTATACAAAATTTTTATCACGTTATTTTACTGTTGATTTTTATTTGTATATACTCATTTGCTTTAGTCAAGAATTTTAGTATATTGAAGGACCTTTTGTCTTATTTTAGAAATATGCTTTAAATTGTAAAAATATTCGAATTAGCTCTCGCCGCGATATAGCCTTTTTGTGCTAATGCGGCGTAAAGCAACCAACAATCAATCAATCAATGTAAACAGAATTGAAAATAAAGAGGCCCATGTCCCCATTTCATTTCGTAATCAAAGTTACCAACATAGATACAATTAAAAATGAGTATCAACTATACTGAAAAGTTATAACACTCTCATACATGTAATGAAAATACACTTCATACGTATTAACATTTACTAATTAAAACAATATCATACAGTTGAGGAAAATATCAGGCTAAACAAAGAGTAAACAAAAACAAAAATTGTGAATTTCTTTACCTTTTGTACACATACAAGCTAATATAAAAGAAGAAAAAAACCACATTATCCGTTTATGGCACAGTGGCAAGAAAAAGGAACCCTTCAACGTATTTCATGAAAAGAACAGCCTTGTGTCGTATCAGAGGTCCATATCCCCATGATACAACATAAAAACACATAAAACAGATTCAGAACTGGTATCCGAATATATTTTTTGTACGCATCTGAATGCCATCTTCCTATTAACTGAATGATATCATTTGATATGCCCATCATAGCTGATGAACTCGCTGCCCCAATCATAAACATGTGTCCTTTATACACGGCGGTGTCACATCCAGCCCATCGTAACGAAAGTTGTAACTGGTGTGTAAAATACTGCCTAGGAATAGGTTTACCATCCATAAAACAAAATAAAGAACAATTTTGAATCCCCCTCATCTTGCAATATTCCCATGCCGCATGCACTGGACATAAATCTACATTTGTAACATAACAGTTAATTGGAAATTTTTCTATTGGTGGAGTTAGAATCGGCGTTCTCGTGTATGGATTGTTGGCAATCCCTCCTGCTGTGGTCTCCATCTTAAACCTGGCAGGTGTGCTCATATCTACAAATTCTTGCCGTGCAGCCTGATTCATTGTTGAAAGCATAACAAAACCTTTTCTGTTTACGGGCTGTGGCCGTGAGGCTTTGTGTAAGAAAGGGCTTTCATGGTATTGAGTTTCCCAATAAGCCCCATAGCTAACGCCTCATTGAACAATTCCCTATTTACTCCATCCCATGGTAAGTACAAAGGTTCTTATTCCCTCCACTGCCTATATGCCTGATCATAAAAAATGCAGCCTCAATTCCATTTTTTTGTCAAGTTTGCAATGATAGCCGCATATTTCATCAGCTTCGGGGATTCAGTAGGATATTTTTCAAAATAAATTGCTCCATAAATGCGAAAAAGCGTCATGCCACTGTGCCATTGACTCAATGTATGTCTTACTACTACCAAATTTAACAAATGTTAAACAATCGTCCTTCTCTACTGAGACATACTTAACAACTCTGGATTTGGATTTCAATAAATCCTCCAGATTAGTGTATTTGTTAGACCAAATATAAGCTTTCAGTTTTTGTTCCACACCCAAAGCCAGTGGGCGTGATAAACCATGACCTCATAACTCCTTTGTTTGGAGTGCTCTGTAGAAGATAGTTCACCACCTGTTGACTCGGTGATCCTTCAGTTGGCATAAAACACTGTTAACCGCTTCTGGTAATAACATTTGAGCAGGACGGATGACTGCTCTCAGATGATTGGTAATCAATAATATTTGTTGAGTGGGACTGGGATGGTGTCGTCATCTCTGTTGTATTACATGCATCTTGCCTTGGAGGACAAATGGGATTAACACCTTGGTGTGTTGGTATCAAAGTTGGATCTCGTGAGATGACATCTCTGCCTTGAATAACACCAGTGCTTTTGAGGATTTTAAATACTGTTTGGGTGATAATTGGAGTTGCGACCATCAATATTCTCAGAATTTGGTCATCATTGTACGTATTTGGATCAATTGGATTGAACTGTACATGTGGATTATCAGCTGGCAACTGGCCGGAATTATTATTTTGGATTTGACGAGCTTGGTACAGGATTGTCAATAGATGCACCCACTCCCAAATCTGAACTGCCTATGTTTTCCATTACTTCTCCAAGCCTCTGTGTGCTTTTCCGTTTACGATTACTTCTTTTAGGTACTTTGGATGGCATTTCTGATAAAACGTTTGCTGGAAAAAGAACACAAAATATATTGAATGCATGATATAGAACTTCCATATCAAAATAAGTGCCAAAAAAATATTTTGAACATATTGATACCATCTGCATCTCTCTCTTATACCATAATATATACTATATACCCTTAAATTCATTTAAGTGCCGTGTGCACTGATTCTAAATATTATATTTTATCAACCATATATACTTTATACCCTTAAATTCATTTAAATGCCGTGTGCACTGATTCTAAATTTTATGTTTTATCAACCACAACAAAATTGATTGATATAAGTACTTTAATAAGCACTGCCCATCAAAGCACCATCTGAACGTCACAAATTCATCTAAATGATATATGCAATCAAAACTAGATACAATAAGTACTCAAACACAACAAATTTATCTAAATGGCATATGGACATTGCTCATCAAAGCACCATATCTACTAGAGCCTCATAGAATTCATCTAAATGTTATAGGCACCCATCATGCATACAAATATGTACTCAAGCACAATAAAGCTATATAAATGCCATATGGGCATTGCTCATCAGATCACCATATGTACTAGAGCCTCATAGATTGAGATGCGTTTGTGTTTAAAAGTACAGAAATGTATCCTAGTACACTATTAATCTAAGTGGCTCATCAAAGCGCCATTTGTACTAGAACCTCCTATATTCATGTAGGTGTCACAACACCTGTTTAAAGTACACAATGTATCCAAGTACAAAATTTAGGAAAAAATAAAATAAAAAGTTAATTATGCTCCATACGTGTGTCATATGCACTATTAACTAATAAATATGTGAATTGTAATAACAATGATTCTTGGTGAAAAAGTCTACATGTATAATTTTACACTTATAATAAAACTCAAGAAGATTTAAGTTCTGTAAATATACGCCGTACTGTTGCCAGTATTTAATTGCCCACCTAATTTGCTATGATAAGGATTGTAAAATAAATTTCTCTCATTAATTATGTAATGCATGTCTATTAATGTAAGTTGTTTTTATGAACCCTATTATACTGTCTGAATGAACGTTGGAATTAAATGTAATATGCAGCTGTGTTTTAATTTGTTCGGGTTAAGGTTGTGAAATAGTTTTATCTAAAAAAAAATATGAACCTTAGCAGACTGTCTGGATGACCGTTAAAATTGATGGATGATGCAGCTGTGTTGTAACTATCATGACTTTCGATTACAAGCCGTATAGCTTATGAGTTTGGTTTTTTTTTATCTTCTACTCCTATGTGTGGTCCCAATTTGAAGCAACAACGCGAGAAAGTATTCAAGGAATATGACGTTTTCTGTTATAATACAAACTTGGGATATGACACTCCGATTGTAGACCGTAATTTTAACATAGTTATTTTTAATTAGTTTTGAAAGAAATTGAACATGGACTCGCATTGTTCTGTACAAGCATGTTTATGGGGAATTTCCCTTGGACTTAATATAGCTTTTAAAATATAAATAAATCAATAAAAACCTGACCAATACTTAACTGCTAATAACTTTCTTCTATTTCATAGCTTTAATAATTGACCCTCTTATATTTCGAAAATATTTTGGCAGCCAACATCAAAGTTAAAGTGAACACCATCCTCTCCTCTGTTGTATCTTCATGGGCTTCTAAAATATTCAAATCGTTACCACCAATGTGAACAATTACATGTTCAGAACGATTTTTCTCTATGAAAGATAAAATAGTTTGCACATGATCTGAATTTTGAAATTTTCCGCCGCCGATCCTGAGACATTTTACCTCACAGTTCATCAGGTTGAGATGATGTAATGTAGTCTTTTATAAATCAAAGTTCCCATTCTACGAACGTGTGAACTACCAACTACGACAATTTTCATCGTAAAATTATACAGTCTCTCTAATTAAACGATAATTTTATTTTCTGGCGCTTCAGCTGACCAAAATCACTCACGGGAACTAATACAATATTCTCTGGATACTTTTTCTTGTACGTATGTAGGAACCGTTCAGTGAAAAGTAATTCATCAAAACCATTCAATAAAACTAGAATACAATGTTCGTTAAACTCTGGAAATCTCGAGCAGGTAGATGCAAATTACGATAAATTACGGACATATAAATTACAATGTCAAATCGCAAATGAAAGTTACCTAATTATCTACAGGATAATCCTTTTCCTTTTGAAATCACATTATAATCGTATTATTTAAAACACAAATTACGCAGAATGTAATATAATTGTTCTGCCAATTCTAACTGCAACTGAAGTGCTTCTGAGATCAAATAACATGATCAGGGGAAGGAATAACTTGGTATTTGCGTTTCTCCCGAATAAGGGCAAAGAGTTATGCCGCTTTCCATAGTACCGCCTAGTTTGCCAAATAATAATAATTAGCATATATGGTTTATCCAGATTGTAATTACGGAATAAGACCTTTGTTAAACGGCATGATAAGACCGAGATGTAGCAATATTATTAAACTGTTCGACAGTATATATATGCTATGGTCTAGAGATGGGAATTTAGACTACACACAAGCTAATAGTATCAGTAAGTCCATGGCCACAGATGAACCTTTGGAGACAGATAAACCTTTAAAGACAAATGAACCGCTCGAAGAGGTAAACTTGCATGAAAGTCAGAGTTTGGACGACACTATTACTACACCTAAATCTGTGTCCTCTTTCAACTTGAAACATTCTTACATAATACCACAAGACCAGTAGACAATGCAACAACGTATTCACTAATAAAAAACAGAATACCACCAGAACATTTTGCTTAACCATCAAAGGAGTTTAAGGACACAAGCAAGAAAAGTGGTAAACGCAAACGTTCCTGCCAACATCAGTGGTTTGAACAGTTTAAGTTCATTACATATTCGATAGAAAATGACGGCATATACTGTTTGCCATGCATTGTTTCCACTTGAAAACACATCTGGTTGTCGTGCAGGTTTTTAAAACTGAAACGACACAGTTGCTGATATAAAAACTATTCTGTTAGTGCCTATCACAAAGCTTCACCTGAACAAATGAACAATTGTATTGAAGTCATGAGAAAAGAGAATTGGGAATAGATTGTATCTTAGATGAGAAGTTGAAGGAGCAAGTGGCGAAAAATAGGAAGGTTTTAGAACCGATTCCTTGATGCATTGAGTTCTGCGGTCGCCACGGGATAGCGCTAAGGGGCTACCGAGATGATGCTGACATTGAAACTGGTAAGGACAGCGTTGACCCAGACAAATAGATTGAAAATACTGATAATTTTAAAGGATTGTTGAAACTCTGTAGCGATCTCGGCGATACTACGTTAACGGAACACTTAACAACATGCTATATTTCAGCTACTTTTATATCTAAAACATCCCAGAATGAACTATTGGTTTGTATCAAGAAGTATTTATAGTCAGAGATTATACACCAAATACAGAATCAACCTCACGGACCACTTTTTGGAATCCAAGTTGCCGAGTGTACAGATGTTAGAAGTAAAGACTAGTTAGGTATTATATTGCGGTATTTAGTAAATGGAGTAACACCAGTTTAAAAATTGATAGAATTTGTTGAGTGCCAAGAGACAACTGGTGCTGCCATTGCCGACCACATTATTGAGAGGATAAATGAGCTTGGTCTTAACATGATGAATTGTAGGTCACAGTCCTATGATAACGCTAAAAACATGACAGGAATTCATAAGGGTTGTGCAACAAAAATCAAAGAATCATTTCTTCCAGAAATGATGATTATGTTGGAAAACACTAAGCAGCTTGGTATATTTTCAAATATTTACCGAAAATGCAACACTGTTTGGAAGAATCCTCTGATGCCGTAAAGAAAAGACAGGAAAATCAGGAGGAATTGATCAATCGATACAAATTAAAAACTCTTTGTAAGACTAGATGGGTAGAGCGCCATACGTCTTTGGAGCATTTGTATCATATTTACGAAGCAGTTGTTCGTTGTCCGACAACGATTTCAACACGAAGAAAAGGTTCATGGGATGCAAAATCAGTTACTGAAGCAAATGGTTTGCTTACACAAATATCATCAACAGCATGGATACTACCTCTATCAACAAACCACCGTTTGTCAGGTTACTAGTATCTCAGAAATTTAAGCAAACTGTTACAAGATCCAACAAAAGACATTATTTTTAAAAGATAACTGTGGTGAGAGCTGACTTAAAATATATGAAGATAATGTGAAGAAGAATGTAAAGATGTATGGACTAAGGCAAATGAAATAGACAGGATTACAGGAACAGAGTTTATTATACCCCGGAAATGTGGTAGACAATCATTAAGAAACAATACGCCGGCCAGTACACCCATGGAATATTGGCTCCGTTGTCTTTTTATTCCATATAAAGATCATCTAATAACAGAGTTTGAAAGCCGCTTTTCGCATGCAAACGAAACCTCTGCATTCTCGCTGTGTCTTCTGCCTTCAAATTTAGATCTTTTGACAGATGAAAAGATAAGCACCGTAGAAAAATTCTTTGAGGATGACATAACAAGTCCGTCTGCCCTTAAAGGAGAACTAAGATTACAGAAAATGCAAACAAAAGCCTACCTGAATCGATAGAGGAGACATTGAGAGTTACAAACGACAGGTTCTATCCAAATATTGCAATGATATGGAGATAGCTGTTGATGCGCCATTCATCCTTCAAACAGGTCAAAACCAAACTAAGATCAATAACAACAGAAGATCGAATGAATGATCTCTTTCTTTATATTCATAAAGATATTGCACTTGACTTTTCCAAAATCATTGACATGTATGCTCGTGCTCATCCAACAAGAATGAAACTTCTAAATCCACCGATTTAAATTAAAGTTGTTTTAAACTTTCGATTTTTTATGTCAACTTCTGTCAATAAAACAAAACAAGGATAGACTTAAACCAATTTTGCATGTCACACACGCATTTCGTCAATATCAAGTAGAGGTTGTTTTACTTGAATACAAGTTCCCAATCTCCGGGATCTGTCAGTCACACTTTTATAGATTTCAGTGTTTATGTTTCCTCATTTTGCTGAGCAAGAATATGTTGTGAAACAATTGAGAGGTGCTGTCTGGTGCCTGTTCCTGGATATTAACTTGGGATTTCCCACTTTCATTGTCTTTCGGTGTATTCTCTATTTTGGGTTCTGTTTCCTTGATTGGATTGGTGGTGTAATATTAATTGTGTCGTTACGATTTTTGTTGATTTTTATATTGTTAATGTTTTTCTTACTGAACCCCCCTTTTTTTAGCTCACCTGGCCCAAAGCACCAAGTGAACTTTTCTCATCACTTGGCATCCGTCGTCCGTCGTCGTCCTGCGTCCGGCGTTAACTTTTACAAAACTCTCCTCTGGAACTATTGGGCCAAATTAATCAAACTTTGCCACAATCTTCATTGGGGTATCTAGTTCAAAAATTGTGTTCGCTGACCCGGCCAACCAACCAAGATGGCCGCCATGGCTAAAAATAGAACATAGGGGTAAAATGCAGTTTTTGGCTTATTACTCAAACACCAAAGCATTTAGAGCAAATCTGACATGGGGTGAAATTGTTAATCAGGTTAAAATCTATCTGCCCTGAAATTTTCAAATGAATCTGACATTCTGTTGTTAGGTTGCTGCCCCTGAATTGGTAATTTTAAGGAAATTTTGCTGTTTTTGGTTATTATCTTGAATATCATTATAGATAGAGATAAACTGTAAACAGCAATAATGTTCAGCAAAGTCAGATCTACAAATAAGTCTACATGACCGAAATGGTCAGTTGACCAATTTAGGAGTTATTGCCCTTTATAGTCAATGTTTAACCATTTTTCGTAAATCTTAGTAATATTTTAGAAAAATCTTCTCCTCTGAAACTACTGGGCCAAATAAAACCAAACTTGGCCACAATCATAATTGGGTAATCTAGTTTAAAAATTGTGTCGGGTGACCCGGCCAACCAAACCAAGATGGCCACCATGGCTAAAAATAGAACATGGGAGTATAATGCAGTTTTTGGCTTATAACTCAAACAGCAAAGCATTTAGAGCAAATCTGACATGGGGTGAAATTGTTAATCAGGTTAAGATCTATCTGCCCTGAAATTTTCAAGTAAATAGCATGATATGAAAAAGTATAACAAAAAAGATCAAAGGAAAATGCAAAAAATAGCGATAATAACTTCACGACTTTGTGAATTATCAGTTGGAATGTAAATGTTCGGTCTCACCTCTAGCCATTGGACATCCTTTATCTCTGACATATTCAGGTTAAGCACATGATCACAACTTTGCTGCACCTAAAGCGAATTTCGAATGACAATATTTAAAATTCACACTTCAAGTATAGCACGAAATATTAGATACTATTGTCAGTTCTAAGTCGACCAATGAAAAACGTTTTACCAAATATACTTTCAACACGTGTATAATTATAAACAAAATCATTCGGTTATGTTTACATGCCGGTGTAAATAACTTTGATAAATATGCCCATCTTTCACTTGCAGTATATTTATTTGCATATTAATTTTTTTGCATAGGGAAATGTCCTTAAATTTAGGTAGATTATTTCCTTATCAATCAATTACGCTTGAGCATTTGCAATAATAAGGAAATTAGGTTACTAACTCACAACTTTTGCGCTGTACGGTATAATACTTTATATAGAACATATAACATAAATGTATGTTGTTGGAAAATATAAAATTTATATGAAAGAGCTTTCGAAACCGGTCGAGCTTTTATGATTCGTAGCGATTACAAATGAATCTCATAATTTCCGACAATTTAAATATATTGTTTTTATCTTTAATTAATCCCAACACTTGACACTTGAGTTATTTATATCAAAATCATTCTCTTTAATTTCTCAAAAAAAATTCGAAATCGTTGAAACGCGGACCGCGAAGAGGACCCCAAAATGAACCGGTTTGGAAACAGAAATAATCATATTACCGCTTATTCAATATGGAAGTGGGGTAACATGAGACTTTATTTGTACAAATAATAAAATGAAATAGAGGGCAGTTAATGGGGTCACACAACCACCTCCGGTTTAGTAGCTTAGAAACGGTTAGAATCCCCACCCCTAATCCATATACAATTTTTCAAGTATGGGGCAATATAACTAATCAAAGGAAATATAGGAAAAGTCCCTGGGGTCAATCCACCCCTCTTTTTTGGGAACTTTGAAACGGTCGAGATCCCCACCCCTAAAAGTATATTCAAGTATAGGACAATATAATAAATCAAATTTAATATAGGAAGAGTCCCTTGAGTTGCCCCACCCCTCCCGTTTGAGAACTTAGAAATGGTCGAGACCCCCTCCCCCCGCAATCACAAACACTCATGTATGGGACTTTAAAAATCGAATGAAATATAGGGGAGTCTCTGTGGTCACACCACTCCCTCCTGTTTAATAACTAGGAAACGGATGAGATCCCCACCCCATCCGTGAACTATATATATTCACGTATGGGAAACTATGATATATTAAATGAAATATAGTAGGAGACGGTCGCAATCTCCAACCCTGAACCTTATATATTCATGTTTGTGACAATATAAAAAATCTAATAAAATATAGGGGGAGTCGCTGGGGGTCAGTCCACCCCTCCTGTTCTAATTTGAAAACGGTCGAGATCCCCATCCCTAAACCATACATTCCTATGTGATACAATATAACAAATCAAATAAAATACAGAGGGAGTCCCTAATCTCACCACCCTCTCCTGTTTGAGAATTTGAAACCCCTTGAGATTCCCACCACCCCTTAAACATATCTATCCATGTTTGGGACAATATAACAATTCAAATAAAATAAACGGGAATTCCCTGGGGTCACCGTACACCCTCCTATTTGACAACTTGGAAATGGTCAAGATGCTCACCCCTTAAGGTAGATTGATGGTATACCGCCATCTTAGATAGTACAATCACAGTACAAAATCGGTCTAGTTATTTTCCTAAATATGCATATTTAGAGACAGATTTGCAATTCAGTAGTTAGACTGTTTTTTTCTATTTGAAGAAAACCTGTTTATTAATCGTATTATACAAAATATTTTAACCAATAATATTTTTTTGGGGTTTTAAAATCATTTTTTTTCAAATGAGCCATTTAAGGGGAGATAACTCTTTTAGTATAAAATTTCTACTGGACAAATAGGGATTTTTTTTTTACTTGTAGCAAGAAAACAAGTTCGGTGACACCATGAGTTCTTTTTATTTTCTTAAAAAATATATTGAAACCTTTCTTCTCACAATTTATTTCAAAATTCTATCTCATAGAATTATTTTTAAGCTCACTAATGTGTTTTTTCATGAACAAACTAACCAATTTTTGGCAGTTTTAACGACTCATTGCTTGAAAATTAGCACGGTGACCCATACTTTTTATTACATTTTTTAAAAGAGCATAGGAAAATCTTCACTTTGGCAAATTATAAAAAAAATCTGTCTCAAAAAATATATACTTGTGATCTACCTTAACCATATATACTCATGAATGGGACAATATAGCAAATAAAATAAAATATAGGTGGAGTCCCTGTGGTCACCACACCCTTCCTGTTAGAGAACTTGGGAACGGTCGCGATCCCTAAACAATATATAAGTGTGTATGGGTCAATATAACTAATTAAATGAAATGTAGGGGGAGTCCCTGGGGTCACCCTACCCCCTTATGTATGAAAACTTGGAAACCGATGAGATCACCACCCCTAAACCATATATTCTCATGTATTAGACAATATAACGAAGTTTTCAAATGAAATATAGGGGAAGTCCCTGAGATCACCCTACTCCTTCCTGTTTGAGAATCCCCAAGGGTGACTGGGGTATAGAAATATGGTCACTTGGTCTTCTCCCGACCGGCAGTAAAACGCTTGCCGAAGTGGGGCGTCCGTTTGGCTGTGCGGGATGTATTAAGTTCGCAGTCACGTCCGGTCAGAAGGGAGACGTTAAATCCGATGCCTCGTGTAAAGAGAATGCCACGCTCTTTGCACGTTAAGAACCCTTGCAACAACTCTGAGGGGTCCGTAGGTGGCCTGTTGCAAGGCTAAATTTCTGTCCCTATCAAATATACCCTCCTTTTCCGGTGGCAGTCCAAATTTCTCCGACCATCATCCCAGATGGCCTCTTTTGTATCAACCTACCTATTGTATTTATTGTGAACTTGTTCTCGTCCTGAATATGCATGAAATATTTGCCACTGGACGTTAAGCAACCAACAATCAATCAATCAATCCTGTTTGAGAACTTGAAAACTGTCCAGATCCACAGTACTTAACCATACATATTTATGTATGGGACAATATAACAAATCAATTACATTTACTATGGGCATGTCAGTCAGACCTCAGCTTTGAACCCTGAAGTAGAGAACATTTGTGTCTCATAACTTTTGTACTATATAGCACACAAACTTAGTTTTCTTTCCAGGGAAACCAGTCTATTCATACTTTTACAGTAACATGTTCGCACTATGTCAATTTGTAATATGAACAGTCAACTAAAACTAACGTGAACTACCAACTAGAACAACTGCAGTCATTGCGAACTTGTACGTCTGCAGACTCAACATAACAAAATCTACATCGATATATGCGTTGCTTTTAAAACTTTGATAACACATGCATTATTTGCCTTAACAATAATTCATTAGATAAACATAAATGTACAATATATGAATGTTTAATGTTGAAGCAAAATTGCCACAGTTTTCATTATTACGTTTGCCTTGGTTTTTGGTTAAATGCCTTCAGCGCTTACCGCGCTTTGATTTTTTTCCTGATGTTTTTTTACGAGCAGAATCTACATGTAGAATAAAAAAAATCTTTAGAGTTAATAACGTACAATTCGCCTTAAATTTTTGGTTTGATTCAGAAATTTCATTGAGTACTCTTGGCTGCAATAACAATGTGTCGCATGTTACTACAATTTACTGCTGATAAAATCATATTAGCATTTTATGTAAAATATTCATAAGTTTGGTTATATATGTACAATATACAACTGATCAATTGTTTTGCACTGCTACATTTACGCATTTTATACTTACATCTGCTGCGTCTGCAGTAGCTGTGGGATATAACATTAAACATTACTGCATAACAATTTATTATGGCTTAACATCTCTGACCTTAATTTTACATAACTGACAGATAATCAATAATTGATAACATTTGTTAGCTGGATTATGTAAAAAAAAGTTATCTTGATTTCAAGAATAGTAACAAAATTTATTATTTCTTTAAGAAATTTTTAAATTTTGTTATAAATTGTTGATTTTTGTGCTAAATCGACACAATGTTTAAATACGGAAATTATAAAATGTATACCTCAATAGCTACTGCGTTTAGAATAACTACCATCTGTTTCCTTTTTTTTTTTATAAACAACAATTTTGCCAGAGGGATTTTTCTTTCAGCAAATGTTTGTGTATAATATGATGGCATTAATCATTGCCATGCAAACAAACATTGTTTATTTGAGACCAGCTGGATTTTAATATACCTGTGTATTGCTTCAGGTGGTAATATATATAATTATATATACGACATTTTATTATCTAACATTTTAGTGTTTGTCAGACAGTTAGCTATAATACGTTCAAAATGAGAAACGGGATAATACAGTCATGTTTTTTGTTGATTTTGTTATTTTCAGTGTCCGAACAATGTGGATGTCCTGCACAGTATACACAACAAGTGATTTGCGACTCTAAATTGGGTAAGACCTTTTATCAATGGAATGACGTTGCGTAAATATTGCAACATGATGTAGGGATGATTTCAAAGTAAGACAAATATTTGAGAAAATCATAAATTTAAAACCGTATAACAGAGTAAGTAGAGTACATTGTCGAGATTATTCCACGTAATAATAATTGAACAAGACATAAACAGAAAATTATCGAAACAAGTTCAGCTTTAAAACTTGTGTGTTTGAACAGGTCAGAAAAGCTCCGTCTTTTTATGTTTTACAGATAGGTTACATGGGTTGTTTTATTTAGGATTAAGGCGTACAAAAATGGAGATGTTGGATATAAGAAAGATTTGGGTTAAAACATTACAAAAAGATCGAAATATCGGAAATGGGACAATTGTGGATGTGTTAATGATTATACTTGTATTATTAATAATAACAAATATTGTTTACAGTAAATTGGGTCAAAAGTAGGATCTGGGGAAAAGAAACAAATAGTTGAGAAATCGGAAACATTACCAAAAAATCGATATTTCGGATATGAACTGCCCTCATAAAAATATACCTTATTTGCACAATTTTTCATCTTGTCAATAGCTCATTGTATTTGGTTTACACCAATGGAATTCTTCAACAGAGGCGAAATAATGATTAAAATATAATCTTGCGAACAATTAAAAAAACAGATTATATTTTTACTATTGAAAATATTGAACATTAAAAACTTCGCAATTCAGCGATCAATATAAAATTAACAATTAATTGCCTGTTGCCTCTTTACAGTTGTTGTTGCTAAAATTGATTCGTCCTCATCAGATGGCTTCAACACCAACTATAAAATATCTGTGACAAAGTTTTATTATGTAAGTGTTAACAATAATTGATATCGTCAACTGCATCTTATGTGAAAGTCCATGGGATGAGCCATGATTTAAAACGGTTACCAAGTGTTCATTCCAATTGGAAATCCATTTAAAGTTCGTTTTAGATTAAAAAAATAAATAAAAAAAGTTTTTATTTATGTTGTGATTTTTCAAATTTTAGGAAGATGGGTTGTGGTAGGGTTTGATTTGTTCTCTTGTTTTTTTTGTACATTATTAAATTGATCAGACCATTTTCATGACCTTTGCAACATTTCTCTCTGTGTGAGTATTTAATATTTTCCAACCTCTATTGTTTTTTTGATAAAAAAAACTAATCTCACACACGAGCAAACTATTCGTTTTGCTATCAAAAGTGAATTTATACAATATGCACAAAAGTTACTTTTTGTAAGAATATTTTACTGTTTAATTCGCCTAATTTGGAAATTTGTTTTCAGTTTGAGTTATAGGATATAATCGTCTTAATTGTTTTTTTTAGAGATTTGTAAAATATGTTAAAGGATATAAGAACTGTAATACTGATATTTTTTTTCAAATGATTTGGTTATTATTTTATATATGACAGGGTAAGATGGAATATAATCAGTTGTCTGATAAAAAGACCCTAGAGACACCGAAATCAAGTGCAGCATGTGGACCTGTGGTTCTAACTGTAGGATCAAGTTATATTTTATCAGGTAAAACATTGTTCTCAATAAACGACAGCATAACATGCATCATTATTATCTTATATTACCTAAAGGGCCAAGTGAGCTTTTCTCAACTCTTGGTGTCCGTCGCCGTTGTTCGTCGTTAACGTTTACGAATATTTTCTCCTCTGCAACTACTGTGCCAAATATACCCAAACTTGGCCACAGTCATCATTGGGGTATCTAGTTTTAAAAAAATGTGGCCGCAATGGCTAAAGTTATAACATAGGGATAAAATATATTTTAGCTTAAATCTCTAAATTCAAAGCATTTAGAGCATATCTGACTATAGTAAAAATTTTAATCAGGTCAAGCTCCATCTGCCCTGAAATTTCTAGACGAATCAAACAACCCGTTGTTTGGTTGCTGCCCCTGAATTGATAATGTTAAGTAAAATTTGGCGTATTTGGTTATAGTCTTAAATATTATTATAGATAGACATAAACTGAAACAACAATAATGTTCAGCATAATAAGATTTACAAATAAGTCAACCTGATCAAAATGGTCAATTGATCCCTGAAGGAGTAATTGCCCTTTATAGTCAATTTTTGACAATTGTCACATATTTTGTAAACTTTTTTGTAAATTTGTAAAACATGTTTTCCTCTTTAGACTACTTAGCTAAGTCCAATAGAGATAGAGACAACTATAGACAGCATAAATACTCAGTAAAATAAGGTCTACAAACACATCACTATCAGCAAACACTATTTTATCATGAATCCATCTGTGTCCTTTGTTATATATGCACTTAAATCAAGGTGAGCGACACGGGCTTTTTTTTCAGCTTCTTCTATGTTTTATCTCAATACTTGTATTGGCTACCGACATTGCATTAGATTGATAAATCAATTACATGTGAAAAATTTTATTAGCTTATCTGAAAATAAAATATTTATGAGGACTTTTGACTGTTAAGATTATGAAACAGTTAGGGGTAAATATAAGATAAAGGAATAGTTTCATGGTTAATTTAGAGCTAGTGTTCGTGTGAGGGTTCTGGTTTAGAAACGAGTCAGTTAAGTTTTACATTATATTGTGAATAAACTTTTCATAGATACGAGGATTAAATTTCATGTTTACGTCAGACAGACTCACCACTGACGCTCAAAACCAGAAAAGTTAAAAAGACCAATTGAAGTACGAAATTGAAGATCATTGAGAACCAAATATAGCTTAGGTAACCTATTCTTGAAGAAGAAAAGCCTTAGTATTTCAAAAATTCAAAATTTCTCTTCAAGTAAAAGAAGCCCGAAAGGTTAAAGGGTTTATGAGTCTTTTGTACACGAAGCGCGCGTCTGGCGTACATACAAAATTTAGTCCTAGTATTTATGATGAGTTTATCATTTGGTTGAATAAATGTATTAGTAATTCATTACAACAACAGCCTTTAATTTTTTCTGTCACTGATTTATTTGATGAAAAACACATATGATCACAAACATACACTTATTGTTGAACTTATCGATACAGTTTAATTTCAATTATTCATATTCTTTGTACATTTAATGTTTGGTATATTTTTCACTTTATAGTTGACCTGTATAATGGAAAAATGAGCCATAACTTGTGTGGACTTCAGGTTGAAGCCAAGAAAGCAAGTCAGGTCTTGTTACAAGGATTGGCTGGAAAATATAAAGATAATTGTGGATGTGAGGTATGATTCTGTTATTGTTTAAGTGACGACATGTGTCACAAATGATCAGATACGACTAAATAAATATGTATTTGATTACGGACTTATGTTTGCCTCTGTCTTACTGGAAGTTTTTAAGGAAGTTCGTTATTTGCTATTTAGTTCAAAAGAACAATTTTTTCACACAATTAATATACATTGATAGGGAATTAATAAAGTAACAAAAAGAGAAAAAAAACATTTAGGTCAATTTGACTGTTTTTGAGATAAAAGTCATTTTAATTTTGGTGGGAAAACGTTCTCTCTTGATATTTTGTAGTTTTAGGTTACAGTCTTGAAATTGCCTGCTCCATAGCTTAACATGCAAAACTGCTGATATTTGAAATTAAAAGAAGAATAAAAATTTACGTAACTCTGAACATTTTTTCTACTTTCTGTTTGCCATTTTTACTAGGCCGCACCACTTCCAGTTAACATGATATCCTTCCACTTCTTTGGATTGATATCCCCAAAAGATGGCAGATTAACCTATAATCAAACAGAAAAAAATAGTACAGAAAGAAATTCAGAAAAAAATGCACTATTTTGTTTCCCTCTAACTGGAGTTGTAATACAAGACAGACTGGAACCTTTATCAATGACAAGTTAGAGTTCTCAAAAACTATTAAAAAATGACAACGATTTTATAAGACTTTTACATATGACTTATAATGATACATGTAATGGAATTAAAAAAAAGAAAATTTGAGTCAACTGGCAATTTTGTTAAGGCATTCAAATGGAAAAAAGGAGAGGATTCCGAAAATCTGACGAAAATTCCAAATCATGATTAATAAACTTTTATGGGTAAAAGGTATATTTAAATAAGTAACTGTGCTTTAAACTTAATTTTTCGTAAGTTGAAAGACCTTTTGTCTGAATTTTAAAACTGTCTTTTTTTACAAATATTTGCAAGGCTCTTGCTGGTGTGAAGCTTTGTTGTGCTGATGAAGCGTACAGCAAATTCTTAGCAATCATTATTTCACGGTAAAGGTTTTACAAGACCTTGTTACTTCAGACACAAATTTTGTATGATCAACATTGATTTCATTTTTTTAATTCGAAAGTAATTAACATTTTCGGGTGGGTTTTTTCAGCAACAAAGGCAAAGGTTTTCTATGTAATTGCTTTACATATCTCCATGCCTGGTTCCTCTACAGCTCGCTATGAATTGGTGACACACAATAATTACTTAATTATTGAAACTAAATATTTCGTAGAGATGAAACTTTCATATTGTTTTACTTTCAGATTCCATTTGCGTTTGATCCTCCACCAACAAGCCCACAAACCAGAAACCAATGTAGAAATACACCTCCAGGCTGCTCCTATCATAGTATATGTAGCAGGAATGGATACGGTAGATGCAAGTGGCAAGGTTGTTAAAGAAGCTATTAAAATATTTCGTTTAAACACTTTGTTAGTTATATTGTTACTTTCTGGAAAACAAATTCGATAGATTGTTTGTAAGTTTGCCTACCGTCCAGAGGTAAACATTTCCTGGCATGTCTAGAACTATAACATATTAAAAATGCATATGGTGGTTGCTGAAATAGAAGTCCACAGAAATGAAGGACAAAAAGTGTTGAATGCCATTGGAAATAGAGTTTGTTGGGGCTATATGTGCAATTGTTTCTCCAAAATCCTTTCGTGATGTGACTTCTCGTTGGGAAAAAATCCTTTCTTTGAAAATTCACACATTTATTCTATGTTCCTCTACCTTCTAAATCAACACAAATGGTTAAGCTCAGTCAATGGTGAAATATAGAAATATCACTACACAGAGATTCTTGAGTCACGCTTATATATTGGCGAGTTTTGGTAGTGTCTATAGGCCACTCGATGTCCCTCGGAACGTCTCTAAAATTTTCATGCTTTGAGATGGTCATTCTGTGTGTTGGGTGTGTACTATTTAATAAACCTGGGAAATAGTTGAATGATATACTGATTAGTTCTGAATGATTATCATTTGATATTCAGTGATTCAATCATAGCATAAAAAAATGTCGGAAAGCGTGAAGAAAATTAAATAAGAGTACGATATTGGTGTTAAAAGTATTTATCTAGATTATAACAAAAGATTTTTTCTGTCAAAAAAAATATCTAATTTCTTTAATAGATATTACCAGAATAAGAGAATATTCATTGTTTATATTGTAAAACTGATACAAAATTTATTGTTGATAATTATGGAATATGATTAACACTGTAATGTATATGTTTGATCAATCATTGCTTATGTAACGTATGGGCACCAGTGAGCAGGGATGTATACCCAAAGATAGCTAAATATCTTAATTTTAAACGGTCGTGAATGAGAAAAAAATACTTGCGGGGTTCCAATTCACAAGGACTTTACATCCTTGTCATCTCAGAAAAAAAAACATGATTACATGACCTGGGATTCAGTAAGCTTAATGCATATCTAAGATCGCTGCATAGTTTGATGAAAATCAAAGTTAATTTGGAAAAATTTATTAAAATAAATAACGTGTTCAATCTCCTTTTTGTCTGAATTACAAATCCTAGCTTTTTTAACCTAGATTAAATTAATTCTTAAATTTGACAGCAATCAACCAAACTTCATAACAACCTATGATTCAGTAAGATTAGTACATCACCAAGGTTACTGTATCGTTTGAGGAAAATCCAAGTTAATTTGAAAAAATTATTAAAAAAAATAAGGTGTACTATCTCTATTTTGTCCGAACTGCAAATTCTAGCTTTTTTTACCTAGATTAATTTAATTCTTTGATTTGACAGCAATACAACAAAAACAAAATGACCTGGGATTCAGTAAGCTTAATATATATCTAAGATAGGTGCATAATTTGATGAAAATCCAATTTGATTTGAAAAAGTTATGAAAAAAATTAAAGATGCCTATTTGAATTTAAAAATTTTAAAACAGGTTGAGCCTTGGTAAAGACCATTTCAGACTACAACAAGATCATCAAGCACTGAATCAGACAAATAAGCAAAGTCGAGACCTAGTCGAGTACAGTAAAGTACAGTCGAGACAATGTCGAAGTCTAGTCGAGTAAAATTTGTGCTCGATTTTACTGGTCGAGCACAAAAACTGGTCAATTCAAACTCTGAGCAGTTTGTAGTGTACGTTTAGTGAAAAAAATATACGAATATCTAAAATACTCTTAATGTTTAAACCTTCCTTGTATGAAATTAAAGTATTTAAATAATTTGTAGAAAATTGTCACCAGGTTATATTAATATTAACCTTGTTATATGGAAGGTAATCCATTTGACATTTTAATTATTAAAATTGAGAATGGAAATGGGGAATGTGTCAAAGAGACAACAATTCGACCATAGAACAGACAACTGAAGAAGGTCACCAACAGGTCTACAATGCAGCGAGAAATTCCCAAACCCGGAGGCGTCCTTCAGCTGGCCCCTAAACATATATATATATATATATACACTTGTTTGATATTATATATATATATTGATTGTTGAATTGAATGACTGGAAGGTACTATGCAACAGGTTTATAAAAGATTTCTAAATGTAGCAGCGCAAATTAACATCTCATTGTTGATAAATAATAAAATATATTCATATTGATATCAGCAACTTTTAAAGCAACATATTGTTATATTTAAAAACGCCAGAGGTAGACGTAAATATAGTATAAACTAAACAAGAATAATTGATAATTAACAAATCGTAAGTCAAACCAAGATCAGGACCCGTATGCATAAAGCTACTTAAGTTAAGATTTTTCTTAGTAAACACTTAAGTTAAGGAAACTCCGCCCTTTTTATCTAAGTCGTATCCATAAACAATCTTAAACTAAGTATTTCCTTAGTAAAATCTTAGTTGGTTTGAGCCCCTCCCCCAAAACTTAAGTGGTATCATAAAACCCCTTAAACTTAGGAAACACATAAGCACATGGAGGTACCTTAGAGTTCAAGAAAATTAATTAACATCAGTTATAAGCGTGTGGTTTGTCAAAAAATATTTAATTTAGCTACCATTTACTTCAACATCAATAATTGCAGGATATTAAATATGTATATTGCCAATATGTAAATTCATCATACAAAAAAGAAGGGATACAAGGATAGTTATGTCATTTCATCCCGTCTGTGTTTTGCAGATTCCCCCGATGGAAAAACATTATAATGAGAATAGAGTTCACTATTTAGGCGCCCATGGAATGCGTGCTTATGTCTTTTCTTTCATTCCCTTTGTTCATGTATTTCTATATGAATAAACTCATACTTAATGTTGTTCAAATACAATATGTTTCACATCGCTCGGTATCGGTTGTTAGCAGGAAGAAGGGCTATGTGTCTTTAGCGATAGAACAAATCAGCTAGATCTGTACGATGATCTGGAATTAGTAGTCAGAGAGATTTCGTTTTGATAGGCAAACTGTTCTGCAGATTACTGATTTATTACAATAAGATTTAGAGAGTTCTACACTTCGCAACCATGCAATACCTCCAGTCATGTAGTTTTTATTGCACTTAGATTTCATGCTAGTGGGTCCTTTCAGAACATTATTGCTAGTACCTTCAATATTGACCAGTCAACTTTTTCTAGAACAATTCACTCAGTTTCAAACGCATTAGTCAGAAGAGCCCCTAAATTCATTAAATTTCCAAGTGGTCAGGTAATAGAGGATAATAAGGTTAAATTTTACGCAGTTGCTAATTTTCCAAACGTTGTAGGACTGATTGACGGCACACATGTTCGGATTATTGCTCCTTCGCAGCATGAAGAGCAATTTGTCAATAGGAAAGGTTACCACTCAATTAATGTCCATGTAATAGTTAATTCAGACTCTAAGTTCATTAACATTGTAGCGAAATGAACTGGGAGTTCCCATGACTCTAGAGTATTGAAACAGAGTAGAGTATTTATGCAACTCGAACAATCCAATCATGACGCTTATTTACTTGGTGACAGTGGATATCCGTGCAAAAAGCTTTTGTTGACGCCATATCTTCACCAACAAACTAGATAAGAATTCCGCTTCAACAGATCACATAAAGTGACAAGATGTGCTGTTGAACGAACAATTGGTCAATGGAAGAGACACTTTCATTGTCTGCATAGCGAGATAAGGCTTTCTCCAGCAACTACATTTAAAGTTGTTATTTCGTGTGGAGTGCTGCATAACATAGTCACGAAAAACAACACCCCCCTTAATAGAGATGATTTGGATGATGATCTGAATGATGACATGGAAGAAGTTGAAAATGGAATGGCTGGAAATGGTTTCCATATCAGGAAAAGTGTTACTGAGCTTCATTTTTGAAAGTAAGTCCTTGAATGTTTTTGTCTATTAAATAATCAATTGAAACATCAAAATCACAAAAGTGGAAATCAGTGTGTGTTCCAATATTGAAAAATTCAATCAAACTTAAAATCATTACAGTCTGGTTTTACACTTCGTTGCTTGAACTATATTCACTGTGTAATCACATTGATGCAAAATCAGTGACTGTGGTACGGAAGCCGATAAGGGCCATTCAAAAAAAATATTTTATGTCGTAATTACGACATAGCATGTCGTAATTTCGACATAACATGTCGTTATTACGACATCGCTTTGTCGTAATTTCGACATAACATGTCGTTATAACGACATCACTATGTCGTAATTTCGACATATCATGTCGTAATAACGACATTACTATGTCGTTTTAACGACATAGCTATGTCGTAATAACGACATCGCTATATATAAAAGAATGTGTATTATGATTGGCAAGAGACTAAATGACACAGAAATTAACAACTATAGGTCATCATAATGCCCCAAAAAATTAGAAAAGCCCCCGCATAGTCAGCTATAAAAGAGGGAGGAAAGATACCAGAGGGAGAGTCCCCGAAATGCTGTGTAGCAGACAGTGTTATTATTTAATTATTAGCTCCCTTGGTAAAACTCCAAATTTCATATTTAATGTATTTTTTTTGTTAAATGATTTACATAACGCTAAATAAGTATATGTTAATTGCATAGCTTTTGCTATTTGTATTCATTGTTTAAAGATTTCTATTTATATTGTAAAGTTTGATATTTGCATCGTTGCAAAATCTTTGGTTACCTTCTTTGGATACCTTCAGTGAGAAACTTATATATTTTATAGACCCCTGCACCGATAGAAATATTCTGATAAAAGCTGTGCAGCAAGACATGTTGGTTGTAAACTTGATGTGAAATTATTAGAGAACTAATCTTGTCCTAACAAGGCAAGCCATTCTTTCTATCTCCCTATACATAAGCGCAAAACTATATGGCTTTTTGTAAAAAGGGTAAACTAAAGTAGTGATTGGTCTATATCTACTTTCAAACGTTTGCCACGATGTTCCTACAACCCTAAGATTTAAAACAGAATCTTCACAATTTCGTCCGCAAAACAAAATAAAAATGTTAGAAAACACGAACCAATATTAAAACAAATTCAATATATGTTTTGAATTATGTTTTTAGAGCTCTTCATCATATCCTAAGTAATATCTAGTTTATTTGAGAATTGAAATAAGAAAGCTATGTGAAAAAATGTATGTCCAAAGTTACATTTATGAAAAACTATTTTAACTCTTATGTATATTGATCCTATTTCTTATTCTCTGGTCTTATTGATTCTTGGCAGGAACAACGACATGTGTCGATTCTTTTTGGCGTTAAAGCCGTTATTTTACCAAATGTCATTTGACTCGGTGCCTGCATATTAAGCTGGAATAAGAAAACTGTCCGACGTTTTTGAATTAACGACTGAAAGTAGATATAGCAGAAAATGAATAAAAAGAGTAAGACAATTATAATACTATCTACCATAGTACACATATTTGCCTCATGTGAGTTCAAATATTGCGGATTCAGTAAAATCTTCTCTACACAGTCGTTTTTCAAACGGTAGTCCAAGTTGATATTTCATTTTTCAAAGCAGTTAACGCGTACTTTTTATAATTGATCTAAACAAAAGTTAGATACACGAAGAGTAAAAAATGCCAAGATTCTTGTCTTATTAACTACATATTTGGGTCTTAAAGGAATAAAATGCTTCCATACATTACAAAACGGTAGCCAATTTTTCCAAACGTCTGAAAACGTCTAAAATCCTAAAGACGCTAATTTCCGACGTTACATGTGCTAAAGTTTCAATTAAATGTTCATGATAATTAAAACAAATCGTGTTATAAAATTTGGAAAAAGAGGTTGATGATTGCTGCCGAAAAAAAAAATAGTGCATGTTGCTATAGACTCCGCCAGGGAACATAGGTTCGACACAGGTTAAATTTTGCAATTTTTATTAATCGTATATAGCTTTCAAAGAGTTATTTAAACGAATTTGGAAATGGGGAAAAAATCCCATTACATGAACTTCGTCCAACTTTTCAAAGACCAATTGGAGACACCAAGACAGTCCTCTAAATGTAAAATGCGTACTGAAATTTATGTAACGGAAGTACTCCAAATATATCATTTAAAGTCGTCACTTTAGTAACTTAAAGGTGCAATCACCAATATTAAAAGACTTAATACTAGTTCACGGAATGTTTTACTTCGCGATTTGTCCTGCTATTCATGTTATAATTGTCGTGATGAAAGTAATTCCTGTACTAGTAGCGAAGCCTGAACTTTTCGTCAATATAAACTTGTGCATGAAATGGAGGTAATTGAAAGACGAATCCCAAACAGCGACGAAACCCGTTTCATCGAATTAATAAAAACCCGGGATTATATTTGCCGTTTTCGCGGACGATCCAGGAGTAGATTACTATATTTTAAAATGTATATATCTGAAGATGACTTGGGAAATAATTCTAAAGCTAAGGTTCAAGTAATTGAAGGGGTGTATTTCGACAACATATGTGCCAGGGAAAATACAATTCTATTCAAATTTAACCAATTAAGGGTAAAAATGATCGATTTACCTTCAGAGTGTCAAATATATTTGTATTGGGGTTGAATTAAGAGTATAGGAAGTTTACAATGACAGATGATATCACAGTGGATGATATGCACCATGAAAGTTAAACATCCTATGATAAATTCTTTTTATGGAAAACCGTATGTATATACATGTACTTCCGTCCCATCTTTCCTTCCTACATTACTTGCGACAGTAATGCCTTTTTAGTTGAAATAACATAAAGGGTAAACATTATAAATCGATTTCCACAACTCGAGGTAATTTTTGATAAAATGACATCACAAAACGAACAAAACCAGAATCAACCAACAATATAAAACACCATATTAAACTTTCAAAATTAATCGGAGTCAAAAAACATCTTCGACACCGCTTTATCAGTGAAACGTGTTGTAGGAACATCGTGCCCAACGTTTGAAAGTAGAAATAGAGCTATCAATACTTCAATTCACCCTTATTACAAGAAGTCATGTAGTTTGCGCTTATTTACAGTGAGATGGGATGCTTGAATCGCAAATTCAGTCCCTTATATCAATCCACAGAATATTCTTCCATTTATTAGAAGATTAATTAATACATCCTTGTCCGACTGTATAACCCTTTTAATACCAATCCCAGAGATTGGACTCAATTTTTTTATTTTTTTTTTATTATATCGGACATTCGAATTGTTTTCTTACTTATACTTTTATTAATTTCCTATGGAATCTATAAAATATATAAGTTTCTCACTGAAGGTATCCAAAGAAGGTAATCAAAGATTTTGCGACGATGTAAATATAAAACTTTACAATAAAAATAGAAATCTTTAACCAAATGAATTCAAATAGCAAAAGCTATACAATTAACAAATATATACTTATTAAGCGTAATGTAAATTATTTAACAATAAAATATGAAATTTGGAGTTTTACCAAGGGAGCTAATAACTGAATAATAACACTGTCTGCCACAGAGCATTTCGGGGACTCTCCCTCTGGTATCTTTCCTCCCTCTTTTATAGCTGACTATGCGGGGGCTTTTTCTAATTATTGGGGGCATTATGATGACCTATAGTTGTTAATTTCTGTGTCATTTAGTCTGTTGCCAATCATGATACATATTCTTTTATAAATAGCGATGTCGTAATAACGACATAGCTATGTCGTTAAAACGACATAGTGATGTCGTTATTACGACATGATATGTCGAAATTACGACATAGCGATGTCGTTATAACGACATGTTATGTCGAAATTACGACATAGCGATGTCGTAATAACGACATGTTATGTCGAAATTACGACATGCTATGTCGTAATTACGACATAAAATATTTTTTTTGAATGGCCCTTATCGGCTTCCGTACTGTGGACTTCCGTTTGTCAAATATTAGTATAAGCCCTATTTTTATGATTTGTCTGTAAAAACAAGTTTGTACAGATTGACTTTGCAATTTAACGTAAGCAAATAACCCATAAAAAATATAGAGATGTTTTAGGATTAGCAATGAGACCACTAACCGTCAAAGTTCAAATGAAGTGGATGTAAGCAAACGAAGTCGACTGTAAGTATATGGCTTAATCGTTTGTTTATGTAATTTATACGTGTTTCTCGTTTCTCGTTTTTTATATAGATTAGTTTTACACTAGTAATTTTGGGGCCCTTTATAGCTTGTTGGTCGGTGTAAGCCACGGCTCCGTGTTGAAGGCCGTACATTGACCTATAATGGTTCACTTTATAAATTGTTATTTGGATGGAGAGTTGTCTCATTGACACTTACACCACATGTTCCTATGTCTATTAACAATGACCAAAAAAAAAAGTGTATTGTAGGCTATACAAATATGTACTTTAATTGAGAAAATAACGGTTTGATTTATAACAAAAGAATTTACGAAAAACAAAGACAGACATGGTCAAACGACAACCACTGAACTACATGCTCCTGACTTGAGACACACATTACGAATGTGGCATACATGTATTTGATTTAATAATAACCCAAACACATAACATACCGAAGCCGTTTACGTTAAAACAAATGTAGCAAACAGTGGAAATTACTATATTTTTTCATTTCAAAAGAGAGTTTAGTTATTTCCAGTGCTAACTTATTTTTCTCCTTTGATAGTTTTTCCTTTTTCAGTTTTGGTGTTTCAATTTGTAATTTGAGTTTTTCTTTTTCCAGGTTCAACAACTCCGTGTGCAATGTTGTAAGTGGATCCGGTGGGTTGCTGACGTCACTGCTGGTTTTCGTTGTACCCCGAGAAATTCTGTGAAAGGTATATATTCATTTCATTAGTTTTAATGAACTTTTGCAGTGGAAAAAAAAATTGAATGATTTAACTTATTTTCCTTCTTTTGAAGTTTTTGTTCTTTTTAGTTATACATATATATGTTTTCACATATCATAATTTGATTAAAAAGGCATTATACTCCTTTATTGAAACATATTTTTTTTTTGGGGGGGGGGAGGGGAAGAAACGCTTACCGACATTTTTGTTTCAAACATCAAAAGTGGGTTCATATTTTAATGTAGTTAAGTAAAAAGAAATTCTCATATAGATATAGGAAGATGTGGTGTGAGTGCCAATGAGACAACTCTCCATCCAAATAACAATTTAAAAATTAAACCATTATAGGTTAAAGTACGGCCTTCAACACGGAGCCTTGGCTCACACCGAACAACAAGCTATAAAGGGCCCCAAAATTACTAGTGTAAAACCATTCAAACGGGAAAACCAACGGTCATGAACGGAATGTTCATATCCCCACCAAAACAAGGGCATACCTTTGTCTCTTAAAAACGGGTGGAATGTCTTCTTCATCTTCACTGGCAGGCAAAGATTCAAACCGTCTTTTGTTCTCATTCGAAAACGCTTATATGATATATTTCTTCGATTTCTAAACCTTCTTCTATTCTAGATATAGTTGGCGAGTCCTCCCCAAGAATGTCACATACTTTTTGAGAAATTGATGAAATGTCATTTGAGCAAGGACCTCCTCATACAAACATAAAAAAAATGAAACAATAGCATTACTATGCATAATTGTTTATTAATAATATACACAATTTTCATTTCGAGAATATCAAGGCAACATTAAAACAAAATTATATATATATATATGTAATATGAAATTTTTGTTGGTAACAGTTTTCAAGTATATGTGTAAATAACTCACAAACACGTATGATTTAATACGAAAAGCTACTTTATTCCTTAAATCAATCTCGGTTTTTGGAACCAAAAAATGGCATCAAAGTAGAAGCATTCGATAAATTGCGAACACATACATGTTTGGATAGCGAGTCTAAAAATGTTAAACTCTATATAATTTTCTATCGTACAAAGGATACATGTACATCCTACGTTGTATTGTATTTACAGGTTATAGTCTTTTCTATTTACTTCCACCGTACAACTGCAAGAAGAACTTGAAAAAAATGCTATAGATTTTTGAGATATTATTTACCTGTTTGATATTGACTGCGTCGGTGCGCCGAAACTTCTGTTTTTGCTGTCGCACAAATAGTATTCCATTTCTTTTGCATGTCCTTTGTGCTTCTTCGGACGCTATTTTCAGCATTTATTGTGTTTGCTATTTCTTCCCATGTTTTTGTCTTATCTCCAGAAGTCAGAGTAGATGATAATTTTGCATTTAAAATATGCCGTTTCTTCTCGTTTTCCTCCATCAAAATGTTTTTCGCTCTCTTTGTCCAATTTGGCTTTCTATTTTACATGTTGTTCGATATCATATGACTGTGTATTAAAGGTATACTAAATTTGAAATTCGGACACACCCAACCTTATATACAACCCAAAACACACACATAAATCGTGCGTAGTTCAGTCAAGCATTGTTACATTCAAAACAACAAATTGTAATCATGAGTTTATTCATTGAGTTTACATTTCATACGGTAAAAATAGAAAGGTTCCGAAAACATTCATACTTAAAGTTACCTGAGTTAAGTGCCAACTTAAGTAGTTTTGTGCATATGACTTAAGAATTTTCTTCACTAAGGGAACTCTTAGTGAAATCTAAGTTTAAGGAATACTTAAGTTAAGATCGTTTATGCCTACGAAGGATATGCTCCATGCAAATCATATTAAGATTTTTTAAACGTTACCATATGGTCGGGAAGTTTGGCTAGCCATAAACCAGGTTCAACAAAACATATTCAGATTTTCTTTCCACTGATGGTGGGCTCGTAAAATTGCTCGTCGTGAATCGGTTCGGGATACCCATTGTTATCGTAATTCAGATAATTAAAATCTTGCTTGCTAATTTCAGTCTCAATGACAATAAAGTTCAATAATGAGACTTCTTCATTTTGCTGATGGCAATTTATTTGCAATCATACCACATCTTCTTATTCTTATATATTATATAAAACACGGAAAAAGGAAGACCATAGACGGTAGCGTTAGTATTTACCTCATGAAAAGAAGGAATTCTTTTGAATTCTCATAATTGCACCTTAACAATTGTATTTGAAGGAACGTCCTTTGTATTATTGCACATCATTAAATTCATTCTTACGACTTTACATGTAGACGAAACAAACTTCCCATCTGACTACAAAAACTGCTGCGAGAAAAGCAACAGTAAAAATTAAATCATTTGACTTTTTTTAAGGACTGTTTTTTCCTTGTGCTTTATGTTGAACTGTCTAAATAATGTGGTTCTTTTTACTTTAGTTTTCTTGAATTGTTAGAATCTATAAATTGATAGAAAGCATCACTTCTAGTACCAACTAGAATAGGGGATAAGCTGTGTAAAACAACCATAGTAAACCTTCAGACAACAAAACTTTTGTAAATCGAATTTGAAATACTCATGTGTTCCAGAATTTTTTTAATTTTTTTGTTATCTTCGATGGAAAAGAAATAATCCTCGTCACAAAAAAGGAGAAACAAAAAGAACATACTATAAAAGTTGTGAGAGTACTAAGGTTATAAAACAAGTGGAATGCATTAGAAGACACACACAAAAAAACAGTACAAACAAAGCACTCAAAATATTCCAACTATTTCTTTTTTCTGTTATTTTTAGGTTGTCATATTCGTCATTAATAACATATTCATGTAACCATTCATATAATTTATAAGTTTTAAGAAATTTACAACAGGAATTTGGAAATTACACTATTTATTATAATTTTCTCTTAGTTTTGACATTTCCCATTGTAGACAATGATGTCATCAATTGCTATATCGCCATGGTAATCTGTTCCTTTGTAACCTCTTATTGTGACTTCATAATCAAAGGAAGAAGATAGTGTAACATTCAATCTATTCCATTGGAATCCCTGACCACCGGATAATACTTGCAAAACAAGGTAATTTGTCGGTGTTTGTGTTTTCTGCAAAAAAAGGATATTTTACACTACATTTTTTAATTATAATACAACGAATACAGACTTTTTTTTTTTTTAATATTAATAATATGCATTTGGTATAATAAGTAGAGAACTTAATACGCATATATATATATAATAAATTTGTGTTTAAGATTCTGGCTCTTGCTGTGTAAAGACCCTGGTTGTCAGCTGTTTTAGACTAAATGGTTGTGATGTCTTTTTAAACGCGTGAAAACTAGATGTCAAAAACTAATTCAAATACCTCGTTAAAAAATATATACAAAATGAAATGTTTATTTTTGTATTAAACTAAGAAATGTTATCAGGTACTCCGGAAGGTCAGTTATTCATTGAAAATATATACCTGTATTATTCCAATATTCAGCTTGTCAATATCTGATCCAAACCGGAAGCCAGGTCAGTTATTCATTGATAATATTTACCTGGATTATTCCAATATTCAGGTTGTCAATATCTGATCCAAACCGGAAGGTCAATTATTCATTGATAATATTTACATGGATTATTCCAATATTCAGCTTGTCAATATCTGATCTAAACAGGAAGGTCAGTTATTCATTGATAATATTTACCTGGATTATTCCAATATTCAGCTTGTCAATATCTGATCCAAACCGGAAGCCAGGTCAGTTATTCATTGATGTCATTACCTGGATTATTCCAATATTCAGCTTGTCAATATCTGATCTAAACAGGAAGGTCAATTATTCATTGATGTCATTACCTGGATTATTATTATCTTCAGCTTGTCAAGATCTTATCCAAACCGGACGATCAGTTATTCATTGATGATATTTACCTGGATTATTACAATCTTCAGCTGGTCAATATCTTATCCAAACCGGAAGGTCAGTTATTCAATGATAATATTTACCTGGATTATTCCAATCTCCAGCTTCTCAATACCTGATCCAAACATGTGATACCAGAGACTTAAACATCTGTCCTGGTTTCCAGTCATTAGTGGTGATACCAGATCGGCATATTCGTGACGAGTATGACTTGATGTTTCAATATACAAATATCTACCTCGTACGTTACCTAAAATTATATGAAACATGGGGTATACTAATACCATTTAAGACAATCAATGTACCTGCGTTTATATTATTGATATGAATATTTTTGTTTTGTAAAATTAATGAAATTTATAAATTGATCTTCATTTTTTTAATTCTTTGAATACTAGTACACATGTATAACTTATTTCCAATTGTTTTACTGGAAATAGCAACATCATGGTTGACACTTGTAAAACATCTACTGCTTACATATTTCTGAACATTTAATTTCAACAATTCGTCGCCAAGTGTTTGATGTTTTATATGTTACACAACTGGGCAGTACTAGTATTTAGCTCATAATTCATATTAAAAGCTCACCGCGATATTGCATTTTTTACTGAGGCAGTTTAAATCAAACAACAGCAAATAAATTGTATTGAAAACCTGCTTAGTGGACTAATAGTTGAACTCTTCTTCCTAGCAATTAGTTTTGACATTAAGGAGGTAGCAAACGCCTCTACTAACATTAGTTAGGCTCGTTTAATTGTCATAAAATTTTGACCAAATATTTTCTTTGACCCTATGAAATAAATATAAAATGTTCAAAAATCTTTAACCACATACTTTATCTCATTGGTTATATAGCAGCTTGACAAACACGTATGTTCATCATTGAGAATTCCTTAACAATATACATGTAACGTGATTACAACGTTAAACTGATTTTTACAGACTTAGTTATCTCCCTGTAGTGTTATTTACCATGTGAATGAGTTGTTGAAATGACAATTACAGTCTCAGCCTTAAAAGCAGATATTATAGATATAGGAAGATCTGGTGTGAGTGCCAATGAGACAACTATCCATCTAAATAACAATTTATAAAAGTAAACAATTATAGGTCAATGTACGGCCTTCAACACGGAGACTTGGCTCACACCGAACAAAAAGCTATAAAGAGCCCAAAAATTGCTAGTGTAAAATCATTCAAATGGGAAAACCAACGGTCTAATCTATATAGCTATATAAAAAACCCTAACTTTTTCATAACTTGAATATCAAACCTATAGTATGATCATAACTTGGACCAGTGGCCGTTGACGGTGTTCCTGCTGTATGGGATAACCAATCAAAATTGTCACTGGGAACTTGTTTCCATAGACATATATCTCCTGCTTCAAAATCACAGTTGTATTTTGTAATACCTGGAACAAAAACATCTCAAAATTACGCACGAAGTGTAAGATTAATAAAGCTTGTTTTGAAATCAACAAAATTAAATAAAATTTAAGCCAATTATTTAGATTTTTCAACTGTCTTTACTAATGAATCAAAAGATGGTGACAGAGTTGCATCTGATACTGTCTTCAGAGACGCAACTCTCCGTTTGCCATCTAATGCATCTATGTTTACTGCTGAAGCAGAAGCAATAATTTTGGCTTTAAAATGTATTGCTTTCCCAGATAAATCAAATTTTATTATATGTGCTGATTCACTCTCATGCTTACAAGCTATACAAAAAAACAATTCGCAAAATGTTTTATGTTATGAGGAACCTAAAATTCTTCTAAAAGAAATAATATTTCTATGGTTGCCAAGTAATGTTGGAATGCTTGGAAACACAGCTGTAGACCGTGACGCAAAGAATGCACTGGGTGACCCTTTATCTAACTGTGATATACCATATACTGATTTTAAATGTAGTATTAGAGAATATGTTTTTAACATATGGAAAAATTAATGGAATAAAAAAGATGATAAATAAATTACATGAAATTAAGCCTAATTTAGGTAAACCTTTCAATAATTTTATGTGCAGAAAAGATCAGTGTTATTTCTAGAGATTGTATTGGTCATACTAGAATAACACACGAGTATCTTTTAAACAATGAAGATGAACCACAATGTGTACCTTGCAACTGCAAGCATACTATTAAATATGTTTTAATTAATTGTATTAACTTTGATGATATTCATTGGAAGCATTTCAATGTCAATAATATATGTGATTTATTTAATAATGTTCAATATACAAATATTGTTGCATACTTAAAAGAAATTGGAATTTATTAATAAATATCAAAATGTTATTATGTTTGAATCGATTTTAATTTTTATCGCGTTATCTTACTACTGATTTCTGTTTGTAAATAAAATCAATTTGCTTCAGTCAAGAATTTTAGTTCATTTTGTCTTATTTTAAAATATCAATGCTTTAAATTGTAAAAAAAATCGAATTGGCTCTCGCCGCGATATAGCCTTTTTGTGCTAATGCGGCGTAAAGCCACCAAGAATCAATCAATCAATGTAATACCTAGAACAGAAACATCTTAAAATTACGCAAGAAGTGTAAGTTAAATAAAGCTTGGTTAAATCAACAAAATCCGCTGTGATGTGTTTCAGCTTTTGATTTTGCCATTTAATAAGGGGCTTTCCGTTTTCAATGTTCCTCATTTTTTTTTAATGTTTTTTAATACTTCGTTACAAATTTCTCTATAGTTCCTGATCCACATAGGTTTCCCTTCCTTTCAAGCACAAATTACGTGTGATGTCTTATTCAGTGATATAGTAACTACAGGGAAAGGGGCGGGACTGTAGTTATGGCAATTGAAAGAAAGTTGCGTTCATCTTTGACACCAAAAACACCCAAACTGTTAACGAACAATAAACATAGAAATGCCTAGAATATTGTGATTTTATTTATATCATTTGATAATACGGAAGCCGTACGGGGCGTGTTTTCTGTAATATAAAGAAATCAAGACAGTATGTGCGTAGGAAATTAACCGTCTCCCGGAAGATACATATAAATCTAGTTACATTGCCGTTTCAGAATAGAAAGCATTCTGGGTAATATTTCATTAAGCGTACACCAAAACGTTGCTATTGTTTTAAAACGTTCCCAACAATGGAAATTTAACCGATGACGTAACATCATTTCATTTTGGTGTACAAACAATGAGATTACCCATAATCCTTTAGATTCTGAAAAGGCGAATTGTCAATTCAATTCATCAATTACCTTTAACCTTCAATTCATAAGTTGCAATTTTCCTTCCATTTATAAAACAGGTGTAGTTCCCCTGGTCGTTTGGTAAAACATCTGGAATCGTCAGTTGATGTTTATCAGACGATAATTTTACACGTGAGCCTAAATTATTCAAATCATGCGTCCACGTGACCAAGCCAAACAATCCTGTACTATTTTTACAATCAATAACAATATTTTTGCTACCTACTTGGATACCCTGATCACTTTCACTTTGCTGTTCTGAAATACATAAATACATAAATACATAAATACATCTTGTTTGAACTGTTTTACATTTGATATTTCGGGGGCGTTTATAGCTGACAAGCAGTATGGTCTCTGTTCATTGTTGATGGTCGTACAAAGATATATGGATGTAAATGTATCTGTCACTATGTCTTTTTTGGAGAGTTGTCTCTTTGGCAATCATGTACTACATCTTCTGATTTTAAGATTCACTGTGACATCAATTTTTTCATGTCCGTTGGTGCCATTTTTATACGCCCGTTAAATTTTCCGTCTATCCATCTGTCCGTCTGTCTGTCCGGTGTAAACATGTCTCTTCGAAACTTGAGAATGACTTATCCAAATTACATGAAACTTAACATTAGTGTTTGTTATGATGGCCAAACAAACTCTATATTTCATAAAAATGATTTATGATTATTGCTTAAAACTTTACACACTTCTTAGTTATTGATTGATGATTGGTTGCTTTGCGTCCAGTGGCAAATATTTCATGCATATTCAGGACGAGAACAAGTTTACAATAAATACAATAGGTAGGTTGATTCAATAGAAGGCTATCTGGGATGATGGTCGGGGAAATTAGGACTGCCACTGGAAAATGAGCAAGTATAGGATAGGGACAGAAATTATGCCTTGCAACAGGCCACCTACGGGCCCTCAAAGAGTTGTTGCAAGGGTTCTTAACGTGCAAAGATCGTGGCACTCTCTGAACACGAGGCATCGGATTTAACGTCCCGCTTCTTACCGGACGTGACTGCGAACTTGATACATCCCGCACAGCCAAACAGACGTCCCGTTTCGGCAAGGGTTTTACTGCCGACCGGGAGAAGACCAAGTGACCATATTTCTACACTCCAGTCACCCTGGGGGTTCACTTCTTAGTTATATAAATATAAAGATCAGAATATTTGTTGGTGATAACTTAAAATTTTATTTTAGAGTTATTGAGTTTTTGTAAAAAAGTTTTTTTTTCACATGTTAGAAACTATTGATAATTATTGAATAAAAATTCACACACAAGACGACGGGCGTATCATGCGCTCATGACACAGTTGTTTATTTGTGATATAAGATAAAACTGCATTTAGTAAATATGATTCAGAGTTTCAAAGTCTTGATACAGAGCTATCGAAAATGTGTACATTTTTCAACATTAAAAGGTAACTGCCCTGTATGAACTAAACCCACAACTATGACAATAATTTCGGCTTGTTCTTGACAACCAATGATTGAAAAGTTTTCAAAAACTGTAATAGACGTTAACCGTAACGTGTGTTTTAAAGAATTAGGGTTAAAATGAACAGAAAGACAATTGCACCAATAAATATTATCAATCATGTTAGTTTACACAAATGTTTACTATTTTGAATATAAAAATAGAAATTACCTTGTTGGCCATTATACTTACTTAATTTACAAGCACAGTCCGCATCTAAAACTTTACCGTCAGGGCCCTTTGGTCCTTGGTCTCCTTTTTGACCTATTTCTCCTAGTTGACCTAAAAAAGGAAAGCTATATGATATATTGATTTTTGTAATATATCAATATTTTCTGATGTAACAATGATACAATTCGAGAAGTTAACCATTATCTTTGGGGCTCACATTTTATTTTGATACCTTCAAAACTAAATAAAAAATCAAAATAAATCAAAATAAATCTAAAGCTAAATATACTGCGGGACAAGGTTAAACAAAGCTGTTTCAATTACAAAAATGCCAACAAAGCCAAAAAAAGAAGGTGAATGAGGGCATTATATAACTTATATTCTCTAAACGATTCAATTAATTGAAATAATGCGTGTAAGATATAATGGCTATTGCGTGTTTAACATATTTTATTTCAGATTTTGAATCTTTTAAATTACCTTTAAAACCTTTTGCGCCGGTCAAGCCTGGTGTTCCATTTAAACCTATATCACCGTTTGGTCCTCGTAAGCCCTGGCTTCAAGGTTCTCCCTTTAATCCCATTATGACAGGGTCGCCAATTTCCCCTTTCAAACCTTTTTCTCCGTTCATTCCAGGAAGTCCACGAAGACCCGGCAGTCCTCTCTGTCCTTTATCTCCTGGTGGACCCAGTGGTCCTTGGTAACCTAGATCTCCAACCAGTCCATTGAGACCAGGCAAACCCTTATCTCCCGGCATTCCTTCGTTTCCTTTAACGCCACTTAAGCCCTGTGGTCCTTCAGAAACAATTGTAATTTTAGTCTTAGCTAATAAATGTATACATTGATAAAAAAAAAAATTGTGTTATATTAAACTTTATATGTTCATATATAGTTCAACATATGTATATATGTAAATATAAACTACCGATACCAATTTTAATGCGCTAGATGTGCATTTACATAATTAATTTTTCGTCATTCATGGTCAAAGTCCCTATATTTGTTGGCAAAATTTATATAGATTTTTAGTGATATTCAATTATGTGTTGCTTGTTTTCACCTTTTCTTCTGCCTATATTTTACTGACTTTTATCTTGTTTTTTTTTTTAAATCTAATTTGTTCTGATGTTAAACTGTCTCTCATTTTGTTCATCTGTTTGTTAAAGTTCAACAATACAGTTTCTTTTTAAAAAAAATATTGTATACCACCAAAATATAAAGTTAACAAGTGGTTTTGTTTGATATGAAATGCTAGTTGTCGTTTGTTGCTGCAAATCATATTTGTTTTTCCTTCCATTATTTTGTACATTAATCAAGCTGTTAGTTTTCTCGTTTGAGAGTATTACATTGCCATTTAGGAGCCTTTTAAAGCTGACTTTGCACTTTAAATGGTTTACTTTTTAAGTTAAAATTTGGATGGAGAGTTGTCTCATTGGCACTCACACCACATCTTCCTATATCTATTTGCAGTATGGTTTGTTGTTCATTGTTGGAGGCCGTACAATTCTCTATAATTGTTAACTTTTATGTCAATTTGGTCTTTTCCGGATAAGTGTCACATTGGCAGTCATACCAAATCTTTTTATTTTCATTTAATTATTTTATTTGATAAATTCATGTCGTTTATCAAATGCTAATTCAAGATTAAGATATTGCGAAAGTGTGAGTTTTAAGGTGACTCAAATAAAATGTAAATACTTGAAATCGAAATAATGTCGGTAAACTTTTACCATGAAAAATTATTCATTTAACTGAAAGCGTAGTAATCACCTTTTGTTCCCTTTGCTCCAGGTTGTCCTTTGAGTCCTACAAAAGAAACGCATTAACTTAACGGTAAGGAGCACACATCACGCCTGTCTTACACAAACTGAAGATGTCGCCAAAATGATATGGACATTTGTAGACCTTTTTTTTTCAGAAGGCGTTACCCCCAAGGATGACTGGGGTATAGAAATATGGTCACTTGGTCTTCTCCCGACCGGAAGTAAAACGCTTGCCGAAGTGGGGCGTCCGTTTGGATGTGCGGGATGTATCAAGTTCGCAGTCACGTCCGGTCAGAAGGGGGACGTTTTGAGGGGACCATAGGTGGCCTGTTGCAAGGCTAAATTTCTGTCCCTATCCAATATACCCTCCTTTTCCGGTGGCAGTACAAATTTCCCCGTCCATCATCCCAGATGGCCTCTATTGTAACAACCTACCTATTGTATGTATTGTGAACTTGTTCTCGTCCTGAATATGCATGAAATATTTGCCATTGGACATTAAGCAACAAACAATTAATCAATCAATCAGAAGGCGTTAAAATGTTGTCATAAAAAATCAACTGAAAGAAGGCTAGCTTGAGGCGTATGAAAACGTTATATTATCGGCTTTGCGATTTCAACAAAACCATATATGATCATATTTCTATAACTATAGTTTACACTTTGAATGTCCTTTCAATTTAAAAATAACATGCTCATCAAATTTCTTAACAAGATTTAACTGATACTCACCTCGAGAACAAACAGTACCATTACTAGAAGTGCAATGTGTCTCTAGAATAGATTCCTGTTAATATATGCAGATGTACAAACTTTATTAACCATGTAACATCAGGTTTCCTTAATCTTCTATAGAAACACTAAATAAAACATAATGGTTCCTAAAGTTTGTACACATGAACGATGATGAGAAAAAATTGGATTGGCAAACTTACGGTGATGGTTATTTACTCATATGCAATAAAATGTTAAGCAGTATTTTGTTTTATAGACTTGATACAGCTGTCTTCATACTTTTTTTTTTTTTTTTTTTTTTTTGAAAACATAAATAAATTCTGTACAATGCTTTTAAGGTGCAAATATGTAAAAAAAAAAGAGACTAACAGTGGAAAATCAAAAGTGATTTTGCACCTTTTAACACGTTTTATAGCATTAAATACTATATGTTAAACTGCCTTATGATGCATTATAAGAAAGCACTATTGATGTCGTACCTGCATGGTCAGCAATTGTTGAAACATAGCGTGAAGGGAGGAGGAAGTCTGTCTTTTGTGTATATCCTTAACAACTCCCCTTTCAGGTTCCAAGACTTCAAGTATGTCTCCTACTATATTGGTGTTCTTAAGAAAAGCTATCATTTCTTTTGTCTGAAAATTAGTAATTATACTTAATATGTTTTCTACTTTTGTACTTCAATTCTGTCATATTTTCTAACAAAAGGGACTACTTATTGATTAAAACTGCACGACATATTTACCAATAAATGATTCCGTTTTTGTTGTCGAGCCTGCAACTTTTGTTGCAGAAAGCTCGACATAGGGATAGTGATCCGGCGGCGGCGACGGTGGTGTTAGCTAACTTTTTAAAGGCTTTATATTTTAGAAGGTGGAAGACCTGGATGCTTCATACTTTGTATATAGATGCCTCATGTTACGAAGTTTCCGTCAGTCACATGTCAACTTTCCTTGACCTCATTTTCATGGTTCAGTGACCACTTGAAAAAAAAAATCAGATTTTTTGTAATGTTGAATTCTCTCTTACTAGTATTATAAGTAATTATAGAATAATTATATTTGGTATGTGCGTACCTTGCAAGGTCCTCGTGCCCGTCAGACAGTTTTCACTTGACCTCGACCTCATTTCATGAATCTGTGAACAAGGTTGGTAAGTTTTGGTGTTCAAGTCCATATCTCAGATACTATAAGCAATAGGGCTAGTATATTCGGTGTATGGAAGGACTGTAAGGTGTACATGTCCAACTGGCAGGTGTCATCTGACCATGACCTCATTTTCATGGTTCAGTGGTTATAGTTAAGTTTTTGTGTTTTGGTCTATTTTTCTCATTCTTTATGCAATAGATCTACTATATTTGTTGTATGGAATATTTGTAAGGTGTACATGTCTAGCGGGCAGATGTAATCTGACCTTGACCTCATTTTCATGGTTGAGTAGTCAAAGCTAAGTTTTTGAGTTTTGGTCTTTTTATCTAATACTATATGCCATAGGTCAACTATATTTTGTGTATGGAAATATTTTATGATCTTTAAGTCAGTCGCGCAGGTGTTATTTGACCTCGACCTTATTTTCACAGTTCATTGCTCAGTGTTAATTTTTGTGTTTTGGTCTATTTTTCTCAAACTATAAGTAATAGGTCAACTATATTGTTGTATGAAAACATTGTTATCTGTACATGTCTGCCTGGCATGGTTCATCTGACCTTGACCTCATTTTCATGGTTCATTGGTCTTTGTTTAGTTATCTTGGTTAATGTTAAGTTAATGTGACAGTATTTTATAAAGCTTTGATTATACTTAGGACTATCAACATGATACCAATGATAAGAAAAGAAGGCGAGACATTTCAGTGTGTTCACGTTTGTTCCAGAGCTACATGGTTATATGGAGCTGCTTCACGAACCAAATTGAAGATAAAGAGATCGACTGGAGTATTCACAAAATATATATATATATTTATCGCTATTTTGTGCATTTTTCTTTTGATCTTTTTTTGTGATAATTTTCATATCATGCTTCTCGCTTGAGATGGAAAAATTATCACTAGAAACTAAGCAAGCACGTGGCGTTGCTATCGAAATTGACATGAAATTGACAATGTTGTCATAGGTAAAATAGCGATAAATAGATTATCATTGGTCATCTCAACTCGATTGCTTTTCTCACTTTCGCTGTACCAGCTCAAGCGAAAAAATCAATCTCGTTGAGATGATCAACGATAATCCGAAATATATATATATATTATATGAATGATTACTGTGGCATTCTAGTATGTCAGGCATTTGCTCGATGTTTGGTGCTGTGGTGCATGTTAATTTCTTTTATTTTATTTTCTTTAAACGTTATAACTTTTATTTCTCGTTATCACAATTTGCAAAGTCTAGACGATACTTCCTTTTTGCAAGGCTGGTATTTGGCGATCATGGCTTTCAGTTTTATCTCTTTTCATGGCAACGCTCTATGATAAACTATAGTTGGTGTAACCAAGGACGATGAAGTAATTCAATAATCGCGCATTGTGTGAATATAAATATGCATTTATTGGTCAGTATTTATTTCACATCTTGTGGGCCATGTTTTCCAAACATGCAATTTAAAAATGATATCTATATAAATGTATCATGTACATGCACGAAGTGCATGATGATATAATCTTACCTCAGACATTGTATACTCCGAACCACACCGTGTTTCTAGAGCTCGTAACTTTTCTGACTCGTATATGTTTGAGTGTGTAGGTTTTATAATATTGCCAAAGAGACAATATGATAAATAATGCCGTGTACAATGTAGTCAGACAAATAAGTATTGTACGAGATAAAGATGTGATCTCCATTTTGAAGTTCTTATCACTCAGACATGTCATGCTAGTTTAACAATGTGTGGAATTATCTTTACATGTATTCCTAATATAGCAAAACAAGTTAAACATTGGTCAAAGGTCCTTTGCGATAATCTAACTATGAATTTAAGTTATGAATTTTTATGATGTCATTTTCTTTCGCTCTTTAGTAGATTTTTTTTTTAAATAAACTACATTTTTGAAACAAAAACACTCAACATAATATTTAATGTTTTAAAGGGAAATTACGAAAGTGCTGTGATAAACTAACCGTAACGGGAATACATTTTTTTGTTATCCCAAAATAATACTTTTTGACACGGACAGTAACTACTAATTAATGTATTCTGATTGTCAAAAGACTGTAACGGTCAGTATAAAGATGCTAGTTAAATTATGTCGATCGATAATTATTTAACAAGTTTTTTTTTATCTTGATAACAAACATCGCCAACGTCGATAACAGGTCCAAACACTGCTCAATTTCATCCTTCAGTCAATTGGTAGAAAACTTTCTTCCAATTTGTTTTGGCTGCTTCAATGGTATGGAATGGTGGAGTTATTATATCGGAGCTTTACAGTATTGAGTTAATACATTTTATCATTTTTGTACACTGCTGTGCACCCACTTCCTGTTTGGAGATTTGAAATTTTGAATTTTTACTTACTGTAAAAGAGAAAAAATATTAGTCAAAATTGTATGTGCTTCTATGGAAGTTTAACATTTCTAATTAGGTCTTTCCACTTTTCTGTGGAAAGACCTATTGTTTTTCTTCTGATTATTTTTTTTTTTTTTTTTTTCTTCCGCCTAATTTTGTTCTTGCGATAAACATTTGTTTCGCAATATGTCGGTTAGATATTTGGTATATGATATCGAACAGTTTATGCGCTTTTGAAATTTACCATGCGTAAACGAATACTTTTCTTTGTAGGAGTTATCTCCCCAAACACTGTTTTCCTTGTTAGCGCATCTCCTTCGCAACCGTAAAAGATTATGACAAATTTATTTTACAAAATTGCTCGTTATATCCTTCGCATGATTTGTCCTATTTTGACCGAAGCGAAATGACCGCTCCATATGAGAGTTATTTCCCCTTATGCATCTGATATAAGTGATATGAATTTCTATCTTATAAATCATAAGTGATAGAGACCTAGGATCTTTTGATTTGAGGTCCTTGGTCCCAAAAAATGAAAATTAGGTCAAGGTCAAAGGTCAAGGCCATATTCTAATATTTGAATTTGGCTTATTTTCACTTATATCCAAAGACTGTATAAGATATCAACAAATTATTTTTACTAAATTGTTAGTTGCGACATGTCGTAAGATGTAAATTTTGATTGCAAGCGTACGTTGAATGTAAAAGGGAGTTTTCTCCCCTCTTGTATGTAAAAATACGCGTTTGGTGATATAACTCATTAACTAAATATAATTAAGACCTATGGTCTTTTGATTTGAGGTCCTTGGTTTATGACCTTGAAATTGATCTAAAGGTCATAGCTTAATTTGACGTTCTAGATTTTGACCTTTGCTTTTATTCTATATGTATACATGATAAAGATATACAACTTTTAGAAAAAGGTATCAAACCATTTAACCTTGAAAAAAACAACCGGAAGTGACCTTTTGTAAACCGGAAGTAGCTATTTTTTTGTACTTTATTAATATAAAAGTATATAGAACCAGATATTTTTGGAATCAGTATCAAGTAAATATTCAAATATAATCGGAAGTAACATTTTTCAAACCGGAAGTAACAAATTATCTCCCTTATTTAAAAAAAATGTATGGAAACAATATATTTTTGGAATCAGCTTACTAGGAGCTATCATTTGACGATTGAAATGACATTTTAAACTTAGTTTCACAACTTTTCATATCAAAATACATTGTTTTGATGGAAAGACCTTCAATTGTTCTCTGAACAATTGGTTTTTAATTTTTTATATATTTGTTTCAACTTGATTATCAGATCTACATATTTAGATTGTAAAGTAACAACGAGGGAACCCATTTTAACGGGTGAGCGCACCGAATGATTTCCAAAATGCTTGATATTGTGTCGTGCGGGTGATATTTTACAAAATGAATATTTGATAAAATTTTATATTCGATTAATCGGATCGGATTATATTTGTGTATTTTACAAGATTATTTTTTTTGAATGCAGAGTGACCGACCGTGCTATGGCTGTATGGCCAGTCAATGTAGTTAATAACTCCTATCTGTTGTTGTCTTATAGCTTTTTCACCAGCAAACCAGATAATGGTTTGTAAAGTTTTGATCAAACTGATCAAAGTTTGTTCATTCATTATTACCCCGGTGAAATGTCCGGGTCAAACTAATCTTATATCTGACTATGCGGTATGGGCTTTGCTCATTGTTGAAGGCCGTACAATGACCTATAGTTGTTAATGTTTGTGTCATTTTGGTCTTTTGTGGATATTAGTCTTATTGGCAATCATACCACATCTTCTTTTATTCGAGCCTTCGACTTTTGTCGAAAAAGCGAGACTAAGCGATACTACACTCCGTCGTCGTCGTCGGCGGCGGCGGCGTCCACAAATATTCACTCTATGGTTAAAGTTTTTGAAATTTAAATAACTTTCTTGAACTATACTGGATTACTTCTAAATGTGGACAGAAGCTTGTTTATGATCACAAGATAGTATCCAAAAGTTAATTTTGTAAAAATAAAATTCTATTTTTTCCCTATTTTACTTATAAATGGACTTAGTGTTTGTGTGGGGAAACATTACATTCACTCTGTGGTTACAGTTTTTAAAATGTTTATAACTTTCTTAAACTATCCTAGGTTTGTACCAAACATGGACAGAAGCTTGTTTATGATCAAAAGATATATACAGAAGTAAATTTTGTAAACAAATAAATCCGTTTTTTCCGTATTTTACTTATAAATGGAATTAGATTTCCTGCCAGGAAACAACACATTCACTCTGTGGTTAAATTTTAAAAAAAGTTAATAACTTTCTTATACTATTTTAATTTGTACCAAACTTAGATAGATGCTTGTTTATGATCAAAAGCTAGTATTTAGAAGGAAATTTTGTTAATATTTTTTACCTGTGTATCTGTATTTTACTTATAAATGGACTTAGTTTTTCTTCCAGTTAACATTACATACAATCTGCAGTTAAAGTTTTTAAACATTTATTAGAGTCATAAACAATCCTGGATTTTTACCAAACTTCGACAGAAGCTTCTTACAATCAAAAGATAGTATCAAGAAGAATATTTTTATTTTTCCCCCTCATTTTTGTTGAGCCTGTGATTTTCAGCAAAAGAAGGCGAGACATTGGGTTTCGCGGAACCTTAACAATTTTATATTAATTTTATATTAGCTGATTGAACGTATTTAACGTCACAGAAGTTGAACAGAGTGATTAGCACAGTGGAAACACCTCTATAATATGGAGCAGCGAGCATCAATAAAACGCAATAAAATAAATTTTGAATATTTATAGGCTGTGCGGGAGCTCAGTTGCTTACGATCTTTCCAATTTGTTACATCTTTTTACTAAAAAGACGATCAAAAGCAGTTGTTAAGCATATAACTGCGGATTTACTGTTCATATTTTGGTTTTGCCTTGTTTCTCAAAAACAGAATTATCCGATTTATAAATTACCCTGTTCACCTATATGTACATTGCGAGAAAAATATATATGTTCCAGACCGTTTGAGTATTTGGACCGTACGCCTACGGTCTGGACCGTATGCGTACTTTTTCAAAATACTCAAACGGTCCGACCGTACGCGTATGGTCGGACCGTATGGGTATACGTATACGGTCCGGACCGTACGCGTACGGTCAAAATACTCATATGGTCTGGAATATATATATTTATATATCTTCTCGTAACATAATTTATCTTCCGAAAGGCACCAAAATCAAATAGCATTCAATGCCTCTTATTTTAATTTGACTGTCGAACGCCGTATTGTGACCTATGGTTGTTTAAAATATCTGTGTCAGTTGGTCTTTTGTGAATATTGTCTCATTGGCAATCATACCACTTCTTATTTTCATATTGCCCAAGTTAGGCATCCAGAACCCTTGCAACAACATTTTGAGGGTTCCATATTTTTCTTTTGCAAGACACAACGTATGTTCTGATCCAATTACCCATAATATACACGTGGCAATTTTAAATAACCCGAACTTTATTCAGACATTTTTTTTAAGTAAATACTCAATAAACTTTCAAAAGTTTCCAAAAAGAAAATACTGAATATAAAGACTTTCGACATTTTTTCTCAGCAAAGCAATCAATATGTAGACTTAAAACAAAGATTTAAAAAAAACGCAATATCAATACTTCCGAGAGTTGTTTGCAGAAAAGCAAACAATAGTAAAACTTACGATAGCTTATCATTACAGCTATGTAACGTGTAACCAAGCGTTAATATCCCAAACGTCCGTTCCAGTCAGTACTTGGATCCAAGTTGTCCACAAACAATACGGTAATACTGAAAACTACGTTATACACAATGAACTAAAATATACACACTGACTCTTTGTCGAAATAAAGTAACAACGGACAATTATATATATACAAATATAATAGAATAAACCAGCCTGTCCTCAAGATGGGACGATGTGTCACTGATAGACAGTATGGCTGGTACAGCTTGTCCTCAGAATGGAACAGTCTGTCAATACAAGACAGAGCGGTCTGGTACAACTTGTCCTCCGAGTGGGACAACATGTCACTATCAGACAGTGCGGGCTGGAACAACTTGTCCTCCGAGTTGGACAACCTGTCACTTCCAGGCAGTGAGGGCTGGTACAGCCTGTCCTCCGAGTGGGACAGTCTGCCTTGTCAGTGCGTTCAACTTGTACGTTTACTTTGTACCCAGTACAAAGTGTCTCCTGAATATTAAAGCTCTCTTAGCGTCTTAATATTCCTAACGTACGCTCTGTTGACTGGTGACGGCTCATCGACAGCCAACCGACAGCCTCGAGTGCTGTTCCTTACTCTCTTATATACCCCAGGGCGACTATACTATTTACTTGATAGGGGTGTTCTCTAAATGTTCCCGATACCGAACACAAGAGTACCTCTCAAACAACCCCTATACCGATGGACCCAACCACTGAAACTCCCGCCAAACGTCTAAATCTGTTTAACTCTTTCTCAAGCGTAAACCATGCATTGATACACCAAGATTCTACTTGATTATAACCTTAACGACCAATAAACATTACATAACCCACGCCTCAATCTACATGCGTCCCGCATGATACATTTAAAATTACAAAATTTAATTCACAATATTTATACATGATCCGAAATTTACTTATTTACATTATCAGCCATACAAGTTGGTCTCACACTATCGTGACGACCATTATCCTCTAATCTCCACGAGACATGTTTCCTTTTCATTGGGCGTTTTCTCCTAGTACGCTGATTGCAACCAGCAACATACATCCTAACGTCGGATTGCAAACCAGGCCAATAGAAAGACTGACATATTTTCTCTATAGTTGTATGTATACCTAGGTGACCGGCACAATTTGTCTCATGACAGCATTGTAAAACTTGTTTACGCTCAGACATTGGAATTACCGCTTGTAATTTCACAACGTTCAGTTCACGGTCCATGTGGCGTCTAACTACTACATCACGATGGACTTCTAAACAACCAAACTGACTCCATAATGACCTTAGAGAATATCCCTTACTTGATACCTCATCGTACTGTGGCCTTTGACCAGCTGTCAACCACCGCTTAACACATTAAAGGTCCGAGTCATTCGATTGTAACTCATTCAAAGTCAAGTCTTTACCTATGTCTGGCATCTTACTTGTAACTATATTCGCCTGATTTTGTTCTCTCTTAGAACAATTACGGTCCGTTTTTGACTCTCTGTCTGATGTTAACCGACATTGTTTTCTCTGAACATTAGCATTTTTATTGTGAGTACCTTGAACACATAGGGGGACATTAACGTTATCGATGTGTAATACGTTAGCAGACACGTCAATCAGACACTTATTTTTCTTCATAAAGTCCAAACCTAGAATACCATCGCCTTGTAGGTCAGTTACAATGGCCTCTGATATAAACTTCTCTTTACCAACATCAAGTGTAAAACTACCCTTTCCCTTAAGGCTCAAATATTTATCACAAACGGACTTAATCTGGGACTTATTTTCAATTAAATGTGGCCTACACAAGTCTGGAATTAAATCATACACTCTTGTAGAAACTACAGTAAGTGTAGCTCCAGTATCAACCACAAATTTGACTGGTACACCTTGAATGCTCAGCTCAACAAACATTCCTGCATTCTCTGATGATGAAACAACAACAGCGCCTTTGTTATTGTTTGAAGACTTAACTTCAGACTTCAGTGTATTAACTGTACCGTCTGTAAATGTTCCGTTGTTGTCTGTTTTCCGAGAACTTTGCTTTTGATTATTATAAGACAATTTCTTGCGAAATGCCCTATTTCTCCACAACTAAAACAGGGACCACACCTTTTTCCTTTACTTTGTGTGTTATTTATTTTCCCCCTTTGTTGGAACTTTCCTTGGGACTTTAAATCTCTCATTTCTTTTGTTAAGGATTGTAAACTATTTTCAATCGTCTGCATGTATGCCGTTATTTGTCCCATATAAACAGCCGTGTCAGGACTATCAGGTGTGTCTGTCCGTTCGTCACTAGTAGTATGTTGTAAATGGCCTATACTGTTCAGTGTTTTGCTCTCAGCCGTGTTATACGCTTCAAGCTCAACTGCCAACCGTATAGCATCGTTAAGACCTTTTGGACGGGACTGTTTAATTCTCAGTCTCATTTCGGAGTCTACTAGTGCATCTATAAACTGTTCTTTGGCGAGCGTGTCCCTTAATTCTAACGGAGCAGTCGGGTAGGCCAGATTAGACAGTCTTCGAACTGACTGGCCTAACCCCGGCAAAGTCTCGCTTGCTTTTTGTCGACATTCTTTGAATTGAACACGATACAATTCAGTTTGACAAGATGGAGCAAAGCGTTCCTCTAGTGCATATACTAGGTCTGAAAATATTTGTCTCTTTTCCTTTGGTAAATCACCAAGGACTGCTGGAGCCTGTCCAACCAGTGACACGGCCAAGTACAAACCTTTCTGATGTTCTGACCACATATTGACTAGGGTACACATCTCAAAGTGTGCTAAGTAGTCGATTCAAGAAGTATTGCCATCATATTTTTCAGGTTTGATTTTAACATTGTTTAAACCAGAGCAAACAGTATGAGCAGTACTTTGATTTTTCGTTAATTCTTGCTTATGATTGAAATATCTATCTTTATTTTCAACAACCTTCGGACGTACATCCTGATCTTTATGTTTAGATGATATCAAACCTTGTCCATGTTGTATTGTGCTTTCACTAAGCGACTGTATTTGCCTTCTAATTTCAGCAATCTAATCGTCAATATTTAACATATTTATTGCTATACAGTGTTATCAAAATAAAACAATTTTTATTAAGTAATAAACTCGTGTTTCAACTCAGCCGTAACTTATAACTTTTTCTCACGGTTGATTCACTTTAATCTTTAAAGTAAACATTGATGTTAACTGACAATAATTAAATGACGATCAATCAATCAAAAAGTATTTGATAGACAACTTGAATCCCAACCGCTAGCCACCAAATATGTAACGTGTTACCAAGCGTTAATATCCCAAACGTCCGTTCCAGTCAGTACTTGGATCCAAGTTGTCCACAAACAATACGGTAATACTGAAAACTACGTTATACACAATGAACTAAAATATACTCACTGACTCTTTGTCGAAATAAAGTAACAACGGACAATTATATATATACAAATATAATAGAATAAACCAGCCTGTCCTCAAGATGGGACGATGTGTCACTGATAGATAGTATGGCTGGTACAGCTTGTCCTCAGAATGGAACAGTCTGTCAATACAAGACAGAGCGGTCTGGTACAACTTGTCCTCCGAGTGGGACAACCTGTCACTATCAGACAGTGCGGGCTGAAACAACTTGTCCTCCGAGTGGGACAACCTGTCACTACCAGGCAGTGAGGGCTGGTACAGCCTGTCCTCCGAGTGGGACAGCCTGCCTTGTCAGTCCGTTCAACTTGTACGTTTACTTTGTACCCGGTACAAAGTGTCTCCTGAATATTAAAGCTCTCTTAGCGTCTTAATATTCCTAACGTACGCTCTGTTGACTGGTGACGGCTCATCGACAGCCAACCGACAGCCTCGAGTGCCGTTCCCCACTCTCTTATATACCCATGGCGACTATACTATTTACTTGATAGGGGTGTTCTCTAAATGTTCCCGATACTGAACACAAGAGTACCTCTCAAACAACCCCCATACCGATGGACCCAACCACTGAAACTCCCGCCAAACGTCTAAATCTGTTTAACTCTTTCTCAAGCGTAAACCATGCATTGATACACCAAGATTCTACTTGATTATAACCTTAACGACCAATAAAAATTACAGCTATAAATATAAAAATAAGAAATGAAGTTTGCTATTCGTTGTATTTCCCTTTTGGACGAATTAATTTTTCTACGTACTTTTATATCCCTAACTTGTTTCTGTTAATCTGAATAACAAAAAGCCGCTTTTGACGCATTCATTTTTGGAATTCTATAAAAGTCGATAACGCTCCTGGTCACCGAGTCAATTTTGTACTTAGAAGTGAGTGCTCCGGTTCTTACATATATCTTATAAAAGACAGAGAGACGAAACATATCAAAGGTACATTCAATCTTGATAATGGAAAATACATAGACAAACAACAGTACACAAAACACAATGTAACTCGTTATCTTTCAATGTCCGTCAGTTATAAACGTTATCGTTCAATGTGTTTTTACAAATTCAAAATTAGGTACAAACAAATGAAGTTAACAGCTCTCTTAGTCAAACTTGGCCATTGATAAATTTGGGTTATCTCTTTAACGGTCCATTTAGATAAATATATCATTACGACTACTAGTACTGCAACTGACATCGAAAAAGACGCTTAGTTAACGAGTTTAATGGTCCGGAATAACACACGGCTGCAAATTGTTTTAAATGACATAATACTATCTATATTTTAATTTCTGTCGGGTCGTAAAAAGTTTTTATGGTCACATTTTGTATTTTATCCCTTAAATGGGGGTACCCTCAATTTACGGTTTTGGGTAGTTACCTTAAAATCCAAAAAACATTTTGGTTAAATTTACCGCTATTTTCGTAAATATTTTATATGCACATATCATCAATGATCATCGTAAGGATAAAGACATAAATATAATACCATCTCCAAGTAAAACTTTCAAACTTAAAGTTGGCTGTTTTTTTAGATAGAAATTTTCTTTGAAAACGAGAAAACATATGATTCAAAAACAGTATTTGACGTTTGAGAGGAAACATATTATTGCGATACTGCATGCAGATTTTGTTTGGCAAATTGCAAACAATTTTGTCAAAAACATAAAAATAAAAACATCATTTGTACCTTTTTTAATTACGGAAATTTCCTATCCGTCAATCAGCTCCACCATTTATTTTTTCCTTCACAATCAATTTGGTAGTTTCGATGTCATTCTGTAGATTTTGTAGGAGAAGTTAATTTATTTATGAGTGATTTGAATATATATAGTAGTTCTTCTGTGTATTTTCTGTAAATAAGTTATATTTTTGTTAATAAAATTTTGCCCTTATATAATAGTTAACCAAATCCTTCGAATAAGAGTTTTTTCCGGATAATGACAATAGTTGATATTGTGTGAAAATACATTGTATGTCAATGTTTAACCTTAGAGCAATTAATATGCCTGCAAGTGATTACTCATTTATCCATGCATAACCAAGTACTATCGAAGTTTCGCAGAAATTTGCTGTGAGACAAGGTGATGCTAAAACCAACTTCTCTTTATATTCTTTCCTTGGGCGAATCATCAGTGATGATATGAGACTTGCACCAGAAGGCAATTTGGTGCGTCTTTAGATTGATTGATGATTGTTTGTTGATTAACGTCCAGTGGGAAATATGTCATGCATGTTCAGGACGAGAACAAGTTAACAATAAAAACAATAGGTAGGTTTTGTCATAATAGAGGCCATTCGGGATATGATGGTCGGGAAAATTTAAACTGCCACTGGAAAATTATGGTATATTTGATTGGGACAGAAACTTTCCATTGCAACAGGCCACACATTGACTCCTCAAAGAACTGTTACAGGGTTTTTTAACGTGCAAAGAACGTGGCACTCCCTTTACATGGGGCATCGGATTTAACGTCCCCCTTCTGACCGGACGTGACTGCGAAGTCGATACATCCCGCACAGCCAAACGGACGCCGTTTTACTGCCGGTCAGGAGAAGACCACGTGACCCTCATTTCGTTTCCCAAGTTGCCCTTGCGGAACTTTAAAATAGAAACACCAGAAATCCTTATATGTGATCAAACTGATCGACATGTATCCTCACAACCTGACACTTTTATACGATCTCGCGTTCAGTTTCTTCCTTGTAGTTTGGATATGAAAACAGATTTTTGTGAAAAAACCTTTAAAAAAAAACCAGAAAAGTACACAAAACTGAGTCCTCTAAACGTGTTGACAGTATTTTAAGTTGTGCTTATTAATGTGATTACTCATTGATCCATGCATAACCAAGTTCTTGTTGAAAAGAGGGACGAAAGACACCAAAGGGACAGTCAAACTCGTAAATCTAAAACAAACTGACAACGCCATGGCTAAAAATGAAAAAGACAAACAGAAAAACAATAGTACACATGACACAACATAGAAAACTAAAGAATAAACAACACGAACCCCACCAAAAACTAGGGGTGATCTCAGGTGCTCCGGAAGGGTAAGCAGATCCTGCTCCACATGCGGCACCCGTCGTGTTGCTTATGTGATTTCAAATCCGGTAAATAGTCTAATTCGGTAGGTCAAATTCATGAAAGGGAAGGGGATTGTAGTTACGACGTAAGGAACATATCCGATATCATTTGTGAAACGGTTATTCCATAACGGTCAACCAACTCGTGATGGCGTCCGTAAAATTTACGAAGGGATGATTTCAACTTCACCATTTGGAACTCTTGGTTTAATAGCTTCCTTGTGAGCAGTAACCCTCTATCAAGAAAATCATGATAGGAAATGCAAGCACGGGAATATCGTATCAATTGGGAGATATATACCCCGTATGCAGGTGCTGCTGGAATGTTTCTACTTAGAAATGGAAAGTTCACAATTGGAAAGCTGAAATCATCTCTTTTGTCGTAAAGTTTTGTCTTCAACCGACCCTCATTGTCAAGTTCTAGATGTAAGTCAAGATATGAAGCCGACTTAACTGTATCTGTAGTATCCTTTATCTCCAATTCGATGGGATAGATGCGATCCACATAGTCACCAAATTTTGAATTGTTTAGTGAAAGAACGTCATCTATATAGCGGAAAGTAGAGTTAAAGGATATTGCTAACTTCTTATCTTTCTTCCTAAGAAGTTCCTGCATGAAGTCAGCCTCATAATAATAAAGAAACAAGTCAGCAAGTAGAGGGGCACAGTTTGTTCCTATTGGGATGCCGTTGAAATCAACACTTGTGCAATTAAGTAAAACAGTTACTGAAAAATTAGAATTTGAACTTGCTGTCAGTTCATAAATAACGATTGTTATTGATGTGATTTGTTCTTCCATAAAATTATGACACCTCACAATTCGGACACAGTGGGGCCAAGGGATATGAAATATAGAGTTTAGCTCTGTACTCAATATAGGGGATGCCATATCTGCTGCAGGAAAATTGAAGTCTATGTTAAGACTATCAGAATTACAACAAGGTGTGTCTGAAAATATCAAGGATACGTTAACAGAAGAACAAGTACTTCACCCTGCCACCAGTGCTCTTATGAGCTATGTCCTCGTTTTGGTATTTCTATTGAAATGATGCCCGCATAGCATTTTAATTGATATAGGAAGATGTGGTATGAGTGCCAATGATACAACACACCATCCCAGTCACAATTTATGAAAGTAAGCCATTATAGGTCACGGTCTGGTCTTCAACACGGAGCCTAGGCTCAAAAATTCATTTGTTAGTTATTGATGAAAAATAGCACAATGGCGCCTCTTAACCATATATTGTCCCTAAAGATAACAAAAAATCGTAAATGATTAGCTATTACAAAATCAATCGTTTCTGTAGCAACATTCGCCCCATTACATTTGGGATTGGCAGTGCAGATATATCATGCATATGCATATGGAAATATGGGTCACGAACATTGATAGAAACTTTGTATTCACATTGCTTTTGTGTTTCCTATGCAAAGGTAGGACTATATCTGACGAGTTTGACCGAACCATGACGGTATTTACGCTCCAGATAGCATTTGCACTCAAAAAATGTGTTTGCTTTGAACAAACTCTGTCCTGCGCCGATCTTGTTCTTATAAAAAGGGGAAGTGTCTTGTAATGCTAATACGCGTACTGAATCCGCAAATTATGACTAATAGATTGATTCATTTCCCTATTTAATGAACATTTGAGCTATTGTGTGTCGCTTTTAAACGTTATATAAGGATCATGACTGATTTTGAATACAACATTAGAAAATTGGCATTGAATTGTATAATTTTTAATCCTTCCCTTAAAAAAATTGATGAGTTAACTTTTTTACCGGGATTATCAGACTAAAAAAGACTTTGTTTTACACTCATTTTTTGTAAACCTCGCATTCGCCTCGGGTGGCTATAGTATATTTTGTGTTATAACTGCTCTGTCCAGACATTGCAAATACACAATATGTATTTATCTATAACTAGATACTTATTTCCACAAAATAAACAACCTTTACGATGCAAAATTAAAAACACTGTTTCAGCGCTTTAATTTAGTTTTTTTCAAAGTTAAAAAAAATATGGAAATAATTTGATAAACTGGTGTTTTATAGTTTAGAAAATAATTCTGTAATATACTATAGTGAAACACTATACACAATATGAAAGTTATGGATGTGAAAAGGTCAAGGCCACTTATTTTGTTTTGCTATGCCTAAATGGAAAAAAATCAGAAGGTTCCAAATCAACGACATTTTGTAATGGCAGCTCTTCATATAAATAGTCAAATTTGTCGTTTTAACATCGTTTATATCATATGCTTATGATTGAATCGTTTTTGTAGCATTATATGGAATAAATATCAAAATATTTCTCCTTTTTGTCCTTGTGGTTGAAATATTGATATTTTTAGGTCTGACCTTTGACCTCAATTTTACAAAATTGTGACCACTCTGGATTTTTACGACCCAACTTTTCTTATTGTGCACGTTTTCTTCTTTCCATAGATTATACAACCTAGCTTTATAAATTTGGGTTCGTGTGTTTTTGATGAAGGTAAATCCAACAAATAACATTTGTCACACCATGTATGGTTAGGTTATGTAAACTGTTGAATTTGTTAAGGGTGTTGTGAAATTCGTTTTTACATGTTCAACTTTCTAACAAGTTTTAATATGTAATATGTAATAGAAAGTGGTTATGGTGGCTCGAGTGATTAAACATAGTTTGGAAGGGAATTGAACCCATTTCTCAGGGAATGGTCCCGAATAATATGTAATATTTAAGTTAATATAAAAATATCAAATGTTTAATTTATTTATTAAATTTAATTAAAACATTCTATTTAAAATATAAAGAGGTGTATGCAAGGCATGACAATCACAACTTGTATCATACATCATTTTATCAAAACACTCTATTTTTGATATTCATGTTTTATACCATTAAATTGTATGTGTTTTTATTTCCAAATTGAAAAACAATATGGAATATACTTTCTATTCCAATAAATGACATAATGTATCCTTTTAATAAAACAATATGAGGCAATTAATAGTCTAATAAAAAAAAATACGCATACATATACAAGGCACTGAAATCGGAACTACAATTACCTAAACACTTTTTTAAAAAGCTATTTGAATCAAGAGTCTTTCTCTTTCAATCCTTTTATATAATCTGTTTATCAATTTGTCGTTTTGGATGCAAAATATTGCTTGGTCTAATGTATAGCTCGACGTTACCTATTGTGGAGATGTTTCAAATGATGTGTAATCTAGAAGAACTCATTATGTATTCCATACAATGGAATTTGTAACAAAATAAAAAAAGAGTTTGATATCAGAAATGTTTGTTTTTATTGATTTCCTTACTCTGTTAGTTACTTGAATCCTTAATACTGTCATTAAGGCTTTGGTTTTTTTTGCCAGCATCAATTCAACATTGAACCCATTAAATGAATGAAAATGTATTATAAAACTGCCCAAGGGACATCTATAAAAGAGAGAACACAGGACATCAATTCAAAAGGACCCAAGAAAAACCAAGAATTACCTCATTTAATCATTTCAACAGTTAATTTCGAAATTTTCAGTTGCTACTTGAATTTTGTGGATATTGTCTTTCAATCGCATAAATGAATCTCGTTTCTGTTTGATAGATTTATGTTCTTCCAGAAGTTTTGTGTTCGTTTTGCGCAGACTTTCTATTACTTTCGGTAACGATTCGTCGAAAACACGGACAATGATTTTACCATATTCTACACCAAATGATTTTTCGAAACTTGCCTTTAATTCAGACATTGATATCTTTGTGAGGCACTCGTCATATATATCATTGGCCTTTTGGCGACGACCTTCCGCACCAATAACCCAACCCCACGCCAAAAATATAGGAGCAAACACCAATGCAAAAACAAAAGTAAATACTATTGAAAAAGGTAAAAAGAGAAGACCAAGACCAAGTCCAATTAGAGCAGCGCCACTTGGACTGTTGTCGACTGTTGTATTTATTCCTGTCATCTCAATCTCAATTTCTTTCAGTTTAGACTCTATATCTTGGACAAGTGATCGTATTTTTGCGTCTGCATCTTCAATAACAGATTTTACTTCCTGTCAATCGCACCATTTCTGTATTCCAGTCTTAACTCGTGATGGCACTTCTTCCGTAAGTGATGTATATGAGACTTCAGATATTCTTGTTGCTCCAGGAGGATTCAAGATGTGCTCCCGTCCACGACTTGAGTGAAGGTATGCATAAAGTTTCTCTGCTAGGTCAAAATGATTTCAGTTTTGTAGTTTTCCAATTCTGTTCTTGACTGCAACATACAAAATTTACATAGAAACTTTTATCGTGAACCCGTTGATTTACTTTCTCTTTTCTTAATTTCAAGACTAGTAAACATGAATTATATAAACAAAGAGTTAAAAATACCAATTTCAGTGAGTTTGACAATTCCATTTTGGGTCAAATCAGAGAATTAAAATTCCAAGGTTAAATACGTAAAATTGCTACTTTGTGTAGATTTTGGTTTAACTGTTTCGGTCTACATGTATAATTATTTGAAGGCCATAATTTGACGAAATTGCGCATTCTAACATGACGTCCTTCATACTCTTTGAGTACACATGCGTAGTAAAATATTAATATATTGCTTGGGCTATTCCGATCGTACTCCCACGTCATATGTTTTTTTTTATATCATAAATGAGCTTCCAAACGTCATAACACGATGACGTAGGAATATAAGAAAACGTAAACAGACGAGGTTCAAATGTGTTATAAGCCATATTTATTTATACATTTAAGACATATAAAATAGATTACCATTTAAATTCACCCAAAGCTATCTTAATCCGGTATAGTAAATATTTAAAGCATGTCACTAATTTAGTTTGATCCGTTTGTATACGCCAATTTAATAGTGCGTTTATTCATGGGAACGGTGAATATTTGCCCCCACCTAGAGCGCTTCGATCCAACAAAATTGCCGTAATTGTCCTATTAGAATCGAAATATTTCATGGGGGCATGAATGTATGTTGATTTTACCACGGGGTTTTTCTTTATGTCGATATTTTCCCCCTCGTTCAGGGTAAAATATTTTGCATAAAGGGCAATCCGTGGTAAAATCCCGATTTTTTCATTATTTCTTAATTAAACTTGTTTTTCAATAGACACCATTGGATTTAACCCTATATACTCGCAACACAATGTGTATTATGATATGAGCGTCACTGATGAGTCTTATGTAGACGAAACACGCGTCTGGCGTACTAGATTATAAACCTGGTACCTTTGATAACTATTTACACCACTGGGTCGATGCCACTGCTGGTGGACGTTTCGTCTCCGAGGGTATCACCAGCCAAATTGTCAACATTTCCGTGTTGACATGAATATCAATAATGTGGTCATTTTTATAGATTTCCTGTTTACAAAACTTTGAATTTTTCGAAAAACTAAGGATTTTCTTATCCATGGCATAGATTACCTTAGCCGTATTTGGAATTTTGGATCCTCAATGCTCTTCAACCTTGTACTTTTTTGGCTTTATAAATATAGCGTCACTGATGAGTCTTATGTAGACGAAACGCGCGTCTGGCGTACTTAATCATAATCCTGGTACCTTTGATAACTATGATACGTATACCAGAGTGGTTTAGGTTCATTAAAACTAAGCCAATGGACAAATTGTTATTTCCGTACATACATGTTTAGTCTCATGAGATAAAATTGTTAAAAATTAATATAAAGTGTGTTACGTACTTGGTTGCATTTTAATTCCAAATCTCGAATCTTAGCATTACTTTCACCTATGATGCGCTGTTGTTCTTCTTCTGATCTTTCCAATAGTTTTAACCTTGCAAGTGAACCCCTCTCTGCATTCCGAATGAAATCTTTTAAAAATCTATAAAAAAGTTATTATTTTACACCTTTACTCCAAGTGTGCAATTTAAAAAAAATGCAACTCATTTCAAGTTTAACGTCTTTTAAATAGTCCAAGCGTAATCAAAATTCTACAGTTGCATTACCTTTCGGAATGACTTGGACAATTTACTTCTTGAACAGACAAACTTACATGATTCATAAACGATTGTACAGACCTTTCCCAACCATTGTACACACAATAAATGCTTTGAGGAACTTGTGTTGTCTAAAAATCCCTATAAACACATTTTTAGCTCACCTGGCCCGAAGTGAGATTTTCAAACACTTTGCGTCCGTCGTCCGTCGTCCGTCGTCGTTAACCTTTACAAAAATCTTCTCCTCTGAAACTACTTGTCCAAATTGAACCAAACTTGGCCACAACCATCATTGGAGTATCTAGTTTAAAAATGTGTTCAGTGACTTGGCTAACCAACCAAGATGCCCGTCATGGCTAAAAATAGAACATAGGGGTAAAAATGCAGTTTTTGGCTTATTACTCAAAAACCAAAGCATTTAGAGCAAATCATGGGGTGAAAGTGTTCATCAGGTCAAGATCTATCTGCATGAAATTTTCAGATGAATCGGACAACCTGGTGTTTGGTTGCTGGCCTTGTATTGGTAATTTTCAGGAAATTTTGCTGTTTTTGGTTATTATCTTGAATATTATTATAGATAGAGATAAACTGTAAACAGTAATAATGTTCAGCAAAGTAAGATTTACAAACAAGTCAAAAAAATGGTCAATTGACCCCCTAAGGAGTTATTGTCCTTTATAGTCAATTTTAAACAATTTTCATAAAATTTGTAAATTTTTGCTAACATTTTCATCTGAAACTACTGGACCAAGTTCATTATAGATAGAGATAATTGTAAGCAGCAAGAATTTTCAGTAAAGTAAGATGAACAAACACATCACCGTCACCAAAACACAATTTGTCATGCATTCATCTGCTTCCTTTGTTTAATATTCACATAGAACAAGGTGAGCGACACAGGCTCTTTAGAGCCTCTAGTTTTACCTCGTGACATTTGAATTTTGTTTAACAAAAATAATTCCAAATATATCAGGAATGCTATAATTTGTCATCCGCATAACCAAACAATTTGAAATGTATGCAACTAACCTGTAATAAAATTCCACTCTTTTGTTTTCATTTTTGTCTATCGTTTCCTTTAAAACGATTTCGAATCGTTTGTATTCCTCAGTAAAAAAGCTATCAATCTTTTTTTCTACCTAAAGTAAGTAAATCAAAGAAATATATTTAACCACAACAGTTATACATTGTGAATATATTATAAACTAAAATGTGATTTCTTACTCTCCTTTTGTTTGCTCCAATCAAATCATAAACAGATAACCACTTTATATTTTAACCAACGTGAATATCTTAAATAAAGGTTACAGTAGTATATAGCATTTCGATAGTCATAAATTTATTAAAAGAAAACAAACTTAAACCGAGGGAACTATAAAAGGAAAACAAAGAAATAAAAGAAACACTGAAATGAACAAAAAACAAAACACAATGCAACACACACAGTAAAGAACTATAAGATAACAACTGCCGTTTGCCTGACTTTGTACAGGACGTTTTAAGAAAAAAGATATAGAATTAAACCTGGTTTTAAAGCTAGCCAAACCTCTCATTTGTATGACAGTCACATCAAATTCCTGTATATTGGTGATGATTAAAACACGGTTTAATATGAATTTGTCTTTTACTCTGATCTTAATCATTATGAAGTTTATGTTTTTGGTTATTGCATTGATTTGCTTAACATAACAATCAATATTGATTAACAAAAAAAAAACATGACAAGTTTTTGAATCTTTTTGTCGCTATCCAACTATAACTTTATGATAGTGGTTCAACCCAATAACACACGTATACTATGTCGGAGCAATATTAAGGTCTTTTCAAATAAGAAATAGTGGGAAAAAAACCAAGCTGTTTGAAAATGTTAATAACGTTTGCAACAGAAAACAATAATTGCTGTGAATTCTTTTATTTTCGTGGGTACCAATTTTCTTAGAATAAGAAAAAATTACATGTTGCACATTTAGTCTCGTGGTTCACCGTTACCTTCAAAATCTAGGAAAATTGGTATCCAACGAATAATAATGAATTCACAGTAATGCATTATTCTTACTCTCTAACTTTAAATTGTGATAAGTTTATTAATGAATATCATATTTAATAGGTTATAATAAATTGCTCTAAACTGCTTCATTTCAATCTTTTTTGTTAATAACGGCATATCGGTTTAGTCTACATTTTTTTGGCCTAGTAATAGTGAAAGATTAATTGAGATATTAATAATTCGGTTTTCTTCTATGTTCTTAAATCGACCTCAGTAATACTTGCACAGGAAGAAAAAAAATCACCTGTTTTAAGCTGATGCGGAACACGTTCTCCAAATTAAACCACCCCAGTCGTTGCTCAATTTTTGTTGAATGAGATTCCATGTTTGTGTATGCTGATCCTCTTTATCGCTTCCACTATCTGCGTCGTCATCAGATGAGGCTTCATCGTTATCAATGATATCCCACTGATTTGTCAGAAACATAACCTCTCTAGGATCGAAGCAAGGCATTTTCTCTCTGTTGCTCATGATCGTTTGTAAAATTTTGGAAAGCTGAAAATAATATATGAAATAAGGCAACATGTTATTCACCGATATTTATATCTCATTGCTCGATTCATAAGACAAATCAGGATGGCAATACAAAACCTAGGGAATTGTAGAATTTTAAAAAAGAGCGAGATTAACGCGCCTTACTATGCACGCATTACACTCCATGCTTTTCCTGGCATCTATGATGAGTTTATTTAGAACCACTAGGTCGATGCCACTGCTGGTGGAGATTATATCCCCGAGGGTATCGCCAGCCCAGAAGTCAGCACTTTTAGTGCTGACATGAATTATCATTGATATGGTTATATTTATAAATCAACTGTTAACAAATTTTGATTTTTTTGAAACACTAAGGCTTTTCTACCTCAGGCATAGATTACCTTAGCTTGCTTTGGCAAAACTTTTGAGAATTTTGGTCCTCAATGCTATCAACTTTGTACTTCATTCTGCCTTTTTAACTTTTTTGGATTTGAGCGTCACTGGTATGTCTTTTGTAGACGAAACGAGCGTCTGGCGTATATACAAAATTTAGTCCTGGTATCTATGATGTGTTTCACACACAGTCAACATGTCACTTTCATGAATTTGATGCAATAGGTAAACTTACTTAATAGTTTTTAAAGTCCCTTGACTTCCAAAACATTTTGTAAGTGAGTTAAAACACAAAGATACATATTGATGCCGTAAACAGAATGAATAGACTATATAAAATAGGAGTTTTAACAAAAGTATGACATTCTCTTTGTAGACTAAATCACTAATAATTATATTTTTTCTCTCGGTAAGTCTGCATTTGATTTTTAAACTTTGCAACAATGATCGGCAAATTAGATATGAAACCTTTTTTATATAGATGAATAAAGACAACATGGACAATATAAAAGCTTTGAATCAGCTTTAAACTCAGAAACTTTCATATTAACACATAATTTGCACAGAAGATAAGAAATATAGTAGATTCGTTGTTAAAAGTATACAATTTCTTGAGTCAGTTTATTTCTTCATGACACATAATTATAACGTATTCTGACTTTTTGAACCGATATAAGACGCTGAATAACAATTAAGAATATCGATATATATCCTGCTGTTGATTTGTAGGACAAATAAAATTTATAAATTTGTATTTAATTCAAATGGAGTCATATTTTAGATAGACAAGCAGAAGTGAAACAATTACATAATATACATGCTTATTTGTTTTACAGTGATTGATTTTCTCGCACTTATAATCAATGATGCGTATGACTTACCTTAAACAGATTTTAAAATCTGTAACAAAAAAAGCGTCATTTAAACCATTCTTATTAGTAAATATTCAAATGAGAAAAATAATATCTGAATAATCTAGGTACTGCTCCCTTTTAACAAGCAAGCTTGACAACATATAACAGTTATTTTTAAATTTGGATTATGTTAAAATACTCAGCATTCCGTGTAGCAAAAAAAGATACCATGGATGGTTTTGAAACTTAGAAATTTACCCTTTCTTCGTGTATTCCACTGGCATTTTTCGCATTAACAATAAATACAAATGACACTGCATGAGGCAGAAAATCTAGCAGAATATTGTCAAGTCTTGAATTTTCTCCAATTCCAGGTGTGTCCACAATGATAACATTTCCCTAAAGAAAAAAGGCATATACAACAAAATGATAGTTGAACACCGTGTGAAAACATGATTTAGTGTTCGGAGATTATTTAAGTTGATATCATATTCACGAAGTACAATACACTTGCTTTTTTTGGTCTTAAAATGATAAAAAAATTATCCAAGGCTAATTATACCTTTATCCCATGTGATGACTGATGTTTCTTTATTTGACTATTTTATTTATTACGTCTGTTAAGTTCACGTATCGTTGTTGATATAATGGAATTTGATTAGACTGCCGTACAAAGTGAGAGGTAAAGCGCTATCAAACCAGGTTCAATCCACCATTTTCTATATTTGAATACGACAGTTGTTATCCATTCGTTTTTTTATGTGTTTTGTCATTTGATTTTGCCATGTAAATAAAGGACTTTCCGATTTTATTTTCCTCGGAGTTCAGTATTTTTGTGATTTTACTTTTCACGTTCTTCATTTTCTTGCTGAATTGCATTGGCAGGAGAGGCATATTTTTCGCCAAAAAACCCACATCAATTGTTTTAAATAAATTCGGAACAAATATAGTTATAATTTAAAACGTGAGGATAGTTGAGATATTTAAAAGATATGATTTAACTATCGAAAGTGGAGCAATATCATTACATGTGATTTTTGATGGAATAATCTGTTTCTCCTGTGATTGTTAGACGGTTTAGACAAAGTAACATGTTTCTTTTCCAATGATCAGCAAACACTTTTGTGTTTTTTCTGTGTAAAGTCATCAGGCATGGTCGCCTTTTTTCGTGATGCCACAATAGGAAATTTTGAGAATTGAGTTCCATAGGACCATACTTAATTAATCATGTTGATCAAAAATAACCAACCGATCAGGGAAGGATAAACTGGTGAGGAGGGTGAAATCGTTATATGTATAATTTTATGCATTAATTTAAAAAAAGAAAGATATTGAGCATATTTTTTTTTATAAAACTCAGTTTGACTTTAAAACAGTTTTATGGTTATATTTTACCTTCAAAATTGATACTGGTAAATACACATCTACATAGTATATGTCCTTTAAATCTTCTGGAATTTTACTAATATCAGTAAGTCCTCTGATTACTGACTTTAGTTTTTTTACATCTTGTACTTCTTCCTTTTTCTTTAGGGTGTCGTCTTTTAAATAGCATTTTATTTCCATTTTTTGTGAATCTCGAATTCTTGTAATTGTGCCAGTAGCTGCCAAATTACTTGTTGCGAAAACCTTCTTTCCAACAAGTTGATTTATAAGTGTTGTTTTACCGCCACTCGTTTCACCTAAAATTGTTTAGCAGGAATATAGGCTCTGTATTTGAAATATGGAAGATGCAAGTATTCTAGAAAAATCTGAATCAGTCTTTTTCATTCTATACATTATAACTTGTTTTAAAAACAAAAGTAACATTACAAACATACTTAAATCCGAGAAAAATTCAAAACGGAAAGTCCCTTATCAAATGGCAAAATCAAATAATAAAACACACCGAACAAATGGACAACAACCGTTATATTCCTGAATCGGTACAGTTTTTTTCAAATGTAGAAAATGGTGGATTGAACCTGGTTTTAACAATGTCACCAATAGGGGTACAAAAATACACTGACCCAAACAAAACTAGGAGTAATTGTAGATACTCCGGAATGGGAAACACATCCTGCTCCATATGCGTCACTCGTCGTGTTGCTCATTTTGTTACAAAACCGGTAAATAGTCTAATTCGGAAGGTCACATTCGAGAAAAGGAAAGGGGGTTGTGGTCACATTACTTGAAACACATGTTTTGGCATTATTTGTACGGATAAGCTCCCAAATCAAATCTGAACATATTTATGATGTGATATGGATTCAAGTCTCACATGTTGAAAAATCAAGCTTTAAGTGTTTCATAAAAATTGAAGTAATGAAAATTAAAACAATAACACGTACTTACTTTTATTCAATTTTTTTCAGTGTTCATATTTAAAAAAATATTCTTTACCAACCTGTTACGACGATTCCACAATCATTTCTCAGTAGATCTCGTTTAGCTGTTAGAAAAACATTCATGTAGTTCGGACATGCTGCCGACAATTCACCTTGAAGATCTTTGTCATAATCCGGAGATCGTAGCATCTCTTCAACCGACTCAAACATCACTCGTAATCGTTTGATTTGGTCATCAGGAGACGTTTTTGGTTTTGAACGCCTACAAAATTATTATTATTATTCTTTTGCAATATTATTTTGTTGCTTGTTTTGAGGGAACTAAAATATATCATATTCTTCAGCTTTATTTTATGATTGATAAAGAAATTCAAACAAATATAAATTATTTAATTTTTTCCGTTAAAGAATTTGACAATTTAGGACAATGTTGCGCAACTAAACAATTAAATAACAAACATCTACACTAGCAATTTTGGGGCCCTTTATAGTGTGTTGTTCGGTGTGAGCCAAGGCTCCGTGTTGAAGGCCGTACATTGACCTAAAATGGTTTACTTTTTTTAAAATTGTTATTTGGATGGAGAGTTGTCTCATTAGCACTCACACCACATCTTCCTATATCTATCTAGCATGCAACATACAGTTTTAATAGTATAAAGGTGTATATACTTAAACTCATGTTATGTGGAGCTATCGTTCGTCCCGTGTCATAAACTCGCAATATTACAATTATGTTGGTTCTCTCCTAATTTAGGTCGTAGACAAAAGTTTGATGAACATAAAAATTGGAAGATTCTGATTTGTTGATTGCGTAATATGGCATATAAAAAAAATAGACAGACGAACCCCACCAAACAATTGGGGGGGGGGGGGGGGGGGGGGGGTATCAAATGTTCTGGAAATTATTAACAAAGTAAACTTGGTTATTTATATAATCGATTGCCAAAACAAAATTATTTACGTTGCTCGACGGCTTGTTGAAGCATCTTCTTCTGTCAAATCCTTTCTACCTAAAATAATAATGTTTAGTAAAATAGTAATCAGTGAAACAGTTTCAATGTGATATTCTTATGGTTTTTGAAATAAACTTATTAACAATTTGTTAGAATAGTACACATGCATGGCATCTCAATTTTTAAGCGTAACAAAAGAATATCTTAAACTGATCCTTTCGACAGTTTGAGAAACGCCATCACAAGTTTGCTAGCCGTTATGGAATATTTGTGTTGCATATGACCATGAATAAAATATATACATATTCAATGACATCCCAATTGTCATCCTATACATTTCTACAGTATCTTTTCAGTATCTATCTACATTTTTTTCATTTCAAATAAATTCATCAACAAATGTGTATATTCAAATATAGTTCAATGATTTTGTTATGCTTTTTGTCAATTTGTTTTTCATATTGACAACGCTAAATGACAGCTCAAATAGAAGATTGAAATTGTCTTAGTTTATTTTTTCCGTTTCCTTTGTCTTATATGTTATAATTTATACCTTTGTCATTAGTCCTGCTCCCATCTTTTCCTAGCTTCTGTTCATTGCTTATCGATTTTTCACTAGCTGATCTACCTAATTCTATATGTTTTACTTCATTTTGTAACTCTTTTACTCTTTTTTTCAATTTCTTTTTCTCTAAGAGGCGCTTTTTTTCCTCAAGTTTTTTTATTTGGTTCTCTAAATCTTCATTGTCATCGGATTCCATGTTCTCAACTTTAAGATGATTGGCTTCTCTTTCTGCAATTTGCTGGGTCCTTGAAAATAAAAACGGCCTAAAACGAGTGTATTTTTAATAATACATATATTTCGGGGGAGTTAAACCTGTCTGACGTTGGCACAAAATTCACAATGTGTCTTTGTAGACAGTATGCAATTAGCATGATTATTGAAAAAAAACTGACACAAAAGCGTACTAAGTGAAGCTTCACCCAATACATTCAAATAGAAAAGAACAAAACAGTAAAAGATTTAGAAAAAAATTAAACAGAAACTACTTTGTAGCTATGTGATTACTGTAGTGTGTTTAAAGTTTGCACTAAGTTCATTTAAGTCATTCCAACGAACAGTATCACAGTGAAGCTAGATAATACAATATATAGATATTATAAGGTTATTGCATGAATATAGGGGAATATTGTCCCGAGTAGAATTATATTGCACGACCTTGTGAGTGCAATATATGTTCTATGAGGGACAATATTCCCCAATATTCATGCAAAAAACCTTTTATTGTATAGCAATATAATATTTGAAAGTACAAATTGGTTTAAACTGAGATTTTGACGTTGATGACATCATGAATTTTGAAGATTTATTGTACTAGTGAAATATTGGAATTTATCACACGCTAACATTTGGTTACTTTCTATGGGAAATATAATATTTCTATACAATAAAGATAGATATTGAGTTGTTAAGGTGTGGTCAGCTAAGAAAATAACCTTATCTTACACATTTCATTTCAAAATTATGTCAAGGTTTTGTTATAAAAAGGTCATTTATAAATACGGTACTAACATTCAATAAGTACTTAATCTTTTCCTTTCATTGTTTCGCTGTTTGGGCACTCGCCTTCCTTTGCAATTTTATTTCAAGAACACCTTTACTCTGACATTAACTTTTAACCTTGAACTTTCCAGTTTAAAACTATAACTAATATTGATATCCAACGCTGTATAGTTGACGTTCGTAAATTTAGTGAGCTTTTTTTTTAAATGTTTTACCTGTATGACATGTTTTCACATGTAAATACTTAAATGCAGTCGAACTTATATGCACTTGTTTACTCATGTTATTGAATATCAAATTTACCTAAATCTTTAACTGAATTGATTAATAATTGATGAAAGATCAAGACCTAACTATATTTGAGTTGCACAAAAGAAATTTGGATTTTCCTTAGGTGAACAAGTAGAATTACACCAAGAATTACGTAATTTGACTTTAAAAATCCGTAATTAAAATTCAGTTGTGTAACTATGATTGAGAGTATAATTAAACCGTGTTATGATAAAATTATAAAGATATTTTCATGTATGAAATAACGTCCTTCAAATGTTCAAAAGACATATCCTGTAAGATCTCAGTATTTTTATAATTCAATTTTGTCAACATACTTCTTTTGTAGCATTTAATATAATATCTTAAAAAAAGCATATTTGTACGTCTCAACGAGACCTTAAACAAATGTAACAAAATAAAATTGAGAATGGAAATGGGGAATGTGTCAAAGAGTCAACAACCCGGACAAAGAAAAACAACAGCTGAAGGTCACCAACATACTTTTGTACAAGGTGGCAAGTCTGCACCAAAATATTTTCAAACTACATATATTTTGGTATTTCCTTCTGTGTCTAAACAAATCTGCGGCTTCAAACAAGTTGCTTGCATGACATACTGTGCTGTCATTGGATAACACACTTTTTACAGTAAACTTTTTCCTAATACCTAATCACTTTAAAAATTAGATTTAGAATTGGCAAAGGGTAAAATGTAGTTTTTAAGACTTAACATTAAAAGATAATACAAGGTCCGGCTAATAATAGCTTAATTATTTATATTTGTAAGTCAGTACAACAATTGCAATACGCAAATAATACAAATTTCCCATATATGACATATTAGAAAAGTTGTTTGAAAAATAAAAATTTATCAAGATTAACTCCAACCCCTCCCCCTCCCCGATTTTATTTTGTTTTGTTTTTTTAATTAATTGATGTGATTTAAAAAAATCTTTGGATAGCCGAGGGAAAAAAACGATTTACATGTATTAGTATTATTAAAACTAATTTATATCTTACCTTTGTTGAAGACTTTAAGATGTCTCCCTACCTAATACGTTGTCGATAATCGTATAAGAGGGCATGCGCAAAATCCGAATATGTATTGATAGTTATACAATAAAATCAAGGATTCTTTTAAAGGACTGTTTTCGAAAAATAATGTTTATTAGCAACACTCGATAATCATGACCTTGGATTTGATTTGCGTAATATAATTAAGTTCGTGTTGCTATAACATAAGTGTTTTATTCATATCAATTATGTTTGGTCACATTCGATTGAAAACAATATTTGGCTTAAGTGACTTAAAATATGAGACGTCCGCCTCATCAAATTTTCTTTCAGGACTGTTGAAAACAATCAAGAGATGAAAGTTCTCCCCTAACATAGTTTACTCTTCCAGATCTTTAACAAACATAACCAACTGAATGAAGCTTTCTTGTATCGAATGCATTTTATGTTGTTGAAAGACCTTTGTGTTTACTAGTTGATTTATTTCACAGTTGAACATGTCGCTAAATACGATGAAAACAATCTTTTTTTTCGGACAATAAATTATCGCCATTGACTCTGCTTTATGCTTTTTAACATGCATCATTAATTGCACTCAATCAAGTATCGCTCATGTTGAATTTTTATGAAAATTATGCACATCTATCCGATATTGTAGAAATCTTCAAATAAATTGTTGAACCGTAATCATGGTAATAGCCTGTATAATGTATGTAGCAATAAATTTCAACATATGGTAAATGAAGAATACGTTTAGAACTGTTTTTAACTGCTTTATATTAAAAAAAAAAGCGTTTAATCAAAGTAAATAAATCATGTATCGCTTTTGCTCATTTCGTACCAGGACCACCGTCAATGCTTCTGCTGGTGAACGTTTCGTTTCGCGGGTATGACAAGCAAGCATGTCTCACTTCTGTAACGACATGAACTATCAGTTTTTCGGTCTTTAACAGAGAGCCTTGACTGACACTGACCATCAATTTTTAAAGGGCCAAACACATGACAAGTGTAAAACATTTCAATCAAGAAAATCTTTTTGTAAAAAACGAGAAACGAGGAACACATCAACAAAAGATAAATACTAAACAACATGTTTCTGACATATGACAGGTGCATAATTAGTTTTTACCAGCTGCAAACCTTCACCGTACTCTGAAAAGGTAGTGTAACTTTACAATTTAAAGAGGCACACTATGAAATACCAATTGAAATGGATAAACTCGATTAAAAAGACTTTTAAACAAAAACAGGTAAACATACACTGAACAATCAAGTTTGGTTATAAAGTACAATATGAATGCAATATCAAAACGTAAGGGCCTATATGACATACACGCTACAAATAGTTTTACAAAACGTTAATTGAAAAAAAGTACACAGGTTAAGGAAAATGATAAATGTGCTGTTAGAATATAATAGTGAACATTTGTCATGCTTGTTCCCGTGCTTGCATTTCCTATCATGATTTTCTTGATAGAGGGTTACTGCTCACAAGGAAGCTATTAAACCAAGAGTTCCTAATGGTGAAGTTGAAATCATCCCTTCGTAAATTTTACGGACGTCATCACGAGTTGGTTGACCGTTATGGAATAGCCGTTTCACAAATGATATCGGATATGTTCCTTACGTCGTAACTACAATCCCCTTCCCTTTCATGAATTTGACCTACCGAATTACGACTTTTTACCGGATTTGTAATCACATAAGCAACACGACGGGTGCCGCAGGTGGAGCAGGTTCTGCTTACCCTTTCGGAGCACCTGAGATCACCCCTAGTTTTTGGTGGGGTTCGTGTTGTTTATTCTTTAGTTTTCTATGTTGTGTCATGTGTACTATTGTTTTTCTGTTTGTCTTTTTCATTTTTAGCCATGGCGTTGTCAGTTTGTTTTAGATTTACGAGTTTGACTGTCCCTTTGGTATCTTTCGTCCCTCTTTTGTCGTCATACTAAATAAATACTTATCGAAGTTGATACTTGTCAAAAAAGTGCAACGAGATATCGTACATAATAAGTAAACATTGTATTACTAGTTAACATGACAGTACAATTTTAGAGAACTTGCAGTACCTAAAAGCTAGAAAAAAACAAGGACGATGACTTTTTCAAAAGTGTTCTGTACCAATGTAACAATGTGCCAATGTGCCAATAAAAAATAAATAAAAAAAAAGATGTTTCAAACGTAACAAAACGCATATATAAATATCGTCTTGAATAAACTACTAACATCTTTCAATTAAGTGCTTAAACTTCATATATTTACTACGGTTATTGAATATGTACAATATCTCATCATTTTTCAAATGTAAATAAAACAACGTTATATCAAAATTAAATACCTTATATTATATAGCCATGTTATCAGATGGTATACAAATTGAAACAAAATAGTAGTATCAAATGTTTCATTGTTACAATGGTCTGATCATCTGTTTGCCAAATTTTATAATCCTAAAAACATTTGTGTCGATTAAGTTTTCCTGGTATCTACTATATCAGCATACCACACTGTGTTTTTCAATAATGTTTGACGCATATCAATTAATTAAAGATGAACAAAAAATATCGGGTTATTTATTCTGACATTTCAATCTTACAATATCATCATGATCATGACTAAAAGTAGACTTTTGAGGTTTAGCATATATCTTAAAATATTTTATGTTGTTATGTGAGTAATTTAGCTTTACATTTATGTTATTACATGAGTTCAACCTCTTCTTGAACTGTGGTATACTAAGGTATACTTTGTTTGCTCTTGTTATGTTTTACATCGCTATTCTGTAATTAAATGGTACCAGTTTTCAATGTATTTTTTACATTAGTCCATTAGTCAATATGAGTTTCGTATTAACATAAGAATTATCTTATAGTTCACCAATATTCCACGGTAAACTTGACCTTTTGTTTAGGAACAACACCATACATGCACGATAGCATTTCTAACTTAATTACATATTGGTGCACACGGAGTTTATTTCTTAATTTACACAATCAGATAAAGCGAAATAAAAACGCGGGTCTGCTTTCAAGTGCACGTAAAATACACTTGTGAAATCTGTAGTAAATGCCCGTTTACTTTAAGTGCAATATGAAAGAAACGCTGTTAAATACTGACTAAAAGGGGACAAAGTAAACGCCCCTTTACTCGGGTGGACATTAGAACTTTTCGTGTTAACCGCGTAAACGTAGTTGTAGTAGACGCGAAAATTGAAGTTAACTAACGAAATATGTGCACGCGGCGTTGACTTGCGTTTACTTTATGTAATATTTGGTCTGCATACAGCTGTCATGTTGAAGATGATAAGCAAAGAAACACCAACAAACTATTTAAATTATTATAAAAGTAAATAAATACAATTATAATATAATTAGTGCAATAAGGAGTTGACCAAATACACGTTAGGTAGATCTTACTATTTTGAACACTTGGGACCCGTCAGATATTTTCTTTAAACTTTATTTATCAAGATAATAGACAAAGAAAGAGGGACAAAAGATATCAAAAAGACAGTCAAACTAATAAATCGAATACAAACTGACAACGCCATGGCCAAAAAAAAAGACTAACAGACAAACAGTAGCACTAACAACATAGAAAACTAAAGAGTCCAGCAACACGAACCCCATAAAAACTAGGCATGATCTCAGGTGCTCCGTACGGGTAAGCAGATCCTGAGGATCACATTAATATACTATATTGAATGAATACCCCTGTTCCATCATCTGTTTGTCCTAAAGTTTCGTTCATTCCAATTTTTTAGTAACTTATACCCTCTTTCCTTCAGGAAACGCCACAAATCAGCCTCAATTTTTACTTCTTAATTAAATTTTAATACGTTGCCGATATTCGTTTAGAAGTTGCCACTGGATATTTAAAAAACACTACAATTATTTCCATGCTTACTAAGTACATTTGATTATTATTTCTTTAACCTCTTGGTCAATAAAATAATTAAGTATTTTCAAAAAGCACACACTTATAGCTTTATCTTTTTTAGGTGTACACACTGAAGCAAACAAAGTGTACATGTTTAATTATACATTTTCTTTTTTTTTCAGTCTCAATTTAGTTCTACTATGTTAACTTTCGACGTGCACTCTGTATTCCGTATATTGATGAACTGATTTCTGGCATTAATGATAGATTTTCTCTTTCTATAACAGCTGATACTGTGCTTGTTTTAATTCCAGAGATGACTATCCAGAAACAACACGCTCATGTAATACTCGAGAAAATTAAACAGTTTCTTGATTTTTATCACTCTGACTTGCCTAGTCCATTTGGAAATTCTTCGGAAGTAGATATGTGGTTGCATTTCTGGAAACATACTCCAGATACATTGCCAAAGTCAGCTGCTGAAACTATTAAAAAATGCATCAAACTTGATTATCCCAATATATATTCTCAAAATTGTTTGCACAATGAGTGTAACAAGTTGTGAATGTGAGCGTTCGAATAGTGAGCTCGGTTTACTGAAAACATTTTAACGTACAACAATGGGCCAGGACCGACTAAATGGACTTGCACTGATGCACGTGCATTACAATTTAGAGTTAGAACTTGATTCTATAGTTGACATGTTTGCGTAGGCATCCAAGAATAATGTATAACTTTTGTCTTCTATAGTTGTAACTATGTTCATGATACCAATAAAAAAATTGAATTTAAATATAAGATTTCAAACGGTGACCACCCCCTAATAAAATCCTTGATCCGCCCCTGCTGATCCACATGTGTTACCCGCCGTGTTGCTTATATTATAACAAATCCGGTAAGTAGTCTAATTCGGTGGGTCAAATTCATGAAATTTCATTTGTGAAACGGTTATTCCATAACGGTCGTCCGTAAAATTGACGAAGGGATGATTTCAACTTCACCAATTGGAACTCTTGGTTAAATAACTTTCTTTTGAGCAGCAACCCTCTATCAACAAAAATCACGATAGGAAATGAAAGCACGGGAATATCGTATCAATTGGGTGATATCAATGTTTCATTAAACTACAAGTTTTTATTTTAAGTCATGCTGGTCATATTTGTAGGCAAACCGGTCATCGGACAAAGATGACACCCGATGAATTTGGCTTTTTTTAATGTATATTATGTCATATAGCTCTTAAACAGTTTATGTACTTATACATCCTCGGATTTCAGATGTTTGACTTTGAGCGTTCCTGTTGAAGGTAAATCCAGAAAAGCGCATCAGACGCATTAAATTATTAAACGTGTTGTTTCCAATTTTTATCATTACTTGGTCGATACCTCTGTTGGTGAACTATTAGTTCCCAGAGGTATCATCAGCTCAGTAGTCAGAACTTCGGTACTGACATGATTTCACAACTTTTCTTAAATAGATCGTTTATAAATTTTGAAATTATAAAAAAAAATTAATGTGTCAACTCCCTCAGGCAAAGTTAACTTTAGATGAATTTGGATATTTGTTTTAGGTATTTTTTGAGATATAGCTCTTCAACAGTTTTGGTACTGCTTCGTTGCTGTGGTTTAAGGGTACAAAATGTATACCCCATATGTTTTTTATTTACCTTTATTACTCTAGTTTATGTTCAGTTCTACGAGGTAATCTTCGGATTAAATAAATACAATGTAGCATTAGGTTGCGATGCCTTAGAGATAACATGGGGAGATAAATCTTATATGGGAAAGTTTTCGGTTAAGCAGTGTCAGTTTCAAAAGCGTATAAAATGTTCGATTTCATATTTCAAATATCTAAGCGACATCTTACGAGACAAAAAAAACAGCGAAGGAAAACAATTGGTGGGGGAAAAACCCCAATCAGAGAACAATTGTAAAGATCTGTTTTGATATGAAATATTTTTTTTCTTCTAATTTCAAATCCAGAGTTAAATGAAAGCTTATTGTACGCTGAGTTCAAAAATATATGATTTCTATATAAAAAAAAAGAAGATTTAAATAAGGGAGTTAATTTGTTAATTTCAGTGTGAAAAACTCAATGTTGATGTTGTTTGATAGTTTACTTAACACTGATTCCAAAAAGATATGGTTTTATATACTTTTAATTTGATATAAAATAAAAATAGCTAATTCTAGTTTACAAAAGGTTACTTCCGGTTGGCTTTTTCAAGTTCAAATGGCTTGCAACCTAAAATAAATAGTTCCATGTGTACATATGAAGTAAACGCAAAGGTCAAATCAAGAACGTTAAATTAACATATGAGCAAAATTTCATCAACCAAGAACCTCAAAACAAAAGACTAGGCTTCTATTTTATATTGTTAATGGGTAATTTTACCAAACGACTGATATTAGATATAAAGGGGGGGAAGTCGCATCGAATGTCTACGTACTCTTTCAACTAACAAGACAAAAGACAAAAAAATAATCATAATCAACATAAAATCAATAGGACTTTCAACGAAAAGATTGAAAGACCTAATTAAAAACCAACTGTTCTGAAGGCCTTTCCATCCCTTATTATATATTTTGAACTGAAAATATTAAAATTTAATTTAAAATGTCAGTTCCTATGGCTTAATGGTGTATACATCTGAATTTAATTCAAAGGTCAAACTTACCTATGACCTTGACCTCAATTGCAAGGTCATTTACGAAGTACTTCAATTCAAAAGACCCTATGTCTGTAATATGAATACTTAATGAGTTATATCACTATACGCATAATTCTAAATATAAAAGGGGCGAAAGCTCCCTTTTCTTCTCTACGCAGCTTTTTAACCAAAATTTACACGTTACAACATGTCGCAATTGACAATTTAACAAAACAATGTTGTCAATATCTTGAAAGGTTTATAAAATCATGTGAGAATAAGTCAAAATCAAAATTTAGAATATGACATTGACCTAGTTTTCGGTTTTTCAAGGACCTAAAACCAAAAGACCCTAGATCTCTATCACTTATGGTTTGCCAGTTCGAAATTCATTACCCTTATATCAAATGCATAAGGGGGATAACTCTCATATGGACTCTCCGGATAACTTCGTTCAAAACTAATTAAACTAGTTCGAAATTCATTACCCTTATATCAAATGCATAAGGGGGATAACTCTCATATGGACTCCCCGGATAACTTCGTTCAAAACTAATTAAAACATCCTAAGTATATAACAACCAAAATTCGCAGTTTTTTATTAAGTTGCGACGTATAAGAAATAAGAAGAAAAAACAGTGTTCGGGGATGTTATTCTTACATTAAAAAATCTTTAGTAACTCGGTGTCTGTTTCAAAAGCGTATTAACTGTTCGATATCATATATGCCATATGTATATGCGACATCTTGGGAAACCAAAAACACAGCAAAGGAAATAAAAAATAGGCGGAAGAAAAAAAAATGATAATAATTAACGAGAGCGCTCACCTTGGTATATGTGCATATTGAACAAAGAACACAGACGGATTCATGACAAAATAGTGTTTTGGTGATGGTGATGTGTTTGCAGATATTACTTTACTGAACACTCTGCTGTAAACAATATATCTACCTATTATGCACTGTGCCCAGTAGCTAGAGAGAAAACATTTTGTAAACATTTACCCAATTTACAAAATTTATGAAAATGGTTAAAATTGACTACACATGAATACAAGGAGATGTGGGGTAAAGGTTCATTGGACAGCATCTCAACAACACAAACACACAAGACAAAATAGAATAGTTTAACTTTCAATTGGCCATTCACCAAAAAGTGTGAATGTATTCAAATGTATAGTCCAACAAATAAAGATATGATATCAACAAAAATAAAACAGTAATAAAAGTATCTCTCAAATGAATTATTATTGTGCAAACAGGGTTAACCCGATCTCGAAATGGATACATTATAATCACTTATGATTAAATGGTAGATTTTAGGCATAAGAAAATGCAATATTACAACCGCTTTTACGAAATGACATTTATTTTTGTCATGAATCTGATTTTAAAATAATTATGGCATATATTACCATGAGATATTCAAGGTCCATGTAGTTTCCAGCTTTTGTTTTCTTTCTGAACAAAAATTATGAGATTTAAATTGCTAGAGAGACAATATTTAAGCAGTGACAAACAGGCAATTGGATCAGATTCCTTTTCAAAGTTCTTGAAATATTAGCAATAGTAGTGTTTAAAGTCATGTTCAAACGGAAGTTTTTCGAATATAATCGTACTTTCTAGTCACGTGACCCCTGACTTTTTCCCCACATGTTTACTTCAGGGTTGGCAAAGTATTACCCGCCCGCGACAATGGAATCTTAATGGAGTGCGACTGAGGAGCTGACGAATTGGCCTAGCTTCGCCGGTCTTGATTTGATGTTGAATACCAGATCTTCACCGTTCTAAGCAAATATGTTTTTGAATTCCATTTAAAGTCTCCGCTGAGAAAATAGAATATGCAAACATGCTGAATTTTAAATATCACATAATGTAAAACATTTTTGAAGTTCACGTTCCAGTAGATTCAAATGACATCTTATACAGTATACACATGCATAGTGATCAAATTTCGATCTGTGTAAAACCTCAAGTCAAGGTAGGGATAGTACAGAAATTTAGTGTTAGTTTAAACTAAATGAAGTTCTGGGCATATAAACCTTGAAAAAAAGCTACACAGCCCTATACTTCAACGTCTGCTACACATTTTTTCCCATTGTGTGTGCAATTTACTGCAGCGTTGGCAGCCATTTCATTGCAATGTTGTAGCAGTCACAAACATGACTTTTCTCTGGATATTGAGACGATGTGTTAGGTTTGCAGTGGTCTTTTCCAATTCGATGCTGGAATAATATGTCAAATTGACTGAGCTGTTCTAGCCATTGAGCAAGTCGACATTGCGGGCTCTCGAAACGGTAGAGCAAAGTTAAGGAGCTGTGGTCTGTCCTCAAAAGGAATCTTTGTCCAGGTAAACAAAGTCATCCTAGATAATAAATTCATGTCAGCACAACATTTTGTTAATTTTAATTTTGTTAATTTTATGTTACTTACTTACTTAGTCCTTGCTATGCCTTATGGCACATAGGGCAAGGACAAGTTTCCTCCACTCTTCTCGGTTGTTTGTTTTTCTTTCCACCGTGCCCCAGGTATATCCTTTTTCCTTAGCTCATTTTCTACGGTGCGTCTCCATGTTGTTTTAGATCGGCCTCTTTTTCTTTTCCCCTCTGGTGTCCATCTAAGGGCTACCTTGGTCATGTCATTAGATGGTTTGCATATAACATGACCAAGCCACCTCCATCTTTTTTGTATTAGCAAAGTCTCCATGTCGTTGGTGCAGGTCATCTCATGTAGATCTATGTTGGAGATTTTGTTTGGCCAGAATATTTTCATTATCTTCCGCATAAATAGTTGAATGAGTCGACTGTTTCCAGCTGTTTCCCTTCTATAAATATTACAGGTTGTCTCTCTGTATTGAGTTACACTAACTTTGTCTTTTTTGGCATTGGTCTTAAGCCCGATCATTTTAGCTGTTTCTTCTGGTTTTTTTGTCTTCTCCTGCATATGGTCTTCGGTATTGGATAAAAGTGCTAAATCATCAGCATAGTCTGTGTCCTCAAGCATGGTACAAAGTGTCCATCTCAGTCCGGTGTTACTTTCTGCATAGGTTGTTCTCATTACCCAATCAATAGCAATTATAAACAGCACTAATGACATAAGGCATCCTTGCCTCACTCTAGAAATAACATTGAAACTAGTGTCAGCTTCAGAGTTAATGGTACATGAGAAGTTTGTATAGAACTGCTTGATGAGTTGCACTATCTTACTTGCTTTTCCATAGTTTCTCAGAATTTCCCAAAGACTTTCCCTGTGTAAGCTGTCAAACGCTTTTTCGAAGTCCACAAAATTTACTAGAAGTTTTCTCTGCCACTCATGACACTGTTCTAAGATGTTACGTAGTACAAATATGTGGTCTATACAGCCTCTACCTTTTCTGAAACCAGCTTGTTCTTGTCTCAGTTTCTTATCCACAGCCTCTATAATTCTTGATATTAAAATTTTACAGAAGACCTTACTTGGAACAGATAGTAAGGTAATTCCTCTCCAGTTGTTGCAGTTAGTTAAGTCTCTTGATTTTGGAATTGTTATGATGTTGCCTTTAGACCAACTGTTAGGAATAACAGCTTGTTCCCAAATTTTCTGGAATACTGGATGTAAAGTTTCCGTTGCTAGCACTGGATCTATCTTGAAAAGTTCTGCATTTAGTTGGTCTGTGCCAGGTGCCTTTTTGTTTTTTTTAGCTTCTAATGGCTTTCTGTATTTCTTGTTTTGAAGGTGGATCTGTGTCTATTTCAAGGTCTAATGGTGCCTCAGGATAAATGCTAGATTATCTGGGTCTTTTCGATTAAGAACATCTTGATAATGTTCATTCCATCTCAAATATTGATCTCGTTCTGTTGTAAGCATGTTGTTGTTTTGTCTTTAATTGGCATTTAATCTTAGCTTTTTTACCACTTAGTTGTTTAGTTACTTCGTATATCTGTCCCATTCTCTGATTTGAAGCTGCACTTTCTGCTTCTCTTGCAAGGTCTTCCATAAAATCTCTCTTGTTCTTTCTTGTTGCTGTTTTTACATTCTTGTTGCATTCTGTATACTTTGTTCTAAGCTTTTCTTTAATTCTCTGAGAATGTGTTTGACAAATTTTGTTGTTCACTTCTTTTCTTTCATCTATCAATTTTCAAGTTTCAGGTGTTATCCATTCTTTATGTACTTGTCTTTTGAATCCTAGTACCTTTTTACTGGCTTCTGTGTATATTTCATATACGTGTTGTTTATGTCAGGCCACACCAATTTGATTCCTTGTTCGACGGACCCGCCCCCACCTATTTTTTTAAAAACAGAATGTTTTTAATTTTTTTTATATTCCCGATTGCCGCATCCGGAAATGTAATCATGTCCATTTCCCGCTCCGTTTTTTTGGTAAAAATTATAAAAAGATATCAACATTTATGTTTAAAATCACAGTCTTACCTGTATATTACGATTTTAAACATAAAATCACCCCACCACACTGTAAATATATGTGAGAATATTTGTTATAGCATGAAACCTATTTATCCAATTAGGGAGCACTGTGTCTAAACCACACCGGCAAAATTTGATCGGACTCGATGGTATCTAACATTCGGCACAATGACGGAACATTAATAGACAGAAGAAAGATAGGTTTCTCCTCATTTTCTTATTTTTTTTATGATATCGAAGAATTTATATACATATTATACAACTATTTTCTATTGTGATATGTAATATTTTCTACAACCGTTCTATATTAACGGAGAAATAAGTAAAACTGCATGTCAAAATGACGAATTGAGTGAACCTTGACTCGAAATTGTTTAATTTCTAGTTGAATAATTCATATTGTACGGAAAAAAAGGTACGGGAAGATATATACTGACACGGAGATTCTAAAACTTGTCATTATAAACGCCTCAATACTTGTATTTCTGAATATGGAATGAAAGAAATGGGTCATGTCAAAATGGAAATGGCCGGTTTCGTCAATGTTTACCAGCCGGTTTGGTCATAAATTTCACAATGCATAACCCGGTTTGGTCAACTAAAATAAAATCATAATCGCATTACATTTTAATTGAAAATTTAACTTCAGTGTTAAAAAGGAGTTTTGCGACCGGGTCGTTGGAAAACAAGTTCTTTCACAGGACAACGACTTTTTATATGATTAGTCTCAGATTCAAATAAAAAATAAGCAAACACTAGAATTCCTACTCTTAAAGAACACAAATAATTTTAATTTTACTTTGCATTCAAAAATTTATAACAGCAAAATGAATTGAGGTTTAAGCTCTCAAACATGCGTTTTCTATATGAATTATGGAAATTATGTTAAAACTTGAAATAAGAGTTAAACTGTATGGTCTTAAAAAATCGAAACACACAATTGATATGCAATTTTCTCGTACAATAGGATGGACACCTTTATAAGTAATCTAATCATTTTATGTATGTAATCTTTTCTATGATCGTTAAAAATAAATCTTCTTAAGGATAAACAGTGATGATAAGACAAATGTATATATGCATGCATAATCGACATAGAAAATTAATGTTTATACAACTACCATGCATCAAAGGTGGGGTCGGGGGCGTGCAATCTATACGTCTTCTAGATTCGCCACTTATCTTATAAAGTGTATACCGAATTAAAATACTGTAAGAAATAAGAAAACTGCGAAATCGGATTATGTGTGTTTGATTATGTTTATTATAAACATTCTGATTGATATTTTTAAACAAGCGACACTAATTGATTCGAGTTCATAGCGTTTTGAACTATTTGTATAAAGCTGCATATGTCAAAAGTAAGAAGGTTTGCATTGGCGGATCCAGGGGGTCCGGGGGTTAGAACCCCCTTTTTTTGTGCCGTCAACCCATTTGAATGGGAGCATATGGTTGGAACCCCCACTTTTACTCTGGGTTGGGACCTTCCCCCCTTTTTCAAATGGCTGGATCCGCCCCTGTTTTGACTGTAACATAAACAAGTATGGAACACAGATCTAACGATATTTTTTCCTATTTGCCATATGTCCATTGCCCTTGCCCTTGATCTAATTTCTATATTGTTTCTACGATTCATGTGACCGTGAACTTATTTCCTTCACAGATTGGTAAATATTAAGGGTTTGTGTTGTTGATTTTAATAAAAAGAATGTGTTCATGTCCGCCTGGCAGGATTCATTAGACCTCGACTTAAATGGCTCAATAAACATTTGGTTAAGTTTCTGTGACCATTTTTATTTTATTTAACAAACCGTCATTATAATTTGAATTGCAATCATTTAAGCATTTGTGGCATGTCAGTGCGTACACTAAAATATAAATAATATGTCTAAAAAACAATTATTGAAAATAAAACCACCAGTGAAGTTGTTTGCTATGTCCGATCAAGTTGTCCGGTTCGTAAAATTTGAAATTTTCAGTTATTACACATTTTTTTTAGAATGAAAATCAAAACAGTGTGGCTGTGGCTATTGATTGACAGATTAAATTCATCCATTGACTGGGACAATTTACGTGAATGTTTGTCTGTAACGACCACTGTTCACGACGTACCTACGATAGAATTTAAACTGTGGAGTCATCAAAGATTTCTAAACGCCTTTAAATATAAAATAATTCGAAAAATTAATCAGGAATAATCTTTATGTTTTGATTTATAGAATTGATATAAATCAAAACATCGTGTTATTTCGGATTAATTTTTGAAATTACTTTATTTAGGTGTTGAGAACCTTTTGTGACCACATAGTTTAAGAGTCTTTTAAAAGTGCATAGTGAGCAGTGGTCATTACATACAAACGTTCACCTAAATTGTCCTAGTCAATGTATGAGTTTAATGTGTCAATCAATGGCCACAGCCACACTGTTTTGAATTTTATTCGAAATTCAAGAACGGTGTAATTTTGTTAGGAATTTTTGTTGCTTTTAGCTCTCAAAGTATTTTTCCATCACTTTGCACCTGTCGACCGTCGTCCATTATCTTTCAATACATTTTTTTACATTAAATTTCACATCTAAACTAACTAGGCTGCATTTAACAAACCTTATCTAAAATCATATGTCTTCTTTAATTATAATTAGGTTATCTAGTATCAAACAGGTAACTGTGATCCCGTTTGTCAACCAAGATGGCCGTCATGGCTAAGAAATAAACAAAGAGAGGGGATGCAGCTGCATGATGTCAATTATTTAAACACAGCCGTAGACATAGACAGTTCAAAATGGCCAGATGGTTATCTTCAAAATGTTGAGCTCTACCATTTGTTCCTTTACTGTAAAATTCTCACATTTGTTCCTAAAGGAGTTATTGCATTTCCCTTTAATGACGAATTTGAACTTCTTTTTATCAATTTCTATCTATTATTTTCAAACATATATATAAAAGTCATATAGCAAAAATGACTTAGGAAGTCAAGAAGATATACAAATAAATCGACTTAGCCGATCTCCTAATAAAACCTATTGACCTTTAATTTAAAGGTTTTTTTTTCATTTCATTGAGTTTTTACACGCCCGTCAAAATTTTGACAGGACATATTATTGTATACATCCGTCCGTTCCTCCATCTATCAATCATTCTGTCCGTCTGTCCGTCTATCTATCCGTCTATCCTTCTGTCCGTCGTAAACATGTCGCACCGTAACTTGAGAACAGCTTATCAAATTTTCATGAAACTCAACAAAGTTATTTCTTGAAATGGTCAAATGATCTGTAAACCTTTAAGTGAAAATCAAACTAAATCTTTTTGATTTACAGGACTTTGTAAGTAAAACAGGAGTGTGTTCTTTTTTTAACATGTCGCGCCATATCTCAAAACGATTTATCATTATTGCATCAAACTTTACACACTTCTTAGTAATGTAATCTTAACTTCTGCATACTTTTTGGTGATGTTTAAATTTTTGTTTATTCAGCGTTATTTAGGTTTTTTTTGTAAAAAAAAGGAGGGGGTCACATATTGCGATGTATCTCAAAACCTATATATAAAAAATATCATAATGTTAATATGAAAAAAATTATAAGTGATAAGTGTTTGCTATTGAGTATTTATATTTCATTTAAAATTAGTTTGAAGAATAATGAAATAACGAATACGCCTTTCATTAGGAAAGTGTGTATGACTAAGTTACTTATGTAAATAAATTTAACAACGCCAAGTTGCAAATGTAACTTTATATATTTAAATTCTTTCAAAAGACAATGTTTGTGTAGAAACAACAATGACGAAACCGGTGTATTTTAATTTGACACGGCCCATTTTTTTCGTTCCATACACAGAAGTACAAGTATTGAGATGCTCATAATGACTAGTTTTGCAATCTCCGTTTCAGTATCTATCTTCCCGTACCTTTCTTTCCGTACAATGTGAACAATTTAACGAGAAATTAAACTATTTTGAGGCAAGGTTCACTCAATTCGTCATGTTGACATGCATTTTTATCTTTTTCTCCGCTAATATAGAACAGATGTAGAAAATATTGCATGTCACAATAGAAAATTGTTGTATATGTATATATATTCTTTGATATCATGAAAAAAAAAAGAAAATAAGGAGAAACCTATCTTTCTTCTGTTTATTAATGTTCCATATTTTGCCGGTGTAGTTTAGACACAGTGGAGTGCTCCGATATAAAATTTAACAGCGGGAATGCCTGTAAAGAACAAAAAATTGGTTTCTTTCCCCCTAATTATATTCCCTATTATCAAATGTTCGTTGTTAGAATAAAGTACAAAGAACTTCTGAAGGATTTGCCTTCAACTGCAATTATATTGTATTCTGGCGAAACAAAACTATCAATACCCGCTGCATGACAGATTACAGATAAAGACAATATTTTTTTATAGGGGAAATATCAGAAGTATTGATGTATGACGATTGCTTCCCATCTTAAAGTTTTGCACAGCTTAACTATAAATTTGTTTTGGTATTCTTTCTTAGCGAAGACGGTAGAATATTTGTGGATGATTTGGTAGTAATACCTAGGAAATTTTTAGCTCACCTGTCCCGAAGGGACAACTGAGCTTATGCCATCACTTTGCGTCCGTCGTCGTCCGTCGTCTGTCGTCTGTCGTCCGTCGTCCGTCGTCTGTCGTCGTCTGTCGTCGTAAACTATTTCAAGAATCTTCTCCTCTGAAACTACTGGGCCAAATACTTTCAAACTTTAACTGAATGTTCCTTAGGGTATCTTATTTATAAATTGTATCCGAAGATTTGATCTATCAACAAACATGGTCGCCATTGCTAAAAATAGAACATAGGGGTCAAATGCAGTTTTTGGCTTATAACTCAAAAACCAAAGCATTTAGAGCAAATCTGACATGGGGTAATATTGTTTATCAGGTCAAGATCTATCTGCCCTGAAATTTTCAGATGAATCAGACAACCCGTTGTTGGGTTGCTGCCCCTGCATTGGTAATTTTAAGGAAATTTTGCTGTTTTTGGTTATTATCTTGAATATTATTATAGATAGAGATAAACTGTAAACAGGAATAATGTTCAGCAAAGTAAGATTTACAAATAAGTCAACATGACGGAAATGGTCAGTTGACCCCTTTAGGAGTTATTGCCCTTTATAGTAAATTTTTAACCATTTTTCGTAAATCTTAGTTATCTTTTACAAAAATCTTCTCCTCTGAAACTACTGGGCCAAATACTTTCAAACTTTAACTGAATGTTCCTTAGTGTATCTTATTTATAAATTGTATCCGAAGATTTGATCTATCAACAAACATGGTCGCCATTGCTAAAAATAGAACATAGGGGTCAAATGCAGTTTTTGGCTTATAACTCAAAAACCAAAGCATTTAGAGCAAATCTGACATGGGGTAATATTGTTTATCAGGTCAAGATCTATCTGCCCTGAAATTTTCAGATGAATCAGACAACCCGTTGTTGGGTTGCTGCCCCTGCATTGGTAATTTTAAGGAAATTTTGCTGTTTTTGGTTATTATCTTGAATATTATTATAGATAGAGATAAACTGTAAACAGGAATAATGTTCAGCAAAGTAAGATTTACAAATAAGTCAACATGACGGAAATGGTCAGTTGACCCCTTTAGGAGTAATTGCCCTTTATAGTAAATTTTTAACCATTTTTCGTAAATCTTAGTTATCTTTTACAAAAATCTTCTCCTCTGAAACTACTGGTCCAAATACTTTCAAACTTTAACTGAATGTTCCTTAGGGTATCTTATTTATAAATTGTATCCGAAGATTTGATCTATCAACAAACATGGTCGCCATTGCTAAAAATAGAACATAGGGGTCAAATGCAGTTTTTGGCTTATAACTCAAAAACCAAAGCATTTAGAGCAAATCTGACATGGGGTAATATTGTTTATCAGGTCAAGATCTATCTGCCCTGAAATTTTCAGATGAATCAGACAACCCGTTGTTGGGTTGCTGCCCCTGAATTGGTAATTTTAAGGAAATTTTGCTGTTTTTGGTTATTATCTTGAATATTATTATAGATAGAGATAAACTGTAAACAGGAATAATGTTCAGCAAAGTAAGATTTACAAATAAGTCAACATGACGGAAATGGTCAGTTGACCCCTTTAGGAGTTATTGCCCTTTATAGTAAATTTTTAACCATTTTTCGTAAATCTTAGTTATCTTTTACAAAAATCTTCTCCTCTGAAACTACTGGGCCAAATACTTTCAAACTTTAACTGAATGTTCCTTAGGGTATCTTATTTATAAATTGTATCCGAAGATTTGATCTATCAACAAACATGGTCGCCATTGCTAAAAATAGAACATAGGGGTCAAATGCAGTTTTTGGCTTATAACTCAAAAACCAAAGCATTTAGAGCAAATCTGACATGGGGTAATATTGTTTATCAGGTCAAGATCTATCTGCCCTGAAATTTTCAGATGAATCAGACAACCCGTTGTTGGGTTGCTGCCCCTGAATTGGTAATTTTAAGGAAATTTTGCTGTTTTTGGTTATTATCTTGAATATTATTATAGATAGAGATAAACTGTAAACAGGAATAATGTTCAGCAAAGTAAGATTTACAAATAAGTCAACATGACGGAAATGGTCAGTTGACCCCTTTAGGAGTTATTGCCCTTTATAGTAAATTTTTAACCATTTTTCGTAAATCTTAGTTATCTTTTACAAAAATCTTCTCCTCTGAAACTACTGGGCCAAATACTTTCAAACTTTAACTGAATGTTCCTTAGTGTATCTTATTTATAAATTGTATCCGAAGATTTGATCTATCAACAAACATGGTCGCCATTGCTAAAAATAGAACATAGGGGTCAAATGCAGTTTTTGGCTTATAACTCAAAAACCAAAGCATTTAGAGCAAATCTGACATGGGGTAATATTGTTTATCAGGTCAAGATCTATCTGCCCTGAAATTTTCAGATGAATCAGACAACCCGTTGTTGGGTTGCTGCCCCTGCATTGGTAATTTTAAGGAAATTTTGCTGTTTTTGGTTATTATCTTGAATATTATTATAGATAGAGATAAACTGTAAACAGGAATAATGTTCAGCAAAGTAAGATTTACAAATAAGTCAACATGACGGAAATGGTCAGTTGACCCCTTTAGGAGTAATTGCCCTTTATAGTAAATTTTTAACCATTTTTCGTAAATCTTAGTTATCTTTTACAAAAATCTTCTCCTCTGAAACTACTGGTCCAAATACTTTCAAACTTTAACTGAATGTTCCTTAGGGTATCTTATTTATAAATTGTATCCGAAGATTTGATCTATCAACAAACATGGTCGCCATTGCTAAAAATAGAACATAGGGGTCAAATGCAGTTTTTGGCTTATAACTCAAAAACCAAAGCATTTAGAGCAAATCTGACATGGGGTAATATTGTTTATCAGGTCAAGATCTATCTGCCCTGAAATTTTCAGATGAATCAGACAACCCGTTGTTGGGTTGCTGCCCCTGAATTGGTAATTTTAAGGAAATTTTGCTGTTTTTGGTTATTATCTTGAATATTATTATAGATAGAGATAAACTGTAAACAGGAATAATGTTCAGCAAAGTAAGATTTACAAATAAGTCAACATGACGGAAATGGTCAGTTGACCCCTTTAGGAGTTATTGCCCTTTATAGTAAATTTTTAACCATTTTTCGTAAATCTTAGTTATCTTTTACAAAAATCTTCTCCTCTGAAACTACTGGGCCAAATACTTTCAAACTTTAACTGAATGTTCCTTAGGGTATCTTATTTATAAATTGTATCCGAAGATTTGATCTATCAACAAACATGGTCGCCATTGCTAAAAATAGAACATAGGGGTCAAATGCAGTTTTTGGCTTATAACTCAAAAACCAAAGCATTTAGAGCAAATCTGACATGGGGTAATATTGTTTATCAGGTCAAGATCTATCTGCCCTGAAATTTTCAGATGAATCAGACAACCCGTTGTTGGGTTGCTGCCCCTGAATTGGTAATTTTAAGGAAATTTTGCTGTTTTTGGTTATTATCTTGAATATTATTATAGATAGAGATAAACTGTAAACAGGAATAATGTTCAGCAAAGTAAGATTTACAAATAAGTCAACATGACGGAAATGGTCAGTTGACCCCTTTAGGAGTTATTGCCCTTTATAGTAAATTTTTAACCATTTTTCGTAAATCTTAGTTATCTTTTACAAAAATCTTCTCCTCTGAAACTACTGGGCCAAATACTTTCAAACTTTAACTGAATGTTCCTTAGGGTATCTTATTTATAAATTGTATCCGAAGATTTGATCTATCAACAAACATGGTCGCCATTGCTAAAAATAGAACATAGGGGTCAAATGCAGTTTTTGGCTTATAACTCAAAAACCAAAGCATTTAGAGCAAATCTGACATGGGGTAATATTGTTTATCAGGTCAAGATCTATCTGCCCTGAAATTTTCAGATGAATCAGACAACCCGTTGTTGGGTTGCTGCCCCTGAATTGGTAATTTTAAGGAAATTTTGCTGTTTTTGGTTATTATCTTGAATATTATTATAGATAGAGATAAACTGTAAACAGGAATAATGTTCAGCAAAGTAAGATTTACAAATAAGTCAACATGACGGAAATGGTCAGTTGACCCCTTTAGGAGTTATTGCCCTTTATAGTAAATTTTTAACCATTTTTCGTAAATCTTAGTTATCTTTTACAAAAATCTTCTCCTCTGAAACTACTGGGCAAAATACTTTCAAACTTTAACTGAATGTTCCTTAGGGTATCTAGTTTGTAAATTGTATCCGAAGTTATGATCTATCAACAAACATGGTCGCCATTGCTAAAAATAGAACATAGGGGTCAAATGCAGTTTTTGGCTTATAACTCAAAAACCAAAGCATTTAGAGCAAATCTGACCTGGAGCTATATTGTTTATCAGGTCAAGATCTATCTGCCCTGAAAGTTTCAGATGAATCAGACAACTTGTTGTTTGGTTGCTGCCCCTGAATTGATAATTTTAAGGAAATTTTGCTGTTTTTGGTTATTATCTTGAATATTATTATAGATAGAGATAAACTGTAAACAGCAATAATGTTCAGCAAAGTAAGATTTACAAATAAGTCAAATGACGGAAATGGTCAGTTGACCCCTTTAGGAGTTATTGCCCTTTATAGTCAATTTTTAACCATTTTTCGTAAATCTTAGTTATCTTTTACAAAATTCTTCTCCTCTGAAACTACTGGGCCAAATACTTCCAAACTTTAACTGAATGTTCCTTAGGGTATCTAGTTTGTAAATTGTATCCGAAGTTATGATCTATCAACAAACATGGTTGCCATTGCTAAAAATAGAACATAGGGGTCAAATGCAGTTTTTGGCTTATAACTCAAAAACCAAAGCATTTAGAGCAAATCTGACCTGGGGTTATTTGTTTATCAGGTCAAGATCTACAATGTATCTGCCCTGAAATTTTCAGATGAATCAGACAACCTGTTGTTGGGTTGCTGCCCCTGAATTGATAATTTTAAGGAAATTTTGCTGTTTTTGTTTATTATCTTGAATATAATTATAGATAGAAATAAACTGTCAACAGCAATGATGTTCAGCAAAGTAAGATCTTCAATTAAGTCAATTTGACCAAAATTGTCAATTGACCCCTTAAGGAGTTATTGCCCTTTAAGGACTTTTTTCGCAATTTGTTCATCATGTTGACTTACTTTAAAAAATCTTCTCCTTTGAAACTGCTGTATCAATTTCAGCCAAACTTAGGCTAAATGAGTTTCAGAGTATTTAGTATAAATTTTATATTTTATTTCCTTGTATGTCAAGAAACATAGCTACTATGGCTAAAATAGAACATAGGAGAAAATGATTATTTTTTTTGGCTTTTGAAGAAAATAGGACGATCCAAAAAACATTTAAATAAATTGAAAAGCCAAAATAATCATTGATGAGAGATTTAACCAAAAGAATTAAGGTGAGCGATTCAGGCTCTTGAGAGCCTCTTGTTATAAATAGTGTTCAGTTGCTTCAGCGTCTCCACAAACACAATGTTGCAATACGTACATTACCTTATCGGTATTCGGAGGAAGCTTTCAAAATGCTTTTCAACTTCGTACTTTTTTTTACATTTGAAACAATTTTGATTCGACAGGGCCAATATGGAAAAGACATGTTATAATTTATTTATCACATATTTAAGTTTTGCAGGAAAGAGGGAAAAAGCGCCTCGAGGCCGATATGAGAGTCTCGGGATGATACCAGGGCTAATATGAAAAAGCTCCGTGTTGAAGGCCGTACATTGACCTATAATGGTTTGCTTCTATAAATTGTTATTTGGATGGAGAGTTGTCTCATTGGCACTCACACCACATCTTCCTATATCTATGTTATAATCTATTGATCACATATTTAAGTTTTGCAAGAATTAGTTCAATTATAATAGTTTAATGAAACAAAACAGGTAAATCATTTCCAAATTTACTTTTTATCATTTACTCCATATAAATTTATTGTCATATTTCCACTTATTTTAGAATATGGTAATACACAAACGCAAGAATTTTGGAATATGGCAGTACACAAATGGGAAACTTTTGCACCGTCATTGTTCGCCATCGTCGTTAAGGACGAAATGGCGTCACGTCATTTAGAGGGCACAATATCAATATACTCTTGTTTGCCCCGGGCAATTTTAAGGTTATTGCAAATGCAAAACCTAAGGTATTCATAACTTATATGTGATAATATAGCTTATCACATATTTTGTACTGATATATACGTTAAACATCCGGTAACCTGTCAATCAAAGACTATTTGTAAACAAGTTGCTAAAAAATATGTGATAAATAGATTATTACATGTCATTTTTCATATGGTCCATGGTATCAGACCACGACCCATATCAAGCCTTCGGGCTAAAGCCCTCTGGCTTGATATGGGAGTCTAGGGCTGACACCTGGGACATATGGAAAATGTCATGTAATAATCTATAAACATTTACCTGACGATATCAGTATTTTGGTATTTAGTCAAATCTTAACCGAAGTTTGTAACACAATTAGTATTCCAAAATTTATAAAATGTAAACAATATGTCGAAATGTTTAGGCTTTAAATAAATATCTGTTTGGATAAGTTAACGCAAGCACACGAGGTGTATAGTGTCTTATACGATGACAGGTTTGTAATGTGGTTATATTGATATTTTAAAATTTTCCTTTAAGAAAGCGTTCAAAAATGTACAGGTAATTAATTTGATTGCTATGTCATTTGTATACAAATATTCCATTGAACTATGTACAATTTCATAAAGTCAATGTGTTGATTGTCTACCTTGAACAGGGTTATGATTTTATTTTTAGTTTATATTGAATTTTAAATCGTTACAACATCAGTAAATGTTCTAGATACTGGCATTTTTCATTAGTTTATCTAAGACATTTATGTATATCTATAATTTCTTTTATTTGTTTTGAAATGATTAAAATTAAAATATACCAATATAAAGGATTATTTAAGGGACTGTTCAATATTTACCAGATGGATTTTCTGGTGCATTCTTAATATTGTTTCATTAAAAAAGTTAATGCTCATCCTTTTAAATTCTGAACAAAATTCCTTTTCTATTTTAAAGTTTTTATTTTTTTTTGTCTTGAAATCAAAGAATAGAACTTTGTGTTAATACAAAATTTAAAATGTGCTAGGTAATTCCTATATGCATATTTTTATGTGTGTATCAGAACCATACCTTTTGTTGTTTTTTAAAACCAGTATGAATATACATGTACAGATTTGATTTTATATGTGCAGCCTCAAATACAATATTGGTTTAAAATAAAGGAAATAATTTAAATTAAGGGACAATATCTCTTGGATTAGTAAACTTATCATATGCTGAATTAAAAATTATTGTCCTAATAACAGAGAATGTTTTTAGTTCAAATATCAATGTCCCTTGATCTATTCTACTTTTCAAAAAGAAAAAAATTGTCTGTTTAAGCAGACATGTTTTTGACTATGATGCACCCTTTTTTGACTATTAATTAATTCCCTAGAATTGACAGCTAAACACCAAACAATAAACAAACTATCAAACAACCTCTCATTCTGTAAGGTCAATATATATATGAGATAGCTGTACAGTTATATGAAAATCTAAGTTGATTTGAAAAAGTTATAAGTTTTTTTTAAAGGTGACCATATGAATTTAATCTAAACTTAAAATTGTAGCTTTTTTTAACATATTAACTAAATCCATAAAAATGACAGCAAAAACACAAAGTCCTAAACAGCCTGACATTCAGTGAGATCAATATAAAAATGATATAGCAGTAAAATTTTATGAAAATGCAAGTTGATTGGAAAAAGTTATGAAAAAATTTAAAGATGACTATCTTGAATAAGCCAAAACTGAAAATTTGATTGTTTTTTTTAAACCTAGTTATTAAGGATCACTCCACCTAAGAATCATGCAAAATGAAGAAAAAGTGATTTACCCTATGTAACCAATATGCTTCATATTTGGTTATGTGACACATTTTGAGTAAAAATTAACATATTTTCAACCATAATTGTTAATGCCTACTATTAATGTCATTTATACCCTAATAAAAATTCAGATGGGCATGTTTTTCTCACTATATAAGCATTGGAAATATGATGGATGCTATAACATATATCTGCCGTGATCAGGCGAGTTGAAGTAAACCATTTAGCATTTTAGAAAATATGGAATCTCCCAAACAACATATCAAAAAATTATATTTGTAGGCTGTTATCAAAAAAAAATTATTTTCATTTTAAATTAACCGCTTTTTCTAACTATTTCAAGATAGACAACTCTTGTTGAACTTCAAAACAAGTAAAACAAAATATTTCATAATGTATTCTGCATTTTTTATAAAACTGCAATTATCAGTGTTGAGAAATTAATAATTTAGTTAAGATTCATTGTTTATTGCGTTAAATTAGATAGAAAAATCATTTTTATTGATGATTTTTGTCCAGTGCATCGTGTCTTGTAAACAACTTATCACTTCCGGTTCTGCTTCACAACATGTGGGGGCAAATTTACGATGTTGTTTATCATACAATATACAGCTGTCATCAACGAAATTCTAATAGTGTTTATTCCTTATATATCTCTAAAGACAACTGAAGCTAAGTTTGTATCACAGAAATGTATAATATCATTTGAAATTAACTTTTGAAAAGTATCGCTCTTCACAAGAATATGAAGAAATAACAACTGAAGAAAGCAGACTTGTTTATAGTGTTATCCCACAGGGAATGGATGTTTACTACTTATATTTCACTCAGAGTTTATACAGCACACTGTTACAAACTCGATATAGAGTTTCAACAGGGTAATTAAAATTTACAAATGGAAACTTGACGAGGATTGAAGACAAAATACAGACAGTCAGAGGCCTTTTCAATGCCAAATGCAAAATACTTCTCAAAGTTGAAAGTGGTAGGTTTAACAATATGAGTACTTAATTTATTAAATGTGAAATAAAAGTACATTTATCAAATAGGATATTTTATTTTTTTGGAAAGGGGGAGGGGCAATGACACAATTTAGTACATATATGTTTAGTGGCGGATCCAGGAATTTTCATAAGTGGGGGCCTACTGACTGACCTAAGAGGGGGCCCGCTCCAGTCACGCTTCAGTGATTTCCTATAAGCAACCAATTTTTTTCCCAAAAAGAGGGGGCCCGGCCCCCCCCCTAAATCCGCCTCTGATGTGTTCAAGTGTTTACAGCTGGGTTCCATGTACATGTACGTGACCAATAGCTTTCAAGTTGCTGGTCCTAGTGAACTGCTAGACATGAAGTCATGACAGTTACCCTGTTTAGTTAAATTATTTATTTTAATTTTATTAATATTAAATAAACCTAAATATTTGAAATATCCATGATATCCAAATTTATGAATATTTGGAATGATTGCCGTTGGCCCTGATTCACGTTTGCCCCAGTACAATGTAGTACCTGTTTGCCCCAGTGTCCATTTGCCCTGATTTTGATTTTTTTTTTCCAAAATATTTTTTAGTTTGGACTTTCTTTGTTTATTATGACTATCATCATTGATCATATGCATGTGTACAGTATATGTTGAAATTTTGTTGAAAAATTACCCTCATAATTGTATAGCCTATTAACAAATTTATTATTTCTCCTTTGATTTGTTATGTCATTGATCAATAATTGATCAAAAACAAGCCATCAACTTTTAAATATTTCCATGATACAGTTTTCATAAATTTTTTAAAGAATAAAACATCTTTATTTAACTTCAATGCCCTCAATACTTTATTTTTTTAGTAGGGCGAACAGACTCTATGGGCGAATAAACCCAAGGTGAACATGTTATTAGGGCGAACGAACCCAATAGCAATGAAAGCATTCTTTATTACCATGATGCATGCAACTGAACAGGTAGACATGCTAGAGATCAATTGACAGTCACATACTTTCTATGTTTCTTTCATTAACACTATACATCCTTCAACAATGAGTTAATCCGTACTGTGTACATACATGTACATGTAGTATTGTAAGATCTAAATAACCCAGAAACATGAGAAATAACAAATGTAAAGCATTCCAAACAGAAAACTATTAAACAGTCTGATTTATATCCAATTTTTTTATATATAAGAAACAAATGCTGGTATGATATATACATGATAATCATAAAAATAAAATTGAGAATGAAAATGGGGAATGTGTCAAAGAGACAACAACCCGACCGTAGAAAAAAATACAGCAGAAGGTCATGTATCTATATATATATACAACATTTAGTTAGTACATGTACATATGTACATAAACAAAGGACAACCACATGTACAGCATTATATGTATTACAGACTCTTAAGGCTGCTTTTATTATGTTTAAAGGATTTATATGTCATTGTCTATGTAAGTGTGTAATTTGCACGAAACTTTCAGAAATCTTCAATTTCAATTTCAATATCTTGATTACTACATGTACATGTTTGTCATGATGCCTTTGCATTGTGAAACTATTTTTCTTATAATTACACCTTATGTAAAAATCCTGGATTTTGATTAGTTGATGGCCAGTGTATTTTTCACCAATTTTCTATTATTAAATGAAAATTGTTCATTATTTGCCAAAAAATACTCTATCAGACAGAACGTTTGTAATGTCACGATCATCAATGCATTTTTAAACAAGAACATTCAGTGTAATTAAACAGATATACATGTAGCATGTTCTTGAGAATGAATTTCCATCGCCTTACGGCTCGTAAAATTTAACATTCTCTCGACTGGTATTTTTTGCAAATACCCCTCCTTAACATGATACAGTATACAAATGTATCTGTTAAATATGTCAGAATGAGCAATTGAAATTATACATACATTGTCTTTACTGTATTTTTGTTTGTTATACATGTATATTTACTTCTTTTCCTATTCCTAGTTAAGCCAATATGATATACAACATATGTTTTGAGAAAAGGTATGAAGGTTAAAATTGAGAATGCAAATTGTGAGTGTGTCAATGAGACAACAACCCGACCATAGACGCATGATAGAATAGACAGGTCACCAGTAGGTCTTCAATGCAGTGATAAATTTTTGCACCCAGAGGTGTCCTTCAACTGGCCCCTAAATAAATACAAATGTATATACAATACTAGTTCAGTGATAATGAAAGCCATACTAAACTCCATATTCAATATTTTTTTTTTTTTGTTTAGCTTAATTTAATATTTATTATCAATCTGTTTTTAAGGTACCTTCTACCAGTCATCCAGCGTCATTCAAAGTTACTAAAGCTGAAATTGAAACCTTGAAGAAAGTGATACATTGTATACATGGTAATTAACCAATAGAAAATATTTTTTTAAATATATTTTTATATCAGACAACTTACATATAGTTGTCAAAACAAATAGAGAACTGTTAGTAGATTGTGCCACTTTTATTCTCTTGTTCATATTTTTGAAGCCTTTTTTCAACTGAACTAGTACTGATCCTTTTGATTTCTATACACACATTGTAAAAGTTTATTAGATTATAACTAGGCTGAAAAAGTTCAATTTCATTGATATGAAACTTTAACCAATATATACACGTACAAATGTACATTTTTTACATATACATTGTATATATCATTTGTTACTCTATATCATATATGTATAAGGTGAATGATGTGCTTGTTACTTTGGATAGAGTCTTATGAAATGGTGAAAATCGATGTATCCTGGTACACAGATTTGTCAATAGATGAAAACTTAAAATTAGCAGAACCAATTATAATACTAATACATACATGTACATTACAACAACACTTTAAAGAGCCAATTTCTTTTTTGAAAACTTGGATCAGATAAATATAGAAAAATATATATACTTTTTATCAAATCTATTCATAACTGCTGAGTCCGACTGTCTTCTTTCACTTTTTCCTCTCCCAAAGCAATTAATCAAATTTAACTGTTTCAAGTTTCGATGTCAAATGCTTGTTTTAGTAAACAGGCGTTTATAAGTATGACATTTGATTTCTATGATTCTTATTCTTACAATAATTTTAAACATGATCATTCATGTACCATTATTATAATATTTTCATTTCTGTTTTGTAGATTTTCTAGAGGAACTACAAATTAGATACATAACAGACATAGAGCTATCACAGACACAGTACATATAATGTATTGGAAGCAGCATTTTATAAGATATCAATAAGACAGTGGAAATACTACATTGTACTCTTTTGGATGAATTATAGCCTAAGAAGATCTGATCTTACATTAAGGACTGGGCCATACATTTTTTGCCCTAACCCTACAAGTGGGTTGTTTAGAAAGGACTGAATTGGCTTGTGTGTCTGCATCTCTAAAGAAAAAGACTTGATTGACTATCTGTAAAAACAAAAAAATTATAGAATAATAAAGAAAAAATTGCTAACTGATTTTTCTATTTCCTTTGAAAATAGAGCTCTATATATGTGAGACTTAAATATTTACTGATAACTATCTGGCTGCAGCAGTGTAAACTATTTGTAAAAACATGATAAAGCTTTATATTTTAGAGGGGAGAAGACATGGATGCTTCAAACCTTTTATGCAGATACCTTATGCTAAGAAGTTTCCTTTTGTAAGGTGTCCCTTTTCCTATACAACATTTTCATGTTTCAACAAAACCATAAAAATATACCTACCAGGTAGTTTGATCTGCTCTTGACCTCATTTTCATGATTCATTGGTCAATGTTAAGTTTTGTGTTTGGTATGTTTTTCAATACCATAAGCAGAACAGGATATAACTGCTTTAGTGTACTGAAGTGAACAATTGTAAGGTGTACATGTCTGTCTGACCTTCACCGCAATGGCTAATTGTCAAGTATCTTTAGAAAATGTTTAGTTGATGAGATACATGTATATTCTGAGCAAACAATTTGTTGTCCTTTTTAGAAACAGTGTTGAACTATATCTTGAACCATTACAGTTACTACTATATTGATATGGATCATACACCCCTATTCTTATCCAAATTTCAAATTGAATTCTTTAGAAAAAAATAAGAAATAAGTTCCATTATTTAATGATTTAAAGGCTATTCCTTGCACTACAAACATATCTGAAAAGCTTTCATTGATTAAATATAGAGCTTAACTGTCAGAGTTAACATCCAGATTAATTCTAGGAAAAGTGGGGGGGACAAATATCTTCAAAGTGTTGTTTGAAAGATATAAGTTAAGCATCAATATTTAATATTTTTGCTCCTTACAATGATTAGGTACAAAAAATGATAGTTTGAACAAATAATGTTTAAGTGATTTTAATCGGAAATTATGGCATTAATCTAGGCATTCGTCTCCATGATGACCAAATTTCCTTCTCAACTTTATTTCATTATTTTGAATAATTTGTTAATACAATGTATAACATGGAGAAAAAATTAAAAAAATTAAATGTTTCATTAAAATTTTATCATTTTAAAGCATACCAGTAACTGGTTTCTTTACTTTGTTTCAATATTTAGGTGTTATACATGCAAAAAAGACACAATCAAATGAAATGTGCTATAAATACATGAAAATAATTTAGCTAATTGTAAGAAAAAAAATGCCCCCCCAAAAAAAAATGAGACAAAAAAAACTTTTTTTTCTGAAAAATCTAAAGGAGGCTACAAATGATTATTTTTGATATGTTATAGAAAAAGGTCAAATGAACAAATGCAAACAAACAGATTATCAATAGGACCCTGCTCTTGGAAGAAAATAGAATTTGAAAAACGTAATTTTCACTCCTTTTGAGAAATGAAAAACTGCAACAATTGGTTGCCATGGAAACAAGAGTTGCCATAGTTGCAACTTCGGGTAATCAACTTTAATTTTTAGAACAAATGTGAAACTATGATAACACATATTTGTTTTATCCAAATTAATTAGCAGTTTATAAGAAAATCTGTGATGAAAAACAGAAAATTTTGAGGTTTTAGGACTGAAATTAAAGGGTTGTTATGGTGCCATCGTAACCATAGCAACCAAATGTACAACACATGTGTTATTGTTATTTTTTTTAAATTCTCATCAAAATAGAACATATGAAGCCCAAAAAAGTCAATTTGACAACTATCACTGTATCACCCTCTGCATGATTCTTAGGTGGAGCCATACTTAAATCCATAAGAATGACAGCAATACACCAAACTACCAAACAACTTGGCATTCTATAAAATCAATATATAAATGGAATATCTGTAAAGTTTAATGAAAATCCATGCTGATTTGAAAAAGTTATGAAAAAATTTAAAGATGACTATCTTGAATTAGCCAAACCTGAGAATTTGAGTTTTTTTTTAAACCTTTTTATTACATCTGTAAGAATGACAGCAATACACCAAGCTACCAGTTAACTTGGTATTCTGTAAGATCAATATGTGTATGCAATAACTGTAGAGTTTTATGAAAATTCATGTTCTTTTTTGCCCCGGGCAATTTTAAGGTTATTGCAAATGCAAAACCTTAGGTATTCATAACACATATGTGATAATATAGGTTATCACATATTTTGTACTAATATGTACGTTATTGCATGGTCAATTATAGCTGGAAGTAAAGGTTGGTTATCAGCCCTCGAAATCCATATCAAGCCCCAGAGTTTAACTTCCGGTAACCTGTCAATCAAAGACTATTTGTAAACAAGTTGCTTAAAAATATGTGATAAGTAGATTATTACCGGTGTAATTTTTCATATGGTCCATGGTATCAGCCTACGACCCATATCAAGCCTTCGGGAAAAGCCCTCTGGCTTGATATGGGAGTCTAGGGCTGATACCTGGGCCATATGGAAAATGCCGTGTAATAATCTATAAATATTTATCTGACGATATCAGTATTTTGGTATTTAGTCAAATCTTAACCGAAGTTTGTGACACAATTAGTATTCCAAAATTTATAAAATGTAAACAATATGTCGAAATGTTTAGGCTTTAAATAAATATCTGTTTGGATAAGTTAACGCAAGCACACGAGGTGTATAGTGTCTTATACGATGACAGGTTTGTAATGTGGTTATATTGATATTTTAAAATTTTCCTTTAAGAAAGCGTTCAAAAATGTACAGCTAATTAATTTGATTGCTATGTCATTTGTATACAAATATTCCATTGAACTATGTACAATTTCATAAAGTCAATGTGTTGATTGTCTACCTTGAACAGGGTTATGATTTTATTTTTAGTTTGTTTTGAATTTTAAATCGTTACAACATCAGTAAATGTACTAGATACTGGCATTTTTTATTAGTTTATCTAAGACATTTATGTATATCTATAATTTCTTTTATTTGTTTTGAAATGTTTAAAATCAATATATACCAATATAAAGAATTATTTGAGGGACCGTTCAATATTTACCAGATGGATTGTCTGGTGCATTCTTAATATTGTTTCATTAAAAAAGTTAATGCTCATCCTTTTAAATTCTGAACAAAATTCCTTTTCTATTTTAAAGTTTTTATTTTTTTTTGTCTTGAAATCAAAGAATAGAACTTTGTGTTAATACAAAATTTAAAATGTGCTAGGTAATTCCTATATGCATATTTTTATGTGTGTATCAGAACCATACCTTTTGTTGTTTTTTAAAACCAGTATGAATATACATGTACAGATTTGATTTTATATGTGCAGCCTCAAATACAATATTGGTTTAAAATAAAGGAAATAATTTAAATTAAGGGACAATATCTCTTGGATTAGTAAACTTATCATATGCTGAATTAAAAATTATTGTCCTAATAACAGAGAATGTTTTTAGTTCAAATATCAATGTCCCTTGATCTATTCTACTTTTCAAAAAGAAAAAATTGTCTGTTTAAGCAGACATGTTTTTGACTATGATGCACCCTTTTTTGACTATTAATTAATTCCCTAGAATTGACAGCTAAACACCAAACAATAAACAAACTATCAAACAACCTCTCATTCTGTAAGGTCAATATATATATGAGATAGCTGTACAGTTATATGAAAATCTAAGTTGATTTGAAAAAGTTATAAGTTTTTTTTAAAGGTGACCATATGAATTTAATCTAAACTTAAAATTGTAGCTTTTTTAACATATTAACTAAATCCATAAAAATGCCATTCAGTAAGATCAATATAAAAATGATATAGCAGTAAAATTTTATGAAAATGCAAGTTGATTGGAAAAAGTTATGAAAAAATTTAAAGATGACTATCTTGAATAAGCCAAAACTGAAAATTTGATTGTTTTTTTTAAACCTAGTTATTAAGGATCACTCCACCTAAGAATCATGCAAAATGAAGAAAAAGTGATTTACCCTATGTAACCAATATGCTTCATATTTGGTTATGTGACACATTTTGAGTAAAAATTAACATATTTTCAACCATAATTGTTAATGCCTACTATTAATGTCATTTATACCCTAATAAAAATTCAGATGGGCATGTTTTTCTCACTATATAAGCATTGGAAATATGATGGATGCTATAACATATATCTGCCGTGATCAGGCGAGTTGAAGTAAACCATTTAGCATTTTAGAAAATATGGAATCTCCCAAACAACATATCAAAAAATTATATTTGTAGGCTGTTATCAAAAAAAAATTATTTTCATTTTAAATTAACCGCTTTTTCTAACTATTTCAAGATAGACAACTCTTGTTGAACTTCAAAACAAGTAAAACAAAATATTTCATAATGTATTCTGCATTTTTTATAAAACTGCAATTATCAGTGTTGAGAAATTAATAATTTAGTTAAGATTCATTGTTTATTGCGTTAAATTGGATAGAAAAATCATTTTTATTGATGATTTTTGTCCAGTGCATCGTGTCTTGTAAACAACTTATCACTTCCGGTTCTGCTTCACAACATGTGGGGGCAAATTTACGATGTTGTTTATCATACAATATACAGCTGTCATCAACGAAATTCTAATAGTGTTTATTCCTTATATATCTCTAAAGACAACTGAAGCTAAGTTTGTATCACAGAAATGTATAATATCATTTGAAATTAACTTTTGAAAAGTATCGCTCTTCACAAGAATATGAAGAAATAACAACTGAAGAAAGCAGACTTGTTTATAGTGTTATCCCACAGGGAATGGATGTTTACTACTTATATTTCACTCAGAGTTTATACAGCACACTGTTACAAACTCGATATAGAGTTTCAACAGGGTAATTAAAATTTACAAATGGAAACTTGACGAGGATTGAAGACAAAATACAGACAGTCAGAGGCCTTTTCAATGCCAAATGCAAAATACTTCTCAAAGTTGTAAGTGGTAGGTTTAACAATATGAGTACTTAATTTATTAAATGTGAAATAAAAGTACATTTATCAAATAGGATATTTTATTTTTTTGGAAAGGGGGAGGGGCAATGACACAATTTAGTACATATATGTTTAGTGGCGGATCCAGGAATTTTCATAAGTGGGGGCCTACTGACTGACCTAAGAGGGGGCCCGCTCCAGTCACGCTTCAGTGATTTCCTATAAGCAACCAATTTTTTTCCCAAAAAGAGGGGGCCCGGCCCCCCCCCCCCTAAATCCGCCTCTGATGTGTTCAAGTGTTTACAGCTGGGTTCCATGTACATGTACGTGACCAATAGCTTTCAAGTTGCTGGTCCTAGTGAACTGCTAGACATGAAGTCATGACAGTTACCCTGTTTAGTTAAATTATTTATTTTAATTTTATTAATATTAAATAAACCTAAATATTTGAAATATCCATGATATCCAAATTTATGAATATTTGGAATGATTGCCGTTGGCCCTGATTCACGTTTGCCCCAGTACAATGTAGTACCTGTTTGCCCCAGTGTCCATTTGCCCTGATTTTGATTTTTTTTTTCCAAAATATTTTTTAGTTTGGACTTTCTTTGTTTATTATGACTATCATCATTGATCATATGCATGTGTACAGTATATGTTGAAATTTTGTTGAAAAATTACCCTCATAATTGTATAGCCTATTAACAAATTTATTATTTCTCCTTTGATTTGTTATGTCATTGATCAATAATTGATCAAAAACAAGCCATCAACTTTTAAATATTTCCATGATACAGTTTTCATAAATTTTTTAAAGAATAAAACATCTTTATTTAACTTCAATGCCCTCAATACTTTATTTTTTAGTAGGGCGAACAGACTCTATGGGCGAATAAACCCAAGGTGAACATGTTATTAGGGCGAACGAACCCAATAGCAATGAAAGCATTCTTTATTACCATGATGCATGCAACTGAACAGGTAGACATGCTAGAGATCAATTGACAGTCACATACTTTCTATGTTTCTTTCATTAACACTATACATCCTTCAACAATGAGTTAATCCGTACTGTGTACATACATGTACATGTAGTATTGTAAGATCTAAATAACCCAGAAACATGAGAAATAACAAATGTAAAGCATTCCAAACAGAAAACTATTAAACAGTCTGATTTATATCCATTTTTTTTTATATAAGAAACAAATGCTGGTATGATATATACATGATAATCATAAAAATAAAATTGAGAATGAAAATGGGGAATGTGTCAAAGAGACAACAACCCGACCGTAGAAAAAAATACAGCAGAAGGTCATGTATCTATATATATATATACAACATTTAGTTAGTACATGTACATATGTACATAAACAAAGGACAACCACATGTACAGCATTATATGTATTACAGACTCTTAAGGCTGCTTTTATTATGTTTAAAGGATTTATATGTCATTGTCTATGTAAGTGTGTAATTTGCATGAAACTTTCAGAAATCTTCAATTTCAATTTCAATATCTTGATTACTACATGTACATGTTTGTCATGATGCCTTTGCATTGTGAAACTATTTTTCTTATAATTACACCTTATGTAAAAATCCTGGATTTTGATTAGTTGATGGCCAGTGTATTTTTCACCAATTTTCTATTATTAAATGAAAATTGTTCATTATTTGCCAAAAAATACTCTATCAGACAGAACGTTTGTAATGTCACGATCATCAATGCATTTTTAAACAAGAACATTCAGTGTAATTAAACAGATATACATGTAGCATGTTCTTGAGAATGAATTTCCATCGCCTTACGGCTCGTAAAATTAATAACATTCTCTCGACTGGTATTTTTTGCAAATACCCCTCCTTAACATGATACAGTATACAAATGTATCTGTTAAATATGTCAGAATGAGCAATTGAAATTATACATACATTGTCTTTACTGTATTTTTGTTTGTTATACATGTATATTTACTTCTTTTCCTATTCCTAGTTAAGCCAATATGATATACAACATATGTTTTGAGAAAAGGTATGAAGGTTAAAATTGAGAATGCAAATTGTGAGTGTGTCAATGAGACAACAACCCGACCATAGACGCATGATAGAATAGACAGGTCACCAGTAGGTCTTCAATGCAGTGATAAATTTCTGCACCCAGAGGTGTCCTTCAACTGGCCCCTAAACAAATACAAATGTATATACAATACTAGTTCAGTGATAATGAAAGCCATACTAAACTCCATATTCAATATTTTTTTTTTTTGTTTAGCTTAATTTAATATTTATTATCAATCTGTTTTTAAGGTACCTTCTACCAGTCATCCAGCGTCATTCAAAGTTACTAAAGCTGAAATTGAAACCTTGAAGAAAGTGATACATTGTATACATGGTAATTAACCAATAGAAAATATTTTTTTAAATATATTTTTATATCAGACAACTTACATGTAGTTGTCAAAACAAATAGAGAACTGTTAGTAGATTGTGCCACTTTTATTCTCTTGTTCATATTTTTGAAGCCTTTTTTCAACTGAACTAGTACTGATCCTTTTGATTTCTATACACACATTGTAAAAGTTTATTAGATTATAACTAGGCTGAAAAAGTTCAATTTCATTGATATGAAACTTTAACCAATATATACACGTACAAATGTACATTTTTTACATATACATTGTATAAATCATTTGTTACTCTATATCATATATGTATAAGGTGAATGATGTGCTTGTTACTTTGGATATAGTCTTATGAAATGGTGAAAATCGATGTATCCTGGTACACAGATTTGTCAATAGATGAAAACTTAAAATTAGCAGAACCAATTATAATACTAATACATACATGTACATTACAACAACACTTTAAAGAGCCAATTTCTTTTTTGAAAACTTGGATCAGATAAATATAGAAAAATATATATACTTTTTATCAAATCTATTCATAACTGCTGAGTCCGACTGTCTTCTTTCACTTTTTCCTCTCCCAAAGCAATTAATCAAATTTAACTGTTTCAAGTTTCGATGTCAAATGCTTGTTTTAGTAAACAAACGTTTATAAGTATGACATTTGATTTCTATGATTCTTATTCTTACAATAATTTTAAACATGATCATTCATGTACCATTATTATAATATTTTCATTTCTGTTTTGTAGATTTTCTAGAGGAACTACAAATTAGATACATAACAGACATAGAGCTATCACAGACACAGTCCATATAATGTATTGGAAGCAGCATTTTATAAGATATCAATAAGACAGTGGAAATACTACATTGTACTCTTTTGGATGAATTATAGCCTAAGAAGATCTGATCTTACATTAAGGACTGGGCCATACATTTTTTGCCCTAACCCTACAAGTGGGTTGTTTAGAAAGGACTGAATTGGCTTGTGTGTCTGCATCTCTAAAGAAAAAGACTTGATTGACTATCTGTAAAAACAAAAAAATTATAGAATAATAAAGAAAAAATTGCTAACTGATTTTTCTATTTCCTTTGAAAATAGAGCTCTATATATGTGAGACTTAAATATTTACTGATAACTATCTGGCTGCAGCAGTGTAAACTATTTGTAAAAACATGATAAAGCTTTATATTTTAGAGGGGAGAAGACATGGATGCTTCAAACCTTTTATGCAGATACCTTATGCTAAGAAGTTTCCTTTTGTAAGGTGTCCCTTTTCCTATACAACATTTTCATGTTTCAACAAAACCATAAAAATATACCTACCAGGTAGTTTGATCTGCTCTTGACCTCATTTTCATGATTCATTGGTCAATGTTAAGTTTTGTGTTTGGTATGTTTTTCAATACCATAAGCAGAACAGGATATAACTGCTTTAGTGTACTGAAGTGAACAATTGTAAGGTGTACATGTCTGTCTGACCTTCACCGCAATGGCTAATTGTCAAGTATCTTTAGAAAATGTTTAGTTGATGAGATACATGTATATTCTGAGCAAACAATTTGTTGTCCTTTTTAGAAACAGTGTTGAACTATATCTTGAACCATTACAGTTACTACTATATTGATATGGATCATACACCCCTATTCTTATCCAAATTTCAAATTGAATTCTTTAGAAAAAAATAAGAAATAAGTTCCATTATTTAATGATTTAAAGGCTATTCCTTGCACTACAAACATATCTGAAAAGCTTTCATTGATTAAATAAAGAGCTTAACTGTCAGAGTTAACATCCAGATTAATTCTAGGAAAAGTGGGGGGGGACAGATATCTTCAAAGTGTTGTTTGAAAGATATAAGTTAAGCATCAATATTTAATATTTTTGCTCCTTACAATGATTAGGTACAAAAAATGATAGTTCGAACAAATAATGTTTAAGTGATTTTAATCGGAAATTATGGCATTAATCTAGGCATTCGTCTCCATGATGACCAAATTTCCTTCTCAACTTTATTTCATTATTTTGAATAATTTGTTGTTACAATGTATAACATGGAGAAAAAATTAAAAAAATTAAATGTTTCATTAAAATTTTATCATTTTAAAGCATACCAGTAACTGGTTTCTTTACTTTGTTTCAATATTTAGGTGTTATACATGCAAAAAAGACACAATCAAATGAAATGTGCTATAAATACATGAAAATAATTTAGCTAATTGTAAGAAAAAAAATGCCCCCCCCCCAAAAAAAATGAGACAAAAAAAACTTTTTTTTCTGAAAAATCTTAAGGAGGCTACAAATGATTATTTTTGATATGTTATAGAAAAAGGTCAAATGAACAAATGCAAACAAACAGATTATCAATAGGACCCTGCTCTTGGAAGAAAATAGAATTTGAAAAACGTAATTTTCACTCCTTTTGAGAAATGAAAAACTGCAACAATTGGTTGCCATGGAAACAAGAGTTGCCATAGTTGCAACTTCGGGTAATCAACTTTAATTTTTAGAACAAATGTGAAACTATGATAACACATATTTGTTTTATCCAAATTAATTAGCAGTTTATAAGAAAATCTGTGATGAAAAACAGAAAATTTTGAGGTTTTAGGACTGAAATTAAAGGGTTGTTATGGTGCCATCGTAACCATAGCAACCAAATGTACAACACATGTGTTATTGTTATTTTTTTTAAATTCTCATCAAAATAGAACATATGAAGCCCAAAAAAGTCAATTTGACAACTATCACTGTATCACCCTCTGCATGATTCTTAGGTGGAGCCATACTTAAATCCATAAGAATGACAGCAATACACCAAACTACCAAACAACTTGGCATTCTATAAGATCAATATATAAATGGAATATCTGTAAAGTTTAATGAAAATCCATGCTGATTTGAAAAAGTTATGAAAAAATTTAAAGATGACTATCTTGAATTAGCCAAACCTGAAAATTTGAGCTTTTTTTTTAAACCTTTTTATTAAATCTGTAAGAATGACAGCAATACACCAAACTACCAGTCAACTTGGCATTCTGTAAGATCAATATCTGCATTAAATAGCTGTAGAGTTTCATGAAAATTCATGTTGATTTGAAAAAGTTATAAAAAACTTTAAAGATGACTATCTGGATTTAGCCTTAACTGAAAATTTTAGCTTTTTTTTTACCTCTTCATAAAATTCATAAAAATGACAGCAATACACCAAAGTACCAAACAAACTGGTTTTCTGTAAGATAAATATATAATTGAGATAGCTGTTGAGTATTATGAAAATCCAAGTTGATTTGAAAAAGTTTAAAAAAGAAAAAGTTTAAAAAAGAAATAAAGGTGACTATCTGAATGTAGCCTAAAATGAAAATTTGAGCTTTTTGTTTCTTACCTTACCTATTAATCAAATTCATAAATTTAACAGCAACACACCAAACTGTTAAACAACTTCGTATTCTATTAGGTCAAAACATTTTAAAAGATAGTCCGAGCAGAAAAATCTAGCTTTTTTATTCCTTAATTAAATACTTAAATCTAACAGAAATGAACCAAGCTATCAGTATGTTTTGAGTCCCCGCAAAAGAAATTTCATACACACCGATAAAATTGATAGCAAAATTTTTCCTATGAAATATGTTCTGGCCCATCCACTAAATATTTTTAAAAAAGTTCTAGCCTATCCAAATTCTTCCACAAAAAAAGTGCTTGCCCCGCCCCATTTTGCACCGGCCTATCCATCTGATAAATATTAAACGGTCCCTTGTTGTCTATTGAATATGTTTTTGTTACATTTAAATCCCAAGACCGTGCAAAAACGTCATAAATGAGCAAGGTCAAATCTACCCTCATCATCATTAAGTTTCTTAGTGCAATGAGACAAATTGCTCTAAATCACAGATCACAAGCACTTATTTCAGAATAAACTTTTTCCTGCAATGTACCTTAATATAACTTTAAGGGAATATAATATTACAATATTAATAATATCTATATTTATAAATGTAGGGGAAATATTCTGAAACAAGTGCATATGTTACAGAAAAAAACCATCATCTTCCTGAAAGATTTATTCATGAAATAGCTCTCTTTTAAAGCCATATCCTGAAAACTTTAATTTTGAAATTTAATTTGATGACAATAGATAAACATGCTACATACTAAAAGTTTACCTATCGGTGGTTGGGGTTGTTTTTGAGCGCTCTGGCCTTCTTCATCAAGAAACACAGACTGCAACGATATAGATTATATTAAAACCGAATCAATCTGAAAGACAAAAAATATCGATAAAAGAAACAATTGTTAGTCCGCTATTTCTTTTTTCCATTCTGGACAGTGTTGTTTTTGTTGCCCCTTCTTATGGTGTAAATTATTGACTGTTTTTGGTAATTAACTTGAATACTATTATAGATATTAATAAACTGTAAACAGCAATAATGTTCAGCAAAGTATGATCTACAAATAAGGCAACATGACCAACATTGTCAGTCGATCCCTTAAGGAGTTATTGCCCTTCAAAGTCAACTTTTAACAATTTTACATCAATTTTGTAATCTTTAAAAAAAATCTTCTCCTTTAAGATTACTGAAATAAAGGGCAAGGTACGATACGGCCTTTTTTTGGCACCCCTATTATCTTTTTTTTTCAATTTCTGTTTTGAAATGCTACTCATTATGTTAAAACATTCCCTTATGTTTGAAGTATGTTTGGATGAACTTCAAAACCACTAATGTCATGAGAACTGTTTTTGTTGTCTAAATCGCTATATTTTTTTTCCGGGTCACGTAGGCGCACGCTATAAATCTTTAAGAAACAATACCTACACATCATCATTTTCCCTTCATTTGGCGTTTTTGATGGCTTTTCAACCACCTTACCTCACCCATTTTCTGAAATTAATAGTTTTGAAGTCCTTCAAAACAAACTTCAAACCTAAGGGAATAATTTAAAGTGATAAGTAGCTTTCCAATTCAAAATTTAGAAAATGAGAAAAAAGGGGGCCAAAAAACGGGCCTTATCGTATGTTGGTCTTTAACCAATCTTGCCCATTAGGATATCTCGTTTAAAAAATGTGTCAGATGACCCTGCCTGCCAACCAACATGGCGAACATGGCTATAAATAGAACAAAGGGGTAAAATGCAGTTTTAGGTTTATATCTCTGACACTAAATATAAAAAAGAAAATGTGGTATGATTGCCAATGAAACAACTATCCACAAAAGACCAAAATGACACAGACATTTACAACTATAGTTCACCGTACTGCCTTCAACAATGAACAAAGCCCATACCGCATAGTCAGCTACAAAAGGCCCCGATATTTAAACGAGAAAACTAACGGCCTTATTTATGTAAAAAAATGAACGAAAAACAAATATGTAAGACATAAACAAACGACAACCATTGAATTTACAGGCTCCTCACTTGGGACAGGCACATACATAATTAATGTAGCTAAAGCATTTAGAGCAACTTTTATGGGTGGCGAAAATGTTCATCAGATTAAGATTTCTCTGTCCTGAAATTTTCAGAAAAAAAAACCTGGTTAGGTTGCTTCACCTTAGTTTGTAATTTTAAGGAAAATTTGCAGTTTTTTTATATTCATACCTTAGGTATCTTATAGTATCTCATTATATATAATATCTCATAATATCTAATATCTTATAATATATAATATCTTATAATATATAATATCTTATAATATCTAATATCTAATACTATAAATTATGTTTTAACCTAATTTTAAATGATTTACAAAGCATTAGTGAATACAGGCGAGCGACTCAGTTATTGAGAGCCTCGAGTTTTAGTTGTTATTAACTGTGACTAAGAGTACTCTTTTTGTCGAGCCTTCGACTATAGTCGAAAAAGCGAGACTAAGCGATCATACTTTCCGTCGGCGTCGGCGTCGTCGGCGGCGTCAACAAATATTCACTCTGTGGTTTAAGTTTTTGAAATTTTAATAACTTCCTGAAACTACACTGGATTTCTACCAAACTTGGACAGAAGCTTGTTTATGATCATAAGATAGTATTCAGAAGTAAATTTTGTAAAAATAAAATTTCATTTTTTCCGTATTTTACCTATAAATGGACTTAGTTTTTTTCTGCGGGGAAACATAACATTCACTCTGTGGTTAAAGTTTTTAGAATTTTAATAACTTTCTTAAACTATCCTTGGTTTGTACCAAACTTGGACAGAAGCTTGTTTATGATCATAAGATAGTATCCAGAAGTAAATTTTGTAAAAATAAAATTCCATTTTTTCCGTATTTTACTTATAAATGGACTTAGTTTTTTCTAAATAAACACATTAAGGGGTCATGCCAATAAAACTTATAGAACTATAAGGGCTGATTATTGTGACATATACAAATCTGAATAATTACAAATTAATAAGAGACATTATTTAAATGTAATATTTTTCTTACAAGTAATTGTTTATTCTTAAATTAGGAGTTATATTTATTTGAGAAAAAAAATGTTTTGCTTTATATTTACAGTTTGCCAATCTAGACCAATGCTAGACAAACAAAATATCTTATTAAATGTATTACATTTGTTTTTATCACTGAATCCTCTATAAAATTCAGACAAGTATTTTATATTACCTAGTATTGCCCAGTATTAACCATTAAAACCCAGTAAAACCCGGGTTTTCCCAGTATTTCCAACTGGGCTTGGCAATACTCATAAAACCCGGGTTTTTGCCAACCCTGGTTTACTTACGGTTATTTCGCGCTTCCTTGACAATGAATAAACAACAACAGAAAAAAGTTACAAAATGGTATCATTGTGGCGTAGAATGTTGTACATCTGATGACAGGAAAAGAGCAAAGTATCCGTACATGTAAAATGTTCGTTTTCATTTGTTTCCGACTGAGAAGAAGACTCCCAAACTGCGTAAAAAGTGGCTAAAGTTGCTGAGACAAGATGATGCTTATTTTGTTCCCATTTTTAAGCAAAGAGTGTGTTCCCTTCATTTCGTGGACGGTGAGCCTACAAGTGAACATCCATATCCAGAGCTTTTTTCACAGTACATATATTCATCACGGGTTTAACGCACACACCTAAAATAACAATTATTGTTAATGCCAACAGTATCAGGACATAATTTGGGTGTAACAGCTACCAAGGTATATGTTAGCTTAAAACCCAGTCTCCAATCATGTATATTAAACAATTGAAATTGGTTACTGTACAGTAAAAGTAAGGAAAGGGTATATGTACAATAATGTAAGAAATGATGGATCAAGATGTTTTGATGAGCAGAAATAAAAATACAATAAAAATTAATGCAGCAAGGTTCAGTATTTCAAAGAATTAGTTCAAAGGTGTCTAGGTAAAATGCTTGTTAGTTAGTTTTCATTAAAAGTTCAATTATCCTGATTCTTTGATACGCTGAATCTCACCATATATTTATATTTTGGATATTATACCATATTACATGTACATCTTATGAGGGAAATAACCAGTTTTAAAATTCTTAGTCCACATTCAATCTGTGCTAGAAATCAAGCTGTGTCAAATATATATATAATCACAATCCATATTGAAAGCTGTATCAAGCTTGAATGTTGTGTCAATTATTGTTCAGGGTTCCACCTCTGGGTAGTATCTAGCGGCACCCAACCATGCCAACAGATCATTATGTTTTAGAAGAAACAAACATTGTTTATTTGAGACCAGCTGGATTTTAATTTACCTGTGTATTGCTTCAGGGGTTAATATATATAATTATATATACGAAATTGTAGATAAAATTTTAGTGTTTGTCAGACAGTCAGCTTCAATACGTTCAAAATGAGAAACGGGATGATACAGTCATGTTTTTTGTTAATTTTGTTATTTTCAGTTTCCGAACAATGTGGATGTCCTGCACAGTATACACAACAAGTCATTTGCGACTCTAAATTGGGTAAGACCTTTTTTTTGTCAATGACAAGAGGAGTTTCATGTGTTTCGTAAAATTGTAACATGTTATAGGAATGGTTGAAAAATAATACAAATATTTAAGAAAATAATTAATTTTATAACCATATAACAAGGGTAAGTAGAGTACATTGTCGAGATTATATCACTTTATTTTAACAAGACATTAGCCAAAAAGATAATCGAAACAAGTTCACCTTTAAAACTTGTATGTTTGAAGATGTAAGAAAAGCTTTTTTTTCTTCTTTTTTTTCCTGATAGGTTAAATATTATTTTATTATTTTTATTTAGTCGTACAAAAAGAACGGTGTGGGATATAAGAAGGTGTGGGGTTATAAAGTAGAATCTGGGGTAAAGAGGAAAACTGTTAGGAAGTCGGAAACATTACAAATAGATTGAGATATTTGAAATCGGACAATTGTGAATGTGTTTATTATTATACTTGTATTATTAATAATTTAATACAAAATAGTGTTAACACCAAATGGGATAAAAAGAAGGAATTAAGGAAAAGATGTAAACAGTAGGAAAGTCGGAAACATTACAAAAAAAATCGATATTTTGGATATGAACATCCTTCATAAAAGTATACTACATGTCACAATATTACATCTTGTCAACAAACAACTCATTTTATTTGGTTTCCACTAATGGAATTCCACAAAAGCTAAATAATGATTGAAATATGATCTTTCGAACAATTAAAATTGTTTTAAAGTATTGATATTTTTACTATTGAAAATGTTGAGCATGAAAAACTTCGGAATTCAGCGATCTATAAAAAATTTAAAAAAATAATTGTATGTTGCTCCATTTACAGTTGTTGTGGCTAAAATTGAATCGTCCTCATCAGATAGATTTAACACCAACTATAAAATATCAGTGACAAAGTTTTATTTTGTAAGTATTGACAATTATTGTTATCATCAAATGCGCCTAATGTGAATTAAACTAATCATAGATAGCAGGACTAAATTTCATATTTACGGCAGACGTGCGTTTCGTCTACAAATGACTCATCAGTCATGATCGAATCCAAAAAAAGTCAAAAATGCCAAATAAAGTATGAAGTTTAAGAGCATTGACTACCAAAATTTCTAAAAGGTTTGTCAAATACTAAGTTCGTGGGTGGGTCATGATTTAAACGGATTGCAAGTGCTCGTCTAAATTGGACATTCATGCAAAGTTTTAGATCAGAGAGATTATTGTATATTATTTATATTGTGCTTTTTTGTTTCTTATAATGGGGACAGAAAGGTTTGATTTATACTGTTTTTTGTACATTATTTAAACTGTCCATACCATATGAGCCTTTTACTGTTAAAATAATTTTTATTATATACGTTTAAATTTTTCCACCCCCCAATTATGTTTGATAAAAAAAAATTAATGCACTATTAAACTGCTGGTTTTGCTATCGGAATTATCTTAGTATATTCTACATGCTTTTTGTACTATCCCCCAAGGGTGACTGGGGAATATAAGTATGGTCACTTGGTTTTCTTCCGACCGGCAGTAAACCGCTTGCCGAAGTGGGGCGTCCGTTTGGTCGAAATTTCCCCGACCATCATCCCAGATGGCTTTTATTTTTTTCAAGACCTACCTATAGTATTTATTGTGAACTTGTTCTCGTCCTGAATATGCATGAAATATTTGCCACTGGACGTTAAGCAACCATCAATCAATCTTGTTGTCCTTTTGCATGTTAATGTTTCATTGGACTTCTTTAGAAATGTTGTTTCGGTTTGGGTTATATAACTTCAAGTAATTGTCTATAATTATTGTTTTAGAGACATGTAAAATATGTTATAGAATATAAGCGCTGTAATGATTTTAATAAATTTGTGATTTATTTTATACATGTTGGACAGGGTAAGATGGAATACGATAAGTTGTCTGATAAAAAGACCCTGGAGACACCGAAATCAAGTGCAGCATGTGGTCCTGTGGTTCTCACTGTAGGATCAAGTTATATTTTGTCAGGTAAAAGTGTGTTCGTCATTACAGATTGAAGCATTAATTGCATTATTAATTTTTCAAACATTTTCATTGGCAAACAACGTTGCAGAAGAAGGAAAAATAAATAACTTGCTGTATATTTCATTTAGCTACACGAAATATTAACATAATTTAAGTTAATACATTATTGTTAATTCAAAACACCAACTGCCTCTTAATTTTACTGTTAACGCTTTGACACATTCTCCATTTCCTTTCTCAATTTTACCTGTACCAAACACTAAAATGTATTGTCATTGATTTGTTTGAACAATTACATATTATCATCAAAATAAACATATTGTAGGAATATTCAGTATAATTGTTTTAATTCAATGTATCCTTATCATATTCTTTGAACATTTAGTTCATTTGTATTTTTTCACATAACAGTTTCTCTGTATGATGGTAAAATGAGCCATAACTTGTGTGGACTCCAGGTTGAAGCCAAGAAAGCAAGTCAGGTCTTGTTACAAGGTTTGGCTGGAAAATATAAAGATAATTGTGGATGTGAGGTATGATTCTGTTATTGTTTAAGCGACCACAATTGTCATAGACACAGTGGAGAAGACACTGCTAAAGACATATGTTTTTAGTAATGAACTTTGTTAATATTGTTTATAAATTATTTGGAATGTATTGTAAGATATAGATGTGTTGTGTTATTTTAAAAGTACTTGAAAGTGTACTCTTAATTAGTGAAATGTTTTGAAAATTAAAGTTAAGCAAACACAAATCAATTTTAAACGTTGTTCAAAGAGCCCGTTACTTAAAACATAACTTATCTATGATCAACATGAGTTTAATTAATTTATTATAATGCAAATTTATTGATTGTTATAAAAAAACACAGACATGAAGATTTGCTAAACAATTTTGTTATGCTGGGTTACTTTTAAGCTTATTGATAATTTGGAAAATATAAAAAAGAAGATGTGGTATGATTCCTAATGAGACAACTATCTACAAAAAAACAAAATGACACAGACATTATCAACTATAGGTCACCATACGGCCTTCAACAATGAGCAAAGTTCATACCGCATAGTCAGATTTAAAAGGCCCCGATAAGACAATGTAAAACAATTCAAACGAGAAAACTAACGACCTTATTTATGTAGAAAAATGAACGAAAAACAAATATGTAACACATAAACAAACGACAACTACTGAATTACAGGCTCCTGACTTGGGACAGGCACAGACATAAATAATGTGGCGGGTTAAACATGTTAGCGGGATCCCAACCCTCCACCTAACCTGGGACAGTGGTATAAAACACAATTTTCTTCCAGGTTATATTTTTCTTATAATTTTACTTTCAGATGCCATATGCGTTTGATCCTCCACCAACAGGCCCACAAACCAGAAACCAATGTAGAAATACACCTCCAGGCTGCTCCTATCACAGTCTTTGTAGCAGAGATGGATACGGTAGATGCAAGTGGCAAGGCTGTTGAAGAAGTCATTAAAATATTTCGTTTAAACACTTTGTGTGTTATTTTGTTACTTTCTGGAAAACAAATTCGATAGATTGATGGTTAATTTGCTTTAAGTACAGAGGTAAACATTTCCCGGCATGTCTAGAACTATAACATATTGAAAATGTATATAAAAGGTGGTAACTGTAAAAGAAGTCATCAGAAGTGAAGGGCAAACAATTATCAAAGATTATGATTTAATACGACAGACGGCTATTATTCAATCTAAATTGTATACTGTAGTAAAATAATGAGATGGTATGATCGCCAAATAGAACACTATCCACATAAGTTCAAATAGAGTTGATTAAACAATAAAAACGATTGTAAAGCCCTAGCATTGAGAAAAAAACATACCGCAATACGTAGAATGGAATTAGTCAAAGAGGTGCGAAGGAACCGAAAGAGATTTCAGTTGAAAAGAAAGTCGTGTTCAATTATAAAATAGGTCATCAAAGAAACTAAGCACTATGACAATGACGTCTGGCGTATGAAATTATAATCCTGGTACCTTTGATAAATTTTAACATTAATTAACGAAGGAATATTTGCAATTATTGTCATGCCATCCCCAATCCTCTCTTTCAAACTGATCGAATTGTTATGTTTTCATCATATAAAAATCAAGCTGAAATGGGTTTAGTATCATACCATTATATTTAATACGAGAGAAACCTAATCCATATCATGTCAAAAACTGATTTAAACAATAGATATGTCCGTTGTGACCCTATGAGTGAATCAATATGTACTACTTAAATGTTATGTGTAATGATTTGACAACATTATCGTATATTTATCCCTTCTGATTACGTCTGTTTAAAGATTCGGTAAGTTTATAAGTTGAATTACGATATTTGTGTGCATTGTATAGAATATACAAATTAAAGATGAGATGTGAAACGTATTATATGTCTGAACTTGATTTATATTTACAAGTAAGTTTCGGTGATGAACCGCAGTAAAAATTAAAGTAGTAAAAGTTAATTTTGGTTCAGATAGTATGATGTATCATAAAATAACAAACACTTCGTTTATACGTTTTGTGAGAAAAAAATACGATTATCTCAAATATTCTTAATCTTCATATCTTTTTTTTTGTATAAACAGGGCAAACTAATATATCATTCTACATAAATGATTAAATGTGTTTATATATGCTAATAAATTGTAAGCAGCCTTTCATGTATGCGACATATTTGTTCTCTATAGTTTATACTGAACAAGGATAATTGATGATTCAAAAACCGAAAGTTGAATCAAGATCAGATTCCTACCAAAGATATGATCCGTGCGAATCATATTGAGATTTCTTTTTTAAACGTTGCCATATGCTTGGGAGATTTTTCTAGCCACAAAGCAGGTTCAACCAATCATATTCAGAATCGGTTCGGGATACCCACTGTTGTCATAATTCAAATAATTAAAATCTTGCTTGCTAATTTCAGTTTCAATGACAATAAAGTTCAATGATGAGACTACTTCATTTTGCTGAGGGCAATTCATTTGCAATCATTCCACGGTAGCGTTAGTATTTACCTCATGGAAAAGAAGGAATTTGTTTGATTTTTCATACATGCATCTGGGACAATTTCATTTGAAGGAACGTCCTTTGTATTATTGCACATCATTTAAATTCATTCTTATTACTTTACATGGAGACGAAACAAAATTCCCATCTGACTACAAAAACTGCTGCGAGGAAAGCAACAGTAAAAATTAAATCATTTGCCTAGTTAGGTGCTGCTTTTAGGCAGTTAAGCTGCCTTATGCGAGCACCCTGGATTTGTGTGCTACCCAATAAATGCTGAAATACGTGCCATTGTTATCATCTAGCTGGCTACTATATTATGTATAACTTATTGGACAGTTTTTTCATTCTTTTCATTCTGGATTACAAAAAATATGACCAGAAAAACCTTAAATGATCGTCGATTTTCCCAAAAGTTTTGAAGTTGCACATAGGAAGTAGAGCACATTAGGAATCCTTATGTAGTTTATTGTCCCCTTAGCTTTTGGCTAAGATGTCAAAGAACAAATGTATGAAATATTTAATCGCCGAAAATCTCCAAAGACAAGTTGTTAAGATTTCCCAAATTGCAAAAGTCGTTGGAATATTGTTTGTCATCAATACGTAATCAACTACGTATATATACGTCAGTAGTCTATTAATATATATATAAGTTCAACTGATCACGCTGTTGGCGGCAATTTTGAATTAGAAGACGAAATTTTCGTATCTTTTCAATTTGGACGCAGGGGTTCAAATTTGCGGGGGTCCGAGGTCTGCGATCTTTCACTTTTGCAGTCGGACTTTCTACTTGGTCACTAGCTACGCCCGACATGCCCGACGGACCTTGAAAGAAAAGAAAAAAATAACTTTGCAAACATTTTAACCAAAGTTTCCTAATAAACGGTCTCAAACTTATTTTCATCATTACTATTCATGACAGCGATGTTCAATTTGTCCAATCGCTAGCTTTATACAGAAAATAGCCGATAAATAATGTGTAAATCCGAGTAAAATCGTATCTCACTGTCTGTCAAAAACAACATTGAAAACAAAATGGCTGCCGCGAGATTACAATATCGGATCCGATCCGGTAAGCGGATAAGAGTAATCCCGGGTTTTGGCTATCCAGACAGGTGACAAAATACATCTATGCATGGTAAAAATATAAACACTAGAATTGAAAACCAAAAGATATATGTAAAAGAAAAAAAAGCAGAAAATATTTTGTACACCAATTTTAATGTCAAAATACAATGCAATGTGACAGCTGGGAACAGTGTATCTAACAATATATATATATATATATATATATGTTCCTGGTAACAGTATAATTTTTTTTTATCAGTGGTAAATGTTGGTAATGCATGTTAAATACTTTTCTAGTTAAACATATTACTGCAGTGTCAAGGGGTATTTTTTTCTTCCCAATTTTGGTAGATGATTTAAAATAGCTGGAAGTTTCTTATATAAAAAAAAGATGTGGCATGATTGCCAATGAGACAACTATCCACAAGAGACCAAAATAACCAAAACTTGATAACGGTCAAGACCCCCACCCCTAAACCATATATATTCATGTATGGGACAATATAACAAATCATATGAAATATAGGTGGAGTTTGTGGGGCCACTCTACCCCTTTCTGTTTGAGAAATTATAACGATCGAGAAACAATATATATTTATGTATGGGACAATATTACAAATCAAATGAATTATAAGGGGGTCCCTATGGTCACTGTACACCCTCCTGTTTGAGAACTTGGGAAAATTCGAGATCATCACCCCTTAACCATTTATACTCATGTATAAGGCAGTAACCATTTGATTTTTCGCCTTCAGCAATTTTTGGCCACAAGTCGAAAACAATTTTTTCTTTCAATTTTAGTGTTACATATAGTTGCAGCTAAGGGTGAAACAAACCATTTTTTTTCTCAGGATCAGAAAAAAAAAAATTCTCCCAAAACCAGAAACAAACTTTTTTGTCCAAAAAAATCCATAGCCCCCCAACCCAGAAAATCAAATAGTTGCTGCCTAAGACTATATAACAAATAAAATGAAATAAAGGGGAAGTCCCTGTGGTCACCCTACCCCTCATGTTTAAGAACTTTGAAACAGTTGGGATCCCCAACTCTAAATTAGTTGAAATATAGGGGGAGTCCCTGCAGTCACCTGATTGAGAAATTGGAAACAGTCCAGATCCCCACCTTTAAATTAAACCACATATAGTCATGTTGATAACTTAGAAACAGATGAGATCACCACCCCTCAGCCATATATATATTCATGTATTGGACAATATAACAAATCAAATGAAATATAGGGGAAGTCACTGGGGCTCCACCCCCTCCTGTTTGAAAACTTGATTACGGTCGAGATCCCCACCCATAAACCATATATATTCATGTATGGGACAATATAAAAAATCAAATGAAAAATAGGGGTAGTCCCTAGGGTCACCCCACAACCTCTTGTGAGTGTTTTTAGAACTTATAAAAGATTGAGATACCAACACCTAAACCATATTCATTCCTGTTTGTCATTTCAAAAAAGATCTCATAGGCGACACATATGCATAACCCTTTGCTAGACCCTAACACCTGTCATTTCATTTCAAACTTAGACATCATGGACTTTGGTGAAGGTGGGAGTCATTTACATTTACTATGGACAGGTCAGTCAGACCTCACCATTGATTCCTGTAGTAGTAAACATTTGTCTATGATATTTATCAACAAACATAACGGAATTTGATGAGACTGTTATTAAAGAGAGAGGGTTAGCGCTATAGAACCAGGTTTAATCCACCATTTTCTACATTTGAAAATGCCTGTACCAAGTCAGGAATATGACAGTTCTTGTCTATTCGTTTTTTATGCGTTTTGTTATTTGATTTTGCCATGTGATTATAGACTTTCCGTATTGATTTTCCTCTGAGTTCAGTATTTTTGTGATTTTACTTTTTGTCTGATTTGTGTCTCATAACTTTTGTACTGTTTAACACAAACTCAGTTTTCTTTCCAGGGAAGCAAGTCCATTCATACTTTTACAAGCTCGTACTAAAGTCAAATTGAACTACTAACAGTAAACTAATATGAACAATTACGATCAACTAGAAGAACTGCAATGATTGCAAATTTGTACCACTGCTGACTCATGAAAGACTCATGACCATTCGTGGTCATGTGCATTGTCATTGAAAACCTTGATAAAATATGAATTATTTGCCTTACTGATAAATGTACATTTATATATGAATGTTTAACGTTTGTTCTTTTAAATCTTTAAAAAAAAGTTGAAGCAACATTGCCATAGTTTTCATAATTATGTTCGCCTTGGTTTTTGGTTAACTGCCTACAGTGCTTACAGCGCTTTGATTTCCTTATGCCTTTTGTTGAACTGTCAACACAGTGTGTTGTTTTTTACTTTAGTTTATTGAATTGTTAGAATCTGTAAATTGAAAGAAAGCATCACTTCTAGTAAAAGTACAAATAGGGGATAAGCTTTGTAAAGAAGCCATAGTAAACCTTCAGACAACAAAACTTTTGTAAAATCGAATTTGAAATACTCATGTGTTCCAGAAAAATATTGGGTTTTTTTTGTTTTTTTTCTATCTTCGATGGAAAAGAAATAATCCTCGTCACAAAAAAAGCAGAAACAAAAAGAACATACTACAAAAGTTGTGAGAGGACAAGGGTTATAAAACAAGTGGAATGCATTAGAAGACACACACAAAAACAGTACAAACAAAGCACTCAAAATATTCCAACTATTTCTTTTTTCTGTTATTTTAAGATTTTCATATTCGTCATCAATAACATATTCATTTAACCATTCATATAATTTATAAGTTTGAAGAAATTTACAACAGGAATTTGGAAATTACACTATTTATTATAATTTTCTCTTAATTTTGACATTTCCCATTGTAGACAATTATGTCATCAATTGCTATATCTCCATGGTAATCTTTTCCTTTGTAACCTCTTATTGTGACTTCATAATCAAAGGAAGAAGATAGTGTTACATTCATTCTATTCCATTGAAATCCCTGATCACCGGATAATACTTGCAAAACAAGGTAATTTGCCGGTGTTTGTGTTTTCTGCAAAAAAAAAGTATATTTTACACTACATTTTTAAACTATAATACAACTAATACACACTATCTTTGTTTTTTAAGATTATTGATATGGAATTGTTAAAATAAGTAGAGAACTTTATACGCATATATAAATATTATAAATTTATGTTTAGGGTTCTAGCTCTTGCTGTGAACCCTGGTTTTCGGCTGTTTTATACTGATTCGTCGTGATGTTGTCTTTTTAAAAAAGTGATAACTAGTTGTCAAAAACTAATTCAAATACCTCGTTTAAAAACATATACAGAATGAAATGTTTGTTTTTTGTTTTAAACAAAGAAATGTTAAAGCAACAGGTTTTGTCATGAAATATTTCAAAAGTAGTATTTTGAAGGCTTTTAACATTTTATATTCTAGAATGTTACACTAAACAAAATGAGGTGATCATTTATATATTGGAAAACGAAACAAGAGGCGGAATATGCCTAAAAGAATAGTCAAACTCAGTAGTCAAAAGCACTCGACAATGCTACGGGGAAAAAATAAAAACCACTAGACAATAGAGAAAGTCTACAAAATTCATCATAATAATAACCCAGCAACAGGAACCTCAACACCACTCAGGGATGATATCAGGTTAATCATTTATAATATTTACCTGGATTATCCCAATCTCCAGCTTGTCAATATCTGATCTAAACAGGAATGATATCAGGTATTCCAGAAGGTCAGTTATAGATTGATAATATTAACCTGGATTATTCCAATTTCAAGCTTATCAATATTTGATTCAAACATGGACGATATCAGATATTCCGGAAGGTCAGTTATTTTCTAATAATATATACCTTGATTATTCCAATCTCGAGCTTGTCAATATCTGATCCACACATGACTGATATCAGGTATTCCGTAAGGTCAGTTATTCATTGTTAATATATACCTGGATTATTCCAATCTCGATCTTGTCAATATCTGATCCAAACATGGATGATATCAGGTTTTCCGGAAGGTCAGTTATTCTTTTATAATATATATCTGGATTATTCCAATCTCGAGCTTGTCAATAACTGATCCAAACATGGGTGATATCAGGTATTCCGGAAGGTCAGTTATTCACTAATAATATATACCTGGATTATTCCAATCTCCAGCTTGTCAATATTTGATCCAAACATGGATGATATCAGGTATTCCTGAAAGTCAGTTATTCACTAATAATATATACCTTGATTATTCCAATCTCGAGCTTGTAAATATCTGATCCAAACAAAGATGATATCAGGTATTCCAGAAGTTCAGTTATTAACTAATAATATATACCTGGATTGTTCCAATCTCAAGCTTGTAAATATCTGATCCAAACATGGATGATATCAGGTATTCCTGAAGGTTAGTTATTCACTAATAATATATACCTGGATTATTCCAATCTCGAGCTTGTAAATATCCGATCCAAACATGGATGACATTAGGTATTCGTAAAAGTCAGTTATTCATTAATAATATATACCTGGATTATTCCAATTTCGAGCTTGTCAATATCTGATCCAAACATGGATGATATCAGATATTCATGAAGGTCAGTAATTCACTAATAATATATACCTGGATTATGCCAATCTCCAGCTTGTAAATATCTGATCCAAACATGGATGATATCAGGTATTCCTGAAAGTCAGTTATTCACTAATAATATATACCTTGATTATTCCAATTTCGAGTTTGTCAATATCTTATCCAAACATGGATGATATCAGGTATTCCGGAAGTTCAGTTATTAACTAATAATATATACCTGGATTATTCCAATCTCGAGCTTGTTAATATCTGATCCAAACATGGATGATATCAGGTATTCCTGAAGGTTAGTTATTCACTAATAATATATACATGGATTATTCCAATCTCGAGCTTGTAAATAACTGATCCAAACATGGATGACATTATGTATTCCTGAAAGTCAGTTTTTCACTTAAAATATATACCTGGATTATTCCAATCTCGAGCTTGTAAATATCCGATCCAAACATGGATGACATTAGGTATTCGTAAAAGTCAGTTATTCATTAATAATATTTACCTGGATTATTCCAATCTCCAGCTTGTCAATATCAGATCCAAACATGGATGATATCAGGTATTCCTGAAAGTCAGTTATTCACTAATAATATATACCTGGATTATTCCTATTTCGAGCTTGTCAATATCTTATCCAAACATGGATGATATCAGGTATTCCGGAAGTTCAGTTACTAATTTATAATATATACATGGATTATTCCAATCTCCAGCTTGTCAATATCTGATAAAAACATGGATGATATCAGGTATTCTGGAAGTTCAGTTTTTTACTAACAATATTTACCTGGATTATTCCGATCTCGAGCTTGTCAATATCTGATCAAAACATTGATGACATCAGGTAATCCGGAATATCAGTGTTTCATTGATGATTTTAACCTAGATTATTCCAATCTCCAGCTTGTCAATATCTGATCCAAACCGGAAAGTAAGTTATTCATTGATAATATTTACCTGGATTATTCCAATCTCGACCTTGTCAATATCTGATCCAAACATGGATGATATTAGGTATTCCTGAATGTCAGTTATTCACCAATAACATATACCTGGATTATTCTAATCTCAAACTTGTCAATATCTAATCCAAATATGGATGATATCAGGCCTCACGGTCATAAAACTTTCGAGCATGATTTTTGTACTCAGACTTGAAAATCAACCAATCAAATTGCTGGATTTCATGTTTCGAGTATGATTTTTGTGCTCCGACCACTGAGCAAAGTTTTATGCCTTTTAGGCCAGGTGTTCCGAAAGGTCAGTTATTCATTGATAATATTTACCTTGATTATTGCAATCTCCAGCTTCTCAATACTTGAACCAAACCGGACGGTCAGTGATTCATTGAATATATTTACCTGGATTATTCCAATCTCGAGTTTGTCAATATCTGATCGAAATATGGATGATATCAGGTGTTCCGGAAGGTCAGTTATTCATTGATAATATTTACCTGTATTATTCCAATCTCCAGCTTCTCAATACCTGATCCAAACATGTGATACCAGAGACTTAAACACCTGTCCTGGTTTCCAGTCATTATTGGTGATACCAGGTCGGCATATTCGTTACGAGTATGACTTGATGTTTCAATATACAAATATGTACCTCGTACGTTACCTAAAATTATATTAAACATGGGGTATACTAATACTATTTCAGGCAAATACCATTAATATCAATGTACTTGCAATAGTTATCAAAAGTACCAGGATTATAATTTAATACGCCAGACGCGCGTTTCGTCTACATAAGACTCATCAGTGACGCTCAGATCAAAATAGTTAAAAAGCCAAATAAATACGAAGTTGAAGAGCATTGAGGATCCAAAATTCCAAAAAGTTGTGCCAAATACGGCTATGGTAATCTACTCCTGGGGTAAGAAAATCCTTAGTTTTTCGAAAAATTCAAAGTTTTGAAAACAGAAAAATTTATAAAAATGACCATATAATTGATATTCATGTCAACACCGAAGTACTGACTACTGGGCTGGTGATACCCTCGGGAACGAATCGTCCACCAGCAGTGGCATCGACCCAGTGGTGAAAATAGTTATCAAAAGTACCAGGATTATAATTTAATACGCCAGACGCGCGTTTCGTCTACATAACCCTCATCAGTGACGCTCAGATCAAAATAGTTAAAAAGCCAAATAAATACGAAGTTGAAGAGCATTGAGGATCCAAAATTCCAAAAAGTTGTGCCATATACGGCTAAGGTAATCTACTCCTGGGGTAAGAAAATCCTTAGTTTTTCGAACAATTCAAAGTTTTGAAAACAGAATATTTATAAAAATGACCATATAATTGATATTCATGTCAACACCGAAGTGCTGACTACTGGGCTGGTGGTGTGCGATCATATTATTGATATGAATATTTTTGTTATGTAAAATTAATGAAATTGATAAATTTTTCTTCTTTCTTTTATTCGTTGATTTACTTATTTCAAATTATTTTACTGGAAACAGCAACATCATGGATGACATTTGTAAAACATTTACTGCTTACATATTTCTGAACATCAAATTTCAATAATTGGTCGCAGTGTTTTATGTTTTATATGTTACGCATCTAAACAGTATTAAGCCTATGATTTATATTGAAAGCTCACCGCGATATTGCATTTTTTGCTGAGGCAGCTTAAATCAAACTTCAATAAATAAATTGTATTGAAAACCTGCACAAAGAACTAATGGTTTAACGTCCTTCCTAGCAATTAGTTTTGACATTAAGGAGGTACCAAATGCCTCGACTAACATAAGTTTAACTGTCATAAAGTTTTGACAAAATATTTACTTTGACCTTATGAAATAGATATAAAATGTTCAAAAATCTTAAACCACACATTTTATCTCATTTCATTGGTTATATAACTTATTTTTATCATTGAGAATTCCTTAACAATATTACGTGATTACAACGTTCAGCTGGGTTTTACAGAGTTATCTCCCTGTAGTGTTGTTGATCATTTGAATGAGTTGTTGAAATGACAATTACAGTGTCAGCCTTAAAAGAAGATATCATATATATAGGAAGATGTGATTTATGTGCCAATGAAACAACTCTCCATCCAAATAACAATTTATAAAAGTAAAGCATTATAGGTCAATGGACGGCCTTCAACACGGAGCTTTGGCTTACACCGAACAAAAAGCTATAAAGGGCCCCAAAATTATTAGTGTAAAACCATTCAAACTAGAAAACCAACGGTCTAATCTATATAAAAAAAACGAAAAACACGTATATACTACATTAACAAACGACAACTTCTGTACATCAGATGCCGGACTATGGACAGGTGCAACCATTTGCCGCGGGATTTAACGTTTTAATAGTACCAAACCTTCTACCTTTCAGAAACAATAGCATACCATTACAACATAGAAAAACACACGATAAAATATCAATTTGCAGGCTTAACTCAATCAAAAAACGTAGATTAACACACTATGAACGAATAAATATGATCTGCGATATTTCATAAATTCGATTTGTTACCTATAGTGTGATCATAACTTGGACCAGTGGCTGTTGACGTTGTTCCGGCTCTATGAGATAACCAATCAAAATTGTCACTCGGAACTTGTTTCCATAGACATATATCTCCTGCTTCAAAATCACAGTTGTATTTTGTAATACCTTGAACAAAAACATCTCAAAATTACGCAAGAAGTGTAGGTTAAAGAAAGCTGTGTTAAATCAACAAAATCAGCTGTGATGTGTTTAAGCTTTTTATACCGAAAGAAGCGTGAAAATGAAGAAAAAGCCCATTTAGAATAATGAAATGAATATTTTGAATATTGGAATAGGCTGTTGTGACCCTTCAGCCCCTAATTCCAAATATATATTTTACCTCATTCGCAGCAGTCCATTCTATTATTTACAATAACCATCTCATTATTCAAAATTGGCTATATTTTTATATTCACGCGTATTTTGGCATTTATGTCCTCCGTTACCCCTTAACTGGTGATTGCGGCACAATGGACGTGTTAAATCTATAAATATGGGATCAAGAACAGCAAAGGTAACGCGAAAAAAAAATATATCGTTGAATATTTAAATATTTATATATATGTTTTGGTATTCAGGTCGTCCACACATTGAACCAAGGAACTTCTGTTAATAATAGTTAGGAAAATCCACTAGTTTATTCTCCGAAACTAAATAAATAAATGAATTGAGTAAAAAAAAAATTAAAGAGTGCTTTGAATAATTTTTTTCTGATATTAGAATATTTGTTAGATAATATTAAAATGACGAATTCAGAAATACACTTTCGTTTTATCTTGATAACGATATATTTTATCGATATCTCGATATATTAAACCGAGATAATGATTTAATAATCCAAGATCTCGTTTTAATAAATCGACATAACGATAACATAAATCCGTGATCTCGTATTAAATCGATATAACGATATAATAATCGTTTTATCGACATAACCAGATATTCTTTATTGAGATCTCGGTAAAACGGACATGTTTTATCGTGATCTCGAATTAAAAAAAAAATAGTAATAGGAAATTAACCGTCTCCCGGAAGATACATCTAAATCTAGGTACATGTAATTTGTCGTTTCAGAATCGAATGCATTCTGGGTAATATTACCAAAACGTTGTGATTGTTTTAAAACGTTCTAAACAATAAAGATTCAACCGATAACGAAACGTTATTTCATTTTGGTGTACGAACTATGATATTACCCACAGTCCTTTAGATTCTGAAAAGGCAAATTGTCAACTTAAGGGTCTAAATCAACTTTTTTTCTAATATAGATTTTTGCTATTTTTTTCTATGATTTAACTTTATCTTATACCTAATAGAAAAATAAAATAAAAAAATAGGGTCACCGTTCATTTTAGCTAACAATCTGCCTCCAAAAGAACAGATATTTTTTTCGTGTCCTTTTTTTCTGTTGAACAAATAGGTGAAAAATTTGTTCATATCGAAATAAAAAAAAGCTAAATTACAGAATCGCTTAAATTTTACAATTATTTAATTTATGTACAGCTTGTTTGAAAACAATAATAAAGAATATAGGCCACCGATGAGTAAAAAAAGATATTTCAATTTAAAAGTAAAAAAAAAACATTCTTGCACCAAAGGGAGATAATATGGAGCTTTTTCAATGATATTAATCTTTTTAAAGTCACCTGTGGCCAAACCAAATCGATATGTTAGGGTGATTTGTGTACCATATTACATAATAACTAAAAGTGTAATAAATAAAATAAAATTTGTAATGATAAAACAAATGTTTAATTTTTTGCTGATTTTTTTCGTACCCGCGAGCCTCCTTAATTCATCAATTACCTTTAACCTTCAATTCATAAGTTGCAATTTTCCTTCCATTTATAAAACAGGTGTAGTTCCCCTGGTCGTTTGGTAGAACATCTGGAATCGTCAGTTGATGTTTATCAGACGATAATTTTAAACGTGGGTCTAAACTATTCAAATCATGCGTCCATGTGACCAAGCCAAATAATCCTGTACTATTTTTACAATCAATAACAATATTTTTGCTACCTACTTGGATACCCTGATCACTTTCACTTTGCTGCTCTGAAACACATAAAAAAATCTCGTTTGAACTGTTTTATATTTGATATTTCGGAGCCGTTTATAGCTGACAAGCAATATGGTCTCTGTTTATTGTTGACGGTCGTACTAAGACCTTTGGTTGTAAAATGTGTGTGTCACTATGTTTTTTTTAGAGTTGTCTCTTTGGCAATCATACTACATCTACTTATTTTAATATTCACTGCGACGTCTATTTCATTATGTTCGTTGGTGTCATTTTTTATACGCTCGTCAAAATTATCCGTCTATTCGTCAGTCCGTCTGTCTGTCCGGCGTAAACACTTTCTCACCGAAACCTGAGAATGACTTATCCAAATTTCATGAAACTTAACATTAGGTGTTTCATATGATGGCCACACGATCTGTATACTTTTTGGTGAAAATGAGATTAAAACTTTTTGAGTTACGAGTAACTAAAACAGGGGTTTAGTGTTTTTTCTCACATGTCGTGCCGTATCTCAAAAACGATTTATGATTATTACTTAAAACTTTTCACAGTTCTTAGTTATATAAATCAAAGTTCGGAATACTTTTTGGTGATAATTCATAATTTTATTTTATAGTTATTGTTTTTTGTTTGTTAAAAGGTTTTTTTACACATGCCGCGCCGTATGTCAGAAATTATTTACGATTATTGAATAAAAATTCACGCATAAGACGACGGGCGTAATATGCGCCCATGGCGCTGCTGTTTATTTGTGATATAAGATAAAACTGCATTTAGTCAATATTGGATTCAGAGTTTTGTAAAAGTGTGGATACAGACCTATAAATGGTGTGTATATTTTTCAACATTAAAATATTATTGACCTGTATGCACTAAATCCACATAATTCAGACTTTTTTTTGACAATTAATGATTTTAAAATATCGAATAACTGTAAAAAACGTTAACTGTTTTGAAGGAATTTTAAAGTTAATACAACTTAAAATTAACAGAACACTGTTTGCACCAATAAATATTTTCAATTATGTTAGTTTACACAAATGTTTTGTATTTTGAACATGAATATCCTGTCTGGCCTTTATACTTACTTAATTTACAAGCACAGTCATCATCTAAAACTTTACCGTCAGGGCCCTTTGGTCCTTGGTCTCCTTTTTGACCTATTTCTCCTAGTTGACCTGAAAAAGTGAAAGCTATATGATAAATTGTTTATTGAAATATATCAACATTTACTAATGTAACATTAATATCTAGTAATTATACAATTGGCGAAGTTAAACATTATCCTTGGGGCTCACGTTTTATCTTAAATATTCAAGACTATATCAAAATCAAAATTTATCAAACCAATCTAAAACTACATATAGTGCGGGACAAGGTTAAACAAACCTGTTTCAATTACAAAAGTGCCAATAAAGCCAAAGAGAAGGTAAATGAGGGCGTTATACAACTTATATTCTCTAAACATTTCAATCAATTGAAATAATGCGTTCAAGTTGAATTACCAAAAAAAACATTTTCAAACACCCAAAATAAAGCAATGATGAATTAAAAGATGATTGAGTTAGAATAACCTTTATATATCAGATTTTTAAATCCAGACGTGCCTAATGTAATACAAGTAATATAATAAAGATTCAGAGAAAGTTTTATTATAGTCTAATTCTATAGGAAAAGATGGCAGAGTCAAATACAAGATTCAAGTCAAAAGATTTAAAGTTTTATTATCCTCAGACACAACAGTGTACAAGAGGTCAATATACATTCATACATAAATAGACGAAATATCTATACAGTAATTACAATACAATTATGATAAACATGTATATATATATATATACGACAACAGGAGCTAACACACACTTAACAATCATGTACGTGATTACAAATATTCACTGTATTTTATGGCTAAAGATAAGTCAGATAGTCTCATACCATAGTGAACCTAAATCTTTGTTAGAATTATTTTAAATACGGACTCACAGGTACTCATATATCCGACTCATTTTGTTGCTTATTAAGGACCAGTACCGGACGAACGAAAATATTCATCATTCCGCATTTATAGAAATTTAGGGTATTATAAGAAATAGACAGCTTAATATAATATATCAGGAGAAATACAATATCATATGCAATTTAACACGGAATTAAAGGATTTGCGACATTCTAACACTTATGCATTTATTTCACTAAAATGTTCCTATGCAGGTATACTTGTTACATACTGTAAGATATAATGGCTAATGCGTGTTTAAAATATTTTATTTCTGATTTGGAATCTTTTAAATTACCATTAAAACCTTTTGCGCCGGTCAAGCCTGGTGTTCCATTTAAACCTATATCTCCTTTTGGCCCTCGTAAGCCCTGGCTTCCAGGTTCTCCCTTTAATCCCATTATGACAGGATCACCGATTTCCCCTTTCAAACCTTTTTCTCCTTTCATACCAGGAACTCCACGTAGACCCGGCAGTCCTCTTTGTCCTTTATCTCCTGGTAGACCCAGTGGTCCTTGATAACCTTGATCTCCAACCAGTCCATTGAGACCAGGCAAACCTTTATCTCCTTGCATTCCTTGGTATCCATTAACGCCACTTAAGCCCTGTGGTCCTTCAGAAAATACATAATGTTAAGAATAGCTCTAAGTAATTGAAAGCATACATTGAAGACTATCTTTTAACGAAAGCCAAAATTGTGTTATATCTAACTGTTAGGTGACTTTATATGTTCATATATAGTTCAACATATGTATATATTTATATATAAAACTACCGAGACAAATTTTAATGCACAAGATGTGCATTTAGAGAATTATTGTTTCGTCATTAGTGCTCAAAGTCCCCCTATTTGTTGGCAAAACTTATATAGATCTTTATATGTTTAATTATGTGTTGCTTGTTTTCACCTTTTCTTCTGTCTATATTTTACTGACATTTATCTTGGGTTTTTTTTTTAATTTAATTTGTTCCGATGTCAAACTGTCTCTTATCTGTTTGTTAAAGTTTAACAGTATGTTATTGTAAATTTTAAACTGATCTTGCTGTCAGTGACTAAGCTTCATCTACTTTTGTTTCTTTTAATAATAATATTGTATACCAACAACATATAAAGAGGTAACAAGTAGTAACCAGTGGTTTTGTTTGATGTGAAATGCTAGTTGTCGTTTGTTGCTGCAAATCATATTTGTTTTTCCTTCCATTATTTTGAACATTAATCAAGCTGTTAGTTTTGCTCGTTTGATAGTATTATTTTTGCCATTTAGGAGCCTTTAAAATATCACTATGCAGTATGGTTTTGCTCTTTATTGAAGGCCGCACAGTGACCTATGGTTGTTAGCTTTTACGTCAATTTGGTCTTTTCCGGATAGTTGTCACATTGGCAGTCATATCACATCTTCTTATTTTTATTTTAATCATTTAATTTGATAAATTCATGTCGTTTATTAAATGCGAATTCAAGATTAAGATATTGCGAAAATGGGAGTTTTAATGTGACTCCAATACAATGATAATACTTGAAATCGAAATAATGTCGGTAAACTTTTACCATGAAAAATTATTCATTTTACTAAAACTAAGTAATCACCTTTTGTTCCCCTTGCTCCTGGTTGTCCTTTGCTTCCTACAAAAGAAACGCATTAACTTTACGGTAAGGAGCACGCCTGCCAAACGCATATTGAAGATGTCGCCAAAATGATATGGACATTTGTAGACTCTTTTTTTTTTTATCAGAACGCGTTAAAATGCTTTTATAAAAATCAAGTATCAGAAGACTATATCTTGAGGTGTATGAAAACGTGTTATAATTTAATGTTAACAGCCTCGTTAATCTTGTGAAATAAATATTTAAGCATGCACGTTCATTGGAAAACAAAATCAAATTGGTCCCTCATTTAAGTAAGTGTTATATTATCAGCTAAGCGAACTAAAAAAAAATTGATCATATTTCTGTACTAAAGTTTTCTCTTTAAAGGTCCATTTGATAAAACCTATGATTTTCAGGATTTAAGTGATACTCACCCCGTGAACAAACGGTACCATTACTAGAAGTGCAATGTTGTTCTAGAATAGATTCCTGTAATATGATAAAAAAAATCATAGATACCAGGATTTATCCAACAAACGCGCGTTTGGTCTACAAAAGACCTGTCAGTGACGCTCGAATCCGAAAAAAGCTTTGAGGACCAAAGTTTCTAAAAGTTTAGGCAACTACAGCTAAGGTAATCTATTCCGGAGGTAGAAAAGCATTATTATTTCAAAAGGTCAAAAGTTTTGTAAATAGTTAATTTATGAATAATACAATATCAATGATAATTCATGTTGAAGTGCTGACTACTAGGCTGGTGTTACTTCCGGGGATTTTAAACTCCTCCAGCAAATTGAATGTATTTCATAATCTGACTTAACTTGCTTTTCCAAACAATATACTTCCAAATAAGGTAGTCTAAGTTAAAAAGTGTCTGAATAATGTATGAAATGTATTTTACATTTATATCTGCTTTGCCTTTTTTCATAACTATTTTCTTATTGCTTATCTTTTACGTTTGATGTTCACAGGAACGAAAAACAGCTGCCCAAAAAGCATAGTTGCAGTGGCATATTTATTGATTTATTTACTGGTTTAAGCTACATTTAAATATTCACAAATGATGTGTAACGTACAGATTTAAGTTTAAAGGTGTAATTAAAAAATTAATAAACCCATTTTATAGATATGATCAACGTTTAAACTCACATTTGTAAATAATAAAACAAATGTCATCTGACGTCCACATGTATTTCTACTTTGTGATACGTGTATTATAGCATATTTGAGGTGTTATACTACCAAATCATACTTTGCCAAATCCGGTTGCATACCAAAATGGCCGATTAAATATTCTCTTGAAATTGACAGTTGAAAGAAATTAATTCTATGCTTAATTACGGTAAAAAAGGTCTGAGTCATGAACCTTTATTTAGGTGTTAAAAAGGACCATTATTTTTTTATTTAGTGTTTCTATAGAAGATTAAAGAAATCTGATGTTACATTGTTACTTAAGCTTGTACACATTAACAACGATATGACAAATTTAATTGGTAAACTTTCAGTGATGGTTATTTCCTTTTTGCAATGAAATATTAAGCAGTATTTTTTTTATAGTAATGGACAGGATAAACTTTAATCATGCCAAGTATTTCGTTTTTTGAAACAAAGATAAATTGTGTTTTGAAAAAAAGTAAAAATTTAACAAAAGCTAATAGTAGAAATTGATTTTTCACCCTAGAAAAGTCAAAAGTTATTTTCACCCTTTAACACGTTCTATAGCTATAAGAAATATATGTGACACTACCTTATGATAGACATTAAGAAAGCACAATCGGTGTCATACCTGCATGGTTAGTAGCTGTTGAAACAAAGCGTGAAGAGAAGATGATGTCTGTCTTTTGTGTAGATCCCTACCAACTCTCTTTTCAGGTTCCAAAACTGCAAGTATGTCTTTTACTATATTGTTTGGAAGATGATTGGTGTTCTTAAGGAAATTAATCATTTCTTTTTTCTGAAAATAAGTTATTAAAATGAACATGATTTCTACTGTAATATATTTCAATTCTTTCATTTTTTTTCTTACAAAGGGACTACTTATTGATAAAACTACACCAAATGTTTAACAATAGAATATAAGATCCCTCCAAGATTTTGGTGGGGATCCTGTTGCTTCAGTTTTCTATGTTGTGTGTTGTGTACTATTATTTGTCTGTTATATTTTTCTTTTCTAGCCATGGCGTTGTCAGTTTGAATGTGTCTCTGGTAATCTTTTGTCTCTCTTTTACTTAAGAGATAATTAGTCACATAATGCTGTTTCGCGAACAAAGTTGATCCACTGGAATAATCACGAAAATGTAGCGCTCAAGAAATTTTACTGTGCCTTTCTAGCATATCAAGCATGTTATCGAAGATTTCTAATTCCAATTATTTTTTTTTTCTCTTTAGAATGCATGATTTATTTGTCCCTTATTCACAATTTACATACTCTTGGTTGTACTTCGTTTCGCAAGGCCATATTAGACAATAACAACGTCATGTTGTAGCTCTTTGTATTTTTATACCCTAAATGCCCTTAGTGTTTGTGCTCTCGAAAAGGTGGATGACGTTTTTCACCAATTGTGTAGTGTGTGAAAGGATTTGTCTTATAACAAATGAGTCCGTACTGTATTCGTTTGAGTTGTATCCACAAAGTCAAACTCCTTAGCAAGCATGAATTCAAACTATAATACTTTTTTAACGAAATGTACAATGTACACATAATAAGTTGTCTTACCTCAGCCATAGTATCCTCCGAACCACACCGTGTTTCCAGGGCTCGTAACTTTTCTGATTCGTATAGGTATTCATGCTTTAGTGTGTAGGTTTTATAATATTGCCAAAGAGACAATATAATAAATAAAGCCGTGTACAATGTTGTCAGACATATAAGTATTGTACGTGATAAAGATTTAATCTCCATTTTAAAATTCTTATCATGCAGACATGTCATGTTAGTATTACAATTTGAAGACTTATCTATACATATATTCCAAATAGAGCATAAGGTCAAAAGTCCTTTGCAATAATCTATATGTGGATTTGCTCCTTGAATTGTTAAGATATCATTTTCTTATGCTCAACATTTACATCAAGAAAGGAAACATTTTTTGAAATAAAACTCTATACAAATTGTTTAATAGATTTTAAAGGAAAGTGCCTAGCAAATCTAAATATAACGGAAATACCTGTTATTTAATCTAAAAATGATAGTTTTATAACATCTTAATGTATTATGATTGTTATTAGATTCAATGTTCAATCTTTCTTACAAGTATCATCATTTACTGTAACTGGTCTATTTACCTCTCAACGCCATACTTCCGTTTATGGATACAAATACTTTTTGTTAGTTTTTTTTTTGTTTTGTTTGTTTTTGTTTCCCTTAGGAAAGAGAATGATAGAATATTTAGATCGCAGCTTTCTAATATTGAGTTGAGCGTCTAATGAACTTTACATTACAGTGCAGCCAAACCTCATTTGATGATAGTTTTGTATTTTACAAAAGTTATTATACAAAGGAAACTCTGGTTAAACTATTGTTTGTTTCCATGGAAGGAAACGGTTTAATATATTTGTCTGCAGCTCGATACGTACCGATTATCAGGTCTGCATATTTATGTTGTTTAATATTAGCTGAGAATCACAATATAAGTTTTTTTTTTGGGGTGAGTGCATTTGACAATTTCAAAAAGGTTTAACATTATTGTCGAGCTGCTGATATTTTACGATATAAGTAAATCGAAAGACCAACTATCAAATTATCTGTTTTAATTTGTGTAATTTTAAATTACATAAAGTAGACAAGTGCTTTTCTTTGTTTCACGTGCAAACTGAAAGATGAAGTAAAATATGTTTGTGTCAAACATATCAAACGAATTTAACGAATTAGTATTTGCCATCATAAAACCGTTATATGTAGTTGAATAAAAAACTGAGCAGAATGAAACCGACAGTGGTAGCACTGATAATATATTTTTCTTTCAGTGATTCCAAATTTGCTTGTTGCATTTTGTTTCTTAAATTGACACTTTTTGTGCAAGGCACATTAAAACAAATGAAAAGAATATGTCAACCAACCGCAGTAAATAACCCTAAACTACTTAAGCAATCTGAATAAGATTGAGAATGGAAATAGGAAATTTGTCAAAGAGCCAACAACACGAATATAGAACAGACAATAGCAGAAGGTCACCAACAGATCTTCAATGCAGCGAGATATTCCGGCACCCGGATGTGTCCTTCAGCTGGCCCCGAAACAAATATTATATGCTAGTTCAGTGATAATAAACACCATATTAAACTCCAAATTGTACACAAGAAACTTAAATTAAAAAATAATACCAGACTAACAAAGGCTAGATGCTTCTGACTTGGGACAGACGCAAAAATGCGACTGGGTTGAACATGTTTATAAATCTCAACCCTCCCCTATACATCTAGGCAATGTAAAGAAGTAAACGCATAACAATACGCACATTAAAATTCAGTTCAAGAGAAGTCCGAGTCTAATTTCAGAAGGTGTAACCAAAGAACATAAACAAAATGACAATAATACATAAATAACAACATACTACTATCCGTTAACATACATTCCAGCTCAAAACTGCAATTAAACTGACAACGCCATGGCTAAAAATGAAAAAGACAAACAATATTATTTCTTATGCAGCAAAAATACTGCAATCTGATTGGTTGACTACCCCGGTGTAAATAACACCCCAGCTTGTTCACATGGGGATAAATAAATTGTTGCCCAAATTTTTAAAAAAAATGAAAATTTGCCAAAAAAAATAAATAAAACAACATTTTTTAACAAAATAAAGAAAAAAATAAAATTAAGAAAAAAAAATTAATAATAAGAAAATGCTAAAAAAAAAATAATTTGTTTTTCTTTTTTTTCTGTAAACTCAAAAGAACACAAAAAAATTCTGAATTTTTCCAAATGTAAAGTAAAAAAGTATTTGACAATGTGCAGCAACATGGAGATTGAAAAAATATCACGCTGGTAATTTTTCATTTCCATTTTTACAATTTTACATCCTGGTTTCAAAATGAATAAAAGAATTGTTCATAAAAAATAATTTCGTTATCTTGGTGTAATCAGGGGTGTACGGAATTTTACACTGTTGTAGAAAATTCATACACCCATTCGGCTGCGCCTCAGGGTGTGTAAATTTTCAACAACGGTGTAATATTTTGTAAACCCCTGATTTCACCAAGATAACTAATAGTACAAACAACATAGAAAACCTAAGAATAAGCAACACGAACCCAATAAAAATAAACTACGGGTGATCTCAGGTGCTCCGGAAGGGTAAGCAGATCCATCTCCACATGTGGCACCCATCGTGTTGCTTATGTTATTAAAAATCAGGTAAAAAGTATAATTTGGTAGGCCACATTTATGAAAGGAAGGGGATTGTAGTTATGACGTAAGGAACATATCCGATATCATTTGTGAAACGGTTATTCTGTAACGGTCAATCAACTGGTGATGGCACCCATAAAATTTACGAAGGGATGATTACAACTGCACCAATTGGAACTCTTGGTTTAATTGTTTCCTTGTGCGCAGCAACCCGTTATCAAGAAAATCATGATAGGAAATGCAAGCACGGGAATATCGTATCAATTGGGAGATATATACCCCGTATGCAGGTGCTGTTTGAATGTTGCTGCTTAGAAACGGAACGTTCACAAATCATCTTTTTGTCATAAAGTTTTGTTTCAATCGACCCTCATTGTCAATTTCTAGATGTAAGCCAAGATATGAGGCATACTTAACTGTATCTGTTTTATCCTTTATCTCTAGTTCGATGAGATAGATGCGTTCAACACAGTCACCACATATTGAATTATTCAGTGATAGACCGTCATCTATATAGCGGAACGTAGAGTTAAATGATAATGCTAACTTCTTATCTTTCTTCCTAAGAAGTTCCTATATTAAGTTAGCTTAATAATAATAAAGAAACTCCGAACGTAAATAATAGGTTGTCAATCAAGAAATCAAGCTTCTTTATAATGTCAGTTTCAGAGATGTTTTAGGTCACCTGGCCCGAAGGTCCAAGTAAGCTTTTCCCATCACTTTGTGTCCGGCGTCCGTCGTCGTCGTTAACTTTTACAAAAAACTTCTCCTCTGAAACTTATGGGCCAAATTAAACAAAACTTGACCACAACCATCACTTGGGTATCTTATTTGAAAATTGTGTCCAGTGACCCGGTCAACCATCCAAGATGGCCGCCATGGCTAAAAATAAAACATAGGGGTAAAATGCAGTTTTTGGCTTATAACTCAAAAACCAAAGCAGTTAGAGCGAATCTGACAGAGGTTAAATTGTTTATCAGGTCAAGATCTATCTGCCCTGAAAATTTCAGATAAAATCGAACAATCTGCTGTTGGGTTACTGCCCCTGAATTGGTAATTTTAAGGAAATTTTGCTGTTTTTGGTTATTATCTTGAATAATATTATAGATAGAGATAAACTGTAAACAGCAATAATGTTTAGCAAAATAAGATTTACAAATAAGTTAGAGGACCGAAATGGGCAGTTGACCCCTTTAGGTGTAATACCACCAAATCATGGTACGCCACATCCGGTTGCATACGAAAGTAGGCCTAAAAAATATTCCCTTGAATTTGACAGTTGTAGAAAATTAACCCTGCATTTCAATGCACTTAAATTTTTCTGAGTCGTAAATATCTATGTTGGATGTCTGAATGCATCATTCTTTTTTATTTGATGGTCTTATAAAATATGTTGGAACGTTAAGGTTACATAGTTACCAAAGCAAGTAACCAGTAAATAATAGTGTAAAAATTGGGTTGTTTACTTCCGGTGATGATTATTTTCTTATATGCAATGAAATGTAGTGTGAAATTTTCACTGTATCACTGGAAAGGATTCAACTTTGGTTCAAATAAAGGTAAATACTGTACAATTTTTTTAAAAGTGCAAATTTAACAAAGACTAATAGGGAAAAATCAATGTTGGTATTACACCTTTAGGAGTTATTGCCCTTTATAGTAATTTTTTAACCATTTTTCGTAAATCTTAGTAATCGTTTACAAAAATCTTCTCCTCTGAAACTACTGGGCCAAATTAATCAAAACTTAGCCACAATCTTTATTGAGATATCTAGTTTAAAAATTGTGTCCGGTGACCCGGTCAACCATCCAAGATGGCCGCCATTGCTAAAAATAGAACATAGGGTTAAAATGCAGTTTTTGGCTTATAATTCAAAAACCAAAGCATTAAGAGCAAATCTGAGGGAAGTTAAATTGTTTATCAGGTCAAGATCTATCTGCCCTGAAAATTTCAGATGAATCAAACAACCCGTTGTTGGGTTGCTGCCTCTGAATTAATAATTTTAAGTAAATTATGCTGTTTTTTGTTATTATCTTGAATAAGATTATAGATAGAGATAAACTGTAAACAGCAATAATGTTCAGCAAAATGAGATTTACAAATAAGCCACATGACCGAAATGGTCAGTTGACCCCTTAAGGAGTTATTGCCCTTTATAGTCAATTTTTAACCATTTTTCGTAAATCTTAGTTATCTTTTACAAAAATCTCCTCTGAAACTACTGGGCCAAATTAAACAAAACTTGGTTTCAATCATCATTGGAGTATCAAGTTTAAAAATTGTGTCCTGTGAACTAGTCAACCAACCAAGATGGCCGCCATGGCTTAAAAAGATCATTGGGGTAAAATGCTGTTTTTGGCTTATAACTCAAAAATCAAAGCATTAAGAGCAAATCTGAGAGGGGTTAAATTGTTTATCAGGTCACGATCTATCTGCCCTGAAAATTTCAGATGAATCAAACAACCCGTTGTTGGGTTGCTGCCTCTGAATTGGTAATTTTAAGTAAATTTTGCTGTTTTTGGTTATTATCTTGAATAAGATTATAGATAGAGATAAACTGTAAACAGCAATAATGTTCAGCAAAATAAGATTTACAAATAAGTCACATGACCGAAATTGTCAGTTGACCCCTTTAGGAGTTATTGCCCTTTATAGTCCATTTTTAACCATTTTTCGTAAATCTTAGTTATCTTTTACAAAAATCTCCTCTGAAACTACTTGGCCAAATTAAACAAAACTTGGTTTCAATCATCATTGGGGTATTTAGTTTAAAAATTGTTTCCGGTGAACTGGTCAACCAACCAAGATGGCCGCTTTGGCTAAAAAAAGATCATTGGGGTAAAATGCTGTTTTTGGCTTATAACTCAAAAGTCAAAGCATTTAGAGTAAAACTGGCAAGAAGATAAATTGTTCATCAGGTCCAGATCTCTCTGCCCTGCAAATTTCAGATGAATCGAACAATGTGTTGTTAGGTTACTGCCCCTGAATTGGTAATTTTAAGGAAATTTTGCGGTTTTTGGTTATTATCTTGAATAATATTACAGATAGAGATAAACAATATAGAGCAATAATGTTAAGCAAAGTAAGGTCTACAAATAAGTCAACACGACTGAAATGGTCAGTTGACCCCTTTAGGAGTTATTGGCCTTTATATTCAATTTTTAACCATTTTTCGTAAATCTTAGTAATCTTTTACAAAAATATTCTCCTCTGAAACCACTTGGCCAAATTAAACAAAACTTGGCCACAATCTTCATTGGGGTACCTAGTTTACCAATTTTGTCCGATGACGTGGTCAACCAACCAAGATGGCTGCCATGGCTAAAATTAGAACATAGGGGTAAAATGCAGTTTTTGGCTTATTACTCAAAAACCAAAGCATTTAGAGTAAAACTGGCAAGGAGATAAATTGTTTCAGGTCAAGATTTATCTGCCCCGAAAATTTCAGATGAATCGAACAACCTGTTGTTGGATTGCTGCCTCTGAATTGGTAATTTTAAGGAAATTTTGATGTTATGGGTTATTATCTTGTTTAATATAATAGATAGAAATAAACAGTAAACAGCAATAATGTTCAGCAAAGTAAAATTTACAAATAAGTCAACACGACCGATATGGTCAGTTGACCCCTTTAGGAGTTATTGCCCTTTATAGTCAATTTATTACATTTTTCATAAATTTTGTAGACTTTGAGAAAATATTTTCCACTGTAATTAATGGGCCAAGTTCATAATTGTAACAACAAGAATGCTCATTAAAGAAAGATCTACAAACACATCACCATAATCAAAACACAGTTTTGTCATGAATTTATCTGTGTCCATTGTTTAATATGCACATAAACCAAGGTGAGCGACACAGGCTCTTGAGAGCCTCTAGTTTGTTTGAATCAGAGTGATCCTTTACAAAGTAGGATTTATCCCTCCTTAAGACAAGATACTTGTATTTACGTTGGACTTTCTTTTTTATGAAACAATGCAATACCGACTTTTTCAATTTGTCTTTTAGTTTGGAATGTGGAATACTTGTGTAAAGTGTTGAAAAATCAAATGTTTTAATACTATTGCAAGATAAAAGAGGGTTAGATTGTATGTACTCTTAAACAATTCATAATCCTATAATTTTTAATTTCCTATTATTGTAGTCTGTTTGTCACTTCTAGATGTAAATTTGTTATTGGTAGAACCTTCATGGTATGTATAGTATAGATTAATTACATAACCTTTAATGTAAAAAACTTACAACTTTCATAAATGCACCAGGATCAGCACAACTTACCTCTCTCTTAATCTTTTGATTAGTTTGTTTTAAATTTGATAAATTAAGTAAACATGTGTGGTAAAAACATGTTACTAGTATTTGAATAGCAAATTGCACGCTTCTTTTTTCGTGTTCATTATTTTTATGCATCATAAAAACATATCAAAGACTTGAAACTGCAATGTTGTACACAAAACTCGATTAAAATTTGAAAGTATTTATCGAAATAGTGCCGTGGTGTCTTCTCTTGGGTGGGACCTGTCCATTTCTCAGTAGAAAGTACGCTAGTAATACTATAAGGTTTTCATTAAAAGATGTGTGATCCTTACACAAAAGCAAATTCATATAAGTTACAGCCATACTGCATAATTATTACGATCACGTTGATGACATAGTGATCTATACGATAAATCAGTGTCTTAAATAAAGGCAAATATAGTATACCGCTGTTCAAAACTCATAACAAAAACATGGACAAAAAACAAAATCGGGGTAACAAACTAAAACCGAGGGAAACGCATTAAATATAAGAGGAGAACAACGACACAACACTGAAATGTAACACACACACAGAAACGGACTAAGCATCAGACAAAATCCCACGAGAATAACAAATATAACATCAAACCCAAATACATGAATTTGGGATAGACAAGTACCGTGACACGTCTAATCGCAATGTGAATTTAAACTCAAAACTAAGAGAAAACAAACGACGGAACGTTAAAATGTAACACACCCAGAAAGAACAATAATATAACAATGGCCATCTTCCTGACTTGGTTCAGGACATTTTTAAAGGAAAAAATGGTGGGTTGAACCTGGTTTTGTGGCATGCTCACGGCATCGTTGACCAGATCCGTAGATACCGGAAATGACGTGCTGTCTTAAATGTATTTCAATCGCTTTTGTCCTTTTAACTTTATTCGAAATGCATACATCTAGTTGGATATATTTATCCTGTCGATGTATCCTGACTTATAAAAAAGAAGATGTGGTATGATTGCCAATGAGACAACTATCCACAAAAGAACGCAAAATATATGAATGTGACATTAAAACTCAAAAGTCGAAAAATAGTTATCAGAGGCACCAGGACTACAATTCAATACACCAGACGCGCGTTTCGTCCACATAAGAATCATCAGTTACGTTCTGATAGAAATAGTTAAATTGCCAAATAAGTACAAAGATGAAGAGCATTTAGGATCCAAATTCCAAAACGTTGTGACAAATAATGCTTAGGATATCTATTCTTAGGATAAGAAATAAAACTGATAAAGTCATGATAAATTTTTAAAAAAAGACGAAAAGAGAATCAACACTATACAAGACACAATTTAGAAAATTGAAGGCTGAGCACAACAACCAAAAACTAGTTATTGCAGGTACTTCGAACGAATACGCAGCTCCGCAGCTCCTACACCACATATGACACATAAAATGACGTACATTTCAAACAGAAAACTCGCATACTATTGTATAATTCATATATTTTGGCAGATTAATTTGTAATCAGGGTAATAATATATTCAATACAAAACAACAACGGAATCAAATATTTACTTTTAAATGTAATCTACTTAGAATTAATAATGCTATGGTTATTTCTATCTTGGAGCCTGAGCGGTCGGACGGTCTATGTAGTTCAAATATTGTGCGAATGCCGGTCAACACTGATGTTCTGAATTAAAAACTGGCAGGTGGCAGGTTAGTTCAATTCGAATCCTCATTGACAAGGTGTGTTGTTTTTCCTTGCATATGTGTTCGATTTTCTTTGATGATGCCACTTATAATAAATGATTGTCACAGTTTAACTAATAGTTTTGAAAACTGTATTAAACATGAACAATCAAATAAAAAACAATTAATCCAATCGAGAAAATAGACTGAATTCAGAACCATAAAATAAGGAAAGCTAAATAAATCAAAACAGTTTACATGTTATGAAAGTTTATTTTATTTTTTTATATATATATATATATTTAAAAACATGGACCATATCTACGTTTATGATGGATATTTATAGTAATGCACAACTGATTAAAAATGTCATATTTCCTCCAGGAACATTTCAGTTGTCCTTTTGTTGCTCGCTTTTTTCTGTATTTTGCATTCATGGCATGCATTGCTTAAGGACTGAAAGATGGAAAAACACACAGAAAAGTTAATTATTTAAGTCATCATCATCACTGTATAGTATGTCTTCCTAATACTGCAGTTATATGGACGAAATGTCAAACACTACATACATATAAGTGTCTTTAATTCATAATAATTCATAATGTTATACGTAATTCTATGATAAAGAAGCAAAATGTAAATGATTTATTTTCAAACTACGAAAACATGATGTTTTTTGTTTTCGTTAAAAATTATTCAATATACACACGAACTAAGCCGATTAAATTAAGTAAAGTTCATACAAAATTACAAGACCTCCCTTTGGTTTCCAATATACGGAATTTATATACATAATTCTTTGGTATGAAATACATTAATCTTTTTTTGTCACATTAAATGAATTTGTCTCTAAAACACAGTATATTGTGAACAAAAAATATATATTCAATTACATTATGATAAGTTTTTGTTAACTTGTGTTTGAGAGTAAGTTCGTGAACTCAATATACATATTACTGATAATTCATCGATGTTAGACAACCATATGTATGACAGTTATACCGTGCAAATATTAAATTTTCACAGGTGCAACTAAAATGTAACAGCACAACATAAGATCAAACTATAACTAGAGGCTCTAAAGAGCCTGTGTCGCTCATCTTGGTCTATGTGCATATTACACTAAACAAAGGACACAGATGGATTCATGACAAAATTGTGTCTTGGTGATGGTGATGTGTTTGTAGATCTTACTTTTCTGAACATTCTTGCTACTTACAATTTTATATATAGACTTGGCCCTTTAGATACAGAGGAAAGTATTCTGAAAATATTTACCAAAATTTACCAAATTAATGAAAATTGTTGAAAAATTTACTACAAAGGGCAATAACTCATTAAGCAGTCAACTGACCATTGTGGTCATGCTAACTGATTTGCAGATCTTACTTTGCTGAACATTATTGCTGTTTACAGTTGGTCTCTTATCTATAATAGTATTCAAGATAATAACTAAAACCCGGAAATTTCTTGACAATTAACCAATTAGGAGGCAGCAACCCAACAAACAGTTGTCCAATTCATGTGAAAATTACATAGCAGATATACATTGACTTGATAAATATATATAACTTCTGTCAGATTTGCTCTTAATGCTTTTGTTTCAGAGTTATAAGCCAAAATCTACATTAGATTACTATGTTCTATTTTAAGCCATGGTGGCCATCTTCATTGGTTGACTGGGTCACCGCACACATTTTTTAATCTAGATACCCCAATGATGATTTTGGCCAAGTATGGTTAAATTTGGCCCAGTTGTTTCAGAGGAGAAGATTTTTGTAAAAGATTACAAAAACTTACGAAAAATTGGGAAAAAACTACTATAAAGGTCAATTTCTCCTTAAGTGGTCAACTGACCATTTGGTCATGTTGACTTATTTGAAGATCTTCCTTTGCTGAACATTATTGCTGTTTACAGTTTATCTCTATCTATAACAATATACAAAATAATAACCCAGAATGGCAAAATTTCCTTAAAATTAGCAATTCAGGGGCAGCAACCCAACAACCGGTTGTCCGATTCATCAGGGCAGATAGATCAGGACCTGATAAACAGTTTAACCCATGTCAAATTTCCTCTAAATGCTTTGCTTTCAGAGTTTTAAGCCAACATCTACATTTCACCCAATTGTTCTATTTTTAGCAATGGCGTCCATCTAGGTTGGGTGTCCGAGTCAACGATGATGATTGTGGTCCAGTTTGGTTAAATTTGAACCAGTAGTTTCAAAGGAGAAGATTTTTGTACAAGTTTACGACGACCGACGACGACGACGGACGACAACGACGGACGCAGAGTCACGAGTATTCAGTTGACAAATGCTGAACTCATTAGATTAATATTAAGCAAAACAATCAATCATAAAGAATAATAGGACCGTCATCCCTAACAACAACAAAACACCAAGTACTGATATAAGCGTAATCATAGTCACTGATTGCAAATGCATAACCAATAACAACAAATACCTTAGACACGTCTAAAAAAGTGTGTTGTTAATTTTAGAAAAGTAGTTTATTAGAAATAGGTAAACACTTTTATGCGCTTTCATCCCTGACACCTCTTCATGTTAGTCAACACAATCAATGACAATGAAGCTGTTCAAAGTCACTTTCAAAATGTTCGGTTGCTGTCTGGATTTTTAGAATTTTACCTTTTAATCGCATGAATGATTCACTTTTCTCTTTTATAGCCTTGTGCTCGGCAAGAAGCTTTTTGTTTGTAATTAAAAGACTTTCTATAACCTTTGGCACACTTTCCTCAAAAATGCGAACAATAACCTTACCATATTCAACACCAAACGATTTTTCGAAACCTTCCTTTAATTCATTCTTTGATATCTTTCCAACACACTCATCATAAATGGCATCTGCCTTTTTCTGAACACCTGCCGATCCGATAACCCACCCCCAGGCAAAATATATTGGTGCAAAAACAATAGTAAAAACAAACGTAAATACTATTGAAAAGGGTAAAAAGAGAAGCCCAAGACTCATCCCTAGTCCGAGAATAATGGTACTGCCTTCGACTCTTGGGTCTACTCCTGTCATCTCAATCTCAATTTCCAGCAGTTTCGACTCTATATCCTTGACCCTGAGTCTAACTTTTGCGTCTGCCTCTTCAATGATTGCTTTTACTTCTTGACCATCGCACCATCGATTTATTCCACTCTGAAGTCGTGATTGCACTTCTTGCCCAACCGATCTGTACGCGACATTCCATATTTTAGTTTTACCCGGAGGATTCAAAATTTCTTCCCGTCCATGACTTGAGTTAAGGTAGGTATACAGTTTTTCTGTAAGCTGAGAAGTTATTTTGGTTTTATAGGATACTAATTCTTCTTTGGACTGCAAATTTAAAATAAATTAAAATAATATATCTCAAAATACAATTTTTACATAAAGATGTCTTCTTTTATCTTTTTTCTTAATTTTTTTTTTTGGTTTTGCTTTTTTATTTTACTTAATGGGTTCTTAGTGTCAAATGACTGCATTTAACTTCAATTGACATTTTAGGTCACATCCTCGTCAAACTCTCTGAAAAATAAACATGACCATTTTCTGTTCAGTAAGTTGGTTTTATTGTTTTTGAGTTTCTTTCACATTGGAAAAGGTATTAAGTTTTGTCAAATTGATAAAGGTAAATGTTACAGCTTAATTTATTGATTTATCATACGATTTACTAATCAAAAGTTGGTTAATTTCCGTTATGACCCTTTGTATTGACAATGCACACACAATGGACACTTTCATTCACAAAATATACGACATATATATATATGTATTTATATAGGAATATTACATCCTTTTGAAGGCAGTCAATGTTGATTATAGTCAGGAAACAGGTTTCGATTTGAATTAAGAGGCTCTTCAGACAGAAAGAATGTACAGCTCACCTTGGTCTATGCGTATGTTCAATAAAGGAGACTTTCAAATATAGTAGACGAGAATAGAATGCACGATAAACATCTCTGTGTTGTAAATCTTGTAACTAGATACCATTGAGATGGGAGCCATCTCTGTGGGCCCCGCTGTCAATAACGTCGGGTAAATAATTTGTATGGATTATTTGATATGAAGCATTATTTGAAGTTATTACATAGTCTCATGTGTGATTTTATTCTAAGATTTTAAGTTAAAACTGATAAATATTCTCAGCTTACTTTCATAGTTTAATAGTGATATGACTGCATGATGTGAACTCATTGTTGACTACTCTAAGGTGACTTCTGGATATATGGATTGATGTTTGAACAATATGTTTAAAGGTGCTGCCCAATTGATATTTGTCACATATTTTTAGAATTATGCCTTAAATATCATTATGACCCACCAAAAAAGAATGCCAATTAAATGTTAAAAAATGAAAAATGCTGAGGGGCTTCAACTTTTTGAAAAATATGGATTTTACTTTAAGAAAAATATAACACAAAGAAGCAAATTATTTCTATCAGGAAAATTGTGGAATAAAATTTGTAAAACTTATTCACAATATTGCTTAATTAGTTTACAATTGAAGATCAGCAAAAACTTGGAAATGATCACTGTAACATGTGTAAGGAGATCTTGCAAACAGTAATACTAATCTAGGTGATGTTCATTAGCTATTTGTCACATATTTTTAGAATAATGCCTACAATATAATATATATATTATGACCCTCCAAAAAAGAACCCTCATCAAATGTTAAAACAATTTGATGAGGGCTGCAACTTTTTGAAAAATATATGAGTTTAATTTAAGAAAAATATAACACAAAGATGCAAATTATTTCTATCAGGTCTGTCAAGTATAAAGTATGAAATATTAACCGTTCTCGAGAGGTAGAGCTGACACAATTTGCCAAGAACAACGAACGGATGGACAGACCGACGGACTGACCTTTAACCTAGGATGCATACATTATGACACATTCTCTGGTGTTGATTAATATATATGTTAAGTTGAAAATGTTTGTCAGGTATAACGTATGAAATAATAACAGCTGTCCTCTCAAAATATAGTGTGGATCAAATTTGTTAGCGATGGACAGACCAACAGACAGACAGACCTTTGACCTAGAAAGTTGTACATACATCATGAAACACCCTCTGGTGTTGGTTAAAATGGATGTCAAGTATAAACTTTGAAATCATAACGGTTATCTAGATATGGAGCGGACACGATCTTTACCACAGGACACCGGGTTTTCAACTGAAACCAAAGTTTTTGACGTTGACCTTTGACCTAGGAATTAGTACATACATCATGACACACCCTCTGGTGTTGGTTAATGAACATATTAAGTATTAAGTATAAAATTATAACGGTTATCTAGATATGGAGCGGACACGATCTTCACCACAGAACACGGGGTTGTCAACTGAAACCAAAGTTTTTTACCTTGACGTTTGACCTAGGAAGTTTTACATACATCATGACACACCCTGTGGTGTTGGTTAAAATGGATGTCAAGTATAAACTTTGAAATCATAACGGTTCTCAAGATATAGAGCGGACACGATCTTCACCACAGGACACAGGGTTGTCAACTGAAACCAAAGTTTTTTTACCTTGACCTTTGACCTAGGAAGTTGTACATACATCTCGACACGCCCTCTGGTGGTGGTTAATAAACATGTAAAGTATAAAGTATGAAATCATAATGGTTCTCTATATATGGATGGGACACAAAGTTAAAAGTGTTACGGACGGACAGACGGACGGACGGAAGGACGGACGGACAGACTGATCACTATAGGGCGATCCGCTTTAAGGCGGGGCCCTAATAACCTAAATAAGGAGACGATTTCGACAGTATTGAAATGTAAATGTTTCTCTCTATTACAGCTTTCAAGATAAAGGGAAAAATTAAAAAAAAATAATTGGTAAAATATTTAATTTGAGTGCAATAACTCCTAAACAAAGTTAAGTCTTCTGTCAGTTTTTAGGTATTTAATCAATAGGAAGAACTCAACATTCGGACCATTTCTGCTTGAGGCAATTTGTTTTCTTTTTATAACGAAATTCAAAATATTAGAAAACACTTGCATGTGTCCCCTATGTTCTGTTCTATTAATAGCCATGCCTGGTATATTGACTAGCAGTCTGGGTAAAAAAAATCATTTGTCAAACAAGATACATTAATGATCATTGTGGCAAACTTTCGTTAAACTTGGCCAAATAGTTCAACGTCGACTGAATACAAATGAGGATGACGATGGATGATTGTGACGGACGACGCTCATCGCTTGCCTGTTTTTGCTAGGTTAGCTACTTTAAAAACACAATAGACACAATTTAGTTTGAATTAATAATCAATTTACCTGCTTGCACTTCAATTCTAAATCTCGGATCTTTACATTGTTTTGATCCATGATTCGCTGCTGTTCGTTTTCTGAACGCTCCAGTAGTTTTAATCTAGCTAGTGTTCCTCTCTCAGCATTTCGGATGAAATCCTTCAAAAACCTAGTAAAGTAAAAGATTTTTTTTTATTATTTTTTATGTCTGTATATTTGAAATTAATTTTATAATAACTTTGTAAGATATTTTCTCTATTTTTTTTACATTTTATCCCTTTTTTACCATTGTGTAAACACATTTACGTTTGATAATCATTATCTTTTTCAGCCAACTGAATGAATCAACATCTGCTTACAGGTGTTAATGAAATTGACAACTTCGTGTTATGCGGACGGCCCTTTTAGGGTGTTTTCGTTGCACAAAAAATGACTATTTATTTTTAATAATTAGAGAAACACTTTCTTACATATATTCTCATGGATTATCGGATTAGCCAATCTCGGTAGATGAATCACCCATTTTTACTATCTGGAGTGGATACATCTGATAATTTACTGGTATAAATGTAAGAATGTATATCACCAGTTCATCTAGTATTTTATAATTTAACTTTGACAAAAAGATTGTTTAATCAATCACAAAATATAAAACACATGTGACATATGAGAAACATTTTCAAATCACTTGAAATAAAGTAAAAATGCTAAGGGTGTCTTAGAACAGAAATGGGTAATAATTGTTTTCATTTTGTTTATACAAATGTATTATGCAACTGACACATATTTCAATTTTTTGTTCACCGAGAAACACAAAGTAAATCATGCATGATATATCAGTGTTGTTTCTTTTTAGAACCGTGTAGAATGTATGCTACAAACCTATAGTAGAACTCCACTCTCTTGTTTTCATTTTTGTGGATCGTTTCCTTTAACAAAGTTTCGAACCGTCTGTATTCATCAGTAAAGAAATTGCTGATCCCTTTGTCAACCTTGAACAATAAAAGAAACAAATGTCGACTACTAAAAGATGTACACATGACGTGAGATTTGTCCAATTTAATAGTGGCACTCAAATCAAAATAGTTGAAATATCAACTCACAACATGTGACAATTTTTCTTCTTTATTTTAAGATTTTATCATATATTAGGTCGAAAGGTGTTTTAAAAAATCTGATCAATAAATGTTCAAATATATTAGCTTTTTTCCCCCAACTTAGTTGTAAATTGAAACAATTTTTGATATGATTGTTTCGGTATTTCAACTGTCTTGCTCTATTCAGGATCATTTTTGTTTTAAATTTGAATTGTTTGGTAAAATGAATAAAGCGTTTGTTTTGGTTTAGTTTTGACCAAAATATTGCAAAATGCTTAAAAGAAGTCTTGATTATCGCACCTTGTGCACATGTATGCATGCCTAATCATTCATGCATTTTACACAAAGAAATGAAAATGTTGAAAGCAAACGAAAGCGAGGTTCAAGAATATTGTTGACAATTTAAAATTGAAATAACACAATGTTTTAACACAATTCAATTTGAGAAAAACATTATAGAAGCCATAGTTATGTTGGAAATTTACGCGTAGTCTGGGGAAGTCGTAAATTTGCAACATTTATTTTCTAAAAACCAATTACAAAGGATTTGCGTAAATGTACGAGGATGTGTATACCAGTCAATTCCAGGTATTAAGGTAGGTTGGTGTCGCTTAATTATCAATTTGCTATGTAGCTTGTATGAATATGAGCCTGTCTTTTATTGCAATGGTGATTTTGCTCTCTCAGTTTGTTTTTATTTTCCTATCAATAGTTGAAGACTATTGTTATCAAGTTTTTGTTTTTTCTTCCACTTTATTTAAAATATTTCACTTCATTCATTGAAACACATGTTACCAATATATTGCCTTTATTGAGACAGTTGTGGTAAAACAATCAAGAGATTTACCTGTTTTAAGCTGATACGGAATACATTCTCAACATTAAACCAACCCCAGCCCTTGCTCAGTTTGCTTTGAATGAGCTTCCATGTTTGTGTTTGCTGATCATCTTCTTCATTTTCACTGTCTTCGTCTGACACGGGATCGTCATTGTCTATGATATCCCACTGATTTGTAAGAAACATGACCTCCCGTGGATCAAAACAAGGCATGTTTTCGCGATTGTCCATAATGGTTTTCAAAATTTTTGAAAGCTGAAAATAATTTGTATTAATTCATATGATAATAAGTTCAAGTTTGCGATTGTTATTTTCCTATATGTATGAATAGTTTGTAATCTACTAGTATGTTAATATGCAAGTATCTATTTTAGTTTTGAATATTCTAATAAAATATTCAATTGCTTCTTTACTTCAGAATTGATATGAAAATGAAAATTGAAGACCAACTTTGCCTTAGGAAGCTGAAACCTTAGTCTTTTTATAATTTCAAATTTCTAATTGAAAAACTTTCTGAAGGATAATTCTTAATCGTATCAGTCGAAGTAATGATTACTGAGCTTATAGATGATACTCTCGAGGACTGATAGACCTCCAGCAGAGGAATTGATCGAGTGATGTAACTAATAAAAACACATGTTATAAAAGTTGCATGCATCCGAAGCGCTTTTCTGGATTATCCTTTATCGCTAACACTCAAAACAAAATATTTCAAAGGGATTTATCAGAACCGAAACAATTGAGGAACAATATGGCCAAAAATAGCATAATAAAATAGCCAAATATAAGACCAAATTAGACTGAGGTAGCTATATTTAAAACCTTAGTTTCTGTATATTTTGAAAAATTTATAAACGGACAACTGTAGAAAGGATTGTTATAAATCATGTCAGGAAGTACTGACTAGTGAGCCGATGATAACTATTGCTAATGACTAATTATTCAATCGACCAACAATGTGTACCCTGTCTTCGTGTATTCCACCGGCATTTTTTGCATTAACTATAAACACAAAAGAGACTGCATGTGGCAAGAAATCCAGTAGTATGCTGTCCAACTTTTCATTCTCTCCAATACCAGGTGTGTCCACAATAATAACGTTTCCCTGAAATTAAAAATAAAAGTTATATTCAGTATGAAAGAATACCCTTAAGATAAACAAAAGATACTTAACATACAATCTCTTTCATTTTAATTTATATGACCATGATGACATACATAAAAAAAGAAAAAATAGGAATATACTACAAAAATATAAGAAACCAAAGAACAATATCTCAAAAGACATTCAGAGGAAAACAATTGGTTTTCAACAGTATTAGTTAATGTTGACGAAGGAAACTGTTGTCTAGGCCTATACAGTTCAAATCGTGTTGCGAAATGCGAATCAGGGATAAATAATCATCTGCCTGGTATATCGTTGAACAGATTTAATCCTAAATTTTCCGCTTAATTACAAAAAAACATGTAATGTTTCAGTTTAAGCCACGTGGGCTGTGTCGGATAGAAATTAAAATTATGCAAATGAATATCGATAATCTGTTTACATATTTTGTGTTGCTAAAAAGTCGGTCAATGTTTAAAACCGAGCAGTTATACAATTATCTACAACCAAACTTAACTTCATCATTTATTTCGTATTTGATTGTTCAAAAACCAAAGTCTTATACATTCACATGTTTCCGAGTACTTGTAAAAGTCAACTTCAATCCGACGCAGCTCAACTAATTTATATTTAAAATAATCCTATAATACATTGTAAAGTAGAAGCAAAAGATACAATCAGGATATTCAAAATTCAAGTCTAAAACCAAAAATCTCAATGTTGAAAACAGAAAAACATAATCAGCAGTATACCAACTTAAGATTTTGAAACAAGAACCGCATCATGATCTAAAGTTATTATAAAATTGAGAATGGAAATGGGGAATGTGTCAAAGAGACACCAACCCGACCATAGAAAAAACAACAGCAGAAAGTCATCAACAGGTCTTCAATGTAGTGAGAAATTCCCGCATCCCAGGGCGTCCTTCAGCTGGCCCCTAAACAAATATATAATAGTTCAGGGATAATGAACGCTATTCTAATTTTCAAATTGTACCCAAAAAACTAGAATTAAAATAATACAAGACTAACAAAGGCCAGACGCTTCTGACTTGGGACAAGCGCAAAAATGCGGTGGGGTTAAACATGTTTATGAGATCTCAACTATCCCCCTATACCTCCAGCCAATGTAGAAAAGTAAACGCAGAACAATACGCACATTTAGAAATTCAGTTCACGAGAAGTCCGAGTCTGATGTCAGAAGATATAACCACAAAATGACAATAATTACTGAACTACAATATATTGCTATGCGTTTAATCGTGATATAGAATTACTTATTAAACAAAGAAGAAAATATTCCCTAAAATATAATTAAGGTTGTGTTATACTTATGGGTATTTCAAAGCATTCCTAGATCGATAGAGCTTTTAAATTTCAGTTACATCTAACTCAACATGCCCGCTTTAATAATCGGTAAATATGAAGTTGTTTGATAATAGATGTACAAACCGAATATAACGCTCACATATATACGACGTGAATTTTATTTACGATTTTTATGAAAAGAAATAAACCAGAAGAAAGGCCTGCTTACTTGAATCATTTCAGGAAGCTCTGATATACAGTTACTGAGAAAATGTTAATGCAATAATGTGAACAAATTAACAGGAAGTTTGTTAAATCATGAACCAAAAATGTTTCATACAATATAGCATGCTCACATGTAGTACAGTGCATATCTGAAGGAAAATCTGATGTGAGTTCTTGAGTAAAATGCAAACAAAATACATGACTGTAATGGGCTAGAATGTAAAAAATCTAAACAGTGTGGTAAATGATTGAAATAAGGTTAACATCAAAATTTCGAAAAGCCTTGTTTGAAGCAACCTATATTTTCATTATTTGAAAGAATACATGCGATGAATCTGAAATGCATTTAAACATATATCATGTTTAAATGACATTTGGTTTACAATTCTCGGAAGCCTTCTGTGTAGTATTTTATAAAACGCGAACAAAAAATACACATGACTATACCATGTGAAACTATATAAGTTTTCGGTTTAAAGTAAATGGAGGAACGAAGAATTTAAACACTCATCTAACAGTGAACTATGCTCATATGAAATTTGTATTAAATGTACGAACGTACTTGTTTGTACTATTTCGGAAAACTTCGAATGGACAGAAACAATTAAATCTTGATACACTGTACCTTTGAAATTGCTACTGGCAAGTAGACGTCAACATAGTATATGTCCTTTAAATCCTCCGGGATTTTACTTATATCAGTTAGTCCTTTAATAACAGATCTCAGTTTTTTAGCATCTGCTACTTCTTCCGCCTTCTTTAAAGTTTCGTCTTTTGTGTAACATTTTACTGCCAACTTTTCTGAGTCTCGAATCCTGGTGATGGTACCAGTAGCTGCCAAATTACTTGTGGCGAAAACCTTCTTCTTAACAAGCTGGTTTATGAGAGTAGTTTTGCCAGCACTGGTTTCTCCTGAAAAGGCGATCGATTTCTAACTACGTATCTAGGCTTAAAAAGTCTTTTTAGCAATGATTTTTTCAACGTTTATATGCAGTTAAACTGACCCTCTATAAAAGTATATATTTTTTGCTTATGTTCAAAACTTATAAGTGTTTCAACGCAGGCAAACACATGTTAGCTTTTGGTTAAGGTTTAAATAGATTTTTTTTACTCGGTCTTTGGTGTTTCTTTAAAAATCTTTTTTTTTATGTTGAAGCGCATTTAAGTGGTTTAAAACTAATTAAAAAGCTTGTGACATAATATGTAACAAATCATATGTCTTCAGTGCATTTATATCTCACAGAATGTGTATTGCTATACAAAATTTCCTTACAAGGGGTGATAATTGTTATCTCATAATCCTTTAGTTCTGCAACGTCACTGACAAAGCCTTATCATTGGTAAAACCTGTTGTATAAGATGTACAAAGATTATATGCATTTTGTAAGAATAATAAGAAACATGTGCATGCCATAATATTTAATAAATACAAAGCAGACTTTTTATGGACTGAATTCAACATTCATCTTTGTTGGTAATACTTATTTAGGATTTCACGAATATACTGAAAGAAAAACAAACATGTCCGTAGATTGAAAATTATCACTTGACTAACCTGCCACGACGATTCCACAATCATTTCTCAATAAATCTCGTTTCGATGTTAGGAAAACTGTCATGTAGTTAGGACACGCTGCAGACAACTCGTCTTGAAGGTCTTTGTCATATTCAGGAGATTTCAGCATATCTTCCACTGACTCAAACATTATCCTTAATCTTTTAATTTGTTCATCTGGAGACGTTTTTGTTGTTGAACGCCTAAAATGTATTTAGATTCGAAGTTTTTTCCTGCTTAATTTTGCTATATATTCGCCAACTTTATTTATATATTATTTATTTAAGTTTTCTCCAAGTCAAATCAAAATTTAACGTTATATTAAGGAACAGTTTACTTTGATTTTCAAAGGCTATTTCTTTACGTTTTATGCAAACCTAAAGGAAACAAGACATTTCCTATTAATAAAAATATTACTGCAAGAAAAGTATTTACGGTGTGCTGCGCCATGTATCAGCATACTGTTCTGTCACACACTCTCTGCCTGCAAAGTATAAGTTATTGGGTAACTTAAAAATCAATGTACTAAGACATTCAGAATGATAAAACAACATCGTTGATTGATAACATTTTATTTAAATACGACTGCACGAAATCGCGTTCTTTAAACCAATTTTCTGTAAGGGCCAAAAAATCAAAACAATGGCTCGGCACATATGTTTGTAGATAGTCTGTGTCTGTTTAACAAAATATAACGATATTATTTTTCTTTTCAAATTTTAAAGTATTAATTGGCAAATATTGTACCTTTGATAACTATTGTATACCTTTGATTTGTTTAGGTAGTATTAAAATCTATTTTCTCTATTCAAATGAATTTGCAGGAATGTTTTTTTCAATTTTTTAATTGACTTGTTTGATATTTTCTAGAAACAATAATGTTTCAGATTGTCGAAATAAATTATTTCGTCCTCTTTCCGTCGATTGCAACTAAGTTAAAAATCAGCATTCAAAGAAGATAAAGGGTGTAATGTTCTTATAATTTGATGATTATCAAGTGCTATTTGCTTTTATCATAATTTCTTTGCTTCTGTTTATTGAATATCGTACCTTTACTATCTGATCCACTAATTGCCATATTTTTTACATCATTTTCTGTGTCTTCAACTCTTTTCGTTAATTTATTTTTCTCCATGTCGTCTTTCCCTGCTAGAAAAATCACCAATAACAATTGAAAACAATAAAACTTCTTCGTGATTTACTTTAATTAGGAACAGAAACTCATGTATTTGTAATTTGTGGTTCAAATGATAAAAATTATCAAAGCTACCAGGCTGAGGAATAAGCCCGCCAAACGTTTTGGCTACAATCAACTAATATCACTTCTAATGTTATTTTTAAAAAAGTATTTTGCATTATACATGTTATATAATGAATCGAAAAATCACCAAGTTATGCAATTACTCATTTCGAAAATAAACATGTGTTAACAAAAATTTGTTTTTGTATTCTAGTTTGATAGGCGTTGGACAAATAAATGCAACAGTAGTATACCGTTGAACAAAAGTCGTACATCGATTGAGAGAGAAAACAAATCAGGGTTACAAAAAAGGAAACGCATAATAAAATTAACGGTACCAATTTTCTTGCACCAGATGCGCATTTCGACAATATATGTCTCTTCAGTGATGCTCGTGGCCAAAACTATAAACTATAAGAGTAAAACAACGAAATAACACAACACATCAGTGCAACATAAACAAACAACAAACATAAACACGAATTATAAGATAACAACTGCAGTATTTCTGACGTGGCACAAGATTGTTTCGACCTAAAATATTTTAAGAGGATTAAAGAAAATTGTATTGTTTAACCCCTATTGACAACAACGTATGATTAGTATCAAATGCAACAAATATGTTTACAAACTGAACATGCGTTTTAATCAATATTTTTAATATTCTTTAAAATGTCATCATTTAAATCATTGACGCTCATTTCATCGAAACTTGATATCGTCCAGGTGTGTTCTTCAAAAGAAATATTTATCTTTCTATATTGTTCAAAGTAGAATAGAAAAAGATGTTTAGATTATATAAAGGCCGTTATCTTTTGTCCCTTTAATTTTCAAAATCTAATGTATCATGCATAGTAATTATTTTATTAACATATCTAATTAGTTCATTCTTACAGATATCAGTACTTTTATAATTAAATTTGTCAATACACGTTTTAAAATACGATAAAATGGGTCAAGAATTTTTGTAAAAAATCTTGTAAATGTGGTTGATTATGTGAGTCATATTTAGAATTGGTAAAATAATATGTAGAGAGTAACTTATGGACTAAGATAAATAAGGTAAAATTCTCCATTCGAAATTATTAAAGATGTCAAAGTGACATCACAGCTGCATAGGTGTACAACATGTTCTCTTCATATCTGTATGATGTTTGAAAAACAATACAGATACAATAAAGGTAGAATAAAGAATTTTGATTTCTTTTTAGTTGCGTGTTACTCTATATATAGTTTTATATAATATTATTTTTTATATCAGAAATTACGTTTGACGTATGGAGCAATCAAGACACATTGGAGGAGTATTACTATAATTACTATTATATTATATGAAGACTGGATATTTCACCTTTAATTCACAATATTAATTATATTAATAATTAGAAATCATATTATAAATTGTTTAAATTTGTGGCCTTTCTATTTTAAAATAGTATTAGCACGTTAAACATATAATGATGGTCCATGTGTTATACAAAAACATGTCACCAACAGTAAAATATTTTTTTGGTTTAATGTGTTTCTCATATTCAATTTTGTTAAACTATGTACTATTGTTCAAGAACCAATGGTTACATCAATCTCATATATCATAAATTCACAATTGCCAATACACAAACTCTTTTCGCTAAACTGTTATTTGTCATAATTGATTTTTGAAAAACCAATACATAGTACTTTTAAAATAAATAAATACAACAAAAATACCTTACATCAAATTCAAAAGAAGGAAAACGTAAAAACAATGACACAATTAGACCGCTATCGATCAACGGAACTAGTGCAAAACAACTGCCATATTCACTGGGTAAAATAAAGTATTTTCATTTTGGTTTGAACAAACTATTGCAATATGCAGTCTTTAAGAAAAGCACAACTTTCCGAAACTTATGTTTCAACGTCGAACAGGTTTTTTATGGGTTTTTTTCAACATGATAATCACACTAACATCCATCCATCCCCTTGAGAATTTATATAATGAAACAATATAAAAAATAAAAACCTAAAAACTGTGCATATTATTATTTGATACCAGATGAGCCTTTTTGAATTTTAAAAACAACCGTACCTTTTTGCTAGTTATTTTGTCCTATGATTACCTACATCAGCAAACAAGTAGCTAACTAAGACGGGCGAACTATACCAGATGGACTTTCAGGAGCATATATTGTTGAAAAGCATAATAAATACAGGGTATTTAATTTAATTTGATGAATACTTGGTGTAAATAGGAATACAATAAACAAAATATTTGAAAATTGATAAAGGAGATATCAATGTGGCAGTTAAACAACACATAGCTCTAATAAAAATAGACAACACCTTATAGACGAATGCAATAGACAAAAGACCAACAAAAATATCAATACATCTGATAAATAATAACGACAACTGCTATTGCTCAAAATTGAAGAGAGATCGCCTAAATGACAAACGAATATATCAAACTTGCAACTGCACCCATGTTTGAAATAAATAAAGACAAGCTTAAGAATAGTAAATAATTGTAGTGGCAATAAGCTGCGAGTCTATGTTGTATGGCATAATATATTCTTAGCTTGACTGTTATTATGAACGGAAATTGTAGCAGTACTGTCATCGGGAATGTATAAATCAAATCCATTTAATGAAGCATGCGCATATAATTGAGAAACAATATATAAATAGTCAGTGTAATTCCATGGATTCACAAATGTTTATCTTCAAGACTGTTCTGCAGTTGCTAAGGTGCATTTGATGAATGATATTTTCATTGTTCCTCTGTATTGTAAATATTTGCATGGCACTTCTAACGTTATCTTTTTAGATTGTACTGTTTGTTGAGAGATCAATGTTATTGATTTCTACAGTTTGTGATGTTGTCTTTATCTTATTGTTAATATGTTTATGTGCTATTTTTTTCATAAAACGTTCAATATTCACCAGACTTCATGTACCTTACAAAGTTTTTATAGTCTTTGTTCTTTGATTTGAAATGTGAAACTTTCTTTTGCTCGCTATTTTAAATTCAGCATTCACTTCAATGTTGATTATTATACTGATTTTAAAGAAGACTACAGTCGACAAACCAATTTAAATACGTCTCTAATTAGCATTTACAAAATATGTTCAGTGTTGCAAAGGTATAATAATAACACATCCATTTTTTCAGGTTTTAATTGATAGGAATTTAGTACAATACGAATAATAATACAAACCAAAATACAAAAATGACATACTCAGGTTTTACTTGAATCATTTAATACAGAAGCAACAGTAACCCCATAAAAAAAACTGGGGTGATCTCAGGGGCTCCGGAATAGTAAGCATATCCTGCTCCACATGTGGCACCAGTTGTCTTGCTTATGTTATTACAAATCCGGTAAATAGTTTAAATCGGTAGGCCACATTCGTGAAAAGGAAAGGGTTTTGTAGTTACGACATAAGGAACATATCCGATATCATCTGTGATATGGTTATTCCATAACGTTCAACCAACTCGTGATGGCGTCTGTAAAATTTATGAAGGGATGATTTCAACTTCACCATTTGGAACTCTTTGTTTATTAGCTTCCTTGTGAGTAGCTGCTGGAATGTTGCTACATAGAAATCGAAGGTTCACGATAAGAACGTAAAATCATCTCTTTTGTAGCAAAGAATTTTTTAGACTGACCCTCATTGCCAATTTCTAGATATGAGTCAAGATATGAGGCAGACTTACTTGTATCTGTAGTTCGATGGGATAGAACATCATTTATATAGCGGAACGTACAGGTAAAGGATATTCTAACTTCTTATCTTTCTTCCTAAGAAGTTCCTGTATAAAGTTGGCTTCATAACAATAAGGAAACAAGTCGACAAGAAGAGGGACACAAGTGTTTTCTATTGGAATTCATAAATGATATTTCGAATTGATAATAGTGAACAAGATGATCACAAGAGCCTCACATTGCTCACCCGTTAAAAAGATGCTATTTTGATTTTGATTTTGATTTTACTTTTATTGCTTTCAGTTGTTAAATTATTTGTAAATATTATTTATGTATATTTTGTAAACGTTTTTTTGAAAATCTGTATTGACAATTAATTTTATTCTATGGTTTAATAATAATTTTCATTATGATCGACAAAATTGTAGAATTAATTAAAAATGATCGCGCATGAGAAATAAATCCTATTCACTATAATTTAAGATAAAACTGCAAAAAATTGCTTAAATCACTCAAGAAGAAGAATCCCTTGTGAAGGGTCGTTAAATAATTGTGATAAATATGTTCATGTTCTTTTATTTGTAGATAATGTTGAAGCTTTAAAAATAATTGGCTAAACTATAAAAAGACAAGACATCGTCATTCAAGGGAAAGAATTTTATAAGAAACAATGTATGAATCCTTGTAAAATAAATACCACAGACAAATAAAATGGAAATTCAAGAAACAAAATATCTTTCAAAAATCCAGGAAATGTACAAATACTTTAGTTGAGTACAACTGGTATAATATATGCACAATCCCCACAATTTTAATGTCGATGTCCTAAGGGAAAAGTCCAGCTACTGACAGAATTTCGAATAGCTAAGAAAACTAGAGGCTCTAAAGAGCCTGTGTCGCTTTACTTGGTCTACGTGCATATTAAACAAAGGACACACTTGGATCCATGACAAAATTCTGATTAGGTGATGTTGATGTGTTTGTAGATCTTACTGTACTGAACATTTTTGCTACCTACAATTGTCTCTATCTATAATAAACTTGGCAGTTTGAGGACAGAAGGAAACTTTATGTTCTATTTTTAGCCATGGCGGTCATATTGATTGGTTTACACAATTTTTGAACTATATACCCTAATAATGATTGTGGCTAAGTTTAGTTAAATGTGGTCGAGTAGTTTCAGAGAATTATATTTTTGTAAAAGATTACAAAGTTTTTAGAGGGCAATTACTCCTTAATGGGTCAACTGACCATTTTGGTCATGTTAAATTATTTGTAGATCTTATTTTGCTGAACATTATTGCTGTTTACACTTTCTCTCTATCTATAATAATATTCAAGATAATAACCAAAAACGGCAACATTTCTGTAAAATTACCAATTCAGGGGCAGCAACCCAACAACGGTTGTCCGATTCATCTAAAAATTTCAGGGTAGATAGATCTTGACCTGATAAACAATTCAACCTAGTCAGATTTGCTCTAAATGCTTTTATAGTTATAACCAAAACTGCATTTAACCTCCATGTTCTATTTTTAGCCGTGGCGGCCATCTTGGTTGGTTGGCCGGGTGACCAGACACATGTTTTAAACTATATACCCAATGATGATTGTGTCCAAGTTTGGTTTAATTTGACCAAGTTTGGTTTAATTTGACCAAGTAGTTTCAGAGGAGAAGATTTTTGTAAAAGTTAACAGACGACGACGACGACGATATTTTTTTGGAAAAGACTATTCATTTCGTTTATTTTTTGTCTATAAATTAGGCCGTTCATTTTCTCGTTTAAATTGATTCACATTGTCATTTCAGGTTTTTTTTTGGCTGACTATGCGGTAAGGAATTTGCTAATTGTTGAAAGCCGTACGGTGACCTATAGTTGATAATGTCTGTGTCATTTTGGTCGCTTGTTGAAATTTGTCTCATTGACAATTAAACCAAATCTTCTTTTTTTTTTTAATAATTAACAAAATTTGCATGAAAAATTATAGTGTATGTAATAGGAATTGAACTTAAGACCTTATGTATATAGTCCAGTGTTTCTTACCAACAGACAAAGACGACTGGATACACAGTTTCTGTTAATTCAAAATAACTGAACAAGATGTTATGAAGCGTGTCTGTTTTTTTATATCTAATCTAGAACAGCTGGGATGTAGAATAGTAACCCAATTCGGACATAACATTTTTCTTATTCAACTATCACTTATATATCATTAAACGTTTCACCTGCATCACATGTTTTTTTTTACATATAGATACCTTTTTGCAGTCGAAATGAAAAGGTACGTATAAAGATAAAGATTGTTACTCGCTTAAAAGAATTTGAATTTTCCATACATGACCAATTTTAAAAAAAAGAATGTTTTTGTGTGCTTATATTTCAAAATGACCTTGAAGCCATTTTTTTTTTTTATTTTAATAAAAAATCAAATTACGAAATTATGTAATTTAAACTTAAATTTATTATTGAAATTTTATTATGTATCTATAATATAGGGCTATACCTAGACTTGTGTTTTTCTCACCGAATGCGCAACTAAAAAAGAACTTTATCAACAAAATGTCATACCTTTATGACCTTCAGATGTTCAAATGCTATTATTCTATTAAATATCAGTAGTTTTATAATTTGATTTTTCAAATGATTTGCATTCACCTCAATTAAGCACAAAAACATATTTGAACGTCATGTCAGATTTAACAAGATATAAAACAATTATAATACAAAAACAAAACTGAGGTTGTGAGTTCGAACACTGCTCGTGCATGTGCACTCGACTCAAATTCTTATTGACTAGGACTATCAATTTTTCTATCGAAGGATATTTTTTTTTCTAGACACTTCGGCTTTCTCCACCAATAAAATTTGGCCACCATGAAATAGCCTAAATGCGGAGTTAAAACATTAAAAATAAATAAATAAATTGCATATTTGTTTAGTGCACAAGGACATCACAAAAGCGATTTACGATATTGATTGGGCCAGAGATAAATATCTTTTTCCGCACAGTCTTTGCGTATTATGTTGAAAACTATACTTGGTTGCAGACCAAACATTACATGTAGACAGGCGAAAATAAATACTCCGAAATTTCAGTAGACATAACAAGTTTACTTTCGCGGAAACTGCGCGTCTTCCAATATTGTGAATAGTAAACGGACGTTAACTTTCGATTTTATTTCCGCGTCAACGTGAAGAAAGGCACGTCTTCTGTTTTTGTAAAAAGTAATCGCACGTTTACTGTTTGAAGTAAACTCATATTGTCATCATATCCTAGATACACTTACCTGACATATCACATAATACAGTATATCATAATGACTAACTGTTGACAATTCAAATAAATAATACAGTATATCATAATGACTAACTGTTGACAATTCAAATAAATAATATTACACGTCTTTAAATAATTGAAAATTAATCGTATATAAATACAACATGGGTATTTATCCTGGAACTGAAAAACTTACAAGACCATCGATTTTCATTCGTGAAAAAATATTCAGTACGATATATCATTTATCAATAGAAATCCACTATTTTAAGTTTTAAGTACTGTTTTTTTTCTTTTTTTGTAATTAATAAAAGCTTTTATATTTTGAATTAATATTGTAAGGGAATTGTCGGTTTCAAACACGTATTTATAAAATATGAAGATTTTAACCAAAATAATATACACGAAGTTCTTTTTATAATTGTTCGAAAAAAGAAACCTTGCGATTACTTTCAAGTGCTAGTAAACATACGCTTGTAAACTCATTAGTAGACGCCCTTTCACTTGTGAGTGCACGTAAAAAAAGTGCTCGTAAAAAGACACTTGTGAAATCTGAAGTAATTGCCCGTTTACTACTAACCAAACAGACACAGAAAAATTGGCGTTTACTCGGGTAGACATAATAACTGTTTCCTTTTGACCGTGTTAACGAATGATAGTACACCCGCGATTACTAGTTTACTAGTTTAGTAAAGGAGCGAAAATTAAGGAAATATGTCTATTGCAATTTGTAATGCATTGCAGATAACACAATCGACAAGGTCCACCTAGATTTTTTGCTAAATTGGCAATATGTGTGATTCAATACAATAGTTACATTGAGAAGATGTTCGTAATTCCCAATGTTGTGTAGTTTTGACACAGAAATTTAAGGAGTTGTTTTAAAAGCAATAATCCTTCAAGTTGTTGTCCATTCGTTTGACTAGTTTGATCCTTTAATTTTGAAATTTGATTAGAGCATCCGTTTCAATTTTGCACAAAGATCAGTATTTTTGTGATTCTATTTTTTTATATACCCCTCTTTGTTATTTTTTCTTTTTTAAAGAATTCAGGGGATTTGAATAATATCAGCAAAGTAAGCGTTTACACAAGAACACAATCGGATTAAATTTGTTCAATATTTGCATTATTATAAACATCTTACCTTTACTGTTAGACTGTAAGGTGTATTCCAAGTATCTTTACGCTACCCAATACATTGTCAAACAATTGCGCAATTTCAATTGATGCTTTATATATTCAATAAAATCAATGATTCTTTTAAAGAACGGTTTTCGGAAAATGATGTTTATAATCTGACATACATCATGACCTTGGATTCAATTTCAAGTATCAGAAAATATGGAGCGTATATTGATTTTTTCTTTAAATGATGCATATCTTCTTTGCATCCTTTAAGAAGTTTGAAATGAGAATGTTTACCATATTAGATCATATTCGTTAAACCATTTTGTAACAAAAGAATATCTTTTAGATTATATAAATATCTTGTTTATTCATTTTGTATCGGGACCTCGATGGCTGAAATAGTAGTAGAGTAGTTCAGTGTACACACCGGTTTCTACAATAAAGCACCAATTTTGTGACGCTTATTAGTCCCATCGTAACATAAAACAAGCAAAACTTACGACATCGAGTTAAATGCCCGTATCGTGTAGCTTGTTATGCTTATAGATCTTTTTATATTTTCTCTATTATCTTCATTTTGTATTCTTATAAAGTAGATATTGTACAACGATATTGGTTGTACCTTTCGTCATCAGTATTTCTTCATAAACCTGTTATTTCGTTAAACGGATACAAGATCAAGCAGTACAAAATATTTAGCACAAAATAGAATGTGATATGAACTGAATTTGATCAATATTATTATGATCAAATATAAATAACATCTCTACTTTTTGTACATGACACTAATGTGCATTCCTAGTATTTTGAAACCATAAAATGATTAGCCAACCAAATTTATAAGAATGCATGCGCAAAACCCAAATTTGAATTCATGTTTTACATATATAAAATAATTAATGATTCCTTTAAAGGACATTTTTCGAAAAATGATGTTTACAAACAATATCTGACAATCATCATGATCTTGGATATAACTTCAAATGTCAGAGAAGTATGAGCTTATGTTAAATTTTTCTATAAATTATGTATATCTTCTTTTTATCTATTAGGAAATTTCCAATAAGAAAGTAACAATATTAACTGAACAGTTTTATGATAAATAAACTCATTATAGCTTTTTTTAATTGTATGAATTACATTTAATTCATTTCATGTCGTAACCTCGATGGGTAACAGGCCGTAGTAGTTCAGCTTGGTGAGTTAAAAAACCTAGAAAACTTAAAATTAAGGTTTCCTATGAAAACAAAAGTTGTGCTTTAATTCAAAATTGTTTCACAATATTGGAACAAAACGTAAGATTTACGATCGTTATGGAGATTTCATTTTTATTTTCAAAACCTCCTATTTCTTATTCAAAATCATTCCTCTGTCCCTTCACATTATACAAACTTACGAAGTAACAACATGTTACCGTTAACATCCTAGCACCTATATATTTCAAGGAATATACTTTAATAAAAGCCCTATATATTTCTATTAGGTTAGTTAGCGAGGCTTTTTTCAATACACGGTTAGCAATATTGTTATGCCCCTTCAGAAAACAACACATTCAGATAAGGTAAATGCCAGGAAGAACCAGAATTCAGCTCAAAGTTTTATATTTATATTTGGAAGTAGGTCGGTTCTAGTTTTAAAACGATAAATCAATTAGATTTATTTTTAAAAACACCATTGCTTTATTATGGAATGTTGCTACAGCTGTCAAACATTTTATGGTTAAACTATGTACTACTATTGAAGAACCAAGGGTTACAGCAATCCCATATATCATAAATTCACGATTGCCCATACACAAACTCTTTTCGCTAAACTGTTATTTGTCATAATTGATGTTTGAAAAACCAATACATAGTACTTATGAAATAGAAAAATACAACAAAAATACCTTACATCAAATTCAAAAGAAGGAAAACCTATAAAACAATGACACAATTAGACCGCTATCGATCAACGGAACTAGTGCAAAACAACTGTCATATTCACTAGGTAAAATAAAGTATTTTCATTTTGTTTTGAACAAACTATCGCAATAGCAATTTGCAATATGCAGTCTTTAAGAAAAACACAACTTTCCGGAACTTATGTTTCAACGTCGAACAGGTTTTTTATGGGTTCTTTTCAACATGATAATCACACTATACATCCATCCATCCCCTTGTGAATTTATATAATAAAACAATATAAAAAATAAAAACCTAAAAACTGTGCATATTAAAAGAAAAGTCAATATATTTTATTTAATACCAGATGAGCCCTTTTGTATTTTAAAAACTACCTTACCTTTTTGCTAGTTATTTTGTCCTATGATTACTTACATCAGCAAACAAGTAGCTAACTAAGACGGGCGAACGATACCAGATGGACTTTCATGAGCATGCGTAAAACAAAAGTTTTGATTTATATTAATATATACATACAGTACGCTCTATGTTTCTTTTAAAGAACATTTTAGGAAAATTATGTTTACCAACTATATTTGGCAAGGACATTAGATATATTACGTTCATCTGATAAGTTTAAGTGCACGAAGTTGTATTTAAGTATACTCATATAGGTTTAAAATATATTTAGGAGATGTCTAGGTCAAACATTATAATCAAAATTTATCAAACGGAACATATGTATCCTCTTATAACTATGTATGTTGGTCTAGTTAGGGAGACCAATTTTAATGAAATGCAAAAGCATCTAAAGCAAACATTACAAAATTGAAATCCCAAAAGACGGGTCTTGCATCTATGAAACCCTTAAGAAACTATTACTTGTTATTCTACATTGTGTAATCGACGTTTATCTATATTTTGTTTATTCAAATACATTTACTGATATAAATATAATTGTTTGTTCGAAACTAATTCCGATTGTTAAAATTGAGAAAGGTAATGGGGAATGTGTCAAGCGACAACAACCGGAGCATAGAGCAGTCAACATTGTTAATTTACATTACCTTCCTACCTCTAGCTTATTAAAGTAGAAATTCAGTTTTTCTTTTATCAATTCCTGCTTAAACATATCTGAACCATATAGAAATTGTTCTTTTGACACCTTTTCTAACATTTTACTGTTTCAGTGCCTGTTTTTCATTTATCTTAAAACAAAATTAAAAACATGGACGAAAAAAACAAGCCGACCTTACCATTGTATTTTTATGTTATCCTCGTCCTGAATCGGGATTGGTAGTTCTTTCCTTTCTTCGTCTCGGGTAATACAACAAATATATAGATAAAGTTTGGGTTATGGTAAAATCAAAAGCTTCAATACATCAAACGAATGGATCAGAACTGTTATATTCCTGACTGTACAGGCATTTTCTAATGTAGAAAACTGAATAGTAAAGGTGCCGTCAAGCGATTTAACCATATATTGTTGAAAAGCATGACAAATGCAGGGTATCTAATTCAATCTAATAAATTATTAGTTTAAATAGGAATACAATAAAACAAAATATTTGAAAATAGAAAAAGGAGATATCAATGCGGCAGTTAAACAATACAAAGCTCTAATAAAAATAGACAACACCTTAAAGACGAATGCAATAAACAAAAGACCAACAAAATATCAATACATCTGATAAATAATAACGATAAAGCATTTTGAATCCAACCAAAAGCAATTTATGAACTCAGATGCTGCAGAAGGATCAACTGTTATTGCTCAAAATTGAACAATGATCGCCTAAATGACCAACGAATATATCAAACTTGCAACGGCACCCATGTTTGAAATAAATAAGGACAAGCGAAAGAATAGTAAATAATTGTAGTGGCAATAAGCTTCGAGTCTGTGTTGTATGGAATAATATATTCTTAGCTTGACTGTTATTATGAACGGAAATTGTAGCAGTACTGTCATAGGGTATTTATAAATCAAATCCATCTAATGAAGCATGCGCATATCATTGAGAAACAATATATAAATAGTCAGTGTAATTCCATGGATTCACAAATGTTTATCTTCAAGACTGTTCTGCAGTTGCTAAGGTGCATTTGATGTATGATATTTTCATTGTTCCTCTGTATTGTAAATATTTGCATGGCACTTCTAACGTTATCTTTTTAGATTGTACTGTTTGTTGAGAGATCAATGTTTTTGATTTCTACAGTTTGTGATGTTGTCTTTATCTAATTGTTAATATGTTTATGTGCTATTTTTTCATAAAACGTTCAATATTCACCAGACTTCATGTACCTTACAAAGTTTTAATAGTCATCATCGAACATCAGAAGAAAATACGTTCAAAAATTTAACATTGCAACAGTGATTGTACAAATACATTATTGTTCTTTGTTTTGAAATGTGAAACTTTCTTTTGCTCGCTATTTTAAATTCAGCATTCACTTCAATGTTGATTATTATACTGATTTTAAAGAAGATTACAGTCGACAAAACAATTTAAATACGTCTCTAATTAGCATTTACAAAATATGTTCAGTGAGAACAAAAACTTGCAGCCTACCAACATATGTTCATTTATTATGAAAATTACAATAAACTCTTGATTTTGAATATATTCTAATCTTTTGTTGCAAAGGTATAATAATAATACATCCATTTTACCAGGTTTTAATTGATAGGAATTTAGTACAATACGAATAAAAATACAAACCAAAATACAAAAATGACATAATCAGATTTTACTTGAATCATTTAATACAGAAGCAACAGTAACCCCATAAAAAAAACTGGGGTGATCTCAGGGGCTCCGGAATAGTAAGCATATCCTGCTCCACATGTGGCACCCGTTGTCTTGCTTATGTTATTACAAATCCGGTAAATAGTTTAAATCGGTAGGTCACATTCGTGAAAAGGAAAGGGTTTTGTAGTTACGACATAAGGAACATATCCGATATCATCTATGATATGGTTATTTCATAACGTTCAACCAACTCGTGATGGCGTCTGTAAAATTTATGAAGGGATGATTTCAACTTCACCATTTGGAACTCTTGGTTTATTAGCTTTCTTGTGAGTAGCTGCTGGAATGTTGCTACATAGAAATCGAAGGTTCACGATAAGAACGTAAAATCATCTCTTTTGTAGCAAAGATAATTTTAGACTGACCTTCATTGCCAATTTCTAGATATGAGTCAAGATGTGAGGCAGACTTACTTGTATCTGTAGTTCGATGGGATAGAACATCATTTATATAGCGGAACGTACAGGTAAAGGATATTCTAACTTCTTATCTTTCTTCCTAAGAAGTTCCTGTATAAAGTTGGCTTCATAATAATAAGGAAACAAGTCGACAAGAAGAGGGACACAAGTGCTTTCTATTGGAATTCATAAATGATATTTCGAATTGATAATAGTGAACAAAAGGAACACAAGAGCCTCACATTGCTCACCCGGTAAAAAGATGCTATTTTGATTTTGATTTTACTTTTATTGCTTTCAGTTGTTAAATTATTTGTAAATATTATTTATGTATATTTTGTAAACGTTTTTTTGAAAATCTGTATTGACGATTAATTTTATTCTATAGCTTAATAATAATTTTCATTATGATTGACAAAATTGCAGAATTAATTAAAAATGATCGTGCATGAGAAATAAATCCTATTCACTATAATTTAAGATAAAACTGCAAAAAATTGCTTAAACACTCAAGAAGAAGAATCCGTTGTGAAGGGTCGTTGAATAATTGTGATAAATATGTTCATGTTCTTTTATTTGTAGATAATGTTGAAGCTTTAAAAATAATTGGCTAAACTATAAAAAAGACAAGACATCGACATTCAAGGGAAAGAATTTTATAATAAATACCACAGACAAATAAAATGGAAATTCAAGAAACAAAATATCTTTCAAAAATCCAGGAAATGTACAAATACTTTAGTTGAGTACAACTGGTATAATATATGCACAATCCTCACAATTTTAATGTCGATGTCCTAAGGGAAAAGTCCAGCTACTGACAGAATTTCGAATAGCTAAGAAAACTAGAGGCTCTAAAGAGCCTGTGTCGCTCTACTTGGTCTATGTGCATATTAAACAAAGGACACACTGGATCCATGACAAAATTCTGATTAGGTGATGTTGATGTGTTTTCAGATCTTACTGTACTGAACATTTTTGCTACTTACAATTGTCTCTATCTATAATAAACTTGGCAGTTTAAAGACAGAAGGAAACTTTATGTTCTATTTTTAGCCATGGCGGTCATATTGATTGGTTTACACAATTTTTGAACTATATACCCTAATATAGATTGTGGCTAAGTTTGGTTAAATGTGGTCCAGTAGTTTCAGAGAATTAGATTTTTGTAAAAGATTACAAAGTTTTTAGAAAAATTGGTAAAAAATTACTATACAGGGCAATTACTCCTTAATGGGTCAACTGACCATTTTGGTCATGTTGAATTATTTGTAGATCTTACTTTGCTGAACATTATTGCTGTTTACAGTTTATCTCTATCTATAATAATATTCAAGATAATAACCAAAACCGGCAATATTTCTGTAAAATTACCAATTCAGGGGCAGCAACCCAACAACGGTTGTCCGATTCATCTAAAAATTTCAGGGTAGATAGATCTTGACCTGATAAACAATTCAACCTATTAGTTATAAGCCAAAATCTACATTTTACACCTATGTTCTATTTATAGCCATGGCGGCCATCTTGGTTGGTTGGCCGGGTCACTGGACACATGTTTTAAACTATATACCTAATGATGATTGTGCCCAAGTTTGGTTTAATTTGACCAAGTAGTTTCAGAGGAGAAGATTTTTGTAAAAGTTAACAGACGACGACGACGACGATATTTTTTTGGAAAAGACTATTCATTTCGTTTATTTTTTATTTATAAATTAGGCCGTTAATTTTCTCGTTTAAATTGATTTACATTGTCATTTCAGGGCTTTTTATAGCTGACTATGCGGTATGGGATTTGCTTATTGTTGAAAGCCGTACGGTGACCTATAGTTGTAAATTTCTGTGTCATTTTGGTCGCTTGTTGAAATTTGTCTCATTGGCAATTAAACCAAATCTTCTTTTTTTTTTAATAAATATCAAAATTGGCATGGAAAATTATAGTGTATGTAATAGGAATTGAACTTAAGACCTTATAATATATATATAGTCCAGTGCTCCCTACCCAAAGACCAAGACGACTGGATACACACTTTCTGTTAATTCAAAATAACTGAACAAGATGTTATGAAGCGTACATGTTGTTTTTTTTATCTAATCTAGAACAGCTGGGATGTAGAATAGTAACCCAATTCGGACATAATATTTTTCTTATTCAACTATCACTTATATATCATTAAACGTTTCACCTGCATCACATGTTTTTTTACATGTAGATACCTTTTTGCAGTCGAAATGAAAAGGTAATTATAAAGATAAAGATTATTACTCGAATAAAAGAATTTGGATTTTCCATACATGACCATTTTTTTAAAAAGAAATGTTTTTGTGTGCTTATATTTTAAAATAACCTTGAAGCCATTGTTGTTGTTTTTTTTAATAAAAAATCTAATTACAAAACGATGTAATTTAAACATGAATTCATTATTGAAATTCTATTATGAAGCTATGATATATGGCTATACTTAGACTTGTGTTTTTCTCATTGAATGCGCAACTAAAAAAGAACTTTATAAACAAAATGTCATGATTTCATGACCTTCAGATGTTTAAATGCTATTATTCTATTAAATATCAGTAGTTTTAGAATTTGATTTTTCAAATGATTTGCATTCACTTCAATTGAACACAAAAACATATTTGGAAGTCGTGTCAGATTTGACGAGATATAAAACAATTATAATACAAAAACAATACTGAGGTTGTGAGTTCGAACCCTGCTCGTGCAGATGCACTCGACTCAAATTCTTATTGACTAGGATTATCAATTTTTAGCTAAGAAAACTAGAGGCTCTAAAGAGCCTGTGTCGCTCTACTTGGTCTATGTGCATATTAAACAAAGGACACACTGGATCCATGACAAAATTCTGATTAGGTGATGTTGATGTGTTTTTAGATCTTACTGTACTGAACATTTTTGCTACTTACAATTGTCTCTATCTATAATAAACTTGGCAGTTTAAAGACAGAAGGAAACTGTATGTTCTATTTTTAGCCATGGCGGTCATATTGATTGGTTTACTCAAATTTTTAACTATATACCCTAATATTGATTGTGGCTACGTTTGGTTAAATGTGGTCCAGTAGTTTCGGAGAATTAGATTCTTGTAAAAGATTACAAAGTTTTTAGAAAAATTGGTAAAAAATTACTATACAGGGCAATTACTCCTTAATGGGTCAACTGACCATTTTGGTCATGTTGAATTATTTGTAGATCTTACTTTGCTGAACATTATTGCTGTTTACAGTTTATCTCTATCTATAATAATATTCAAGATAATAACCACAACCGGCAATATTTCTGTAAAATTACCAATTCAGGGGCAGCAACCCAACAACGGTTGTCCGATTCATCTAAAAATTTCAGGGTAGATAGATCTTGACCTGATAAACAATTCAGCCTAGTCAGATTTGCTCTAAATGCTTTGGTTTTAGAGTTATAAGCCAAAATCTACATTTTACACCTATGTTCTATTTATAGCCATGGCGGCCATCTTGGTTGGTTGGCCGGGTCACTGGACACATGTTTTAAACTATATACCTAATGATGATTGTGCCCAAGTTTGGTTTAATTTGACCAAGTAGTTTCAGAGGAGAAGATTTTTGTAAAAGTTAACAGACGACGACGACGACGATATTTTTTTGGAAAAGACTATTCATTTCGTTTATTTTTTATTTATAAATTAGGCCGTTAATTTTCTCGTTTAAATTGATTTACATTGTCATTTCAGGGCTTTTTATAGCTGACTATGCGGTATGGGATGTGCTTATTGTTGAAAGCAGTACGGTGACCTATAGTTGTAAATTTCTGTGTTATTTGGGTCGCTTGTTGAAATTTGTCTCATTGGCAATTAAACCAAATCTTCTTTTTTTTTAATAAATAACAAAATTGGCATGGAAAATTATAGTGTATGTAATAGGAATTGAACTTAAGACCTTATAATATATATATAGTCCAGTGCTCCCTACCCACAGACCAAGACGACTGGATACATACTTTCTGTTAATTCAAAATAACTGAACAAGATGTTATGAAGCATACATGTTTTTTTTTTTATATCTAATCTAGAACAGCTGGGATGTAGAATAGTAACCCGATTCGGACATAATATTTTTCTTATTCAACTATCACTTATATATCATTAAACGTTTCACCTGCATCACATGTTTTTTTACATGTAGATACCTTTTTGCAGTCGAAATGACAAGGTAATTATAAAGATAAAGATTATCACTCGAATAAAAGAATTTGGATTTTCCATACATGACCATTTTTTTTAAAAAGAAATGTTTTTGGGTGCTTATATTTTAAAATAACCTTGAAGCCATTGTTGTTGTTTTTTTTAATAAAAAATCAAATTACAAAACGATGTTATTTAAACTTGAATTCATTATTGAAATTCTATTATGTAGCTATGATATAGGGCTATACTTAGACTTGTGTTTTTCTCACTGAATGCGCAACTAAAAAAGAACTTTATAAACAAAATGTCATGATTGCATGACCTTCAGACATTTAAATGCTATTATTCTATTAAATATCAGTAGTTTTAGAATTTGATTTTTCAAATGATTTGCATTCACTTCAATTGAACACAAAAACATATTTGAACGTCGTGTCAGATTTGACGAGATATAAAACAATTATAATACAAAAACAATACTGAGGTTGTGAGTTCGAACCCTGCTCGTGCAGATGCACTCGACTCAAATTCTTATTGACTAGGATTATCAATTTTTTTATCGAAGGATAGTGTTTTTTATCTAGACACTTCGGCTTTCTCCACCAATAAAATTTGGCCACCATGATATAGCCTAAATGCGGAGTTAAAACACCAAAAATAAATAAATAAACTACATATTTGTTTAGTGCACAAGGGCATCACAAAAGTGATTTACGATACTGATTGGGCCAGAGAAAAATATATTTTTCCGCACAGTCTTTGCGTATTTTTATTATGTTGAAAACTAAACTTGGTTGCAGACCAAACATTACATGTAGACAGGCGAAAAAAAAATAACTCCAAAATTTCAGTAGACATAACAAGTTTACTTTCGCGTTTAAATTCGCCGAAACGCAAAAACTGCGTGTCTTCCAATATTGTGAATAGTAAACGATCGTTTACTTTCGATTTTATTTCCGCTTTTAAAGGCACGTCTTCTGTTTTTGTAAAAAGTAATCGCATGTTTACTGTTTGTAGTAACTCAGAGTGTCATCGTATCCTAGATACACTTACCTGACATATACAAAATCATTCCTCTGTCCCATCACATTATACGGACTTACGAAGTTACTACATGTTACCGTTATTATACTACCATCTATATATTTCTAGGAATATAATTTGATAAAAGCAACTGCGTGGAGCCCTATATATTTCTATTAGGTTAGTTAGCGAGGCTTATTTCAATACACGGTTAGCAATGTTGTTATGCCCCTTCAGAAAACAACATATTCAAATAAGAATAATGCCAGGAAGAACAAATAATTCAGCTCAAAGTTTTATCTTTACATTTGGAAGTAGGTTTTGTTTTTTGTCGGTTCAATTTTTAAAACAATATATTAATTACATGATTTTTAAAAAAAACATTGCTTTATTATGGAATGTTGCTAACGCTGTCAAATGTTTTATGGTTACTATTTTATTTTCAAAATGAAATTGTATCATTTGTCGAACTAAATAATACTTAAAGATACAGACGTATAATATGTAAGTTATATTCTTTCAGCACATGTAGAGGGAAGGAATTGAGTGTTCATGCTATTCAATAACAATTCGCTCTGGTTGATTATGTACTGATCATAAAATTATTTGGTGTAGCACACATCTCCTCATGATGACAGTTTTCTATCACATATCTTTAAGAATGTTTGCTTTGTATGTTTTTGAATTGTTGTCAGATTTTCGAAATCTTCTGGGTTTATCCATTTGAATGCCTTTATAAGTTTTACCCATGGACCCTATTTTTCATTTTATAAACCTTTTACTTGTACAGTTATGTGCCATTTGTGAAAGTTTTATGAAATCTTATTTATTTTTTAATAGATTTTAAGAACTTTAACTGGTCAATGATAAAGCTATGAAAAATCAAGAGAGAACATTTCCGCGCTAAAATTGTACGTAAACATAATTCACAAACACATCGTTACTGTTTGAAAAGGAATTTCCTTTCAAACCATTAATATTATTAATAATGTCATAGGAATTTAAATCGATATACATGGATATGAGTAACGCATTGTTTTCGATCCACCACTTTAACATGTTTAAGGTAACGTGTATATGCTAAACTTTACCAGTATGTGAATAAAGTCTCCCTGTGAAATACTTTCTGAGTATCTAGGAAAATACTCCTATTAAAATAACATACACAAAAATATTTCTATTATTTAAATCTGGGTAGAATTGAAAAAATAGCATTATGAAATACTGTTCAGTTCTTATGCTTAACTCTAAGTAGTTATTTTGTAAACATTTCATACACATCTAAGAATTTAGATTTTTCTCGGTAACATATTCGGACTAAAGAATCTGTCAAAAAATATATATTATGTTTTGAATTCAAATACTTGATGTTTTTGCTAATATTTTGTTTTGAAAATTACACTTATTATAGCTTCTAGTCCAGATTTTCAAATTCCATTAAATGGCCTGAAGTGAAGATATTATTGATAGAACTGAATTAAATGACTTGCCTTTAAATGGTGTTAGACGTCTGGAGGAACTACCATCTCTTAATACTATAAAATAAGAAAAAAAACTTCCGATTGACATTTCAAATTAGATACTTCGATGTTGTGCATTCATATCAATTTAACCATGTTTACACTGAGGCAAGACTTTTTACCTTTCTATCAATATTATAGCGCTCTCCTAACATAAATATTTGTACAGTCACTGGATCTTAAACATAGAAAACTGATTGCGTTATCCTTGATAAATGTCTGATATGACCTAGTAATTTTGTAAATTGGAAGGCCGTATTTAAAGTATTTACGTCGTTTCAATATTGTATTGAACTTTAAATTTGTTATGACAACACATTGACTTGAAACATCTTCTCAAGGCGAGTTATGTAAAATGTAGAATTGAGAATGGGAATGGGGAATGTGTCAAAGAGATAACAACCCGACCATAGAAAAAAAAACAACAGCAGAAGGTCACCAACAGGTCTTCAATGTAGCGAGAAACTCCCGCACCCGGAGGCGTCCTTCAGATGGCTCCTAGAAAATATATATCAGTTCAGTGGTAATGAACGCCATACTAATTTCCAAATTGTACACAAGAAACTAAAATTAAAATAAAAAAAAACCTAACAAAGGCCAGAGGTTCCTGACTTGGGACAGGCGCAGAAATGCGGCGGAGTTAAACAATGTTTGTGAGATCTCAACCCTCCCCCTATACCTCTAGCCAATGTAGAAAAGTCTGATGTCAGAAGATGTAACCAAAGAAAATAAACAAAATGACAAAAATACATACAGACTTCTAGCAGTTAACTGGCATGCCAGCTCCAGAATTCAATTTAACTGACTGAAAGATTATGATTTCATCAAATGAACATCAGGCACAATCCTTCCCGTTAGGGGTTCAGTATCATACCATCATAACATATAAACATATATGAGAAGAACATAACCCGTTCCGATGCAAAGACCCTATAAGTGAATCAATATTAACGCCAAAATATGCAATCTTTAATGACCTGACAACAGTATCGTAACTATATCCCTTCTTGATAAATCTATTCAAAGGTTTTGTTAGTTTCTGAGGTGAATACTGACACATTTTGTGCTTTTTCAAGAATATTACCATAAAAAATTGGATGTGACATACCTGAACGTATAAGAAATCTGCATGTTGAGCTATATTTTCGAATGATGTCTTTATACCGATGATAAAATTTAGTAAATGTTTTGACTAGTTTGTGACATCGTGTGTGTATAATATTCATGATAAATATCAGTATTGAACTTAAAATAAAAATAATTGTAAATGCATTGATTGTTTTAAAACGATGCAAACTGACAATTTAAAAAAAAAGAAAAAAGAGAAAAAACACAACAGTTCAAAGGTTTTATTTTTTAGCTTTACTCTCAAAGTAAAGGCTATCAAATCAATTAATTTGAAAATGTAAATCAAAGTAACAAACACAAATAAGGGAACCTCAAAAGGAGAAATACCGGTTCAGATAATGATGATGATTACGAAGCATCAAATACAAATCTACAAGTCCTTGGTTTGACCCGAAAGGGATTTGACTTCTAGACCTACCGCACTCCAGGCGAGCACGTCACCACAAGAACACCGAGGCAATGGTCCTTCTTCGATGTTGATTACAATTATATATGAAAATCTAAACGATGAAGAGCTGATTTAATCGGAAAAGACCAAATGTAATGCAAAACTAAAGAAAAGCTAGTTACACGAGAAACCCGTTTCTTATTTAAAACGATTGGCATATTTTTATAACAGCTTAATTTTAATAGAGCCATACCCATTTTGCATACCAGCTTTTGGATGTTTACAGTCCACAAGCAGAGGTATTGACCAATGTAGTAGTGATTGCATGAAAAGAAAACTAAAAACTCAAATTTCAAGATTTTATTTAATACTGCACCCATTAAATTGCCTAAGTGATATTCGTCAAATATTAAAGACGTCATAAGAACAACATAACTTGCCCAGGCCAGACAAGTGGGTACATTATTTTGACTAAATCATTGAAATATGAAATACACACTTCTCAAATAGTTTACATCAGACGTAATCTTTCAGTGGTACATATCTAAGAAGTCTGTTCTTTTATTTTCTAACTCAATAATGTGATTTCATTAGACAACTGTTTTATTTTGATTAGTTTTTTTGGAAGTAATTCAACAGCAGCATAAGTGTATCTTGTTCATATATATATTGTATCAGGAATACAACTATAATATCTCTAGTCTTTTTTTTTTTATCAAAACAACTGGTTTTCTTACTCATCTTTATCTGAAAGTGTAAAGAGACATTTTACAGAGGTATTCTCATATGTTGTACACATAATTTTAATGTTGATGCACTATAAAACAAATACACATAGTTTCTGAATGATCTTATCACATTTTTGGAGTCTGTATTCTGTAATAAACACATTATTGCTTTTTCTGAATTATTGAATAAATTAAATAATTGAAATTGAATAAATTGAATGGACCCGTAAATTGCAAACTACAAAATGCGGAGTTAAAACACCAAAAATAAATAAATAAACTACATATTTGTTTAGTGCACAAGGGCATCACAAAAGTGATTTACGATACTGATTGGGCCAGAGATAAAAATCTTTTTCCGCACAGTCTTTGCGTATTTTTATTATGTTGACAACTATACTTGGTTGCAGACCAAACATTACATGTAGACAGGCGAAAAAAAATAACTCCGAAATTTCAGTAGACATAACAAGTTTACTTTCGCGTTTACCTTCGTCGTAACGCCAAAAACTGCGTGTCTTCCAATATTGTGAATAGTAAACGGTCGTTAACTTTCGATTGTATTTCCGCGTCAACGTGAAGAAAGGCACGTCTTCTGTTTTTGTAAAAAGTAATCGCACGTTTTCTGTTTGAAGTAAACTCATATTGTCATCATATCCTAGATACACTTACCTGACATATCACATAATACAGTATATCATAATGACTAACTGTTGACAATTCAAATAAATAATATTACACGTCTTTAAATAATTGAAAATTAATCGTATATAAATACAACATGGGTATTTACCCTGGAACTGAAAAACTTACAAGACCATCGATTTTCATTCGTGAAAAAATATTCAGTACGATATATCATTTATCAATAGAAATCCACTATTTCAAGTTTTAAGTACTGTTTTTTTTCTTTTTTTGTAATTAATAAAAGCTTTTATATTTTGAATTAATATTGTAAGGGAATTGTCGGTTTCAAACACGTATTTATAAAATATGAAGATTTTAACCAAAATAATATACACGAAGTTCTTTTTATAATTGTTCGAAAAAAGAAACCTTGCGATTACTTTCAAGTGCTAGTAAACATACGCTTGTAAACTCATTAGTAGACGCCCTTTCACTTGTGAGTGCACGTAAAAAGACACTTGTGAAATCTGAAGTAATTGCCCGTTTACTACTAACCAAACAGACACAGAACAATTGGCGTTTACTCGGGTAGACATAATAACTGTTTCCTTTTGATTGTGTTAACGAATGATAGTACACCCGCGATTACTAGTTTACTAGTTAAGTAAAGGAGCGAAAATTAAGGAAATATGTCTATTGCAATTTGTAATGCATTGCAGATAACACAATCGACAAGCTTAAGGTCCACCTAGATTTTTTGCTAAATTGGCAATATGTGTGATTCAATACAATAGTTAAATTGAGAAGATGTTCGAAATTCCCAATGTTGTGTAGTTTTGACACAGAAATTTAAGGAGTTGTTTTAAAAGCAATTATCCTTCAAGTTGTTGTCCATTCGTTTGACTAGTTTGATCCTTTAATTTTGAAATTTGATTAGAGCATCCGTTTTAATTTTGCACAAAGATCAGTATTTTTGTGATTCTATTTTTTTATATACCCCTCTTTGTTATTTGTTCTTTTTTAAAGAATTCAGGGGATTTGAATAATATCAGCAAAGTAAGCGTTTCCACAAGAACACAATCGGATTAAATTTGTTCAATATTTGCATTATTATAAACATCTTACCTTTACTGTTAGACTGTAAGGTGTATTCCAAGTATCTTTACGCTACCCAATACATTGTCAAACAATTGCGCAATTTCAATTGATGCTTTATATATTCAATAAAATCAATGATTCTTTTAAAGAACGGTTTTCGGAAAATGATGTTTATAATCTGACATACATCATGACCTTGGATTCAATTTCAAGTATCAGAAAATATGGAGCGTATATTGATTTTTTCTTTAAATGATGCATATCTTCTTTGCATCCTTTAAGAAGTTTGAAATGAGAATGTTTACCATATTAGATCATATTCGTTAAACCATTTTGTAACAAAAGAATATCTTTTAGATTATATAAATATCTTGTTTATTCATTTTGTATCGGGACCTCGATGGCTGAAATAGTAGTAGAGTAGTTCAGCATACACACCGGTTTCTACAATAAAGCACCAATTTTGTGTCGCTTATTAGTCCCATCGTAACATAAAACAAGCAAAACTTACGACATCGAGTTAAATGCCCGTACCGTGTAGCTTGTTATGCTTATAGATCTTTTTATATTTACTCTATTATCTACATTTTGTATTCTTATAAAGTACATATTGTACAACGATTTTGGTTGTACCTGTCGTCATCAGTATTTCTTTTTAAACCTGTTATTTCGTTAAACGGGTATAAGATCAAGCAGTACAAAATATTTAGCACAAAATAGAATGTGAAATGAATTGAATTTGATCAATATTATTATTATCAAATATAAATTACGTCTCTACTTTTTGTACATGACACTAATGTGCATTCCTAGTATCTTGAAACCATAAAATGAGTAGCCAACCAAATTTATAAGAATGCATGCGCAAAACCCAAATTTGAATTGATGCTTTACATATATAAAACAATTAATGATTCTTGTAAAGGACATATTTAAAAAATAATGTTTACAAACAATATCTGACAGTCATCATGATCTTCAGAGAAGTATGAGCTTAAGTTATTTTTTTCTATAAATTATGAATATCTTCTTTTTATCTATTAGGAAATTTCCAAATAGAATAGTAACAATAATAACTGAACAGTTTTATGATAAATAAACTCATCATAGATTTTTTTGATTGTATGAATTACATTTAATTCATTTCATGTCGAAACCTCGATGGGTAACAGGCCGCAGTAGTTCAGCTTGGTGAGTTAAAAAAGCTAGAGAACTTAAAATTAAGGCTACCTAAGGAAAATTAAATTTGTGCTTTAATTCCAAATGGTTTCACAATATTGGAACAAAACGTTAGATTTACGATCATAATGGAGATTTCATTTATATTTTTAAAACCTCCAATTTCTTATACAAAATCATTCCTCTGTCCCATCACATTATACGGACTTACGACGTGACTACATGTAACCGTTATTATCCTACCACTTATATATTTCTAGGAATATAATTTAATAAAAGCAACTGCGTGGAGCCCTATATATTTCTATTAGGTTAGTTAGCGAGGTTTATTTCGATACACGGTTAGCAATGCTGTTATGCCCCTTCAGAAAACAACACATTCAGATAAGGTAAATGCCAGGAAGAACCAGAATTCAGCTCAAAGTTTTATATTTATTTCTTTGGAAGTAGGTTGTTTTTTTTTCGGTTCAAGTTTTAAAACAATATATTAATTAGAATTATTTTTAAAAACACCATTGCTTTACTATGGAATGTTGCTACAGCTGTCAAACGTGTTATTGTTACTATTTAATTTTCAAAATGAAAATGTATCATTTAGTTCAACTAAATACTACTTTAAGTTACAGACGTATAATATATAAGTTATATTCTTTCAGCGCATGTAGAGGGAATGAATTGAGTGTTCATGCTATTCAATAACAATCCGCTCTGGTTGGTTATGTACTGATCATAAAATTATTTGATGTAGCACACACCTCCTCATGATGACAGTTTACTATCACATATCTTTACTGATGTTTGCTTTTAATGTTTTGGAATTGTTGTCAGATTTTCGAAATCTTCTGGGTTCATCCATTTGAATGCCTTTAAAAGTTTTACCCATGGACCCCATTTTTCATTTTATAAACCTTTTACTTGAACAGTTATGTGCCATTTGTGAAAGTTTTATAAAATCTTATTTATTTTCTAATAGATTTTAAGAATTTTAACTGGTCAATGATAAAGCTATGAAAAATCAAGAGAGAACATTTTCGCGCCAAAATTGTACGTAAACATAATTCACAAACACATCGTTACTGTTTGAAAAGAAATTTCCTTTCAAACCATTAATACTATTAATAATGTAATAGGAATTTAAATCGATATACATGGATATGAGTAACGCATTGTTTTCGATCCACCACTTTAACATGTTTAAGGTACCGTGTATATGCTAAACTTTACCAGTATGTGAATAAAGTTTCCCTGTGAAATACTTTCTGAGTATCTAGGAAAATACTCCTATTAAAATAACATACACAAAAATATTTCTATTATTTAAATCTGGGTATAATTGAAAAAATAGCATTATGAAATACTGTTCAGTTCTTATGCTTAACTCTAAGTAGTTATTTTGTAAACATTTCATACACATCTAAGAATTTAGATTTTTCTCGGTAACATATTCGGACTAAAGAATCTGTCAAAAAATATATATTATGTTTTGAATTCAAATACTTGATGTTTTTGCTAATATTTTGTTTTGAAAATTACACTTATTATAGCTTCTAGTCCAGATTTTCAAATTCCATTAAATAGCCTGAAGTGAAGATATTATTGATAGAACTGAATTAAATGATTTGCCTTTAAATGGTGTTAGACGTCTGGAGGAACTACCATCTCTTAATACTATAAAATAAGAAAAAAAACTTCCGATTGACATTTCAAATTAGATACTTCGATGTTGTGCATTCATATCAATTTAACCATGTTTACACTGAGGCAAGACTTTTTACCTTTCTATCAATGTTATAGCGCTCTCCTAGCATAAATATTTGTACAGTCACTGGATCTTAAACATAGAAAACTGATTGCGTTATCCTTGATAAATGTCTGATATGACCTAGTAATTTTGTAAATTGGAAGGCCGTATTTAAAGTATTTACGTCGTTTCAATATTGTATTGAACTTTAAATTTGTTATGACAACACATTGACTTGAAACATCTTCTCAAGGCGAGTTATGTAAAATGTAGAATTGAGAATGGAAATGGGGAATGTGTCAAAGAGACAACAACCCGACCATAGAAAAAAACAACAGCAGAAGGTCACCAACAGGTCTTCAATGTAGCGAGAAATTCCCGCACCCGGAGGCGTCCTTCAGCTGGCCCCTAAACAAATATATACTAGTTCAGTGGTAATGAACGCCATACTAATTTCCAAATTGTACACAAGAAACTAAAATTAAAATAAAAAAGACTAACAAAGGCCAGAGGCTCCTTACTTGGGACAGGCGCAAAAATGCGACGGAGTTGAACAATGTTTGTGAGATCTCAACCCTCCCCCTATTCCTCTAGCCAATGTAGAAAAGTAAACGCATACCAATACGCACATTATAAATCAGTTCAAGAGAAGTCCGAGTCTGATGTCAGAAGATGTAACCAAAGAAAATAAACAAAATGACAAAAATACATACAGACTACTAGCAGTTAAATGGCATGCCAGCTCCAAAATTCAATTAAACTGACTGAAAGATTATGATTTCATCAAATGAACATCAGGCACAATCCTTCCCGTTAGGGGTTGAGTATCATACCATCATAACATATATGAGAAGAAAATAACCCGTGTCATGCCAATAACTGTTTTTTTAATAAATGTGTTTAGTTCCGATGCAAAGACCCTATAAGTGAATCAATATTAACACCAAAATATGCAATCTTTATTGACCTGACAACAGTATCGTAACTATATCCCTTCTTAATAAGTCTATTCAAAGGTTTTGTTAGTTTCTGAGGTGAATACTGACACCTTTGTGCTTTTTCAAGAATATTACCATAAAAAGTTGGATGTGACATACCTGAACGTATAAGAAATCTGCATGTTGAGCTATATTTTCGAATGATGTCTTTATACCGATGATAAAATATAGTAAATGTTTTGACTAGTTTGTGACTTCGTGTGTGTATAATATTCATGATAAATATCAGTATTGAACTTAAAATAAAAATAATTGTAAATGCATTGATTGTTTTAAAACGATGCAAACTGACAATTTAAAAAAAAAGAAAAAAGAGAAAAAACACAACAGTTCAAAGGTTTTATTTTTTTGCTTTACTCTCAAAGTAAAGGCTATCAAATCAATTAATTTGAAAATGTAAATCAAAGTAACAAACACAAATAAGGGAACCTCAAAAGGAGAAATACCGGTTCAGATAATGATGATGTTTACGAAGCATCAAATACAAATCTACAAGTCCTTGGTTTGACCCGAAAGGGATTTGACTTCTAGACCTACCGCACTCCAGACGAGCACGTCACCACAAGAACACCGAGGCAATGGTCCTTCTTCGATGTTGATTACAATTATATATGAAAATCTAAACGATGAAGAGCTGATATAATCGGAAAAGACCAAATGTAATGCAAAACTAAAGAAAGGCTAGTAACACGAGAAACCCGTTTCTTATTTAAAACGATTCGCATATTTGTATAACAGTTTAATTTTAATAGAGCCATACCCATTTTGCATACCAGCTTTTGGATGTTTACAGTCCACAAGCAGAGGTATTGACCAATGTAGTAGTGATTGCATGAAAAGAAAACTAAAAACTCAAATTTCAAGATTTTATTTAATACTGCACCCATTAAATTGCCTAAGTGATATTCGTCAAATATTAAAGACGTCATAAGTACAACATAACTTGCCCAGGCCGGACAAGTGGGTACATTATTTTGACTAAATCATTGAAATATGAAATACACACTTCTCAAATAGTTTACATCAGACGTAATCTTTCAGTGGTACATATCTAAGAAGTCTGTCCTTTTATTTTCTAACTCAATAATGTGATTTCATTAGACAACTGTTTTATTTTGATTAGTTTTTTTGGAAGTAATTCAACAGCAGCATAAGTGTATCTTGTTCATATATATATTGTATCAGTAATACAACTAAAATATCTCTAGTCTTTTTTTTTATCACAACAGTTGGTTTTCTTACTCATCTTTATCTGAAAGTGTAAAGAGACATTTTACAGAGGTATTCTCATATGTTGTACACATAATTTTAATGTTGATGCACTATAAAACAAATACACATAGTTTCTGAATGATCTTATCACATTTTTGGAGTCTGTATTCTGTAATAAACACATTATTGCTTTTTCTGGATAATCATGATTTTGAAAACAAATTATTGAATAAATTAAATAATTGAAATTGAATAAATTGAATGGACCCGTAAACTGCAAACTACCATTTTTATAATATGTATATAAACTGCATATCATAGCACTCTTTAATACTACTGGTTATGTCTTTGTTCCAACATTTAATCTTTAAAATATAAAGATATAAAAATAAGTTGATTTATAAAAGATTAAAAAAAAAAGTTCCAAAAAATATATGAAACTTCTCTCAATTTTATACATAAATCTAAATAAAATACAATTTTAAGCACTAGTTGAAATCTCATGTTGAATAAAAAGTGAAATCACAAAAATACTGAACTCCGAGGAAAACTGAAAATGGAAAGTCCCAAATCAAATGATAAAACCTATCAAACGAAAAGGCAACAACTGCCATGAATATGACAGGGTCTTCGTGTCAATTAACGATGACTACATGATCTCCAAGAACAGCTGAGTAATCATTTCTACGATTTTATTTCGTATGCTTTTTTCGCTTTTTATTTCACATGTTTCTGTGTTCACGACACCAGGTTGAATATTTACTAAATGAAAATATATGACTGGTTGGCTTAACAAATTCATTTCATAATCTTGGCATGTAAGCTTTTATTCCTTCCAATAACTTAATTTCTACTTTAATGAAAAATGCCATTACAGGCTAATTGATTTATAATTAAATCCAACAAAAATCAGATAAATTAATCCATATGTTTATAATGTGCAACTACACAAGCTTCATGCATGAGGTGGTAAAACTAATCATCATACACAAAAAAGAAAATAAATAAGATTGGAAACCTTTTTTTCAGAGAAGTATTGAAGGTCTTTCAATTCGGAATAACTTAAGTTAAAAAAAACAATATGACCAAGCTAATTACACACTGATTTTGAAAATACACTGTTTGAAGAACTTTTTCCCCAATAAAGATAGGTGATGAGCCACTTCTGGTTACATTTAATATACTTCCGGTGCCAAAAATAGCTTACTATACTTTGTTTCAAAAGATATACAGTTTCTATATACATTTGCTTAAAACGAGGGAGATAAATTGCTACCTCCGGTTTTAAAAAGGTCACTTCTGGTTGAAAATGGGGCATGCAAAGTGTATGATCACATAACCGTACAAGACATTAAATAAAAACAAACACACAATGCAACCAAACCGTGTTACAAAGAAAGAAAGATAACACCATGTCCGAATAATTAAAGGATGAAAATACTTTCAACAGCATATAAAACACACCAATTTTTATAAGATATCGTGTATATATATTCCTCTTAAAATGGCAAAATTAAAAACTCAAACACATCAAACGAATGCAGAGCAACTGTCATATTCCTGGCTTGTTTTGTTTTATATATGCAGATTGTCAACAGTCAATCTTTGAAAAGATTAATACACCCACACCCACAAAAAACCACCCAAAATAAATCTATAGAAGGTAAGATAAAGGTATAGAACCTTTATATGAGTTTTTCTATTCTATAGACGTACTGAATAAGAGCAGTTACTATGTAAGTTTTAAAACATACTAAAAAGGGAATATTTAACACTTTACACGGTGGGTATGGTTGTCCTGCGAGAGAACGTTCTGTGCTTGTGATTCGGTCCTTACGAGTGCTGGTGATCAATGAAAAAATGTAAACAAAGACGAAAATGATGATTTTTGACGTTTTCACTCATAAAAAATGAAAGAGAACAGTTGAGATTTTTCAACTTTGTTTCTTATGGGTTCAAATGTAAACCATTAAAAAGTTGACCCTTTAAACTGTTTCAGTAAGCGTAACACAAAAATGCTCATTTTCAGGAAATCTGTAAACTGAAAAAATAAAACAAAAATGCTAATAGAGTCCGCTTTCTATACCGCAATCCACACGACAAAACTATTTTGTGAAAAAAACATTGCAATATATTAAAATTTAGCATTTTCTCAATTTGTTCATGTCCTGACACTGTGCTGGTGGTTTTTGCCATTGTGCTGATGGGTTCTGAAACGGTGCTGGTGATTTTGAATAAGAAGTTGGTCATATTTGAAAGAAATGTTACAAAATCAATAAAATTTGGCAAATAATTGTTGTCAATAGGATCAATGCAATTGAATTAATTGTTTGATTTGCACACATTTATAGAAGAGCTGTAAATTCTAAAAACAAATTCTTGTTGTCGTTGATGGTTAAATCCTCAACAAAATCTCAATTACTTTCTTGGAACGAATAACGGTTTTAAATCAAATTTTCGAGGACTTTTTAGCTTCCACCCTGACGAGGCATGTTAGTTGTTCGTATGCTGGTGCACCTGACGCACGGAAACTTTCACATGTCCATCTTCTTTTCTGAAATATTTTACTCAGCTCATACTTGACAGAATTGTTATCCTAGTAAAAGGTGTAACCAATGAATTTAACACAAGTTACAAATTCCACAATACAAACAAACCCGCAATAATATTGTCCTTCTTATAGTCAGCACTCAATTGTTCACAAACAAATGTGTTTTTAGCTGCCAAAGACATATGATTCAAACGCTCAGAAAGTCCTTTATTCTTTATTTTTGCTCTCAATTTTTATGCAAATCCTTTAACATTTTTATTTTATGGGTTATTGTTGAAGGTCGTTCGATGACGTATAGTTGTTAGCACATACTTCCTTTGGTTTCTTATGGAAATTTATTCATTGACAATAAACATACCACATCATCTACTTTATATAAGTATTGTATAAATTACAACGTATTTTTGGTGATCTTGCAAAATGATCTTAATCCCGAAAATCGTAAACATATTTTCTTATCTTAAAAGGGGGCAAGAAGGGTTCCATTAACAGTTAATTAAAAAAAATAGGGGTATTTTTTCTCTCATAAACACAGTAAACAAATTCACAACAATGTCAATTTCTAGAAAGCAGATAACAGTCAATTAGTCAATGACAGTACAGCATCAATAATCTTGAATATATGCCACTTTTATCTAAAATATAAAGGCACAGAACCAGGACATAGGAGCACAGAACCAGGACCGTTTTTCTTATCACCAGCACAGCGTCAGGACAATTCCTTTTAACGAACTTGCACGACTTTTGCAATATAATATTGGTGTTATATACTTTTCATGGTACTTATGACGCATCAGAGAAAAATTAAGCAACAAAACAGTCGTTTTGTTGCCATTCTGATACAATGTAAACAAACCCACCAGCACAGAATCAGGACCAACCAGCACCTGACAGGACCAAATCACCAGCACAGAACGTTCTCTCGCAGGACAACCATACCCACCGTGGTTTAGTTCATTACAAAAACTGTTGAGGCTTAATTGAGCCCTTATTCAAAGCTTTTTCATTTCGATTTTTGATGATAATAAAAGTAACAAAAAAGATCGTATAATCAATTAAAAGAAAGTTCATCTCAATAGATAATGCAGCCGACAAAAAGGCACGTTGCATTATAATTTTTATACTCGAAATGCCTTAGTAACAACTTATAATGTCTTATTACATACCGTTTGCAATATTTGTTCTTTTATGTCTCTAACCGTGTTTTATTTTATCGGAATTAATATCATTAAGTGCAATAACATAATTTGTACTCACATGAGCACTAGCCGGGTGAAATATAGAAAGCGGGTTCTCCTCGCCCATGTGTTTATGTTCATATTGCCAAGTCTTTATGTTTTTATGTTTTGTAGTAGTCTGAAATATAATATCTGGCAAATAAGAGAAATAAATTAAATAGAACTCAAAAAAGTATTTACAAATGTACAGCTTTCAAGAAAAAAACGAGGTCAAATAAAAAAAAGAAGAAAAGTATTTCAAATGTAATGTTGGAAATCAAAATGAAATACAATTATATTTTTTGCCAAAGGAAACAAAAGTAAGATGAATACAGCTCATATGAAATATGAAATAAGAATAGTAATTTAAAAGCAAAGATGTAAAGAAAATGTACATGTACCTGTGTACGTCGAGTTAAGTTTTGGAATTTTGTATATCATATCAAAATAATCCCAATATTATTAAAAATTAACTCGAATTGAAACGATGAAACTGTGAGCTGTATCTAAGAACAGGGTGGCAGTGTCAGTGTTTAATACATTGCCGAGTCATATATACACTTGGTCAGTGAACCATCAGAGCAACTCCTGATCAAAATAAAACTTTCAAAAAATTAAACAATATATTATGATATTGAAAGAACGAAATTCATCAAATATATAGAGTGACTTTACATAGGAATACTTTTGTAGTTTAATTAGTAAAGATACTTGATATTTAATCGGGTGGAGGTCAAATTATACATTAAAAGATATTTGATTAAGAAAATACTAATTCAAAACTGTGAAAAAAATACTATCCAAATATCACCCACTACATCATTTCGACTAATGCGTTTTAATATTATTTGCGTTCTTTCGCCTCTCTACTAAAGGGACTTTATTTTTAGCTGAAATAGCACACAGGGCCAAGTGGTCTTTAGTTTTGTAATTGTTTGGCTTTATAACTTTTTTTATCTGAGCGTCAGTGGTGAGTCTTATGTGGACGAAAAGCGTGTCTTGCGTATTAAATTATAATCCTGATACCTTTATTAACTACCAATCGTTCATTTATGTCGACACTGTAAAAGGAATTCCTATAGGAGATATTGCCCTTAAATAACATATTTTACCAATGTTCTTTAATGGCTATTCTTTACATATTTTTTTCGCATTTTGCATAATATGTAAATGATAATAGACAAATACAACAAAATAAATAGTCAGCAATGGAAGATCTACAAATTGTACCGATTTACTATTACTGCCTACCTTTCTGGGCACCGGAAATCACCAACAGTTTTTTATAGGGTCCGTGTTGTTGTTGTGCCCCTATTTGTGACATTTTGTTCGCGCATCATTTTCAGTATAATGGTATTGGTGCGACCGTCGTACAAGTGAGCTTCACCTGCTTCATATTTAAACCTTTTTCTCGAAATGACTACTGATGGTAGGTTGAATACCAAAATTTATGACAAAAGCGCTGATTTTTATTTTCATATAGTCAACTTCCATTTCTGTGTAACCAGACTCAAGCTGGCAGCCACTTTTATCGGCCAATCAAGATAGCAGCCACTTTTTTCCAGCAGCCAATTTTGACGATATGTCTAAAAACCAAAAAACTGCATAAGACTGAAACGTTCCAAAAATTCGATATTCAATATCCGACGGTTGCTACAGTCGGTTCAATATATAAATTTAGTTGACAATAATTTAAAAATATGATTTTCACAGTTAACAGGAGTGAAAAATTACGCCGCAAATTGTTTTATGACCCCTTCAAGCTGTCGTAAATTCTCGTTGTCCTCGAATATAAACCCTTATATAAATTGCATATTTGTCTTTATGTTATATGGATTTTTATCAATAAAACGACATCAAAGATTCATCAAAGATTTGATTTAATATATAATATATAAAACTAAAACGAAAGCCGGTCACTCTAAAAACATTCAGAAATATAAATAGAAATATCTATGGAAAGCAAAGAAAAGAATAAATATAAATAAAAACCTACGGAAGCCCGCTCAAATGATAGTGATACCACTGGTGTTTCAATATCCCAAAATGCAACGATATTATAGACTCTGTTGTATATAAACATGGGTGCAGATATAAACGTGACTAAAAGGTTCATGGGTTATAGGTATTGAGAATACGTAAATGGGCAACTTTGAACCTCTGTGGTGCCCAAACGGGCCCGGATCCCAGAAAAAATATTGTGGGGAATAGCTTGGGTCAATACCTTTAAAATGAGCTACGTCCGGTTCGGAACTTTGCCGTAGGGATATACCGAAGAGTACCGAATGTGTGGTTGATATGAAAAAAATACGTAAATGGGCAACTTTGAACCTCTGTGGTGGCCAGACGGGCCGGGATCCCAGAAAAATATTCAAGTGGGGAATAGCTTGGGTCAATATTTTTAAAATGAGCTAGGTGCGGTTCGGAATTTTGCCGTAGGGATATACCGAAGAGTACCCTATGTGTGGATGATATGAAAAATACGTAAATGGGCAACTTTGAACCTCTGAGGTGGCCAGACGGGCCGGGATCCCACAAAAATATTCAAGTGGGGAATAGCTTGTGTCAATACCTTTAAAATGAGCTAGGTCCGGTTCGGAACTTTGCTGTAGGGATATACCGAAGAGTACCGAATGTGTGGTTGATATGAAAATTACGTAAATGGGCAACTTTGAACCTCTGTGGTGGCCAGACGGGCCGGGATCCCAGAAAAAATATTCAAGTGGGGAATAGCTTGGGTCAATACCTTTAAAATGAGCTAGGTCCGGTTCGGAACTTTGCCGTAGGGATATACCGAAGAGTACCGAATGTGTGGTTGATATGAAAAAATACGTAAATGGGCAACTTTGAACCTCTGTGGTGGCCAGACGGGCCGGGATCCCAGAAAAATATTCAAGTGGGGAATAGCTTGGGTCAATATCTTTAAAATGAGCTAGGTGCAGTTCGGAATTTTGCCGTAGGGATATACCGAAGAGTACCGAATGTGTGGTTGATATGAAAATTACGTATATGGGCAACTTTGAACCTCTGTGGTGGCCAGACGGGCCCGGATCCCAGAAAAAATATTCAAGTGGGGAATAGCTTGGGTCAATATCTTTAAAATGAGCTAGGTCCGGTTCGGAACTTTGCCGTAGGGATATACCGAAGAGTACCGAATGTGTGGTTGATATGAAAAATACGTAAATGGGCAGCTTTAACCTCTGTGGTGGCCAGACGGGCCCGGATTCCAGGAAAATATTCAAGTGGGGAATAGCTTGGGTCAATACCTTTAAAATGAGCTAGGTCCGGTTCGGAACTTTGCCGTAGGGATATACCGAAGAGTATCGAATGTGTGGTTGATATGAAAAGTACGTAAATGATCAACTTTGAACCTCTGAGGAGTCCAGACGGGCCCGGATCCCAGAAAAATATTCAAGTGGGGAATAGCTTGGGTCAATACCTTTAAAATGAGCTAGGTTCGGTTCGGAACTTTGCCGTAGGGATATACCGAAGAGTACCGAATGTGTAGTTGATATGAAAAATACGTAAATGGGCGAATTTGAACCTCTGTGATGGCCAGACGAGCCCAGATCCTAGAAAACATATTGTGGGGAACAGCTTGGGTCAATACCTTTAAAATGAGCTAGGTCCGGCTCGGAACTTTGCCGTAGGGATATACCGAAGAGTACCCTATGTGTGGATGATATGAAAAATACGTAAATGGGCAACTTTGAACCTCTGAGGTGGCCAGACGGGCCGGGATCCCACAAAAATATTCAAGTGGGGAATAGCTTGTGTCAATATCTTTAAAATGAGCTAGGTCCGGTTCGGAACTTTGCATTAGGGATATACCGAAGAGTACCGAATGTGTGGTTGATATGAAAATTACGTAAATGGGCAACTTTGAACCTCTGTGGTGGCCAGACGGGCCGGGATCCCAGAAAAAATATTCAAGTGGGGAATAGCTTGGGTCAATACCTTTAAAATGAGCTAGGGGCGGTTCGGAACTTTGCCGTAGGGATATACTGAAGAGTACCGAATGTGTGGTTGATATAAAAATTACGTAAATGGGCAACTTTGAACCTCTGTGGTGGCCAGACGGGCCGGGATCCCAGAAAAAATATTTAAGTGGGGAATAGCTTGGGTCAATACCTTTAAAATGAGCTAAGTCCGGTTCGGAACTTTGCCGTAGGGATATACCGAAGAGTACCGAATGTGTGGTTGATATGAAAAATACGTAAATGGGCATCTTTAACCTCTGTGGTGGCCAGATGGGCCGGGATTCCAGGAAAATATTCAAGTGGGAAATAGCTTGGGTCAATACCTTTAAAATGAGCTAGGTCCATTTCGGAACCTTGCCGTAGGGATATACCGAAGAGTATCGAATGTGTGGTTGATATGAAAAGTACGTAAATGGGCAACTTTGAACCTCTGTAGAGTCCAGACGGGCCCGGATTCCTGAAAAATATTCAAGTGGGGAATAGCTTGGGTCAATACCTTTAAAATGAGCTAGGTCCGGTTCGGAACTTTGCCGTAGGGATATACCAAAGAGTACCCAATGTGTGGATGATATGAAAAATACGTAAATGGGCAACTTTGAACCTCTGCGGTGGCCAGACGAGCCCAGATTCCAGGAAAATATGCAAGTGGGGAATAGTTTGGGTCAATTCCTTTAAAATGAGCTAGGTCCGGTTCGGAACTTTGCCGTAGGGATATACCGAAGAGTACCAAATGTGTGGTTGATATGAAAAATACGTAAATGGGCAACTTTGAACCTCTGTGGTGGCCAGACGGGCCCGGATCCCAGAAAAATATTCAAGTGGGGAATAGCTTGGGTCACTTCCATTAAAATGAGCTAGGTCCAGTTCGGAACTTTGCCGTAGGGATAAAACCGAAGAGTACCGAATGTGTAGTTGATATGAAAAATACGTAAATGGGCCACTTTGAACCTCTGTGGTGGCCAGACGGCCCCTGATCCAAGAAAAATATTCAAGTGGGGAATAGTTCGGGTCAATACCTTTAAAACGAGCTAGGTCCGGTTTTGAACTTTGCCGTAGGGATATACCGTAGAGTACCGAATGTGTGGTTGATATGAAAAAGACGTAAATGGGCAACTTTGAACCTCTGTGGAGGCCACACGGGCCCGGATCCCAGAAAAATATTCAAGTGGGGAATAGATTGGGTCAATACCTTTAAAATGAGCTAGGTTCGGTTCGGAACTTTGCCGTAGGGATATACCGAAGAGTATCGAATGTGTGGTTGATATGAAAAATACGTAAATGGGCAACTTTGAACCTCTGAGGAGTCCAGACGGGCCCGGATCCCAGAAAAATATTCAAGTGGGGAATAGCTTGGGTCAATACCTTTAAAATGAGCTAGGTCCGGTTCGGAACTTTGCCGTAGGGATAAAACCGAAGAGTACCAAATGTGTAGTTGATATGAAAAATACGTAAATGGGCAACTTTGAATCTCTGTGGTGGGCAGACGGGCCTGGATCCCAGAAAAAATATTGTGGGGAATAGCTTGGGTCAAAACCTTTAATATGAGCTAGGTCCGGTTCGTAACTTTGCCGTAGGGATATGCCGAAGAGTACCGAATGTGTGATTGATATGAAAAAAAACGTAAATGGGCAACTTTGAACCTCTGTGGTGGCCAGACGGGACCGGATCCAAGAAAAATATTCAAGTGGGGAATAGAGTGGGTCAATACCTTTAAAATGAGCTAGGTCCGGTTCGGAACTTTGCCGTAAGGATATACTGAAGGGTACCGAATGTGTAGTTGATAGGGAAAATACGTAAATACTATGCTTAGTAAAGTGATGGTGCTAGGTTTATAAAGACAATACCAACGGGTCATTTACAAATAACGGTAAACCAATGACATGGAATGGCAAATGATTTTGGGTTAAAAGGATATAGCATAAACCCAAATGACGTAATGGTAAAGCTTATTGAAAACAAAACGCATCAAGTGTTACCAGTACGTATACAGAAGTGTTCACTGAAAATCAACTAATACTAAAAAAAAAAAGGAACGTGGTTAACCTTATAGATCTAGGTAAAGATAAAACGAGTTCAACAAGACATAGCTAAGTAACCTGTTATTAAGGTGAAAGATGGTAGAAAAGAACTACAGTGCTCATTGAACCATTTGTTAATTCAAGTTGAAGTGCTTTACATACATTTGATTAGTAAAATTTCAGAAGCACATAAATTAAAGTAGGCATCGAGGGTGCTTCTAGTACAGTTGGTAAAACAAACCTTGCCACAGTGATTCCAGTTTGTAGGTCAACTCAAGTTAGTATAACTGAACCAACTAAGACAGAATATAAAAAGGCAAAAGAAAGCATAGCAACTTGCATGCGTGACGAAAGTGAGTGAAAGTAAAGCCCCAGTCCCACTAGACCAAGATCGCACCACGCTAACCGCGATCTAAAAAAAATTCAGATCGTGGTGCGGTCGCGGTATGAGCGCCCTACAAATGTAAATTTTCGTTGCTTTTTCGATGCTACTACGTCCTCATTACGCTTCTACAACGATCCCCCTACGATTATACCACGTTCTCGCCGCGCTTTTTCTGCGACCTCACTACGCTTATCAAGATCTTTCTACGCTCATCACGTTCTAACTACGACCATACCACGAGTTATCCGAGTGCAACCCGATCTTACCAAGCTTCTACTGCGATTATAGCACGTTCTTACCACGATTATACTACGTTTATACCGTGATCTTATGACGCTCTCAGCAATAACGTCAACATCGTGTTCCATATCAATACAGTTACAATCCTTCTATTTCTGATTAATACGTAAATTTCTCGGAAACAATACAGTTACGCCACCAAAATCTACTAGAATACCTGGGCGTGGTGGTAGGGGTTGGTGTAGGGGCAGAGGAAGCTCTAATAGTAACGAATCCTGGTCAACCCGGGAGATGTCGGACCGACCAATTCAATCTAAATTACAACCTATTGCTGGTCCATAAAGCTCAAATAACGATTTCTCAGTGTACGATAGCAGAGGTGACACAGATGTGTCCTAGATATAGGAAGATGTGGTATGAGTGATAATGAGACACCTCTACATCCAAATAACAATTTATAAAAGTAAATCATTATAAGCCAAGGTACGGCCTTCAACACGGAGCCTTAGGTCACACCGAACAGCAAGCCATAAACATTACTAGTGTAAACCTTTCAAAAGGGAAAATCTATATACAAACGAGAAGCATGGTTGGGCCGTTAGAGAAAATGGAAAAGAAGTCCTAATTACATACAGACAAACAAAACCTGGAGATACTAAATATATTTTTTGTGAAAATGACAATGAGAATGATGGTCGTAGTACGAACGTAGTAGGTTATAAGAAGAGCGTGATGAGGACGGCAACAGCGTGCTAGAATCGTACTATGGTCGTGAACAACGTGGTATAGTCGTAGTGTAAGTAAGTTGGGTCGCGGTGAGAACGCGATGGTCGTAGTGGGGTCGTAATAACGTCGCTGTGAGATCACAGCGCAGTCACTCCGAATAGAATCACAATTTTGCTACGGTCGCACCACATTCAAAGTTGGCCATGCTCATCACGAAAAATGTATTGACCCAAGCTATTCCACACTTGAATATTTTTCTGGGAACCGGCTCCGTCTGGCAACAATATGGTTTAAAGTTGCCCATTTTCGGATTTTCCATATCAACCCCACATTCGGTACTCTTCGGAATATCTTTACGGCAAAGTTCCAATCTGGACCTAGCTCATTTTATAGGTATTGACCCAAGCTATTTCCCACTTGAATATTTTTCTGGGATCCGGGCCCGTCTGGACTCCACAGAGGTTCAAAGTTGCCCATTTACGTATTTTGCATATCAACTACACATTCCATACTCTTCGGTATATCCCTACGGCAAAGTTCCGAACCGGACCTAGCTCATTTTTAAAGTATTGACCCAAGCTATTCCCCACTTGAATATTTTTCTGGGATCTGGGCCCGTGTGGTCTCCACAGAGGTTCAAAGTTACCCATTTACGTATTTTTCATATCAACCACACATTCGGTACTCTTCGTTATATCCCTACGGCAAAGTTTCGAACCGGACCTAGCTCATTTTAAAGGTATTGACTCAAGCTATTCCCCACTTCAATATTTTTTCTGGGATCCGGGCCAATCTGGACTCCACAGAGGTTCAAAGTTGACCATTTACGTATTTTTCATATCAACTACACATTCGGTACTCTTCGGTATATCCCTACGGCAAAGTTCCGAACCCAAGCTATTCCCCACTTGAATATTTTTCTGGGATCCGGGCCCGTCTTGCCACCACAAAGGTTCAAAGTTTCCCATTTACGTATTTTTCAAATCAACCACACATTCGGTACTCGTTGGTATATTCCTACGGCAAAGTTCCGAACCGAACCTAGCTCATTTTTAAGGTATTGACCCAAGCTATTCCCCACTTGAATATTTTTCTAGGATCTGAGCCCGTCTTGCAACCACAGAGGTTCAAAGTTGCCCATTTACGTATTTTTCAAATCAACCACACATTCGGTACTCTTCGGTATATTCCTACGGCAAAGTTCCGAACTGAACCTAGCTCATTTTAAAGGTATTGACCCAAGCTATTCCCCACTTGAATATTTTTCTGGGATCCGGGCCCGTCTGTCCACCACAGAGGTTCGAAGTTGCTTATGCATGTATTTTTCATATCAACTACACAAACGGTACTCTTCGGTATATTCCTACGGCAAAGTTCCGAACCGGACCTATTTCTTTTTAAAGGTATTGACCCAAGCTATTCCCCATTTGAATATTTTTCTGGGATCCGGGCCCATCTGGACTCCACAGAGGTACAAAGTTGCCCATTCACGTATTTTTCATATCAACAACACATTCGATACTCTTCGGTTTATCCCTACGGCAAAGTTCCGAACCGTACCTAGCTAATTTTAAAGGTATAGACCTAAGCTATTCCCCACTTGAATATTTTTCTGGGATCCGGGCCCGTCTGTCCACCACAGAGGTTCGAAGTTGCTTATGCATGTATTTTTCATATCAACTACACAAACGGTACTCTTCGGTATATTCCTACGGCAAAGTTCCGAACCGGACCTATTTCTTTTTAAAGGTATTGACCCAAGCTATTCCCCATTTGAATATTTTTCTGGGATCCGGGCCCATCTGGACTCCACAGAGGTTCAAAGTTGCCCATTTACGTATTTTTCATATCAACCCCACATTCGGTACTCTTTGGTATATTCCTTGGGCAAAGTTCCGAATCGGACCTAGCTCATTTTAAAGGTATTGACCCAAGCTATTCCCCATTCGAATATTTTTCTGGGATCCGGACCCATCTGGACTCCACAGAGGTACAAAGTTGCCCATTTACGTATTTTTCATATCAACTACACATTCGGTACTCTTATGTATATCCCTACGGCAAAGTTCCGAATCGGATCTAGCTCATTTTAAAGGTATTGACCCAAGCTATTCCCCACTTGAATATTTTTCTGGGATCCGAGTCCGTCTGGCCACCACAGAGGTTCAAAGTTGCCCATTTACGTATTTTTCATATCAACCCCACATTCGGTACTCTTCGGTATATTCCTTTGGCAAAGTTCCGAATCGGACCTATCTCATTTTAAAGGTATTGACCCAAGCTATTCCCCACTTGAATATTTTTTTGGGATCCGGGCCCGTCTTGAATCAACAGATGTTCAAAGTTGCCCATTTACGTATTTGTCATATCAACTACACATTCGGTACTCTTCGGTATATCCCTACGGCAAAGTTCCGAACCGAACCTAGCTCATTTTAAAGGTATTGACCCAAGCTATTCCCCACTTGAACATTTTTTTGGGATCCGGGCCCGTCTTGAATCAACAGAGGTTCAAAGTTGCCCATTTACGTATTTTCCATATCAACAACAAATTTGGTACTCTTCGGTATATCCCTACGGCAAAGTTCCGAACCGGACCTAGCTCATTTCAAAGGTATTGACCCAAGCTATTCCCCATTCGAATATTTTTCTGGGATCCGGACCCATCTGGACTCCACAGAGGTACAAAGTTGCCCATTTACGTATTTTTCATATCAACAACATATTCGATACTCTTCGGTTTATCCCTACGGCAAAGTTCCGAACCGTACCTAGCTAATTTTAAAGGTATAGACCTAAGCTATTCCCCACTTGAATATTTTTCTGGGATCCGAGCCCGTCTGTCCACCACAGAGGTTCTAAGTTGCCTATGCATGTATTTTTCATATCAACTACACAAACGGTACTCTTCGGTATATTCCTACGGCAAAGTTCCGAACCGGACCTATTTCTTTTTAAAGGTATTGACCCAAGCTATTCCCCATTTGAATATTTTTCTGGGATCCGGGCCCATCTGGACTCCACAGAGGTTCAAAGTTGCCCATTTACGTATTTTTCATATTAACCCCACATTCGGTACTCTTTGGTATATTCATTGGGCAAAGTTCTGAATCGGACCTAGCTCATTTTAAAGGTATTGACCCAAGCTATTCCCCACTTGAATATTTTTTTGGGATCTGGGCCCGTCTTGAATCAACAGAGGTTCAAAGTTGCCCATTTACGTATTTGTCATATCAACCACACATTCGGTACTCTTCGGTATATCCCTATGGCAAAGTTCCGAACCGGATCTAGCTCATTTCAAAGGTATTGACCCAAGCTATTCCCCATTCGAATATTTTTCTGGGATCCGGACCCATCTGGACTCCACAGAGGTACAAAGTTGCCCATTTACGTATTTTTCATATCAACTACACATTCGGTACTCTTATGTATATCCCTACGGCAAAGTTCCGAATCGGATCTAGCTCATTTTAAAGGTATTGACCCAAGCTATTCCCCACTTGAATATTTTTCTGGGATCCGGGTCTGTCTGGCCACCACATAGGTTCAAAGTTGCCCATTTACGTATTTTTCATATCAACAACACATTCGGTACTCTTCGGTTTATCCCTACGGCAAAGTTCCGAACCGTACCTAGCTAATTTTAAAGGTATTGACCTAAGCTATTCCCCACTTGAATATTTTTCTTGGATCCGGGCCCGTCTGTCCACCACAGAGGTTCGAAGTTGCCTAATTACGTATTTTTCATATCAACTACACATTCGGTACTCTTCGGTATATTCCTACGGCAAAGTTCCGAACCGGACCTATTTCTTTTTAAAGGTATTGACCCAAGCTATTCCCCATTTGAATATTTTTCTGTGATCAGGGCCCATCTGGACTCCACAGAGGTTCAAAGTTGCCCATTTACGTATTTTTCATATCAACCCCACATTCGGTACTCTTCGGTATATTCCTTGGGCAAAGTTCCGAATCGGACCTATCTCATTTTAAAGGTATTGACCCAAGCTATTCCCCACTTGAATATTTTTTTGGGATCCGGGCCCGTCTTGAATCAACAGAGGTTCAAAGTTGCCCATTTACGTATTTGTCATATCAACTACACATTCGGTACTCTTCGGTATATCCCTACGGCAAAGTTCCGAACCGTACCTAGCTCATTTTAAAGGTATTGACCCAAGCCATTCCCCACTTGAATATGTTTCTGGCATCCGGGCCCGTCTGGACTCCACAGAGGTTCAAAGTTGCATATTTACGTCTTTTTCGTATCAACTTCACATTCGGTACTCTTTGGTATATCCCTACGGCAAAGTTCCGAACCGGACCTAGCTCATTTTAAAGGTATTGACCCAAGCTATTCGCCACTTGAATATTTTTCTGGGATCCGGGCCCGTGTGGCCTCCACAGAGGTTCAAAGTTGCCCATTTATGTATTTTTCATATCAACAACGCATTCGGTACTCTACGGTATATCCCTACGGCAAAGTTCCGAACCGGACCAAGCTCATTTTAAAGATATTGACTCAAGCTATTCCCCACTTGAATATTTTTTTGGGATCCGGGCCCGTCTGGACTCCACAGAGGTTAAAAGTTGCCCATTTACGTATTTTGCATATCAACTACACATTCGGTACTCTTCGGTATATCCCTACGGCAAAGTTCCGTACCGGACCTAGCTCATTTTAAAGGTATTGACCCAAGCTATTCCCCACTTGAATATTTTCTGGGATCCGGGTCCGTGTGGCCTCCACAGAGATTCAAAGTTGCCCATTTACGTATTTTTCATCTCAACCACACATTCGGTACTCTTCGGTATATCCTTACGGCAAAGTTTTGTACCGGACCTAGCTCATTTTAAAGGTATTGACTCAAGCTATTCCCCACTTGAATATTTCTCTGGGATCCGGGCCCGTCTGGACTCCACAGATGTTCAAAGTTGACCATTTACGTATTTTCATATCAACTACACATTCGGTACTCTTCTGTATATCCCCACGGCAAAGTTCCGAACCGAACCTAGCTCATTTTAAAGGTATTGACCCAAGCTATTCTCAACTTGAATATTTTTCTGGGATCCGGGCCCGTCTGTCCACCACAGAGGTTCGAAGTTGCTTATGCATGTATTTTTCATATCAACTACACAAACGGTACTCTTCGGTATATTCCTACGGCAAAGTTCCGAACCGGACCTATTTCTTTTTAAAGGTATTGACCCAAGCTATTCCCCATTTGAATATTTTTCTGGGATCCGGGCCCATCTGGACTCCACAGAGGTACAAAGTTGCCCATTCACGTATTTTTCATATCAACAACACATTCGATACTCTTCGGTTTATCCCTACGGCAAAGTTCCGAACCGTACCTAGCTAATTTTAAAGGTATAGAACTAAGCTATTCCCCACTTGAATATTTTTCTGGGATCCGGGCCCGTCTGTCCACCACAGAGGTTCGAAGTTGCTTATGCATGTATTTTTCATATCAACTACACAAACGGTACTCTTCGGTATATTCCTACGGCAAAGTTCCGAACCGGACCTATTTCTTTTTAAAGGTATTGACCCAAGCTATTCCCCATTTGAATATTTTTCTGGGATCCGGGCCCATCTGGACTCCACAGAGGTTCAAAGTTGCCCATTTACGTATTTTTCATATCAACCCCACATTCGGTACTCTTTGGTATATTCCTTGGGCAAAGTTCCGAATCGGACCTAGCTCATTTTAAAGGTATTGACCCAAGCTATTCCCCATTCGAATATTTTTCTGGGATCCGGACCCATCTGGACTCCACAGAGGTACAAAGTTGCCCATTTACGTATTTTTCATATCAACTACACATTCGGTACTCTTATGTATATCCCTACGGCAAAGTTCCGAATCGGATCTAGCTCATTTTAAAGGTATTGACCCAAGCTATTCCCCACTTGAATATTTTTCTGGGATCCGAGTCCGTCTGGCCACCACAGAGGTTCAAAGTTGCCCATTTACGTATTTTTCATATCAACCCCACATTCGGTACTCTTCGGTATATTCCTTTGGCAAAGTTCCGAATTGGACCTATCTCATTTTAAAGGTATTGACCCAAGCTATTCCCCACTTGAATATTTTTTTGGGATCCGGGCCCGTCTTGAATCAACAGATGTTCAAAGTTGCCCATTTACGTATTTGTCATATCAACTACACATTCGGTACTCTTCGGTATATCCCTACGGCAAAGTTCCGAACCGAACCTAGCTCATTTTAAAGGTATTGACCCAAGCTATTCCCCACTTGAACATTTTTTTGGGATCCGGGCCCGTCTTGAATCAACAGAGGTTCAAAGTTGCCCATTTACGTATTTTCCATATCAACAACAAATTTGGTACTCTTCGGTATATCCCTACGGCAAAGTTCCGAACCGGACCTAGCTCATTTCAAAGGTATTGACCCAAGCTATTCCCCATTCGAATATTTTTCTGGGATCCGGACCCATCTGGACTCCACAGAGGTACAAAGTTGCCCATTTACGTATTTTTCATATCAACAACATATTCGATACTCTTCGGTTTATCCCTACGGCAAAGTTCCGAACCGTACCTAGCTAATTTTAAAGGTATAGACCTAAGCTATTCCCCACTTGAATATTTTTCTGGGATCCGAGCCCGTCTGTCCACCACAGAGGTTCTAAGTTGCCTATGCATGTATTTTTCATATCAACTACACAAACGGTACTCTTCGGTATATTCCTACGGCAAAGTTCCGAACCGGACCTATTTCTTTTTAAAGGTATTGACCCAAGCTATTCCCCATTTGAATATTTTTCTGGGATCCGGGCCCATCTGGACTCCACAGAGGTTCAAAGTTGCCCATTTACGTATTTTTCATATTAACCCCACATTCGGTACTCTTTGGTATATTCATTGGGCAAAGTTCTGAATCGGACCTAGCTCATTTTAAAGGTATTGACCCAAGCTATTCCCCACTTGAATATTTTTTTGGGATCTGGGCCCGTCTTGAATCAACAGAGGTTCAAAGTTGCCCATTTACGTATTTGTCATATCAACCACACATTCGGTACTCTTCGGTATATCCCTACGGCAAAGTTCCGAACCGGATCTAGCTCATTTCAAAGGTATTGACCCAAGCTATTCCCCATTCGAATATTTTTCTGGGATCCGGACCCATCTGGACTCCACAGAGGTACAAAGTTGCCCATTTACGTATTTTTCATATCAACTACACATTCGGTACTCTTATGTATATCCCTACGGCAAAGTTCCGAATCGGATCTAGCTCATTTTAAAGGTATTGACCCAAGCTATTCCCCACTTGAATATTTTTCTGGGATCCGGGTCTGTCTGGCCACCACATAGGTTCAAAGTTGCCCATTTACGTATTTTTCATATCAACAACACATTCGGTACTCTTCGGTTTATCCCTACGGCAAAGTTCCGAACCGTACCTAGCTAATTTTAAAGGTATTGACCTAAGCTATTCCCCACTTGAATATTTTTCTTGGATCCGGGCCCGTCTGTCCACCACAGAGGTTCGAAGTTGCCTAATTACGTATTTTTCATATCAACTACACATTCGGTACTCTTCGGTATATTCCTACGGCAAAGTTCCGAACCGGACCTATTTCTTTTTAAAGGTATTGACCCAAGCTATTCCCCATTTGAATATTTTTCTGTGATCAGGGCCCATCTGGACTCCACAGAGGTTCAAAGTTGCCCATTTACGTATTTTTCATATCAACTCCACATTCGGTACTCTTCGGTATATTCCTTGGGCAAAGTTCCGAATCGGACCTATCTCATTTTAAAGGTATTGACCCAAGCTATTCCCCACTTGAATATTTTTTTGGGATCCGGGCCCGTCTTGAATCAACAGAGGTTCAAAGTTGCCCATTTACGTATTTGTCATATCAACTACACATTCGGTACTCTTCGGTATATCCCTACGGCAAAGTTCCGAACCGTACCTAGCTCATTTTAAAGGTATTGACCCAAGCCATTCCCCACTTGAATATGTTTCTGGCATCCGGGCCCGTCTGGACTCCACAGAGGTTCAAAGTTGCATATTTACGTCTTTTTCGTATCAACTTCACATTCGGTACTCTTTGGTATATCCCTACGGCAAAGTTCCGAACCGGACCTAGCTCATTTTAAAGGTATTGACCCAAGCTATTCGCCACTTGAATATTTTTCTGGGATCCGGGCCCGTGTGGCCTCCACAGAGGTTCAAAGTTGCCCATTTATGTATTTTTCATATCAACAACGCATTCGGTACTCTACGGTATATCCCTACGGCAAAGTTCCGAACCGGACCAAGCTCATTTTAAAGATATTGACTCAAGCTATTCCCCACTTGAATATTTTTTTGGGATCCGGGCCCGTCTGGACTCCACAGAGGTTAAAAGTTGCCCATTTACGTATTTTGCATATCAACTACACATTCGGTACTCTTCGGTATATCCCTACGGCAAAGTTCCGTACCGGACCTAGCTCATTTTAAAGGTATTGACCCAAGCTATTCCCCACTTGAATATTTTCTGGGATCCGGGTCCGTGTGGCCTCCACAGAGATTCAAAGTTGCCCATTTACGTATTTTTCATCTCAACCACACATTCGGTACTCTTCGGTATATCCTTACGGCAAAGTTTTGTACCGGACCTAGCTCATTTTAAAGGTATTGACTCAAGCTATTCCCCACTTGAATATTTCTCTGGGATCCGGGCCCGTCTGGACTCCACAGATGTTCAAAGTTGACCATTTACGTATTTTCATATCAACTACACATTCGGTACTCTTCTGTATATCCCCACGGCAAAGTTCCGAACCGAACCTAGCTCATTTTAAAGGTATTGACCCAAGCTATTCTCAACTTGAATATTTTTCTGGGATCCGGGCCCGTCTTGCCACCACAGAGGTTCAAAGTTGCCCATTTACGTATTTTTCAAATCAACCACACATTCGGTACTCTTTGGTTTATCCTTTCGGCAAAATTTCGAACCGTACCTAGCTAATTTTAAAGATATTGACTCAAGCTATTCCCCATTTGAATATTTTTCTGGGATCAGGGCCCATGTGGACTCCACAGAGGTTCAAAGTTGCCCATTTACGTATTTTTCATATCAACCCCACATTCGGTACTCTTCGGTATATTCCTTGGGCAAAGTTCCGAACCGGATCTAGCTCATTTTAAAGGTATTGACCCAAGCTATTCCCCACTTGAATATTTTTTTGGGATCCGGGCCCGTCTTTAATCAACAGAGGTTCAAAGTTGCCCATTTACGTATTTTTCATATCAACCCCACATTCGGTACTCTTCGATATATTCCTTGGGCAGAGTTCCGAATCGGACCTAGCTCATTTTAAAGGTATTGACCCAAGCTATTTTCCACTTGAATATTTTTCTGGGATCCGGGCCCGTCTGGACTCTACAGAGGTTCAAAGTTGCCTATTTACGTATTTTTCATATCAACTTCACATTCGGTACTCTTTGGTATATCCCTACGGCAAAGTTCCGAACCGGATCTAGCTCATTTTAAAGGTATTGACCCAAGCTATTCCCCACTTGAATATTTTTCTTGGATCCGGGCCCGTCTGTCCACCACAGAGGTTCGAAGTTGCCCATTTAAAAAATTTTCATATCAACTACACATTCGGTACTCTTCGGTTTATTTCTACGGCAAAGTTCCGAACCGGACCTATTTCTTTTTAAAGGTATTGACCCAAGCTATTCCCCATTTGAATATTTTTCTGGGATCAGGGCCAATGTGGACTCCACAGAGGTTCAAAGTTGACCATTAACGTATTTTTCATATCAACCCCACATTCGGTACTCTTCGGTATATTCCTTGGGCAAAGTTCCGAATCGGACCTAGCTCATTTTAAAGGTATTGACCCAAGCTATTCCCCACTTGAATATGTTTCTGGCATCCGGGCCCGTCTGGACTCCACAGAGGTTCAAAGTTGCCTATTTACGTCTTTTTCGTATCAACTTCACATTCGGTACTCTTTGGTATATCCCTACGGCAAAGTTCCGAACCGGACCTAGCTCATTTTAAAGGTATTGACCCAAGCTATTCGCCACTTGAATATTTTTCTGGGATCCGGGCCCGTGTGGCCTCCACAGAGGTTCAAAGTTGCCCATTTATGTATTTTTCATATCAACAACGCATTCGGTACTCTACGGTATATCCCTACGGCAAAGTTCCGAACCGGACCAAGCTCATTTTAAAGGTATTGACTCAAGCTATTCCCCACTTGAATATTTTTTTGGGATCCGGGCCCGTCTGGACTCCACAGAGGTTAAAAGTTGCCCATTTACGTATTTTGCATATCAACTACACATTCGGTACTCTTCGGTATATCCCTACGGCAAAGTTCCGTACCGGACCTAGCTCATTTTAAAGGTATTGACCCAAGCTATTCCCCACTTGAATATTTTCTGGGATCCGGGTCCGTGTGGCCTCCACAGAGATTCAAAGTTGCCCATTTACGTATTTTTCATCTCAACCACACATTCGGTACTCTTCGGTATATCCTTACGGCAAAGTTTCGTACCGGACCTAGCTCATTTTAAAGGTATTGACTCAAGCTATTCCCCACTTGAATATTTCTCTGGGATCCGGGCCCGTCTGGACTCCACAGATGTTCAAAGTTGACCATTTACGTATTTTCATATCAACTACACATTCGGTACTCTTCTGTATATCCCCACGGCAAAGTTCCGAACCGAACCTAGCTCATTTTAAAGGTATTGACCCAAGCTATTCTCAACTTGAATATTTTTCTGGGATCCGGGCCCGTCTTGCCACCACAGAGGTTCAAAGTTGCCCATTTACGTATTTTTCAAATCAACCACACATTCGGTACTCTTTGGTTTATCCTTTCGGCAAAATTTCGAACCGTTCCTAGCTAATTTTAAAGATATTGACTCAAGCTATTCCCCATTTGAATATTTTTCTGGGATCAGGGCCCATGTGGACTCCACAGAGGTTCAAAGTTGCCCATTTACGTATTTTTCATATCAACCCCACATTCGGTACTCTTCGGTATATTCCTTGGGCAAAGTTCCGAACCGGATCTAGCTCATTTTAAAGGTATTGACCCAAGCTATTCCCCACTTGAATATTTTTTTGGGATCCGGGCCCGTCTTTAATCAACAGAGGTTCAAAGTTGCCCATTTACGTATTTTTCATATCAACCCCACATTCGGTACTCTTCGATATATTCCTTGGGCAGAGTTCCGAATCGGACCTAGCTCATTTTAAAGGTATTGACCCAAGCTATTTTCCACTTGAATATTTTTCTGGGATCCGGGCCCGTCTGGACTCTACAGAGGTTCAAAGTTGCCTATTTACGTATTTTTCATATCAACTTCACATTCGGTACTCTTTGGTATATCCCTACGGCAAAGTTCCGAACCGGATCTAGCTCATTTTAAAGGTATTGACCCAAGCTATTCCCCACTTGAATATTTTTCTTGGATCCGGGCCCGTCTGTCCACCACAGAGGTTCGAAGTTGCCCATTTAAAAAATTTTCATATCAACTACACATTCGGTACTCTTCGGTTTATTTCTACGGCAAAGTTCCGAACCGGACCTATTTCTTTTTAAAGGTATTGACCCAAGCTATTCCCCATTTGAATATTTTTCTGGGATCAGGGCCAATGTGGACTCCACAGAGGTTCAAAGTTGACCATTAACGTATTTTTCATATCAACCCCACATTCGGTACTCTTCGGTATATTCCTTGGGCAAAGTTCCGAATCGGACCTAGCTCATTTTAAAGGTATTGACCCAAGCTATTCCCCACTTGAATATGTTTCTGGCATCCGGGCCCGTCTGGACTCCACAGAGGTTCAAAGTTGCCTATTTACGTCTTTTTCGTATCAACTTCACATTCGGTACTCTTTGGTATATCCCTACGGCAAAGTTCCGAACCGGACCTAGCTCATTTTAAAGGTATTGACCCAAGCTATTCGCCACTTGAATATTTTTCTGGGATCCGGGCCCGTGTGGCCTCCACAGAGGTTCAAAGTTGCCCATTTATGTATTTTTCATATCAACAACGCATTCGGTACTCTACGGTATATCCCTACGGCAAAGTTCCGAACCGGACCAAGCTCATTTTAAAGGTATTGACTCAAGCTATTCCCCACTTGAATATTTTTTTGGGATCCGGGCCCGTCTGGACTCCACAGAGGTTAAAAGTTGCCCATTTACGTATTTTGCATATCAACTACACATTCGGTACTCTTCGGTATATCCCTACGGCAAAGTTCCGTACCGGACCTAGCTCATTTTAAAGGTATTGACCCAAGCTATTCCCCACTTGAATATTTTCTGGGATCCGGGTCCGTGTGGCCTCCACAGAGATTCAAAGTTGCCCATTTACGTATTTTTCATCTCAACCACACATTCGGTACTCTTCGGTATATCCTTACGGCAAAGTTTCGTACCGGACCTAGCTCATTTTAAAGGTATTGACTCAAGCTATTCCCCACTTGAATATTTCTCTGGGATCCGGGCCCGTCTGGACTCCACAGATGTTCAAAGTTGACCATTTACGTATTTTTCATATCAACTACACATTCGGTACTCTTCTGTATATCCCCACGGCAAAGTTCCGAACCGAACCTAGCTCATTTAAAAGGTATTGACCCAAGGTATTCTCAACTTGAATATTTTTCTGGGATCCGGGCCCGTCTTGCCACCACAGAGGTTCAAAGTTGCCCATTCACGTATTTTTCAAATCAACCACACATTCGGTACTCTTTGGTTTATCCCTTCGGCAAAATTTCGAACCGTACCTAGCTAATTTTAAAGATATTGACTCAAGCTATTCCCCATTTGAATATTTTTCTGGGATCAGGGCCCATGTGGACTCCACAGAGGTTCAAAGTTGCCCATTTACGTATTTTTCATATCAACCCCACATTCGGTACTCTTCGGTATATTCCTTGGGCAAAGTTCCGAACCGGATCTAGCTCATTTTAAAGGTATTGACCCAAGCTATGCCCCACTTGAATATTTTTTTGGGATCCGGGCCCGTCTTTAATCAACAGAGGTTCAAAGTTGCCCATTTACGTATTTTTCATATCAACCCCACATTCGGTACTCTTCGGTATATTCCTTGGGCAAAGTTCCGAATCGGACCTAGCTCATTTTAAAGGTATTGACCCAAGCTATTCTCCACTTGAATATTTTTCTGGGATCCGGGCCCGTCTGGACTCTACAGAGGTTCAAAGTTGCCTATTTACGTATTTTTCATATCAACTTCACATTCGGTACTCTTTGGTATATCCCTACGGCAAAGTTCCGAACCGGATCTAGCTCATTTTAAAGGTATTGACCCAAGCTATTCCCCACTTGAATATTTTTCTTGGATCCGGGCCCGTCTGTCCACCACAGAGGTTCGAAGTTGCCCATTTAAAATTTTTTCATATCAACTACACATTCGGTACTCTTCGGTTTATTTCTACGGCAAAGTTCCGAACCGGACCTATTTCTTTTTAAAGGTATTGACCCAAGCTATTCCCCATTTGAATAATTTTCTGGGATCATGGCCAATGTGGACTCCACAGAGGTTCAAAGTTGACCATTAACGTATTTTTCATATCAACCCCACATTCGGTACTCTTCGGTATATTCCTTGGGCAAAGTTCCGAATCGGACCTAGCTCATTTTAAAGGTATTGACCCACGCTATTCCCCACTTGAATATGTTTCTGGCATCCGGGCCCGTCTGGACTCCACAGAGGTAATTCAAAGTTGCCTATTTACGTATTTTTCATATCAACTTCACATTCGGTACTCTTTGGTATATCCCTACGGCAAAGTTCCGAACCGGATCTAGCTCATTTTAAAGGTATTGACCCAAGCTATTCCCCACTTGAATATTTTTTTGGGATCCGGGCCCGTCTTGAATCAACAGAGGTTCAAAGTTGCCCATTTACGTATTTTTCATATCAACCCCACATTCGGTACTCTTCGGTATATTCCTTGGGCAAAGTTCCGAATTGGACCTAGCTCATTTTAAAGGTATTGACCCAAGTTATTTTCCACTTGAATATGTTTCTGGCATCCGGGCCCGTCTGGACTCCACAGAGGTTCAAAGTTGCCTATTTACGTATTTTTCATATCAACTTCACATTCGGTACTCTTTGGTATATCCCTACGGCAAAGTTCCAAACCGGACCTAGCTCATTTTAAAGGTATTGACCCAAGGTATTCCCCACTTGAATATTTTTCTGGGATCCGGGCCCGTCTGGACTCCAAAGAGGTTCAAAGTTGCCCATTTACGTATTTTTCATATCAACTACACATTCGGTACTCTTTGATATATTCCTACGGAAAAGTTCCGAACTGAACTTAGCTCATTTTAAAGGTATTGACCAAAGCTATTCCCCATTTAAATATTTTTATGGCTTCCGGGCCCGTCTGGACTCCACAGAGGTTCAAAGTTGACTATTTACGTATTTTTTTTCTCAACTACACATTCGGTACTCTTCGGTATATCCCTACGGCAAAGTTCCGAATTGGACCTAGCTCATTTTAAAGGAATTGACCCCTGCTATTCCCCACTTGAATGTTTTTCTGGGATCCTGGCCCGTCTGGCCTTCACAGAGGTTCAAAGTTGCCCATTTACGTATTTTTCATATCAATCACACATTCGGTACTCTTTGGTATATCCCTACGGCAAAGTTCCGAACCGAACCTAGCTCATTTTAAAGGTATTGACCCAAGCTATTCACATCTTTAATAATTTTTTGGGATCCGGGCCCGTATGGCCACCACAGTGTTCAAAGTTGACCATTTACGTATTTTTCATATCAATCACACATTCGGTACTCTTTGGTATATCCCTACGGCAAAGTTCCGAACTGGACTTAGTTCATTTTAAAGGTATTGACCCAAGCTATTCCCTACTTGAATATTTTTCTGGGATCCGGGCCCGTCTTGACTCCACAGAGGTTCAAAGTTGCTCATTTACGTATTTTTCATATCAACTACACATTCGGTACTTTTCGGTATATCCCTACGGCAAAGTTCTGAACCGTGCCTAGCTCATTTTAAAGGTATTGACCCAAGCTATTCCCCACTTGAATATTTTCCTGGAATCTGGGCCCGTCTGGACTCCTCAGAGGTTTTTAGTTGCCCATTTACGTATTTTTCATATCAACCACACATTCGGTACTCTTCGGTATATTCCTACGGCAAAGTTCCGAACTGAACCTAGCTCATTTTAAAGGTATTGACCCAAGCTATTCCCCACTTGAATATTTTTTTGGGATCCGGGCCCGTCTTGAATCAACAGATGTTCAAAGTTGCCCATTTACGTATTTGTCATATCAACTACACATTCGGTACTCTTCGGTATATCCCTACGGCAAAGTTCCGAACCGAACCTAGCTCATTTTAAAGGTATTGACCCAAGCTATTCCCCACTTGAACATTTTTTTGGGATCCGGGCCCGTCTTGAATCAACAGAGGTTCAAAGTTGCCCATTTACGTATTTTCCATATCAACAACAAATTTGGTACTCTTCGGTATATCCCTACGGCAAAGTTCCGAACCGGACCTAGCTCATTTCAAAGGTATTGACCCAAGCTATTCCCCATTCGAATATTTTTCTGGGATCCGGACCCATCTGGACTCCACAGAGGTACAAAGTTGCCCATTTACGTATTTTTCATATCAACAACATATTCGATACTCTTCGGTTTATCCGTACGGCAAAGTTCCGAACCGTACCTAGCTAATTTTAAAGGTATAGACCTAAGCTATTCCCCACTTGAATATTTTTCTGGGATCCGAGCCCGTCTGTCCACCACAGAGGTTCTAAGTTGCCTATGCATGTATTTTTCATATCAACTACACAAACGGTACTCTTCGGTATATTCCTACGGCAAAGTTCCGAACCGGACCTATTTCTTTTTAAAGGTATTGACCCAAGCTATTCTCCATTTGAATATTTTTCTGGGATCCGGGCCCATCTGGACTCCACAGAGGTTCAAAGTTGCCCATTTACGTATTTTTCATATCAACCCCACATTCGGTACTCTTTGGTATATTCCTTGGGCAAAGTTCCGAATCGGACCTAGCTCATTTTAAAGGTATTGACCCAAGCTATTCCCCATTCGAATATTTTTCTGGGATCCGGACCCATCTGGACTCCACAGAGGTACAAAGTTGCCCATTTACGTATTTTTCATATCAACTACACATTCGGTACTCTTATGTATATCCCTACGGCAAAGTTCCGAATCGGATCTAGCTCATTTTAAAGGTATTGACCCAAGCTATTCCCCACTTGAATATTTTTCTGGGATCCGGGTCCGTCTGGCCACCACAGAGGTTCAAAGTTGCCCATTTACGTATTTTTCATATCAACCCCACATTCGGTACTCTTCGGTATATTCCTTTGGCAAAGTTCCGAATCGGACCTATCTCATTTTAAAGGTATTGACCCAAGCTATTCCCCACTTGAATATTTTTTTGGGATCCGGGCCCGTCTTGAATCAACAGATGTTCAAAGTTGCCCATTTACGTATTTGTCATATCAACTACACATTCGGTACTCTTCGGTATATCCCTACGGCAAAGTTCTGAACCGAACCTAGCTCATTTTAAAGGTATTGACCCAAGCTATTCCCCACTTGAACATTTTTTTGGGATCTGGGCCCGTCTTGAATCAACAGAGGTTCAAAGTTGCCCATTTACGTATTTTCCATATCAACAACAAATTTGTTACTCTTCGGTATATCCCTACGGCAAAGTTCCGAACCGGACCTAGCTCATTTTAAAGGTATTGACCCAAGCTATTCCCCATTCGAATATTTTTCTGAGATCCGGACCCATCTGGACTCCACAGAGGTACAAAGTTGCCCATTTACGTATTTTTCATATCAACAACATATTCGATACTCTTCGGTTTATCCCTACGGCAAAGTTCCGAACCGTACCTAGCTAATTTTAAAGGTATAGACCTAAGCTATTCCCCACTTGAATATTTTTCTGGGATCCGAGCCCGTCTGTCCACCACAGAGGTTCTAAGTTGCCTATGCATGTATTTTTCATATCAACTACACAAACGGTACTCTTCGGTATATTCCTACGGCAAAGTTCCGAACCGGACCTATTTCTTTTTAAAGGTATTGACCCAAGCTATTCCCCATTTGAATATTTTTCTGGGATCCGGGCCCATCTGGACTCCACAGAGGTTCAAAGTTGCCCATTTACGTATTTTTCATATTAACCCCACATTCGGTACTCTTTGGTATATTCATTGGGCAAAGTTCTGAATCGGACCTAGCTCATTTTAAAGGTATTGACCCAAGCTATTCCCCACTTGAATATTTTTTTGGGATCTGGGCCCGTCTTGAATCAACAGAGGTTCAAAGTTGCCCATTTACGTATTTGTCATATCAACCACACATTCGGTACTCTTCGGTATATCCCTACGGCAAAGTTCCGAACCGGATCTAGCTCATTTCAAAGGTATTGACCCAAGCTATTCCCCATTCGAATATTTTTCTGGGATCCGGACCCATCTGGACTCCACAGAGGTACAAAGTTGCCCATTTACGTATTTTTCATATCAACTACACATTCGGTACTCTTATGTATATCCCTACGGCAAAGTTCCGAATCGGATCTAGCTCATTTTAAAGGTATTGACCCAAGCTATTCCCCACTTGAATATTTTTCTGGGATCCGGGTCTGTCTGGCCACCACATAGGTTCAAAGTTGCCCATTTACGTATTTTTCATATCAACAACACATTCGGTACTCTTCGGTTTATCCCTACGGCAAAGTTCCGAACCGTACCTAGCTAATTTTAAAGGTATTGACCTAAGCTATTCCCCACTTGAATATTTTTCTTGGATCCGGGCCCGTCTGTCCACCACAGAGGTTCGAAGTTGCCTAATTACGTATTTTTCATATCAACTACACATTCGGTACTCTTCGGTATATTCCTACGGCAAAGTTCCGAACCGGACCTATTTCTTTTTAAAGGTATTGACCCAAGCTATTCCCCATTTGAATATTTTTCTGTGATCAGGGCCCATCTGGACTCCACAGAGGTTCAAAGTTGCCCATTTACGTATTTTTCATATCAACCCCACATTCGGTACTCTTCGGTATATTCCTTGGGCAAAGTTCCGAATCGGACCTATCTCATTTTAAAGGTATTGACCCAAGCTATTCCCCACTTGAATATTTTTTTGGGATCCGGGCCCGTCTTGAATCAACAGAGGTTCAAAGTTGCCCATTTACGTATTTGTCATATCAACTACACATTCGGTACTCTTCGGTATATCCCTACGGCAAAGTTCCGAACCGTACCTAGCTCATTTTAAAGGTATTGACCCAAGCCATTCCCCACTTGAATATGTTTCTGGCATCCGGGCCCGTCTGGACTCCACAGAGGTTCAAAGTTGCATATTTACGTCTTTTTCGTATCAACTTCACATTCGGTACTCTTTGGTATATCCCTACGGCAAAGTTCCGAACCGGACCTAGCTCATTTTAAAGGTATTGACCCAAGCTATTCCCCACTTGAATATTTTCTGGGATCCGGGTCCGTGTGGCCTCCACAGAGATTCAAAGTTGCCCATTTACGTATTTTTCATCTCAACCACACATTCGGTACTCTTCGGTATATCCTTACGGCAAAGTTTTGTACCGGACCTAGCTCATTTTAAAGGTATTGACTCAAGCTATTCCCCACTTGAATATTTCTCTGGGATCCGGGCCCGTCTGGACTCCACAGATGTTCAAAGTTGACCATTTACGTATTTTCATATCAACTACACATTCGGTACTCTTCTGTATATCCCCACGGCAAAGTTCCGAACCGAACCTAGCTCATTTTAAAGGTATTGACCCAAGCTATTCTCAACTTGAATATTTTTCTGGGATCCGGGCCCGTCTTGCCACCACAGAGGTTCAAAGTTGCCCATTTACGTATTTTTCAAATCAACCACACATTCAGTACTCTTTGGTTTATCCCTTCGGCAAAATTTCGAACCGTACCTAGCTAATTTTAAAGATATTGACTCAAGCTATTCCCCATTTGAATATTTTTCTGGGATCAGGGCCCATGTGGACTCCACAGAGGTTCAAAGTTGCCCATTTACGTATTTTTCATATCAACCCCACATTCGGTACTCTTCGGTATATTCCTTGGGCAAAGTTCCGAACCGGATCTAGCTCATTTTAAAGGTATTGACCCAAGCTATTCCCCACTTGAATATTTTTTTGGGATCCGGGCCCGTCTTTAATCAACAGAGGTTCAAAGTTGCCCATTTACGTATTTTTCATATCAACCCCACATTCGGTACTCTTCGATATATTCCTTGGGCAGAGTTCCGAATCGGACCTAGCTCATTTTAAAGGTATTGACCCAAGCTATTTTCCACTTGAATATTTTTCTGGGATCCGGGCCCGTCTGGACTCTACAGAGGTTCAAAGTTGCCTATTTACGTATTTTTCATATCAACTTCACATTCGGTACTCTTTGGTATATCCCTACGGCAAAGTTCCGAACCGGATCTAGCTCATTTTAAAGGTATTGACCCAAGCTATTCCCCACTTGAATATTTTTCTTGGATCCGGGCCCGTCTGTCCACCACAGAGGTTCGAAGTTGCCCATTTAAAAAATTTTCATATCAACTACACATTCGGTACTCTTCGGTTTATTTCTACGGCAAAGTTCCGAACCGGACCTATTTCTTTTTAAAGGTATTGACCCAAGCTATTCCCCATTTGAATATTTTTCTGGGATCAGGGCCAATGTGGACTCCACAGAGGTTCAAAGTTGACCATTAACGTATTTTTCATATCAACCCCACATTCGGTACTCTTCGGTATATTCCTTGGGCAAAGTTCCGAATCGGACCTAGCTCATTTTAAAGGTATTGACCCAAGCTATTCCCCACTTGAATATGTTTCTGGCATCCGGGCCCGTCTGGACTCCACAGAGGTTCAAAGTTGCCTATTTACGTCTTTTTCGTATCAACTTCACATTCGGTACTCTTTGGTATATCCCTACGGCAAAGTTCCGAACCGGACCTAGCTCATTTTAAAGGTATTGACCCAAGCTATTCGCCACTTGAATATTTTTCTGGGATCCGGGCCCGTGTGGCCTCCACAGAGGTTCAAAGTTGCCCATTTATGTATTTTTCATATCAACAACGCATTCGGTACTCTACGGTATATCCCTACGGCAAAGTTCCGAACCGGACCAAGCTCATTTTAAAGGTATTGACTCAAGCTATTCCCCACTTGAATATTTTTTTGGGATCCGGGCCCGTCTGGACTCCACAGAGGTTAAAAGTTGCCCATTTACGTATTTTGCATATCAACTACACATTCGGTACTCTTCGGTATATCCCTACGGCAAAGTTCCGTACCGGACCTAGCTCATTTTAAAGGTATTGACCCAAGCTATTCCCCACTTGAATATTTTCTGGGATCCGGGTCCGTGTGGCCTCCACAGAGATTCAAAGTTGCCCATTTACGTATTTTTCATCTCAACCACACATTCGGTACTCTTCGGTATATCCTTACGGCAAAGTTTCGTACCGGACCTAGCTCATTTTAAAGGTATTGACTCAAGCTATTCCCCACTTGAATATTTCTCTGGGATCCGGGCCCGTCTGGACTCCACAGATGTTCAAAGTTGACCATTTACGTATTTTTCATATCAACTACACATTCGGTACTCTTCTGTATATCCCCACGGCAAAGTTCCGAACCGAACCTAGCTCATTTAAAAGGTATTGACCCAAGGTATTCTCAACTTGAATATTTTTCTGGGATCCGGGCCCGTCTTGCCACCACAGAGGTTCAAAGTTGCCCATTCACGTATTTTTCAAATCAACCACACATTCGGTACTCTTTGGTTTATCCCTTCGGCAAAATTTCGAACCGTACCTAGCTAATTTTAAAGATATTGACTCAAGCTATTCCCCATTTGAATATTTTTCTGGGATCAGGGCCCATGTGGACTCCACAGAGGTTCAAAGTTGCCCATTTACGTATTTTTCATATCAACCCCACATTCGGTACTCTTCGGTATATTCCTTGGGCAAAGTTCCGAACCGGATCTAGCTCATTTTAAAGGTATTGACCCAAGCTATGCCCCACTTGAATATTTTTTTGGGATCCGGGCCCGTCTTTAATCAACAGAGGTTCAAAGTTGCCCATTTACGTATTTTTCATATCAACCCCACATTCGGTACTCTTCGGTATATTCCTTGGGCAAAGTTCCGAATCGGACCTAGCTCATTTTAAAGGTATTGACCCAAGCTATTCTCCACTTGAATATTTTTCTGGGATCCGGGCCCGTCTGGACTCTACAGAGGTTCAAAGTTGCCTATTTACGTATTTTTCATATCAACTTCACATTCGGTACTCTTTGGTATATCCCTACGGCAAAGTTCCGAACCGGATCTTGCTCATTTTAAAGGTATTGACCCAAGCTATTCCCCACTTGAATATTTTTCTTGGATCCGGGCCCGTCTGTCCACCACAGAGGTTCGAAGTTGCCCATTTAAAAATTTTTCATATCAACTACACATTCGGTACTCTTCGGTTTATTTCTACGGCAAAGTTCCGAACCGGACCTATTTCTTTTTAAAGGTATTGACCCAAGCTATTCCCCATTTGAATAATTTTCTGGGATCAGGGCCAATGTGGACTCCACAGAGGTTCAAAGTTGACCATTAACGTATTTTTCATATCAACCCCACATTCGGTACTCTTCGGTATATTCCTTGGGCAAAGTTCCGAATCGGACCTAGCTCATTTTAAAGGTATTGACCCAAGCTATTCCCCACTTGAATATATTTCTGGCATCCGGGCCCGTCTGGACTCCACAGAGGTAATTCAAAGTTGCCTATTTACGTATTTTTCATATCAACTTCACATTCGGTACTCTTTGGTATATCCCTACGGCAAAGTTCCGAACCGGATCTAGCTCATTTTAAAGGTATTGACCCAAGCTATTCCCCACTTGAATATTTTTTTGGGATCCGGGCCCGTCTTGAATCAACAGAGGTTCAAAGTTGCCCATTTACGTATTTTTCATATCAACCCCACATTCGGTACTCTTCGGTATATTCCTTGGGCAAAGTTCCGAATTGGACCTAGCTCATTTTAAAGGTATTGACCCAAGTTATTCTCCACTTGAATATGTTTCTGGCATCCGGGCCCGTCTGGACTCCACAGAGGTTCAAAGTTGCCTATTTACGTATTTTTCATATCAACTTCACATTCGGTACTCTTTGGTATATCCCTACGGCAAAGTTCCAAACCGGACCTAGCTCATTTTAAAGGTATTGACCCAAGGTATTCCCCACTTGAATATTTTTCTGGGATCCGGGCCCGTCTGGACTCCAAAGAGGTTCAAAGTTGCCCATTTACGTATTTTTCATATCAACTACACATTCGGTACTCTTTGATATATTCCTACGGAAAAGTTCCGAACCGAACTTAGCTCATTTTAAAGGTATTGACCCAAGCTATTCCCCATTTAAATATTTTTATGGCATCCGGGCCCGTCTGGACTCCACAGAGGTTCAAAGTTGACTATTTACGTATTTTTTTTCTCAACTACACATTCGGTACTCTTCGGTATATCCCTACGGCAAAGTTCCGAATTGGACCTAGCTCATTTTAAAGGAATTGACCCCTGCTATTCCCCACTTGAATGTTTTTCTGGGATCCGGGCCCGTCTGGCCTTCACAGAGGTTCAAAGTTGCCCATTTACGTATTTTTCATATCAATCACACATTCGGTACTCTTTGGTATATCCCTACGGCAAAGTTCCGAACCGAACCTAGCTCATTTTAAAGGTATTGACCCAAGCTATTCACATCTTTAATAATTTTTTGGGATCCGGGCCCGTATGGCCACCACAGTGTTCAAAGTTGACCATTTACGTATTTTTCATATCAATCACACATTCGGTACTCTTTGGTATATCCCTACGGCAAAGTTCCGAACTGGACTTAGTTCATTTTAAAGGTATTGACCCAAGCTATTCCCTACTTGAATATTTTTCTGGGATCCGGGCCCGTCTTGACTCCACAGAGGTTCAAAGTTGCTCATTTACGTATTTTTCATATCAACTACACATTCGGTACTTTTCGGTATATCCCTACGACAAAGTTCCGAACCGGACTTAGTTCATTTTAAAGGTATTGACCCAAGCTATTCCCAACTTGAATATTTTCCTGGAATCTGGGCCCGTCTGGACTCCTCAGAGGTTTTTAGTTGCCCATTTACGTATTTTTCATATCAACCACACATTCGGTACTCTTCGGTATATTCCTACGGCAAAGTTCCGAACTGAACCTAGCTCATTTTAAAGGTATTGACCCAAGCTATTTCCCACTTGAATATTTTTCTGGGATCCGGGCCATTCTGGCCACCACAGAGGTTCAAAGTTGCCCATTTACGTATTTTTCATATCAACTACAAATTCGGTACTCTTCGGTATATCCCTACGGCAAAGTTCCGAACCGAACCTAGCTCATTTTAAAGGTATTGACCCAAGCTATTCACATCTATAATAATTTTTTGGGATCCGGGCCCGTCTGGCCACCACAGAGTTCAAAGTTGCCCATTTACGTATTTTTCATATCAATCACACATTCGGTACTCTTTGGTATATCACTACGGCAAAGTTCCGAACTGGACTTAGTTCATTTTAAAGGTATTGACCCAAGCTATTCCCCACTTGAAATTTTTCTGGGATCCGGGCCCGTCTTGACTCCACAGAGGTTCAAAGTTGCTCATTTACGTATTTTTCATATCAACTACACATTCGGTACTTTTCGGTATATCCCTACGGCAAAGTTCTGAACCGTGCCTAGCTCATTTTAAAGGTATTGACCCAAGCTATTCCCCACTTGAATATTTTCCTGGAATCTGGGCCCGTCTGGACTCCTCAGAGGTTCAAAGTTGCCCATTTACATATTTTTCATATCAACCACACATTCGATACTCTTCGGTATATCCCTACGGCAAAGTTCCGAACTGAACCTAGCTCATTTTAAAGATATTGACCCAAGCTATTCCCCCACTTGAATAATTTTCTGGGATCCGGGCCCGTCTGGCCACCACAGTGTTCAAAGTTGACCATTTACGTATTTTTCATATCAACTACACATTCGGTACTTTTCGGTATATCCCTACGGCAAAGTTCTGAACCGTGCCTAGCTCATTTTAAAGGTATTGACCCAAGCTATTCCCCACTTGAATATTTTCCTGGAATGTGGGCCCGTCTGGACTCCTCAGAGGTTCAAAGTTGCCCATTTACGTATTTTTCATATCAACCACACATTCGGTACTCTTCGGTATATTCCTACGGCAAAGTTCCGAACTGAACCTAGCTCATTTTAAAGGTATTGACCCAAGCTATTCCCAACTTGAATATTTTTCTGGGATCCGGGCCATTCTGGCCACCACAGAGGTTCAAAGTTGCCCATTTACGTATTTTTCATATCAACTACACATTAAGTACTCTTCGGTATATCCCTACGGCAAAGTTCCGAACCGAACCTAGCTCATTTTAAAGGTATTGACCCAAGCTATTCACAACTTTAATAATTTTTTGGGATCCGGGCCCGTCTGGCCACCACAGAGTTCAAAGTTACTCATTTACGTATTTTTCATATCAACTAAACATTCGGAACTCTTCAGTATATCCTTACGGCAAAGTTCCGAACCGTACCTAGTTCATTTTAAAGGTTTTGACACAAGATATTCCCCACTTGAATATTTTTTTGGGGGATCTGGGTCCGTCTGGCAACCACAGAGGTTCAAAGTTGACCATTGACGTATTTTTTATATCAACTACACATTCGGTACTCTTCGGTATATCCCTACGGCAAAGTTCCGAACCGGACCTAGCTCATTTTAAAGGTATTAACCAAAGCTATTCCCCACTTGAATATTTTTTGGGATCCGGGCCCGTCTGGACTCCACAGAGGTTCAAAGTTGCCCATTTACGTATTTTTCATATCAACTACACATTTGGTACTCTTCGGTATATCCCTACGGCAAAGTTTCGAACCAGACCTAGCTCATTTTAAAGGTATTGACTCAAGCTATTCCCCACTTGAATATTTCTCTGGGATCCGGGCCCGTCTGGACTCCACAGATGTTCAAAGTTGACCATTTACGTATTTTTCATATCAACTACACATTCGATACTCTTCGGTATATCCCTACGGCAAAGTTCCGAACCGAACCTAGCTCATTTAAAAGGTATTGACCCAAGCTATTCCCCACTTGAATATTTTTCTGGGATCCGGGCCCGTCTTGCCACCACAGAGGTTCAAAGTTGCCCATTTACGTATCTTTCAAATCAACCACACATTCGTTACTCTTTGGTTTATCGCTTCGGCAAAGTTCCGAACCGGACTTAGTTCATTTTAAAGGTATTGACCCAAGCTATTCCCCACTTGAATATTTTTCTGGGATCCGGGCCCGTCTTGACTCCACAGAGGTTCAAAGTTGCTCATTTACGTATTTTTCATATCAACTACACATTCGGTACTCTTTGGTATATCCCTACGGCAAAGTTCCGAACCGGACTTAGTTCATTTTAAAGGTATTGACCCAAGCTATTCCCCACTTGAATATTTTCCTGGAATTTGGGCCCGTCTGGACTTCTCAGAGGTTCAAAGTTGCCCATTTACGTATTTTTCATATCAACCACACATTCGGTACTCTTCGGTATATTCCTACGGCAAAGTTCCGAACTGAACCTAGCTCATTTTAAAGGTATTGACCCAAGCTATTCCCCACTTGAATATTTTTCTGGGATCCGGGCCATTCTGGCCACCACAGAGGTTCAAAGTTGCCCATTTACGTATTTTTCATATCAACTACAAATTCGGTACTCTTCGGTATATCCCTACGGCAAAGTTCCGAACCGAACCTAGCTCATTTTAAAGGTATTGACCCAAACTATTCACAACTTGAATAATTTTTTGGGATCCGGGCCCGTCTGGCCACCACAGAGTTCAAAGTTACTCATTTACGTATTTTTCATATCAACTAAACATTTGGAACTCTTCAGTATATCCTTACGGCAAAGTTCCGAACCGTACCTAGTTCATTTGAAAGGTTTTGACGCAAGATATTCCCCACTTGAATATTTTTTTGGGGGATCTGGGTCCGTCTGGCAACCACAGAGGTTCAAAGTTGACCATTGACGTATTTTTTATATCAGCTACACATTCGGTACTCTTCGGTATATCCCTACGGCAAAGGTCCGAACCGGACCTAGCTCATTTTAAAGGTATTGACCCAAGCTATTCCCAACTTGAATATTTTTTTGGGATCCGGGCCCGTCTGGACTCCACAGAGGTTCAAAGTTGCCCATTTACGTATTTTTCATATCAACTACACATTTGGTACTCTTCGGTATATTCCTACGGCAAAGTTCCGAACCGTACCTAGCTCATTTTAAAGGTATTGACCCACGCTATTCCCCACTTGAATATTTTTCTGGGATCCGGGCCCGTGTGGACTCCTCAGATGTTCAAAGTTGCCCATTTACGTATTTTTCATATCAATCACACATTCGGTACTCTTCGGTATATTCCTACGGCAAAGTTCCGAACCGGACCTAGCTCAGTTTAAAGGTATTGACCCAAGCTATTCCCCACTTGAATATTTTTCTGGGATCCGGGCCAGTCTGGCCACCACAGAGGTTCAAAGTTGCCCATTACGTATTTTTCATATCAACTACAAATTCGGTACTCTTCGGTATATCCCTACGGCAAAGTTCCGAACCGGACCTAGCTCATTTTAAAGGTATTGACCCAAGCTATTCCTCATTTGAATATTTTTCTGGGATAGGCCCGTCTGGACTCCACAGAGGTTCAAGCTTGCGCTTTCACTTTTTTTTCATATCAAACACACACATTCGGTCCTTTTTGTTATATCCCTACGGCAAAGTTCCGAACCGGACCTAGCTCATTTTTAAGGTATTGACCCAAGCTATTCCCCACTCGAATTTTTTCTAGGATCCGAGCCCGTCTCGCCACCACAGAGGTTCAAAGGTGCCCATTTACATTTTTTTTTCCATATCAATCACACATTCGGTACTCGTCGGTATATTCCTACGGCAAGGTTCCGAACCGTACCTAGCTCATTTTAAAGGTATTGACCCAAGCTATTCCCTTCTTGAATATTTTTCTGGGATCCGGCCCGTCTGGACTCCACAGAGGTTCAAAGTTGCCCATTTACGTATTTTTCAAATCAACTACAAATTCGATACTCTTCGGTATATCCCTACGGCAAAGTTCCGAACCGGACCTAGATCATTTTAAAGGTATTGATCCAAGCTATTCCTCATTTGAATATTTTTTCTGGGATAGGCCCGTCTGGACTCCACAGAGGTTCAAGGTTTCGCTTTTACGTATTTTTCATATCAAACACACATTCGGTACTTTTTGTTATATCCCTACGGCAAAGTTCCGAATCGGACTTAGCTCTATTTAAGGTATTGACCCAAGCTATTCCCCACTCGAATATTTTTATGGGATCCGAGCCCGTCTCGCCACCACAGAGGTTCAAAGTTGCCCATTTACTTTTTTTTTCATATCGACTACACATTTGGTACTCTTCGGTATATCCCTACGGCAAAGTTCCGAACCGGACCTAGCTCATTTTAAAGGTATTGACCCAAGCTATTCCCCACTTGAATATTTTTCTGGGATCCGGGCCCGTCTGGCCACCACAGAGGTTCAAAGTTGCCAATTTACGTATTTTTCATATCAACCACACATTCGGTACTCTTCGGTATATCCCTACGCTGCAGCAAATTGCACACACAATGAGACAAAATGTGTAGCAGACGTTAAAGTATAGAGCTGTGTAGCACTTTATCAAGGTTTATATGCCCCGAACTTCTAATAGTTTAAACTAACACTAAATTTCTGTACTATCCCTACCTTGACTTGAGGTTTTACACAGATCGAAATTTGATCACTATGCATGTGTATAGTGTATAAGGTGTCATTTGAAGCTACTGGTACGTGAACTACAAAAATGTTTTACATTATGTGATATGAAAACTTCAGCATGTTTGCATATTTTATTTTCTCAGCGGAGACTTTAAATGGAATTCAAAAACATATTTGCTTAGAATGGTGAAGATCTGGTATTCAACATCAAATAAACCCGCGAAGCTAGGCCAATTCGTCAGCTCCTCAGTCGCACTCCATTAAGGTTCCATTGTGAAAAAAATACTACCGGCGATTTATTGTGACTGCTACAAGGCATGACTTGCCAACACTACAGCAAACTGCACACACAATGGGAAAAATAGAAGAAGACATTTAAATGTAGGGCTGTGCGGCATTTTGTCAACATTTATATGCCACGAACTTCTCATAGTTTAAACTAATACTAAAATTCTATTCTATCACTGCCTTGACTAGGAGTTTACTCAGATTTCAATTTGATCACTATGCATTTGTATATTTACTGGTAACATCCCCATATATGTCTTTACGAAATGAAACATATAGATCATATCTGGAAACCAGTACGTAAACACAATTAATTATCTATGAATCTTATGTATAGGCCCAAAAGAGGCGTGATTTGAGAAACATCTGACTGCATTTACAAAGTGCAACCTAAAAGGTAATATTTGTATTTACCTCTGTAACGTTTACTCTGTCTTTCAAAGGGTCATTATAATTCCAAATATTCGCTATAAAATCGATCATATCCCTGTTTAAAAAAATTAAAAAAAACATTCTAACAGTACAAAAAGCAATATTTTTATACTTCATGTACACAAATCAAGTAAAAAAGCTTGCTAACAATTTATATACAGCTGGAGTTAAGTGAACATTATCCCTATGCGCTTTAGTGGAATAAGAAAGAGGAAACAAATCCATAAAACCAACTTTTGGAAACTTTTCACGTATCATTTCTTTAATTAATCTATTCCACAGCTGAATTCTGCGATTATTATGAGAAAATTTTTTGTCACCTCTAACTGCTGTCGTGGAAATCCAAATTACATTCTGACACGTTTGAACCAAATGTTGTACATAGAACTGTACGTTCTTTACATAAAGTTGGTCTGTTAGGGCTGGCAGAATCATATCATGAAGACCAGAATTTACCACACATACATTTGTTAAGCTTGAATTGAGGTACAGAGAAACGGCTTCTTGTGTAGTATTACCGATTGTTGACTGAATTTCGACATCTCGTGCATATTCCACTGGAATATATTCAATCTTGGTTTCTCCACAATGAAACAGTGCACAGTTACATCCAGAACAATCTGTACAAAATGGGTGTGTCAATCCATACACAACAGGTCCTTCTGTATTAGATGGTTTAGTCCAGTTAGAAAGTTTTTGTTGACCCAAATACGAGATAAGGTTACATCTAAAACCCTGCTTTATAACTTTGCAAGGTCTCTTTTTTCCCAATATGGCCATAAACAAACGATTCATACATGAATCACCCAGAAAAACCATTGATTTATAGGTTTTCTTCCAAAAAAAAGATTTTAAAAAGTTGGTACAATTGAGGCCAGTGCACGAACGGAACGGTACTGTATTCGACTCTAATTCAATCAATCGTGTGTTCCACTTCAATTTAATCAATGCAGTCTTCCATTTCATTTCAATTATATTATTGAATACTCCAGAATATAACATGAAACACATCCCTGTTATGATAATAGCAACTGTTAGTTTTACATACTGGCCTTTATCCATGATATCTTCAGATGGAAGTGTAATCGTGTGCCTTCTCAATTTACCTATTCATACAAAGGTAAAAATTAAACAAGTAGTTGACACAGAGGTATTTGTGTTATATTTGGAGTATAATATAAAACTATCAAATTCAATCAACCGTAACTAAATAGATATAGGAAGATTTGATGTGAGTGCCAATGAGACAACTCTCCATCCAAATAACAATTTATAAAAGTAAACCATTATAGGTCAATGTACGGCTTTCAACGCTGAGCCTTAGCTCACACCGAACAACAAGCTATACAGAGCCCAAAAATTACTAGTGTAAAACCATTCAAACGGGAAAAATGTTAAGGTGCAGTGACAAATAATTCTAACGCACAAGTATCCGTTTGTATGAAACGTCCATTTTTGTGGACTTGTGTTTTCGAGGTTTTGACCAAATCTGTATAATAGCTTTTAGAAAACATGAAAAATGCACCTATAAAAAGTATTTCACCTTGCAAACTTTATTCACGAAATTTATATTTTAAGGAATAATAGTGATTTTTAGTATGGAAACGTTTTTCAGAGGAACTAGCTGCGAGATATATGAAAACTTAAAGTATGCTTTGTTTTTGTTCAATTATTAATGTAAGTGATATAGTGAATAATGATTGCTTTAAACAGACATTATAGTTCAATTCTGTCAAATGTAGCTGAGAAACATTGCAAGTGAATAATTTGAATTCATTGAATCTATATTCATGTGAACTTCAACTTAACCCCTTAGTTAGAGATGGACAACGCATGGCTCGTGCGTGTTCGGTTATCTCAAGGAAAAGAATATCATCATTGAAAGTGAAACAAACGTGAATTATTATATTGACTGATTCAATCCATACAAAGTCCTTCTAACATGTCTTATACAGGAAAATATTATGATAAACATATATCTCAAATTTATAATATTAGATGAAACATCCCTAGAAAAAAAAGTTCAAATTCTTTTTGGATCCTGTATCTATATTAATGTTTATATTGCTTATATGACCATTTGAGGTTTTTTTTAGGTAGTTTATTAGATTGCGTCTAGACACAAATACACCAGATATGAAGATATATATTAAGACTTTTATCATTTGGATAAATGCTTTTGTTGTCATTAATCAAATATGTAAATTTGAGTCAAATCGGTGATCATTAATTTGACAGCTAGTAGTGGAGTGCTATCAAGAAAAAGGTGCTTATTTTACGACTTTAATGGACTGGCATACATGCAGTCTGAAAACATTTTTTATGCAAAGCCAATACCTTAAGATAACTTTTTTGACCGGTCGTAGACATTTCATGCGGTTCAGTTGTTTTATAAAATGGAAAGAAAAAAGACATTTGGATTTTTGTTTTGAAATTTCAAGATTGGAAAAAAATTGAATTTTGTTACTTTTGTTTTCTTTTGACATATGATTTTGCATTGTATACAGATGGCGAAGTGGTTACAAATTTTGTAAATTTAGATAACATCGATAATTTCATGATTTTCCGAATCATATATTTTAAACTTCTTATTGTAAAGTTTGGAAGCCATTCCAAGTCAGGATTTCTTATAATTCAACTTTAATGAGGATTTTTAACTTTGCATAATAGTTCAATGAATATTATGGAATTCCTCGTGATTTTGATGCTCATTGAAAGATTGTAGTAATGTTTCTAAACTTCCTGTCGACAAACTGCAAAAAGTCCTGGCAAAAAACAAAATGTATACTTGCTTTAAACATAAATCAGTTAACCCCCTGTCATCTTGCTTTTGCATTACTATTATACCATGAGCTTGGCCTTAAGTACGTAGATATCGGACAATATGCAAATTTGGAAATTGACAGAATCCAACACATGTCATATGTCCCTAATGGTATTTAGTAATTGCCGTTAAAACGAAAATCGTTAATTAATATTGAACCAAATGTATGTCACAGTTTATTTGCTGAAACACCCAAAAGCTCTCAAGGTAGTGCACAGATTTTTTTCTTATTTTAAAGAATATATCTTGCCATTGTTTGAAGAATTCAGGATACACTCTTGTAAACTATCACCAACCTTCGCATTTTGGGATAGGTTTCTTCGTGCAGTTGATATATTGTTTAAGAATATTAGGGCTGAACGGAATGGATAGCTGCTTTTAAATTTGAAAACGGAAGCTGCAACGTTGCTGGATGCTTTTTCATAACCAATCGGACGAACTATACAAGGTGGACACGAGCCTACGCATTGGAAAAGTTGAATCTGTCTGAAACGGTAAAATCTGTCTTTATGTCAGGTGAGTTTTCAATCAGACACAAACATGGAGCCTTAAATAGTATCTGGAGTGATATGGCTACAGATAAAACTATTATCAAAGATTCTAAAAGGTTGTAGAGGCATCGTAGGACTGACAAGAAAAAGGCGCTGTACTTCGATGTACATTATATGATCCGAAGGGACAGTTCATGTATCTTTATGATGATCTTAACAAGCTAAGGGTGGAGGTTGCTGCAACAAAGGATGCCTGTCATGTGAAAATTTTCCCTTGTGAAAACACGTTTTTACAGCAAATCCCAAGTGATAAACTCTCATATTGCTAAACAAGTGATCCTACTTTCCAAAGACTCTGGTTGGTAACAGGAAAAAAACGGTTGGCTCTCAGTTTTTTTTACATACGTCAGTAGATTTCCTTTAAGACCTAGTTTATACGTATAAGGACAAGGTAAAACAGTTTGCAATTACAACAGTGTATTCTTTGTATTTATTTGGCTTTTTAACTATTTTGATCTGAGCGTCACTGATGAGTCTCATGTAGACGAAACGCGCGTCCGGCGTATAAAGTTATAATCCTGGTACTTTTGATAACTATTTACACCACTGGGTCGATGCCACTGCTAGTGGACGTTTCGTCCCCGAGGGTATCACCAGCCTAGTAGTCAGCACTTCGGTGTTGACATGAAACACAATTATATGGTCACTTTCTGTCTACAAAACTTTGAACTTTCATAAAACTAAGGTTTTTCTTACCGCAGGAGTCGATTACCTGAGCCGTATTTGGCACAATTTTTGGGGATTTTGGATCCTTAATGCTCTTCAACTTTGTATTTATTTGGCTTTTTATCTGAGCGTCACTGATGAGTTTTATGTAGACGAAACGCGCGTCTGGCGTATAAAATTATAATCCCGGTACTTTTGATAACTATATGCAACCAACAGAAATCCGCGTATACCAATATTTGTTCATGTGAAGGGTCTGATGGTTGTAGAAATTATTTTACTCACCGACCAATATTGGAAGAAGACGACGATGAAAAAGATGACTGATGTCAGGTTTTCGAAAGTTGTCATGCCCTTTGTCTGTTAAAATAGCCCACACAACCACTAAATGGTACATGTGTGCTTTTCTAAGACAAAGGCACAACCAACTTTAAAAGTTCATAGAGCACGAATATGCGCTGAAACGTTAGTCCATCATTAAACTTATTTGATTTAATTGCCTTGTGAAATGTTTGTGACTGGCAATAACTATACATAAAAGCAAAAAACAAATTGACTTTGATTCTTTTTATAAATGCCTCTAAATTTTAGAACTCTATCTTTAGAAGTACATGGGATGTAAAAACAAATAATTGAGATTCGGTTGTTCCATCCTCTATTTCGTGGCTAGTCTAAATTAATTTTAAAATGTTCATTTGGTGGTTTTATTATTTTCAAATCAAGTTGAAAATGAAGTTTCATTATGAATGTCTTGTTTAGTAAGATATTTTTGGAGTCCTTTTACTACCTCTTGTGAAATAAATTGACAATAGTGAAAAACTCAACTAACCTTTGACCTTATTTCAAAAATAGTGCACCATATTTCAAATCTACGACTATGCAAAAATTAAAGAATAAACATTTATCTTTCCAAAGAGTCATAATTTAGCCTGCAGGTAGGGTGGTCCATTAAAGTTAAAAAATGTTGGCTTAGTAACTCCACTATAGTGACCTCAGTGAGTTAATAAACCAAGGGGATATGAATACTGACATACCTTGAATTTTCTTTACTGTCGTCATGAAGCTTTTTCATAATAAATAGAATGCTTTCGCGTTAGCATTGCATATCTCATTACCTGTAAAAAAAAAATTATCCTACCTCCTATACATTTCTAGGAATATGATTGGTTTAAAGTTCCCACGTGGAGACCGTGTATATTTCATATAAGGTTAGTAGGGAGACGGGGCTTATTTCATACACGGTTAGAAGTGGTGTTACGTCCCTTTATAAAAAAAAGTAAAATCACAAAAATTATGAACTCAGAGGAAAATCCAATCTGAACGTTCATAATTACATGGCAAAATCAAATGACAAAACACATAAAAAACGAATGGACAAGAACTGTCATTTTTCTGACTTGGAACAGGCATTTTCAAATGTAGAAAATGGTGGATTAAAACTGGTTTTATAGCGCTAAACCTCTCCCTTTGATGACAGTCTCTTCAAATTCCGTTATATTTACAATGATGCGTGAACTAAACAGGCATGATAAATAAAATAGTCAAAATATGGGTACATCAGTCATCATCGCGTAACAATTTTAAAAGGAACAATTTAACAGAACACAAAAACATCTATCTACAAACTTATCCATTGATTCACGTGTACAAAACAGTACTGAGAAAAAATCTTAAAGGTTTCAACAGACGACGAAATTGATGAGTACGATCAAAATAAATTCATAAATAACATTTAAACCTATCAAGTTGTTATTGTTGGCATCTGTTGTTGTAGAATCAATGGAAGTAGTTTCTTAATGCTAACAGTTTTGACGACTTGCTTATTTTGATAGGTCACTAGTTTAAATTTCACACGTTATGATAATCGGTAAGTTAATTCGTTACATAGTGTGTTAGTAACGTAATACAGTTTATATGGGGTCAGTAATTTCCATATAGGGATTTGAGCTTCGCTCTCCCCAGATATGGAATTTACTGAGCCCATATATACTGTATTAGGTCACTAGCATACTATGTAACTTATAATGTCCCGAATTTGCATTGATGTAACTTTGACTTTTGGACATTATTCAATTACATATCGTCTCAAACTTGGATAATTGCAATATAAAGTATTAAAAGAAATATCCATTCATACGTTTGTTAGCATTTCATAAACGTAACACCGTTGGTTGAATGTATGCACTTTTATAATTATGCTGGGATTACCCTGGGCTAAGATGGACTTTCTATGGGCCAACTATAAACAGCTTTTTTAAAAGTCGCAGTAGTGCATATGTTTTGTAACATACGTCCTATATGGGCTACGCTTAAGCCAATTACGGAATATGTTTATTCGGAAATGCGCAACATTGCATAAGTTTTCCAATGTAAGGTCTACGTTTAATTCAGGTTGGGTATTAACAGATTATTGAACGGCTGTATGCTGTTCAAACATTGCTTGCAGGTTGAATGTTGGTTGGTAGATGATTTTTTATATAATTTTGATTCATCGTGTGATCTATAAATATGTAATGCATCAGTTTAAACATGATTGACGGATAATAAAGAGCTATATCCCTTTTTAACACGAATGTCACAACTAATTCTCACTATTTGATTTATTCTAAAACATCTGCATTTCTGAAAATTGCAAATAAGATGATTTTTATGAATCCTTTACATATATAAAAAGTAAAAACACAAAAATACTGAACTCCGAGGAAAATTCAGAAACGAAAATCAAAAATCAAAAGGCAAAATCAAAAGTCCAAACACATCAAAAGAATGGATAACACCTGTCATACTACTGACTTGGTACAATCATTTTCTAATCTAGAAAATGGTGGATTGAACCTGGTTTAATAGCTAGCTAAACCTCTCACTTGTATGACAGTCGCATCAAATTCCATTACATTGTCAACGATGCATGAACAAAACAAACATACTTAAAGAGTAAAAATGTCAAATATAGGGTACAACGGTCAATATTGTGTTATCATCTTAATATCACTATAAAAACAACAAATGTAACGAAGAAGCACAAAAAGGCATACATCAAATTTAACATACTCATTTTGCTTTCTTTTCTTATATGACTTAATTTATCTATGTAAAGTCTACCTGTATTAGAGCACCACATTAATTTATCATGATAATTTTTTTACATCCCAAAAATATAGCATTAATGTTTTGTTATAAAGAACAAAAAACTCATATTGCAAAAACTTTTACTTTGAATTAAAGAAATATTTTGGCAAACTGTTCTGACACTAAATTTGTTTGTTAAAATGTGTATTTTGTAAAAACTGTATATGAAATCAATTTTTACTCAAGCATAATTTGTCAGACTTGTGGGTAGAAATATATTATTATTCTTGGAAACAGGCCACTACTTAAGTATATTACATAGTTCAGTTTTAAATACACAAATGTTGTCAAGCTCGTATGTGCATTATAAATATTGACTTGCTGCAGAAAATTATCTATACACATCATCATGAGAGGCAATAGATACCAAGGAGACATTCAAATTAATAAGTCTAATATTAACTGACAACGACATGGCAAAAAAACCCAGAAAAAATACAAACGACATAATATTAAAAATATCATAAAAACTAAAGAGATTATGATGACATTTTACTATCAGATAGTCGGTTTTAGTGTCAATATCAAATAAACTCATCATTGATATCAGATTTAAATTTTATCTTTTCATGTGAGCCACTCTTGATAACAACATGCTAAATTTGAGAACAAATGACTGATTTTCTTTACCTATTGTCGCCACATTGGGATCATCGTAATTGTAGTTTCCATAACCAGTTTAACACTAGTGTAGAATAACGGAGCACTGTTTCTGAATATTAGCTTTTATGATGGCAATATTTTTGTTTGTTTATGTAATATAAAATCCAACACTTGCCTATGAAATCATTCGATATGTTAGATTAAAGTCCGAATTAAAAGCCAATTTGTGTCATCTGTTCCCGTGGAGGTAGTTATTAAGATATATCGACTTGTCCCATAATTTGTCAACGAAGTATTGAACTTCAAGTTTATTTTTATACAAAACGATATTTTATTATAACTTTAAGAATAATAACGTTGAAATAAATATTTATCCAATTAAATGTACATCTCATACCAATCACGTGTACAAACAACTCTTGATTCGCAATTACATGTTATTTTACGGCGACTAACGAGTTATTGATCCATGAAAGTGTTGATCCGTGTACATGTAGGATTAAACTTGAAGGTTCCCCATGAAATGATGTTCCATTGACAAAATTCACGGATATGACCTGTGAAATATTTTCCAGGACAGAATTTTATTATAAATATTGACCACTTTTGTGTAAAAGTGTCCCTTAAAAAGATATTCTATTTTTACTTTTGTTGGATATTTTTTTATAGTGAAATCATGTCCAATTGCATAAAAATCTTGTCTAATACCAAATTATCTAATTTACCAAATTAAGAAAATAATAAAACTGAATCAACATTTGTTTTTAGATATACAGTAGGAATCAATGAATTAGTTTAACATCTTTGGATTGTCAGGTACAACACCTGTTTCAGTTTGTCCTTAAGAATAACAAGTTTTAATGTTTTCTCTTGTGTTTTTTTGGTCAACACGTATACATCTATAAAAAATTCATTGTCTTTAATTTCAAAATGCTTCACCTTCCTTCTAATCAATCTAAATACTATTCTCTCATTATTATTAAACTCTGGAGGGTATTGACCGTCACACAAAAAGTCATATAGCTGTTTATATTCACCACTCTCCATTTTTGTTTACATCTGTGTTGTGCTGTGCATAAATTTCAATTATGATTCAAAAAAATAATTAAAACATTTCAATGATTGCTAAATTATTTCCCTTTTTTATGGACATAAAAAAAGCTACAGTATGAAAAAAATGTCCCTTATAACATATTTTTATAAAACATCCATGAAATTATGTCCAAGTACTAGGCACAATTTTTCACTAAGGGGGAACTACTTTATAGTTTACAAATGTGATGAACTGTGAATTATAGTTCAAGAAGACACAATTTCGTGGGACACATTTTTTGGCTTACAAACAAACACTGTTACAAAAGTTATGTAGGATTCAGTGCCAGGCAATTTTTTGTTTTGTTAAATAGCATAAATTGTTCAACAATCTCAGCTGAAAGGGAAAATGTCTCTAGATTTGTGAACGGCAAACGAGAAACGAGTACAAAAATTACACTCGAGTACTTGCTCGAAAGATCGAATAGTTGGATCTCGTTGTTATCCTCAATAAATATATAATGCATCGGTTTAAACTTGAGAAGACGGTCAATAAAGAGTTATATCCCTTTTTTAACACGAATGTCACCAGTAGTTCTCATATTTTCTATATGATTTACACATTTGTTTATCATGCTTATATCTCAGAAATATAGCACTAATGTTTTATTAAACACGGAATTGTTTGGGTTTCTTTTTTTTTTTTTTTTTTGCATGTTGCAACCACTTTTACTTTTGAAATAATTGTTGTTTATTAGAATATGTATTTTTTAAACTTTAAATCAAATTAATGTTGACTAAAGCATAATTTTTTTTCAGACTTGTGGGTAAAATTATATATGGAAACAAGCCACTTCTTAAAGTATACGACAAAGTTCAGTTCTAAATAAGTATTTTCTACATAGGGAAATTCATGAACCACTTCTGGAATATAACAGTTGTTTTTCAGTCGTTTAATGTGTGAGACCTTTTGATTTTGCCATTTAAGGTGGTACCTAACACTACAGGGAGATAACTCTTTAAAATCTAAACGTTTTAATTACGTTGTGTTGTTGAGGGAATATTAAGCTTCTCAATGATCAAAATAAGTCTTTTTCAAACTGCTATATAACCAGTGTATTTTTTCTGATAAAACGGTTGGTTCAAAATTTTTGAAATTTTTATATTTTTGTCAAAGGATCAAAGTAAATACTTTGACAAAAAATTATGAAAATCAAACGAGCCAAATTAATTTTAGCTAAAGTGTTGGGTACCACCTTAATAAAGGATTTTGTTTCGCGATTCAGTACTGCTTACACATTTCGTTTGCAGTCGATTAAGTTCTGTTCATTATCTTTTCGGACATTTCAGTGCGATGATGGTTTTCTCAGGCTGAACAATTTGAATATAGACTGAACAGATCTTACTGCAGGCAAGTTGCTCAATGCGTAATATACCATATAGTGGGTAAGTACGAAAATAACTGAAAGACTTAACATGACATAATGATTTATTGTTCAGATCATTTTTTCTACGTGGGTGGGTGAGAGTTTATTTTCGTTCAATTCGCAAGTACTTTACAAAAAAACGTGAAAGAAGGCCATGGCGAAAATAGAGAACTGGATCTATCTAACGTAAAATTAAGCCTCTTGAATAAGATTATGCATTCAAACATATCATATATAGTAAGAAATGGACCTTATATACCTTGACGATGTGATGAAGCCAGTCCAGATTTTGAATCTCACATAAGTTACCTCACACATATATTTGAAAGATTGTATAGTGATCATGGTCTCAAATTCATACCCATTAAATGTAAAACTGTTTCAAAAGAGTTCTGTTTCTAGGACATTATGTCAGTGCAAGAGATATAATGACCAATACTGGACTTACCGATACTGTTTAAGATTGCCAAGTTCCCTCCAAGGAGCTTCAGACGTTTTCAGGATTGACCAACTGCTACCGGCGATTTATTTTTAAAAATGCCGATATTGCGGATCACTTGTACAGTTTACTACCCAAATGATGTACGTTTACATAAGGGACAGACACACAGATGGCACTCGAATCGCAAAAGACGCTCCTTACGTGAACGTCTTTTTAGCTTATCCACTTTCGTAACAGGCAATTATTCAAGACACAGACGCATCAACCACTTCAATTGGAGCTGTCCTGTCAACAATAATGTAAGAGTTATAAGCTATGCCAGCCGGCGTCTTAGTCCTGCCCAGAAGAAATATTGTGTAACTCGTAATGAGCTTCTTTTCTTGGTATCTTTCAGCGAGAAATGCAAGCATTATTTACTTAGAAAAAGACTCCTTTTGGGGACAGATCACAGCTCTTAAACTTTGCTCTACCGTTTCGAGAGCCCGCATGGTCAACTTGCCTGCTGGCTAGAACAGCTCAGTCAATTTGACATATTATTCCAGCATCAAATTGAAAAAAAACACTGCAAACCTTACGCACCGTCTCAATATCCAGAGAATAGTCATGTTTGTGACTGCTACAAAGGATAAATTGAACCGCTAACATTGCCGTGCAATGGCTGCCAACACCGCAGCAAACTGCACACACAATTGGAAAAATTTGAAGCAGTACTTGAAGTATAGGGCTGTGTGGATTTTTTTCAACGTGTATATGCCCCGAACTTCTCATTGTTTAAACTAACTTAATTTCTGTACTATCCCTACTTTGACTTGATGTTTTACGAAGACTGCAATTTGATCTCTATGCATATGTATAGAGTATAAGATGTCATTTGAATCTACTGGTACGTGAACTACAAAAATGTTTGACATTATGTGATATGAAAACTTCAGAATGTTTGCATATTCTATTTTTTCAGCGGAGACTTTAAATGGAATTCAAACACATCTTTGCTAAGAATGTTGAAGATCTGATCTTCAACATCAAATCAAGACCGGCAAAGCTAGGCCAATTCGTCAGCTCCTCAGACGCACTCCATTTAGATTCAATAGTGAAAAAATAGCGCATCTTGATAAGCTACTTAAAAGTCAAACAGTTGTACCGTCTCACTCTGATTGGTCAGTGTCAGTTTTTTTTGTGAGGAAAAAAGTTAGAGATAGTGCATTAACTAAAGGAAGTTCAACGCAGTAACCAGCAAAGAGTCGTATCCTCTTCCGAATATCGAAGCATTTTTAGACACCTTAGCAGGAGATATTGCATTTTCGACAATAGACCTTCAGAGTACGTACCTTCATATAGAAGTTGCACCCGCTGATTGATGCAAAAAACCTTCACAACATGTTACGAACTGTTTGAATACACTCGAATGCCGTTTGAGCTATTTGGAGCACCAGGAACCTTTCCTTTTAAGTGTTCATAGTCTCAAACTCAAACCCACCAGAACTGTTTCAAACGAGAGTTCTGTTTCTGGGACATTATGTCAGTGCAAGAGGTATAATGACCAATTCTGGACTTACCGATACTGTTAAAGATTGGCAAGTTCCCTCCAATGTTAAGAAGCCTTTAAGGATTGACCAACTACTAACGGCGATTTATTGTGACTGCTACAAGGCATGAATTGCCAACACTGCAGCAAACTGCACACACAATGGAAAAAAAGGAAGCAGACATTAAAAATGTAGGGCTGTGCGGCATTTTTTCAACATTTTTATGACACGAACTTCTCATAGTTTAAACTAACACTAAAATTTTATATTATTCCTACCTTGACTTAGAGTTTTACTCAGATTTCAATTTGATCACTATGCATGTGTATATTTACTGGTAACATTCCCTATATATGTCTTTTAGAGATGAAACATATAGATCATATCTGGAGACCAGTACGTAAACAAAATTAATTTTCCTATGAATCTTATGTGTAGGCCAAAAAGAGGCGTGATTCGAGAAACATCTTACTGCATTTTTAAAGCGCAACCTTAAAGGTTATATTTGTATATACCTCTGTAGCGTTTACTCTGTCTCTGCAAGGGTCATTATAATTTCAAATATTCGCTATAAAAGGGACCATAGACATGTATATATAAAAACAAAAAAATTCTAAAAGTACAAAAAACAATATACTTCATGTACACAAATCAAGTAAAAAAGCTTGCTAACAATTTATATACAGCTGGAGTTAAGTGAACATTATCCCCATCTTGATTTCTCCGCAATTAAAAAGTGCACTGTTACATCCAGAGCAATCTGTACACAATGTGTGTGTTAATCCATATCCAACAGGTCCTTCTGCACTAGATGGTTTAGTCCAGTTAGAACGTTTTTTTTACCCAAATACGAGATGAGGTTACAACTTAAAGCCTGCTTTATAACTTTGCAAGGTATCTTTTTTCCCAGTATGGCCATAAACAAACGATACATACATGAATCACCCAGAAAAATCATTGATTTATAGTTTTTTTTTCCAAAAATAGGATTTTAAAAAAGTTGATACAATTGAGGCCAGTGCACGAACGGAACGGTACTGTATTCGACTCTAATTCAATCAATCGTGTGTTCCACTTCAATTTGATCAATGCGGTGTCCCATTTTATTTCAATTATATTATTGAATACTCCAGAATATAACATGAAACACATCCCTGTTATGATAATAGCAACTGTTAGTTTTACATACTGGCCTTTATCCATGCTCCAGATGAGATTAGTAATCGTGTGCCTACAAATACAAAATACAAATTAAATTAAAGTTCAATTCTTCTTGAACAATTGATAGGTCTTTCCTTCCATTTTGTTTTAATTATACAGTCATAAATTAACTGTCATATATATTGATTGATTGCTTGATTGATTGATTGGTTGGTTGGTTTGTTAATTTATTAATTAAACACTTGGGAAAATGGGCTCTTGAAACAAGCGAAAATAAAATGAGATCTTGGACCCCGTATTAAACACATGAAACGGAAACATGCATTGATTGATTGGTTGGTTGGTTGATTGATTGAATGATTGATTGATTGATTGATTGATTGATTGGTTGTTTGGTTGGTTAAATACGTTGGATAGTGTCAATTAAAGCGAGAAAAAAAACCTGACAGACATTCGACCTCGTATTAAACACATGACACGGAAACATACATTAATTCATTGATTGATTTGTTGGTTGGTTGGTTAGTTAGACACGGTGGTTAAACACGTTGGTAAAACACGTTTGTTAAACACGTTGGTAAAACACGTTTGTTAAACACTTTTGTTGGTTAAACACGTTAGATAGGGTCAATTAAAACAAGCTGAAAAAGAGACCTTATATCCCGTATTGAACACATGCAACGGATACATTCATTTATTGTTTGATTGATTGATTGGTTGGTTGGTTGGTTAAACACATTGGTTAAACACATTGGTTGGTTAAACCCGTTGGTTGGTTAAACACGTTGGATAGGGTCAATTAAAACAAGCGAAAAAAAAGACCTTGGATCCCGTATTCAACACATGAAACGGAAACATGCATTGATTGATTGATTAATTGGTTGGTTGGTTGGTTGGTTGGAATTCAAACACACATTAAACCCTTTAAATAGTGCCAAAACCACATAATTTGATGACCTTGACCTTTGACCTTTTAAACATGCATTGATTGATTGATTGATTGATTGGTTTGTTGGTTAAACACGCTGGTGAAATACATTGGTTGGTAAACACGTTGGTCAAACATGTTGGTTGGTTAAACACGTTGGAAAGGGTCAATTAAAACAAGCGAAACAAAAGAGACCTTGGATCCCGTATTCAACACATGAAACAGAAACAGGCATTGATTGGTTGGTTGATTGATTGATTGGTTGGTAAAACACACTGGTTTGTTAAACACGTTTGTTAAACACGTTGGTTGGTTAAACACGTTGGGTAGGGTCAATTAAAACAAGCGGAAAAAAAGACCTTGGATCCCGTATTGAACACATGCAACGGAAACATTCATTGATTGATTGATTTTTTTTATTGATTGGTTGATTGATTGTTTGGTTGGTTGGTTGGTTAAACACATTGGTTGGTTAAACACGTTGGTTGGTTAAACACGTTGGATAGGGTCAATTAAAACAACCGAGAAAAAAAGAGACCTTGGATCCCGTATTCAACACATGAAACGGAAACATGCATTGATTGATTGATTAATTGGTTGGTTGGTTGGTTGGTTGGTTGGAATTCATTAAACCCTTTAAATAGTGCCAAAACCACATAATTTGATGACCTTGACCTTTGACCTTGTGACCTTCGTCAAGGTCATTGCTCCACAATGTCTTTGTAAAAGACCCTATGGGTCAAGGACCTTTTGTTTAAGAGTTTTGCCTAAAAATGGCTTTTTAAAAACCCTCAATGGGGGTTATGTCCCTTACATGATGGTAAAATCGATATAGTCATAATGTAAAAAAGTTGCCAAGCATTTTTCACTGCTTAAAATTTCTGTATCTATAACCGTTCAAGAATTATAGAGAAATCAAAGATATATAAAAATTTAAAATATGACCTTCACCTTTGACCTTGACCTATATTTTCAAGTTATGGTCTAATAAACTCAAATCTAATGACCTGCAGTCTTTACAACTTACGGTTCATGAGATATATATGCATACCGAAAATTAAAATATTCAAGGGGAAATAACTTCCATAATAAGTCACTGGATCGCTTCGTATTTTCAATTTGAAGCTGTAACTTTTGGCAAAGAACATTTAAAAAAAATACATTTGCCGCTAAGTCTTATAGTTTATGAGGAGTAGCGATTACAGTGTTTTTTGTAATTGGGGAGATAACTCCTATAAGGTAAATAGTAAATCTTGATTCTTCTGATACAATATAGATATTATACCCCTAATACATGGTACCAAAGATCATTTGGATATGTTGCATACTTTTATTGATTTTGGACTTTGAAAACGGACGAGGAAAAAGAATAATTATAAACAAACGAAATAAAGTAAGGTCTTTCCATTTAAGAAAGGAAAGACCTTAATGAGTAGATGACACGGAAATATGTCTCGTGTTTGTGTTATTTTGTAAGTATTTTGTAAACCGCTTAAACAGTCGGAAATTCGGTTGAAATAGATCAAAATAATCGAAGCTCTTTGTTAGAGAAGGCGATAAATGTTTACTGTAATGTTTACTATAGTGACAAAAATTTTAAAAGTTAATAGAACAAAACAAAATTAAAAATTTCTTTTCAATTACAAAGTGTTTTATCTTAAAAACACCATTTACATAAGTTTTAAATGTATCGAGTACATAGTTAAGCAGAACAACTAGATATCAATCAAGTCGACGACATGGGTATCTTTCAAGATGGACGTAGAAAATGCTTAACTGCCGATTTTTTTTAAAAATTACCACGGATGGAAAACATATCAATCTATTAGTTCAGTAATTTTAGTGTCTGCCCTTCCATTATGAGACTCAACAAAAAATTCCATGAAATGGGTAACAATTGTATCGAAAAGAGAAAATTGAGTGCACCTTTTTATGTTGGGGCGTGTTTGAGTTAAATATTTTGTCTTGATATCGTACAAAGCAAGACTATTTCCTACATAGTCTCGCTTTAAATTCTATCATCTTAACACATCAAAGTCACAGGATGACTATATAACATAAAAAAAATTACAGTACTAAAAGTTGAAATATATGGGTCAGTGAAATACCTATCTAATGAATCACAAACACAGAGTAGGTGTGTTCGAAAAGCTATTTTTTTACTGAAAGTACTTGACGACAGTCTTTCAAGTTGGATGATGAAAATGCATATCTTTAAAAAATTCTAATTTTTTGTGGGTGATAACTATGGTTTATAGTCTTAAAACACTAAAAAAAAATCTAGTGTGCCCTTCCACGAAATATTTAATAAGATTTTTTTTTTATATTTATGAACTTTCGAAAATTCCACCTCACAATCGATCAGACAATAGTTGTATCAATGCAGACAAGATCATACACTGATGCTCATTAGCTAGTTGATACATTTGTCTTTTAAAATACAACTGACAAATAAGGATCGTAATGGTGCAATGTGGTTAAATTATCGGTTTCCAAGAGTAAAATTGGTAGCGCGTCATCCCTACAATGGCTTCCATTTCTACGATTGTGAAAATGAACTTGCGTAATGAGGAGATAATTTTGACGAAGTAGAATCCTGACTGTAAAGTCAATTTGTCGTAACTGAAACTTCAGTTACAAATAATTAAAACCTTAACTACTGTAGACTCGTGGGCACCAAAGATGTTTATGGCAAAATATCCATTTTTGTTGAGGTGTGATTTCGATAGCCAAAATCTGCAAACTAGTATTATAAAACATGTTTTTTTTTTATGAATCTATGAATTCGCAGTTCATCTATCCCCACTTAATAATCGAAAGTTTATAGTTTAAAGAACCATAGTTAAACATATTTATTGATAGTGGATTGGGAAACAAGTTTTGCAACTTATATTAATCCCTTTCCACTTTGCGGGTGCGAGTGCTGCCTTATAGCGGCATTAGCCTACTCTTTTTCGAAATCTACAAGGGTGTCTTTAACGTGCAAGAGATATGGCTCTCTCTTAACACGGGTCAGCCTTTTATCGTCCCCTTCCGACGGACTATCATCGTTTCCTTAAGACCATACTCGCAAATGGTGTCAAGGGAGAGCCGAAAATTGAGTTCCTGAAATTTTCATCCCAAACGGGAATCGAACCATAGTGATTCTTCAGTATGCAAAAGTTTCCAGTCAATGAGTAAAAACCAAGGCGGATATGAATACTGTCAAAAAATGAAATTTCTCTATTTATCAAGCTTTTTCATGATCGATATGATGCTTTCATGTTATTGTATAATTAGGGGATTTAGTATGACGTCCATTGTCACTGTACTAGTATACATATTTTTTAAGGGGCCAGCTGAAGGACGCCTACGGGTGTAGGAGTTTCTCGCTACATTGAGGACTTATTGGTGGCCTTCGGTTGTTGTCTGCTCTGTGGTCGGGTTGCTGTCACTTTGACACATTCCCTATTTCCTTTTTCAATTTTATTTTATGTTTACGTATACATTGCATATCTTAATTCAATTATATCTTTATTTCCCAATCTTGCGACTTATCGAATTTCATACGTATAATTGCAGACCTCAAACTGTACAAGTCTTCAACAAATAAATTGATACCTGGTTATGTGTAACACTCCTCCTTTTCTATCAATTGAAAAAAATCTAGAACCACTTGTGTTAAACTGATAATCTAAAATGGATTTACGGAGATTCAAATATGACGACAGCAGAAAAAAGTAAAATCTTTTTAGTCATTTTTTCTCAATTATAGCATGTTGTTGACAAAACTACTCATTTGCAAGATTGCAAGGTATCGTAATAGAGTGCGCTATAATTGTTTAGGCGATTAGAAAATTGACGTTACAAAAAGCGGGATGAAATCTTAATTTGATGGCAATTTTCTTGTTTGGTAATCGTAATTTTTGTATAGAATAATAGAAACTGAAAAATTATAATTGTGTCCTGCAGCTTTTCAATGGTATTGTAACTGTTATTGGGATCGGGATTGTATACTAGTGCATGATGTGTTCATGTTGTTCATTCTATCAATAAAGTACTGCAGACGTCACAGCCAAGCTTGTGTTGATATCGCTTAACTTTTAATTAGTGTTGTCAAATCGTACACTTTTACTTAATCGGCTACTCGGATAATCGTTCGACCGATTATAACCGGTTAACCTGTAGTTAAAGTTGGTGTTTGAAAGCCTTATCAATAGAACCCTTCACATAGATACAAGATGCGGTATGAGTGTCAATTTGACAACCTTGCATCAAAGTCATACATACGCTTTTAGAATTGAAGTTTTTCATTTAGCATCATAAGACTTGTCCGTGAGGATTCCTGGCGAAGTTTGACTTTTAATTATCAAATACACCGTATCAACTATAGCGTTTGTACCAACTCTTAATCTCGTAGAATTGAATATGACTGTCATATTCAATTCAATATTTGTATTAACGTCTCACCTTTTACAAAGCAATACTTAAAACATGTCATATGTCTGAAACCGATTATTCTTTCCTTTTCATTGCTGTCTCCGAAAATTTCGATTTGAAATTATTAATTATAAAAAAAAAAGATGTGGTATGATTGCAAGTGAGACACAGAAATTAACAACTATAGGTCATCGTACGATCGTTTCTTTACTGGGTTTGCGTTTTTTTTTATCATGTTACTATTACTAACACGTATACATTGGGAACATTCACATTTGTTTGCATTTCACATTTTTTTAATTTAAAGTAAGACTAACCCTTGCACTACGGACGGTGTACATTTAGATGCAGGTTTACACAATATTCGAGCATAAACGAATAAATGAAGTAATAAGTAACATTTAATCTCATTACTGATTTAAAGTCACTGTTTACAAAACATATATACTAATTATGTTTCTTTATGATTCTGCCCCGATCTAATTTTATGTTTTTATGATTAACAATTGCAATCAATACACTGGACAATTGATCTGTCAAATGAATTACCACGAGCTCAATTTTTAAATAAAACATAACTATTCAATGATTTCAATACAAACTTATATCAAATCTATCAAAATGGAATATTTATATATATCTTTATTTCTCAACAAACCAAATTACATTGGTATAAAGATGAAAAATGTCCGGTTAACCGGTTAGCGTTTTTGGTATTCGGTATTCGGTCGTTCGACACTTCTTTTACTGGAATTCAAAAACATAACTGATAAGAATGGTGAAGACCTTGGTTGTGTTACTTGTATTCAACATCAAATAAAGACTGATGAAGGTAGGACAATTCGTCAGCCCCTCCGACGCACTCTATTAGGATTCTAAAGTGAAAAAAAAACGCACCTCGATAGTCTACTCCAAAGTGAAACAGTTGTACCTTGTCAATCTGAATGGTTGGTACCAGTTTTTTCTTGTTAGGAAAAAAGATGAAGGTATAAGAATGTGCATTGACTATATTAAAATCAACGTAGTGCCAGCAAAGACTCGTATCTCTTTCCGAATATGGAAGAATGTTTAGACAACTTAGCATGATAAAGTGTATTTTCGACACTGGGCCTTCAGAGTGGGTTTCCTTCAAAAAGAAGTTGCACCCAAGGATCGATGCAAAATAACCTTAACAACATGTTACGAACTGTTTGGATACACTCGAATGCCGTTTGGGCTATGTAGAGCACCAGGAACCTTTCAATGGAAAATGGAATAAGTCTTCATACAGTGAACTGGACCTTATATACCTTGACGATGTGATAATAGACAGTCTGGATTTTGAATCTCATATAAGTTACCTCACTCATGTATTTGAAAGATTTAGTGATCATGGTCTCAAATGCATACCCATTAAATGTAAAACTGTTTCAAAAGAGTTCTGTGTCTGGGACATAATGTTGTGTAAAGTAGATAAAATGCGTTGTGTATGGGTTGTGTTTATTCTAACGTCTAGCCATTGCTATATGTATCGTCATAATTACATAAGTCAGGTAGCAACGTTAACATGTATATATTCGCGCTAAATTCCCGACATTCTCGGGGCCGGCAAAAGTAAAAATATTATTATTTACTTTGAAGGTCAATCGAATAGATATTACTGAAAATTAAATAATTCATTGTCTTTCTAAAACAAATTCAAATAATTCACTTATTAATTGTTCACTTTGAACGAAGTCTATCACTTTTGGGTAGTCCATTTCTTGATGTTCTCTCGAGCTCGGACAGATGTCTCTCGTTTTGGTAGAACTCGTGTCAATCTCTCTGTTGAAGTATCATCATTTTTGTCATCTAAATTGTTAATGTTTGTTCGGATTTCGAGCGGGTACAGTATATGGCGATCCGGATGATGCAGGTTCCATGGCAACTTGGCAGAATAACGTTCGTTTTCAAATTTGATACAGTCTTGTTGATAAGTCTTTACAAAACTCTCCTCATCGTCCTGTTGTGGTAAACGTATTCCTAACGATTCTAGATTCCAGAATTTCTCGATCTCGCTTTCCTCTGCATGGTGTGAAGTAACATTCAGAAGAACTGATGAAGTCAAGGATTTCTCTCCGTTTCTTATTACCGTTCCAGATAACAAGTAACCAATTTTTGATGCTACGGCTGTAGGTCCATTCCCTCTTATCACGTGATCTTGAACTATATCCCAATAGTAATCGGCTCCTATCAAGAGTGAAATTTCAAAGCTTTCAGCGTTATTTGCCGGATGTGCGAGCTTTAAAACTTTCAAGTATGGCAAATTGCGTGTAAAGTAATTCGTCTGGTTTTGAAGCGGGACTGCAATATCTGGAACAATCAATGCATTGATGTTTACAATCTCACCTTTGTCAGTTTGTAGTTGAACGGTTGCTGTATCCAAATGACGTATATTCTTGAGGTTGCTTAGAGTTATATGATCGCTATCATATTCACGGGCAATACTTTTTCTCGTTTCTACTGGTAGTTTACTAATAATTATATGTACTAATAGCGCGCCTTACATTTCTTGTGTTTGACCCAAACATTCAAGACCTCTTACGTACGTTTCTAGGTGGTCTCCGTACCTTTTTAGGCTGTTTAAATCCTTTGACGGTGAAGGGAGATCCATTAAAGCTTTCATGTAGGCATGAATAATCTTGTGAAGCGATCCAAAACGATCTTTGAGCAAATTACCGGCAGTGGTGTAATTGGCATTTGTTAGTGCGAAACCTTCAATAGTTTGGACGGCATGGCCATGGAGTTGGGCCTTCAAGTAACTAAATTTCTGTATCTCAGTCAAAGTACTATAGAAATGAATAGTTGATTCATAGGAATCCCAAAAGGTTTGCCATTGTAAAATTTCCCCATCAAAGTGCGGTAAATCAAGTTAAGGTAATCTGTGGTTTTGACTGCTATTTGATACCGAAGGAAAGCCTTGGTTGTACAAGTTATTTGTAGACTGCAAGTCACGATTGGTGTTTTGCATGGAGCGGAAGTTATCAAAATTGGTTGGCTGTACATTAATTTCAGTTTCATTGCTGCGTATAACATTGGTATTGGTAAGCGATGAATTTGTGGGTAAGATGGTAGAAACTATTTGCATTTGGATCTAGAGAGGTGGATGCGACATTTTGAGAAATTGAATTAGAATTTAATATTTTTCTAATTTTCCGAAGTTTGGACTCTAAATTAAACATATACTCATCAGACTCTAGAATTTCCTCTTCTACATCCTCCTCCGACGTGAAATCCAGTATCTTTTCATTCAAATCCACGATAGTCCTCTGTTTCTGTTCAACTGCATCTGAAATTAGTTTCACATCGTCTTTGTCTAAGTCCGAATTCTTTTCAATCTCATCGAATTTCTTGAATAACTTTGTAACTTGCCCTCTGTGTCCTCTACGTACTGCTTTTAACTTCGATTCCATTGTTTCCAACAGTCACGGCATCAAAATTGTTGTGTAAAGTAGATAAAATGCGTTGTGTATAGATCGTGTTTATTCTAACGTCTAGCCATTGCTTAATGTCACGTCATAATTACATAAGTCAGGTAGCAACGTTAATATGTATATATTCGCGCTAAATTCCCGACACATAATGTCAGTGCAAGGGGTATAATGACCATCACTGGACTTACCGATATTGTTAAATATTGCCCAGTTCCCTCCAATGATTAGGAGTTTCAGACGTTTTTAGGATTGACCAACTGCTACCGGCGATTTTTTTTTAAATATGCCGATAGTGTGGATCCCTTGTACAGTTTAGTACCTAAAAGATGTACTTTGACACAAGGGACAGACAAACAGATGGCACTCGACTCGCTAAAGACGCTCCTTACGTGAACGTCTTTCTTTTTTTTAGCTTATCCACTTCCGTATAAGCTACGACAGCCGACGTCTTAGTCCTGCTCAGGAGAAATATTGTGTAACTCGTCATGAGCTTCTTGTCTTAGTATCTTCTACCGAGAAATGCAAGCACTGTTTTCTCGGGAAAATATTCTTTTTGAGGACATATCACAGCTCCTAAACTTTGTTCTTCCGTTTCGGGATCCCGCAGGGTCAACTTGCCCGCTGGCAAAACAGCCCAGTGAATTTGACATATCATTCCAGTATCGAATTGGAAAAGACCACTGAAATCTAATGCACCGTCTCAATATCCAGAGAATAGATATGCTTGTGACTGCTACAAAGCAGGAATGGACCCGCCAACATTGCCATGCAATGCCTGCCAACATTGTAGCAAAATGCACACATATTAGGAAAAGTTTGCACCTATTGTTGACGTTTACGGCTGTGTGGCATTTTTTCATCGTTTATATACCCCTAACTTCTCCTAGTTTTAACTAATACCAAATTTCTGTACTATCCCTACCTTGACTTGATGTTTTACGAAGATCGCAATTTGATATATATGCATATGTATAGTGTATAAGATGTCATTTGAATCAACTGGTACGTGAACTGCAAATATGTTTTGCATAATGTGATATGAAATGAAAGGTGAAACGCGCCTTTTTTTATGTTACAAAACTTCAGCATGTTTGCATTTTCTATTTTCTCAGCGGAGACTTTAAATGGAATTCAAAAACATATTTGCTAAGAATGATGAAGATCTTGGTTGCTTTTCTGGTATTCACCATCAAGTCATGACCGGCAAAGCTAGGCCAGTTCGCCAGCTCCTCAGACGCACTTCAAAGCTTCTTCAAAATCATACAAATGTTGCCCAAAAAAAAAGGGGGGGAGGTATAAGATATTGCATTGCCTATAGGAAGTTCAACGCAGTAACCAGCAAAGACTCATATCTTCTTCCGAATATCGAAGAATGCTTAGAAACCTTAGCAGGAGATTGTATTTTCGACACAAGACCTTCAGAGTGTGTACCTTCGATTAGAAGTTGCAACCGAGAATCGATGCAAAACAACCTTCACAACATGTTACGAACTGTTTGAATACACTCGAATGCCGTTTGAGGTATTTGGAGCATCATAAATCTTTCCTTTTTAGTGATCATGATCTCAAACTCTAACCAATCAAATGTTTCAAACGAGAGTTCTGTTTCTGGGACATTATGTTAGTGCAAGAGGTATAATCCCAATCCTGGACTTACCGATACTGTTAAAGAGTGGCAAGTTCCCTCCAATGTTAAGAAGCCTTTAAGGATTGACCAACTACTACCCGGAACAAGGTATTAAATAAAACTGGAAATCAACATCAATTCTAGAAAACCTCCATTTCTTCTTACCTCTTAATTTCATGGTGTTAGTTCAATTATTTTTTAATTTGATGTAATTACCTTTTTTTTCTGTTTAGTTGTTTTTTTTCATATTCAACCTATTAGTTATGTTTTACATACATATTGTGCATTATAACTTACCTTAGGAAATAAATTGCAAAACTTGATAGTATGGCTAAACCTTTTCATTATTTGTAAACATGAAAACTTAGAAACTAAGCTTACTCCATGCATGCATGGACGAAGGTAACTAACGTTAACTTAGTCCATGCATGCATGGACTAACACAACAGACTTAGTCCATGCATGCATGCACTAAGGCAACTAACCCTAACTTAGTCCATGCTTGCATGGACTAACACAACAGACTTAGTCCATGCATGCATGGACGAAGGCAACCAAGGCTAACTTAATCCATGCTTGCATGGACGAAGGCAACTAAAATTAACTTTTTCAAAGTTTAAAAAATTTATAAATGCAAAATATTTCAAAAAAATCTAATTTTTCAAAAATTAAAAAAAAATAATTAAATATTTAAAAAAAAAATTCTTTTAAAATTTAATTCTTACAAAAATAAATGAAAAAAACATGAAAAATTTACAAAATTATTTTTTCCAAAATGCTGAAAAAAGTTTAAATTCCATTTTTTTTTTCAAAATTAAACAAAAAGAAGAAAAAAATGGTTAATTATCCCTGTGTATCATCACCACCAAATATAGGTACCTTTGCATATAGGTATAAATGCCACATGAGAATATTCACGTCTGCCAAAAGATTAGAATGTGTTCACATTTTATTTCAATGATAAAAACTCTTCACTGAACAGATCAGTTGGAGCTGAAAATTTGTTTAACATAACCTGGACAGTAGCTGCAATTAGTTCCTGAAAGTTCCTAATCATTTAGTAGTGGTAAGTGTTATTTTAGTTTATTGTTATTATATCTGTAATAAACATGTTTAATCAGTTTAATTGAGGTCTGTAGCTGGCATGTCAGTTAACTGCTAGTAGTCTGTTGTTATTTATGTATTATTGTCATTTTATTTATTTTCTTTTGTTACATCTTTTGACATCGGACTCGGACTTCTCTTGAACTGAATTTTAATGTGCGTATTGTTATTCTTTTACTTTTCTACATTGGCTAGAGGTATAGGGGAGGGTTGAGATCTCATAAACATGTTTAACCCCGCCGCAATTTTGAGCCTGTCCCAAGTCAGGAGCCTCTGGCCTTTGTTAGTCTTGTATGATTTTAAATTTTAGTTTCTTGTGTATAATTCGGAGTTTAGTATGACGTCCATTATCACTGTACTATTATGCATATTTTAGGGGCCAGCTGAAGGACACCTACGAGTGCGGGAATTCTCGCTACATTGAAGACCCATTGGTTGCCTTCGGCTGTTGTTTGCTCTATGGTCGGGTGGTTGTTGCTTTGACATATTCACCATTTCCTTTCTCAATTTTATTTGTTACACTATGATTTTTGCCTTTGTCTCAATAGCAGCTAACTTTTTGTATACATTGTACATGTACATGCAAGTCGTCAAAACATCAATCCCAAAAATGTAAGACCTGTAAATTTGCTTTCGCAATTTTTTTGTTCGTCCCATGCCGGAATTCTAACCCATGTTACTGAGATATTGTGACACCAAATCTGTACAATTTTTAAACACCAGAGAAGAGCAGATGATTTAAACACTTTTGTGTAATCCAGCATTATATAAGATGTTTTTGTGTCTAATGTTACAGTGCAGTTTGAGCACTCAAAAACATGTTCATTATGTCCACTGGTTGTGTTTGGTTGCTGTCTGCCATATTAAATGGATTTCCTTTTTTTTTGTTTTTTGCTTAAATTTGTCTATTAGCTTTCTCTTTTGAAATTAAAAGAAAACAGTTCACAAATTAGGTGTGCTGGGCTGATTTTAATTAACCTTCATCAGAAACATACAAACAAAAATTTGACAGCAAATGATGTAGATACCATTATCTTGGGACTTAATAAGCCCATGTATAACGATCTTTAAATTAAGGCTTTTGCTTATCGTTGAAGACTTCAGGTGACCTGTACTTGTTTATATCAGTGCCCTATTATGCAGGGCTAGTAGTTGTCTCAATTGCAATCATTCCATGTATCCTTGCTTTTGTATCATTTAAAGACTTCAATTCTTAAATTATTTAAGTTAACACATTTTAATTTCAAAACATTCAACAGATATTTCCAAATAACAAATTTTGTAAACAACAGATATAATTGGTAACTGGTAATTATTTTACAGTCAATATGTTTTTATATTTATCAAGAGGCATCATAATCATGTTCATTAAATTCTTTCCTTGTCAGACTGTTACTGATCTCAAAACCAGTGAAAATTGCAAGTAGCTTTTAGTTTCTAGTAGTACTATTTTGATAAGATGTGTAATTTTTCCGCATTTCTTTTGATGTTCTGTCATAATCAGTCAGACTATTTCACCAAGATGTTTTCAAATTCTCCTAGTACTTCAAAGTGCTCTTTTTTCAATAATAATCTGAAATACACAAAATCAACAGGTTAGTAACTTCATAATGTACAAACTTTAACATGTCAGATTAATATGATTAAGAAAATGATGTGCAGCGCAGCCTTGTTATTTGACTGACCAGTTGGTGCATGTTTGGACACAATATTCAAGCTTGATAGACTGTCTGTATTTGGATTTTGATCAAAATTATGAGAAAAAAAAATCCCCCTCCCCCAATTTTTTTCAACCCCCTTTCAGTAATTACCCCAAAACTTAATCTCAGCCTTTTCCTTTGTGGTATGGTACTTTGCAGTACAATTTTAAAGACATCCATACACTTAAACACAAAATATTGTCTGGAAATTAGAAAAATGTTTGTTTTTGACCCCCTATTTCCTGAACGTTTGAGGCAATTACCCCTTTAAACAATTCCAGTCTACCCTTTGTGATATGGAACCTTGAAGAACAATTACAGAGAGATTAGTACACTGGCACACAAGTTAATGTCTGGAAACTACAAAAATGCTTCTTTTTTGCCCCTAATTTCTAAACTGTTGGTACCATCACCCCAAAAATCAACCCAACCTTCCTTTTTGGTATTAAACCTTGTGTAAAATTTCATGGATATCCATTCGCTTAAACTATATAATTATCCGGAAACCATATGTGTCGACATACATCGCTAACGACAACATCATACCATAATATGACTCAATTTTATTCTTCAAACTTATAAAAATCAGGACGCTGTTTTTTCCTTTTTAATTGTTTAACATTTTACAATGGGGGGCTTTTATTAATAGCTTATTACAATATATATGGTAATTATTTTTGCTAAAGGCTGAAAGCAAACCACTGAACTGTCATTGTTCATAAAGATAGTTTTCATGGGAAATCTTAGCACATCTCTTCATTTTTACATGATGATCATTTTGAAAATCAGTCCTTGTTATTTGTGGAAACCCTTCTTGGAATTTAGTGAAACTTGAATATATAAGCATAACCATTTTTATGATAAAAGATTTCAAAATATTTTCATTTCCTGTATCTACATGATCTAATTAATAAAGGATTTTAGTAATTTTGCAGTTAACATTAATCTGTAGCTTCTTTCTAGGGTTTAATATAAAACCAAGAGTGCACACGCTGAAATGTCTCGCCTTCTTTTGTAGTCCTTAAAATAAAGCTTTATTACAATTGAAACATAACCTTAACATAACCAAAAAAAACTAAAAATTGACCACTAAACCATGAAAATGAGGCCAAGGACAGGCAAGGTGAGATGAACCATACAAGGCACACATCTATACAGCTAATAATTCTTCCATACAACTAATATATTTCCATACACCTAATATAGTTATTATAGCAGTAGACTTATTGCAGATAGTATTAGATAAAAAGACAAAAACTCAAAAACTTAACTTTGACCACCAATCATGAAAATGAGGTCAAGGGCAGATGACACATACCAGCTAGAAATGTACACCTAACGATCATTCTGTAATTATTTCCATACATCAAATATATTAGACGTATTGCAAATAGTATATGAAAAACAGAAAAAAACCCACAAAAACTCAACTATAATCACTGAACCATGGAAATGAGGTCAAGGTCAGATGACACTTGTCAGTTGAACATGTACACCTTACAGTCCTCTATACACCAAATATACTAGACATATTGCTTTTAGTATCTGAGATATGGACTTGACCACCAAAACTTAACCTTGTTCACTGATCCATGAAAGGAGGTCGAGGTCAAGTGAAAACTGTATGACAGCCATGAGGACCTTGCAAGGTACTCACATACCAAATATAGTTATCCTATTACTTATAATAAGAGAGAATTTCACTTTACAAACCAGATGCTCCGCAGGGCACAGCTTTATAGGACCACAGAGGTCAAACCATGAACAGTTGGGGCAAGTATGGACACAATATTTAAGCTTGATACAGCTCTGAATTTGGATTGTGATTAAATAGTTGACACAAGATAGGTTTCTGACACAGAATGAATGTGGTCTAAGAACTTACACTTAATAAACTGTTATCACAGAGATATGTATCGCCTTTTTGTAATTTTGATAATGCAATGTTGAAATTAAATAGCAATATTTTAACATGTAAGTTATGCAAATATTCATGTAATTTTGATTATGCAATGTTGAAATTAAATAGCAATATTTTAACATTTAAGTTATGCAAATATTCATGTAATTTTGATAATGCAATGTTGAAATTAAATAGCAATATTTTAACATGTAAGTTATGCAAATATTCAAATTCTATGAACAATGACTGAAGGTACATGGCTAAACAATCTCCATGGAATGAGATGTGCCAATGATAAATATAATACAACTGCATACCAATTACCATTGACTCATAACAAGTATTTCCCTTTAAACGAACCTAAACACAAACATTAACTTTTAAACTATTTAAAAGTTTCAAAGTCAATGAACCATGATCAGGGGTGGGGCTATATAATCTCCATGAAAACAACACTTTCAAATAACAATAAATTTGCATACCAAATATCATTGACTTAACATTAGCAGTTCATCTTAAACTGATATTATCACAAACTAATACATGTAAACTAAGCAAAAGTTTCAAAGTCAAAAGACCATGACTGAGGGGACAGGGCCAAATATTCTCCATGGAAATGAGATGTGCTAATGTTTATAAAACTGAACACCAATTAACATTGGCCTACCACTAATGATTCCCCTTGAACTGACCTTATCACAAACTAATACATATTAACTTAACAAAATTATTAAAGTCTAAAGACCATGACTAAGGAGGCGGAGTCAAAAAATCTCCATGAAAATGAGATATGCCAATGCTTATACAACTCCATACCAAATATCATTGACCTACCACTAGTGGTTCACCATAAATTGACCTAATCACAAACTAATACATTGTTGATGCTGCCGCCGCGGGGAACACCATGTCTCATTTTTTTACTCCGTCAAGGCGAGAAAAAAACTTATAAATTTTAAATTGGACATTTACCTATTATGGTCAAATATCCAAAATATAAATACATGGTTAGATACAGCATATCATCATGATCATAGAACCCCAAGAATTCAATTTTTGATGAAATCAAATAATGTGCAATTTTAGACCCTTAAGACTTCAAGCATGTCAATGTGGATCAATTTGATAACCGGGCCCAAATATTAAAAATCTAAATACACGGTTAGAATCAGCATATTAAAGAACCCCATTTTTGTTGAAATCAAACAAAGTGTAATTTGAACCCCGATTTGGACCAACAGTCCATAATCAAAAATCTAAGTACATGTTTAGATTCAGCATCAAAGAAGTCCAAGAATTCAACTTTTGTTAAAATCAAACAAAGTTTAATTTTGGACCCTTTGTACCTTAATATAGACCAATTTGAAAACAGGACCAAAAATAAAAAATCTAAATACACAGTTAGATTTGACATATTATATACAAGAACCCAAATAATTCATTTTTTGATGAAATCAAACAAAGTTTAATTTTGGACCCTTTGGACCCTCATTCCTTAACTGTTTGGGACCAAAACTCCCAAAATCAATAACAACCTTCCTTTTGTGGTCATAAACTTTGTGTTAAAATTTCATAGATTTCTATTCACTTATACTATTAAAGTTATTGTGCAAAAACCAAGAAAAATGCTTATTTGGGACCTTTTCTTGACCCCTAATTACTTAGCTGTTGGAACAAAAACTCCCAAAATCAATCCCAACCTTCCTTTTGTGGTAATAAACCTTTTGCTTAAATTTCATAGATTTCTGTTAACTTATACTAAAGTCATTGTGTGAAAACCAAGAAAAATACTTATTTGGGCCCTTTTTGGCCCCTAACTCCTAATCTGTTCGGACCAAAACTCCCAAAATCAATTTGAAACTTCCTTTTCTAGTCTTTAACCTTGTGTTTAAATTTACTTATACTAGTTATAGTGTGAAAACCAAATGTCTTCGGATGACAACGACGCCAACCTCATACCAATATACGACCAAATTTAGAATTTTTGCAGTCGTATAAAAATCTTAACTTTTTTTTTCAAGTAGACACTCAACCATGAAAATTGGGTCAAGGACATTGGACATGTGACTGAGATAATCTTGGTAACCTGAGGCATCTTGGTATATATTCAAAGTATGAAGCATCCAGGTCTTCATCCTTCTAAAATATAAAGCTTTTAAGAATTCAGCTAACTCCGCTGCTGGCCCCCAGAACACTATATATATGTCGAGCTTTCTGCAACAAAAGTTGCAGGCTCGACAATAAGATGATGTGGTATAATAGTCTATTTTCACATTATCATCTTTTGACTCGGATTCTATGTTTTTTCAACAGGTTTTAATACCTTCTCTGTGGTAAGACATCCTGGTACTCTGTCACTACAAACACCCGAAAGAAGTAAATTCAAAAATATAAATGGTGCAATTTTGGGGGAAGGTTTACTGTTTTCTGATGATTTAGTCATGTATAGAAAACATAATGGCATATGCATTAAACAGTTAACTTCCCTCAAATTTGTTCCGATTAAAGTGGGTACATGTAAATATGACATTTGTCTATTGCCAATGACACAATATCCACCTTGAATGACATGGACATCAAATAACTGATACCATGGATACTGTGTCATACTTTCACAGATTTCTATGGAACTTTGCAGATGCTTTTATGATTGCATTTTTAGTTGTGCTAATGTTGATGGTATGTTTTAATATACATGTACTGCCCACTTTAAACAAAATGTATTGTTTCACATACAGTTATTACCATCTTACCCAATAAATCTTTGATGCATACTCGAGGTACATGTATTAATACAAATATAAACATTACTTTAAATTTATGTTTACCTTCATTTGATATCCTTAATCTTCAGTCAAACTTTCCGACTCCTCAACCATTTTTTGTCAACAGAGGAAATTTACCTCCTTTATCTACAATAAAATCCTAATTAAAACTAGACCTTACAAAAAACTCTGTGGCTAATTTATTAAAAAATTAGGAGTTGACTGACAATTTCAACCATTCATGATACTTATTTGATGATCTTTTCTTGTTGATCATTTTTGCGACTTAAACTAAAATTTCTCTCCATCTATATGTTATTTGTTTAGATGACATCAAGTGATGGCTATAATCATTCATTTATAGGTCTAGGTTAGCTTTTAAGGGCATACGATACAGTTACAGAGGAGGTAATGACGTTGCTAATGCAAAATGTTATTTTCGCGACATCAAACTTTAACATACCAGGGAAAAATGCATTTTTCAACTGATTTTTATCATTCAAACTGAATTTATTTGAAAACAAGTTCATGGAACCCCATTTTTCAAAACAGCAATTTGTTTGACTTTCAATTTGCAGGGAGATTATGTGACCCAAATTTTATAAAACTGTAAATAAAGGATTTATGCTTTGATAAACATAAAGCCAAAAATGACATATTTTTCCTCAATTCATGAACATTTGATAAATACGAGTTATTTCGGAATAAAAAATGCATAATTTTTTAGGATACTTATAAAATACAGAAATTACCGATTATTTAAAGTCATAAGAAACTTCAAATTAAAAAAAATATATGCATATGTTTTTTATAACTAAATGGTTAGTTTTCATTAAACAACTTATGTACATATACTTTTTTTCTGAGGAAAATTCTTTAATTTGTCCACATTTAGAAGAAGAGTACTTATTTTTAATTGCTTGCTGCCAGCAAGCAATTTGCCGACATATTTTCAGTATGCCTAGTGACCCGAGCGTAACCCTCCTCTTAAAAATCTGGGTCCAGTTTCACGAAGCTGTCTTAGGACTAAGACATGTCTTAGGATGGTCTTACGACATATCTTAGTCTTAAGTGGGTGTCACAAAGTGGTCCTAAATTAGGACATCTCTTAAAGTTGGTCATAAAGTTAGGACAACGCGAGAGGTGTCTTATGATGGTCTTAGGATAGTTATACGTTTATTTATACAAATTACACTTATTTTTTATATTAATTTTGAAAAAAAAATATCTTATCATCATCTAATTATCTATTCTCCTGTTCCTGTTTTTAACGTAATTTTTCTAGATTGACGGATTATCATGATTTGTCAACAATGTAAATTCGATGTATAATTGATATCAAGATTGCACGATTTTATCCCTTAACCTTTTATAACCAATAAAGTCGAAATTGAAATCAACTCACTTGTACCAAAAAAGTTATCATTTTATATTCTTGTTTTCTTAATTTTTCATTAAAAATTTCATTAAATAAATGACTTTTACTTTTTTTATATTTATTTTGCAAATTATGTCATTTATATTGATCAATACGTTCAGAATAATTTATGGTTAGACACACTACATTTACATGATTTTTTTCCGTAAATCATATTTATATTTGAAATTTTTTAAAGAACTTGCGACAGGTTTAGGATGTCTTAGCTAAGATCATCCTAAGACAGCTTCGAGACGAGGTCTGAGATATGTCCTAGGATAGTCATAAGAGGATCATAAGACATGTCCTAAGATATATCTTATGACATGTCTTAGGATAGCTTCGTGAAACCGGACCCTGGTGACCACAGTACGCATGGATCTGTCATTGAAATAAACAAATATCTGATTATACATGTTAGACACGTGCTCAATACCCATGCTTTTTGTGATTTGTTTACTATAAGGTGACAATCGGTTAAACTCGGCTTCAAATCACGGCATTTAATGAGCAGCCATATTTGTTCAATCATAACAAACAGAGAGAGAAAAAAATTGGCGATTATATGATATATTTGCGAAAATAATGATAAAATCGTGCACATAGGACTAAGTTTATGAATGTATACATCCATTGGTTCAAGAATTGGACAAACATTATTTTTCACCACTCACTCGTTTCATATGACTTTAACAAAAAACAATTTGTTTTTATCTTTTATAACAAAAAAATTATGTCTTTTTTTCGAAAAAAGAAAATACGGCCACATATCTGAATTTTAAGCAAATATACAAAATTTCGACCTAATTTTTCTCAAAAAGTAGCACATGAAGGTATATTTTTTATTACATATTTGATTTAATCAGGTAAAAAATAGCCTATATGCAAATTTTCACGAACTTGTAAATACAGGATCAAAACTGTACAGTATGCCCTTAAGAGAAATTCAGCCCATTGTGTAAGGACAAGGATAAAATATTAGAACATGCTTTCAGTAACTCAGATGTGTATTTCATGTGTTTTTGTTTTAGGATTTTTTATTGTGCTTTGACTTTGTATTGATCTTAGAATTAAGCCCTTTTCAAATGATTTTAATAGTTTGCTAGTTGAAATGTTGCACCACTGTCATAGGTTAGAAGGAGGGTTTCGTGCCAGCAACCATTTTTAATGTTTTACAAACTCCATGCGTCTGTCTCAATTCAGGAGCTTGTAATTCAGTAGTTTGTTGCTGTATATCATAACAGTTTATCGTTCAATGTTTTGTTAATAAATCAGGCCCTAAGTTGTTCATTGGTAATTTCAAGTTCTTGACGTTGTATAGCTCATTGTTGAAGGATGTAGTTGCCTATGGTTGTTAATTTTTGTCTCACTGGTCTCTCATGGAGAGTTGTTTCATTTACAATCATACCACATCTTCTTATTTTTACAAAACATTTAAATAAGTATACTTCACCTTAGAAGCTGCAAACAAAATGGTACAGTCCAAGTTCCTTTTCTCTTTGTTTCTTCAACATCATTTGTATGAATGTATCTGCAACATCTACAAGGAAAAAATGTTTCTGTAAAAATGATAAACGTACTTAAATCTTATACTTAATAAAAAAAAAATGGGGTCACCGTTCACAACCTGCCTTCGAAAGAAGCATACATTTTTGTAAAGGTACCTTTTTTCTGTTGAACTAATAGCAGAAATAGAGGTAATACCGAAATAAGAGAACTTAATTACAGAAATCACTCAAATTTTACAATAGTTTAGTTTAAGAACAGCTTAATTGAAAATAATAATAACAAAATTAAGGTCACCCATGAGTTCCAAACATGTCATTTTTATGCCAAAGGGAGATAATTTTGAGCAATTTTAATGATATCTACATTTTACAATTCATCTGAGGCCATCAAAAGTTGATTTTTTAAAATTATTTTTGTACCATATGATAAAGTAACAAATAACATGAATAAAAGGAGTAGGTAAGGTTCCGATTTTGGCCTCAAATTTCAAATTCATCTAACTAAAGATTTTGGACACTTTTTAAACTCTTAACTGTCTATTTCAATTGATTCAATTAGTTAATGTGAAAGATTTTGACTGACTGAGTCATTAAAAAACGCTCAGAATCAAGCTTTCGTATGAAAAATCTATTGAATTTGCCAAAAAATGTCACTTTTCTGATGGTTTTTGTCAAAAATTGAAAGTGGCCGCATCTGTGTTCATCCTCAACCTTTACATGTATATATATTATGTATTATCATTAAATACAATTAAAAAACCTTAGTGAGCACGCTCACATACCCCACGTCCCCACATTGTCATTGGAGAAATTAAATAAGTGTAAGAAAACAAAATTGTATAAGAAAAATTAATTATCTGCCAATATGCACATCTAAATAGTATGTCCTTATTATCTACAAAATTTCATGAAATTCTGTTGTGTGGTTTCAGAGGAGTTGAGATGACAAACTGTTGCAGAAGTACATTGAGGCAAATAAGTTCAAAGGGGCGTAACTCCTAGAAAAAAAATTGAATCACAATTTCCCGTCGATATGCAAGTTTACAAGTTTATTCCGAAAAAAAACCTTTGTGGATACAATGGTATAACAGAAAACAATAACAACAAAGTAACCCTCTGTCACAGCAATGGTGAAACAAGAGGTTTTCATTGAAACATTTAAACATGTAAAACATGTAAACATGCAGAACTACATAGTATGTCCTTATTATCTGAAAAGGTTTCGTGAAATTCTGTTGTGTGGTTTGAGAGGAGTTGCCATAACAAACTGTTGCAGTAGAACATTGAAGTAAATAAGTTCAAAACGGCGTAACTCCTAGAAAAAAAAATTGAATCGCAATTTCCCGTCAATATGCACAACTACATAGTATGTCCTTATTATCTGAAAAGGTTTCATGAAATTTTGTTGTGTGGTTTGAGAGAAGATGAGATGACAAACTGTTGCAGTAGTACATTAAAGTAAATAAGTTCATAGGGACGTAACTCCAAGAAAATAAATTGAATCGCAATTTCCCGTCGATATGCACAACTACATAGTATGTCCTTATTATCTGAAAAGGTTTCGTGAAATTCTGTTGTGTGGTTTGAGAGGAGTTGCGATGACAAACTGTTGCAGTAGTAGATTAAAGTAAATAAGTTCAAAGGGGCGTAACTCCTAGAAAAAAATATTGAATCGCAATTTCCCGTCAATATGCACAACTACATAGTATGTCCTTATTATCTGAAAAGGTTTCATGAAATTCTGATGCATGGTTTGAAAGGAGTTGTGATGACAAGAAACAGGACTGACGGACAGACGAACGGGTCAAAAACATTATACCCTCCGCAACTCGTTGCATGGGGTATATTTAACATTTCAATATTATAAATGAACACGAATAATTACAATATCATAATGTAAGGGGAAAATTTACACTTTCATTTAAGACAGAAACCGTCTAAAATTTACCAAAAAATCTAAAATTTTGAAGATTTCAGTAATTTAGCATAACTTAATGATGCTAGTACCTGATCTATGCATTGTATTGTCAAAAACATCCTATATTTATTTAGCAGAAGCATGCTACTTTCCAATAAATAGCTTAAGGATTACATTTTCACAATTTTATAAAACTACTATATATTTTGGGGCCAAAAAGGGGTCTTACTGAATCTACTCCTTTGAAATGAAAAAATAAATGTTTATTTTTCTCTTAAATTTTTATACATGTACCCTCGAGTCTCCTTATTGTAACTTACAGTAGTGTCTGGTTTTGTCATTGTTGAAGGCCATACAGTGACCTAAAGTTGTTAATTTCTAATGTAATTTGGTCTATTGTCTAGAGACTAGATTTGTCTCATTGGCAATCATACAGTATACCATATTTTCCTTTTAATTTGTTGACTTAATATTCTGAATATTTCAACACCTTTTCACATATTTTCAAACTAAAAATCAATGGTGGATCTAGAAATTTTCATAAGAGAGGACCCTTTTACTGCCTAAGAGGGGGTCCCTACTCGAGTCATTCCCTATACAATCAACTAAATTTTTCTAACAAAAGGTGTTGTCAGACAGGGCCCCCTGATTCTGCCTATCTAGAACATAATAGTGAGTTGTCTCATTGGCAATCATGCAGTGTACCACATTTTCTTTTTAATTTGTTGACTTAATATATTTCTTAATATTTTCAACACCTATTTACATATTTTTAAACTAGAAAACAATGGCGGATCTAGAAATTTTCATAAGAGGGCGCCCATAGACTGCCTAAGAGGGGGTCCCCACTTCAGTCTTTTCCCCTTACATTATGATATTGTAAAGTCAATTGTAAAATACTGGTATAGATTTGAAAATCTTACAACTGAATTCAGTCTATTGAAAGATGCTTATAAATGCAGCCAAGAGCTTCACAAATCTAACATAACTTCTTCTGCCAGTTCTCATTTGCTAGTAGAAAAAGTTTTGAAATTAAACAAGAAGTAAAACATTTCGGACAATATAAATTTTTGAACATATCTAGCAAATTAATTCACACTAAATATATTAGCAATTGGTATGCTAGCCAAAATAAAGCTTCTGATGGAAAACTGTATAATAATGGAAATTTAAGATACAGTCATACTTCAAAGATTCCCTATATATAAACAGTGGCGGATCCAAAAATTTTCATGAGTGGGGGCCCACTGACTGACCTAAGAGGGGGCCGCTCCAGTCACGCTTCAGTGATTTCCTATATAAGCAACCAAATTTTTCCAAAAAAGTGGGGGGAAGGCCCCCTGGACCCCCCATCCTAAATGATAAATCCGCCTCTGATAAACCAATTTTTTCCCACGAAAGGGGGGGGGGGGGGGCAAGGATCCGACAATGCATTGAGAACATGTGTACATGTATTAAATATACTGTTCCCAGCTGACACCTTATATGTATAAGTGCTCCCTCCCGATATTCCTGTTTATTCAATTCAATTCAATATTTTATTGGAAAGAGCTCAATAGAGGCGTGATCCAAATACAGATAATTATAATATTAAAACAACACACAAATGAAATAAAGATTCAAGTCAAGCCAATTCTATGTATACAAATACATTCTAAACTGATATTGATACCATAGACTTATATTTCAGTATTATTCTAGATTTTCATATATTTACTTAAAACACACAATATAAGATATTTATATATATATATGTATATGGACAAACTACTGTCAAGGATTATTATCTGATGAAACGGTATGGTGGTCTCTCAAATCAAGAGCTTCTTCAATATACATACAAATAGATTTTAATTCCTTTTCAGACAAAGGATTTAACATTTTGGTAAAATTTTCATCCAAATTATTTAAATTTATATCATTAATTTTATATTTAGATCTAATTTTGTTATATTGCCGACATTCAATCAAGAAATGAATCTCATTTTCAATTTTTCCTGTGTAAAATTTACAAAATCTCTCATTAGATGGTATTTTTGGTCTTGCATACCTCCCAGTTTCTATTGCTAATGAGTGTGCATTATTCTTAATTTAGTGAGTTATTTTCAATTAACCCTTTCCTCTATTGAATTTTTTATTTTGCATACTTGATTTGCATAGGATTTTTTTGATAAAATGCTGAACATATGCTTTAAAGTATTCAGGCATTGCTAAAAACAACTATTTCATCAAATAAATTTAAGTCGGATATATATATTCCTATGAAATTCCTTTTCATAATGGATACCAATTTTATTAAGTCAACTGCAGACACTTTGTAGTCAAAGTATTTCAACTGAGGTACTACACAAACTCAAAAGGCGTCATTATTGAGAAAGGGGGGGGGGGGGCGTCAAAAGGCGTCATTATGGAGGAAAGGGTTAAAGGTATTTAGGAATATTAAAATTTAAATATTCTTGTTGTTTAAATTTTACTAAAAAATAAAAGTTTACCACAGTGTTCATCTTTTATTTTAGAAAGTTCAAATATAATTTTATTTTTGTAGAAATCTTCTAGTTTCTGTTTGAAATTACTATAACAATGCTTTTTAAAGGGTATTGCAATATATTTCATTAATTGAGATAGTTTATAAGACCATGAATTTTCTCTATTTGTGAGAGTTTTGTCCACTTCAAAAGCAGCCTTGAAAATTTCATGCGGACCACCAGACTGTTCACCAATATTATTGAGACACTCATAATATTTATACATAAGTTGATAACATTTAATGCGAATGGGTAAAGTGCCCAATTCACACCGCACTGCTAGATTGGAAGACTTTCCATGAACCACAAGTATGTTTTTAAATATGGAGTTTTGTGTTTTGTCTAATGCTTCCAAATTTGGTTTGAATTCTGATAACCATACTTCTGATCCATAAGTTAAAATAGGAGTTATCATTGAATTAAAAAGCTGGAGCCAAGTCTTAACAGACAAATTTTCACTATGGTAGTTTTGACTTCAATGCAAAATATGCTGTTTTAGCTTTATCTGAGAGGCTTGACACTGCCTGTATAAATTTTCCAGAGCTATGAAAATCAACTCCTAAGTATTTATAACAATCAACAATTTCAATTGCATTAGAACTGTAATAAAAGTAAAAGTTTTTTTAATTTACTTTTAGTTTTAGAGAAAATTATAATTTTTGTTTTCTTAAGGTTCAAGTCCAGTTTCCATTCAGAATTATGTTTTTGTAAAGAATCAAGAGAGTTCTGGAGACCATCTGCAGATTCCGATATCAATAATAAATCATCAGCATACAATAAATGGTTCACTTTTTGACCATTTAAATTAACTGCACTAGTTAAGTTTGTATCTAAGTATTTTTCTATGTCATCAACAAATATATTACTGTAAATTCAGAAATTATTGCGTGCATTTATTATTGCGATTTTGTCATTTTAGACTTAAATGCGATTTTAATTATAATGATTTTGAGAAAAATCCTGTTTAATTCATATCAATGATTTCAAAATGCGAGTTTAAATTATTGCGTTTACAAGTCTCGCATTTTTCGCAATAATCAAAACCTCGCAATAATTTCTGAATTTACAGTAAATAAAGTTGGACTTAAACTGTCACCTTGTTTGACACCCTGATTATCAAGAAAAGGCTTGGTAAACATATTTTGATATTTAAATGAATATAAGGTATTAGAGTACATGTCATGCAGTATATATATTTATTATAAAATTTGCCTTGTATTTCTTTATTTTGAAATTTTAAGAACAGAGCTGATCTTCAGACTGTGGACACTGTCAAAAGCCTAGGATGGAATTTGAAAAAAAAGGCAGGACAGGATTTTGAGTAAAAAAAAAGGCAGGATGAGTAACTTGGCAAAAAAAAATGGCAGGATGACAATTATTGTAAAAAAGTCAGGATACTCAGAAGACGGCATGATTATCTGGACTATTGTAACGGGAGTGAAAGTTGTGATGTTCGTAACTATATAGTTTCCTGTTTCCCTGGTTCTGAGATATTATAATCAGATAATAAGTAATTTATAAGTTCTGATGATTTATTAAAGCTCTATCTATTGGTGTCCATACACTTTAAATACAGTGGTCGACGTTCTTACCATCAATCTATAGTTTTCCCAAGGGTTTTCCTAGCAGCCGTCAGTATGACGTATATAATCCGGGCTATCTCGGGACTACGCGCAGCTGTTAGTGTACCCACAAAAGACCCGACCGGGCTCGGGACCAAAGAAAGTGTCCAGACCGGAAGTATAATATAATAGAAAGAACGTCAACCGCTACACTCCCCCCTTCTTAAGACCTAATGGGCAACAGCCAATGCACATTAGTTCCCAAGAAGGTACAAAATATAATTTAAAAACATGCACTCAACAATTAACAATTTAAAACTGGTAATAAATTAATGTTCATCAATAAAAGAAAATTCAATGTTATATCGATCTCTGCATACACAGTTCATCACTATCCAACGTTCTAGGTGTAAACGGTAAGTATAATCAAATACAGTGATTATTGTCACATTTTAAATAAACAGTTCATCTTTAAAATAAACACATGGCACGAGCATGACGAGTAACAGCATACAGAATTCAATGTATCGTGATGGAAGTAACACAATGTTTGACGAAAAATAGATATATAAATGGTTAATGTTCGAATTTCACAAGTTTAGAATTAGTAAAGCAGCATGAATATTGACGACTATCAAATGACTAAGATTCCATCTCGGCCGGGAACAAGTTTTCCCTCCATTTAACTTCCGACAGTTGTCTTTTGAGCTCCCTGTTTTCTGATTCCAGCTTTCTTCTCAACTCTTTCTCCTTCTGCAGGGACGGTCCTTCCTTCCTAAGTGTTTCCAGCTTGCCCTTCGCTGCCTCCCTCTGTCTGCCTATCTTATCCATCAGATCGCACAAGGTGCGAATATGCTCCTGTATATCATCGATGGTCTCTGGTATAGGAGGAATATAAACTTCCTTTACGTCCATGCCACAGGTCTGAGAAGAGTTGTCCATTGAAGCGGTTAGAGATTCAAAGATTGGTAGGTGGCTTTCCCTGGCAGGTCTATTTCGATAATCCTCAATACTCACTCTGGTTTTGGTGGAGATAATTGGAGCTGATGAAGGGTTAGGTGCAGTTGTAGAAATACCATGAGAGGTGACTGGCAGACAGGATGGAATGTGAACATTGAATTGGATATCATCATCTAGGTTATAGGCTGATGTTAATACCTTGGAAATGACCATAGGAGATGGAACAACAGATGATGTCACACTGGCTTGAGATGCGGTGGCTAAAACCTTTGAAGTTACTGAAGCTGATACGGTGGTAGATGTGGTTGCAGAAGTGGATATGTTAGGAGCAGTTACTGTGGTAGATGTGGTGGGTTTTGAAGAGTCTACACTCTTTTGCGTCCTTCCCTTAAATATGAAGAATCCAGGGTTGATGAAATTCCTGCTGTGTTCAATTATCTTTCTGGACTTCAGTGTGATCTCCTCAAGCCTGGTATCATTCTTTTCTCCATGAATAAATTTTATATGAGACTTCATGTCCGACCTTCTCCTCAGAACACTGCGGCAGTATTGAATCGGGCATTCATATTTCTGCACAGATGATATGTGCCTCTCCTCCCAATGCCTGGAGTACTTTGTCTTTGTTAAAAACCTCCCCCCAAAGTCACAATCTGCGATTGGACAACGCATGTCCGTTGAATAATAGAATTCTATAAATTTTTCATTATCGAAAATTTCATCCTCTGCCATTATATTCAGTGGTTCTTCTGTAGACATTATCAGCTGAAAGCAAACAAAATATAAAGCATTGTAGTTATCTGTTATTCGCATTAAGATGTTTCATCCAGTACACTTAACTAATTATTTAAAGCAACAACATGCTTATAATAGTCCGTAAAAACCATCCCTACGACCATTATATATAGTCTTGTCAGTACCCCACAAGTACGTGGCTACGGAACAACCTTGGTATCTAGGTTCAATGTTAGTAATATACACAACCGAAAGCGTGTTTGCCCATGGTTTCCAATAAAAATAATGTAAATACATACATAACCATAATACCTATCCTAACGAGTGTACCTGAATTGCATCGCATAACGAGTTTCAGCCTCTTTTTACATAAATATAGTACATTGTCCAGTTGCAGACCTCTCTAGGTCAATAAATGACTTCCTAAATGTTTATCTACTTTAAAACCTCCCCCCTTTTTAAGCGTAAAACGCTATATAATCCTGAATACTTTTAATATGGAGAAAACAAAACTGGTGGCTTAATAAGCCTCCCGGTCCTACTAAATTTTGGAGAATTCATCTCCACCGTCTCAATTCCTTTTTGATAGCTGTGGTCATTTGCATCGTCGATGTTGTGATTAGAAAGTTCGATATCAACCGTAGATTCATTTAACTCCGTAGTGTCCATTTCCTGAGCGTCGGTTTCATTTAATTCTGTCGGTAAAACGACCGGTTTTAAGTGGTCTACGTGGACAATTTTCCGTTTATTGTCGGCACACCGTTCGATTTCGTATGTTATATCCGATATCTTGCGTATCACTTTATACGGTCCGATCCATCCGAGTCCCAGCTTTTGGTTAGCTTCTGGTGGGTACCATCGAAATACTAAACTGTCAACCTTGTAATCTCGACTTTTGAGTTTGGTGTCATAATACTGCTTTGGTCGACAAAAACTGCTTTGCAAATTTCCGTGTGCAAAGTCAAACGAATGCTGCATTGATTCTCGTATCCATTCGATATATGTATTTGGACAATTTAGTTCGGGTGTGAATACAGTGTTTCCTGTCATCACGTCGATTGGAAGCGAAATCTCCCTTCCTAGCATTAAGAGATTTGGACTACATTTCGTGCTGTCATGCAGACATGCCCTATAAGCCATACACAAGTAAGGAAGATGATCATCCCAATCATCCTTGTTTTCCGAGACAAACATCGCTAGCATCATTGCCAAAGTGCGGTTGTAGCGTTCCACCATTCCGTCCGACTGGGGGTGGTATGGCGTTGTTCTTGATTTTTCTATATCGAGTAGCTTACACATTCTTGCGAAAAGGTGGGATTCAAATTCTGGTCCTTGGTCGGTATGAATCCGTGTCGGGGTACCGAAGCGACAAATAAATTCCGTAACTAGTTTGTCTGCGACTGTCTGGGCGGTGTGTTGTGGTAAGGCATACGCCTCGCTCCATTTGGAAAAGTAGTCCCCGACGACCATGATATACCGATTTCCGTCGTCTGTTATCGGTAACGGACCTAAAATGTCGATTGCTATGCACTCCATGGGTCCATACACAGTATGTACAGTGCTGCATAGGCGATTTGCCCAGACCTGGACCAGGTTTCCTTTTCTGACACGACATGCAAGATTGGCACCATTGGGAGACGTCGTCGGTCATTCCTGGCCAGTAGAATCTGGCCTTTATCCTATTCAACGTTTTCTCGCGTCCTAAGTGTCCTGCTGTCCGGACGTTATGCAACTGGTGCATGATTTCGCGTCGCATTGTACGTGGTGTGACTAGTTGAAAATGTGGACCTGTATCCTCGTTTTCATAAATTCTGTAAAGTAGGCCATTGCTGACCTTAAGCGATTGCCATTGTCTCATTAACAATTTAAATTCCTGATTGGTACTTTTAATCTCTGGCTTTTGTGTGTGTGTTTCAATCAATTGCTTTATCTGACGTATAGCAACATCATTTTGCTGTTCTGTAGCAAGTTCATTCGAACTCCATTGTCCTAACCAATTCGAATTGGTCGCCCTTGTCTGTAGACAATTATCTCCCGGGTAGTCTGTTGATCGATCATTCAAGTCCACCTCCTGTGGCGCAACGGTTGAATTGGTCTTCGAAGTACCAACATCCGATTGAGTAAGGTGTGATCTGGTTATGGCGTTTACGTTAACTTCACATTCTGATCCGTTTTGACATTGTTCGCATTCATCGCGTTTGCAACGGCGCCTAGGCCTTCGTGATAAGGCATCGGCATTCCCATGTAAAGTACCCTTCCGGTGTTCAATTTTGAAGTCGTACGTATCGAGCAAGGATAACCATCTCGCTACCATTCCTTCGGGTTCTTTGAAATTTTTCAACCATGTAAGACTAGAATGATCTGTGCGAAGCAAAAAGTGTCATCCCGATAAATAATAGCGGAACTGTTTAACGAAAGTAACCACAGCCAGAAGTTCTCGGTAAGTCGTACAGTATCCCCTTTGAGACCTAGAAAAGGTCTTACTCCCGTATGCAATTACTCTTTCCTCGCCGTTTTGAACTTGAGAGAGAACGGCGCCCATACCGAAATTACTAGCGTCTGTATCAATTATAAATTTATCTGTGCGCGTGGGATAAGCAAGTACCTTTGTTGAAATCAAAGCATTTTTAAGCGTCATGAACGATTCCTGACATTCATCAGCCCAAATGAATCTTTTATCTTTGCGCGTAAGTTGCGTAAGTGGGAACGCAATAGTCGAAAATTTGTCAATGAATTTCCTGTAATAGGAAGCTATTCCTAGGAAGCTACGTACATCGGAAACAGATTCCGGAACTGGCCAATTTTTAACCGAATTTATTTTCTCGGGATCGCACTTTATTCCGTCGGCCGACACCACGTGTCCCAAATATTTTACTTCGTCCTGGAAAAATTTACATTTAGACGGTTTCAGCTTAAGTTTTGCTTTGCGAAATCGGTCAAATACAAGTTTAAGATTGTCTATGGAGTCCTCAAACGTTTTCCCGAAGACAATAACATCGTCTATGTAGACAAGACACCGTTCCCATTGTAGTCCTGTCAAAGCTAACTCCATCAACCGTTCGAACGTTTTAGGACTATTGGCGAGCCCGAATGGCATTACCTTGAACTGGTACAAGCCCTTGTATGTGACAAACGCTGTTTTTGGCTTATCTTCTTCACGCATTTTTACCTGGAAAAATCCTTGTGCAAGGTCCAAAGTACAGAAAAATTTCGCTCCCGACAGAGAGTCTAGTGAATCGTCGATTCTCGGCAAGGGGTAGCTATCCTTTAAACTCATTGAATTAAGGCGACGATAATCGACACAGAAGCGCGTCGTCGAGTCCGACTTCTTTACCAAAACTATCGGTGCCGAATAAGGTGAATGACTGGGTTCGATAATGTCATTTTTCAACATTTTGTCTATTTCGGCCGCTGCTATCTCACGTTGGCTTATCGGTAGTCGTCGAGGTGGTACTTTTACAGGTCTGTCGGTTTCTGTACGAATAGAGTGTTCGACCAAGTCTGTCCTTCCTAATTTTCCGTCGGGTCCGACAAAAACGTCGGCATATTCAGATATAACTTTTCCTATGTCGGACCTTTGTGAAAAGGTCAAGTTGTCGGATACGTTCTCGACGAGTGCCTGTAAATGTTCTGGAATTTTAATCGACTTCTCCGTCGACGACGTCGGTCGATGGAAGTTGTCTTCCATTATCTCCTTGATTGGTTGTAATGAGGCGACCGTTAAATTTCTTTTTAATATGACGGCATGAGGTGTCGGATTCAAAATCGAAAACACGACTTCCGTGTCGGATGTTTGAACGACCGACTTTGGTATTAACACGTGTTTTTCTCCCTGGAAACCATCGATTGGCTCCAAAATGCTGTCTACATTTCCTGTAAGATCCGCGTCTATTTTTCCTCGGACAAACATTTCGGCCCTTCCCGGAACCTCTATCGTGTCGGCAAGCTGTACTCGTGCACACGTAGCCTGAACGTCCGAATCAATCGAAAGTTTAACTGTAAAATTTGGAAACGTTAAAGTTCCTTGACTAGCCCTAATATTGACTTCATATTTGGATAGAAAATCCAATCCTAAAATTCCTGCTATATTACCTAAATCTGCAACAATAGCAGAATGAATAAATCCATGATTGTTCAATTTCAACAGTAGGTCGCTAGCACCCATAACTTTCATAGGTTCTCCATCCGCGGTAGTTAAAATCGTAGACACTTCTGTAAGTTTCGGCTTAATTTTACCCAATTTTTCATATACATTTTTAGAAATTAATGTTACTGCAGAACCAGTATCTACAAGCATATCAATACAAAATTTATCAATAAAAACTTTAGCAAACCAACAATGTTGCGTAATGGCGGCTAGCCTCAAGCTAGATGGCCTTTTTCCTAAATTGTTTGAGTGGGCTGTACTGTCGGCGTCGAGTGCAGCCCCAGATAGTTTAAATGATCAGCTTGTCCATTATTGAAAGCGGATTGTTCTTGTGGTTGGCTTCCGGCTGATGGTGTAGAAACGGATCCTCGCGTTTGTAGATCTGGACAATCCCGTATATAATGACCCTCTTTTTGACAGTAGTAGCAATTTACTACCTTTTTCTGTCTGAAATTTCTATGTGCAGGACGGCCTGAATTATTCGGTCGGTTCGGAGTCTTATCTATCTTATCAATGACTTGCTTAAGAGACAATTGCACGTCTCTGATTGAGTCCTCTAGTTTCTCAATTTTAGAGTTTTCCTGAAACCTGTTTTCAACTTCACGTTTTGAATTTGTAAGAGCCAAAACTGGCAATTCCTCCAAGTCCTTTGGTTTCCGGGGATAAATTTGTGCGCCCTCGAAAGCTTCAAACTCTACGGCTAGTGAAATAGCTCGATCTAATGTTGTCGGGTGTGCAAACTGCACATGGCGCTTGAGTTCGGCGCTTCCAAGTCCTGAAATGTATTGTTCAACAACGAGGCTCTCGCGCATCATCACGGGAATTGTAGGAAATGCACGACTACCTAGCCGTTTTAAAGCGTACCCATAATCGGCGGCTGTCTCGTCTCGATTACGTTTTCTATTTCTAAATTCGCACCGATATGCGGTTTCCCTTTCTGGTGGACAGAACCGTTGCATTAGCAATGTTTTAAGTGTGTCATAATGACACAGTGCATCCGCTGTCAATTCACTGAGTACCCGTTGAGCTATTCCGCGTAAGCTCATGGCCAACTGTGCGGCCTTTTCGCTCTCCGACCAACTATTCCATTGAGCTACCTGCTCAAAGTGGCATATATAGTCCGGCCACTCGGTCCTTTGCCCGTCAAATACATCCGGTTCCTTTAATTTTCTGTTAGTTTTAACAGTGTTATTTCCGTACTCTCTTAACTGGTTATAGGATTTATCGCCCCCGTATGTACCACTGTTACCATGAGCAAACATACCTTGACCGTGAACCTGAGAATTATTAAAATTTCCGTTTTCAGACTGAGCTGAATTGTTTTCTCTGAAGTGTACCGTTGGAGAAATGTGTGCTCTATTTTGAGAAAAACTCAAACCATTTTCCCTTTCTGTATTACTATTTTCAGAAATAAAATTCTGATTCATATTATTGCAAGATTTATATGGGCTGAAAAGCATTGTATTGTTTTCATAAGTGTGCCTTTGATTTTTCATTCCTCCGTTATCAAATCCATGTACTCTGTCTGTATGATTTTTGTTTGATATGCTGTTGTTTACAAATTGCCCAGAACCACGCACCTGTTCCCCATATGTTGCCACTTGGATACCGTAACCAATAGATTTTGTCATGTGATCATCTGACGTTACGACGTCATTTCCAATAACAAAAGCGTTTGCCTCTGGAAATGAATTTGAATGACGTTCTGTCCCGAATAAACCAGGATTTGCTTGCCTATTTGTTGTTTGATTGTGACTATAAGCATCCTGGTGGTTATTCTGATTCTTATTTGTGTAATTTATTGCATGTGGATTAACATTACTGTCCGATATATCGTAATATTCATACGAATGTGGGTCCTGTTTTCGTGTGCTTGGATTGATTTTTAAGCCATTTTGGCTTGTTATGTCCGACTTGTACTGTTTTGATTGTGTTTGTGGACCGTATACATGGTCAAGATCTCCTTTATTCGTATAACATGAAGTGTGTTCAAGTGTATTTGACAAATTGTCGACCACAGTACGTGGTGTACTATGAACAAATGGTTCATTTTGAATTCCCGGACTGTAACTTGTAACATTTGAGGAATTGTATTAAACCAGAGGAATGATTCTCTGAAGGTAAGTGCCTTTCTGTGTTGTTAATTATAATGTTCTTATTATCATTTTGTGACATTTCATGTTCAACTGACGACGTATTGTTCGTCTCGACTGCCTCCGAGTTTGAACGAAAACTTGGTGTAAATAGTTGTTTTAACCCGCTTATTCCTGAGCTAATACTCCCAAAAAAGGAGTTATTTAAAGCCATTTCAGCTTTTGTTTCCTTTATTATTGACCAAATATCCCGTGGACGAGCCCCCAATGTAACGGGAGTGAAAGTTGTGATGTTCGTAACTATATAGTTTCCCGTCTTGTTTCCTGTTTCCCTGGTTCTGAGATATTATAATCAGATAATAAGTAATTTATAAGTTCTGATGATTTAGTAAAGCTCTATCTATTGGTGTCCATACACTTTAAATACAGTGGTCGACGTTCTTACCATCAATCTATAGTTTTCCCAACTTCCCAGGGTTTTCCTAGCAGCCGTCAGTATGACGTATATAATCCGGGCTATCTCGGGACTACGCGCAGCTGTTAGTGTACCCACAAAAGACCCGACCGGGCTCGGGACCAAAGAAAGTGTCCCGACCGGAAGTATAATATAATAGTAAGAACGTCAACCGCTACACTATGTTCGGTCCTGCTTTTTTTTTTTTTAGTTTATCCGGACTTTTTTACCAAAATAGTCTTATTTTTTTTTTGCAAGTGTGTCATACTGCCTTTTTTTTAACTCAAAACTCCTGTCCTGCCTATTTTTCAAATTTTATCCTAGCCCCCGCCCCCCCCCTAAAAATCAAATGCCAATGGTAGCTCCCTTAAAAGAAACTGATGTTTTTTGCAGCTCAAAAGTTTATTAGGCACAAATCAATGGAAAACAATTATCTGGCCATAATCGGCGAACATTTCAACAAACTTCCCCATATTAATTCAAATAATTTACATTCTTAACATGACGGCTAAATATATATATATATATATATCAGGCCGAACGTTCCCGGAACTTCCGTTGAGACCCCCCCCCCCCCCCCCCTTTTTTTCCAAACGGGTATTTTAATGCGTGTTTCCTTAATGGCAGTTTTGAAAGAGAATAATAGTAAGTGACTTTTTACCGAGAAAATTTAAGTTTTATGCATTTTACGTATACAGATCTTATCAACACATCTTCATCTTCATCCTCAAGTTTCGTTTGCTCTGTCTTTACGCTCCTTTCGTACAGAAAAGTTAGGGCATATTACTACACGAATATTTATTATTAAAGTCGCAACATCCCTAGAAAGATTAATAAAATACAAACGTGTATTGATATCATGGTTTGTTCTATAAAGAACGATGAAATGTCTTGTCATTCTAAATCAAATTAAAACTCGACAGCGGACTATTTTTATGTGCATTTAGAACTTTGTTGACAGATTGCGATTCGTGCTCGCGTCGTCTTTCATACTAGAAGCCAGGAGATTGAAAATTATTCACAGGAAAAACAGTTTGTTTTGAGGCAAACAAAATCAACATTCAATTAAATAAAAAAGAGAGTTAAGGAATTTACGTGGTAAGATTTTAATAGAACAAGCGAAAAAAGGATCTGAAAATGCATTTATGAGGGGGAGGACAGGAGGTACCCTTTTTCCTTCTCCCACCCCTTTTCTCCTTTCTCCTACCCCTCTTCTCCTTATTTTATTTTTTTTAATTTACCGGAAAAAAGAGAGATATTTTATTTTTTTATATTTTTTTTTCTTTCTCAAACTTCTCCTTTTTCCCAACCTTCCTCTCCTTTCTCCTACCCCCTTTCTCTCACCCCTTTCTCCTACCTCCTTTCTCCCTGTCTCCCTTATCCCTGTCCTCCCCCTCATTTATATCTGATACTGATCATAACTCACAGGGGCTTGTTACAATTGCCGGGTTTACTATCCATACTAACCCCTAACGTTTTTAGGGGTTAGTATGGATAGTAAACCCGGCAATTGTAATTACAAGCCCCTGTGCATAACTCATGAATAAAAATGGTATCTGGTCTCAGTTGGGCTGCTGTGTCAGGATTTGACTGTCAAAGTGATACAAACTCTAGAATTCTTCTGTATATATTTATGTACACAAATACACCGTGACAGTAGCTAATCAAGAAATTAATAAAAGGGGGAACGTCTAGTGCCTGTGGTCCTAGTGTAACAGTAGTCCAAATAATTATGACGTCTGGCAAGGCTATTTTTATTTTTTTTCTGGGACGCCTTGCCAGACGTCATAATTAGTTGGACTAGTGTAACAGTAAATTTGGTCCGGTTGTTAAATTTGTTCTCCAGAATTTTTTTCCTAGTTAATTAAGTCCATGTCCATGATTTTACTAGGAATTAAAGTCCCAAGACAAATGTTTCTAGGAAAATCAGTCCATAGCTAGTAATTTATGTTTGTAACTTGTTTTCCTAGGAAAATATGTCACAAGACTAGTTTTTCTAATAGTTTTTTTGTATCATAAAATATATTTAAAATAGAAGATTTTTTTTTTATAGATAAGATTGGAAAAAAGAAGATTTTTTTTTCCATTAAAAATGAAGAAATTTTCCTTAATAACCTAATTATTAAAAACATAAATATTCAGTTTCCTTTGCTTATAACATTTTTTATAATAAAAGACATGGACATTTTTAGTCCAAATAATTATGGCGTCTTGATAGGCTATTATATTTTTTTTTCTTTGATGCCTTACTTCGTCAAAGTATGACGTCTTGTAAGTTGAAAGGCTTTTATATTTTTTTTTCTTTGACGCCTTACTTAGTTCGTCGAAGTAAGGTTTCAAAGAAAAAAAATATAATAGCCTTTCAAGCTGTCATAATTATTTGGACTAGGACATTTTTACCTAGGAATTCAATACTAATGACATGGACATGATTTTCTAGGAAAATATGACATGGACATGATTTCCTAGGAAAAGTAGTCTGGAGACAAATTTTATTTACAGCTTATTTCCTAATGCATGTAATGCAAAACTTTGGTTGGCTTGTCTTCTTTGTTTGTATAATTGTTTGATGGTCATCTTTATATAATATATATAGGCATAGTTTAAGCTGTATATTTAATATTTGAATTTAATTGGATATTATCCTAATGAGTGTACAATTTAAATAGAAAGCAAGCAAGCTAACTTAAGTCTTGCTCTACATGCTTTAGGAAATTAGCTTTAACAGATTGATACACAACTCTTTCGTTTTGTCTATAACAATGTTAAAACATATTACATTCATATTCACTTTTAAAAATTAAAGGCATAGACATTTAAACCTAGGACTTCTAATGACATGGACATGACTTTGTGGGAAAATTAATAGTCTGGGGACATAAATTTTATCAAAAATTTAACTATGTGACTCTTAAACATTACTAAAACATAAGATTTAAATTTGCAAATGCAAGTAATTGAATCTTTTATAGGACATGATTACCTAGGAAAATTTGTCGGGGGACATATATAACTAATATCGGACTAAATATATACTAGTAAATTCTGTAACCATGGACTTTTTATACTATATAGAAATATTTGTCTGCCCTAACATATTTTACCAGGACAAATTTATCACTCACACTTGTACTTGTTTGCCCTGGATCAATTTGCTCTGATTTTTTTTTTGTACTCCAGTTGCATACTGTTAATTATTTGAACATTACATGTTAAAGTTTGTTGAAAAATTTGCTGAATTTTTGTATTGCCACAACCAATTTATTATTTCCCCTATTTGCTTAGTCACTGTCATGATAGTAGAACACCGGAGTACAATGTATTAATTTATCTTCATTGCTATTTTTTAACAAAATAATTTGTTTTTTAATACAAGTCTCAGAATATATACAAAATGTAATTTTAAACGAACTTGAGAATCCTTGTATTAAATTCCTGTTTTCTTACATCCATGACATCATTGTTTTTATTAATTCCAAGCTGACTACTAGTTTATAAATCAAAACAAAAAGTTTTTTTTTTTATTATTGATCCATCAAAGACAATTATCACAAAAATCAGTGAGAATAATTTACATGTTATTGAACAATTAACTTTCCTAAAAACTTTTAAATATTTATGTTTTTTTATAAATTTTAAGCTATACAATTCTTACTTGCATCTCTGAAATGTGCTTCTATGTGGTTTTGTTAGCAATTTCTGTACAGGTCTGCTAAAGGCTCAAATTGACATTTCACTCAATTTCACCATTTTCCCGCCAAAATTTTGGTTTTAAGGCAAAATTTTTATTTTTCCTTATTGGTGACCCTTGTATTTGCTTAATATTTGAAGCTTTATTTCAGCTTTGTACATTACAGATTTGGACCAGGTCACTGCTGAGGTGTCACAGACAGTTTTTATTTGATATCCCATAAAAATATGTCAGCACCTCTATTTTCCCTATCATTTCATTGAAAATGGTCCCTTTAACATGCTTGTACCTATTTAAAAGTAAAATTTTGAGCTTAAATGGTCGGGAACCCCTAATTTTTTCGACAAATTTGAGGTACTCTTTGTAAAGATTAAAATAATACGGCATTCTGATGGAGACTTTGAATAAGTCTGAGCCATCTTAACTGTGTAAAATCAAAAGTAGCAGCACGAAATAAAGTTAAAATGAATATGAGTCCCCTGTATTATATTTTAAACACCGTTTTTTTTATGATCAAGTAATTCCTAAATGAATACTGGAAAATAGCTGTAGAATGCTCTCCGAACATAAAATTTGCATCAAATAATAAAAAGCTTCATTTTAATCAACATAGAGATATGTTTCGAATTTGATGATTTATTGGGTATATATATATGATATTGCCTTCACTCAGTTATAAACTAGAAACAAGTAATGTTTAGCTCACCTACTAGCCCAAAGGGCCTAGTGAGCTTTTCCCATCACTTTGCATCCGGCGTTGTTACCTTTACAAAAATCTTCTAGAACTCTGAAACTACTGGGCCAAATTAAACCAAACTTGGCCACAATCATCATTGTGGTATCTTGTTTAAAAAATATGTCAGATGACCCGGTGTCATATGGTATTTTGAACCCCCTAAAAATTGAACCCGGGGTCAAAATACCATGCGGTATACCCCAGGATCATTATACCGCATGGTATTTTGACCCCGGGGTCATTTTTCACATATGGTATTTTGAACCCCCCTGCGGTATATTGAACCCCCCTGTTTTTAAGAAATAGTATTGCAGATAATCTAATTTACAATTTATTGGCTATTATTTTTTTATTAGAGGTTATGAGTAGGGGGTTCAATATACCGCAGGGGGGGCAAAATACCATGGCTATATAAAATTTTGCAAAATATCTTTTCCAGTATGCCAAATACATATAAACTACTTATTGGAGTATTATTACTATGTTAAGGAGTTAGAATAGCTTGGATTTTTGAAATTCAAGGTCTATAGTAGGGGGTTCAATATACCGCAGGGGGGTCAAATTACCATGGCTAATTAAAATTTTCAAAATATCTTTTCCAGCATGTTGAATACATACAAATTACAATTTGGAGTGTTATTACTATGTTAAGGAGTTAGAATAGCTTGAATTTTTGAGATTCAAGGTCTATGGTAGGGGGTTCAATATACTGCAGGGGGGTCAAAATACCATGGCTAAGTAAAATTTTCAAAATATCTTTTCCAGTATGTTAAATACATACAAACTACTTGTAGGCGTATTATAACTATGTTAAGGAGTTTGAATAGCTAGAATTTTTGAAATTTAAGGTCTATAGTAGGGGTTCAATATACCAAAGGGGGGTCAAAATACCATGGAAATTATTTTTTTTCAAAACATTTTTTCCAGGATGTTAAATGCATACAAACTACTTATTGAAGTATTATTACTAAGTTAAGGAGTTAGAATAGCTAGAATTTTTTAATATTAAGGTCTATGGTAGGGGGTTCAATATACCGCAGGGGGGGCAAAATACCATGGAAATTATTTTTTTTCAAAACATATTTTCCAGCATTTTAAATACATACAAACTACTTATTGAAGTATTATAACTATGTTAAGTAATTAGAATTGCAAGAATTTTTGAAATTTAAGGTCTATGGTAGGGGGTTCAATATACCGCAGGGGGGTCAAAATACCATGGAAATTACTTTTTTCCAAAACATTTTTTCCAGGATATTTAATGCATACAAACTACTTATTGAAGTATTATTACTATGTTAACCCTTACCATGCGGTACCCGTCTTTTGACGGGCGGACCCTAATAACCGTTATTTGGCTCCAATTGCGTTCTATACTTTTAGAAGTCCACTTTATGATACTTATTTTAAAAGTTATGCATGTTCCGTCAACCTCAGGCTATCCATATTCACGTTTCTCATGTATAAGTAGCATTTTGAGCACAAATACGGACTTGGAAAATTGAAATTGGCTAAAAATCGGTTTTCTGGAGGGGTAGGCTTCACATCTGTATCTTACACAAGAAGTTCAGAGGCATAAAACTGGCAAAGATAGTGCAAACCCACAGCCATATAAATGCTGATCATAATTATTATTGAAATACGCATAGGAAACAACAACTTCCGGTTTTGGGTCCATTCGAAGTCAAAAATCGGCAAAAATCGTGAAATTCAGTATTTTGGGTCCAAATGACCTTCTGTAGACTGATGCATCAAGATCAGATTCACTCCGACCTAACAACTGTTGGGGTCAATTTTTTCACTAGGGTCCACTCTACACGCAGGCTACAGCTGGATACCTTAACCAGCAACCCTGGGTCTTCTGGGTCAAGAGAAGGGGTGAAAAATCGGCAAAATTGACGCTTTTTGCACCTGTTGACCCACTTTGTGGCAAATTCCTGCCAAAAAAAATCCGCCTCCTTACCCCGACCCCTCCACGCCGTGATCACCTATGTTAGATTTAAAGAAATCAATATGCTACAGCAACAGGGCTAAGCTCATTTGCATATAATTTGCATATTTTTGCAAATAAACGAAAATTAGACATTTTCTAAAAACAATTCCGCATGGTAAGGGTTAAGGAGTTAGAATAGCTAGAAATTTTAAAATTGAAGGTCTATAGTAGGGGTTCAATATACCGCAGGGGAGTCAAAATACTATGGAAATTATTTTTTTTCAAAATATTTTTTCCAGGATGTTAAATGCTTAAAAACTACTTATTGAAGTATAATTACTATGTTAAGGAGTAAGAATAGCTAGAATTTTATAAATTTAAGGTCTATAGAAGGGGGTTCAATATACCGCAGGGGGTCAAAATACCATGGAAATTATTTTTTTTCCTAATATCTTTTCCAGCATTTTAAATACATACAAACTTCTTGTTGGAGTATTATTACTATGTTAAGGAGTTAGAATAGCAAGAATTTTTGAAATTCAAGGTCTATGGTAGGGGGTTCAATATACCGCAGGGGGTTCAAAATACCATGAAAATATTTTTTTCTTCAAAATGTTTTTTCCAGGATGTTATATGCATACAAACTACTTATTGAAGTATTATTACTATATACCATAGACCTAAAATTTCAAAAATTCTTGCTATCCTAACACCTTTATATAGTAATAATACTTCAATAAGTAGTTTGTATGCATTTAACATCCTGGAAAAAATATTTTGAAAAAAATAATTTCCATGGTATTTTGACCCCTCTGCGGTATATTGAACCCCTACTATAGACCTTAAATTTCAAAAATTCTAGCTATTCACACTCCTTAACAAAGTAATAATACTTCAAAATGTAGTTTGTATGCATTTAACATCCTGGAAAAAATATTTTGAAAAAATATAATTTCCATGGTATTTTGACCCCCCTGTGGTATATTGAACCCCCTACCAGAGACCTTAAATTTCAAAAATTCTAGCTATTGTAACACCTAAATATAATAATAATACTTCAATAAGTAGTTTGTTTGCATTTAACATCCTGGAAAAAATATTTTGAACAAAATTAATTTCCATGGTATTTTGACCCCCTACGGTATATTGAACCCCCTACCATAGACATTCAATTTAAAAAGTTCCAGCTATTCTTAATCCTTCACATAGTAATATTACTCCAATTTGTAGTTTGTATGTATTCAACATGCTTGAAAAGATATTTTGAAAATTTTACTTGGCCATGGTATTTTGACCCCCTGCGGTATATTGAACCCCCTTCTATAGACCTTGATTTTCAAAAATTCAAGCTATTCTAGTAATAATACTTCAATAAGTAGTTTGTATGCATTTAACATGCTGGAAAAGATATTTTATAGAAAAAATATTTTCATGGTATTTTGACCTCACCCCTCCCCCCTACCATGGTATATTGAAACCCCTACTATAGAACTTGAATTTCAAAAACCCAAGCTATTCTAACTCCTTATTATAGTTTTAATACTCCAATGAGTAGTTTGTATGTATTTAACATGCTGGAAAAGATATTTTGAAAATTTTACTTAGCCATGTTATTGTACCATGATTTATCATATATTTAGTACAAAATACAGCTATTTTGTATATCTAATAAAGGTTCTTTTTTCCAGTCTGTATCACCTACCCTGTATTGCACACCCCGTATCGCATGGCTAAACCCGTATCGCATACCCCGTATCGCATGGTAAAACCCGTATCGCACCTTTTTTTTTTTTTTTTTTTTTTTAAACTTAAGTCAGTTTTTTGGGGTTTTTTTTTGCTTAAGATTTTTTTTTCTATTAAAAAAAACTTTTTTTTTTTTAAATATTAAAAAAAAAAAAAAAAATAATATAGGTAAATTTTTTAATGACCTAATTGTTTGGTATGTAACGTCACGAACATCAAGTTTTTACAACAATTTTTTTGGCACACTAAATGCAACTATAAAAAATACAAAACACTCAATAATACAATAATAAACAAAATATTTTCAAAACAACAGATTGTAAGGTAACCTAGGTGCTTCTTATAAATAATTGAGCAGTTATTTTAAAGCTTTGAAACAAGACAAAAGCAGAACTGAAGGTAACCCAGTGCTATGGATCAGAAAACAGTTCATATAATATAAAACTCTTCTGTTGAAATATATGATAAAGCGTATAATACATGGCAAAATCCGTATCACATGCCGTATCACCCTCGACCAATATCATCCCTCGGGCCTAAGGGCCCTCGGGCTGATATTGATGTCTCGGGATGATACGACATATGATACGGATTTTGCCATGTATTATTCTCTATATATTGAACCCCCTACTATACATCTAAAGACCTTTTATGTTTAAATATCTTGCTACTGTAACTCCTTTATATATTTATTATACTCCAATAAGTAGTTTGTATTTATTTTTATTAGCTTGAAAAGATGTTTTGAAAATTTTACTTTTTAGATTAACTGAGCCATGGTAATTTGACCCCCTCCCCCTTTTTTACCATGGAGAATTCAAACTTAAAAGTCTACCATTCTATATAAATATTTTAAATTTCAAAGAATTAAAGCGTCCAAGCTATATTGTTTGGTTTTAATGCTTTAAGAAGTTTTTTGAATGAAATTTTGTTGGTTAAGACTTCAGAGCGATTATACCGAGCAAATATTTTTCTTTTAACCAATCATTGAAAATTGACCTCCCCTTTTTGTATTAATGATTTTTAATATTTGATATAGCTTTTATATAATGTTAATTGTTTTATTAATCATCTAGAATGAAAAAAAACAGGGGGGTTCAATTTTCCATGGGGGTTCAATTTTCCATACAGGGGGGGGGGGGGGGGGTTCAATTTACCATAGCGGTATTTTGACCCCGGGGTCATTTTACCATGGGGTTCAAAATACCATATGACACCGGCCAACCAGCCAAGATGGCCACCATGGCTAAAAATAGAACATAGGGGTAAAATGCAGTTTTTGGCTTTTAACTCAAAAACCAAAGCATTTAGAGCATAAATCTGACAAGGGTATAATTGTTTAACAGGTGAAGATCTATCTGACCTGAAATTTTCAGATTTGCTGTTTTTGGTTTTTATCTTTAATATTATTATAGATAGAGATAAACTGTAAACAGTAATAATGTTCAGCAAAGAAAGATTTACAAATAAGTCAACATGACCGAAATGGTCAACAAGGTCAATTAATCCCCTATGGAGTTATTGTCCTTTATAGTCAATTTTTAACAATTTTCATAAAATTTGTAAATGTTTACTAACATTTTCAACTAAAACTACTGGGTCAAGTTCATTATATATAGAGATAATTTTAAGCAGCAAGAATGTTCAGTAAAGTAAGATGTACAAACACATCACCAAAACACAATTTTGACATGAATCCATCTGCTTCCTTTGTTTAATATTCACATACATGTAGACCAAGGTGAGCTACACAGGTTCTTTAGAGCCTCTAGTCTAGTTTAAAGTCTAGAATATCTTTTTATACAACCATAACATTTTTGCAATCCTATAATTATATTGGTATCACATCGTCTTTGTGGTCAGCTAAGCATCGTTCGAAGACGGATGGTTTCCAGATAATAACTTTAGTATAAGTTAATCATGTTAATAGAAATGAATAGAATTTTAACACAATGTTTAAAACAACAAAAGGAAGCTTGGGATTGATATTGGGGGTTATGGTTCCTAAGGTTTAGGATAAGGGGACCAAAACAAGCATTTATCTAGTTTCAGGATAATAAGTTGTGTATAAGTATTTCAATTCCTCTGAAATTGAACCACAATGTAAAATATTATAAGAAGAAGGTTGGATTCTATTTTTAGGGTTATGGGGCAAACAGTCAAGAATGATGGGCCAAACACAAGCATTTTTGTAGTTTTAAGTTAATGACTTGTGTAAAAGTGTATGATCTTTCTGAAATTATACCCCAATGCTCTATACTACTATGGGATGGTTAGGATTGGCTGAGGATATAGATAAAACCATTTATGAATAAGGGGCAAAAAGATGAAAAACATTTTTTTTTCTGGTTAAAGGATAGTCAAGACAATTTAAAAAAGCTGTGTAAGGGAGGTAATCCAAAAGTTATATTTGAATTATTTCACCCAACTTTTAAGGTGGTACCTAACACTACAGGGAGATAACTCTGTAAAGTCAGCTAAACGTTTTAATTATGTTGTGTTGTTAAAGGGATATAAAGCTTTTCAATGATCAAAATGAGTGTTTGTCAAACTGCAATATAACCAGTGTAATTTTTCTGATAAAACGGTTGGTTCAAAAAAAATTAATTTTTTATATTTTTGTCAAAGGGTCAAAGTAAATTTATACTTTGTCAAAATTTTAAGAAAATTAAACGAGCCAAATTAATTTTAGTTCAAGTGTTGGGTACCACCTTAAAGATGTGATTTTGAAATTTACCAACATATATAACTTCAGTATTAATAAAATCCATTTGAAATTTGCCAATAACTTAAGTTTTATTAAAAAAAAAATGCCAATAGCTTTAGCATAAGTAAATATAAATCTTTGAAGTTTGAAACCACAAAAAGGAAGGTTTGAATTGATTTGGGGGTTAATTTATGGTCCCTTTGCTGTAGGAAAAAGGGTATAAAAGGGGCCCAAATAATCAATTTTCTATTGTCCAGACAATAATTTGTAGAACAGTTTATAGAATTGCCTGAAGTTTCCACACCACAAAACTCCAAAGGATAGTTTGGGTTGGAATATTGGAGTTATAACTCAATCTGTTTATGAATTAGGAGCAACAAAAGGGGAAAAACAAGGGTTTCCTGATTAATTGACAATTACTTTAGATTAGTTTCTTTTTGTTGGTGCCTTTTTTTGCTAGTTTTTTTATGAATTTTTATGCTCTATCTACAATAGTAGAGAAGCATTATGTTTTCTAGTCTGTGCGTCCTTTCGTCTGTTTGTTTGTCTGTCCATCCATTCTTCCCACTTCAGGTTAATGTTTTTGGTCAAGATAGTTTTTGATGAAGCTGAAGTCCAATCAACTTGAAACTTAGTACAAATGTTCCTTATGATATGATCTTTCTTTTTTTTAAACAAAATTAAAGACTTTTGACTCCATTTTTATATGGTTCACTGAACATAGAAATTAAAAGTGTTCCTCAGTTTCAAGTTAAAGTTTTTAGTCAAGGTAGTTTTTGATGAAGTTAAAGTCCAATCAATTTGAAACTTAGTACACATTTATCATTAAAAAAGCTGATTGTGTCGTTTCATATTAATTAAAATTTATTTACCTAATTTATAATTTCAGCTTTTCCATGCATTGTAAGATTTCCAGAATATAGAACATGTAGTTCCTGATAAAAAAAAAACACCAAAAGATTGCTACGATAAAACTGTTTAGTAACTATTTGTAATACAGAATGCATCAAGATGGTGGTATGCTACATATATAATATTGATACTATGACAGATGAGAAAAGAAACTGAAGACATTACCAAATGCTGAAGTCAGCAAAGGTATGATTATAACTGTTACTGATGTTTGAAGAAGTGTGTCATCGACAAATATTTCAATCATACATGGTTCAGTCCTTCCGACTAGTTTTAATTTAAAAGAATTAAATGGCTACTAACATCCATCGCTAATTACAGCTTATTAACCTCCTGTTAAAAAAAAGAGGGGTGAAATATACCATAGCAACATTCAAACTCATAAATCGAAAATAAACTGACAACGCCATGGCTAAAAAGGAAAAAGACAAACAGACAATTAATAGTACACTAGAAACAACATTAAAAACTAAAAACTGAGCCACACAAACCCCACCAAAAACTGGGGGTGATCTCAGGGTCTCCAGAAGGGTAAGCAGGTCATGCTCCACATGTGACACCCTTCGTGTAATGCACATGTTATTACAAACTTGGTATATAGTATATTTCGGTAGGTCACATTCATGAATAGGAAAGGGGATTGTAGGTACGAAGTAAGAAACATCCGATATCATCTGTGAAATGGTTTATCCATAATGGTCAACCAACTGTGATGATTGGGTAACCTGTATTATATTCAAGGGTGAATCCAGACATTTCTAAAGGGGGGGTTCAAATTATATGTCTCCATTCAAGTGCATTGATCGTCTCAAAAAAAGGGGGGTTCCAACCACCGGAACCCTCCCCTTGGATCCACCACTGATATTTGAGAAATTGCCACAATACATTTTGTTGATATCAAATTAAAGTTGAGAAGCTACAGTAATCACCGTAATCTATATATGTTTATCTACTTTTCACTGTCTACTCTCACCTTGATTAGTAAATAAATAAAAATCATGTTGGAAGAAAAATTTAGTCATGTGTATATGTTTTAGGAACTAATTGTGGTATATTCTTCAGATGGAAACATGCAACAAAAAGTTCAATCATGACCATAAAGCAGGCAAGACATTTCAGTATGTACAATCTTGTAAAAATATGTCAAACTATGTCAAAGCATATTTTTTGTTTTGTTTTTTTCAGATTAAGATATAAGGAGTAGATATTTTCCTGAAGATCTCATTTATGTCTCGAAGATGTGAAGGGAACAGAAGCTATCATGATGATTCTTTAAAGAAAAGATACAGAAACACAAGCTCCTGTAGACACTTATGCAAAAGAAGATGTTTTTGCAATGAATATGTGTGAATGTGATAAATTATGGCAAATCAACAATAACAATATGTTCTACAAATTTCCTAGATTTATAAGTTTCATAACATTTAGTTGAGGCAAACTAAAGTTAGATAATGGAAAACGAAAAAAATTGCAAATAAATATTGTTATTAAATACTCAGTTTTAGTTATTTTTATTTTGATATTAAAAAATATACTGTATTAGATAAAAACTAGTTATACATTTAACACATTAGTAACCCTCATGTCTCCCTGCATTAGAAGTTGCATAATTTAGCATTTACAGATGAAATATAATTGTGAGTAAAGTTCAACATATGAAATAGTCTGACTGGATATGACAGAACATCAAAAGAAATGACATCTTATCAAAATAGTACTACTAGAAACTAAAAGCTTCTTGCAATTTTCACTGGTTTTGAGATCAGTAACAGTCTGACAAAGAAAGAATTTAATGAACATGATTATGATGCCTCTTGATAAATATAAAAACATATTGACTGTAAAATAATTACCAGTTACCAATTATATCTGTTGTTTACAAACTTTGTTATTTGGAAATATCTGTTGAATGTTTTGAAATTAAAATGTGTTAACTGAAATGATTAAAGAATTGAAGTCTTTAAATGATACAAAAGCAAGGATACATTGAATGATTGCAATTGAGACAACTACTAGCCCTGCATAGTAGGGCACTGATGTAAACAAGTACAGGTCACCTGAAGTCTCCAACAATGAGCAAAAGCCTGAATTTAAAGATCGTTATACATGGCTTATAAAGTCCCAAGATAATGGTATCTTCATCCTTTGCTTTCAAAATTTTGTTAGTATGTTTCTGATGAAGGTTAATTAAAATAAGCTTAGCTTACTTAATTTGTGAACTGTTTTTATTTAATTTCAAAAGAGAAAGCTAATAGACAAATTTAAGCAAATAACAAAAAAAGGAAATCCATTTAATATGGCAGACAGCAACCAAACACAACCAGTGGACATAATGAACACGTGTTTGAATGCTCAAACTGCAATAATAACATTAGACACAACAACATCTTATATAATGCTGGATTACACAAAAGTGTTTAAATCATCTGCTCTTCTCTGGTGTTTAAAAATTGTACAGATTTGTTGTCACAATATCTCAGTACCATGGGTTAGAATCCCGGCATGGGAAGAACAAAAAATTTGTGAAAAGAAATTTACAGATCTTACATTGTTGGGTTGATGATTTGACGACTAAATGCATGTACATGTACAATATATACAAAAAGTTAGCTGCTATTGAGACAAAGGCAAAAATCATAGTGCAACAAAACATGTTTATTACAGATATAATAACAACAGACTAAAATAACACTTACCACTACTAAATGATTAGGAACTTTCAGTAACTAATTGCAGCTACTGTCCAGGTTATGTTAGACAAATCACCTCCAACTGATCTGTTCAGTGAAGAGTTTTTACCATTGAAATTAAATGTGAACACATTCCAATCTTTTGGCAGACGTGAATATTCTCATGTGGCATTTATACCTATATCCAAGGGTACCTATATCTGATGGTGATAATTAACCATTTTTTTCTTCTTTTTGTTTAATTTTGAAAAAAAAAATGGAATTTAAACTTTTTTCAGCATTTTGGAAAAAAATAATCTTGTTAATTTTTCATGTTTTTTTTCATTTATTTTTAAGAATTAAATTTTAAAAGATTTTTTTTTTTAAATATTTGATTATTTTTTTTTTATTTTTGAAATATTTTGCATTTATAAATTTTTTAAACTTTAAAAAAGTTAATTTTAGTTGCTTCGTCCATGCAAGCATGGACTAAGTTAGCCTTAGTTGCCTTCGTCCATGCATGCATGGACTAAGTCTGTTGCAAGCATGGACTAAGTTAGGGTTAGTTGCCTTAGTGCATACATGCATGGACTAAGTCTCTTGTGTTAGTCCATGCATGCATGGACTAAGTTAACGTTAGTTACCTTCGTCCATGCATGCATGGAGTAAGCTTAGTTTCTAAGTTTTCATGTTTACAAATAATGAAAAGGTTTAGCCATACTATCAAGTTTTGCAATTTATTTCCTAAAGTTAGTTATAATGCACAATATGTATGTAAAACATAAATAATAGGTTGAATATGAAAAAAACCAACTAAACAGAAAAAAAAGGTAATTACATCAAATTAAAAAATAATTGAACTAACACCATGAAATTAAGAGGTAAGAAGAAATGGAGGTTTTCTAGAATTGATGTTGATTTCCAGTTTTATTTAATACCTTGTTTACCGGCGATTTATTGTGAATGATACAAGGTAGGAATTGCCTTCACTGCAGCAAACTCCACACTCAAAGGGAAAAACTTGAAGCAGACTTTGAAATATAGGGCTGTGCGGCATTTTTTCACATTTGTATGCCCCAAAATTACACTAAATTTCTGTACTATCTCTACCTTGACTTGAGGTTTTACATAGATTTTAATCTGATCACTATGCATTTGTGTATTTACTGATACCATTCCTAGTATATGTATCTAGGAAATGAAACATATAGATTTTATCTGGATACGTGTACGTAAACAAAATTAATTATCAACGAATATTATATATCTCCCCAAAAAGGCGTTTTTGAGAAACATCTGTATTCTCAACAGGGTTGGCAATACTCCCTGAAACGGGCTATACTGGAAAATATCATTTTTTAGTCTTATTTCAACACAAAATAGTAAAGACTCGTTGTAGTTTCATAGTATTATAGCTAAATATATATATGTTATACACATAACCGTTGAGCGTCATATCTAGAAGATTACAAATTCAATTTCATTCTCTTCTTTTCTCTTCACATAAATTCTGTTTAGGCAAAATACAAGATTTCTGCATTTTAGGATTGTTAATTTCCAAGCATTGTTCCAATAATCTTAACACTTAATTGCAGTATGTATTTGAATTGTAAATTAAATTGCTATATATGCAATCATGATTGCTAGATTAACTCCCTACAGGGTCTTGTCATTAACTCTTATAGACATGAAAAGACTGATTAGTGTTATATAAACATATCTGTGTTCTAATCTGGATAATATCTCATTAATTAGTTGTAGCTGAAAAAAAAAATTATTTATCAGAGTTATTTGAATAATTCTTTCTCAAATGTATACACTTGTAATTTTGTACACGTATATATTATACTATGTTGTGTCATGTGTACTATTGTTTGTCTGTTTGTCTTTTTCATTTTGAGCCATGGCGTTGTCAGGTTGTTTTAAATTTATCAGTTTGAATGTCCCATTGGTATCTTTCGTCCCTCTTTTATAAGACTTTCAAACAAGTAAACTTGTTTATAAATAAAAATGTTTTTACCTTAAATGTATTGTTTGATTACTGAATTCTGGCTATTATTTGTTATTACCCAGTATTGCCAAGTATTACCCAGTAAAACCCGGGTTTTCCAAGTATTTCCCACTGGGCTGGGCAATACATATAAAACCTGGGTTTTTACCAACCCTGATTTACAAAGTGCAATCTAAAAGGTTATATATGTATTGCACCTGTCCTAAGTAAGGAATCTGATGTACAGTAGTTGTCGTTTGTTTATGTAATATATACGTGTTTCTCGTTTCTCGTTTTGTTTATATAGATTAGACCGTTGGTTTTCCCGTTTGAATGGTTTTACACTAGTAATTTTGGGGCCCTTTTTAGCTTGTTGTTCGGTGTGAGCCAAGGCTCCGTGTTGAAGGCCGTACTTTAACCTATAATGGTTTACTTTTTAGATTGTTATTTGAATGGAGAGTTGTCTCATTGGCACTCACACCACATCTTCCTATATCTATTAACCTCTGTAACGTTTTTTGTGGCTTTGAAGGGGTCATTGTCATTTCAAATATTCGCTATAAAGGAATAATAGATTTATATAATAAAAACTCCAAAACAATCGAACAGTTCAGAAACCAATATTTTAATATTCCATGTACACAAATCAAGTAAAAAAACTTGCGAACAATTTATACAAAGCTGGAGTTAGGTGAACATTATCACTATGTGCTTTTGTGGAATTAGAAATAGGGAAAAAATCCATAAAACCTACTTTTGGAAAATTATTACGTAACATTTCTTTGATTAATCTATTCCACAGTTGAATTCTGCGATTATTTTGAGGAAAAGTTTTGTCACCTTTAACTGCTGTTGTGGAAATCCAAATTACATTATCACACGTAAGAACCAAATGTTGTACATAGAACTGTACGTTCTTAACATAAAGTTTGTCTGTTAGGGCTGGTAGACCCATATCATGCATACCAGAATTAACCACACATACATTTGTTAAGCTTGAATTGAGGTACAGAGAAACGGCTTCTTGTGTAGTATTACCAATTGTTGATTGAATTGCGACGTCTCGTGCATATGCCACTGAAATATATTCAATCTTGGTTTCTCTACAATGAAAGAGTGCACTGTTACATCCAGAACAATCTGTACAAAATGGGTGTGTTAATCCAAACCAAACAGGTCCTTCTATACTAGATGGTTTAGTCCAGTTAGAAAGTTTTTGTTGACCCAAATATGATATGAGGTTACATCTACCAGCCTGTTTATGAACTTTACATGGTCTCTTTTTTCCCAATATAGCCAAAAACAACCGATGCATACATGAATCACCTAGATACACCACTGATTTATAGGTTTTCTTCCAAAAATAGGATTTCAAAAAGTTGGTACAATTGAGGCCAGTGCATGAATGGAACGGCACTGTATTCGACTTTAATTCAATCAATCGTGTGTTCCACTTCAATTTGACCAATGCGGTGTCCCATTTTATTTCAATTATATTATTGAATACTCCAGAATATAACATGAAACACATCCCTGTTATGATAATAGCAACTGTTAGTTTTACATACTGGCCTTTATCCATGCTATCTTCAGATGAGATTAGTAATCGTGTGCCTGGAAATACAAAATACAAGTTAAATGAGTAGACGACTCGGAAGTATGTCTTATTTTTGTGTTATTTTGAAAGTATTATGTAAAACGCTTAATGTCAATTTGCCGTAACTAAAGCTGCAGTTACAAATAATAAAAACACAAACCTTTTAAAACTACTGTAGATTCATTTATTTTCGTGGGCAACAAAGACGTCTACGGTAAAATATCCAGTTTTATTGAGGTGTGATTTCGATGTTTTGCCAAAATCTGCAAACTAGCATTTAGAAAACATGTTTTTAATAAATCTATAAATTCTTAGTTCGCCTGTACCCACTTAATCATCGAAAGTTGATATTTTAAAGAATCAAAATGATTATTTAGTATGCAAAAGTTTTGAGTCAATGAGTAAAAAAACCATGGCGGATATGAATACTGGAAAAAAATGAAATATCTCTATTTATAAAGCTTTTTCCTGATCGATATGATATCACTATACTAGTATACATATTTGTTAAGGGGTCAGCTAAAGGAGTTTCCCGCGTCATTGAAGACTCATTGGTGGCCTTCGGCTGTTGACTGCTATGTGGTCAGGTTGTTGTCATTTTCCGTATTCCCTATTTCCTTTCTCAATTTTATTTCATGTTTACATTGCATATCTCATTTCCACCAGATCTTTATTTCTCGATCTTGCGACTTATCGAATTTCATACGTATAATTGCAGACCTCAAACTGTATAGGTCTACAACATATAAATTGATACCTGGTTATGTGTACTACTCCTCCTTTTTATCAATTGAAAAAATTCTAGAACCACTTAGGTTAAACTGATAATCGTAAATGAATGTATGGCGATCCAAATATGACGACAGCAGAAATAGGTAAAAAAATTTAGTCTTTTTTTTCTCAATTATAGCATGTAGTTGACAAAACTACTCATTTGCAAGATAGCAAGGTATCGTAATAGAGTGCGCTATAATTGTTTAGACGATTAGAAAATTGACGTTACAAAAAGCGGGATGAAATCTTAATTTGATGGCAATTTTCTTGTTTGATAATCGTAATGTTTGTATAGAATAATAGTAATTGAAAAATTATAATTGTGTCCTGCAGCTTTTCAATGGTATTGTAACTGTTATTGGGTTCGGGATTGTATACTAGTGCATGATGTGTTTATGTTGTTCATTCTATCAATAAAGTTTGAGTACTGCAGACGTCACAGCCAAGCTTGTGTTGATGTCGCTTAACTTTTAATTAGTGTTGTCAAATCGTACACTTTTACTTAATCGGCTACTCGGATAATCGTTCGACCGATTATAACCGGTTAACCGGTAGTTTAAGTTGGTGTTTGAAAGCCTTATCAATAGAACCCTTCACATAGATACAAGATGTGGTATGAGTGTCAATTTGACAACCTTGCATCAAAGTCATTTTAGAATTGAAGTTTTTCATTTAGCATTATAAGACTTGTCCGTGAGGATTCCTGGCAAAGTTTGACTTTTAATTAGCAAATACACCGTATCAACTATAGCGTTTGTACCAACTTCAGAATGAAAAATTAAAAAAAAATCTTAATCTCGTAGAATTGAATATGACTGTCATATTCAATTCAATATTTGTATTAACGTCTCACCTTTTACAAAGCAATACTTTAAACATGTCATATGTCTGAAACCGATTATTCTTTCCTTTTCATTGCTGTCTTCGAAAATTTCGATTTGAAATTATTAATTATAAAAATAAGATGTGGTATGATTACAAGTGAGACACAGAAATTAACCACTATAGGTCATCGTACGATCGTTTCTTTATTGGGTTTGCTTTTTTTTATCATGTTTCTATTACTAACACGTATACATTGGGAACATTCACATTTGTTTGCATTTTACATTTTTTTAATTTAAAGTAAGACTAACCCTTGCACTACGGACGGTGTACATTTAGATGTAGGTTTACACAATATTCGAGCATAAACGAATAAATGTAGTAATTAGTAACATTTAATCTCATTACTGATTTAAAGTTACTGTTTACAAAACATATATACTAATTATGTTTCTTTATGATTCAGCCCCGATCTAATTTTATGTTTTTATGATTAACAATTGCAATCAATACACTGGACAATTGACCTGTCAAATTAATTCCCACGAGCTCAATTTTTAAATAAAACATAACTATTCAATGATTTCAATACAAACTTATATCAAATCTATCCAAATTGAATATTTATATATATCTTTATTTCTCAACAAACCAAATTACATTGGTATAAAGATGAAAAATGTCCGGTTAACCGGTTACCGTTTTTGGTATTCGGAAAAAATCGGTCGTTCGACACTACTTTTAATCAAATGCAAAAACATAATTGATAAGAATGGTGAAGACCTTGGTTGTGTTACTTGTATTCAACATCAAATAAAGACTGATGAAGGTAAGTCAATTCGTCAGCCCCTCCGACGCACTCTATTATGATTCTAAAGTGAGAAAAAAAACGCACCTCGATAGTCTACTCCAAAGTGAAACAGTTGTACCTTCTCAATCTGAATGGTTGGTACCAGTTTTTTTCTTGTTAGGAAAAAGATGGAGGTATAAGAATGTGCACTGACTATATTAAAATCAACGTAGTGCCAGCAAAGACTCGTATCTTCTTCCGAATATGGAAGAATGTTTAGACAACTTAGCATGAGAAAGTGTATTTTCGACACTGGGCCTTCAGAGTGGGTTTCCTTCGAAAAGAAGTTGCACCCAGGGATCGATGCAAAATAACCTTCACAACATGTTACGAACTGTTTGAATACACTCGAATGCCGTTTGGGCTATGTAGATCACCAAGAACCTTTCAATGGATAATGGAATAAGTCTTGATACAGTGAACTTGACCTTATATATCTTGACGATGTGATAATAGCCAGTCCGGATTTTGAATCTCATATAAGTTACCTCACTCATGTATTTGAAAGATTTAGTGATCATGGTCTCAAATTCATACCCATTAAATGTAAAACTGTTTCAAAAGAGTTCTGTGTCTGGGACATAATGTTGTGTAAAGTAGATAAAATGCGTTGTGTATAGATTGTGTTTATTCTAACGTCTAACCATTGCTATATGTCACGTCATAATTACATAAGTCAGGTAGCAACGTTAACATGTATATATTCGCGCAAAATTCCCGACATTCTCGGGGCCGGCAAAAGTAAAAATAGTATTATTTACTTTGAATGTCAATCGAATAGATATTACTGAAAATTAAATAATTAATTGTCTTTCTAAAACAAATTCAAATAATTCACTTAATTTTTCACTTTGAACGAAGTCTATCACTTTTGGGTAGTCCATTTCTTGATGTTCTCTCGAGCTCGGACAGATGTCTCTCGTTTTGGTAGAACTCGTGTCAATCTCTCTGTTGAGGTATCATCATTTTTGTCATCTAAATTGTTAATGTTTGTTCGGATTTCGAGCGGGTACAGTATAGGGCGACCCGGATGATCCAGGTTCCGTGGAAACTTGGCAGAATAACTTTCGTTTTCAAATTTGATACAGTCTTGTTGATAAGTCTTTACAAAACTCTCCTCATCGTCCTATTGTGGTAAACGTATTCCTAACGATTCTAGATTCCAGAATTTCTCGATCTCGCTTTCCTCTGTATGGTTTGAAGTAACATTCAGAAGAACTGATGAAGTCAAGGATTTCTCTCCGTTTCTTATTACCGTTCCAGATAACAAGTAACCAATTGTTGATGCTACGGCTGTAGGTCCATTCCCTCTTATCACGTGATCTTGAACTATATCCCAATAGTAATCGGCTCCTATCAAGAGTGAAATTTCAAAGCTATCAGCGTTATTTGCCGGATGTGCGAGCTTTAAATCTTTCAAGTATGGCAAAATGCGTGTAAAGTATTTCGTCTGGTTTTGAAGTGGGACTGCAATATCTGGAACAATCAATGCATTGATGTTTACAATCTCACCTTTGTCAGTTTGTAGTTGAACGGTTGCTGTATCCAAATGACATATATTATTTTCCTTGTCTCCAAAAGCTGACAGTTCAATTGTGTCTCTTCCGCTTGGTTTTATCTGCAATTTGTCGGCTATGCTCTGAGTGATGAATGAACGTTGGGCACCTTCGTCAAATAAAATTCTAGCTTCTGTGATCTGTTTCCTGTATGATATCGGTGCGATAGCTGTTCAATAAAACGCTTGTGTGTTGTGAGGTTAACATTACTGCGGTTTCTGGTTCTTCTGTTTTTACCAAGCTTACAACGGTTGATTTATCCTTGCTGTCCTGTCCTTTTCCATCTGTAGCTTGTTCCCCGCAAATACTGGTGTGATGATTATTGTTGCATTTGTTACATCGGTTCTGCGATTTACACTCTGAAACACCGTGGTTTCCTAAACAGTTGAAACATTTCTTTCTTTTGCTTTACGATGTTCAGTCTTTCATCCACGTCAGAAATTATTGTGCAATCTCCCGGAAAATGTATACCCGTGCAGTAGATGCATAGACGCTTTTTATCATTGAAACGTGGGTTGTTTGTATTGAAATTTCGCTGAGTTTTATTACGAGCTTCGGTCAGAAATGTTGCGGTAGTATGTTAACCTTCGCGGTCGGTAAATTGTCCCGCTTCAATAATTCTCGCTTCTTTTGAGATGGCTTTTCTGAGGTTGTTTAGAGTTATATGATCGCTATCATATAAACTTGTTTATAAACAAGAGTTCACACACTGAAATGTCTCGCCTTCTTTACTAATCATTGATATAATGTTGATAGTCCTAAGAATAAAGCTTTATTACAACTGTCACTCAAACTTAACAATAACCAAGATAGCTAAACAAAGACTAATGAACTATGAACATGAGATCAAGGTCAGATGAACCATGCCAGGCAGACATGAACAGATAACAATGCTTCCATTCAACAAACATAGTTGACTTATTACTTATAGTTTAAGAAAAATAGACATAAACACAAAAATTTAATGCTGTGCAATGAACCGTGAAATTGAGGTCATGGTCAATCTAAACCTGCGGGACTGACATAGATCATAATATATTTCCATACACCAAATATAGTTTACCTTTGGCACATAATATTAGATAAAAAGACCAAAACTTAAAAACTTAACTTTGACCACTGAACCATGAAAAATGAGGTAAAGGTCAGATGACATCTGCCCGCTAGACACGTACACCTTACAATCATTCCATACACCAAATATAGTAGACCTATTGCATAAAGTATGAGAAAAACAGACCTAAACACAAAAAACTTAACTATAACCACTGAACCATGAAAATGAGGCCAAGTTCAGATGACACCTGCCAGTTGGACATGTACACCTTACAGTCCTTCCATACACCAAATATACTAGCCCTATTGCTTAAAGTATCTGAGATATGGACTCGACCACCAAAACTTAACCTTGTTCACTGATCCATGAAATGAGGTCGAGGACAAGTGAAAACTGTTTGACGGGCATGAGTATCTTGCAAGGTACCCACATACCAAATATAGTTATCCTATTACTTATAATAAGAGAGATTTTAACATTACAAAAATAATGAACTTTTTTTAAGTGGTCACTGAAACATGAAGATGAGGTCGACATTGGACATGTGACTGACGGAAACTTCGTAACATGAGGCATCTATATACAAAAACATTTAGGTCTTTCACCTTCTAAAATATAAACCTTTTAAGAAGTTAGCTAACGCCGCCGCCGCCGCCGGATCACTATCCCTATGTCGAGCTTTCTGCAACAAAAGTTGCAGGCTCGACAATTAAAATGTGTTTACCTTAAATATATTGTTTGATTACTGAATCCTCTTTAAAATTCTGGCTAGTATCTTTTATTACCCAGTATTGTCCAGTAAATGACAGCAAAACCCACTGGTCTGGGCAATACTCATAAAACCCGGGTGTTTGCCAACCCTGGTTTACAAAGTGCAACCTAAAAGGTGATATTTGTATTAACCTCTGTACATAACGTTTTCTGTGGCTTTGAAAGGGTCATTGTCAGTTCAAGTTTTCGCTATAAATGGATAATAGACATGTATATAATAAAAACTACAAAACAATCGACCAGTACAATAAACAATATTTAAATATTTCATGTACACAAATCAAGTAAAAAAACTTGCGAACAATTTATACAAAGCTGTTGTTAGGTGAACATTATCACTATGTGCTTTTGTGGAATTAGAAATAGTGAAAAAATCCATAAAACCTACTTTTGGAAACTTATTACGTAACATTTCTTTAATTAATCTATTCCACAGTTGAATTCTGGGATTATTTTGAGGAAATCCTTTGTCACCTCTAACTGCTGTCGTGGAAATCCAAATTACATTCTGACATGTGTGGACAAGATGTTGCACATAGAGCTGCACGTTTTTAACATAAAGTTGATCTGTTAGGGCTGGTAGAACCATGTCATGGATACCAGAATTAACCACGCATACATTTGTAAAGTTTGAATTGAAGTACAAAGAAACGGCTTCTTGTGTAGTATTCCCGATTGTTGACTGGATTTCGACATCTCGTGCATATTCAACTGAGATATATTCAGTTTTGATTTCTCCACAACTAAAAAGTGCACTGTTACATCCAGAACAATCTGTACAAAATGGGTGTGTTAATCCATACCCAACAGGTCCTTCTTCACTAGATGGTTTGGTCCAGTTAGAACGTCTTCGTTGACCCAAATATGAGATGAGGTTACATCGACCAGCCTGTTTCTGAACTTTGCATGGTCTCTTTTTTCCCAATATAGCCTTAAACAACCGATACATACATGAATCACCTAGAAAAACCACTGATTTATAGCTTTCCTTCCAAAAATAGGATTTAAAAAAGTTGGTACAATTCAGGCCAGTGCACGAATGGAACGGTTCTGTATCCAACTTCAATTCAACCAATTGTGTGTTCCAGTTCAATTTAATCAACGTGGTGTTCCATTTTAATTCAATTATATTATTGGATACTCCAAAATATGCCATAAAGCACAACCCTGTTATGATAATAGCAACTGTTAGTTTAACATACTGGCCTTTATCCATTCTATCGTCAGAGTTCGTGTGCCCTCTCAATTTACCTATAAATACGAAAGACAAAGTTAAATAAATAATTGAAACAGAGGTGTGTCTCGTTTTTGTGTTTTTATTTTGGAAGTAAGATCCAGTGGTTAATAAAACTATATGAAATTAAAACAGTTTAAAATACTGGCCTTTATCCATTCTATCTTAAGAAGAAATGAGAATACGTCAGCGTTCTCAATTTCCTACAAATACGAAGGTAAAAATTAAATAAGTAGTTGACACACAGGTATGTCTCGTCTTGGTATTAGTTTTTGAGTATAATGTTAATGTTGTAAAACGTTCAAAGTGACACATTAAACATCCGTCCTTTACATCACATAATGTAAAACATGTTTGCAGTTAACGTACCAGTAGATTCAAATACATCTTGAATGTTAACAAAAAGTATCGAATATATAAACACAACATAATGCCATTAAAATATAATATCATGTGGTTTATATAAACAAATAATATATATTAAACAAAACGTTTAGAAAATTCAAAATAACAATCCCATTTGAGACAGAACACATTTATTAACTGAAATATTTACAAGAAGAATAGATACAACATAGAGGGAATGTGAAAGGACAATACGGTAGTTGTTCATAAATATATCCGAATGTACGGTAGTTATCATGACTTTCCGTTAACATGAAAGATGTCATTTGAATCTACTGGTACGTGAACTGCAAACATGTTTTACATTATGTGATATGAAATGAAAGATACTTTTATTTTTATTTTACAAAACGTCACCATGTTTGAATATTCTCTTTTCTTAGCGGAGTCTAGTAAAGGAAAAATTATCGCTAGAAACAATGGGGGCGCGTGGCGTAATTGAATAGGTAAAATAGCGATAAACAGATTATCATTGGTCATCTAAACTCGATTGCTTTTCTCACTTTCGCCGTACAAGCTCAAGCGAGAAAATCAATCTCGTTCTAGATGTTTTCTTTTGATTTCACAAATAGTATCAATGCAAAATGAGATGAAGGTTCGAGTCAGCCTTTCCCCGCCATATTTAAAATATTTATTAAGATCAAATATCTTAAAAAGGAATTTTGGATCCTCAATGCTCTTCAACTTTTTATTTGTTTGGTTTAAATCTTTTTTGATATGAGCGTCACTGATGAGTCTTGTGTAGACGAAACGCGCGTCTGGCGTACTAAATTATAATCCTGGTACCTTTTGATAACTATTTGATCCCTAATTAAAGCTCTTCTGACTTTTATTTGCAATTTTAATTTATTCTCTTTTTAAAATTTTACCTAAGTACATCCTTAGGTGAGGTAAGTTAAAATTTAAAAACAAATATAAATCAAAACTGATATATAAGCTAGTAGACAATCAATTAAAATGATAAAGATAAGCTAAAAATATTGATAGGTTTTCGAGATATTTGAGATTTAAAATATGGCGGGAAAAGGCTGACTTGGACTTTCACCTTATATTTGCTTTGGTATTATTTGGATCATAAAACAAAAGAAAGAAAATTAAGAATCTTTTTAAATTTTGTAAACAATTTTTCATGAGCTATCAAGTCTTATATGAAAAATTAATAGTTGTTACGAGGCAAAATATTTTACATTATATATATGGTATGGAGTCCGAACATTTGACACAAATTCCAAAACATCACCTAAGTACATCCTTAAAGTGACTTCTTGTGTTTTAATTCATTTGTTCAAACTTAATTTGAATTGTGTCCTTTATTAATATCTTACTTGCATAACTATCTCTACTAAAGGAGGCTAAATAAAGATGTGTATCTTACCTCCTATAGATTTATAGAGATATGATTGGTTAAATAACTGCACGTGATGACTATGTAAATTTGATATAGAATGTCCCAAAAAAATTATAAAAAAAATTCCAGACCGTGCAAAGGCTGTATAGCCAGTCAATATCTTCCATGTGTTGTTAAAAAAAATAGAGGATTAGTTACCATATGGGGTTGGTAAGGAGTTACTTCCCATTCAAAACAAAAAAGATGGCACACACCTTTATAATAAACAGCTGCGCCATGATAGGCCCGTCGTCTGGTGTGAAAGTTTTATGCAACAATCATAAATAGTTTCTGAGAAAGCAATAACCATATATGTTTTTGAGATACGGCGGAACATATGACCCCCCCCCCCCATCTTTTTTTAACAAAAAATCTAAATATCACTAAAATAAAATTTTGAATCAAAACCAGACATGTAAAAAAACCTCCCCCTTTTTTACAAAATACTCAATAACTCAAACATAAAATATTGAATCATCACCAAAAAGTATACAGATCTTAAGATTAATGTAACAAAGAAGTGTGTAAAGTTTTAAGCAATAACAATTAATCGTTTTTGAGATACGGCGCGACATGTCAAAGACCCCTCTCCCTATTTTACAAAATACTCAATAACTCGAAAATGAAATATTGAATTATTACCAAAAAGTATACAGATCTTAAGATTAATGTAACAAAGAAGTGTGTAAAGTTTTAAGCAATAACAATTAACCGTTTTTGAGATACGGCGCGACATGTAAAAGACCCCTCTCCCTATTTTACAAAATACTCAATAACTCGAAAATTAAATTTTGAATCATCACCAAAAAGTATACAGATCTTTAGATTAATGTAACAAAGAAGTGTGTAAAGTTTAAAGCAATAACAATTAATCGTTTTTGAGATATCGCACGACATGTAAAAGACCCCTCCCCCTTTTTTACAAAATACTCAATAACTCAAAAATGAACTTTTGGATCATCACCAAAAAGTTTACAGAACTTTAGATCAATATAAATAAAAAGTGTGTAAAGTTTTAAGCAATAATCAAAAATTGTTTTTGATATACGGTGCGACATGTGAAAAAAAAAACACCCCCCTGTTTTAGATACAAAGTGCCTTAACTCAAAAAGTTTAAATCTTATTTTCACCTTAAAGTATACAGATCATTTGACCATCATAAAAAAACAACTATAACAGGTTTCATGAAATTTGGATGAGTCGTTCTCAAGTTACGGTGCGACATGTTTACGACAGACACCTGTTTTAGTAACAAAGTAACATAACTCAAAAAGTTTGAATCTTATTTTCACCAAAAAGTATACAGATCATTTAATTATCATAAGAAACAACTATAATAAGTTTCATGAAATTTGGATGAGTCGTTCTCAAGTTACGGTGCGACATGTTTACGACAGACAGACAGACAGACAGACAGACAGACAGACAGACAGACAGACAGACAGACAGACAGACAGACGGACACCGGACATTTGTATAACATAATACGTCCCGTTAAAATTTTGACGGGCGTATAAAAACAATACGGTGTGGAGGAAACATCTGAAAGGACTCAACATACGAAGAAATTGATGATGAAAGGTGGAAATAAAATTATAAAAAATAAATAAAGCTTACAAGTTGTTATTGTTTGCATTAATGAGTTACTTCCCTTTCAAAACAAAACAAAAAGAAATCGCAGTAAGGTTTCAACAGACGTAGAAATTGATACACGATTGAAATAGATTAATAAAAAAAATAAAGCTAAAAAGTTGTTATTGTTGACATTTGCTTTCTGTATATAGACACATGGAAGCAGGATCTCAATACTAAATATTGACGACTTAATCACTTAGATAGGCCGCTAGTCAAAATGCCACTCGTGCAGATATTACACAGTGCGCTCTCATCCCATGTAGTATTTACTGACCCAATATATATCATTTGAGCTTCGCTCTCATCCCATTAAGTATGTACTGACCCCATATATATCGTAGTAGGTCACTAGTATGAAGGCATGAATTAATACAATATATGAAGTGTTGCCGATAGCCCAGCAAGCATAGTATACGGTTATAAATACCTAATAACGTAAAATTATAAAACTAAATATACGCTAGTATCGCACATACAATAAATTCTGCCTATACTAAAGACACGTGAGAAATAATACATATATATTCAAGTTTATACAATTACAATCAAATGACATGCTTCAGTAAACTCACCAATTTGTGGAACAGCGTTTTAAAAATATATAACCCAAACATCTACCATGTCTACTATTACAATCTATTTTAAATCCATATACAAATCAATACAGTATCATGATCATGGATCTGCAGGTCAATGAATAATCCAATTATTGAACCTTTCGTAAGCGAAGATCAAAATTGACCAGCCATAAAATTAAATTTCCCAATTTGAATTTAAATGACCAATACTATTTGACATCATCTAAAGTAGATTGCAAACAAATCACCTACTACATAAAACAATAAATCGTACGCATGAATAATTAAAATTATTCCCGGATCCCGCTTACTGTTTTGCAGATTCCCGTATCCCGCTTACACTATGAAGGTAAGCAATTCTATTTTTTTTTGTCATTTCCCAGGTCCCGCAAGACATCATTTCCCGTTTTCACGCCATAATAGTTTGACGTTAACGAGTCACGCTTACAAAAAATCGTCAATCCCGCGTCACGCTTGGACCCCAATGAGACCCACCCCATAGCCCTCCAGTTTCTGAAAAGGCGAATTGAATACTGTTTCGTAAATTGTTAAGAAGAGATGAACACTTTTAATAGTTACCTTGTTTTTTTGCAGTCACTTGTTACAAATAGAAACTAGGTGTATCTTGTGCCTGAGTTACGTTTGGCCTGGAATCACACACACACACACAAAATAAACAACACGATTGACTGCTCGCACTCTGGGACTAAATCTTGCAACAAAAGACGACTCTGGTTATCGCGATGTATATAAACGTCGAACTTATAAGTTCAGCGTGGAAAACAATTGTACAGATAAGGAACTACTCAGTGTAGTACTTAATCCAATCTGCCACATCAAAATAATTAAACAGTTTATATAACACATTAAAATTTACTTGAATAGACATGACATGTATTTCTCTAAATGAGTGGCAAATTCAATTAACGGATTATAGAACAATTAGTTAATAATTAGCAGTAGAACATACAGACTTAATTATGGAATTAAACATGTACAAATTCAAATTCTAAAGGGCGTTGTTAACTTTAGAGCCTTAAGGCTCATCAGAAGTTTCATGAACGCAAAATATCTTTTATTATCATCGTGGTATGATTGCAAATGAGACAACTATCCACAAAAGACCAAAATGACACAGACATTAACAACTATAAATCACCGTACGGCCTTCAACAATGAGCAAAGCCCATACCGCATAGTCAGTTATAAAAGGCCACGATAAGACAATCAAAATAATTCAAACGAGAAAACTAACGGCCTTAATTATTTATGTAATAAAATGAACGAAAAAAATATGTAACACATAAACAAACAGGAACCACTGAATTACAGGCTCCTGACTTGGGTTTATAAATTGTTTCTTAATTGAAAAGAGAAATGTATGTACTTTCCTAAGTTACAATGCTGTTTTGTGTTTTCACTTGTATCGTAATCAATATATTAAAAACCAATTCGCCACAGGTTGTTATGAAATAAATGCTGTGTCCCAAATTAAAAAAACAAATATTTGCTATTTAAATTTTTGGTTTAAAACTAAAATGTTTGACCACTGTAAATTTCTATCATTTAAATTAGTAGAGCAAATATTGTCTTTAATACCATGATTGAAGTATATGAGTGGCCGTTCATGTCATTTGCGCGATTATATACGCGTATATAATTTTCAACGCGTATATATACGCGTATATTGTGGTTTTCAACGCGTATATTGTGGTTTTCAACGCGTATATTGTGGTTTTCAACGCGTATATTGTGGTTTTCAACGCGTATATTGTGGTTTTCAACACGTATATTATCGTTTTATACGCGTATATTGTTAAAATAAACACGTTTATACTTTATTGCAATTTATTTATCATATACGCGTTAATATACGCGTTATTTGCATAAATATACGCGTTAATATACGCGTTAATATACGCGTTATTTGTGTTAATATACGCGTATGAAATCATTATATACGCGTTAATAAACATTCGTTTGTCTTATTGTTTTAACCAATGAAAGCGTGGTTAAAACAATAAGACAAACGAATGTTTATTAACGCGTATATAATGATTTCATACGCGTATATTAACACAAATAACGCGTATATCAACGCGTATATTTATGCAAATAACGCGTATATTAACGCGTATATGATAAATAAATTTGAATAAAGTATAAACGTGTTTATTTTAACAATATACGCGTATAAAACGATAATATACGCGTTGAAAACCACAATATACGCGTTGAAAACCACAATATACGCGTATATATACGCGTTGAAAATTATATACGCGTATATAATCGCGCAAATGACATGAACGGCCACTCATAGTAGTATAACGTTATCTTATCTGTGTGGTTATTTATGTTATCCATGTGACACGTGACACATTTGCACAAAACAAAAAATATAAAAATATTGCATTGTCTCGTCCGGTGTTTTGCATTTGCGCCGATCTGCATTTCATTTGCGCCGATTTTTGTTTTCATCTGCGCCGATTTTATTACAGGTAAATTACAGGTGAATAGATATAAGAATATGTGATATGAGTGTCAATGAGAGAACTCTTCATCCAAGTCATGTTATTTTTCATTTATCATTATAGAACTCTTTTTTGCTACTTGTACAAATGTAATGAATTGTCAATCACAACATGCATATAACTGTTGTCCCCTGCTCACCACTGGGAGGTGGAATAAGGCCTTCACGATACATCTCCATATTTTTTTCTTTGTTGACCGTATCCGTAGTTCTTTAGCATCTGTCTTTCGGACATCTGCCACATGGTTATGCTCGATTTATCTTTTGACAATCGAATCCGTGGTAACTCTGGCTTTACACGATTTTATGGTACATTAGTAAGATATGTAGTTACAATGTATGATTCAGAACACTGATCGACCTTACGATATGTATGGCCCTCGATGATTAAATAATTGACTCCTCGGTCCGTTTCAGTGTGCAATATGTCCATCAAGTTACAACGAAGTTCCAGAACGATAAGAATCAACATTAACTTAAACATGGATGAAAAACAATTATAACCAGATTTTACCAATGGTATAGCACAGTACAAATGTACATGTACAAGTTTTAACTTACCTGGAAATCTAAATCGGCGCAAATGAAAAAATGAAATCGGCGCAAATGAAAGAATGAAAATTTTCTAAATCGGCGCAAATGTCATACGCTCGTCTCTTCCTGCGAATTTTTTTCAACTTTCTTCGTGCTTTTTTTTTTTTAATTTCATTTTAAACACCCTCCCCTCAAAACTCAAATGGTAGTTCTCTAAGTCGTGGTAATTTTAAGACTATTGTGTATTATAGGAAAGTTTATAGAGACTGTGTTTTAGGCATTAGATAACACAACAAAAGAGATGAAATGGTATCTCAATTGATAGTATGAATGTAAACTATGTTATCTAAACATGTGGAGTAGGATCGGCTCACCCTTCCGGAACACCTGGGACCCCCTCCCTCAGTTTTAGGTGAGGTTCTTGTTGCTCAAGTCTTTTGTTTTCTATGTTGTGTCCTGTGTATTTTTATTTGACAGATTGTCTTTTTATTTTTTAGTTTTGTCAGTTAGTTTTCGATCTATGAGTTTGAATGTCCCTCTGGTATGTATCTTTCGTCCCTCTTTTTAAAATAGGGTACATTTTCGTTTATCTATAACTCAAAGAAATAAATTTTAAATGTTACTTACAACTTAAAACTTTAATTCCACAGCCAATATTTGAATCCGAAAAACATTTCCATTAAGTAAGGAAATCGATTCAAATTGACATGGTCAAATAAAATGTTTTTATATGAAATTTAAATGTTTATTCAGACCCTAGGCATGTCAATAATAGACTAACTGACCACTGATCCATTACATTAAAATTTTGTAAGCATATTATTTTTAAGATTTAAGTTATATTTAGTTTAAAGGCACTTTTTTTTCTGTCTTTCCTTTTGTTTTGCATTTATTATGTATATGTTTTATATCTATTTTTCCTGCCCCAGTAAACTCATTTTTTTGTTATTTGAATGAATGAATGCATTAAAGAATTGAATGTTTCTTTTAGTATAAACTTCATTGGGGTGTAAAAGCGTCGACCGAAGTATATGTTGTATGAAGCGCGCAATACCCATTAGAGGCGGATCCGGGGGGCGTGGGATTGACCCCCTTTTTGGGGCCCATCAATGCATTTGAATGGGAACGTTAAATTGGACCCCTTTTATCCTGTGTTTGGAATCCCCCCTTTTTAAAATGGCTGGATCTGGCCCTGAAGACTTGATATCACAAAACATCGTGTATTCACATTTTTACTCTCCGAAAAGATAATGTGAAAGAATTAAGGTTTATGACCCCTTCCGTGTAGCCATTTATGGACGATAAAGGAAACTTAATGCAAAGCATTATTATTTACTGATTCATTGAATTTCAAAGAAAAAGAGTACTTTGTGTCTGACAAAATACAAGATTTTTATAGAAAATCCACAGTCTTTATTACAGAGATTTTTGTTATAAAATTTGAAACATAGATTACTCACTTGCTTTTCTATGATGTGCTAGTGTTTATTTTTTACAAAAAGTTAAAGGTAACCAACCTGTAAATTCCAAAATACCTCGTGCTGAGCCACTAAGGTCGAGCTCCCCCTTATAGGTGTACATTATTTGGTCCATATTTTTGTTTGTTTTAACTAATAACTACATTAATAAACTTGTTTGGTGTACATTATTTGGTCCATATTTTTGTTTGTTTTAAGTAATAACTACATTAATAAACTTGTTTTACGGAGACCAATGCCAGCCTGGCATGCAATAATCTTATATCTATCGGTCGTCGAATTGCCAAATATGAGAGTACAAAGATAAAGGCTGTAGATTTTCTATAAGATTTCCATATGTTTAATAGCATTGAATCAACACAATGGTACATCCTTAAATAGAATAACATGGAATTGCCGAGAGAAGCAATAGTGTTTGTACTCAAACTTTGAACTAGTATACATTAATTGTTGTGACGATGCCGGCTGAAGCGGCCGCCTTTGTGTGCGGGATTGCTCGCAGCGTTAAGGACCCGTTGTAATCCTTGGGATGTTTTTCTGTTTTTTGCATATATATATGTTCTTAAACTGCAAACCTTGCTTTCTTCACCATAAACTAGCTTTTTCGGTAATAATGGTTGTCTTATAAATTGTGCTTTTGTGTCTAACAGGTCAGGACCACTACCTTATATGGAAATGCATAAATTAGCATACTTATATCTCGCACATGTAATTGTTTATTTACATGTGACGCAATTTATTTTTACCTAGGTTTTTGACCAATCCACTAAATGAGTCACAATGCATGCTGGACTACTACGTGTTTACAATCAACCAAGAACACGTGTTATTTACTGAAATACAACACATTTTTTTGTGCAATGCGGGATTCACAATTTCTCTTAGTTTTTCATTTTGTGTATCATCATTTATCGTTCATGATATAAAGTATTACTTCCATGCTCAGATTAACGAAGAGTTGTTTCTATGCGAAGAAAAAAGGGTTTGAATAATCCAATATATAGCCATTAACATGTTTGATGATGGCACATATATTTCATACATGTATTTGTCCACCAGACAACAACGAAACAAGACAATTACCCATAAGACAAACTTACTAGTGTAAAGTGTAAAGTAAGACGTCAATAACAGCCGGTGCTGATATTCACGGGTACAGCAATTTTCGTATAGATAATTAAAGGCAAATGTGTGATCCTTGAATTTTGTGTTCGTAAAAAAGGCGAAAAGGATTTACATACATGGCAGTGTTAACAAAATCTATAAGTATTTATTTTTTTCACATTTCAGTAAATGGGACTTCCAAATTGTTCCCTTTGTTTTGAAGGTAGTAAAGGTCAGCAACTGTAGTTTCAGTTTGTTCGTTTTTTAACGGGCTTGGACATTTGTCAAACTGAATAAAATCATTACAGCTGATTTCTTTTACCTGCAAAGTAAAACTTTGGTTGGCTTGCTTGCTTTGTTTGTATAATTGTTTATACAAGCTTTGCAAATAAGATTGACAACTTTAAACAATATACATATATAGACATAGTTCAACTTGTATATTTTATATTTTGTACAATATACAAACAAAGCAAGCAAGCTAATCAAAGTTTTGCTCTACATGAATTAGGAAATAAGCTGTAATGATGTTATCCATGTGTATGTGCGCTAACATGAAGGTGGAAAATTTGATATCTTTTGTGAAAATTGCAGCGTTGGATCTATAATAAAAAAAGAAGATGTGGTATGATTGCCAATGAGACAGCTGTCCACAAGAGACCAAAATGACACAGAAATTAACATTTATAGATCACCGTACGGCCTTCAACAATGAGCAAAGCCCATACCGCAAAGTCAGCTATACAAGGCCCCGATATGACAATGTAATTCAATTCAAACGAGAAAACTAACGGCCTTTTAAATTATAAAAAAAAAGAACAAAAAAACAAGTTTGTAACACATAAACAAACGACAACCACTGAAATACAGGCTCAAATATAATATATATTTTTTTTATGGGATAGATATTTTCTCCTTTTATATATTTAATTGGGCTGGTTTTTTTTTGTTTTTTGTTTTTATTGTTTTACACAAGTAATTTGTGGGTCATTTATGGCTTACTTTTCAGCATTGAATCTATGGCTGCTTACTTTACTAAATTATTTTTTTGTTGGAAAGATGTCTCATTTGGCACTCATACCTAATCTTCTTATTTCTATATACAAAGCACGTTTTAGAAAAAAAATAATAGGTAATATGGCACCCACTATGATCCAGAGACTTTTAATATTTGAGATATTTTGTGATAAAATTAGCAACAAACGGATGTTATCGATGGATGAAACAATAAAAAATGTATTGAGCTATAAACCGTACCCGCTCAGTCGCGGATCCAGGGGGCAGGGGTTCCGGGGGATGGACCCCACTTTTTTTTCAAGGATCAGTGCATTTGGAATGGGACATGTAGTTGGAACCTCCCTCCCTTTGTCCAGGGTTAGGACCCCCCTTTTTAAAATGGCTGGATCCACCCCTGCCGCTTTCATAACACCTATTTTTAGCATACTGAATATTATGATGTTCTTACTTTTAGTTCAGGTCCCGATAAAAAAAATTACACATTCAGTACAGAAAGAAGTGTTTCAATAAAAGTTGTCGTGTTTTTCTAGGCAGAAATGATTCTGGAATGACATTATATCGGTTTTAAATGATTTTTTTACAGAACAGTGGTCACTTCCTTGGATATTTCACTGTTTCATGTCGTGAAATAAATGTAGGTTCAATTCATAACAATGCACAAAACCGGTTCAACTACTTTTGCAAGGCGAAAAAGAAAGTCGAATTGTGAAGCCAGTAAACAATATTTTTTTAATCTGAGCATGCAAATTGAGGATTACGTTATATATTTTACATTAAATATATTTGCAGATTAAAAACATTGGTAATGAGAGTCCCAGACAATATATAAGTTGACTGTTTTCCCACTAATTCAACGTGTTTAAAGTAGTAGTTTACTCGTAGTAGCCCACAATGCATTGTAGTTCATTGAGTCAATTGGTCAGTTTTTCAAGGCCATATTGGCCTTGTGTTTTGGAAATTACTATGCAAATATATTCTGACGTCAGAAAATCTAGAGTTCTCGACCTGTCTAACATGTACACCATCTTATCATTGCTTTAGTTAAAACATATTTAGCAACTTGTATTAATCCCTTTCCACTTTGCGGGTGCGAGCGCTGCCTTGTGGCGGCATTATCATGCTCTTTTTTCTCTCTTAACACGGGTCATCCAATTTATCGTCCTTCCCTACGCCTATATCACCCTGCTCTGTCGCTCAGTAACTCACGTATCAAGACTTCAAAACGAGACCAGGCATTATCAGCGACGTCATAATGTGAGAGGAGAAGTTATCAGCGACGTCACAATGCGAGAGGAGAAGTTATCAAGCTTGCTTTCGTCAAGCGTAAAACTGTCTTAGGGAGAGAAAAAACGACCATTAATAGAACGATAAACAGATAATCGTGTTTTCTACGTATAGATATCGTAAAATATCAGTCGCTCGACACAATGTGAAACTTTTTAGCTCGTTCGCTACGCTCACTCGCCAAAAAGGTTCACATTGTGGCTCGCGGCTGATATTTTACGATATCAATGTGTAGAAAACCCGATAATCTATACGTATCGCCCCCTTCCGACAGACTAGCATCGTTTATCAAGACCATACTCTAAAATGTGTCCAAAGGCGAGCCAAAATTACCTGAAATTTTCTCCCCGGTACGGGTATCGAACCAGAAACCTTAGTCGGCTAGTAATCCGATGCGCTAATCACTACAGTAACACCACGTTTAAGTTTTAGTTATAGTTCTTATTGATTATTTACAATAGTATATATATCTCAACAAATGATTTTGTAGTGACATAATGAAATGTCATTTTCTAAAAGATGTTACATGTACGTAGGATTATAGTATTCATAAAAATACATGAATTAAGCAACAGCCTATCGATAATTGTTCAACATGTATGCATGTGTTATCACGTTCAAATATCAAACAATGTACATATAATTCATCTCAAAATGCATAAACTCTAAATCGTATGTTTTTAGTCTTGTTCTCTCCTTTTGACACCAGACTACAAGGGTGACTGACTGGAGAACAAGACACTGTCACTACAGGTCTGCAATCGGCCACCGACAATAAATAATCAGCCAAATTAGAGCGTCGTTTTATATAGCAGCCCCTACCTGCCAAAACGGGGACGGTCTCAGGTCTGCAATGACATCACAAAATGAAACTGCACGACCAATCAATGATTAGCATTTGTGTTATGTAAACATTGCTGAGAGGTGATGCCGATTTAGAATCCTCTAGATTTTCCATAGACTTCAATGCAAATTAATTTAATTGATATATTATATCGACACCAATTGATTATAGCAATTTTACTCTTTACAAATTGTTTAAGACACTATATAATATCATCGTTTTGATTTTTACAATACTATATTCTCTGGTTAAAAAATAATCGGCGATAGATATAATCAGTTACCACCTTCAAATAGATGAAAAAAAAAGAGGATTCCTATTGGCATCACCCATTTAAAAATTTAAATGCCAGGATGTCCGGATCTTAGAATCCGATACCTCGTTTAGAGAATGCATCATTACGGTTATCTATCGCAAAAAAAACCAACGAAGTTGACAATTTTATTTATAATTAATGACCTGTGTTTTCACTACTGAATACAGTTACCCTTGAACTGGTTCTCTTTTCACTGTTTAAGAATAACACATTTACTGTACCAGCGTTTCCGGAGATTTTTCTTTTCTAGTAAATGCTTCATCTGTTCATATATAGTTGTGAACGTTTTGTCTATATTAAGGAAGCAAACATTTGATTTTAAAGGGGGGAGGGGATGGGAGAGGATGCAAAATGTTTCCTGCCTTTTTTTGGTGTAATCTATGTTCTGCTTTTTTTAAAATTTTTGAGTCTATTCGGTCCTGCCTTTTTTATAAGATTATCCTGACTTTTTTCATAAATTGTCATTTGGAAAGTGTCTCATCCTGCGGGTTTTTTTTGTACTCAAAACTCATGTCCTGCAAATTTCATCATATTTTTTTTTATGATCCTTCTTTGGTGTGTGTTTGTTTTTTCTACATTGGATAGAGATATATAGGGGGGTTGAGATCTACATTGGATAGAGATATAGAGGGAGGGTTGAGATCTATATAAAAAAACATGTATTACCTCGCAGCATTTTTGTTAGTCTTCCGTGCTTTTTATACGACCGCAAACATTTGGTCGTATATTGGTATCACGTTGTCGTTGTCGTCTGTCGTCGTCATCGTTGTCGTAAGCGTCGTCCGATCACACTTACTTTCCAGACAATAACTTTAGTTAAGTGAATATATCTCAATGAAATTTAAACACAAGGTTTGAAACCACAAAAAGAAGGTTGGAATTGATTTTGGGGGTTCTGGTCTCAACAGTTTAGGAACAAGGGGCCCACAAAGGGGTCAAAATAAGTATTTTTCCAGACAATAACTTGTGTGCAAGTGTATGGATCTTTCTGAAGTAGTTCCACAAGATTCCATACCTAAAAAAGGAAGGTTGGGATTGGTTATGGGGTTATGGCCCAAATTTTAAAGGAATAAGGGGCCAAAACAATACTTTTCTAATACTATTTATAAATTGCTTATTTCTTGACCAATTTCAAAGGCGTTTCATTCTTGAATTTTTTGGGTTATGTTCTCTGCTCTTTGGTTGGGTTGTTGCCTCTTTGACATATTCCCTATTTCAATTCTCAATTTTATACAATGTTGTTGGTTTTTTTTTATATTGATGTCAACCTGAGACTTCTATAAAAAACATGTATTACATCGCAGCATTTTTGTTAGTCTTCCGTGCTTTTTATACGACCGCAAACATTTGGTCGTATATTGGTATCACGTTGTCGTTGTCGTCTGTCGTCGTCATCGTTGTCGTTAGCGTCGTCCGATCACACTTACTTTCCAGACAATAACTTTAGTTAAGTGAATATATCTCAATGAAATTTAAACACAAGGTTTGAAACCACAAAAAGAAGGTGTGTTATAGTAGTCTCAGTGTCAACTCACATCAACCATACGGTTAGAGGACAATCGATAATCCTCGTGTAAATCCGCTTCTCTACTCATGAAGGTACGGAATTGCCCGAGACATGACGAATGGGAACATAGAACACAGTTATCGTCCTTTGGTGTCTTTATAGTGTGAATATTGTATAACTTTTTTTTATACATTTTTTGCCAATTTATTTCTTGATATTTTATGCATGAAATATTTAGTAAGGGGTTGAAATTGCATGTTTAGAAAAAATTGGATACTGAAAGATTCGAATCTTAATGTTTACAAGTTTTAGCTTTATAAAATAAACTATGGACTGCGCTGCTTCGTTTTACCCGAATTAAGGTAATATGTGTGCATGTGGTTGTTGAATTAGTATTGGAAATGTGGTACTTTTAGGTATTGATTGATTTAAAATGGATGTTCTCTCAGGGATTGCGTAATACACCCATGCTTTTAAAAAATGTTGAAAATTAAACAATTAAAGATAGAAAAGACTCTTGAAGTGTGCCTAGATTGTCAGAAGTTTTTAAAACAGATTATGCATTTTTGTAAACATTGTATATGTTATAATAAATAGGTGAAATTAGGAATTACATGTAATTACTAAAATTTAGGAATTACATGTAATTCCCGATGCACTTAGTAAATACAAGTATTTCCTTACTGATTTTAAAATGATTTTTTTACACTATTTACTAACTGTTAAAACAATGTTGTTATATGGTCAACTGATCACAAGTAATGGTAATACTGACTGTAAAAAAGTGAGTATATTCAGCTATAAAAATTATAAGGGTTTTGCAGAACCCAGTGTCTTGCCTTCATTTGCTTTGAGTCGCTGGCCCAACAAAAATAGGAAAAAAAGATATTTAAAATTTTCCTCTAGATACTATCTTTTGACAAGTTCTGTAAGAATCTTCTGTCCAAAAGGTTGGTTTCCTATGTCCTACTTATCGCAACACAATCCTATTCAATTAAGATTGGAGTCGAGACACCTATACGAGCGGGATTCGAACTCAAAACCTCAGTTTGGACCGGCTAGTGATTATCTTATAGAACTACTGAGACTACTTGACTAACGAAGCCCCTTTGCATAGCGGATCCTGAAATTTTCATAAGTAGGATCCACTGACTGCCTAAGAAGGTCCACTCAGGTTATGCTTCACTGATTCCTTTTACAGTCAACCAATTTTTACCGACACAAAGGGGGGCCCAGGCCCATTTTTCACCCCTAAATCCGCCTATGCTTTGTCTAAATAAATGTAATACGAACCAACTGTATTCTCGGACCCTACTTTGTAGTATTTGTTTCTTGCGTTATTCTCGGACCCTACTTTGTAGTATTTGTTTCTTGCGTTATTCTCGGACCCTACTTTGTAGTATTTGTTTCTTGCGTTATTCTCGGACCCTACTTTGTAGTATTTGTTTCTTGCGTTATTCTCGGACCCTACTTTGTAGTATTTGTTTCTTGCGTTATTCTCGGACCCTACTTTGTAGTATTTGTTTCTTGCGTTATTCTCGGACCCTACTTTGTAGTATTTGTTTCTTGCGTTATTCTCGGACCCTACTTTGTAGTATTTGTTTCTTGCGTTATTCTCGGACCCTACTTTGTAGTATTTGTTTCTTGCGTTATTCTCGGACCCTACTTTGTAGTATTTGTTTCTTGCGTTATTCTCGGACCCTACTTTGTAGTATTTGTTTCTTGCGTTATTCTCGGACCCTACTTTGTAGTATTTGTATACTGTTTCTTGTGTTATTCTCGGACCCTACTTTGTAGTATTTGTATACTGTTTCTTGCGTTATTCTCGGACCCTACTTTGTAGTATTTGTATACTGTTTCTTGCGTTATTCTCGGACCATACTTTGTAGTATTTGTTTCTTGCGTTATTCTCGGACCCTACTTTGTAGTATTTGTTTCTTGCGTTATTCTCGGACCCTACTTTGTAGTATTTGTATACTGTTTCTTGTGTTATTCTCGGACCCTACTTTGTAGTATTTGTATACTGTTTCTTGCGTTATTCTCGGACCCTACTTTGTAGTATTTGTTTCTTGCGTTATTCTCGGACCCTACTTTGTAGTATTTGTATACTGTTTCTTGTGTTATTCTCGGACCCTACTTTGTAGTATTTGTATACTGTTTCTTGCGTTATTCTCGGACCATACTTTGTAGTATTTGTTTCTTGCGTTATTCTCGGACCCTACTTTGTAGTATTTGTTTCTTGCGTTATTCTCGGACCCTACTTTGTAGTATTTGTTTCTTGCGTTATTCTCGGACCCTACTTTGTAGTATTTGTTTCTTGCGTTATTTTCTGTACCTATGATTGACTGGTATTGGTTTCAAAAGAAAATACAGTTGTATTGTTAAAGAGTTACAACTGCTCGGAGTTATTTATCAGCTTGCAGGGTTTATATTTTATTATTGAAATTGATTTAAATTCAATAATTAAATCTCTGACGTAAAACAAACATGTATATATATATACGTCCTTGGTTAAAAAGAACCCGACAAAATATGGCTATATCTCAGCCGCATCTTTATACAACAATCCAAGGGAGAATCCAGCCATTTTAAAAGGGGAGTCCAACTGTATGTTTCCATTTAAATGCATTGATCGGCCAACAAAAAAGTGGGTTTCCAATCCCCGGCCCCTGGATCCGCCATTGAGTTTTAAAACAGAGGGAAGGATTGTTCCTGTCTAAAACCTTTTTAGAATAGAAAACAGAATAGTAAATTCCTTACACAAGATATCTATAAAAGGAATTAAACATCTTAAATCTGTAAAATAAATTTACACATGCCAATATTCTATGTATTGAAGCGCTATTCATTGAAAATTGGAATAGTCCTGGTTGTTTCTTTGAAAATAACCGATCGTTTTGAACGAAAATAGCTTCATTGAGGTGTATAAAGTAACCATTCACCTTAAAAAATATTTCTTTATTCAAGGTAACAACATTTGATTTTATTTTTTCGTTCTAAATAATATATCTAATTCACTACCGAAATGCGAAGAATTGTGATTACAAGAGGAAGAGGTACAGTAGAAGTTAAATGTATTCCAAACATAGAAATAACAAGAATGTGTCCCCTTATTTTGGCATTACAATTAAAAATATGATATCATAGGGAACATGTATACTAAGTTCAAGTTGATTGGACTTCAACTTCATCAAAAACTACCTCGAACAAAATGTGTATCCTGAAGCGGGTCAGACGGGCGAACGAACGAACGGACGCACGAACATACGGACGCACAGACCAGAAAATATAATGCCAATAAATGGGACATAAACACACACCCATAAATGGGACATAAACACACATAATGCACATAGAGAATAAAAGCACACGATCATATCATAAATGTTATGTCAGAGATTGTGTATATTTCATAAGTAAAAGACAGTTGTGACCACCGCCGTCCTTACTCTGGCGATCTTTTCTGAAAGTTTTGAATCCTGGCACTTTACATTGTTAATATCAAGTAATTTAATTTTGCATGTAACGCGTCTTCTGATTGGCTGACGTTATATTGTTATGAGCCCATAGACATAATTTAGTCGTGTGACCGTGATGTCATCAACGTTTCATGGTTTTCTACGGTTTAAAATGGAATTTAGAATTAAATTATAAGAAATGACTGTAATATTTTTTCTATCTATTCGATATAACATCAAAAATGTGGTGCACACTGTTAAATAGCGCGTTATTCAATTTTTTATGTTATTTCTTCTTAGACAGAAACAATATTACAGTCATTCCTTAAATGTTTCAACTTATTTAAATACATCTAAATATTCGATCTTTATAGTTCTAGGGAGAGGGGTCAAAAAAGGCCCGTTAACAGGTCAACAATACCTCGATTTTGGGCAAAAACAGTGAACAACAATGCATAAATACTGATAACAGTTAACAACTTAAATTTACCACAGATAACAGTTAACAGCTTAACTTTATCACAGATAACAATTAACACATTGAAAAGGGCGAACACAGGCTAACATAAAAAGGTATTGCATCCCTCTTCTAGTAAAGGAGCTACCATTCGATTTCAAAGTGGAGGGCGGCTACGGTTAAATTAGAATAATAATAAAAAAAGGGACAGTACGAGCAACTTGACAAAAAAAGGCAGGATGGCAATTCATGTAAAAAAAAAGTAGGGGTAAAATATAAAATAACAGACAGGAACGAATAGCGTGAAAAATTAATTAAAAGTCAGAACAGGAATTACAACTAAAAAAATGCAGGCCAACATTTTTCATCCTAGCCCCCCCCCCCCCTTTTTTTCCGTATATATCAAATGGTAGATCCCTAATTATATTCTCAACTTGTCAATTTTAGAAAAAATATGTCGCACAATAAGGTAAGAATCTTGATATAAAAACACAAAACTTACCATTAGTCTTTTACTACACCAATACCACAAACACGTGGTGTTACCGTGACTTGAACAATCAAATACCCAGTCGAACACACCCAGCTCCTTATGTTTAAGTGAAAAATAAACAAACACAGGAAGGGGCAATATAAAGAAAGTAAGACATAAAGCCACAGGAAAAAAGTCATATTCAAAAAGTCACTAACAAAAAAAGTTCAAATAATTAAGAAAACAAATATTAAAGAGGTAATTTTGGTTTTTCATGTGAATTTCCATCCTGTGACTAAGGCCCTGTTCACATTGACATAAATTCGGTATTGTGTTAGTGTAACTCACACGTAAACTAAACACAATTGCGTTCCCATTGATAAAACTCAATGTTTACATGTAGTTTTAATCATGTTTGATCTACACACAGTCGATAGTCAATGTAGGCCTTGTTTAGGTTATGTGTACACAAAACTAGGCATTTGGGAAATTAGTTTTACCGTGTATATATTTAACGATGAAACTATTTTTGAGTAAAATTGATATTTTTGATAATTATTAGTATAGTTTTTCACAGAAATTATTGTCAAAATATTACACAGATTTTATTTTGTTAAAAAAATTTAACGTACTTTATTAATCCCTGATCAAGACTCAAAGCAGCATCATTGCCGAACCCACAAGGCAGCAAACAATTGATTTTCGGGGGGGGGGGGGGGGTATTATAGTTGAGTATAAAACATAAATGCAATGGGATGGGGATGGTGAGCTACGGATTTTGTTTAGTAACCAAAAATGTTTCTAGTTTTTGGCCCTGAAAATTGTTTGTTTGTTTCACCCTCAGCTGCAACTATATATAATGCTAAAATTGATTTCGACTTGTCACCAAAATTTGTCCTGAAAAAAATCAATAGCCCATGCCCCGTTAAATAACACTTAAAATAAATTTTAAAAAACGTTACCCTATTCCTTTACCAAATACTCCTTGAAGAAGAAGTACCATTTGAAACAAACAGAAAAGATAAAAATGTAGTGATCCCTAATATCTCAATCCTTTTTTCCCGGCTGTAAGCACGCTGCTGCAGCTAACGTTTTCTAACGCGTAATCGAGACATCTCTAGTATATTCAAACTACTACAAATAATAATAAAAATGGCTTTCATAAAGTAGCAACCACTTAAACTTAAAAGGGGAGGGTTATTTTTTTTTATCTGAGTTAGATTATTTTTCGCCCGTATGTTTTTATTCCTTTTTTTTTCGATGCTGGTGATCAAATACTTTTTTTCAATATTTAACACTATAATGTATGGGGAAACTTTTGATTCAGAATAAAAAAAATTATCCTCTGTATGACCATTTTTTTTTTATTAAATTGGGGATCGGAATATTTCCATTTCCACCCCCACCCCCCTTTTAAAGAAAAATGGTTGTTCCCGTACCGCTAGAAAAATTGTCCAAAAATTTTGAATTCAGTTCTACGTAATGAACATTTAAATGACATATAGTTTACAAGTGGGAACAAATCTTATGTACAGGTAGCTAAACAAGGTGTATAGATGTGAACAAATGTAATGTGAAACCAGTGTACACTACACTAAACTAATTGTAAACATGTTTACTCTACACGGCGTTTGGTGTGAACACAGCCTAAGTCACTTTCTATCTGTAATATTGACAAGAGATTGTCAAAAGTTAGGTGACATCCCATTAGTCCGACAACCATTATTCCGACAGCCCATTACTCCGACAGCCCACTATTCCGACAACCCATTACTCCGACAGCCCACTATTCCGACAACCCATTACTCTGACAACCCATTACTCCGACATCCCATTATTCCGACAATGCATGTCATGTGTGCATGGGTAAATTTTTCTAAAAAGACCAACTCGCTAGATCGGTTCTCTTTAATATTTGGGTTTGTCCGTTTTAATTCAAATATTCTTTCCATGCGGAATATATGTCTCATTATATTGGAGTTGCTTAGTCCTTACCTTCGACCCTCTTTCATTTTTTCCGAATTTGGATTACACCAAGCCCTCTTTGGTCACAAGACTTTCTACCCCTTGTGTCAATCACCTGAGTTTTATTTAAATTGTTTTTATCGCAGAAATAAGAAACTATAGTTAATGTGGCGCCAGTCAAAATGAGAAAAAAAGAGACAACTACATTACCCAGACCCTAAAATATAACGTGCCAAATAGGAAGAAATATGTGCCCAGAAAAGATGAGCAATTCCAATTATGAAAACGGTATCATGTTCGGAAATGTGAATCCACGAAATACGGTGACAGTACAAGTCACTTCCAATAGCGATCGATCAGACATAGTCTGAGAGATGACACTCAATATATTTGTAGGATGCCAATTTTATATCCCGAGCTTATTTTAAAATCTAGAAAATATCCTTCTTTTATAATGTTTGGGGAAGGCGCAGGACTTGTGTGCTTTGTTCATTGTTGTAGGCCGTACGGTGACCTATAATTTCTGTGTCATTGTGGTCTCTTGTGGAGAGGCAATCATACCACATCTTCTTTTTTTTTTTTTTTTTTTTTTTTTTTTTTTTTTTTATATATTATGATTTACAACAAGTGCCTGTGGTTTATATCTTCTTAGTTGATACTATTATAGTAAAATATTCATTCAATCGGTTTTTACTCTGTCATGGTCGTTTTCTGCTGGTACTAAGACCTGCTTTAGTCTTTAGTGGTATACTTTGCGAGAGTTCTATTTTATCTGACCTAGCCCTTCTAAGTGAGCTATTCTCGTCACTTGGCGATCGTCGTCCGATTTCGTCTTTGTTAACTTTTACAAAATTTCTCAGTCTCTGAAACAGCTGGGCAAAATGTTATTGAACATATGTCTTTTAGGGAGTCGCCTGATAGTTTTGGTTAGACTGTGCAACAATTACCATTAGGTTATCTAGTTTAAAAACTGTGTTGGATAACCCTGCCTGTCAGCCAAGTTAGCCGACATGGTTAAAATCAAAACATAGGGATAAGTGCACGTACTATCTATTAAAACGCATTGAATAACGAAAACCTGATGTGATAAAAACATGTCTATTCTGACATCAGACTCGGACTTCTTTTAAAATGAGTTGTACTGTGTGTATTGCTTCATATGTGTGGCTAGATGTATAGGGGAGGATCTCACAAAACATGTTTAATCCGCCGCATTGTTGCGCCTGTCCCAGGTCATAACCACTGGCTTTTGTTAGTCTTGTAAATATTTTTAATTTAATCTCATTTATATGTTTTGGAGTTTGGTGTGACACCCATTTTCACTGAGCTTTTAAGAGGCCAGCTGACACCACCTCCGGGTGCGGGATTTGTGTTGAAGACCCATTCGTGGCCTTCAAATGTACTCTGCTCTTTGGTCGGGTTGTTGCCTCTTTGACATACTACTCGTTTTCATTCTCAATTTTATTAGAATGTTGATCTCTACCTAATGTCCATTCACGTCAAAACGGTCAAATGACTTCTTATAGGAGTAATTGACCTTATATGACGATTTTTCTCACTTGCATGTTCGCCTGCTATATTAATATATATATTAAATAGATAGAAACTTTTAATAGCAAAAATTACCAGCAAGACAAGATCTATTGATTTTCATAGTCCCCTCCTTAAATTCCGTTTATATAGAACATTCTTTCCGTTTCCGTTTCCGTTCCGTTTTCCGTTTCCGCCGTTTAGCAACACCCCCATAAATCAAGTTTTGTATAGAATGAATATTTCCGAGACTACCATTTGTCAAATGTGTTTATGCAAATCTGAGGAGTCCGTGGAACATTCCGTTCTCGAATGTTCTGAATATTCTCCTATACGAAGTAAGTATTTTGCCGATATAAATGAGTACCTGAGTACTAACTTCCCCGACTTTTGCTTCACAGAGTTACCGTCCTACGAAAAAATAAACATACTGCTAGGTGAATATTTTTATAAGGTTGATCTAAATGTTTGTAAGCATGTTGACACTTTTAGTAAAAAGATTTTGAGTGAAATGTACACTTACAAATCTTCAATTTTAGAAGATTAAGCTAACTGTGATTTACGTGTGCAACTTAATAATTGATGTGATCTCTAAATGTTGAGATTTTATATTATAATTTAATGTATAATGTTGTTATGTTTTACATGAATGTTGATTTGTTTTAAAAGAGAATTAATTTTTAACTTTGATATTTTCCTATGTGTATTTTATTTAATTGTACATTATTCATTGTATATGCTTTTAGACGCAATTGTGGGTACCCCGCCTACAAGTGCCCCCGTTGTAAAGGGGTAGTTTTTTTTAATAAATATATATAAATATAAAGAAAACAAGTATTTTTAAGATGTGAAAAATCGTTCAAATGTACACCAGAAAGATTGAATTACGTAATAATCATTAAGAATATTATACATTTACTTCCCGTTCCTGGAGATAGGGGGATATGAAGATTTGTTCATTGGCACGTGGGATAGTTTCAACCAATCAAGTATTGGTCAAACTATTATCCTTTATAAACAGTGGAATAAAATGTGTTATATTACGGATTACAAATGTGTTGAGGTTTGTGATTGGATAACAACACGGAGATGTCAGTATATATTCAGGAAACTGCAGGGGTATATACGACGTTTTTATCTCCAATTGGAACCTCAAAAACGTCATCATAACACCGGTTACTAGTAAAAAGCTATCAGACTGTCAGAAGCTCACATAGACAATTCTAATGACGTGCTTCAGTCAATAATACATTGTTGATACAAAATCACGCAATTAACGCTTTTAATACTTAAATTCAATGTTAAAAGTGTTATTGTAAATTATTACATACACGATAAAAGTATGTTCAAAGCAAATCCTTCACGTATGCCGAACATATCAGGTTGGATTTTTCAACTTATATATGTGTTGTCAACAAATATCTGCACTGGAAAATAACATTAAGTCAGGGGTTATCCGTAATATATGTGTTATTCAGGTCTCAGAAATGGTATATACTGTGATATTCCCGGCTTAGGGCTTATATCCCCTTCGCCTTCGGCTCAGGGGATATAAACTCTAAGCCGGGAATGTCACAGTTTAAACCCTGTCTGAGACCTGAATAACATACAATATCAGTGCCAACGAGTTGAAACAGTTATCCATATACATGTTGTATATAAGAACAAGTGACGTAGATACTAGTAAAAATATAATATCATCGTATTGCCTTTAACAATGAGCAAAACCCAAATTGTATACCAATCTTTAACAGAAGTCAGATGTTCTAATAATGCGTTAGGCTAAAGTTTTATTTTGTTATAATTGATCATATGTCATTTATATTTTAAGTAGTTACTGGTCATAATTTCTACGATTGCTTTGAAAAAATACTATAATACATTGCGTTTGAGTTAGTGAATTATTTCGTATATGTGTTTCTTCACTTCGAAATAAGATGACCACTATACATATATACAATGTATATACATGTATATCCGAATCGCTTATAAATAATGAAAAACGAAGACTTTGCTAACAGTATTGTCTCAATGAAAGGGGAGTAATTCGAGTAAAATTACAAATCAAACGTCAATAAAATGTTGCTATTATTATTATGTAGCAACAATTTAACTTAAAAAAAAGGGGGGGTAGGGGGTCTTACATTTTTTTATTCATCCAGACTGATATGTTATTTTTTATTTGCCACGCTTTCAATAATTTTTTTTCTTCAAAAATTCAACCATATTAAACAATATTTTCCTCATTTAATTAGGGATCGGAATATTTTTTTCCAAAAAAATACCCCCCCCCCCCTTTTGAAGTTAAAGGATCATGTTTAGTTTAAAAATATTTATTTATAGTGGATTGGGAAACAAGTTTTGCAACTTATATTAATTTCTTTCCACTTTGTGGATGAGAGTGCTGCCTTGTAGCGGCATTAGCCTACTCTTTTTCGAAATCTACAAGGGTGTCTTTAACGTGCAAGAGATATATGGCTCTCTCTTAACACGGGTCAGCCATTTATCGTCCCCTTCCGACGGACTATCTTCGTTTCCTTAAGACCATACTGTCAAATGGTGTCAAGGGAGAGCCGAAAATTAGTTCCTGAAATTTTCATCCTGAAGGATCATGTCTCGTGAATACCAGTAGATCTAATATACTTACCCGGCCACGTCCACTTGTATTTTTTGTCTATCTGATGAGTTAAGCCTTTTTCAACTAATTTGTATAGTTCGTTCTTATGTTGTACTGTTATACCACTGTCCCAGGTTAGGGGGAGGGTTGGGATCCCGCTAACATGTTTAACCCCGCCACATTATTTATGTATGTGCCTGTCCCAAGTCAGGAGCCTGTAATTCAGTGGTTGTCGTTTGTTTTTTGTGTTACATATTTGTTTTTCGTTCATTTTTTTAAACTAAATAAGGCCGTGAGTTTTCTCCTTTAAATTGTTTTACATTGTCCTATCGGTGCCTATAATTGTTAATGTTTGTGTCATTTTTGTCTTTTGTGGATAGTGGATAGTTGTCTTATTGGCAATCATACCACATCTTCTTTTTTTATATTACATGCACACAACAAATATACAAAAAGAATGCACCACTCCAATCCATGTTAATAATAGTATCAGTCTGTTTAATCACATTCTATTGTGGACAGCTTATGAAATTCAAAATGTTTCGGTCGTATTAAAATAGAAATAAAATGAAGGTATCTTAGGGATAATGCCAAGAAACCAAAGTGATATAAAGTTTAATAACATTTTTACACTGTCCCTAATTTCCCTCTTCCAAAACAAATTATTAAAAAAGGAAAATGGCAAAGCGATATGAATAAAACCTATTTGTATATTGATAGTCCTTGTCCCCTTCTAAATTGCTTTTTTTCAGGTACCCACGTACACATACAGTTTTTAAATTGTTACAACAAAATTACGTTTTCATGTACGTATCTATAGATATTTAATGCATTGAAATTTCTTTAACTGAATTTTAAATGTTTCGATCGTATTAAAATAGAAATAACATGAACAGTCTATGGAAGGTGCAATACGATAAAAACTTTTCTTATATCAATGAGCGATATTGTCTTATATCAACGAGTTGCATTGTGGGAAATCTCAGACGAATGTTTACATTTTTATGAAGGAACGAAGATTTATCGGTATAAAGTAATGATTATTTTCTAAAAACAGGCTGATATTTAACAAGACATACGTCTGCTGTATAATTTCCATGAATTATTTTAAGTTATACCAAGCAAGGTGTATTTAAACGAGACAATTGAATTGTTGAATAAATGAGACATAAATGCACGATTTATCATTTGTTGATGTACAAATTCAATTAATGTCATGTAGCAAATTATGTGGAATGCAATTGAGATGAATTCAATTGTTGGATAAGCCAAAATCGCCTATAAGTCAAAGATACTGCTATATTTTGAAATATCAATGCGATGTCAAGTTGTCTTATATCATAGCGATATTTTTTTAATATCAAAAATTTATGAATGCGATACTTTTCTAATATAACTGCTATAGTTTTCTAATATAAAGCTAATACGATGACACGTCACAATGCATGTCAAAAGAACCGCAAACATAATTCACAAACTTAGTTCATGACCGGCTTAATGTTTGAGGATCAATATCACTAAAATTTCGTATCTGTAACAAAATTAACGGCTTACACGATCTTATCATTTTAAAAATGTTGCTTGACCCTATTGATATTTGAAAGTGTTAACAACCTGTTCAGTCTATTGTTTTCAATCACATGGTTTAACCGACTAATTCTGTTTGAAGTGATGATGCAATGGTGGAATTTAAATGTGGTTGTAAATAGACTACCAACCTATTAGATTCTAATATAGGTCCAGTGGCCGATCAATGCATTTGAATTGGGATATATTGTTGGACCCCACCCCCTTATCCTAGGTTTGGAATACTCTTTTGAAAACGGCTGGATCTGCCCTTGAGGTCACACTGCTATAGCCTATCCACATGGGTTATATCGAAACAGACAAAAACTAGATATGTTAAAGCAACACGAATTGTCCCGTCTTAAAATGTTGAAAAATCTGCAATTTCAATAACAAATGTGGACACAAACCTAATGGTAATCTCACATGTCAAAAATCAGCTTAAAATCTAGAGGCGTATAGAAAAAGAGTTAGTATAACTGTGGTTTACAATATTTTTCGAAGTTGTTAACCCTTAATTTTGGCCAAAATAAGCGGAGCAAAACAATTTTAAATTTCATCTATTAATAATGTGTCCGAGGTAAGGGAAGGTATGGGATCCCGCGTCTGATATACGTTTTCTCCAACAACTTATTAATAATGTGTCCCAGGTAAGGGTGGGTATGGGATCCCGCGCTAAAATGTTCAAACCCCGCCACATATGTATGTATGTGCCTGTCCCATGGAAGTCAGGAGCGGGTAATTCAGTGGCTGTCGTTTTTTGCTGTTTGATGTCCCATTTTTGTTTCTTTCAGTTTGATGTCCCATTTTTGGGCATTATGTTTTCTGGTCTGTGAAAGTCTATTCAACTTTGATAAATGAAAAATATCATGTAAATGACTTTAATCATGCAAAGCAGGGGCGGATTCAGCAATTTTAAAAGCCCTCCCCCTGGATCCGCCATTGCAAAGGATTTATTTATTGCCCTGTTTCTTTGGCAAAAAGAAGCCATCCAAGTTCAAAGCCACTTTTGACAGCTTGTATTTAGGCAGCAACCATTTGATTTTCGGGGGGGGGCTATGGTTTTTTTTTTGAAAAAAAAGTTTGTTTCCAGTTTTAGGAGAAAAAATAATTTGTTTTCCATTCTGAGAAAAAAAATGTGTTTGTTTCACCCTCAGCTGCCACTACATGTTATGCTAAAATTGAAAGAAAAAATTTGTCCAGAAAAAAACCCATAGCCCCCCCCCCCCCCGAAAATCAAATGGTTGCTGCCTTATAACAATCATGACAATTAATTATTTGATCATTATTGATAATTATTGCATAAAAAAGGGCAGGACCTTTTTCGGGATGTCGGGTGTTTTTTTTTGCCCGGGATTTCGGAATTGACCCTTTCGGGATGGCGGTGTTTTGATTTTGTTTTTAATTTGGGACATCGGGATTCGTGACTTTTTGTCCTGTGACTTTTGTCTACATTCGACAAAAAGTACTTGATTGCACTGCACAGTGGTTACGTCCCTTGAATAAACATCCGGCTGTGTAGTAAGCTGGTTCTCGGCTGACTACCACACTTTGTTCATAGACTGAAGCGAATACAAGCGGATTCCAGTTTAGCTGTGTAGCAGAACATAATCGAACGCAGTACACTTTATTGAACGCATTGATCACCGTATCATTTGTTCATTACCTGTATAGTAATATTCTGATTGAGGTGAGCCATAAACACAAAGCTAAATATGCCAGTTCCGTGGCCGTTTACCTGATTTCAAACTCCTGTGGTCAGATGACATGTCGTTGCCGCAGCTACAGACACAAGCACTTGTTTCTATCCATGGGAAGGTCGAAACATCAATTTATAAAATTTGCAGCGATACATGTTAATGTGTATGGCAATTGAGGTCCATGCAGTGAACATTTTACACGTACTAACTTCAACAAAATGAATTTATCAGTTTATTTCGTTTGTTGGTGTCGTATATGGGCAGGAATTCGCTAATGCTCCTTTAGTGTGACATTGTAAGAAAAAAATAAAAATCATTATAAGCTTCTAAATTTTTTACAAATTATTGCTACAAATGGTGTCCTTCTATTTGTAACCAAAAAGATCATTTTTAAACTTGCGTTAGTTTGGAACCAAAGCAAATAATGAATTTGGAGCATGTAACATGGACACTTTTTCCAAATTGAGATTAATGATTCCTTAACTTATTCAACATTCAATATCATATATATTGATCACAAAACATTGTCTATCATCAAAACTCTAAAATGTATATTTTCATTTCTTTCAGAAATTTTGTGAAAACAAGTTTCTTCTACTTTTCTGTCAATGTTACATGCAATGTTTAAGAGAAAAAATACAGAAAGAATCATTTTCTTTCTGAACATGTAAAGGCTCTTTTTCATTGTGTTACCCTCACATTAAAAAATTGTATTAATATTTTTGCAATTATCTCATTTCTGTCATAAAATAGTGACTTAAATGTTGCATGTAACGTGGACACAAAAAATATGAATAATGAACCATGCCAGAATTGACCTTAAAAGATATAAAAAGCCTCCAAACAACCATCTGAATGTAAATTAAACAATAATACTGCCACATTTCTCATATATGATATTATTTAAATAGTGGTTAATACCAAAACCATTCACCTAAATTTCAGACAGCAGACATATTTTTAACTATACCAGAAGTTATGCTTGTTCATGGTGGTACACTATGGAAGGCTAAATTAAAAGATATTCAAATGTCAAAATAACCAGAAAAATAAAATTAAGACCAATTTGGCAAAGATAGATCAATTGATGAAGGAGTCATCCAAAATTTCCACAACATGAAACATTTTTATATCAGTAAGTAAGCAACCAGTTTTTTTATGCACAGGGATGACATTGATAAGAAGACAACCACACAACCATCAGCATCCACAAGTTTCTCACTCAATAACTAATACTGACAAAGTAAGGGTACAAAATGATTACATGTATCCCTCATTCATGTGACACAGTTACACTTAAAACTAATAGTATGAAAAACCAAGACAAAACATGGACAAATCTACAAGAGGTTGATACAGCTGCATTTATTGAGAATCTTATTTTCAATCGTTTACATAACTTCTATAAAGAACAATTTGGGTTTCATCTTTGAGGTTGTTGTCTGATAGACATATTACCCCATATCTCGTTTTATTTCTGCTGGTTAATCTTACATTTATGATAACTTTTTAAGGTTTAGTTAAACAATAATTTTATTTCAAACATTCAAAACAAGTTTCTTGTTTCTTGTTTTCTGTCTCCAACATCTTCAACTATCTATCTGAAAAAAGAAAAAAACAAAACAACAATTAATCTACCCTCAAACAGAACCAAAATCCATGCATAGATTATAAAATTTACAATAATATAGAAACTCTCAAATATCTTGTTTCGATTTTTCAATGCCATTTCATCTTGAAAACTTGTTACCTAAACTACAGGAAGCCACAATTTAAAGGGCCCCATAATGACCAGTGTAAAACAATTCAGAAGAGAAAACCAACACCCACTAGACCATAGTCCTGTTTTCAACTTTATTTGGCCTTCTTTTACTTTTTTGTTTCATTGGCGTCACTGAAGAGTCTTTTGTAAACGAAAAGCGTTTCTGGCCTACACAATTTCAATTCTGGTATCCATGATGAGTTTATTATTATTATTTTGAAATCAGAAGGAGCCTGAACCTCTTATAATGCAAAAGATATTCTGGAATGTCAATTATTGGCATAACAATTTTAAAAAAAATGTTACAAATTGAATTCCTCATGATTTCTATAATGAGCATCAGTAAATACACATGATACATGTGTTGACTGGTGATTGAAAAGGGATAAATAAACAAGATTTTGAAATAACTATCTTCTACACTGCTGTAGAATAGTTAAATTGGAGATCACTAGTATGTCTGCATGCACAGTCGCCATCATCTGGTTTTCTGACACAGAAAAACACTACTATCTGACTGGCTGAAAGGACCGTCACCACCTGACTCACTAATAGGGACCTTATCAGACTGGCTTACACAGACATCATAATCTGCCAGGCTGATAGGGTTATCACCATCTGACAGGCTGAAAGGGATATCACCATCTAACTGGCTGACAGGGACATCACCATCTGACTGGCTGACAGGGACATCACCATCTGATTGGCTGACAGGAACATCACCATATGACTGACTGGCAGGAACATCACCAACTGACTGACTTATATGAACATCACCATCTGCCAGGTTGACTAGGACATCACCATCTGTTGGCTGACAGGGATATTACCCTCTGACTGGCTTACAAGAACATCACAGACTGACTGACTGACAGGATCATCACCAACTAACTGATTGACTGATATGTACATCACCATCTTCCAGGCTGACAGGGACATCACCATCTGTCTGGCTGCCAGGGACATCACCATCTGACTGGTTGTCAGGGACAGTATCTTTTTGCAGCATCTTCCTGAGAGTTTTCTTCATCACATTTATTGCTGATCATCTTTTTCTTTCTTTGGTTTATATTGCCTGTAGATTTTTTTTTTTTTTAAATATTGTAAATTTTCAAGACCGACACCAATTTTGTTGTCAATGAAGAAAATACACTTCTATAAAGAATATTTATATTTAGAAATAAAGATGAAGTTTGATGGTGGTAAAACAAGTTAAATTATCAATAATCTCTTTATAGAGCAAAGGAGTTAGTAAATGTTATCAGTTCTGTTCATGCGTGTAACATTGACAGAAAAGTAAAAGGTTGTATGTCAATGTTACATACATGAAGACCAGAAGATATAAGTGGTGTGCTTAATAGTCAACTTTGGAGAAATAATATAATTGCTGCCCAGTAATATCTAATTAATCATTTAGGTTATAAAATGTTATATAAATGTCTGACTTAAAGGAAGTAATACCTTTGCATGTAACATAAAATAATCTTGACACAAAATATTGTTGTCAATGTTACTAACTAGTGTTAAAAGACAAATTAAACAGAAACATGAAAACGCTTTAATTTTGTAAATTAAAAATAAGATAATAGCTCCATATGGCAGTAAGTTTTGTTTACGGATGTAACACTGGCCTGAACATGTAAAAGTCTAAATAATAGACTCTGTCAATGTTACATACACAATTTCTTAATGAAAAAAAAGTTTAATTTGGGTTTACTTTATACATTATTTTTTAAAATAAGTATCATAATAATAACTTTGAATATTAAAAATTAGATAAACTGTTGATTTTAACACAGTAATTTTCATGTAACACAAAAAAGACCTGATACAAAAATCGTAGTCCATGTTACTCATAAAGTTATCATAGGAGCATCAAAGAAATTGTGTGATGACAATATTTCAGATGTTAGTCATTTATAAACTCAGATAAACTCATTTTAAAGCTCATAACAGAGGTTTGGAAATCAATGCTTTTAAAACATTATAATTCATTGTAATTCTGGGTTATGTATGTAACATTGACAGGAACACCAACAAATGATGAGGAAAAATTGCTGGTCAATCAGGAAAAAAATAAACACAAATAATTCAAACTCATTTATTTCTTTAATATCATTTTAATGAAGCAAATTTAAATTTCAACAAGATTTTATTGATTGAATAATTGTATGCACATTTATTAGGTTGTAGCATGTAACCTGGACGCAGAAGATGTGTCAATGTTACATGCCTTTAAACAATAAGAATTACAAGTAAATATTGTAAAGTCTAGAAATCAAGAAAGATCAACAACTTCTCTGTTTAGAATTCAGCATAAATTTACATTTGATTTAATATTATGCACTGGCCAATTATGCTTTAAGTGTAATAAAGTAATATTGTTTTTATTCTGGTGTCAATGTTACATTTTATGTTTTCAAATTAAGTGGCCAGTTATCTTTATAATGCTGAGAATGAATACAAGTACTAGTTAATCAAATTGGCAATTAATCTGTGGTATTTCATGTAATAAATTAGATTGATAAGGCAAACCGTACAAAAAAAAGCTTTTGCATGTATCATAGACACCTTTCCTTGGTAAATCTTTTCGTGTCAATGTTATGTACAGAAATCTCTCCAGCAATAAAATGGATATCGTAAGGTTCAAACCTGTTTAAATACAAGATAAACTTATATTTTTTGACAAAATTGCAAAGCAAGTCACACATCATTATCAAAGAACCTAATTTACACAGAAAGTGCATGTAACACTTCATTGTGAGGTAAAATTAACCTGGTCCCACTCTCTTATCATCTGCTTGATCACTGGTAGATGCCAAGTGTGAAAGATGGCAAAGCCACATTTTAATGTAATTGTCAGTGGGTTGAAATGTGAAAAAAATAATTATGGTAATGCTTACTATAAAAAGTATACAACTGTTATAAAAAGATGAGTATTATTGGGCAGTATTGACACGAAAATGAAATAAATTTTCTTACCTTCTATATTTTTCAAACTTCAGTTGATTGATAAAAATCATGAAATCCAAATTGTACCCATTGTTGACAGCTTTCAAAATTTGCCATGCTGGACCAATAACTTGTTTCCAAAGCTAATCAGCTAATGAAAAGGTGCATGTAACATTTGTTGACCCGAAAAGTTACATGCACTTGTCCATTTTCAAACGTATTTTATTTGCAGCAATAATCGGATTCTGTACAAAATGGGGTTTCTAAATGATAGACCGATCATTTTGCAGTTGATTTTCAACTATTATAGTAGAACAATTCTTCAGGCATATTCTAAATATGGCTAGGGGTTTTGCCACTGCAGAAATGTCACACTTTTTGTCTACAGTTTTCAACTGCCAGCACGTAACAAGTGCTGATTTTTTGTTGATTTTTTCAATTGGATCCAATTTTTTTGCATTTGGCAATAAAGACTAACCCACTTTGATATTTAAACAATGTTTATTCTCCAAATTTGCATGATTTCTTTATTTTTTTAATTGGATAAACACTATTGACCCTAAAATTTCACTAGCGAATTCCTGCCCATATATTGTGTTCTAAATCTGAATAAATACGTTGTAGGGACAGTATATGGCATCAATGGCAATGGGAGAGAGGCATTGGGAAGTAAGTCCAATGTTGTGAGAGCAACCAAAGTATAAAAGCTCTCAATTGTCTTAGCACACATGAAATTGTCTGTTATTTTTGTTTACAAATCTTCTAAATCTTGTTTGCATTTCATGCAGTTATTCTTTCTCATTATTGCCTGGATGGTAACAAGACTGTTGCCTGGATGGTGACGGGACGGTTGACCGGATGAGATATAAATAGTCATAACTTTTTTATAACTCGATAGATTCTTCTAATATTTGTTAAACAATATTTTATGAAAATCAAACAAAATAAGTTAAAATAGAATAAAGTTGACTGAACAGATTTCACACTATAGAAAAGAATAGAATAGAATAGAATAGAATATTTTTATTTACCAAATTAGGGCCTCAGGAGGGCATATCATACTGACAATATTATTATAAACAATAACATATGCAATACACACACAATAAAAGATATGTAACAAGTACCGCCCACTGTATACATGTATTCAACTAGTTTTAATATTCATGGACAATGTCTGTAGAATTTATATTTGTTAAGCAAATTTGACTGTTTTGGAGCTCAATTTCGGGAAAAACTTAGTCTGTTGGCTTCAGTGCCCCTGTCATGTCTGTAGTGATTATTTTACAGGCCTGGGTTACTGGGTGGAATTGGGTGCGTTCACTCTTATTCCGTTCCCTCTGAGTTTGTTCTCCCTACTTTAAACAATGATATTATTATTAAGGGCAATAAAGTTTGATAAACCTTTTTCAAATATTGATAAAGAGATAAAGAAAATAAAGAAATGCTTAGATTCCAATATTCTGAGGGTCTGGATTTGGGGGGGGGGGGGGGGATCTGTTATTTTGTAAACATTTAGTTTTCACCCCATGCATTTCTCTAATCTTCATTTTTTTGGCCCATTATTCTTTAATCTTCATTTTTTGAGGGCATTATTCTTTAATCATTTAACTCCATCCAAACCCTCATTTTTTACATATACTATGCAAATTAATGTAAAAATAATAAACTGGGTGCAGCAATACAAATATTCAGTGAATTTTTCAACAATTGTTAACATATTCTTTTCAAATAACATGAATAATAAACATCACATGCAACAAGACAACAAAAATAAAAAAATCAGGGGCGAACGGACCCTCAGAGAACAGGAACTAGGGCCAACTGACCCGCATTCCTACTGGACCTGTAGTTGAGTGAACTTGAGCCTGAAGACTGGCACTGCTAACAGTAGTGAACACCTTTTGTCATTGTTCATTAAGGGTTTGAATTGTTCAGATTCAGAGATGAAGGGAAATAAGACAAAAAATGAATATTTTTACTGATTTTATTGCAGGGTTCTCACTTAAGCCAAGTTGATGAGTCCTATTCTCATGAAATCTGTCTTGACTCATCATTTTCAAAACGAGTGACGCCAACACGACCAAAGATGCAATAAGATTGTATTATGTTTTAGTAAATTTTACTGAGCACACTTTTTTATAATTTTATATCAAAAGTTTGAAAATAAGGTAAATTTTATGTCATTCCTTGCTGTATTTTGTCATGCAAAATGTCATGCAGAGGGAAGTTATAAATTCACTGATGGACTTGCCATGACTCAAAAGTCTTAAATATCTGAAATGCTTTACAAAACCCTTAATGAGAGGTTTGACTGAAATACATTTAAATGAAGGACATGAAGGAATACCAGTACTGTAGTTGAAGAGTTGCCATTGTCAATTGTAGATTTGACGGTCGCAAATGCAGTTTTAATTTACTGGCAACCCGTAGCGGAGACAGTAAAACGGAGATTTGCGACCGTCAAGCAACTCTTCAACTACAGTATTGTTATTCCGATTCTAATGCATTTCAAAAAGAAATAATACGATACAACTTGGAAAAATGTCTAAATTTGATAAATTAAAAAAATCTGCGAATCTTCATGAATGATTTTAGCGCAAAAGCGTCATGTATAAACGTGACATCATACGAATAAAAACTAACAAACTGGAGGTTATTACGTTACCTGTACGCTTCAAAATCGGATAAAATAACATTAAAACGGCGAATCAGAGGTAGGTGTTGTTTTATTTTCGATTATATAGTAGTAATCGAACATTTGTTGATTCGATCATTTCAAAATGGTTTTTCCTCCTTAGTTACGCCTGATCAACAGTGGATTTGACGGCAACTTTCAGCCAATGAAAAAGAATGTAGCATACAAATTGCATTAGAATGCCTAATATAATACATTGCTAGAAATTCAGGTTCCTTGGACAATTGTTAAAGCCTTAAGTTTTTCTATTTCGTATGTCATTATATGTTAATGTTGTTACAGGTTCCTGAAATCTTTACAGAAGGACTAACTTAATTAAAATCACCATTAATAAAATTATGAGAGACTGAGTGAAATGAGGAAAAATTAAATGGCAGAAGGTTGGGAGAATATGGATGTCAATGAGAAAGCAGACGCCTCTCCTGTGGAGGATGTCAGGCCTGTCTTCTTTATGGGGGAAGATATCCTAGTCAAGCCAGGACTTCCTCAGAATGTAAGTAGACTTCCATGTTTGGGATATCTTCAAGCCAGGACAAAAATTAATAAATATTATACATGGCATGTAAAAAGTGTTTTTTATTTTTATCTAATTTACATATAAATATTTGCTACACAATTACTGAACAAGTACATGTATTAACTTATCTTTTTTCATAACTTTTAGAATATGCTTTTATTAACCTAAAAAACCTTAGTTTATATTTTGCTATGCACAATATTATACTATATATTAGTGTGCCATGATGGCTACATGTAATGTGCTCTCTGTCCATCTGAAACATGTCAATCCTCAGACAGTTTAAAATACAGCTTTAATACTTTGTTATTTTTATTACAAAGGAACACTTCCTAGATGAAATGTTATTTTTAGGCAGTTAAGCTGCCTTATGCCAGCACCCTGGATTTGTGTGCTACCCAATAAATGTGTACCATTGTTATTATCTAGCTGGATATTATGTTATTTATAACTTATTGGACATTTTTTTCATACTTTTTATTCTGGATTACAAAAAATATGACCAAAAAAACCTTAAATGATCGTTGATTTTCCCAAAAGTTTTGAAGTTGCACAAAGGAAGTAGAGCACATTAGTAATCCTTATGTATTTTATTATCCCCTGAGCTTTTGGCTAAGATGTCAAAGAACAAATGTATGAAATATTTAATCGCCAAAAATCTCTAAAGACAAGTAGTTTGGATTTCCCAAATTGCATTGATAAAATTTAGTCGTAGGTATATTATTTGTCATCAATACGTAGTCAACTACGTCAGTAGTCTATTAAAATAAGTTCGACTGATCACGCTGTTGGCGGCAATTTTGAATTAGAATATGAAATTTCGTATCTTTTCAATTTGGACGCAGGGGTTCAAATTAGCGGTGGTCCGAGGTCCGCACCATTCCATTTTTGCAGTCGGACTTTCTACTTGGTTACTAGCTACGCCCGACGGACCTTGAAACAAAATAAAAAAAATAACTTTCCAAACATTTTTACCAAAGTTTTCTAATAAACGATCTCAAACTTATTTTCATCATTACTATCCATGACAGTGATGTTCGATTTGTTCAACCGCTAGATTTATACAGAAAATCGCCGACAAATTATGTGTAAATCCGAGTAAAATCGTATCTCACTCCATCTGTCAAAAACAACATTGATAATAAAATGGCTGCCGGAAAAGACAATTACAATATCTGATCCGATTCTGGAAGCGGATAATGGTAATCCCGGGTTTGGCTATCATTTAAAAAAAAATCCAGACAGGTGACAAAATACATCTATGCATGGTAAATAAATATAAACACTAGAATTGAAAACCAAAAGATATATGTAAAGGAAAGAAAACGCAGAAAACATATTGTACACAAATTTAAATGTCAAAATCCAATACAATGTGACAGCTGGGAACAGTTTATCTAACAATATATATGTTCCTGGCCATCGTTTCACAAAGAATCGTACGACAATCTTAGATCGTACGTCGGTCGTAAGTCAGATCGTAAGTTTTTGACCGTTTCATAAACAATCGTAAGTAGAATTTTATCGCAAGTTTGATCGTAAACTTACGAGTATTAACAGGCAGTCGTAAGTCAAATTGTAGTGATTTAACCTGTCGACAATTTGTAAAAATCAACAACATTACATTATCTTAAAGAAAAATAAGTGTCATTGGATCATTAGAATACATGTATGTATGTTATATTGTCCCAATCATAAGTAACTGAAAATTTAAATTCCTGAAATAATCGTATTTTCCAGTACATTTGACTTTTTTTCCTTTAACTTAACTTTCAATAGTCCAAATATTTGACCATAAAAACATAAAAGTGAGTACGCTAGCACAGCACTATATATAAACGGAGCCCGGATAGGGAGAGAGAGGGATTGGTATGTCGTGTCACGGTGCTTGTACTAACTGTGTACTAAATATTCAGCAAGAAAGAAAATTATAAAAGCTTATTTGCTAGTTCTACAACATTTATTACTCATGTTTTACACGGACTTTATGAAGATAACAATAAATACATAGATATGTCAAGTCGCTTAGATATTAAATTACAATCCTAGTTATGACCCCTTCCCCCACCCCCTTTTTCCCATCTATCAATGCATGTACTGCGGTTTTACACTACAGCGGTGGACGATGTTCTTTATTGATAGACATTTTTGAATATATATTACGATTATTTTAAAACAAATAACAGTCCAAAAATTGAGAAAACAATCATTTATAAGTACATGAATGTATTGGTATCAATCCATAGTTTCAATGTAATTTACTAATTACACAGTTGTCATGCCCTCTATCAGGTTCACGTTTTTTTAGGTATAAAATGTATGCTTCAACCCCGTACTCAATACCTGCTTGGATTTTTCTAATATATGTAGGTTTGAAAACTATCTTAATTCACTTTGCCATCATGGGATTGTTTATGTCTATAAATTTACTTATCAAATTTCATTTTCAAATTAAGAAAATTGTAAGAATCCTAAATTTTCCAATCCTAAATATGTTTAATTAATTCATTTTTAATTTTATTTTTTTTAGGTGACGAGATTTTTATTTTTAAGTATTCTAGTGGATGGAAGGAAACATTAGAATTTCTTTGATTTTTCAAGTTCCCACCTTGATGAAAGAAAATAAATTCAACTATCTTTCAAATACAAACAAAAAATCCTTCACTCCATTTCAGCTTCAGATAAATATACTCTTCTCGAAGTCAAGATCTTGTTGAAAGTTAGAATTTGGGATCTTAAAGTCATAATAAACGAGTGAAAAAATAATGTTATTCCAACTCTTGAACTAATGCATACAAACGTCATAAACTTACTAGTCTTCTGTGCACGATTTTATCATTTTTTTCGCATAAATTTCGTATAATCGTCATTTTTTTTTCAATCGGTCAGTGTTGTTGTGAAAATATGGCAGGTAATTAAAGTTCGTAGTTTAAATATAAACGATTGTCACCTGTTTGTCAACAATCAACAAAAAGCATGAATATTGAGCATGTATTTAACATGTACTTAAGAATTGAATGCTTCTTTTTGTAAATTTATTGGGGTGTAAAAGCGTTGACCAAAGTACATTTTGTATGAAGCGTGGAAGGGCTTCATTCTAAAAATGTACGCACGGTCAACGCTTTTACAACCCTATAAAGTTACAAAAAGAAGCATTCAATACTTATAATTACATTTTTTAGCTATGATCATGAAAACGCGAATTTTATATATTTTATTATTTAATTCACCTGTGCACTTTATTGTGTGAGCATGTGCTATCATGAATGAAAAGTTGTATTGAGCATTGCAACTGCTTACGGAATAACACGTGATGTGCAGTTAGCCAATCAGAATAAAATATTATAATGAAACATACATCTGATGTAATTATAATCAGATAATAGTTTATTTTAAGGACATTCATGCGTATTGCGATCACCCGATTTTTACGAGATGGGTCACACTGAGGTCACTTTGCATATGGAAAATATGTCGGGGGAAGCAATGAAAATAAAGTAAACTTCTTTTAAATATGAACAAATTAAAGAATTTTCTTAAGAAAAAAGTATATGCACATAATGAAAACTATCCATTCAGTTATAAAAAAAAAGCATATGCATTATTTTTTTTAATTTGAGGTTTCTTAAGACTTTTTAAGAAATGAGCTCGAGCGAAATTATTTTCTCTGTGTCAAAATATTACAATTTTTTATTGTATAGGCAGCGCATGGTAGGTTGTCTCTTGAGTATGCATCTCCACGTAAAAAATAGTGTGTTCATGCACCGATCATTGTATACAGAATTGATGAAATATTTTGAAAACATTTCATTGCCCCCCCCCCCTCCCGATTACAAATGCAAACTTTTGGGCAATCGTTTTTATATTATAATTTGAGCATTTTCGAATTATATGGATGCTAGCAGATACATGTGGTAAATATACTAAACTAGAAGAAAAATGTCAAAGATAGAGAAATGTGGCGTTAAACATCAGCAATAAATCAAAATCAATACTATATCATAAAGAATATCGACAATCTTTTGTGGAATACGAGATATATCCTTTGTTGTATTGAGAACTATTTCCTCATTATATTTGTCTCAAAATCTCACACATCTTCGCCATATATTAATTCTTTTAAAAAATGATAATTACCCATTTTGTCTCGGTCAAGGATTTTTATAGTAAGTAAATCTTTATATACAGGTGGAGACCGTCAAAAGTTTTGTTCATACATGAAGAGTGTACTTTTTTTTTTACGGAGATTGAGATATAACTTAAAAACAGATGTACAAATTAATGTTTAATATGCCTACCAAAATAATCCCCCCTCCCAAAAAAAAAAAGAAAACACAACAAAAAAAAAAAAAAATACAATAGCACACAGACTGAGACATGACTCGTAAATGTTTGTTTTGTTATTTAGTACGTAGTTCATCCACACAAATGAGGGAAAGGGGAGGGGGGGGGGTCGGGATCGGAACTCCGGGATCGGGTATTTTTAAATACGGGATTTCGGAATTAATCTTTTCGGGATCTGGGAATTCTTTTTTCGAATTTCGGGATGGCGGGATTTATTTTTAATTAGTTTAAATTCGGGACCTCTGGATTTCATTTTTTAAAGTCAGGGATTTCGAAATCAGGACCCCTCCTATTTTTTTAGTAGGTATATAGTAGTAGTATGATATAGAGATGATCGATATAATCTCGTTCTCGACCTTCAAGTTTTATGGGTGAAATAGAATTGAGAACAGTTCTATTCTATATTTGAGATGCTACTTTCAGGGTACATTTTTTTTTTATTCGGTTAATTTTTACCCATATATTATATATAATTTTTATATAGAACAATTTCCTTTGAGGAGGCAACCATACGAATCAATACTAGTAAGACAATTCTTTTAAGGATCCACTGAATGTTCATTTATTAGGATAATATTCCATGTATAACTCTTTAAACCATAAACTATTTATACATGTATCTATTAAAAAGATTTGTGTTCTATTTTTAACATCGAAACTTTCAACAAAATTGCGGACGTAAAAGAAAACACCATTAGAAAAAAACAAACACGTCAGAATACAAAATGTAGCGATGGATTAATGATCGTGAAACATCATTTTTGTTTATTTTTCATTTGTTATAGTCTAAAAACTGTTGTATGAATATTAAATTATTGTTCCGACCATAAAGAAGGTTAAAAATTTAAATGTATTATAGTTTAGTGTCATCTATATGACTGACAGCTGACAGCAGCGGATAATTTATGACCAGTATTAATTTATGTGGTTCCTTTCCTTTTTGATACTTTGAAAATATTTTTAATTGTTCCGAATGGTGTGATAATTTTTAAAATAGGGGATATCTAGTCTTACCGTACAAGACTAAGTTTAGTATTAATGTCCCAAACTTGCCCCCCATTCTGCTTATTTCCTGCTACACGATGTCTTTTCCCAGTGAATATAGGGTTTTTGTATGGGCAGTTTTGACATACTACATATAGAATACAGGGGCGGATCCAGGATTTTGCAAAGTGGGGCGAACAAATTTTGGGACCTTTTTTTGGCTAAAAAACATAAAATAAGTGTAAAATGCACTTTTTAAACGGTTCTTGACGTGGGGCATGTATATTTAATAGTTGCTGTTAAGTGTAAGAGTTGGACATTTTTGATGTTGTATTCTCCCCATACATAAATTGTCTATCATAAAATTATAGTATAGGTCAAAAGCTATGAACTGATATATTTGATGTGGGACTTGTCAGTAAAAAGTTGACATGGACAATTCTCGCTTGTTGTATGTTAAGTTAGCATAAACTCACAGATTTCTTGTTGTAAACAAGATACACGCCGCGCTATTCGATGAATTTTACAATACGAGCGACACGAGTTAAAAAAGACAAACAAGCAATTTTTATACAAATGTTTGGTTGATATGTTTTACCCAACACAATTGAAAATTAACCAAAGGTTATTAATTAATGAGTCTGAAACGACAACGAATTTGTGAATGACGGTCGACAAATGGAGACATAAAGGCCACACCAGCAGGCAGGTTGCAGTCTGATCTTGATAAAAGTATTTGATATATCAGTTCATGCAAACCCCCGTCCCGAAAAAAAGTACGCCCGTTTTTTATTTATTATGTTCATTTAATGCTATATTATTCTGTTGGAAATTTTCGTTTCTATTAGCCAAAAAGTTCACAAGATTATTGTTTTCAATCTAAATACGGCCAGACTCTCAGATCTCAGACTGCCTCCTCAAACAATGGCTCAAACCTTGCACTTTAAATCTATCCAGAGCTTATATTGACTGGGGATAATTATTCAGCTATGTTATTTTAAGATAGGCGCGGGCGTTTGGGGTTAAACATAATTTCGTAGGTAAATAGTATTAATGTGGAACTTTTTTCATGAGATTATAATAGAGTATAACTTTTTTTGGTTGAATTGTGAAATAGAAGTCAATACGTTCTTGCTCACTCCTTTGTCGCTTTGAAGGTGTCATGATTTTTCATGCTCAGAATTGCAAATGTGTTCCTGTAATTTGAATTTCAAAATGACTGAGTAACGTTTTTTCGACGAACTGGTCAACTCAACCATACCGAATCACTCTACTGTGATGCGAATGCCATATAAGTTAGAGGTTTAGCGCTATAAAACCAGGTTCAATCCATCATTTTCTACATTTGAAAATGCCTGTACCAAGTCAGGAATATGACAGTTGTTGTCCATTCGTTTGATGTGTTTTATCATTTGAATTTGCCATTTGATTAGGGACTTTCCGTTTTGAACTTTCCTCGGAGTTCAGTATTTTGTAGTTTTACTTTTGAAATAATCAGTAAATACTGGCGAAAAAAAAATCTGTATATGAAAAGAAATGTCTCATAAAAATTAAATACACGGGAAATGGCAAAGTTTACGAAGTATAGTCTAAGTCCAAGCAAAAAGGGGGGCGTACGCCCTCATGCCCCCCCTCTGTATCCGCCACTACACGCAGTTACTGACAGCTTGTTCAAAGCCAATAACAAATGATAAAAAAATCAAGCATCTAAGACTAAATTCCTACCAAGATTTCTGTAAATCAGTGTTGATTGAGACCCACTGGAAAGAAATGCACCACTATTATTCTGTGTAACAGATTGTCATTGTTTCGTCAACCAGATTGATTTCTTGTTTTACTTCATTTGAATTTTAAAAGTGTAAGAAAAATTGATTTCTTGTCCAAAAATACCGTGTGTTGCACTTATAAACCTTTCTTCTTGTTTTTAAAACATGCTAAATGTTTATAATTACATGATTGTGTAAATTTACATTCAAACATTAGATGAATTGCATTTATTTCAAACGTTCCAGAAAACATGCTCATATTCGAATAAGCTGACAATAATTCAAGTGAAACAGGGATGGGGATATACAAAGTACTGTAAAAGAAAAGTTAGAGTATCTATGCTAATAAACGAGAAGACCTAATTTTGTGTGTCGCTTCTCTTCCTTCTACAATGAATTAATCATCATGCCTCTGTGTTCTATATAGGTATAGTCGCATTTGTCATCTTTTCTTATGATTATTCAGTTTGTGTTATTTTGGGAGGAAAACGAAAATAAAGGTGTCAAACCACCAATTAAAAATCCCTATCTGTTCAACCGAATCTTGCAATTTTCACAGCTATCTAAATATTTTACCTTAAGTTTAACTTCAAGGAAACCAGGTATATCCTGAATTGTACATGTATCACCTTTCTACATGCCAATTTTCAACCAATGTTTAAAGTCTTATATGAAATTTCTGATCTTGAAAACACAGGTACTACCAAAATAACTCCCTGTTTTCTGGAAATCTTAAATTAGTGTACTATGAAGCGCATTAATCCTGAATTTTTAACGCAAACTCATAGACAAGTGAATTTTGACTCAAAATGGTCTAAATATATTTCCCTTTCACCAGAAGTTTCATTTCTGCATATTTGTTGGTAAGTTTAAGTAAACAATGACATAAAAAGTACTATTTTGTGTCAGAGTTCAATATACTGTCGAGACCGCACTGTTTTTCCTCATCACAATTATGTAGAAATAGTGGTGAGCAACAGTGATCAACAGTTTTCACACTTGTTTTAACTGGTCGGCAGATATCCAAACTCAGACACCTGATTTTCGTTTTGAAGGTCGTCTTCATGACTGTTTTCATATTCATTTTCAAAATCCTGTAGCATTTCTTCAATATTAGCAAACAAGTTCATTCTCCTAGAAGATACATACTTTCCGTCAGATTTACCGTTGTCCCATTGAAAAGTAGCCGGTTGAAATTTTAACATTGCAAAATCTGGTCAAAGGGACGTAATTCGTACAAAACGTCGCAATATTTCGCGGAATCCGCTAGACGGCGTTCATTTACTGTTACTTGACCTTAATAAAGGAATCCAAAGAGCAAAATATATATATAGGTCATCGTGCTTGTTTTCGAGATATGAGCCATTGAAATTTTAGCGGGAAAATATTTTCTCTTGACTTTTCATAGCTTTATCATTGACAAGTTAAAGTTCTCAAAAACTGTTAAAAAGTAATTAAAGTTTTATAAGACTTTAATTTACAGATTATCGGTTTATCATTATACGTGTTAAAGAATTTCAAAAAGAAAAATGGGGGTCACCGGGCAAATTTTTTCAAGGCATTCAAATGGATAAAACCAGAGGATTCTGAAAATCTGACAAAAATCCAAAACCTGACAAGCCAGCTTCCTTAACAGCTGTATCATGATACGTGATATATCTGTAATTTTCCGAATTTTTGATCGATAGTGAACTGTGTCAGTATTTTTCTTTAATTTTTTTTCGTGTAGCCGTCCGTCTCAGTGTTATTCAGTTTTTGTACGAGAACACATATAACAATATTCAAATTTATTTAGGGGCTCAATTATGCAGAGGAAGTTCCCTTTTTTTGGGGAATCTTTTATGATATCGGAAATTCGTTACCGGCTGAATCAGCTGTTGGATCATTTTTGTTATTGTCTCCCGATCTTACGAGAGTATTATGTTCAATACGTTAGTAGATAAACACTCCCATTCGTTGTAGCAAGAACTTTCTATACTAAGTATATACTGTTATAGAAAGTCCCTGGTTGTAGTTATATACAAAATGTACATGTCTGTTCAGCTTTCAATAATATTGAGATTCAAGGTCCTCGATAAAAAAAAATCTTGCGTTCTATGATCTAGCTTTACGATATGTATTTTTTAACTTACCAGTTTGATTTCTAACAAATTTTTTTTTAAATACAGATAATAATTGTTTGCATAAAAATTGCTTCCAGGATCCAGCAATACTGATATTTCTTTAAGTAAGGAAATCGAAGGAAAACGGGTAATTTTTAGCCACTGATTTTATTGAGAAAAAAATCAGCGGTCACTTTATTAAATGTATTTAATGTTAATAATTATAGGTCAAAGTAAGGCCTTCAAGACGGAGCCTTGGCTCACCCCGAACAGCAATCTCAGCTTAAGTTGTTCTTGCTTAAAAATTGCTTCCAGGCTCAAATAATACTAATAAATATAATAATAGTACCCGTCCACGTCCACTTGTATTTTGGTCCATCTGATGAATTTTAGTCCATCTGATGAGTTAAGCCTTTTTCAACTGATTTTTATAGTTCGTTCATATGTTGTTATGTTTGACACTGTCCCAGGTTAAAAAGGGGGGATCCCGCTATCATGCTTAAACTCGCCAAATGTATGTATGTGCCTGTCCCATGTCGGCCTGTAATTCAGGGGTTGACGTTGCATATTTGTTTTTTGTTCAATTTTTACATAAATCAGGTCGTTAGTTTTCTCGTTTGAAATGTTTTACATTGTCATTTTGGGGCCTTTTATAGATGACTATGCGGTATGGGCTTTGCTTATTGCTGAAGGACGTACGGTGACCTATAACTGTTAATTTCTTTGTTATTTTTGGATTCTTATGGAGAGTTGTCTCATTGGCAATCACACCACATCTTTTATCTATTTTATGCTTTCCTAATGTCCTGATGACTATTTTTTGGATGATACAATAACAAATGCACCGCATAGCGTTATAAAATATGAAATAAAAATATGCATATACTTTACATTTCCATAATTGATTGTTGTTTTACCAGTGGGTTTCTCCTTGACAAAAAAAAAAACCTAGACACGCACAAGAAACTTTCACAATGCTTAACACATTTTATACCTGTTCATAAATAACATTCAAAGATACTTATAATTTCTAGTAAAAAAGTCCCAATGAATGTAACTGGTTTTTTTTTTGTATGACTTCATCATTCTTCAACAATAGCAAAAACAGACCGTGCATGAAAAAAACAACCTCCGCCAGTCAATTTTCTAATAAAATCAAAGCAAAAAATTTCTTAAAACTAGATTGGACACTTATCATGCTTACCTCACTAAACCTCATTAATACTATACTAACAAAAAAACTGATAATTATTTCAAAATACGATGGTATGAATGTTCTTCCTGGTTTTGAAAGAACGATTCTTTTTATAGACATGAACGCGGCTGTCAAAGAGAGCACCCCTTTTCCAGTATTATCATAAGTCTACGTTACGTTTACGTTACGTTTGCGATCACCTTTGTGAAACACTCGCAGGTAAAATCTTACGCTTAACGTAAGTTTAATCGTAAACGTAAGTCGTACGAATCTTTGTGAAACGATAGCCCGGTAACAGTATACATTTTCTTTATCAGTGATAAATGTTGGTAATGCATGTTAGATGCTTTTAAAGTTAAACATATCACTGCAATTTCAAGGGCTATTTTTTTCTTCTCAATTTTAATGGGCCAGTTAAAATAGCTGGAAGTTTCTTATAAAAAAAATGAGGTATGATTGCCAATGAGACAACTGTCCACAAGAGACCAAAATGACACAGACATTAACAACTATAGGTCATCGTACTGCCTTCAACCATGAGCAAAGCCAATACCATTACCACATAGTCAGCTATAAAAGGCCCCAATAAAACAATGTGAAACAATTCAAACGAGAAAACTAATAGCCTTATTTATATAAAAAAAAAATAACTATGGAACAAAAATGTTACACATAAACAAACGACAACAACTGAACTACAGGCTCCTGACTTGGGACAGGCACAAATAATACAACTATATATATGATACCTGAATGTAAGCAAATCTTATATAGGTGGAGTCCATTTTGCCACTTTACCTCCTCCTGTTTGATAACTTTGAAACGGATGAGATCCCCACCCCTCGACCATATACATTCATGAATGAGACTAAATAAATAATCAAATGAAATATAGGGGAAGTCCCCAGGGTCACCCCACCCCCTCATGTTCCAGAACTTGGAAACAGTCGAGATCCCCACCCCTAAACCATATATATTTATGTATGGGACAACATATAATTAATCAAATGAAATATAGGGGGAATCCCTGGGGATCACCCCAACCCTCCTGTTTGATAACTTGGTAACGGTCGAGATCCCTATCCCTAAACCATATATCTTCATGTAGTGGACAATATAACAAATCAAATGAAATATGTAGAGGGAGTCCCTGGGGATCACCCCACCCCTCCTATTTGAGAACTTGGAAACGGTCGAGATCCCGATCCCTAAACCATATATATTTATGTATGGGACAATATAACAAATCAAATGAAATATGTAGAGGGAGTCCCTGGGGATCACCCCAACCCTCCTGTTTGATAACTTGGTACAGGCGAGATCCCTATCCCTAAACCATATATCTTCATGTAGTGGACAATATAACAAATCAAATGAAATATGTAGAGGGAGTCCCTGGGGATCACCCCACCCCTCCTATTTGATAACTTGGAAACGGTCGAGATCCTGATCCCTAAACCATATATATTTATGTATGGGACAATATAACAAATCAAATGAAATATGTAGAGGGAGTCCCTGGGGACCACCCCAACCCTCCTATTTGAGAACTTGGAAACGGTCGAGATCACCACCCCTTAACCATATATATTTATGTATGGGACAATATAACAAATCATATGAAAAATAGATGGAGTTCGTGGGGCCACTCTACCCCCTCCTGTTTGAGAATTTATAATGGTCGAAATCCACAATCTTAAACCATATATATTTATGTATGGGATAATATTACAAATCAAATAAATTATAAGGGGGGCCCTATGGTCACTGTACACCCTACTGTTTGAGAACTTGGAAAAATTCGAGATCCTCACCCCTTAACCATAAATACTCATGTATGGGACTATATATATAACAAATCAAATGAAATATAGGGGAAGTCCCTGTGGTCACCATACCCCTCCTGTTTAAGAACTTGGAAACAGTTGGGATCCCCACCTCCAAATAAAATGAAATATAGGGCGATTCCCTGCAGTCATCCCACCTTTAAATTAAACCATATATATTCATGTATGAGAACTGATCAAATGAAATATAGGGAGGGTCATTAGGGTCACCCTATCCACTCCTGTTTGATAAGTTAGTGTACTGTTGAACACAGACTCAGATTTCTTTCCAGGGAAGCAAGTCTATTCATTCTTTTACAAGCTCGTACTAAAGTCAATTTGAACTTCTAACAGTCAACCAATTGATACTAACGTTAACGAACTGCAATCATTGCAAACTTGTACCATTTCAGACTCATGACCATGAAAAAAATATACTTGATATATGTGTTGCTTTTTTAAAACTTTGACAAAATATGAATTATTTGCCTCAATGATTAATTCATTTAATGAACATAAATGTACAATATATGATTGTTTAATGTTTGTTCTTTTAAAAAAAATCTTAAAAAAACAAATTGAAGCAACAATATTTGTCTTATTATATAAACTTCTGCCAAACTTGCCTCTGCTTTTTTTTACTTGACTGCCTACAGCGCCTTTGGTGCTTTGATTATTACAAAGGAACACTTCCTAGATGAAATGTTATTTTTATTACAAAGGAACACTACCTAGATGAAATGTTATTTTTATTACAAAGGAACACTTCCTAGATGAAATGTTATTTTTATTACAAAGGAACACTACCTAGATGAAATGTTATTTTTATTACAAAGGAGCACTATCTAGATGAAATGAAGAAAATCACTGTAGGTATCTGTGCTATGAGTAAGAAATCCAACTCCAAACCAATGAATGAAATCCTGACTCGACTCCATAAACATATGCAGCTGAATACACTATTATTTGATGAAGATGTAATCCTCAATAGTCCTGTAGAAGAATGGCCCATTGTTGATGTTCTTATCTCTTTCTTTTCTGCAGGTAGGTTGTAATATTTATGTCAAGTATTTTGAGAAATATATTGGAACTTTTATTTGAAGATGTGGTAAGGTGGCCAATTCAATGAGAAAACTATTCACTAGAGACCAAATGATATAACTTTGGATTATAAGAAAATTAAAGGGTAGAGGGTTAAGTTAATGTATTGTTGGTCCTTTGAGGGAAACAATTATGTAACTTTTTGAATAACAGATCCAGAAGTTGAGTTCAGGCGATTGGAATCCCCACATAAAGTCATCCACGAAAACCACGAAAATTGGTACCCCCCAAATAAAAGTACTTTCACAGTATTCTCTTTAACAATAAGTAAAACTCATTCTGCATAGTCAGCTTAATGCTCTGAAATGACAAAATGACTTGGCATTCATTCATTAAAGCATTTGTGCATATTTAGACTGTTGATATGTTATTTTTATACTTCCAGGATTTCCTTTAGATAAAGCTATTGCATACACAAACCTACGAAAGCCATTTGTTATTAACGATCTAGAATCACAGTACACTTTACTGGATAGAAGAGAGGTCTACAAAACTCTGATAAAGCATGGGATACCTCATCCACGATACTCTGTTCTGAATAGGGACAAAGGACCACTGTCTACATCTTGTAAGTTCTTAAAATTACAATAAGAAATGTGTACATTTGCAGCTGGTATAGTTTATCATTCCCTAAGTAAAAAGTTTTCTCTTTGTTCTTTACAGAGTGATTGTTTCAATGCAAAAATAAGACCTTGTCTTATGCTTAAAATTGGTTAAAGGTTTAAAAAATGTTAAAAAAGTCTAGTACTTATCACTATTCTGTAAGAATCTAGTTTTTTGTGGAGTGTTTGATAAACTGTTGTCTTTTTACATTTTGTTTTATAAGATAGATAAAATTGAGAAAGGAAATGGTGAATGTGTCAAAGCGACAAGAACACAACCATAGAGCAGACAACAGCAGAAGGTCACCAACAGGTCTTCAATGTAGCAAATTCCCGCACCAGTAGGTGTCCTTCAGCTGGCCCCTAAAAAATTATGTATACTTGTACAGTGATAATGGACGTCATACTAAACTCCAATTATACACAAGAAACTAAAATTAAAAATCATACAAGACTAACAAAGTCCAGAGGCTCCTGACTTGGGACAGATGCAAAATTGCGGCGGGGATAAACATTTTTATGAGATATTTTTTTGCTACTTAGATACCATCACTGATAATGAAGACGCTATAGAGATTGAGAATCAAGTCTTCCATAAACCATTTGTGGAGAAACCTGTATCAGCTGAGGACCATAATGTTTATATCTACTTCCCTGCTGCAGCCGGAGGAGGCAGTCAGAGGCTGTTTAGGAAGGTAAGAACAGTAAAAAATAAGAGTTTAAATTCTTATTCGTGAACTCAAACTAATACAAAATATTTATCAAATAACCACAAAGTCTTACCAGAGAGATGCAACTTGCAGAGACAAGCAAACATTTTATTACAAATATAAATAAAATATTGTGGAAAGTTCATATAAATACACAGGTATTTAGCAGCTTGTACTATTTTCCACATACTAGTGGTCCACAAATCTGACAATAAATAATATAATTAATAAAATTATTATACCCCCACTTTAAAAAAAGGGGGGGGGGGGGTATACTGTTTTACCTCTGTCTGTCCTTCCATCAGTACGTCAGTCCGTCCAAGTTGAAAATTTTCGTCACATTTTTCTCAGGAACTAGAATACAAGGATTTCTGAAATTTGGTTTTAGGATTTATATAAGTCAGCTATACTGTGTGATGCGTTTTCAAATTCATCACTCGACAACTTCCTGTTTACCGAACACTTGCAAATTTTTACACTATTAATATTATCCACTTGCGGCGGGGGGCATCATCAGTGAGCAGTAGCTCGCAGTTTCACTTGTTTATTCGGCAAAATGCTACTGTACACTTTGATTACAATGGCTCGGATGACTTTAAACCAATCGAACTGACCTTTCTATAATTACCAAACATGTGACAACTATAAACAATCAGCATTTTACATGTTAAATTTTGTAATACTTTGATAAATACCTGTCTCAAGTCAGGAACCACTGGCCTTTGCTAGTCTTGTATTATTTTAACTTTTAGTTTCTTGTGTACAATTTGGAGTTTAGTATGGCGTTCACTATCACTGAACTAGTATATATTTGTTAGGGGCAAGCTGAAGGACGCCTCTGGGTGCAATTTTTCCTTGCATTGAAGACCTGTTGGTGACCTTCTGCTGTTGTCTGCTCTATGGTCGGGTTGTTGTCTCTTTGGCACATTCCCAATTTCCATTCTCAATTTTATATAGGATGACCCTTATTTGATTGATTAATTGATTGGTGTTAAACACCACTTTCAGCACTATTTGGACAACTTGCATAGCAGTCATTTTTTTCATTAGTGGAGGAAATTGGAGATACTTGAGAGAACCACAACCTTTGGTAGGAAAACTTACAATCTTAATTATGATGCCATTGGAATAGTCTTAGTCAATTAAAAATAGAATGTTTGACCTCTTAATGTTGCCCAGAAAATAGGGAAACCACTAAATAGGGATAGGCAGATTATCAATGGTATTTCCAATTCAAATTTTTATGCCCCTGACATCTCTGGGCATTATGTTTTCTGGTTTATGCATCGGTTTGTTGTCAGTTCATTCGTTCGTCTGTCCCACTTCAGGTTTAATCAACTTAAAACTTATTACCTATGATATGATCTTTTTAACTTTAATGCCAAATGAGACTTTGACCCCAATTTCATGGTCCTCTGAACATAGAAAATGATATTGCGAGTAGGGCATCCGTGTACTGTGGACACATTCTTGTTTTTTATGCCACATCTCATATCAATGTCTTCCTTCAATGAGATTGTAGCAGAGAAACTCCAATTGGTTTGAAGAACCATAAATTGATAATCTATACACATCAAACCAATGGAGTAATATTATTTTCCCTTTGATATACAGGAATACCGTCTTTTGGTATGTATAAAACACACCCATGCATAATATGCACCCCCCTTTTTACCTTTGAAACTTGAGAAAAAAAAGTTTCTTCTCATGCTTTATAGGTAGAGACTTTATGGAAAAACTCTGTAAAATACATCCATTTAAAACGATTTGTTTTTCTTGTACAAATTGAACTTCAGGCTCGGTCGATTACAGGACAATGAAAACATTGTAGGCAGAGATTTTATGGAAAAAGTCGGTGAAATACGTCCATTGAAAATGATTTGTTTTTCTGGTACAAATTGAACTTTAGGCTCAGTCGATTACAGGACAATGAAAACATTGTAGGCAGAGATTTTATGGAAAAACTCGGTGAAATACGTCCATTGAAAACGAAATTTTTTTCTGGGTCAATTGAACTTCAGTCCTGGTTGATTACAGGATATTGAAAATATTGTTGCAGAATAAATAAGGCCTAAATTAATATATTGTTTGTTTCCCCAATCCCGACCCTCCCAAGCCAGGTGTGGGTAGGTAGGTAGGAAAATAGTTTTATTTTTCCAAAAAGCTTGAACATTATCGGACGAGTGGAAAGCCTGATAATCCAAAATGAATAAAATAATATTTGACTTGGTTTTGACAATAATATTTTATGAGTAGCACCATTTTTGCAGGGTTGGTCGGGATTGGGAAACACAGTAATATTTTATTTTAGGCCTAACTTAGCAAACAATGTTTGATTCTTTATTGTATTCACAGATTGTAAACAACAGGATATTATTTATCAGGAAGTTCTTAAGATGCAAATCGTAGTCTGTGAATCTTGTACAGAATACAGATTCATTATGAATATTCTTAAATACAAAATAGATATTAAAATGAATTGTAGCATTTATGTTGATACATTTAAATATTAATCATTACAAAAATATTTTCTTCCTGACCACCCCAGCACCTGGCTTAATGGCTGAGTTTCGTTAGCTGAAAAAAAGACTAAAAATTAATGTATGCATGAAATTTACTTTTTTTGTTTCAATTGATATGTATGCGATGTTCAACACATGGAAATATTAATGCTTTTCAAATACTTTTTTTTTTTAAATGGCCACTATTACATATATTTATTAATTAGTTTGAACAGCATTATTATATTTAAGGTAGCACAATACAAAGATTTATTTATTTCCAACCACTAACCTTTGAAATACTGTAACTTTCTTATGAATGCATAGAAAATAATAAAAGAGTTATATATAGATAGATAAAAGATGAATCTTTTGAATGAATGCAATATTTTTATTATGCAATCATTATGTAATCAATTATTATGTAATAAGTGGCGAAATCTGGGTAAGGCCACATTTTTTTAATTTGTTGGTTTACGGATTTTCCCTATGAAAAAGTCGGGTCGGTCGGTCGGGAAAAAAAAGAAGAAAAAAATCTTTCAAGATAGAAAAAAAAATGCAAAATAAATATACATTCTACCTTTCTAACAAAATGTTTTTATGCTATTTTGTCATCATTTCAAATTTTAGTTGGATGAAATATTCTTGCTCAGCTGTCATAAATATCGCATGACATTGTCTAATGATATGCCATAAAAAAGGGGGGTGTTCACAGACAAAGATGAAATTGAATCGTCTTTTCACAAACAAGAAAAACAAATTCGCCTAGCTCTTAATCAATTCCAGAAAAAATGGTGAGTAATGATCTACAAAAACGAAAACTGATAAAGAAAAAAATGTAAAAAACGTCGTACGAAAATAAGTTTCAACACATGTGTCAAAAACGTAATAGACTTGTCCAGGAAAAAAAAAAAAGAATATCGGGTTAATCTAGTGTCATGCATTCCCGTTTATAATCCAAATGGTCGATAATTTTTTTTATTATCCATGAAACAAGAAAATTCCAAATGACTTGTTGATATTCAGAACTTTTACTTCCAAGGTGCTTTCCACCTGTCCACATTTGGACAAGTCTATTTCTATGAGATTATGCATCTTACTGACTGATGAAAAATAAGGGAAACAAACTTATTGTGTAATGGGTTTTTAAAACACAGATTTCGTTCTGCAAAATTATTTGCATAAACGACATTTCAAGGTCAGTTATAATTGATTTGTCTATTTTTAGAAACGTAAACTGGAAGTTTTATTTTTTCACAACACAGAGTGTTATTGATTTTGTTAGTGATTCATGCATTTCATTTTATAAAAAAAGAAGAATTTAACTATTTTTCAGGGATAATGTATTTGTTTGGGTGGGCGGGAATAAAAAAGCATGAAAAGTCAATTTTATTTTTATTTTAGGAATCGGCAAAATCGGGTCGGCGGATCCGTAAACCAACAAATTAAAAAATCCTGGCCTAAGTTCACTTGAATGAATTTAGCTCTATCATCTCTTTAACTATACAGAAAATTTTAACGAAATCTTAATCAACACATCATGGGCTTCAAAAGGGTGTCTCAGATTGTCTCTATGGTATTCCATTCTCTCATAAATCTCTAATTAGTGTAAACATCCTAAACACATGAAAGAAGATAATGTTTAATTAGGTGTAAAATTTGTTCTATACATTCTATCTGAAATCTGAGACACCCTTTTGTAGATAATGGCCATAGGAACAACATATAATAAAATCAACCCTCAAGAGATACCTATGCAGAAGCTAATTTCATTTGAAAGTGGAAATTTGGTGAAAAATATTTTAGACATAGTTAACATTATAATTGGTTACACAATTGTTACATAATACCTACATTGCATTAATTTGAAAGAGTAATCTGTTAGTTATCCTAAACTACCACTTTTATTAATTTTCAAGCATTATTAAGAAAGTTACAGCATTTTAAAACTTGGGAGTTGGAGTTATAAAATCTTTGTATTGTGCTACCTTAAGGATATCTCTTGATGAAATACGTTTAATCTAAAAGAATAAGTTATGTCAACAAAAAGATTGATCTAAGCATCACATAAATTTTACAACGTCGACTTCTGGTTTAGCTTTATTGTCAAAACCATGTTGACATTCATGAAACTTCTAGGCAAAAAGATGTGCTTGGGACTATTAAGGGGATACAATGAGGATGGGTCTTACGGACTCACGTCTTTTTCGATTTTCAAGCATTAAGGACCCATATACGTGTCTTAACGAGAACCCAGTTCACCTCTCTTCTTCTAAGAAATCTACCCCAGGGTTAAAACCTGCGTACTATACAGACTTAAATACGGTAATGAAATTACTTGCAACTCCAATGATAGATTAGGTGAATAAAGGTTTATTAGTCATCCTCATTGGGGTCTAGGCGTGACAATGGATTGCTGTTTTTTGTAAGTGTGACACGTGAAAGTCAAATTATTGTGCTGTGAAAACAGGAAATGAATTTTAGTGGGGAGGGAAATTACAAAAAAATGAGAACTGCTTACGTACATAGTGTAAGAGGGATACAGGAATCTGACCAAACAGTAAGCAATATCTGGGATCAGAACCCCCCAATGAGACCCCCTTATTAGGTGTATGTACCTGAGACAGCATTGGTAAATGATATTTAGGAATTAAATGATTCTTTGTGTCTTTTACTGTCTTGTTTAAATATTTAGCAAATTACATTTATCATGTTTATAGTAGAAATGTGTGCATAAAAAAATAAATCTAAATGAAAATGTAGAGAGTTTATATGGTAGTACATGTAACTGAAGTAAAAGTGCACTATAGCTTAAAGACAGTTAATTCATTTCTTTATAGATTGGTTCAAGAAGTAGTATATATTCCAACTGTAGTTACTTACGGAACAAAGGATCTTATATCTATGAAGAATTTATGCCAACAGATGGAACTGATGTCAAGGTAATTATTGTTATGATTAGTATTGATTGATTGTTGTTTAACACCACTTTCATCTGTATTATAACTATATTATGGCATTACATTTAGATAGAAGAAGATGTGGTACGAGTGCCACTGAGACATATCCAAGTCATCATTTGTAAAAGTTAACCATTATAGGTAAAAATAAATCCCTCATTATGGAACCTTGGCTCACAACAAACAGTATGCTATAAATGACTAGTGTAAAACCATTCGATTTGACTGCATATTTTTTTATGGTCCAGATACATTAAAATGTCACCAGACTATATTTGCTGTTGAACATGTTAAATAAATAATTTCATTGACATAATTTTGGCTGTACTTTAAAAACAGGTTTATACAGTGGGACCAGATTATGCCCATGCTGAAGCCAGGAAATCTCCAGCTTTGGATGGGAAGGTTGAGAGAGATAAGAGTGGTAAAGAAATCAGTTATCCTGTCTTACTTTATTTTACTATTTCTCATAATGACAGGTGTATACAGTTGGACCAGATTATGCCCATGCTGAGGCCAGGAAATCTCCAGCATTGGATGGGAAGGTTGAGAGAGATAAGAGTGGTAAAGAAATCCGTTATCCTGTCCTTCTTAGTGCCAAAGATAAACTACTTGCCAGGAAAGTCTGTCTTGCCTTTAAAGTAAGTGAATTACTCTCTCTTATTCTTACCTGATTGATATCTTTATCTACAGCATGGGCATGCCACACATGCAACGGCACGTTCTAGTCAGAAGGTGTGACTGATAGCAGAAATACCAAGATTACAACATAGTTTTATATTTTTTTTATAATCATGCATTGTTTCTTCATTGGTCAAAGTTCAAATATGACCTCATATTTTCTTCTAATCCTCTGAATTTTCCATTGTGAAGTCTAGAAAAAATATTTATGAAACGATGCCTTATAATGTCATGTATGTATAAAAAGATACCATCTGTTTGCAGGTTAATGTTAAAGTCAGTTACAATTTACATAGGCGGATCCAGGGGGGCCTGGGGGAAAAATTTGGTTGATTATATAGGGAATCATTGAAGCATGACTGGAGCGCCCTCCCCCCCTTTTAGCTCAGTCAGCACCCCCTCCATCCCCCTTAGGAAAAGTTCTGGATCCACCACTGATTTATATGGTTATAAATCATTAGATTTCACCATGGAAAATCAATGCAATTTTAGTTATCAGTATCATTACACAAATCTTTAGACATATATTTATATAAGTAAACAAGTCAGGGGCAGATCCAGCCATTTTTAAAAGGGGGAGGGGGTTTCCCAACCCAGGACAACGGGGGGGGGGGGTGTTCCAACTATATGTCCCCATTCAAATGCATTGATCAGCCAAAAAAAAGGGGGTGTTCCAACCCCGGAACCCCCTGGATTCGTCAATGCAAGTAGATGTATCTAAATCAAACATACCTTTTTGTAAAAACTTGTTTTAAACTTGAACATATTTTTTGCAGCAAAATGTATGTGGATTTGACTTGCTGAGAGCTAATGGTCAGTCTTACGTATGTGATGTCAATGGTTTTAGTTTTGTCAAGAACTCAACGAAATATTACGATGATTGTGCTAAAATCTTGGGGTAAGTATAATACAGTGACACAAAAATAAAGACTCTTCTTTGAAAATAAATAACTTTTAAATCAACAATATCAAAATTAAATGTTCAGTTTTATATGAATAAATTGGATATGATAAATGAGAAAGCAATTCCAATAACAAAAGAGATTAACGTAACTAAAGGTCACTATAAAAAAGAAGATGTGGTATGATTGGCGATGAGACAACTGTCCACACGAGACCAAAATGACACAGACATTTAAAACAACTATAGGTCACCTTCAACAATGAGCAAAGCCCATACCACATAGTCAGCTATAAAAGGCCCCAATTTGACAATGTGAAACAATTCAAATGAGAAAACTAATGGCCTTATTTATACAAAAAAATGAACGAAAAAACAAATATGTAACACATAAACAAAGGAAGACCACTAAGTTACAGGCTCTTGACTTGGGACAGGCACATACATAAATAATGTGGCTGGTTAAACATGTTATCAGGATCCCCACCCCCTAACCTGGGACAGTGGTATGTATGGTCTTGATTTTTAATGATGTGGTTTAAATTTTCTATAACAAAGGATCCCTTTTGATATAAAAAAAAAAGAAAAAAAATTGTCTTCAATTCCTTCACAAAGATATACACAGATTTTTCTTGTTATATTACATATTTGTAATGAATTCTGAACAATTTGATCAAGTGTTTACATAATAGATATAAGAAGATGTGGTATGAGTGACAATGAGACAACTCTCCATCCAAGTCATAATTTGTAAAAAAAAACCTTTTAGGTCAAAGTATGGTCATCAACAAGGAGCCTTGGCTCACACTGAACAGTAATCTCTAAAGGGTCCCAACAATGACTAGTGTAAAACCATTCAAATGGGAAAACCAACGGTCTAAACTATATAAAAAAGAGAAACACTTATAAACCACATCAACAAATGACAACTACTGTACATCAGATTCCTGACTTAGGACAGGTGCAAATGTTTACATTTTATATCTAAATATTTCAGAACTATGATAATGAGAGCCAAAGCTCCACAGTTACATATACCTTGGGTTCTAGGTTCAGCTCCAGAAGATATACCAGTGGTGCCTACAACATCAGGGTCCATGTAAGTAAACAGGCCTACAACATCAGGGTCCATGTAAGTAATAAGGCCTACAACATCAGGGTCCATGTAAGTAATGAGGACTACAACATCTGGGTCCATGTAAGTAATGAGGCCTACAACATCAGGGTCCATGTAAGTAAACAGGCCTACAACATCAGGCTCCATGTAAGTAATAAGGCCTACACCATCAGGGTCCATGTAATTAAACAGGCCTACAACATCAGGGTCCATGTAAGTAATGAGGCCTACAACATCAGGGTCCATGTAAGTAATAAGGACTACAACATCAGGGTCCATGTAAGTAATGAGGCCTACAACATCAGGGTCCATGTAAGTAATGAGGCCTACAACATCAGGGTCCATGTAATTAAACAGGCCTACAACATCAGGGTCCATGTAAGTAATAAGGACTACAACATCAGGGTCCATGTAAGTAATGAGGCCTACAACATCAGGGTCCATGTAAGTAATGAGGCCTACAACATCAGGGTCCATGTAAGTAATGAGGCCTACAACATCAGGGTCCATGTAAGTAATGAGGACTACAACATCAGGGTCCATGTAAGTAATGAGGACTACAACATCAGGGTCCATGTAAGTAATGAGGCCTACAACATCAGGGTCCATGTAAGTAATGAGGCCTACAACATCAGGGTCCATGTAAGTAATGAGGCCTACAACATCAGGGTCCATGTAAGTAATGAGGACTACAACATCAGGGTCCATGTAAGTAATGAGGCCTACAACATCAGGGTCCATGTAATTAATGAGGCCTACAACATCAGGAACCATGTAAGTAAACAGGTCTACACCATCAGGGTCCATGTAAGTAATGAGGCCTACAACATCAGGGTCCATGTAAGTAATGAGGCCTACAACATCAGGGTCCATGTAAGTAATGAGGCCTACAACATCAGGGTCCATGTAAGTAATGAGTCCTACAACATCAGAGTCCTTGTAAGTAATGAGGCCTACAACATCAGGGTCCATGTAAGTAATGAGGCCTATAACATCAAGGTCCATGTAAGTAATGAGGCCTACAACATCAGGGTCCATGTAAGTAATGAGGCCTACAACATCAGGGTCCATGTAATTAAACAGGCCTACAACATCAGGGTCCATGTAAGTAATGAGGACTACAACATCAGGGTCCATGTAAGTAATGAGGCCTACAACATCAGGGTCCATGTAAGTAATGAGGCCTACAACATCAGGGTCCATGTAAGTAATGAGGACTACAACATCAGGGTCCATGTAAGTAATGAGGACTACAACATCAGGGTCCATGTTAGTAAAGAGGCCTACAACATCAGGGTCCATGTAAGTAATGAGGCCTACAACATCAGGGTCCATGTAAGTAATGAGGCCTACAACATCAGGGTCCATGTAAGTAAACAGGCCTACAACATCAGGGTCCATGTAAGTAATGAGGCCTACAACATCAGGGTCCATCTAAGTAATGCGGACTACAACATCAGGGTCCATGTAAGTTAACACGGCTTACCACAGTAGCATCAAAAATGACTTATAGTTTAAATGTTTATCAGATCAAAGTCTGTTTAAGTGTCATGAATATGAGGGTTAAAGCTTGTTCTTAATTTGAGTCACTTTCAGTAATACCTTTGTCTTCAGGGTCCATTTAAGGTTATTGTAAAGTACCTCTCAAACCAGGGACTGTTTAAGTGATTCAATAGGGTCCATGTAAAGTATAAAGTAACATAATATAAATAGGAAGATGTTGTATGAGTGCACATTCCAATGAAACAACCATTTTTTAAAAGTCACAATTTATAATAAGTTAACAGTTATAGGTCAAAAAGTAACAATTATAGGTTAAAAATGATTTGCAAACAAATGAATATTTAATTTTAAGTGAACAATGAATAATTATTGGATTTTTTTTAGTTTTTGTCCAAAAACAAGTGTACCTTCATATAACAGCAGGAACAGTATATAATATCAAAGCCTATTCTGTTTTAATAAGTGGAGAAGTATCGAAGGGGCTTCACATTTTCACATGACTTTTCGTTCTTTGTGTAATTTTGCATGTATACATCAAATGGCTCCTGACCCACATCAACAATTTAAACATTGCTTCAAACCCTTCCAATTTCATTTTGACATGATATCCCTTTCATGAAAAGGGTTTTAATGTTGTGGGTTCATATCTGAATTTCTTGAAGAATAAAAGAGAAAGTTGATAAAAACATTTGACTATTTTAGGATGGAATTACGTTGTGTGGTAGCTGTTATTCGCCATGGTGACAGAACTCCTAAACAGAAAATGAAGATGGAAGTCAAACATAAAAGGTAGGCATCACATGACATGTACAGATTACTGTAAATTCAGAAAATTATTGCGAGTTTTTTTTTATTATTGCCAAAAATGCAACAGAGTTGTAAACGCAATAATTTAAACTTGGGTTTTAAAATATTTTATATGAATTAAACAGGATTTTTCTCAAAATCGTAAAAATTTAAATCTCATTTCAGTCTAAAATGACAAAATTGCAATAATAGATGCATGCAATAATTTCTGAATTTACAGTACATAAAAGCAATTAAAATAAAGAAGATTACAATTGAAGCCAGTTAATAGTCCTCCATAAAGATTCAATGGTCCTGTATCACTGTGAAATATGGTAGGTCATTGACTATTGTATTGTAAAATTGAAAAATCCACTCCTATGAAAGTCAGGTCCAAGAACCTTCAACTTACACTTTTTTGAACAGCTGTACCAGAATGTATTGCAAATGTGTGTGGCTGAATTATTTTTTTTATTTATTATAAAATTAGAATAAAATGTGGGCAGAGACAATTTTGGATTTACAAGTACACATACATGTATATTGATTTTTTTGTTGATTACTTCAACTATTATTGAAAGACTTTCTCCTGGCATAAAACTGGTGAAGCCTTTAAATCCCCTCCAAACTACCAATTGCTAATACTTTTTCATGATTTTCTTTTTAATAGGTTCTTTGAATTATTTAAAAAATATGACGGGTACAGGACTGGTCACTTAAAACTTAAGAAGCCAAAACAGTTACAGGAAGTACTAGACATAGCGAGATTTCTGTTAGATGAGCACCATGCTAACAGTGATCCTGAGATAGCCGAGAAAAAGGTCAAGTTACAACAACTCAAACTTGTACTAGAAATGTATGTATTTCTAGATGATCTGAATCATAAAATGTCATCAAATTCATACTTATTTTATCTCTACTGCAAATTAAACACCAAAAAAATAATACCAATCAATTATTCCAATATATATAATTAAAATGAAATTTGCCTTTTTTGAAAGTTTTGAATTCTCATTTTACCTTTTCTCATGAAATCCATGAAATTGAGTATGCAATGAATAATAATTATGTTAAAATGCACACTAAAGTTTAAATATCTTTGGTAATGACAAAAAAAAATCTACATGTGCCATGATTTAGGGGAATTTGAAATCTAGAGTTTACCTACGATACATTTTAAGACCTCTAAAATTGGACCTTTTGCTCTACAGGGGTCCCCTAACTTTAGGAATATTGTTTATATATATAGGTATAGGGGCATTCAAGGTTAGGCTTTGGTTTAAAGGTTTTCAGTTAGTGTTCAGTATGGGTTAGGGAAGTGGATAGTTTAGTATAGCTCTATCATTGGTTGGGACCCTAAATTAGAAGAAAGGCCAAATATGATATCTGTGATTACTATGACCACCATATTTAATTTGAAAATCTTTAGGTACGGTCATTTTTCTGGAATAAATCGTAAGGTTCAACTGAAGTATCAACCATATGGTAACCCAAAGAAATCATCTAGTGAAGAGGGTGGGTACTATCATCAATATTTAACTGTATAAATGGTAGTCAGATTGTAATGATGAAAAATACTAATCTAAATTTCAGGGGGAAAAAAGTCATACCGTAGTTGGTCATGTATTATACACACTCTTTTACCCAAGACATATAGGTGGAAGAGGGAATGTGAATTATACACTACTGTATACTCAGTTTAATCATGGTTGTTTCTACAGTGCTTGGGTGTTTTAGTATTTTAAAAATATGCTGAATGAAGCTTAGAATTAATTGTTGATTGCTTATATTATTTTAATAAAATTTATAGAAGGAAAACTTCAGCATATCAATTAGAATTTGAGCATATTAGTACATCAATTAAGATTTAAGCATATCAAATAAAATTTAAGAATATCATTAATAAAATTTAAGAATATCATTAATAAAATTTAAGAATATCATTAATAAAATTTAAGAATATCATTAAAAAAATTTATAACAGTTTAATGAAACATAACAGGTAAAAATCTTAAACATTTTATCACAAAAGTGTTGTGAAAGATGCATGAAAGATGTCCTTTGCAATCAGGACACAATAACCTCTTTTTTGCTCCGGGGAATTTTGAGGTTATTACATATGCAAAACCCCACGTATTCGTAACAAATATGTGATAAGATTAATAATTTCATCATTACAATTTGACGATCAGTTTACACATCTATGTTTACCATTAGTGTAGTCCTAATATTGTTGTGGTGGATGGTGGCATGTTTCAGTATGGAGGTGGCATGCTTATACATATCACATTACCTTTAAGCTTGTTTGTATCCTGTATTTAGCTGCTTGGTGTGGAATTAATATTTTGTTTGCTTACATTCCTTATATTTGCATAATTAAGTTTCTTATTTGCATAATTAAGTTTCTTATTTGCATAATTAAGTTTCTTATTTGCATAATATTTTGAAACCCATGTTTTCCCTCTGTTTTTATTTTGTTGTAAAGCATGGTTAAATGACCACAATGGTTTTTGATTGTGAAAGTTTTGATCACAGTAATAGTGTTGTTACTTGGATGGAGAGTTGTCTCATTGGCACTCTAACCACATCTTCCTATATCTACTCAAAGTTTTCTCTAGAAATTAGATGTCATGCAGCATTGCAAATCCACTAACCTTTTTGTGTTGCTGTTGCTTTATTTGACAAGTAGAATAACAATGTTGCTAAACTATTTACTCCTAAATTGTATGCTGATTTATTGCTGCATAGGACAGTTATAATTTGCTAAGCTTCAAAACCTTCATAATAAAGTTGCAATCATTTACATGTATACTGTAATTTCTGAAAACTTTGTATGCAAATTATTATGATAGCAATTAGTTAGTTGTTTGACACGGATAAAAAATGCTAAATTTATTTTAAATTCTAGAAGTGGTATGTACAAAACATGCTATTAATTTTAGATGGGATTTTTTTATTTTTGAAAATCTAAACCAATGCAATTTTTTTGCAATAATAAAAAGATCACAAAAGTTTCTAAAGTTACAGTATATCATGCAAGTTATAAAGTAAGATAGAAATAATTTATAATTATAAACTTGCGATTTGAAACACCCGTAGGTACAAATTCACTGGTATCCATCGTAAGATACAGCTAAAACATCAGCCGTCAGGTAGACCCCTGGGGACTTCAAGTGAGGGTTTGTAGGCACAGCTGTGTGATTTAACTATTAACAGGTTTTGTTATCAAAAAATACAAATTCAGAACTCATTTTATAATTTTTGACGAATACTGTACAAACATGAATTTTCGTGGGGTTACAATTTCATGGTTTTGGTCTATAAGATTTCATGGGGATTTAATTTCATGGTTTTTTCTCTCTATAAGATTTCATGGGGATTTAATTTCGTGGTTTTCTTAAATGTAAGTGGTGTTATATGGAGGTTACATTTTCGTGGGGTTTTAAATTTCAGGGATATATTTTTTCTACAAAGTTAATGAAATTAAAACCTCCACAAAAAATTCTACTTTTACAGCAGACAAAAGGAGAAATTAATTTGAGATGTTCTTCAAATTGTTTCCTAAAATTGCATCAATTAAAATAAAAGAATTTTTTTTCTCATGCTTGCTCAAATTAAAACATTTTTTTGTTGATTTTTCAATTTTCAAAGTCAATGAGTTCTGAAAATGTCACCCTTGATTGCGTTTTTGAAATGTTAGTTTCTAGTTAAAGTTGGTTCCAGTTGTTTTATTTAATAGTTTAAAAAGAAAATGTAATTGTTGAAATTTCAGAATTGATAAGTTTGTGTGTTAAATGTTGTTTTAATTTCCCAATGAAATTGCTGTTTGAAAGTCCATGTATTCTCAGATCCGGACATCCTGGCATTTACATTTGTCAGGAGGTGATGCCATCTGGAATCCTCTAGATTTTTCATCTATTTGAAGGGGATTACTGATTATTTATATTGCCGATTATTTTTTAACCAGAGGTTATAGTATGTTAAAAATCAAAATAGAGATATCATATAGTGTCTTTAACAGTATTAAAAGAGTAAAATTACTATATTCAACTGGTTACGATTTATATCAATTAAATTAATTTGCAATAAGTCTATGGAAAATCTAGAGGAATCTTATCCGCATCACCTCTCAACATTGTTTACATAATAAAAATGCTAATCATTGATTGGTCAGTTACATGTTGTGATGTCACTGCAGATCTGAGAATTGAAAATCTGCGACCAATATTATGAAGATTAATTGTTTGTTTGTTCCTTCCCAATTTAATAAATATACATGTGCATAAGGTTATTATTAAAAGTAGAATCATATTCTAAACAGTGTGGTCCTGGCCATTGATTGACGACCTAAATTATCCCATTGACTGGGACAGATTAGGTGAACGTTTGTTGGTAACAATCACTGCTCACTATGTATTTGTTAAAGACACTGAATCTGTGGGGTCACCAAAGGTTCTCAACACCTTAATAAAGCAATTCGAAAAACTAATCCGGAATAATACGATGTGTTGATTTATATCAATAATATCAATCAAAACACAAAGGTTATTCCTGAATAATTTTTCGAATTATTTTATTATTAAAGGCGTTAATAACCTTTGGTGACCCCACAGTTTAAATTCTATAATAAGTAAGAAGTGAGCAATGGTCGTTACCGACAAACGTTCACCTAATCTGTCCCAGTCAATAGGAATATTTAGGTCGTCAATCAATGGCCAGGACCACACTGTTTTGAATATGATTCTATTTCTCTATAAAACATTAAAAGTTCATTATATATATTAATTGTTTTCTTTACATTGAATGTTATTGCATTAGATTTTTTTTTATCAGTTATGAATATAAACTTTTATGTACTGTGGATTCATTTATTTTCATGGGTATCAATTTTCGTGAATTAAGGAAAACTTACATGTTCCTGGATATTTGATTTCGTGGTATTGCTGAAGTCTGTTTACAAGCCTAAAGCAAATTTGTTATTTGTTGAACGTTTAATTTCGTGATTCGCCTGTACCCACAAATTCCAAGAAAATTGGTATCCAACGAATAATTATGAATCCACAGTATACATTTTATATATGTATATATATATATGAATAATGCTTGATGTTTGAATATGTTTTATGCTGTTATTTGATGTATACACTTTGCCATTATTACGTTAATTTGTTTGTTACATTCTGTGAGCTGACACATAATTTTAATTTATTTGTTCACCTAGACCAAAAATTACACTGGGCTTTATATTCCAAGTCTTAATATAGAAATATAGATTCTACAACTTTGTCAATTATTTGATATTTCTTCTCTGGAGACAGTTAAATTTTATAATTTAAAACTTGTAGCTTTCCAAGTAGAGAAGATAACTTAAAACTAGGTAGAAAAAATGTAAAATACATATCTATTATTTATTCCTTTAACATTGGTTTCTTCTTTCAAGATATGATATTATCATATAAACTACAGTGCAAATAAAAATATCATTGAAAATTCAAATTATCTGATCAAGTAGTCAGCATCAATATATTTTGACATTGTGTCTTATGCTTAAAGTGAAAGAATTCTCATTCTCGTGTTTAGATAAAAAGAACTAGTTATCATGATGAGATCAGAACACTTTGAAAACATAAGAGATCCTGTTCTTAGAGTAAGATTTAATGAGTTCATTTTGTCACTGTGAAACCAAACGAATTCTTAATCTCTCATTAAGATCTAGATCATGTTCTTTACTATCCAAGAGAGACAGTAAGACAATAAAATATCAATGGTATTTTTAAATGCAGTGTATGCTATATTTTTTTTTCTTCCATTTATATATATGTATATATACCATTTCAGTTTTTGACTTAGAAATTGAAACTGGAGACAGCGGTGGTAATTTTAGTTTTAGAATTGATCATTGCTGCAGTGTGCTTATTAAGTTACCTCCCTTTTACCCTGAAACTAGATGTTTTTTTTTTATATTCAAGAAATTACTTTTATTAGGAAATATTGGGTTTCTTAGTTACAATTTAATCCTATTACTTAATAGCAGCAGTTTCTAACACAACTTTGATGATTTTTTTTTTATAGTTATATTTATATTTATAGATTTGAGACAAGCTAATATTAATTGTTTTTATTAACTTTGAACAATAAAATACTATCCATTCTAATCTTTATGGCTTCATGTCATCACTGTTGGTTTCTGAAGCTTATCATTAATCTCATCATTAACATTTGGATCTTAGATTCAACAAAATTGGATATTAGTACATTTTTTCCCCTTGGTGCTTGTCGTCAATTCTGGTATGTGGCAAAGAATAATCGAGAATTAAAGACAATAATTTTGAAAATGATAAGTTATCATTTTTGCATTAAGTGACAAAAAGCTGTTCATGACTATTTTCTTTTTTTAATATTCTACATTCATGTTGATATAATACTAATTTAATTGGCGGAAACATAAGGTAACTTAATAGGCAACACCACCATATAACAACAAGAATAAGTTGCTGTTTGTCTGCGCCTCCAATTCATTGTTTTGATTAAAATCCTTCCCTTCATTTAATGCTGCTTTTAATGTTAAGGGTAAAAATATATTTGTAGATTTTCCTAGTATCCATAAACATATGGTGCTTCAAAATTCCAAGGAGGGAAAAATCCCTTTTACATCAATCAAAATTGAAGGGTTTCAGATTTATATATTTACCTTTCAGAATCTTGTATGGTATCTATAAGGCTGGTTGTGTCAGCATGCAAAAAATTACCATTTGAACCCTCCCCCCCCCCCCCCCCCCCCAAAAAAAAAAATAAGTAAATGGAGGGGTTTTATATCAGATTTAATTTTCCTTATCAACTGGTACCTCTTATTGGAATCATTGCTGGGTGCTTTATTATACTAAGTGTGAAAAAAATCATTTGTACAAACAAACACAAAAAATAAGTGTTATAGGTTTATATATTTTTCTTATCATTCTCTAATGGTATCCATAAATGCTGGGTGCTTCATGCTGTTTGGAAATAATTTGTACAAAACATAAATTGGAAGGGGTTAGGATTTACAGATTTTCCTTTTAGCCCTACATGGTATCCATGAAGGCTGGGTGATTCAACATGCTAAGGGGGGAAATCATTTTATAAAACAAATAAATTGGAGGGGTTCAGATTTTAAATTTTCCCTTATCGACCTCTATTGGTATCTATTGAAGTGGGAAAACATCACTTGAATAAAAAACCCAAAACAAAGGGGTTGTAGATGATTTTTTTTTTTGATGGATGCCATATCATACTTAACATGCTTAAGGGGAAAATTATTGTCCAAAAAAAGCAAATTAAAAGGGGTTCAGATGATTTTAAATTTTCCATATCAACCTAATAGAGTATGCATCATTGATGGATGCCATATCATACTTAAGCAGAAAATCTTTGTCACATAAAGCAAATTAAAAGGGGTTGAAGATGATTTTAGATTTCCCATATCAACCTTATAGAGTATGCATCATTGATGGATGCCATATCATACTTAAGGGGGAAATTATTGTCCAAAAAAACAAATTAAAAGGAGTTCAGATTTACACACTTCCTGTTTTAGCCCTATATAGTATCCATAAATGCTGGATGTTCCATCATGCTATGGGGGAATTAGATAATTGTACAAAAACTAAAATGAAATGGGTTCAGATTTTAAATTTTCCTTATAAACCACATATGGTATATATATGATAATTGGTACTTTATCATGCTTAGGAGATTGAAAACCAATTGTCCCAAAAAAAAATTGGAAGGGGAATTAGGATTTACAAATTTCCCTTTTAGCCCTACATGGTATCCACGAAGGCTGGGTGCTTTATCATTTTAAAGGGTAAATTCATTTAACAAAAAAAATAAAATGGAAGGGGTTCTTTTGACAGGTTTTCCTTTTAGCCTCATACAGGTCCATATATGCTGGGTTGCTTCATCATGCTAATTATTACTTAGAATATTAGTATTTAGACCTTGCTTGCAATCATCAATTTAAATGGAGAAACTGTTCTGTAGTGGTACTGATCTTTTACTAATATTTGATCTTGGTGAACAGATAAGAAATCATATCATTTTAGTTAACAATGTTGTTGTTAATGTCACCTAAAAATTCATTTCTAGCAACATTAATAAATCTGTGAAGGTTTCATTTCATTTGATTGGTGCGTTTGATTATTGAAACATTTTCAAGGAAAGTTCTGTTTAAACTTCTAATTACATATTAAAAAAAGATTTAGGTGTAGGGTGCTAGAATGAAATTCTTTTCGTATACATTTTTCAATAAAGAGCAAAATTAATGATATTTTTCAACGAAATTTGAATTTGAATATGTAAATAATTTGTTCATTGGTTTTATGTTTTATTGTGATGTTTACAGTTTCTTAATTTTAATAAAGTATTTAATCTGAAGATGCTACAAATTATATCTACAAATATATATTTCTGTGTCTTTATTTTCGTAAAACATTTAATATTTGTTTTATGCATATTATAGATGATATTCCAAGACCGCCATCTTTGTTACTGATTGCTAAATGGGGAGGGGAGCTAACTCCAGCTGGAAAAATCCAAGCAGAGGATCTTGGGAAAGCATTCAGGACCCTTTATCCAGGAGGTCAGGGTAAAGTTAACTTTTAAGAAGTAGACAGTTCTTTAAACTGTTAGCTTGAATAAATGTTCAAGAACTTTTGTCTTTTTGTTTGTAATTATGACAACAGAATTGAGCAAATATAAAAAAGATGTGGTATGATTGCCAATGAGACAACTATCCACAAAAGACCAAAATGACACAAACATTAACAATTATAGATCACTGTATGGCCTTCAACAATAAGCAAAGCCCATACCGCATATAGTCAGCTATAAAAGGCCCCGATAAGACAATGTAAAACAATTCAAGCGAGAAAACTAACGGCCTTATTCACGTAAAAAAATTACTGGTCAAATAGAAGTTTAAGAAGATGCAGTACATAAATAATTGCATTGGTTTTATATAGATATAGGAAGATGTGGTGTGAGTGCCAATGAGACAACTCTTCATCCAAATAACAATTTAAAAAGTAAACCATTATAGGTTAAAGTACGGCCTTCAACACAGAGCCTTGGCTCACACCTAACAACAAGCTATAAAGGGCCCCAAAATTACTAGTGTAAAACCATTTATACACATTAAGGAAAAATGTGCAGAGCTGCCTTGCATTTAGGTATCTTTGATTACCTTTTTGTGACCTAGTACTATGGAATTCTGGTCAAGCATATAACAGGGAAATAAAATTGAGAAATGAGGAATGTGTCAAAGAGACAACAACCTGACCAAATAAAAAACAACAGCAGAAGGACACCAACAGGTCTTCAATGTAGCAAGAAATTCCCGCACCGGGAGGCGTCCTTCAGCTGGCCCCTAAACAAATAAATACTAGTCCAGTGATAATGAACGCCATACTAATTTCCAAGTTGTACACAAGAAACTAAAATTAAAAAAAATACAAGACTAACAAAGGCCAGAGGCTCCTGACTTGGGACAGGCGCAAAAATGCGGCGTGGGTTAAACATGTTTGTGAGATCTCAACCCTCTAACCAATGTAGAAAAGTAAATGTAAAAGTAAAGAAAAAAAACACTGTTTATATAAAAGAAGATGTGGTGTTATTGCCAAAGAGACAACTCTACACAAGAGACCAAGTGACACACAAATCAACAACTATAAGTCACCATATGGCTTTCAACAATGAGCAAAGTTATGTCTTCACTCAGAAAATAGTAAAAACATTTTTAAGACAACATAATAAGTTAATTCAGTTCACTGATAATTCAAATTTATAAGTAAAAAAATAATATAAGCCCATGACAAAAAACGAAGAACTACCAAAAGACACAATGATATTCAAATATTTAAAAGACAAATCAGTTAGACGATCCTGGTTCACCTGTGGTACCTGTAGTGTATTTATATTGGAATAGTTGATGCAGGATTGTCTTGGTCTTATTTCTTTTAAATAATGAAGTCTTTTATACATTTGATAAATTTCTGACTTTTAAGGCATTTCAAAATCTGTGTGTTAATTGTATTACAGATTTTAATAAAAGATCAAATTCAAATTTCAAGCATTTAGTTTTTTATACGACCGCAAATTTTGAAAAAATTTTCGTCGTATATTGCTATCACGTTGGCGTCGTCGTCGTCGTCGTCGTCGTCGACGTCGTCCGAATACTTTTAGTTTTCGCACTCTAACTTTAGTAAAAGTGAATAGAAATCTATGAAATTTTAACACAAGGTTTATGACCATAAAAGGAAGGCTGGTATTGATTTTGGGAGTTTTGGTCCCAACATTTTAGGAATTAGGGGCCAAAAAGGGCCCAAATAAGCATTTTCTTGGTTTTCGCACTATAACTTTAGTTTAAGTTAATAGAAATCTATGAAATTTTGACACAAGGTTTATGACCACAAAAGAAAGGTTGGGATTGATTTTGGGAGTTTTGGTTTCAACAGTTTAGGAATTAGGGGCCAAAAAAGGGCCCAAATAAGCATTATTCTTGGTTTTCGCACAATAACTTTAGTTAAAGTAAATAGAAATCAATGAAATTTAAACACAATGTTTATGACCACAAAAGGAAGGTTGGTATTGATTTTGGGAGTTTTGGTCCCAACAGTTGAGGAATTAGGGGCCAAAAATGGGCCCAAATAAGCATTTTTCTTGGTTTTCGCACCATAGCGTTTGTATAAGTAAATAGAAATCTATGAAATTTAAACACAAGGTTTATGACTATTAAAGGAAGGTTGGTATTGATTTTGGGAGTTTTGGTCCCAACAGTTAAGGAAAAAGGGGCCCAAAGGGTCCAAAATTAAATTTTGTTTGATTTCATCAAAATTGAATAATTGCGGTTCTTTAATATGCCGAATCTAACTGTGTATGTAGATTCTTAATTTTTGGTCCCGTTTTCAAATTGGTCTACATTAAGGTCCAAAGGGTCCAAAATTAAACTTAGTTTGATTTTAACAAAAATTGAAACCTTTGGGTTCTTTGATATGCTGAATCTAAAAATGTACTTAGATTTTTGATTATTGGCCCAGTTTTCAAGTTGGCCCAAATCGAGGTCCAAAATTAAACATTGTTTGATTTCATCAAAAATTGAATAATTGGGGTTCTTTGATATGCCAAATCTAACTGTGTATGTAGATTCTTAATTTTTGGTCCAGTTTCAAAATTGGTCTAAATTAAAGTGCAAAGGGTCCAAAATTAAACTAAGTTTGATTTTAACAAAAATTAAATTCTTGGGCCTCTTTGATATGCTGAATCTAAACATGTACTTAGATTTTTGATTATGGGCCCAGTTTTCAAGTTGGTCCAACATGTCCAAATAAGAATCTAAAATTATTATATTAAGTATTGTGCAATATCAAGTCTTTTCAATTGCACAGTATTGTGCAATGGCAAGAAATATCTAATTTCACAATATTGTGAAATAGCAAATTTTTTTTTAATTAAGAGTTATCTTTCTTTGTCCAGTATAGTAAGCAAGAAATATCTGCAAGAATTTTTTTTAATTGGAGTTATCTTTCTTTGTCCAGAATCAACTTAAATCTTTGTTATATACAATATACAATGTATATTCACTTTTTACTACCAACTGATAAATTTAAATAATCTTTACCATTCAGTGATAACAAGCAGTTTTTTTACATCTTAATATTGTATGATGTATTTAAATGAGTAGTAATTGTTGCAAACTCCATTAGAATATTTTAATTGAAATTAGTTTTGGAATAAGGGAAAGGGGGATGTGATTAAAAAATTGGGTTCAGTTTTTCTCATTTGAAATTTCATAAATAAAAAGAAAATTTCTTCAAACATTTTTTTGAGAGGATTAATATTCAACAGCATAGTGAATTGCTCTAAGAGAAAACAAAAATTTTAAGTTCATTTGAATACATTCATTCTGTGTCAGAAACCTATGCTGTGTCAACTATTTAATCACAATCCAAATTTAGAGCGGAATCCAGCTTGAATGTTGTGTCCATACTTGCCCCAACCGTTCAGGGTTCAACCTCTGCGGTCGTATAAAGCTACGCCCTGCGGTGCATCTGGTTTTATCTTAGAATATTTTTAGTCCTGCATCAAATATTTGCCACTGAATGTTAAGTAAACAGTTAATCATCAATTAATTTTTTTTTGTTGAACAGGTCAGTTTTACATAATATGTCAAATTTAAACCTTATTATTTAGTTTATTCCCTTTAGATTTTGTTTTCCTGCATCAAATATTTGCCACTGAACAGTTAATTATCATTAGATTTTTTTCTTGTGAACAGGTCAGTTTGAGACACCAGGACTTGGTTTCCTCAGATTACACAGCACCTTCAGACATGACCTGAAAATTTATGCATCAGACGAAGGAAGAGTTCAGATGACAGCAGCAGCATTTACTAAGGTAAGTCAGGAATGTAGTATGCCTTGTTAAGGACTTGTTTTACATTGTCTTATCAGGGCCTTTTATAGCTGACTATGTGGTATTGTTAAGGACTTGTTTTACATTGTCTTATCTGGGCCTTTTATAGCTGACTATGTGGTATTGTTAAGGACTTGTTTTACATTGTCTTATCTGGGCCTTTTATAGCTGACTATGTGGTATTGTTAAGGACTTGTTTTACATTGTCTTATCGGGGCCTTTTAAAGCTGACTATGTGGTATGGTGTTTGCTCATTGTTGAAGGCCTTACAGTGACCTATAATTGTTAATGTCTGTGTCATTTTGGTCTTTTGTGGATAGTTGTCTCATTGGCAATCATACCACATCTTCTTTTTTATATTGGTACTGTAAATTCAGAAAATATTGTGTGCAATTACTGCAAAATTTGAAGAGTTGACTAAAATGTTAGATAAATGAATGTGATTTCATGAAAATCTACAGTTACATAAATATGTATCAGATATCGGAATGCAAGTTTTTATTGTCACAATATAAAAAAGAAGATGTGGTTTGATTGCCAATGAGACAACTATATACAAAAGACCAAAATGCCACATACATTAACAACTATAGGTCACCGTACGGCCTGCAACAATGAGCAAAGCCCATACTTATTCAGTTCCATTATTCGCATTGATAAAATGTTCTAGATGATTTTAGAATTGACAGTTAATGACTTCAAACAGAATTCAAAAGGAGGCTACACTGTAGCAAAATGCCCTGCATGTTTGTTATCAGCTGTTTGTAATAATTTCATGAATAAACTGCAACAACCAGCATTTTTAAGAAGACTTTAATGCAAAAATCATAGGTTGCATAATACAATGTATAATAGTAAAATTTGACATACAAATATTTTTACATTACTGCACTTTTTGAATCTATATGTTTAAGAAACATCATTGTCTTTGATGAGCACAATTTTTGCAATCTTACCAATCATCAAAGAAAAAAAATAATGCTATAGACAAGAAAAACTGCTAACATATACTTATAAACTACTAATATGAAAATAAAGAGATGTGGTATGATTGCTAATGAGGCATTATCCACCATTGCTCAAATGATGAAGATAAAAGCAATTTCAACTCTGTGAATGGACTTCAACAATGAGAAAAAACACATACTGTATAGTAAGGTTTAAAAAGACTCAAATATGAAAAATGTTGAACAATTCAAATGAGAAATTAATAGCCCAATTTGATAATAAAATCGATAAAGGAAATGGGGAATGTGTCAAAGCGACAACAACCCAACCATAGAGTAGACAACAGCCGAAGGCCACCAATGGGTCTTCAATGTAGTGAGAAACTCCTGCACTGGAGGCGTCCTTCAGCTGGCCCCTTAAGAAATATGTATATTAGGTACCAGTCTTGTATTACAACTCCAGTTTCCGGTGCATGTCAAAACATGGAGGGAAACAAAGTAGTGCATTTTTTCTGAATTTTTTTCTGAACTCATTTTTTTCTGTTTGATTATAGGGTTATGAAGAATTGAAATATATATATAGACTTTAAAAGAAATCTTGCATCTTCTGGGGATAACAATCCAGGAAAGTGGAAGGTTATCATGTTTACTGGAAGTGGTGCGGCCAAGTAAAAATAGCAAACAGAAAGTAGAAAAAAAATGTTTTGACTTCAGGATTGCCTAACTTTTTATTCTTCTGGGCATGATCTCCTTTTTTATGCAGGGATGATTCCACTATATAGTTTAGGGCCGCTTAGCTGCCCTTAAATTGGTCAGCGGCCCCCTAAAAATGTACATGTATGTGAATATAAATTTCCAATTCAGGAAAATAAAATAAAAATTGGTATTTCTGGAAAAGTTTCCGTCACTGATTACGGCAACTATAATTTTTCATAGTTTGTCGTCAAAACATTGATGAACGAATTTTAATGGGCGCCGATCTCGTAAAAGCAGAGCTTGATCGCCTGTTATATTTTTGTTGAAAATAATGTTGATGATAGACCATTCATGAAATGACCCCCCCCCTCCCTGAAATACGATGTCATCATTATGGAACTGTTTCAAAAGATATAAAAATGATCCAAACAATTTTAAAGTTCACTGGTTCAATTGCTTTAAATATCTTATCAATTAAAGTTATAAACTTTTGTAATTGTTTTTCTTAATTCGACAATTGGCCAGTTCAATCTGAAATCCATTTGAAATCAAAGTAAGTTTATACATGTTATACAGATGATCTGTTGAAAAAAATACCCAAAGGATGATTTTTTCAGTGGTTAATATGGCAGCTGTTTTGCTATATAATCTAACCTCAAGATATATCATAAACTTTATAAGATATCTTAAAAATTATATGAGATATCTTATAAACTATATGATATATCTTATAAACTATATAAGATATCTTATATAAAGTATATTTATAAGATATTTCATATAATTTATAAGATATTTCATATAATTTATAAGATATCTTATATAATTTTCTAAATATGATATCCAATTAACTATATACATGTAAGATATCTTATATCATGTATATGAAAAGTATTTATAAGATATTTCATATACTTTGTAAGATATCTTATACAGTTTTAAAACTTTATTATATATATAAGATATCTTATTAAATATATAAGATATCTCATATAATATATAAGCAGGGAAGATTCCAGTTGTTTTCAAATCGGTCTCTTGACCATCAAAATTGGGAATTTTCATCAAATTGGGAATTTTCTTATAATTGGGATTTTTTTTTTCCGCATAAAATCTATGATGAAATAATATCATTTTCCTGTAAAAACGGAAATCGTATCAAGTTTCACCTGTTTCATAGTGTGTGCCACTGTGTGGATATCCTTTTTCATCATAAATGATCTGTCATGTATTTTCAAAAATGCGCAGACAGTTGTTTTTTTTATTTGAGAGCCAGGCAGAACCTTTACGCAATCGGCGCCTATTGAATTTTGATAATTTATAAGTTTTTCTCCCTGTCGAGGTCTGCTTTTAATTTGTGACCCATTTTGACAAAAAGCATCTATTATCTATATGCTTTTACGAAATCAAATACTCCCATAGCATTTTCTTCAATTTAATTGAAGAAAATGCTATGGGTGTATTTGATCTAGTAAAAGCATATTTCATTTAAAGGTCTGCTTTTACGAGAACTAAGGTATTGAGAAACGTCTCAGAAAAACACATAATAACAAAATGATAACATATCTTATCTTAACAATCTTTCGTTTACATCATTCTTATTCGGATCTTAGAACACTTTGAAGACAAATGGGAAAAAATGTAATTGCCTTAATCGGTGCAGGAAACATTTCCGGAAAAATCAATTTTAAATTATTTTTTTTCTGAATTGGGAATTTATTTTCACACAATTTTTTGGGGCCGCTGGAGGAATTGAGGACCGCTAAGCGGTCCTAAACTATATAGTGGAATCATCCCTGTATAAGATAGCTTTTAAAAATGAATTATATAAGATATCTCATATATTGATTGATTGATTGATTATCTTTATTTCCTCCATAATATGAAGATTTTACAATTTGTATTATAAGAACAGAATCAAGAACATAACACTAACATATTTACATATTCTAAACAACATCAAAGTATACAAACAGCAATAAAAAAAGTCTATAGGTAGTTACATAATTACATATGAAATAGAGTCAAAAACAAAACGTCCATAATTCACCAACTTCATACAAGAACACCATTAGTTAAGATCAAATATGTGACTATAAAGATCATAATTGAAGACCTGATATAGTTTATACATATAATCTGCTATGTGGCACATCAAGAGGCTCCATACATCACCATTTATAGTTTGCATGGTATGATTCATACTTCCAAGTAACGTCTCGATAATTTCGTCATCATCTTGATTAAAGAAACGAACGGAATCCTCTACGTCAAGAATATCAACAATTTTGTAGAACATTTCTGTCCGAATTTGTAAAAGAGATGTACAGCAAAGTATATAATGCATAAGTATATCCGTATTATATAAGTTACACAAGGAGCATTTGCCTGTGTGATAAGCTATGGCTCCTAATTTCACAAGCGTCATAAATTTTGAATTTAGTGATTGATAAGTTACCGCTAGTCGTAACAAACGATGCTCCGTCAAACAAGTATGTATTTTATGGTACCTCTTAAGTTCTGGTCGCCGTTCAACTGAGTGTTTCCATTTGTTTTCTTCGTATATGTCTAAAGTCTGTTTTACAATTTTGCTCCACAGTAGCTTGTCTGGAAAAAAAATATCAGCCACAAAGTTTTCAACAAAAACATTAAATTCATATTTCATCAAAATTTTGATATAATCGTAAGTCAATGAAATTTGACTGGCCTCACCGGTTAATAATTGTCCCATACGAAAATTAAACATCTGTTTATGTATTGTTGTCGATTTTTTAAATGAGATGTCTTATATTATATATAGGATATATTTTATAAATCTCATATATTATATAAGATATCTTATATATTATGAGATCATTTGAAATTCAAATAAATAGCTAAACGGCTGGCCATAGGTTTATGTTAGCTGGTATATTTGTTTTGTAATAGGCCTTGTTTACCAAAATTAAGATGATAGTGCACCATGTGCAATGATACTCATGTATTACAACTTCCTAGGTCTCAATCCAATAACTTCTTCAATCAGTGTACACATGTACTGGTGAAACTAAATATACATTTTCCGTTTTTACAGGGAAAATTTCTCAAATGATAATATTTCGTCTAAGATTGTATCGGCATAAAAAAATCCCAATTGGGATAAAAACTACCAATTTGATATTCAAGGGACCCATTTGAAAACACCTGGAATCATCCCTGTTATGCCCCACCTACGGGCATTATGTTTTCTGGTCTGTGGCTCCGTTCTTCCGTCCGTCCGTCCGTTCGTTTGTCCACAGGTTAAAGTTTTTGGTCAAGGTAGTTTTTGATGAAGATGAAGTCCAATCAACTTGAAACTTAGTACACTTGTTGCTTATGTTATGATCTTTCTAATTTTAAAGCCAAATTAGACTTTTGACCCCAATTTCGCGGTCAACCAAACATATAAAATGAAAGTGGGATTTTCAGGTTAAAGTTTTTGGTCAAGGTCGTTTTTGATGAAGCTGAAGTCCAATCAACTTGAAACTTAGTACACTTGATGCTTATGATATGATATTTCTAATTTTAAGGTTAAATTAGACTTTTGACCCCAATTTCACGGTCCATGGAACATGGAAAATGATAGTGCCAGTGGGGCATCCTAAACTTTAGACACATTCTTGTTTCTCGATTAAATCAAAATTTCACATTAGTACATACATGAAATGTTTTTTCTGTGTAGCATTTTTTATTTTTTTATTTTCAAAGATCAGCTGTTTTGCATGTAAGCCTATGGAGTAGTAAATTGCAAGACTGCAACCTATACTAGTACAGTGATAATGGACGGCATACTTAACTCATAATTATACACAAGAAACTAAAATTAAAAATTATACAAGACTAACAAAGGCCAGAGGCTCCTGACTTGGGATGTATGTAGACACAAAACCTCCCTCTAACCTGGGACATCACAACAGTTGCAAATGATAAAACATGTTTTAAAGATTTTTCTTTGTTTCAGGGTATGTTAGCATTTGAAGGGGAGTTAACTCCAATCTTGGTCCAGATGGTAAAAAGTGCTAATACAAATGGTCTACTAGACAAGGAAGGAGAATCTAAACACCAGCACATGTAAGACGGGAAATTAAACATGGCTTTTCCAGAAATGTTTGTATGTGGAGGTTAACTTTATTAAGACTTAACACTCATCTCTGAGTGAAAATTGATTTCCCAATCTATATGAAAAAGTACAAACATATATGATATATACAGGGTTTCCCCTGGGTCAATTATTTTTTTCGCCACCTCTTTCGCCAAAACAAAATATTTTTCGCCACTTTATTATTTTTTTCGCCAAGTAACAGAAATATATTTATCTTTTAAAATTTTCCTTTTTTTCCAGCCCCCCCCCCCCCCCCCCCCCCCCTCCTTAATAAGAAGTGGTTTTTACAACAAAACGAAGCATCTTATCACTTGGAATTGATCCCTCGTGTAAGGTGTAGTAATTACATTGAAGGGTTACTCTCATGCCAACCTTTTGAATAGATTTCTTCATAACGACAGTTTTCTTTCTAGACCATCGTAAATAAGTAAAACTATATGCTTGAAACACGTGTGTAACTGAAACGACTTTGAAGTACCCACTAAAATCAATGATCTATATGAAAGTTAAATGATAAAGTTTTAAATCAGAGACCTTTCTTGCTTTTGAACATTTTTCGTCATAACAACAATTTTCTTTTCTGAACTATCATTAAAAGAAGTAGAGGAAGCGTAAAAAAAATGCTTCAAACACGTGCGTCGCAAAGTGGTTGATAATTCCCTTTTCTGACATGTGACAGAAGCCATTTAACCATAATATTTTGCCATATCATACAATCAACACCTTTATTAATTAGTCCTTTGATGTCGATAGCTATGAATGCAATCAGCTGATTATTGATTTTCTGTCAAAATCTTAAAGAGTTCAAGGTGAATTCCGAGTATTATCTGATCGGTAAAGTCAGCGAAACCTGAAAAAAGTAAATAAACAAGATGGCTGAAAATAAATCTTTATATATATTTCTTTCGCCAAATTCTTTCGCCAATGACGAGTCTTAATCGCCACAATTATAATTTTTTTGCAAATTGCGAAAATGGCGACAACTTTGATTTTTGTACATTGTAGGAAGAAATGAACAGTGTCCTTCAAAGTCTTCATGTTGATCTCCCCTAAATACATGGATTTCTGGAAAAGTTTTAAACAGAGAGAATATTCTTATATTTTTTTTTAAATACTAATTTATTCTAACTTACAGACACATCATATCTCCTATCATTTCTATTTTATAGTATAATTTATCCAGTCTAGCACAATATTTGAGGAAAGTCTAAAACAAACAAAATGGGATGTTGGGTATGTGTAAATGAGACAGCAATCCAAAGACAGAAATAATCAATAATATAGGGCAACATGCAACAGTAGATAGATGTCTATACAAAATATTAAGCTTTAAGATTTGAGTCTATAAATCAACCTATTAAACTATAACAACTCCTTAAATAAAATAATTTTCACTATATGTTTTTTGCAAGAGATGATCAATGATCATTGACAGCAAATCAAAAGAAACATCTACTTAAGGAATGACTGTTATATTTTTTTCTGTCTATGAAGAAATTGGTGCACACTGAATAACACGCGTAGCGGATTATTTAACAGTGTGCACCACATTTTTTATGTTATTTTGAATAGACAGAAAAGATATTACAGTCATTTCTTATAATTTAATTCTAAATTCCATTTTAAACCATTTTAAACCATGAAAAAATGTTGATGACATCACAGTCACATGACTAAATTATGTCTATGGGCTCATAACAAAATAACGTCAGCCAATCAGAAGACGAGTTACATCCAAAATTAAATTATTTTTTTATATAATAGCGGTATTGGATAGAAATCTTCTGTATGCATATGAATATTAGTGCATTTGTTATCTTATCTCAAATTAAACAAAAATCTATGCAAAGTCTGTTACTATTCATTGCTATTTGAAAATTGACTTGTTCAAAACCCTACAAAACTGAGACCAAATTTATTTTGTATTTAAATGTTCCAAAATCAATAAAAGTCTTACTGGTATTCATAAACATGTTTATATGCACTTACATAAGGTCTATTTCGATCAGATGCAGCTAAATATAATGCACCATATACACAAGTCATAACACCAAATACAATGTATCCCAATTTAAATCCTCTAAAGTATTTTTCAATGTAAAATCTGTTCCAATTTTATGTGTGCTGGTTTATTTACATTTATTTATTTACCTGCCTGTTTTATTAAGTTTGGTAAAGGGAAACTTTCAATTAAATTAACCAGCCATTGTCTTAATTTTGTTTTTAGTTTACCCCTTGAGTTGTTACGGAGATTGTCTTGTTCAAAACAAGCTGTGTATGTATTGTCAACTTGCATGTTTCCTATAAGTAGCAGTTGAATCGTGTGGTAAATACTGTTGTCCGAGTGTATGTGTTCCTCTCCTGTAATGGTTGTATTTCCTATTGTCTGTATTTATCGTGGCCTAGCTAGTCCATCTCATTGCCTGTTCTCAATAGCATATTTTAGTTGTTCATTTTGAAGTGCATTAGGGATATTTACCCAACTGCATCACTTTGTCTAACCTTATGTATTGTATGTGATTAAGTGCCTGTCATTAGTTTATGAATTTTAGTCTGATACAGCCATTTTGATCTGAACACAATTTGCAGTATTTTAAGATTTGGTCAGAACAAAATGGATGTTTTAGATCAGAATTTATCTAGTGATAGTACTTAGCTGTTGTATTGGGCATTTGTCAGCTTAAACGTAAATAAGGTTGCTTCATATCATTGACTTAAACAGCTTCAATAATAAAAAAAAAATTTTGATGATTAATTTCTGTTCAAACATGCATACATATGATTTTCTCAGTTTGGCTTATTTTCTGCAAATTTTACAAGTTTTACTCACAATAAGACACAAATATTTCATCGTAATTAGTTATCAAAGGTACCAGGATTATAATTTAGTACTCTCGACACGCGTTTTGTCTAACGGTTTTGTCTTCATAAGACTCATCAGTGACACTCGTATCAAAATATTTATTAAGTCATCAACTAAAAGGTTGAGGAGCATCGTAAGTTATTAGTAATCAATTGGTCTTAAGATGTATTGTAGATAATTTTCCCAAGTTTAATTTGTTCTGGTAAAGCTTTCAAAAGCAAAAATCAAACAATACAACAATATTCTATTTTACAATGGCCTAAATTATGGATACGCACCAATGAAATGACCCATGGTTTTTAAAAAGGTGAAAAGGGTGATTTAAGATCAGTAAGACATTATACTGCAAAAAATCAGCAGACAATTATTGTATTTATAAGCTAACAAACTAAATTGTCTATATCCAATACCTTTTTTTGTATATAACCAAGTATAAATGTACTCTATGTATCTTCTTTATTTTATTTATAGTGTCAAGTCTAGATTGACACAGATTCTGAATGAAGACAAGGATTTTAGTGAAGATGAAATACAGAAAGTAAGAATACTGAGTAGAAACCAAAGATAGTTCAACTTCCTCATATTAAGTAAATGGATCATATCAGAAATACTGTCACATCCAAAAAAATTCCTGTGAAAACAAATGAATCTGTTTCAGCATTACTAAATAATTAAACAATGATGGCGGTATAAGTTATTCACAACTCCTTCCAAAAAAAAAAGTGTTGCAAGGACAAACCTTTTTCTGCAAGTATGGCAACAGTTATTTATATGCATTTTGTATTCATATATACTAAATCAGTAAATGGATTATCAGATATTGAGAACAAAGGGAATAGTTGGAGAGCTTAGCTAACAGTTTTATTTTACATTTTTATCATCTTTTATTTAGTATAGCTTCATGACTTTTGTTGTTTTTTTCAGCTTGCACCAACTAAAAATGAGTCTTTAGTCAAAGCATTAGACTACATTAAGAATCCCAGAAAGTTTTGTGAATACGTTTATGCTATGGTGCAGGAATTGACCAACAAAGTTAGAAATCTGAAGCTGGAACACAGAACCAGAGGTATGACTTTATATGGAATAATCTTTTTAAGTCTAAATTTGTCAAGAGTGTGCACTCTAGTAATGCAAGTAAGGTAAGTGTAATATATAATGGCAATGAAATTCATATACGAAAGAAAAAACATAACACTAATATTATATTCTTATATTCTAACATGACGTCCTTCAAACGCTTTGAGTACACACCCGTGGTAAAATATGAATATATTGCATTGGCTGTTCCGATCGTACTCCCACGTCATATGTTTTTTTATGAATGAAGTACCCGACGTAATAGAATGATGACGTTATAATTTAAGCATTTTACGGGAAAATACACGCTTTTGATACCGAAAATCATCACAACAAGGAAACGTAAACAAATGATGCTAAAATGTGGTATAAGCCCATTTTTTTCATATAAATAGAAGACATATAAGTAAGTTATCATTAAAATACATCCAAATCTATCTAAATAAGATTTGTGAATAGTTTGAGCATGTCACTTATTCTGTATTTTCCGTTCTTTTACGCCAATCTAAAAGTGCGTTAATTTATGGGAATGGCAAATAATGGCCTCCACCTAGAGCGCTTCGATCAATAAAATTTGCCGTTTTTGTCCTATTAGAATCGAAATAATTCATGGGGGCTTGAATATATCTAGATTTTACCACGGGTTGTCCCTTTATGCCGATATTTTACCCCTCGCTATCGCTCAGGGTAAAATATTTGTCATAAAGGGCCAACCCGTGGTAAAATAACGATATATTCAAGCCCCCATGAATTATTTCTTAATTTTCTTACATAGGGTAAAGGATATAAAAAAAATACGTTGATTTTTTTTTTTTATTAAAAGAATATCTACCTTTAGTATCATTATCTTTCATCTTGATAGATTTAGAATAAGATTTTGTGGATTTTACTTCTATTTAAAAAAGATTTTATTTACTCACTTTTATTGTATATTTTTCTAGATCTAAAGTTATATAATGGAGAAAGTTGGGAATTGTTGATAAGAAGATGGGCAAAGCTAGAAAAGGATTTCAGAATGAAAGATGGAGGATTTGAAATCAGTAAAATTCCTGATATTTATGATTGTATTAAGTATGACCTACAACACAACCAGAAAACTTTACAGTATGAGAGAGCAACAGAGTTGTTTAAATATTCTAAAGCTTTGGCAGATATAGTTATTCCACAGGTAGGATTATAAGGATAATATGTAATCTTCCAATTTGTACTTTATCTTGAAAAATAATTGTCGTCACTAATTATAGGCAAATATCAGTATGTCACAATGTCTTATGACAAGTTTTCCCCTTCACAACTAGATCAACTGGGGCAGTTCATTATTGAAATCAAAATCAGAATCTTAAAATTGAGAATGGAAATGGGGAATCTGTCAAAAAGACAACAACCCAACCAAAGAATAAAAAAAAACCCAGCTAGGGGCCACCAATGGGTTTTCAATACAGCAAGAAAATCACACACCTAGGGTTAAGACTTCAGCTGGCTCCATTGTCTATTAGATTTGGTATGAATGTCAATAGGATAACTATTCACCAGAGTCAAATGGTCCAAGGACACAGTTATCGTCCTTTGGTTTTCGTTATCTATGAATATAGTCCCTAGTGTAAACAGTGTATAACTTGCATGTTTTATTTGATACATTTTCCCAATTTATTTCTTGATACTAAATGCATGAAATATTAAGTAGGGGATGTAATTACATGTCAAAAAAATTTGGGTGCTGAATCTTTATGTTAAGTAGTGAATTGGTCCAGTTCTAAAAGGTCAAATTTTATCACGTCTGAAGCTGTCAAACTGAATTTTACACCCCCTTAACACAGAATTGTCAATATTTTGAGTTAGAGCTGGTAGAAGTTTCTATAATTTTTATATTATTTGTCTCACTGGTAGTACACTACACTGTAAAAATCTTTTTGAGAAAGATCAGGTGCGATTTTTTTAATTTGAATTTTATGTCTAAAAGAAATGCACTACAAAATAACTGTGTTCTCCGGCAAAATGATAAGGATGTAAGCAACTATAAGTTACAGTACAGCTTTCAACAATATAACCAACTTGACAGTGTATATTTGTTATTGTTTAGTTTTATGATTCTGATATTTAAATGATATCTTAGTGATTTAAACTTTTGAAATTTACTCTTCATCTGAATATGATAAAGTATTTTCTGCCATTTTAAAAGCTCTTATAAATGGATTTTTTGCTGTGACACCTTGACCAAAAAAAGAGAAAAACTAAACATTTGATAATAATTTCAATTGTACATTTCTGTTATCATGGACAAATATTTTTTTTTAAATTATGCAAATTGATAGTCTTTCAATCCATCAAATTTAACTACTAACACTTGTAATCATTTATGTCTGGTAATCCCGATAGATACAGCATCCCAACAACAAAAAACATGTTATAGAGCTTATGTTGTTTAATTTTATTTCTGTAGGAGTATGGTATAACCGTAGAAGAGAAGTTACATATTTCCCAGAATTTATGTACACCATTAATGAGAAAGATCAGGAGTGATATAGAACAATGTGTTATGCCTGACCCTGACGACGAAAGTACCAGACTTAATTCTCAGTAGGTTTATGTATAGATATGGTCATATCATTTTATCTCTACATATAAAATAGCAAAAAAATTATTTGAGCACTATTTTCAAGCGTTATTGATGAGTCTTTTGTAAAGGAAACAAATGTCTGACGTACAATATTTTAAGCCTGGTTTCTTTGATGAGTTTATTTGATATTATACATAGAGTTTCATTGCATTTTTATGCCCTGCCTTAAAAGCTTAGCGGAGGGGCATTAAGTTTTAACCTTGTCCGTCTGTAAGTACCAGACTAAATTCGCAGTAGGTTTACTTATAGATATCATATGTCCATATAATATTGCATAGAAGTGATTTAAGGATGTACACCTCTGAGGAGCCAAAAATTTCTAGAATTAAACTTTTTTTCTTAACCTGATTTTTGGGTTTATAAGACTATAACAAAATAATTGGTGAAGAAAAAATCATATGGTGGTGCACTTCTTTTTTTGCTACGGCCCTTGGAAAATGCTCAATTTTGATGATTTTCCCATTTTTCATCGATTTTTACCTATTTTTGGGCAATTATCTTGAAAAATATCACAGTTCCACAATTAAACTTTTTTTCATACTTTCTATAAAGATGAAGTGGACCAATCTGAATAAAATTTAATTATAAAAACTATAGGTAGGTGTTGATATAAGAAAGTTTTATCATATTTGACGCTTTTTTGTGTAAAATTTACAATGCTGTCAATTTGGTATTTTTGTGATTTTTCTCAGTTTTAAGAACAAAATGCATAATATTTCAACTTTTTTATTATAATTGATTAGAAACATACATATCTAAGAAATTTGAAAAGACCAAAATGATATGGGATGTACATGATTCTTGTAAAATCATTTTTTGTATCCCTCACCCATTTTCTAAAAATTTTGGCTAAAAATACAGACCTGATTGGTCGTAAAATTTGAAAACTGAATTACTCAAAAACCATTCATTGTAAATACACAATTTTTTCACAGAGTTATGTTTGATTATAATATTTTTAAAATTCATTGATATTTTCCACTTGTATCACATGTTTTGGAAATAATTCAAGAACGAGATTTCAACGAGACTGAACGAGACTGAAAAGTCAGAAGAATACATCCTTAAGTTAACCTGTGTTTATGAGCACTATTTAATTTCGAGTGTCACTGATGAGTCTTTTGTAGCTGAAACTTGTGACTGACTTAACAAAATATTAAGCCATGAACTTTGAAGAGTTTATTTAATAATACACTTTATATATAGGTCTTTTGCAACTTTGAACATTGATTTCCCATGATGAACAGTTTGCTGAATTTTTGTAAATACAATACTACATCATTTGTTCCTAATTATCTTTTATCAAGATCATTGCACATATTTATAGACTTGTATTAATTTTTCATGTTTGTACAGTATTGTTAATTTTAGACAATTCTATACTTTTAATAAATTAATCTGTCAAATACAAGTATGTTGGTAGTTTAAAACTTTGATAATAAATACTTCTGAACATTCACTATTTTATAACCTGAACAACAATATATATTTCTTCTAGATATTCCAAAGGAGTTTCCTCCCCTGAGAGATTTGTAAGGACAAGGTTGTATTTTACCAGTGAGAGCCACATTCACTCCTTACTGAATATGTTACGATTTGGAGGACTCTGTAATGTAAGTATTGTTATCCAGGGAAAAACCTTTATAACACTAGTACAGTCGATTCCACTTAATTGCATACCGCTTAATAGCATAATTCGGTTAATTGCATACTTTTCTCCTGCACAAAACCATTTCCCATTCACCTAATGTTAAATTGTCCGGTTATATGCATAGCCTTCCAAGTGGCATTTCGGTTTATTGCATAGAAAATAATCGCCAGCTAGATATGCTCAGTTAAAACTGACGAGATTTTTGACTGGAAACGGCAATTTGGTAAGTATATTTTTCTTGAATGCATCATAATTTTCATTATTATTTCACATTTACTTGTGTGTTATTCAAATAAAGTTTTAAAACAGTATCTTTCGTGTTTATATGATTATAGAAAAGGCCTCGATGTGTACACAGGTAAAGTTTCCCATATTCTATTTTAAGCCTCGGGGTCATAAAAATGTCAATCAGCTGATTGTTGTAAAAACACAACCATTCTATGATCTTCTATCTCAAAAGGTGTTAATTATTGATTGAATTTCAAACATTGTTCATAGATTACATTTTGGGTGAATTTTTAAAACATCAACGCCTGCTAATTATCAATCATTATTCAATGTGTAATCTCGTAATTCAGCTTGGGTGATCTACATTTATGTTAAATATTACAGGGCATTTATATATGGTTGAAGAATTTCATACATCAATCTTTCCTTTTTAATATTTTTGTAAAAGAAAATTAACTTCTGATTATTATATTTTCTCACTTTCAACACTCGTTTCCAGCAAATAACCCGTGCAGGGCCCCATCACCTTTGTATAAACGAAACTAACGATGTTAAAGTAACAGTGTCACATCACTGTGTAATAGGTAAATACTGAATATCAAAGGCAGTTCATTGCACAATTATTGTTTACAATGATTATAAACTGTGTAGTATTGTTAAACAGTTTATTTTAAACAAAGCGTAACAATGTAATTTGTACATCCAGGTCATAGAAACAAATCTATTTTTAGAACAATTTTATTTTTGTATCTCAGGTAAAGGAAAAGTCGGTTCATAAATAAACTAAAACAAAATGTGTTTATAAACTTTATTGAAAGAATACACAATGAAATAAAATGTATGACACTAGACAAATAACTTTTATTAGAATAAATAAGCATTCAATATGTTGTAAGTGGACTATGGACGTTCATCTTTCTTCTTTGCTGATCTGCACTATCGATGTTATTTGACTCCGTAATTTGGCATTTCGGATATAAGCATACTCCGCTTTATTGCATAATTTCGTCTGACAAATAGGCTATGCAAATAACCGGAATGTACTGTACTGCATTTACAAATACCATTGGAAATTCAATATCTGCATATTTACCTAGTCAAACATTTTGTTCTACTCCTGCAGTTCTTACAAAAAGTAAGATGGAAGGAGTTATTTAATATTGTATCAAAATGAAAACAAGATGTGTAATGATTGCCAATGAGGCAACTATCAACCAGAGACCAAAGGTCACAGTTGTAATCCACTATAGGGAATCTGCCAGAAATGTTAACCTGTACTAATATAGTGTTTATCAATGGTGAAGACACGGAAAAAGAAAGCAATAATTTCAATCATTGTGTCCCATGTGATTTCCTTGTCAAACTTGAGTAATAAAAAAACCCAGCTTACCATGAAATTTGTACAGTTCCTATAATTGTGCTTTTTGGGATTTCCATATAACATGAACATGTTCTTCATAATTTCCTATAATTTTGATAGCAGGTAATCAATGTTTTCCATTGAAGATTCTTGCATTTTTATGTCCCATTTATGGGCATTATGTTTTCTGTCCATCTTCATTGGTTTGTCCGCCCATCTGTCCGTCCATCCGTCCCGCTTCATGTTAAAGTTTTGGTTAAAGTTTTTGGTCAAAGTAGTTTTTTATGAAGTTGAAGTCCAATCATCTTCAAACTTAGTACACATGTTCCAAATGATATGATCTTTCTTATTTTAATGCCAAATTAGAGTTTTTATCCCAATTTCACGGTCCACTGACTAAACATTGAAAATTATAGTGCGAGTGGGACATCCGTGTATTTGGGACACATTCTTGTTGGGATTGTCTCTTCATGAACATGTTCTTCACCATTTCCTATGATTTTAATAGCAGGTAACCAATGTTTTCCGTTGAAGATTCATGCATTTTTTATTTTTATTTTGTAGGAGAATAATGATGAGCAATGGGAGAAAGCTATGAATTATTTGAGTGCTACATCAGAACTGAACTATATGACACAGATTGTTATTATGATGTTTGAAGATCCTACAAAGGTATGATTTACTCTACAGAGCTTTTATAAAAAAATATGTGGTATGATTGCCAATGAGACAACTGTCCACAAGCGACCAAATGACACAGACATTAACAATGCAATTTGGATGTAACAAATTTTTTCATTGGCTAAAAGTTGCCGTCAAATCCACAGTTGACCAGGCATGACTAAGGAGGGACCGCCATTTTGAATTGACGAATCAATAATGTTAAATAACTACTATATAATGGAAAATAAAACAACACCTACCTCGAATTCGCCGTTTTAATGTAATTTTATTCGAATTTGAAGCGTACAAGTAACGTCATAACCTCCAGTTTGTAAGTTTTCATTTGTATGACGTCACGTTTAGCCATGACGTCTTTGTGCCAAAATCATTCATGAAGTTTCTGGGATTTTTTTTATTTGTCAAATTTAGACATTTTTCAAGTTTTGTTGTATTTTTTCTTGTAATGCATTAGAATCGAAATAACAGAACTGTAGTTGAAGAGTTGCCACCGTCAATCTCCGTTTTACTGTCTCCGCTACGCGTCGCCAGTAAAACTGCATTTGCGACCGTCAAATCCACAATTGACGGTGGCAACTCTTCAACTACAGTACTGTTATTCCTTAAATATATATATATGTTCCAGACCATATGAGTATTTAGACCGTACACGTACGGTCCGGACCGTATATGTATACTCGTGCGGTCCGACCATACGCGTACGGTCGGACCGTATGAGTATACGCGTACGGTCCAGCTGATCATACATGTTTTGGGATCATATGGGTTAAATTTAAACAAACATTTATCAAAATCTTTATTTTTAGTTTACAAATTGTTATTATTACAAAATAGATCTATAAAGTGAATAAGCAAACAATTGAAATTAAATATTTGTTTAATTGTATATCCGTGAATTCTATTTTGTTACTCTGACCATAGGTGACACCAGAGACATATAATACAGTATTATATGTCTCTGGTGACACTTGCTTCTAATAAGAACGTCGTATGTTTTACATTTACATGTTTTGTTAATGCATGTTCCTTTGCGTATGCATTTCTTTTGTAAAGTTCATAAATATTCCCAAACAAGTCTCCTCCCACATTATGTTTATTTCCTATAACTTCAATTTCAATGAGCATAATTATGAGCTGCAATTAATGAATTACTGGCCTGCAAAATACAGGAGATTTACTTATTAAATATAAGTGTGATCTTTTTCAATAGTTAAAATATTAGGTTTTTATATGTCAAATGCTGTTGAACTTTTGTTATTAATTGGAGATATAAGTTATGTTGATCTGTTATATACATTTGTATCTAATAAACTTGACCAACTTCTTAATATCAGTCAGACTGTACGCTTACGGTCCGACCGTATGCGTATTTTGAAAAAGTATGTGTACGGTCCAAATACTCATACGGTCTGGAACATATACATATATGCTGAGGAGACCCACACATAGCCTCTGGCTGTTAAATCCTCTTTAAAAAAAATAAAAAAATAAATTAAATAAATGAGCAAATATAAAAAAGAAGATGTGGTATGATTGCCAATTAGACAACTATCCACTAAAGACCAAAATGACACAAACATTAACAATTAAAGGTCACCGTACCGCCTTCAACAATGAGCAAAGCCCATACCGCATATAGTAAGCTATAAAAAGCCCATATAGTAAGCTATAAAAGCCCATACCGCAAAGTCAGCTATAAAAGGACCAGAAATGACAGATGTAAAACAATTCAAACAAAAAAACTTACAGCCTAATTAAAGAAAAAAGGATGAAAAAAAAACCATATATGTTACACATCAACAAATGACAATTACAGATTTACAGGCTCCTGACTTGGACAGGCACATATATATAGAATGTGGGTGGGTTAAACATGTAAGTGGAATCCTAACCCTCTGTCTAACCTGGGACAGTGGTATAACAGTACAACACATGAACGAAATATAAAAATCAATTGATTTTGCAGAATTACTTAATTTCCTAATATTTAAAAAATTCTAATTGAAATTTTTTTAATTCATGATATCTTTTTCTTTTTTCAGGATCCCTCCTCAGATGAGAGGTTTCATATAGAACTTCATTTTAGTCCTGGAGCTTACACCTGTACAGATAAAGCATTCTCTTTCCCTTTTGGATCAGGATGTAGGACAGCATCCAATAACAGCAAAAAAATAGTAAGACAAAGTAAACATATTCAAGGAATGACTATCCATGAAGAAATAAGATAAAAAAAATGCACACTTCAATTAAAAGACAAAATAAACATTGAAGTCCTTCCTTATAATTATTCTAAATTCCATTTAAAATTGGAGCAAATCATGAAAAACGTTGTCATGGTCACATGTTAAATTATGCCTATGAGCTGATAGTTCAAGCAGAAGATGTGTTACATCCAAAATTAAATTATTTGTATGTGTGCAGGGGTTTTGTCTTAAAATTGAGTAGGCTCGAAATTTTGTTTGTTCCAGGAAACTAAGGAAAAAATTGACATAAAGCCCATTTTATTCAATTAAAGTATCAGTCTTTAACTTTGCAATAATAACTACAGAACACAAAAGTTTCTAAATTTACAATATTTTTTTAAGTTATGGTCCGAGACCACAATTGTCGTCCCTTGATTTTTGTTGTTCACAAATATAGTCCCTAGTGTTGACAGTGGGTTACTTGCCATTAATTTTTATACCCCTTCCAAATTTATTTCTCCATATTTAATGCCTCAAATTGCAAGAAGGGCTGAAATTACACTATAAAAAAAATTGGGTCCAGAATTTTAAAGGAAAGTAGTGATTTGGTCCAGCTGAAAAAGGTTTAAAATTAGCACTTCAGAAGATGTTAACAAATTTCAAGATGCCCTAAACATAAAGTTATCCATATTTTGAGTTGGAGCCGATGAAGTTTTCTATAATTTTGATATAATTTGTCCCAAAAGTGGTACAACAAAGTTTCTTTGAGAAAGCGCAGGTGGGATTTTTTTTTATTTCATTTTTGTTCTAAAAGAAATGCACTACGAAATAATTGTGGTCTCGGACCTTATGTCCATTATTTTTTCTTTGAAGATAAAGAATAGCCATGAAGTACCTATGACATTGGATGAGAAAAGACTGGAGATTGTAAAGAACAAGCATTATGATAGGCCAGTGTCTGCACCAATGGTTATCCAGGAAACAGAGGAGTTGGAGGAATCAGACATTGTAGAATCAAAACTGAAGAAAAATGTATGTTACAGTAATTTATGTCTTTAAGATGGTACCTAACACTACAGGGAGATAACTCTGTAAAATCGGCTAAAGGTTTTAATTATGTTGCATTGTTAAGGGAATATTAATCTTCTCAATGATCAAAATTAGTGTTTGTCAAACTGCTATATAACCAGTGTAATTTTTCTGATAAATTGGTTGGTTCAAATTTTTAAAAAATTTTATATATTTTTTCCAATGGTTAAAGTAAATACTTTGCCAAAATTTTATGAAAATTAAACAAGCCAAAATAATTTTAATGAAGGTGTTGGGTACCACCTTAAAGGATAAAAGTGTAGTAATGTATAAAGACGCTGAAATTTGAAATATCAACATATTTGAAAAGGAAGACTTTTGCCACTTAGAATTAATGTAAAATGCATAGCTATATTTGGAAAACAATATAATGGTCTTTGTCCTTGATAAGAGTTTCTGAAATTTTTAAGTTGGAAAGGATTTCTCCTGATAATTCATCAAAAATATCAACAACAAAAAAATGTGCTTATGTGTGTTCGTCTGTCTGTTCTCCTTCAGGTTTAAGTTTTGATTAAAGTTTTTGGTCAAGGTAGCTTTTGATTAAATTGAAATCAAATCCTTGAAACTTAGTTCACATAAACTTAGTTCACATATATTTATGTTTCTTACAATATGAACTTTCTAATTTTAATGCCAAATTTAAATGGAAAAAACAGTATTGACTCCAATCTCAAGGTCCACTGATCATAGAAAATGATTTTGAGAATGAGGCATTAGTGTACTAAGGACACATTCTTGTTTAACCTCTCAGTTGTCACGCTTTCTAAAATATTAGTTTTGGGCATTCATGATGAAGGTTTGTTCTGTTGTTTCTTCTTAAAGTTTATGTGTTTCTCTCAGTTTTAGTTTGTTACCCAGATTTGTTTTGGCGGAATCCAATAATGACTAGTTTTAAACAGCAGTACACTACTAATAAAATTGAGAATGGAAATGGGGAATGTGTCAAAGAGACAACAACCAGACCAAAGAACAGACAACAACAGAAGGTCACCAATAGGTCTTCAATGCAGCGAGAAATTCTCTCACCAGGAGACCTCCTTCAGTTGGCCCCTAAACAAATATATATACTAGTTCAGTGAAAATAAATACCATACTAAACTCCAAATAGTACACAAAAAACTTAAATTAAAAATAATTTATGTATTGGACAAAGTTTTTTTAATTTCTATTTATTTCAGAAACATGCACATGGTACCCGTTCACCGGATGAGAGTACACCAGAATGGGACTGGGGAGAAGATAGTAAATCTACAGAAACACTCACATCAGAGGTAAGTACCATCTACAGAGTACACCAGAATGGGACTGGGGAGAAGACAGTAAATCTACAGAAACACTCACATCAGAGGTAAGTACCATCTACAGAGTACACCAGAGTGGGACTGGGGAGAAGATAGTAAATCTACAGAAACACTCACATCAGAGGTAAGTACCATCTACATAGTACACCAGAATGGGACTGGGGAGAAGATAGTAAATCTACAGAAACACTCACATCAGAGGTAAGTACCATCTACAGAGTACACCAGAGTGGGACTGGAAAGAAGATAGTAAATCTACAGAAACACTTACATCAGAGGTAAGTACCATCTACAGAGTACACCAGAATGGGACTGGGGAGAATATAGTAAATCTACAGAAACACTCACATCAGAGGTAAGTACTATCTACAGAGTACACCAGTATGGGACTGGGGAGAAGATAGTAAATCTACAGAAACACTCACATCAGAGGTAAGTACCATCTACATAGTACACCAGAATGGGACTGGGGAGAAGATAGTAAATCTACAGAAACACTCATATCAGAGGTAAGTACCATCTACAGAGTACACCAGAATGGGACTGGGGAGAAGATAGTAAATCTACAGAAACACTCACATCAGAGGTAAGTTCTATCTACAGAGTACACCAGAATGGGACTGGGGAGAAGATAGTAAATCTTCAGAAACACTCACATCAGAGGTAAGTACTATCTACAGAGTACACCAGAATGGGACTGGGGAGAAGATAGTAAATCTACAGAAACACTCACATCAGAGGTAAGTACCATCTACAGAGTACACCAGAATGGGACTGGGGAGAAGATAGTAAATCTTCAGAAACACTCACATCAGAGGTAAGTACTATCTACAGAGTACACCAGAATGGGACATATCCAACTATAGCAGTCATCACGTGACTTTTGTGACGTCACACATCACCCGTATCAAGCCCAAGTAAATTGTATAGAAATGCATAGGGGCTTTCTGGAATCGATGAAATACATTACTTTAAGTTCATGATACTAAAAGTGTGGGTCTTTGTAGTAATGCCTCATATATTTAGAAATATAAATATTCCTTTTGGAATAGTTTAAATTTTGATCTTCTCCCTTCCAAATGCTTTTGAAAATTTGTCTTGTTGCCTCGATAGTTCACACTGTTAAATCATACAACTACGATAAATATTGGATTTTCTGTCGTCTTTAACTTTAAATTGCGATTTAAACAAAACAGATGGAATAATTGTGGGTCTTTGTGCTTATTATTATATTCATAAATATTTGAAATATCGTATATAGAATAGTTTAATTTTCTATTATGTCCCTTCCAAATTGATTTGAAAATAAGCTATTTTCAGAAAATCTGCTATTATTTTTCAAGATGGCGACCAGATTGACAGCGTGGGGCGACATGGTAAAAATATTATTTGTACGATTTTTACTATGAAAATTAAATAACTGTTGGATGCTCGCGTTTTCATTCATTGTCTTACCTTAAAGCAGCATGTAATCGAACATTGGTTCCTTTTTATCAAGCTTAAACATGCTGTTGTTATTTTTATAAAATTTTTAAAAATGGCGAACAAATAATTTTCAAACGTAGAGGATGTTCGACACTTATTTTGTTAATGCACATAATTCAATTTATTTTCTCTGTTTATATTGCAATTAAATATGACACGGTGTTGTAACTACAAGAATAGCCTTAGACATAGCAAGATTAAGGAGATTTTAATTAAGTCATAACATCAACGTGATCAAAGAAAACAAACATGGCACCTAATCACGATGTAAGTTTTGACAATACCCATGTAGATGCATGTTTTGACAATACCTATGCCGGTTAGTGTTGTCCGATTATCAATGAAATTCTTTGCAATATTATTTTATATTCATAACAGAAGAAATCGAATGGATATAAACCGAGGTGAACTAAATATATTTTTCAATTTTCTTTAAATAATTCATCAGGTAACCAGTAAAAAAAATCCTAATTGAACCAGTCACATGCAGAGTTATCGAACGTGATTATGACTGTAATAGTTGCATATGCTGGGGAGAAGATAGTAAATCTACAGAAACACTCACATCAGAGGTAAGTACTATCTACAGAGTACACCAGAATGGGACTGGGGAGAAGATAGTAAATCTACAGAAACACTCACATCAGAGGTAAGTTCTATCTACAGAGTACACCAGAATGGGACTGGGGAGAAGATAGTAAATCTTCAGAAACACTCACATCAGAGGTAAGTACTATCTACAGAGTACACCATAATGGGACTGGGGAGAAGATAGTAAATCTACAGAAACACTCACATCAGAGGTAAGTACCATCTACAGAGTACACCAGAATGGGACTGGGGAGAATATAGTAAATCTACAGAAACACTCACATCAGAGGTAAGTACCATCTACAGAGTACACCAGAGTGGGACTGGAAAGAAGATAGTAAATCTACAGAAACACTTACATCAGAGGTAAGTACCATCTACAGAGTACACCAGAATGGGACTGGGGAGAATATAGTAAATCTACAGAAACACTCACATCAGAGGTAAGTACTATCTACAGGGTACACCAGAATGGGACTGGGGAGAATATAGTAAATCTACAGAAACACTCTCATCAGAGGTAAGTACTATCTACAGGGTACACCAGAATGGGACTGGGGAGAATATAGTAAATCTACAGAAACACTCACATCAGAGGTAAATACTATCTACAGAGTACACCAGAATGGGACTGGGGAGAAGATAGTAAATCTACAGAAACACTCACATCAGAGGTAAATACTATCTACAGAGTACACCAGAATGGGACTGGGGAGAATATAGTAAATCTACAGAAACACTCACATCAGAGGTAAGTACCATCTACAGAGTACACCAGAATGGGACTGGGGAGAATATAGTAAATCTACAGAAACACTCACATCAGAGGTAAGTACTATCTACAGAGTACACCAGAATGGGACTGGGGAGAAGATAGTAAATCTACAGAAACACTCACATCAGAGGTAAGTACCATCTACAGAGTACACCAGAATGGGACTGGGGAGAAGACAGTAAATCTACAGAAACACTCACATCAGAGGTAAGTACTATCTACAGAGTACACCAGAATGGGACTGGGGAGAAGATAGTAAATCTACAGAAACACTCACATCAGAGGTAAGTACCATCTACAGAGTACACCAGAATGGGACTGGGGAGAAGATAGTAAATCTACAGAAACACTCACATCAGAGGTAAATACTATCTACAGAGTACACCAGAATGGGACTGGGGAGAAGATAGTAAATCTACAGAAACACTCACATCAGAGGTAAGTTCTATCTACAGAGTACACCAGAATGGGACTGGGGAGAAGATAGTAAATCTACAGAAACACTCACATCAGAGGTAAGTACCATCTACAGAGTACACCAGAATGGGACTGGGGAGAAGACAGTAAATCTACAGAAACACTCACATCAGAGGTAAGTGTCATCTACAGAGTACACAAGAATGGGACTGGGGAGAAGACAGTAAATCCACAGAAACACTCACATCAGAGGTATCATACATATAGCTTAATAGTTATAAAAATGGTGTTAATTAAACACCAATACATCAACCAATCTCCCAATCAAAAGGTGGAGCTACAAGACAACTTCTCTGTTTAGCTGATTGAAACAGAAAATTAGCATTTATGTAAATATTGAAAAGAGTCATATGCTGTGAACATGCAATTAGAAGCTTTTGGAATATAATGATATTTACTTTTTTTTGGTATACTGTGGATTTATTATTATTTGTTGGATACTGTGGATTCATTATTATTCGTTGGATACCAATTTTTATGGGAACAGGTGAACCACAAAATTAAATGTTCATTGAACACCGAATTTTCTATAGGCTTGTCTGTAGATTTTAGCAAAACCACGAAATTAAATAATCACGAACATGAAAATTTTCCTCAATCCACGAAAATTGGTACCCACGAAAAATAAATGACTCCACAGTACCAATATTTGTGGATTTCGTGGGTATAGGTGAACAAGGGAATTAAATGTTCAACGAATGATTTTTTTTTTTAAAGGCTTGTATAAAGACGTCGCCAAACACAAAATTTAAATGTCCATGAACATGCAAGTTTTTCTTCATTCCCAAAAATTGGTGCCCACGAAAATAAATGAATCCACAGTAGTTACATTTCATTTATCTGTGATATATTTCCTTTTATATGTTGAATTGAAAATATTTTTTTAACACATGTTGTATCATCCTGATGAAAATGTATAGAAATATGTATCTAATATAAAGGGCATCTTTGTCCAATTTTACTTCACCAGTTACTCATTTCAACAATTAATGTCTCTTAAATGATGCTCTAGGCATGAATATTTGAACAGCCATTACCTTTAAAAACAATTAAACTTTTAAGACCTGATCAAAACAAAAAGTATCAACATAATAACCTTTGTATTTCTCAGTTAAAACCATGTTTAAAGGTAGATATAGGAAGATGTGGTGTGAGTGCCAATGAGACAACTCTCCATCCAAATAATATTTTATAAAAGTAAACCATTATAGTTGAAGGTACAGCCTTGGACAGCGGGCCTTGGCTTACACTGAACAGCAAGCTATAAAGAACCCCAAAATTACAACAGTAAAATCATTCAAACGGGAAAACCAATGGTCTAATATATAGGGTTATTTTCTAATTGCAGAGTATCAATAAATCACCTGAACCCTTGAATCCAACCTTTGTCAACATAACAAAGCCACAGAGTAGATCTTTCTCAGCACCAATGGTAATACAGGAGACCAATGAGGAGTTTGAAGAATCAGAAATGTTTGATTCTGATCATTTGAAGAATGTAAGACACTTTGTAGGATTCATTGTTTTTATAGTTTTAGAGTTGTCTCCCATTAATGATTTTTTTATGAGTTTTCTTCCTTGCAGTTTAGAGAATTAGAATTGTTTGATTCAGATCATTTAAAGAATGTAAGACACTCTGTAGGATTCATTGTTTTTATAGTTTCAGAGTTGTCTCCCATTAATGAATTTGTAACATTTATCTCCCTTTTCAGTCTCATTTTGTTTTCTCTCAAAAGATCAGAGTTACCTCCTATTTATTGATCCCAAGGCATGTGTGGGGCCTCCGGGGTCACCCTTTTTCCATTTAAAACAGGATATTTGATACATAAAAAAAAATACACTTTTTATACTTCGAGCGAATCAGGTTTTATTTATGTATGTTTTACTTTACTTTATTTAAGGAATGACTGTAATATTTTTTCTGTCTATGAAGAAATAACATAAAAAATTTGGTGCACACTGAATAAAGCGCGTAGTCCGATGAGTAGGATTTTATTGAAATATGTACAAGAGACAAATTTTGACTAGGGAAATCATCTAATTTAAATGTATTTCAGTTATGCATGTAGAAATCTGCCTTAAGTACAAGTGGGTGTACATTTGTACAGATATAAGATCTAGACTTTAGTTGATTTTGAAACACTCAATATAAAATGTTTTACTTTACTTTATTTAAAGAATGACTGTAATATTTTTTCTGTCTATGAAGAAATAACATAAAAAATTTGGTGCACACTGAATAACGCATGTAGCGGGTTATTTAACAGTGGGCACCACATTTTTTATGTTATTTCGAATAGACAGAAAAAATATTACAGTCATTTCTTATAATTTAATTCTAAATTCCATTTTAAACTGTAGAAAACCATGAAAAAACGTTGATGACGTCACAGTCACATGACTAAATTATGTATATGGGCTCATAACAAACTTACATCAGCCTATCAGAAGACACGTTACATCCAAAATTAAATTATTACATTGTATTATGTTTCGGGAAGGTTAACTATCTGGTAATAAGACACGTCACAGCCAGGCTTGGGAAATAGGTAGACCAATGCTCACATTAATCTGTACCGATACAGGCTCCAAATGTCCTCTTTTATACACCATAACTCATGGTGGTGATCCTTATAAAGGATGCTTATAAGGAGACAAGAAGAAGAAGAATTCATTTATTTATATACTATGCTAAGTGCAAATTGTTTCTATTTTTGTCGTTTAACCCCAATAATATAGAAATGAGATCATAAAAATGGACAAGCAACTAACCTTACATACAGAAATAAAAAGTAATGATACTACTTTGAAATCAGTCAACTAAAAAGATTTTTGTTACAAATATTTATAACTTTAGAATTTTACAAATTTCACATCTAATTTACAAAAGGCTTGAACATTAATTGGCTTTACATTGTAGCATAACTAAGTATGATTAAGGTGGTACCTAACACTACAGGGAGATAACTCTATCAATTCAGCTAAATGTTTTAATTACGATGTATTGTTATGGAAATATTAGGCTTCTCAATGATCAAAATATGTGGTTGTCAAAGTGCTATATATAACCAGTGTAATTTTTCTGATAAAACGGTTGGTTCAAATTTTTTGAAATTTTTATATTTTTGTCAAAGGGTCAAAGTAAATACTTTGTCAAAATTTTATAAAAATAAAACGAGCAAATTAATTTTAGTGAAAGTGTTGGGTACCACCTTAAGAGCAAGTTTTAAAATATTGTACATTGTATTACAGAATTCGAAGAAGACTACCTCTATTGAGCCTCAGTCTCCAGACCCTAATATACCAGAGTGGGACTGGGGAGATGGGTCTGATTCTAAAAAAAGTAGTGTTTCTCCAGATAAGGTAAGATGGAAGGAGTATAGTGAACATTTTCTGAATTCTCTTTTGAACATGATCATTTGTTTATTCTCAGAAAAAACATGTTTAAGGTGTAATACCACCATTGATTTCCCCCTATTAGTCTTTGTTAAATTGGCACTTTTAAAAAAAAATGTTCAGTATTTACCTTTATTTCAACCAAAAAAACAATTTGCATGTATAAAGGTTAATCCTTTCCAGTGCTACAGTGAAAAATTCACACTACATTTCATTGCATATAAGAAAGTAACAATCACCATAACCTGGCAGGAGTAAACAACCCAATTTTTACACTGTTATTTACTGGTTACCTGCTTTGGTAACTATGTAACCTTAACTTATCAAAATGTTTTATAACACCATCAAATCAAAAAAGAATGATGTTTTTCAGACACCCAACATACATGTTTATGACTAAGAAAAATTTAAGTGCATTGAAATGCAGGGTTAATTTTCTACAACTGTCAAATTCAAGGGAATATTTTTTTAGACCTAATTTCGTATACAACCGGATGTGACATACCATGATTTGATGATATTACACCTTAAGGTTGCATTTCTGTAAATATTGACAATGCAATTTCCCATAGGAACTCCATTTACGGCTAAAACTGTACCACTTTTACTATGAAGTTTTTAAAAAAATCTTATCCTAGAATTGAAAGTTCATTTGCACCACAATTTTTTTCAAATGTCAAAATATAGGGCTGTGCGGCATATTTTCAACGTTTATATGCCCTGAACTTCTCAGAGTTTAAACTTACACTAATTTTCTTAACTACCCTTACCTCGAATGAAAGGTTACCACAGATTTCAATGTAAACAATATGCACGTGTTTATTTACTGGTAACATTCCCAAGTTCTGTCTCTGCGATATGGAACACAGAGAGCATAACTGGGAACCAGTATGTAAACAAAATTAATTTTCTATGAATATTCAATTTCTCCCCAAAAGAGGAGGGTTTTCAGAAACAGCTGTATTTACTAAGTGCAACCTATAGGAAAGCTTTAAATATGATCTTGGTATAAAGTAAAAATATTCTGTTGTAACATGTTTTCTTTACATGAAAATGGAAACTCTGGATAGAGCATTTCAGAAGCTTAAGTAAAAGTGTTTCTCAAACCATACAATTACATTAGCTGTTTCAACCTTTCCTAGTGTAGTATTTCCCTGGCTTTCAACAGTGATGGCCTCTATTACAGGTCCCACCTATTGCATTTATTGTTTTAAATTGTTTTCATCCTGAACATACATGAAGTATTTACCTCTGGAGACTAACCAACCAATAATTTTGGTCCTTTGTGGATAGTTGTCTCATTGGCAATCATACCACATCTTCTTTTTTATAAATAGTCTATAAATTCTAGTGAAAAAAACACTGAACTTTAGAACAAATCTATGATATAAAGCATTTCTGTTTTTTTAGGATAATGAAAGCTTTGAACAGGGCGTGACAGAAAGCCTCAGTAAAAGTGTTTCCCAACCCATCCCAATACAGTCAGAACAAGCTGGTATTGACTCTAGAGCTAACTTAGGTAAGGTCTTAATATACTTATACTACAAATTAATTTTTTTAATGTATTTTATCTCCAAATTAATATTTGACCAACATTAAATATTATAACAGTGGTTCAAGTTTTAAGAGTTATAATTCCTAAAACAGTTTTAGGGGTGTGAACTAATTATTTGAACCACTGTTGTTTTATCTATTACTGTAAACCAACTTATTTTCTGGGATACTTTATTTCGCGTTTCACCCTTTCTTGACCACTTGGCGGCTATTAAATTTTGCGAATATCTGATTTACTTGATGAAGTTTAATAAGGAAAGAACCAAGTTGTACATATTCGCTTTATATTCGCATAATTTTTCTGCTCTAGAAAGTTGCGAAAATAAATGGCTGGCGAAAATAAGTTTGGTTTACAGTATCTGCTTTGTATTTAACCTTTAACCCTTTAAAAGTTTTATTCAATATTTTTCATGGAAATTTAAGAACTGCAACAGATACTTCACACACCTTATCACTATTTATCTACCATTACTGGATATCACTAATGTTTCTGTAATATTTTGATGTTACAATAGATAAAGTATGATGCCATAAAGGAAAAAGTGACTGTTTTATAACATCAAGAACATGTGTTGCAAATTAAAAAATATTATACATATAATCCTGACCTTCATTTATACCCAGACTATATCAATTTACACTGCCATCTCCAAATTTCATTTTAATTTTACTGTTTAGGGCTATTCCAGGAAAAAGTGTATTGGAGATTTGGTCATCAAATGAATTTTACTTACTGTGGGTAATAGGAGATGAATAAAAAATAGTTCTGATATAAATGAAAATAAAAACTATAGGTATGGGGGAGAAGGGGGAAGGAAGAGGGTGGTGAAAGGACTGGGATCATATGCAATTCTGTTACCATACACCCCTACCCCCTAATTTTCCCCATGAATAACCCTTACATTTAGTGTGCTTTATTACTTACTGCGAAATCACATTGTATTATAACTTTTTAAGATTTAGGTAAGTTAGCCCCCTACAATGCTCTATATAGTGAATAGTCCATACATGTATCATGCTTTATAAATCATACACTGCAGAATCTCATTATATTTTAAAACAAAGGTAATTTACCCAACACCATTTACCCCCCCCTTTTCTCCTTTACCCCCTTTTTCATTGTTTTTTTCCTGAAATAAAATATACATGTTTAATGCTTTATTATTCACTGCGGAATCATCACATACTATTTTAACTTTTTGAAGACAAAGATAAAGAGACGACTCACACATTAGGTAAGCCACACGAGGCACGCTTTATTGTACTGTAGTTTCATTTATGTATTTATTTTTTGTTGTACTTTTATTTATTTGGTACCAACATATATATTTAGTAGTTTTTAGTCTTAATTAAGTTCTAATGAAATGTTTCGGCAAGGGTCATGATTTTCTGATTATTTTAGTGTTTTATGTAGTAAGTCAGTTATATCTGGGATTGAAGTAATAAAACTTTGCTCAGTGCTTGGAGCACAAAAATCATGCTCGAAACATGAAATCCAGCAATTTGATTGGTTGATTTTCGAGTCTGAGTACAAAAATCATGCTCGAAAGTTTTATGACCGTGAGGCCAGCTGGTCTGATGAGTAGGATTTTATTGAAATATGTACAAGAGACAAATTTTGACTAGGGAAATCATCTAATTTTATAAATGTATTTTATTTATGCATGTAGAAATCTGCCTAACGTGCAAGTGGGTGTACATTTGCACAAGTATAAGATCTAAACTTTTTGTTTATGTAATCTATATGTGTTTCTCATTTCTTGGTTTTTGTCGAGCCTGCAACTTTTGTTGCAGAAAGCTCGACATAGGGATAGTGATCCGGCGGCGGCGGCGTTAGCTCACTTCTTTAAAGCTTTATATTTTAGAAGGTAGAAGACCTGGATGCTTCATACTTTGTCTATAGAGGCCCCATGTTACAAAGTTTCCGTCAGTCACATGTCTAATGTCCTTGACCTCATTTTCATGGTTCAGTGATTGATTGAAAAAAAAAAAGTTGAGATTTTTTGTAATGTTAAATTCTCTCTTATTATAAGTAATAGGATAACTATATTTGGTATGTGCGTACCTTGCAAGTTCCTCATGCCCGTCAGACAGTTTTCACTTGACCTCAACCTCATTTCATGGATCAGTAAACAAGGTTAAGTTTTGGTGGTCAAGTCCATATCTGAGATACTATAAGCAGTAGGTCTAGTATATTCGGTGTATGGAAGGACTGTAAGGTGTACATGTCCAAATGGCAGGTGTCATCTGACCTTGACTTTGAAGCCTATAATGTTCATTTATGAAAAAGATTTAAAAAAAAATAACATTAAGGCTTTCCTGAAGTTTTAATTTCAGAAAATCTAACAAAATCATACTAGACATGTCTTGTTGTGAACTGTTACCTTTTTGAACTAGCATGTATCAAATCCTACTCAGTGTGTCTGTCTAGTACAAAGCAGAGTTAATATTCATATTGCATTAACTTGTTCATCTCTTGAATATGCATTTTAATTTGCTGCTGGACATCATTAAGCAGCCAGCCTTTCATCATCATTTGGGGTTTTAATATAGATCCATTTAAAAACTAAAGTACACTTTTATTTTTATATTAAAGAATATTTTATGATAAAGTTGAAGTGCAAGCTGTTTTTAAGCAAACTTAAACTTGTCCTTATTATAAGAGATTGAGATTATCAAAGATCTGGCAAACTCCAATTTCTCTATTCCAAATATTCCTGTATGTATAAACTGCATGAAAGCTACATGGCGTATGTGAGTGTAACATTTTATTTTACTTTTGTTACATTATTTCGTTATAGGCAGTGTATATCTTGAAGATGTTAATTTTCCTAGTATGTACATTATATCATGTTAAACCCGCCAACAAGTACTGTGGATTCATTATTTTTACGTTGCTGCCAATTTCATAGATTGAAATTAACTTACATTTTATTAGATATTTGATTTTGTGGCTTTGCCAAAGTTTCCATACATTATTCTTATTAATGATGATTTTGAATTTATTAAGTATTTGAAATTTGTGGTTCCCCATTGCCACGTAAATTGGTATCAAATGAATAATAATGAATCCACGGTAGTCTAAATTTGTTCTTGTCATATAATTCTGACCTGCATGAATTTACAGCACAAACACAACAACATGTTTTTTCCACTTTTAGGTTCTGCCTGAGTGTGTCAACAACGCATGTAATTTTAGTTTGCTTGAACATGTATTGTAATAATATTTAAAAAAATGACCGAATCTTTTGTTAACTGTTTGATTGGGTAATAATGAGACGTGATACTGGTGTTTTAATGATAGCTGATGCTCTCTGTGAGTACAGGATTCATTGAATGCGCACCTCAACAGGGTCAAACCACAAACTAAATTGGTATTTGTCATAATTAACACATTTATAAGTAACAGTGTAGACTGTTGGCTTGGAGTTTGAAAAACATTGAGGAACAATCACAATTGATAAACTTCTCAGCTTATAAGTCATGTTGAAAGCAGGGTTCATATCCTTATCAAATTTTAAAACTTGTTATCGTAAATTTACATGCAGTTTATATTAGCCCCTATACATTAATCACCAATACATTATCACTGACGACTAGATAACCTGGGTGCCAAGAAAAAGCAATCTTAAATGCATTGTGCTTTGCACACAATCAAGTTTAACAGCTGTAATATTGTGGCTTCTTTAATGCCTGTTTTATGATTTTTGTTCAATTTAGTTTATTAATTTTAGTAGCATATTTTAAAATGATTTTAGATGTCTGTACACAGGCGTCTTACTGACAAGATTCACTTTGCTCCTATTATCATAGTTTATTACACAAACAAAATTTCACTCATGAGTCGCAGAATGCCAGACATATAGATGCCTAATTGAGTGGGGATAGGAGGGGTCCTGATCCCGAAATCCCGGGCTTAAAAACAGTAAATCCTGAAGTCCTGAATTTAAATAAAGTAAATCCCGACGTCCCGAAATCCGAAATTCCGGATCCAGAAAGGGTCAATCCAGAAATCCCAAGCTTAAAAACACCCCATCCCGGAGTCCCGATAAAGGTCCTATCCCCCCTTCTTATTGCCTAACAGTGAACAAGGCTAAGATTTTTGTGATGGCTATTTAAACAAAAAGTCAATTATATTATTTGATGTATTAACTGCAGAATTCACTGTATTATGACCTCATAGTTCTGTTTCTTAAACACTATAATAAGTTATATGGTTTGCTACTGACCCCATACAGATCCATAGAGGGTAAGTAAAATTCATAGGGGGTGAGGCTGGAGGGGGTCAGTAGTTAACTGTATAACAAATTTATCGCATGCTGGACTTTTCTGCTGTGTTTTGTTGAAAAATAAGCAATGAAACAAAACAACATTAAAAGATGATGTCACCATCAACGGGTCATGAACCCCCTATGAAATTTACTAACCCCCTATAGTCTCATTGGGGGTTACCACATGACGGCGTTAAACCAATCACAGCATGATAATTTACCCACGGTGAGATAAAAGTAACTTGGAACTCTATTTGTATAGCACTATTGTTAAGTGTACAAGCTGATTACCAGGTATGGAGTTTCTGTGTAATTTGGTTTCTTGTGTAGAGTTGTTTCATTTACAATCATACCACATCTTCTAATTTTTGTATGTCTATCTGGCAGGGAATATTTAAATTTGACCTCATTTGCATGGATTATTAATTACATGTATGTTTTTTTGTGGTTCATAGGTCAATGTGAAGTATTTATGGTTGGGTCTGTTTCTTCCGATACTAAAAGCAATAGGTAAACTATATTTGGTGTTTGGAATGATTTTATGATGTACATGTCTGTCTGGTTGTCTTCATCTGACCTTCACCTCATTGACATGGATAAAGTCATGATTTCATAATACTTGTATTAAACATTTTTCTTAAAAGACATTCAATAATAATTCAATCATGAGGCATTTGGGAACTTTTATAGCTTACTATGGGGTATAAGTTGTTACTCATTGTTGAAGGTTGTATAGTGACCTATTGTTGTTTATGTTTACATGAGTTGGTCTCTAGTTGGGAGTTGTCTCATTGTCAATCATACCACATCTTCTAATTTTGTGTAGGACATTTTTGCCTGTGTATTCTTCTTTGAGCTGTCATAAGCTTCAATTGAGGTAAAATTTTGTGTATATTGTTATGTTAGCTGAGAGTTTATTCTGAATTATTTTATATCATTCCTTATTACTAGCCCCAGAAATAACTGAATATTTTGGTATGTTTTTTCGTACTTACTGTGGATTCATTATTATTTGTGGGATACCAATGTTTCATGGATTTTATGGGTATAAGCAAACCCCAAATATAAAATTTTCAACGAAGTACAAATATTCTATAGGCTTTGATTCAGACTTTGGCAAAACCACAAAAATCAAAAATCCATGAAAAATTGGTAATGACCAAAATAAAATGAATTCACAATACTGTAAATTCGGAAATTTTTGCGTACATTTATTATTGAGATTTTGTCACTTTGGACTTAAAATCTCATTTTAATTTTGAGACATTGAGAAAAAATCCTGTTTTATTTATAGAAATAATTTCAAAATGCAAGTTTAAGTTATTGTGATAATTACTCTGATGCATTTTCCTCAATAATAAAAACATGGCAATAATTTCTGAATTTGAAGTATCTTCTTACATGTTTGTAAAAGCTAGGTAGAATATATGTTACTCCTTGGTTGCATGGTGAATTTCAATTGTATTGTATTTGTATGTGTATTGAACTTTGACCTGTGAATGTGAAAATATAATCATGCTGCTCCTTGGTTGCTTGTTATGTTCATAAAAATGTATAGCATGTAAAACTGCAGATCTAAACATATTTAATGCTCCTTGGTTGCATGTTATTTTCAAATAATTTGATTTTGGGTGTAACACGTCTTCTGATTGGCTGACGTTAATTTTGTTATCAGCCCATAGACAGAATTTAGCCATGTGACCGTGAGGTCATCAACGTTTTTTCATGGTTTTCTACAGTTTAAATGGAATTTAGAATTAAATTTTAAGAAATGACTGTAATATTTTTTCTGTCTACTCAAAATAACATAAAAAATGTGGTGCACATTGTTAGATAACCCCGCTACACGTGTTATCCAGTGTGCACCAATTTTTTTATGTTATTTCTTCATAGACAGAAAAAAATATTACAGTCATTCCTTAATTGTAAAAATATTTATATAAAGAGCTGTGAACCAGAAATCTAGTAAAATGCATAGTGCTATAGATCAACATTTCATTAACAAGGAAAAAGGGTATTAAATGCTTAAGCTGTTTGGAAAAAGTATTAAAATACTTGAATTTGCTGCTAACAAAGTACTAAAGTACAAAATTATTATAATTTTGGATGAATTGTAGAAAGAAAATTATGGGCTATTTCATTAATATCATTGGACAAGACTAATAAATAATTGTCAGACTAAAACTAGTTAGAATCACATGATCTGGAATGTATTGTGTTAGATATATATCTTGAACTAGGGTGAACTGCAGCATTCTTATAAACTTTCATTTAAATGTGTTAAAATTTAAGATTTATGTTTGATTATATTACGAACATGTATGCTATCATTTGTCATGTAACAAGATCATTATTTCATGATTCAAAAAGTAAGATAAGATATATATAATATGTTTATTCATTAAGTTTTGTTTCTAGGAATATTTTGATGATTTTTGGTCTAAAGAATGCAAATTGTTTCTGATATGTACTTTTGAATTTTAAAATATTTTAACAAAGTAATAATATGAATTAGTGAAATTATGAGTTTTTTCCTTTTTATTTTTTAGAATCCATAAAATCCCAGAGTCTAGAAGAAAAAAGAAGCCGTAGTTTGGAAGATAAGAACCCCAAAGATCCTAGGACAGGTAATGATATTATATTAATATTGTTTATGCCCCATTTTTATGGGCATTATGTTTTCTAGTCTGTGCGTTCGTTCTTCCGTCCGTCTGTCCTGCTTCAGGTTAAAGTTTTTGGTCAAGGTAGTTTTTTATGACATTGAGATCCAATCAACTTGAAACTTAATACAGATGTTGCCTATATGATATGATCTTTCTAATTTTAATGCCAAATTAGAGAATTTTACCCCATTTTCACGTTCCATTGAACATAAAAATGATAGTGTGGATGGGGCATCTCTGTACCGGGGATACATTCTTGTTTATCATATACTTTGCACTAATATGATAGTTTATGATAAAAAGATTAATATATGTCTGTCCAATCCATACTGGCCTAGTTATCATCCCTAGACTAATGATGATATAGTGATCTCAGTATAATATCCAGGCTGATATGGAAAAGGCTGAATATTGACAATAATAAGGCCATAATAAATAATAGGTTTGTTTGCCCAAATGCTACCTACCCAGGAAAAAAGCTGCCTACTCAAATTCTTTGATTGTCCTGATTTGAAGAAGTTTTTTTTAATCAAATAGGCATGAAGACTTATAAACATCTGTTTATTTGTTGTGATGTTATGCTATTGTTTCAGAAAAAGGGAGAAGGTTTGGGCCCATTAAAACGTTTAATCCTGCTGCAAATGTTTGCACCTGTCCTAAGTCAGGAATCTGATGTACAGTAGTTGTCGTTTGTTTATGTAATATATACGTGTTTCTCGTTTCTCGTTTTGTTTATATAGATTAGACCGTTGGTTTTCCCGTTTGAAAGGTTTTACACTAGTAATTTTGGGGCCCTTTATAGCTTGTTGTTCGGTGTGAGCCAAGGCTCCGTGTTGAAGGCCGTACTTTAACCTATTATGGTTTAATTTTTAAATTGTTATTTGGATGGAGAGTTGTCTCATTGGCACTCACACCACATCTTCCTATATCTATCTGACAATGTCTAATACTTGAATTTCTTTTTTTGAAGAAAAAAAAAAGAAAATGCCTACCTTCCTACCCATTGTCTCAACCTTTGGGTAGGGTTTGGGCAAACCAAAATATTTTTAAGTATTGCCTAATATAATAATACCGTTAATAATAAAAAAAAACAATTGTTCAAATGCATAAGTGGGAATAACTCTCATATGGAGTCATTTGTAACATTTCAGTCAAAATAAAATGTTGCATCCTGAGGATATAACGAGCAATGTAGAAAAATAGATTTGTCGCTCTCTTGAAGGAGATCTCAAAACAAGAAAAACAGTGTTTAGGGAGAAAACTCTTTCAAAGAAAAGTGTTTGGTTAAACAGGGTCATTTCAAAAGCTAATAGACTGTACAATATCTTATACAAAAAAAATAAGCGACATCTTTTGAAACAAAATTACAATGCAAGAACAAAATCAATAGGTGGGAAGACCTGAATAATCAGAAAAAAATCAAAAGGTCTTCCCATGGAAAGGTGGAAAGACCTTATAATATAACAATTAAAGTCTTTGTAATCTTCACATGATATACTTTTTTTCAGGGTCAATATATCTGCTTTTCAATCTCCTACACAATTGTTATTATTTCATTTAGGCCACGGTTTTTTAATTTGTTGGTTTACGGATTTTTCCCATAAAATCGGGTCAGTCGGTCGGAAAAAAAAGAAAGAAAAAAAATCTTTCAAAACAGAAAAATATGCAAAATAAATATATATTTCACCTTGCTAACAAAATGTTTGTCTTATTTGCTGTTTTGTCATCATTTCTTAACATTTAGTTGGATGAAATATTATTGATCAGTGATCATGAACATCGCATGATATCGTTTAATAACTTCCTGTAAAAAAGGGGGGGGAGGGGTTGCACGGACAAAGACGAAATAAAATTGTCATTTTACAAACAAGAAAAACAGATTGGCGTAGCTCTCAATCAATTCCAGAAAACTTGGTAAATATAATATAAAAACTGATAAAGAAAAAAATGTAAAAACGTTATACAAAAATAAGTTTCAACACACGTGTCGAAAAACGTAATAGACTCGTCCACTGGAAAAACGACAATATCGGGTTAATCAGTTGTCATGCAATTTTGTTTTTATCCCAATGATTGATATTTATGAAACAAGAAAATTCAAATGATTTGTTAATATTCATTACTATAATTGATGTATTCCACCTGTCAACATTTGGCATTTCTCTGAGATGATGCATCTTACGGACTGATAACAAATAAGAGAAACAAACTTATTTTGAAATAGGTTTTCAACACAGGTTTCATTCCGCAAAATTATTTGCGCAAAAGACATTCAAGGTCAGTTATATTTTTAGAAACGTAAATTGGAAGTTTATTTTTCACAACAGAAAGTGTTATCAACTTTGTTAATGATTAATGCATTTCATTTTATAAAAAAAGAAACTTTTAATTATTTTTCAGGGATAATGCATTGATAAGGGTAGGCGGGAATAAAAAGGCATGAAAAGTCAATTTTATTTTTATTCTGAAAATCGGCAAAATCGGGTTGGCGGATCCATAAACCAACAAATAAAAAAAACGTGGCCTTATCATAGATTTTATAAGGAACTGTTGGTCACTATACCTTCAAAAATTAGTACAACCATTATGTGCAAGTATAACAGGATTTACTAAGTGTGATTTTTTATGCCCCACCTACGATAGTAGAATGGAATTATGTTTTCTGGTCTGTGAGTCCGTTTGTTTGTTTGTCCGTTCGTCCGTCCGTCTGTCCCGCTTCAGGTTAAAGTTTTTGGTCAAGGTAGTTTTTGATGAAGTTGAAGTCCAATCGACTTCAAAGTTGGTACACATGTTCCCTATGATATGATCTTTCTAATTTTAATGCCAAATTAGAGTTTTTACCCCAATGTCACGGTCCACTGAACATAGAAAATGATAGTGCGAGTGGGGCATTTGTGTACTGGGGACACATTCTTGTTTTTTTCTCTGTCTGTCAACTTTTGTAGCTCTATTTTAAAGCTGAAAATACTTGATTTATGATGTAATGTAAAAACATTCTTTGTAAAATTTACTGCATTATCTATTATTTTCCTTGCAGATTATTTTGTGGATAGACAATACCACACTATGCATCTACCAACAGCCTCGGATAAACTCCGTCAATCATTTTCTATTACAGATTACTTTGTAGAGAGACAATACCTCACTGTGCATCTACCGATCGCCACAGATAAACACCGTCACTCATTTTCTAGTCTATTCTATCTCAACCCAGAAGCATTTAAAGGTGAGATATATGTGTTTTATTATGAAGTTTCTACTATATCAAGATATTCAGAATAGTTGGGTGAAGGAATTTGTTCTAATATGTTATGGTGCTTCAAGATTTCAAAAATCAAAAAAGTTTTTAACTATAAACTTTATTGCAGTATTTTGATTCATTAAACAAACAATCTTCTAAACTGCCATTGGCTTAGGCTTTACTGAATTTATTTTACTGCTTACAAAGATTGAAGGATTTATAAAAGTGTACAAAGAGTTTGTTTACTGTGGATTAGTTTTTTTTTTGTTGGTACCAATTTTCGTGGATTAAGGAAAACTATCATGTTCGTGGATATTTAATTTCGTGGTTTTTCTAAAATCTGCATACAAGCCTTTATGAAATTTGGTATTTGTTGAACATTTAATTTCGTGGTTCACTAGTTCCCACGAAATCAACGAAAATTGGTACCCAAGGAATTATAATGAATCCATAGTACTGTGGATTCATTATTATATGATTGGATATTAAATTTTCCTTGATTTCACGGGTATAGGCAATTAAAGTATTTACAAGTTCAACAAAGTACAAATTCAAATACACTCCTGGGGTTGAAGTCATAAAATTTTGCTCAGTGCTCCCAGCACAAAGTCCATGCTCAAATTATGAAATCCAGCATTTTGATTGGTTGATTTTCAAGTACGAGTACAAAAAACAGTCTCAAAAGTTTTATGACTGCAAGGCCTGGATATACTTTGGCAAAACAATGATATTAAATATCCATGTTGATACATTTTATTGGAACCCAAGAAAATGAATCCACTGTACTTACACCACAGTTCAGGTGGATTTTGTTGATTCAATCTTATTACAGTCATGTCACTCTTTAATGTAACTAAAGGTTTTCTAAAAATTTGTAATTAAAAATAGAAAACTTTTTTTTTAATTTATCAGATATACTCCACTAAAGATGACTGAAAAGTAAATAAAATTCCCAGTTTATAGGTGGGATAAAGGGTACAGTCTAGAAGCCCATTCTAAGATCACTTCAATGAATGGGTGGATTAGGCAAGCTTGCACTACTTTAAATTGAACAGCTATATACAATTATCGCTGGTGTATTTAACCTTCTAAATATATTTAAATAGTAATTGTATTTATACCATACAGTGCTTTTTTCAAGTTCTGCAATTTTAATAGATTCAATATTTTCAAAAAATCACATGCTTTTATCACATTTTAGCATTATAGTTATTTCAATATTTTATTGGAAGTAGACTCTTGGAAATGAGAGCTTGCATTATTACAAATGGAGCAGCTGTTTGAAATTTCAATTGAAATAAGGTTCATAAGGTTTAAATACTGCCTTTATGTTGATTACTTCAAAATGTTTTTTTTTATGCACGAATCTATTAGTAGGGAGGCATTATTATATTAATACCAGTCTTTTTGGATTTCCCTAAATCTGTCCTTTTGTTCCATATTAGGTTTCTACATGGTTTAAGTAGCTGTATCACTAGCTAGTCAACTAACTTCATTATACATTAATTTTTTTTCAATATAAAAATAATGAATCCACATTAATTCAGTTCTAAACACTAAAATTATGTCATCAGTGTATTTAATATTCAAATTTGATAAAAGATTTTGATTAATTCCTAAACTTAAATGATTTAATTGTGTGTTTTTTTAATTTTTTATCAAGGTTGATTTTATAACAGTTTTGTTGTTGTCAATACTCATTCTTTTTGGCCAATTAACTTAATTTCAGGATGAATTTGTCTTTTCTAACGTCCCATTAAATGTAACCTAATAGAGTAAACTTAAATTTGACAATTAATAATGATAAATGGATTACAAAAGTTTTTTGATATTTTTTCCCTAATCCTGGGACGTTGATTGTACAAAAGAAGAATTAACACTTTCATTTCTTTGAACAGTGAACTGGCTTTGTGCCAACTGCCACTTTTGAGGGTGGAAATAGAAATTCGCCTGAACAGTGGTGTGAGTGAGTGTAGGATAGCTTAGTCTTAATCAGCAGAAAACATGTGGGGCATTGAAAACCTTATAGTGCTGTAAACCAGTTTAATTTTGCAGATACTTTTCTGCGGTTTAGCTCTTCCAAACTGATTTTTTAGGGGACTACAGCTTACATTATAGATTTTCTAATATTGATTATGTAATAATCTAAAAAACATATTTCCACCTCTTTATATTAACTTTTCTTTTCTATTTATAAATAGCAAAATAAGTGAATTAAATCTCAAACCAATATTTGTTGGTTTACAGAAATTAAATTTGTAATGCATCTAAAATAAATTACAGGCAAAAATGAACAATAACTGACAAACATCTATTAGATTGGTTACTAGGGTAAGGGAAGAACACTTTGGTATATAATAAGGGAGATAACTTTGAAGAAATTTGAAATGGAAATAACTTTAAGAATTTCTGAAAGGGAAATACCTTTAAGAATTTCTGAAAGGGAGATTACTTTAAAGAATTTCTGAAAGGGAGATAACTTTAAAGAATTTCTGAAAGGGAGATAACTTTAAAGAATTTGAAAAGGAAGATAACTTTTTAGAATTTGGAAAGGGAGATTAAAAGAACAAATGTTTTTTGTCTTGTTTTGCTGCAGGATTAGAAGACAAGACCGTGAGAGAAATGATTCGAGCCAAGTCTGCCTCGTTTATCACTAGTCCTGGTATATATCACCAAGAATTCATGCAGATATCAAATAAAATTAGCTATGTCATTAGAAAGGATTATATTTAAGTTATTAGAGTTAGAATTATTTCCCGTGACTGGCATGCTGGAGAGCAAAGGGCAGAAACTCCATCAAACAGCCAAAAATTTGCTAAACTGTTTGAAAGATCATTTTTTTTTGTCATTTTGAAGGCAGCTTCCAAAAGTTTCAATAACAAATTGAGCTTGTTATTTTACCATTAAAGTTTAGGAAAAGTGATTGACTGACCAATTTTAATTAGTTTTAGACTTATATGGTCCATTACTATAATTTAGAAAGAATCTTTTATGAGACTTGTGTACCACATGTTCAAATTAGAAAATCAAACACTGTCAAGGGGAATAACTCTACTTCTATTTAAATCTATTTTGAAAACTAAAACTACATATAATTTCTAACTGGAAATGATTCCTATAAGGAGTTTGGCATGGCCCGCAAATATTGTATGGTGAATATCTCCAATGTCTTTAATAAAGATGCAATGTATTGTGATTTCTGTTTATCTGGTCGTTTGGAGTCTACAATATTTTGTTTGTTAAAGTATTTATATTTGTTTTATGTCTATTTTGTTTTATGATTAATCTTCAAATCAATTTCATTGCGAGTTATTTTTAAAAATTTCAGAAGAATTTTCTTTGAAGAATTAGACGAAAAGCTTCAATTTCAAATTTTTGATTAGCTTTTCATTAAAGTTGCTGATTTAACAAGATAATCCAGGCAAACAAAAAGACTTTTAACATTCTGGAAGTCCAAATTAGAGTTTCTTACCACAAATATATCAATAAATTATGGATATATGTTATCTCCTCTAAAGTTTATATTTTTTGTCACTACCCAATATAAAGCCATAATTTAGAGACCTGCTTGTTGAAATATTGAGTTAAAATTCCTTTATTCTCAATAGGCATGAACCATTTTACACTGGACACAATAAAAAATTCAACCTGACAGAGTGACCAAAATCTCTTATCCAATCATCTTTGTACATACTCCAATAGATCCAAACAAATTTTCCTTGATATCTGCATGGTTCTTGTGAAACACGTTCTTAAGCTGTGTGTGTAAGTTTGCTTGCTTTCCCGGTTTTAAATGTATTTACAGGAGTTTGTGTCACTGCATGGCTTTTTGTCTTAGTGAGTATACAACTACTGCTTAAATTAATTATTCACACACAGTCAAAAATCTTAGTTTTGTTAGAGACTTATCATGACTTGTTTCTTTGTAATTTTATGATTTGAAAGGTAATAGAGGGACAAAAATGTGCATTCAAAATGTTTTATGAATTGTTGCTTTGTAATTTTGAGTAATGGAAGGACAAAAATGTGTGCAACAAATATTGTATGAAGCTCTGAATAAACAACTATTAAATATTTTGTACACACATTTTGTTTCTTCTATTATTCATACTTAAAAAGATCACTGTTCTTACATCTCAAAGATTTTGATTTTTTTTCAAAAATACACAATTTATAAACTGGTAAATGCTTTTGATTGTCAGATAATGATTAGAAAAAAATATAAGCAGACAGTTATAGTCATTTCTCTAATTTTTTTGCTATTTTCACATTTCCTGACTGGTGTGAGAAAAAGATTTCTCCTCACTAGTGAAAAATCTGTTCTCAGCAAATGATTAGTCGAAATTTGATTATGACGTCAAAATGTTTTGTTTTCTTCTCAATTTTCCTATTGAGACGTCATGAAAAAAGGCGACCTTGCCTGATGACGTCACATATAAAGAGCACAATTTTCTGAAAATCTTTGAAAAAGAACGATAAAAAGCATTAGAGAAACAGATTCCGACACTATAACTCGTGTATTACGATATTTCTCCACTCGAGACAGTTAAATTTTATTATTTAAAGCGCTCGGCAAGCCTCGAGCTTTAAATAATAAAATTTAACTGTCTCGAGTGGAGAAATATCGTAATACACTTGTTGCAGTGTAAGAATCTATATTTATTATATTCTATTCTTTATGAAATTATGATTTTTGACTGTTTTTTTTTGTTCCCACTGTTTTCCCTCCCTGCAGTTCTGATTTACAAGTTTTTAATATGTTTGTGTTAAGCATCTGTTTATCATATTGTACCAGTATGCTGAAATAAGTAAAACAAATATAATTCTGGAATATTCTACACATGTTAAGTTTATTATACAAATCAAGTCGTCATGGTATTATATGTAATAATTTGTCAGACCATTTCTGTTTTTTGTTGTTTTTTGTTAAATCATAAAGTTTCTTTTTTAAAGAATGAAATTCCAAAGTAAAAACTAGTATATGAAATACAAAATACAAAACAATTTTTATCCTGCATGTCAAATCCTTGCAACCTTTTCTATATGCATTGTTTTACTATATCAGTGTATATTTTAAATATTCTCTACATTTATAACTATGGATCCAGAATTTGCTTTCAGTTTGACTTTAGATTTTTTCAAAGGTCTTAATGCTTCATCCTTGTATGAACTGGATGCTGTTTATCTTGTTCTTTGTTCAACAACAAATATGCAGTTGCCATGTTCTGTCTTATATTTTTGAAATAGGTTGTTCATTAAACCAATTTTATATTTTATTTACAGTTCATTACACTGTCAATTCAGAAATATTTGTGATGTTTTATATGAGGTGGTACAGTACATAACTCTACAGGGAGATAACTTTGTTATAATCAGCTGAACGTTTTAATCATATTCTATTGTAAAGAAATATTATGCTTCTCAATGATTGGAATTAGTGTTTGTCAAATTGCAATATATCCAATGAATTTTTTTCGACAAAATGTGTGGTCCAAGTTTTTTTGAAATTTTTATATTTTTTGAAATAAATTATAAATTTTATAACAAGCCACATTAATTAAGTCAATGTATTTGATACCACCTTAATGTAAAACATGGGGTTCAATTATGGGTTGCATATGATAAAAACTTGCATTAGGGCAACTAATTAATAAAGTTCTTTGTATTTAAACTTATTTACCATCTGAAAAGGTGTCCTTCATTCTTTGCTTTGTTGCCTTCTTTTGAGTTTTGATACCAATTATAGTCGTAACGTAACCTTTCTGTACAGGGAGATACAGTTAAAGTCAACTGTTGTTTATTCTTCTTTATATTCTGCTTTAATCGATCAAAGCCATATATATAATTAAGATTATTCCTTTTAAAAGTTATTTTAAAACATTTGTATATCTGTAACAGTATTGATTGTTTATTTTTCAGCTTTTGAAGGTTTTAACATGGTGCCGTCTATCAGAGCATTAGAGACCCTCCATCATAATTTGACAATGGCACAGTTGTCAGATTTCCTGAGAAGAGCAACAACGAAGAAATTCATGAATCCCACTCCAATTGAATCTCCTGGAGGTTCAATGACATTTAGAGGTAAGTAGTTTGTGTAACTGAAGCAGTTTTAATATGATCAGCATTGCAAAAACTTGTCTTTGGGTGATTTTTTGTGGTTTAAACCCCACATTCAGAACTTTTGACTATTTTGTGGCAGCTAGCTTTGATTGATGGAGGAAGCTTGAATGCTCTTTGAAAAACCACTTACCTGTAACTGTAGTCCAAAAAGATTGAACTGATTATAACCACCACATGCAGGTTTTTTTAAAGTAAAAATCAGTTTTAAGAAAATGTTTCATGTGCATTTAAATTTCTTTATCTGATAAAGCTAAATAGACAAAAACAGATTATATGAGTTAAGTGGATCTCAATAATTAGTATTATTATGGTGACTGTTTTTCTTTTATTTTCAACTTTTATTTCAGGTGTTGGACCAAGTTTGCCGTCCTCTAGCAATTCCAGTGCAGGACCATCATCCCCAACAACGAATTCCACACCGGTAGACATCATGAACAAACTGAAGTATTATATAGACAAAGTGAAGATTCAGAGAAAGGACAGCTCCAGTAGTGATATGGATAAACAAAGAACAGAAAGTCAAACTGCTGAGAGTGTGACCAGTGATTACGATTATCAACGATCTTATAGTATATGTAGCGAAACAGACACTAGTAGTCGAAGTCAACGAACAGAAAGTCTCAGCAGTGATATGGGTAGTCTAAGACTTGATAGTGATGCTGAGAAAAGTTCAAAAAGTTTGAATAGTAACAATGGAAAAACAAGTAATAAGAATTCAAATAATGATTTGAATTGTGTGGTGGATGAAGGTAGTAAACAGAGTAAAACTAAGGAAAGTTGATGTCAGAGATGTTAGAAATGTACACTGCTTGGTCACAGCCATTTTTTTTAATCATTATATGATAAATTCAAAAGTTGTCAGGCATTTCTGTTTAACAAGAGTTGTCTCTCTTTTTAATGATAAATCTTTATTACGGGAACTTGTTATATTTATGTTATAATTTAAAAAAAATGTTATGTTGTATTACTAGATAAAAGATATGCAAGACAGGATAAAGAAGTTTGTGAAATAAATGTTTAAAATTACAATGAACTGAATATTTTGAATCACTTGCATAAACACACTGATTGTGGATTTCAAAAAGAGTGATCACTGTGTATTCTGAGCATTTGTTAAATTTTTGTTTACCTGGAAAATTAATGCCAAAATGTTAAAATACTTTTTTTTTCATTATTTGATGTTTTCAAGGCAATTACTATGTAAACTTTATAGCCTTTATCTATACATGAATATGACACAATTTGATATATTTCTTCAAATATGCCACTGATGTACTTGTAAAAACCCTATATTTTTACCTGTTTCTCAGTATTGTACAAATGTACTTATCAGTTGTGGATTATGTGCAGAAAAAATATATTATCTAAGTAGATAAAACTTTGACATTTTGTTTGTTGATATGTTCATTTAAAAGCTAGAAATCTTCAATTACTATTTGGTTGTCTGTTTTGGGGTTTCAATAATAATCGAGTTTGTTAAGTGCTATCTAGTTCATAATTTTTAGTTGATTTCTTTCAAACAAAATATTCTAATAAGACATAATAAGAAATTTATAATTCTCAGTCTAATGCAGATAGTATACCTGGACATACTCTGTTAATGATAGATAAATAACCCTGAATTTTTCAAATTGTATGTTACAGCTTACTAGCTAGTAAAATTTAATACAAAATGAATTCTCATTGTTTGCAGAGTTCCTTTTATCAAAACAATATTTTGAAAGGTTTTATTGTTTTAATTATTCAGTAATATGCTAAAGGATTATTTGATCAACAGCAAGGTCTGTTTTTATGCCCCTTTTATGGACATTATTTTTTCTGGTCTGTGCGTTCGTTTATTAATTTGTTTGTTCATTCGTCCGTCTGTCCTGCTTCAGGTTAAAATTTTTGCTCAAGGTAGTTTTTGATTAAGTTGAAGTCCAATCAACTTGAAACTTAGTTCACATGTTCCCTATGATATGATCTTTCTTATTCTAATGCCAATGAGTTTTTTTCTATTTTCACGGTCTACTGAACATAAAAACTGACAGTGTGGATTGGGCATCCATGTACTAGGGACACATTCTTTTTTATAATTTGTTTCAGTAGCAGGTCTTGTTTTACTAAATTGTTTATGTCTTATTATTGTTATATATTTTTCCATCAATTTGCAGTTGTTTTTGTTTTTCAACCAGTCTATTAGTACACTAATTCTACAATGTGACTATTGATATCAAGTTATTTATGAATGTTTTTTTATTGTTAATTTGAGGTAAATCCTATAAATATGCAGTTGTAAATGACTACAACATAGGTCGATGTTTGTAGAATTATTCAAGCAGATTTACCTCACTTTATATGTTAAGAATTTTAAAAGAATATTTAAAAAAAAAAATATGTTTAATTATTGGAAGAGATGTAACTCAACCAGATATATATGAAATCCCAAAAGACACACCTGTCTGAAACAAGAAATATCCAAGAGCACAGAATTTGATAGAAATATTTGTATATGCATGTGTCACAGAGATGCAAATCTCAATCCCTTAATAAAGAGAATTTTATTGTTGTTATGAATCATTATTCATTGCTATAAATGAAAAGATGAGGAGGTATGGTATGATTGCCAAAAAAACAACTTCCACCAAAGTTCAATGAAATGGATGTGAGCAATAATGGACAACCATACAAACTTCAACAATGAGAAAAAGTCATACCATATAGTCTGCTATATAGCCCTGACATTAAAATTATGTAACTAATTTGAGAAAACTAATGGCATGATTTTCAACAAAACACTTTACAAAAAACAAATCTAATGGCTAACATGAGATAGGCACATATAGTTTGGCGGTGCTTAACATGTTTGAAGGTGCAAACCCTCCCTTACCCTGGCACAGTGGTGTAATATTCAACATAAAAACAAACTATAATAATCAGCTGAAAAGGGTTTAGCTTATGAGATAGATACAACGTAGAAAAACGTTCTCAGGCAATGATTACCTAGCTGTATTTGGTAAAACCTGAGAAATGTTTGGTCCTCAATTCTCTTCAAAATTCGTACTTTATTTGGCTTTTTAACTCTTTTTTTATTCAAACATCACTGATGAGTCTTTTGTGGATGAAACAGGCGTTTGGTGTAAATGCAAAATTTCAATCCTGGTATCTATGATGAGTTTAATAATAAAAACATTGCATCAGCATGTTAATGAATACACCAAAATCATAAAAATTAAGATTTGAGAGTACTGTACTCACAGATTCTGACAGCGAGTTCAAAGCCAATAATGGATTATAAAAAATCCTTTATCTAAGACTAAAATACAAATCAGTACACATCCACTACACAATGAACAATGGATTTAGTGTTAAGATGCAAATTAAATTAAATAACATTATCTCCACCAAAAAGCGGGGGTGAAATCAGGTACTTTTGAAGGGTAAGTAGATCATGTTGCACACATGGCATTCTTCATACTCATGAAAATTTAAACTCTGATAAGTAATTCGATAGGTGATATTCGGTGAAAAAGAGGAGGGGATTGTAATTATTAAGATAAGAACATGTTTTGGGGATTAGAGAAAATAAGCATGCTTTCGATTTTGTTCTCGAATTGTTGGAATTTCTTTTGAAAAACTCTCGTACATATGATGGGCATATATATCCTCACCCATTGTTGTTGGAGTAAATTAAAGTAATAACTTACTTTACCATGAAGGAATACTTATAAATTACCCTCCTCATTTATCAGTTATATGTATAATTAGAGGCTCTTTGGAGCCTGTGTCGCTAACCTTGGTCTATGTGAATAATAAACCAAGGACACGGAGGGATTTATGACAAAATTGTGTTTTGGTGATGGGGATGTGTATGTAGATCTTACTTTTCTCAACATTCTTGCTGCTTACAATTATTTCTATCTATAATGAACTTGGCCCAATAGATTCAGTGGAAAATGTTAGTGAAAATTTACAATTTGACTAAAAAGGGTAATAACTCCCTAGGGGGTCAATTGACCATTTTGGTCATGTTGACTTATTTTTAGGTCTTACTTTGCTGTACATTATTGCTGTTTACAGTTTTAATATATCTATCTATAGTCATATTCAAGATAATAACCCAAAACAGCAAAGTTTCCTTAAAATTACCAATTCAGGGGCAGTAACCTAACAACAGGTTGTCCGATTCATCTGAAAATTTCAGGGCAGATAGATCCTGACCTGATAAACAATTTTACCCCCATGTCAGATTTGCTCTAAATGCTTTGGTTTTTGAGTTACAAGCCAAAAACTGCATTTTACCGCTATGTTCTATTTTCAGCCGTGGCAGCTATCTTGGTTGGTATGCCGGGTCACCGGACACAATTTTTGAAATAAATACCCCAATGATGACTGCGACCAAGTTTGGTTTAATTTGTCCCAGTAGTTTCAGAGAAGATTTTTCTTAAAGATTACTAAGATTTACGAAAAATTGTTAAAAATAGACTATAAAGGGCAATAACTACTTACGGGATCAATTGACCTTTTGGTAATGTTGATTTATTTGTAGATCTTACTTCGCTGAACATTTGGCTGTTTACAGTTTATCTTTATCTATAATTATATTCAAGATAATAACCCAAAACAGCAAAATTTCCTTACAATTACCAATTAAGGGGCAGCAACCAAACAACGGGTTGTCTGATTCATCTAAAGTTTCAGGGCAGATAGATATGATGAACACTTTTACCCTATGTCAGATTTGCTCTAAATGCTTTGATTTTAGAGTTACAAGCCAAAAACTGCATTTTACCCCTTTGTTCTATTTCAGGCGTGGTGGCCATATTGGTTGGTATGCCGGGTCACCGGACACAATTTCTAAACTAGATTAAGTTTAGTTTGGTTAAAATTTGGCCCAGAAGTTTCAAAGGAGAAGATTTTTGTAAAAGTTTACGAACGACGGACGCCGAGTGATGAGAAAAGCTCAATTGGCTCTTTGGGACAGGTGAGCTAAAAAGCAGCGTAAGCAGCAGAATAATACCAGGGTTTGAAAAATACAATTTATTATGCAGGATTTATGTTTTCTTGTCTAGATTAGATGTCTTAGCTTGCAACCAATTCAAAATCCCTATCTGTTCAACCAAATTTTTTTGCAATTTTCACACCTTTCTTGACATTTTACCGAAGTTAATTACTTGATTTGTTTCACTTAACTTGGCGGAGTTTAACAGTTCGCATCATAGACTAGTCCATTTATAGAAAGATGTTTTGAAATAAACTCATTATTGAAATGTCCTGTTATGGTAATGATCAGGTTACAATATGTAAACACTAAACTGTTTGGTAACATTGATAGGTGATTTGAATTTGGTGAAAATAAAGATAACGGCAATCATCCTTATCGCACACATTTTCGAATAGAATGTCCTTATACAAATTGAAAGGTAAGCTTCGCCTGATCAGTTAAAATAACATAGGTAATAACTTCATAGAAAACCTAAGTTTAACTTCATTGAAACCAGGCATATCATGAATTGTTCATGTATCATCTTTCTACATGCCAATTTTCAACTAACCTTTAAAGTCTTGTAAGAAAGTTTAATTAAAGAATGACATCAAAAGCACTATTTTGTTTTAAATTTGGACATCTTTTTCAAACGATCTAAATTAGAGGGAGTGAACTGATGATCAAACACCAATAGGATATTCTTCTATTCCATTTTTGTTTTGTTAAAGATAGTTTACCATTGAATTGCAGTTAAACTAGAACACATAAATAGAACAATGTAAATTGATATGCAACAATAGCAGGTGAACTTTTTGCGGTCTATGATCAGTTTTTAAGTTTCGGTAGTTGCTATTTTGGCGGCTCGAATTAAAGTATCTTAACTCAAGACGGCAACATAGCATATTTCTATAAAAATGGCTATTTTACCGTCACTGGCAATATAGTGATCGTTTTTTACCGGTTCCTTGTGAAGGTAGCACTTCTGTAAATATAGACAATGTAATTTACCGTAGGAACTCTCTTTACGGGTAAAGCTGTGCCATTTAATACGAAACTTAAAAATATATATATATATTCTAGAAGGGAAAGTTGCTATGCACTAATTGTTATTCAAAGGTCAAAACAGGGCTGTGCAGCATATTTTCAACATTTGTATTCCCCAAACCTTTCCGAGTTTGAACTTATACTGAAATTCTGTACTACCCCTTTTTTCACTTTGGGTATTCCTTAGAATTAATTTTTCACCGCTACTTTGTGTTTTTATAGTGGTAACATCCCAACATGCCCAAGTCATTTCTCTATGAGATAAAACATATAATTCGTATAAGGAAACCAGTTAACAAAATATACATGAATATTATATATCTCCTCTAAAGAGGTGAGGCTTGTGAAACAGCTGTATTTACAAAGTGCAACCTACAGAGTGAAATGTTATATCTACTTTTGAAAAGTTCTACGAAAATGTGTACTCTCAACATAAAAGAATTAGATAATCACTGATATATGAGGAGTTGAATTATAAAACGACTAACAGTATTTGTGATACATATAATCGTTTTAATATATGTAGCAGTCAAAGTGGAAGTAAGAATTTATAACAAGAAATAAAAGTCAAAATATTGAGCATCCATTTGACGATGATTTGTTGCAATAAAATCATGAAAACGTGTAGTTGGAATTATCTGTCTGAAATCAGTCAGTGTATTAATGCTACATATTTATGCATAAGAATAAAATCTCCGATTTTTACTTAATGTTATAAGAAAATAAGATTTATAAATCTCGTTCATCATAAATTGAATAAAACATTATATAGTAAAAATGCAATTATTCACATAGCCTCAAAATTCTAAAATATTTACCGGTAAATTAAATGTGCTTTTGGAATACTTGTCAGTTCTGAATTGCATACATTACGTAAATAAAATTGTTTTTAACTATGACTCTATTACCAAGAGCCGTCAAATAGCATATTTTCTATTTTTCCAGCGCCTGCAACACATTCGTTTTATTGCTGGTGCTTGTAAGAAAAGCCATTGCTATAGACATATGCTATTTTGCCGGCCTGATTATGATATCATATTCAGAGCCGGCAAGATAGCTTCTGCATTTAAGTTTTTATAGTCAAGGCAGTTAACTGTCAAGTTGTCACATTAACGTGATCCTCCGTATTCGATCATCAGAAATATTGAGGGTTTGGCGGGGTTTTTCACTGAACATTTTATAGTGGAAGCGAGACAGTATATCATATGAAAACATATTGTTAAATTATGCACATGTCTTGTGTCAATGACCTGATCTTCAGTGGTTGTCGTTTGTTGGTGTGGTTCATAAGTGATTTTGTATCTTGATTATATTTTACATAGATTAGACCGTTAGTTCTCCTGTTTGCATTCATTATCACTAGTCATTTTGAAGACCTTCATGGCTTGCTGTTCGTTGTTGCCTAATGCTCCGTATTGAAGGCCGTACAATCTGTAACTGTTTTATTTTTACAGATTGTGACTTGGATGAAGAGTTATCTCATTGGTACTCATTCCTTCTTTTTAGCTCATCTGACCCAAAAGGACCTAGTGAACTTTTCTCATCAATTGGCGTCCGTCGTCCGTTAACCTGTACTTAAATCTTCTCTGAAACTACAAAGTCAAATGAAAAAAACTTGGCCTAAATCCTACACAGACTATTTAGTTAAAACATATTCCCGATGACCGCGCTCATCAACCAAGATGGCTGCAATGGCTAAAAATAGAAAATGGGGATACAATGCAGTATTTGGCGTATAGCTCTGAAACTTAAGCATTTAGAGCTAATCTGACATGGGATTAAAACGTTCTTTAGGTCAAGATCAAACTGCCCTAATTTTGACACATTAGACAACCCCTTGACTTTTTGTGCAGCTGTTAATATATATATAATAAATATATACCCATTATTCTACTTTCTTTACTGTACATGGTATATGTATCATGTACTGCCTGGTTTTCCATACACTTGCAAGATTTTTAATAAATTCTGTTCACAATTAAATCAACTTTTTTCTTCTTCTTTAAATTGCATGTTGAACTGGAGGTTTGATAGGGTTTGAACAGTCTATTGTAGTCCTCCGCTATACATGTGTTATCTCATTGCCTAAGTTCTAATATTTTAATACATTATTTTTCACTTTGTTTGTATTCTCTATGTAAGATATTGAAAGAAACAACACATCCATAGGAAATCGGATTAACAAAATAAAGATAAGTTTGTTGTAACTAGTTTTTATTGTAAAGACAGCAAGCATATCAAAGCATATCAAATCGTAGACAAAACAATAATAAATAAATGAATAAATATAAATAAGAGACTTTCAATAAAAAAGCTGAAACACTATACAAGGGTTGTTATCGGAGGTCATGTTGAAAACAGAATTTATGGTATAAATGTTTGTAAAATGCTTCAGTTATGTGTGATATTGTATCGAAAGAAAAATTCTACAAAGAAGTAATCGTTTGAAAAGAGTTGGTTATTAAATTTCTGGAACTCTAAATACCATAAGACTTTCTTTTTAAAAATAACAAATTTCAGGTGGTAAAAAACACTGGTGGTCAATTGATTCAATTTATTATAAATTAATAATTTCAGGTGCTTGTTCACTAAATATCAAGTTTTAAAATTTATCTTTATGTTGTACTTTGTTATACAGCTGTTTCTCAAACCACGCCTCTTTTGGGGAGATTTAGAAAATTCATAGAAAATGAATTTTGTTTACATTCTGGTTCCCAGTTATGCTCTCTGTGTTCAATCTCATAGAGACTTGGGAATGTCACAAGTAAATATACAGGTGCATATTGTTTACATTTAAATCTGTGGTAACCCTTCATCGAGGTAGAGGTAGTTGAGAAAATTAGTGTTAGTTTAAACTCTGGAAAGTTCAGGGCATATAAACGTTGAAAATATGCCGCACAGCCCTATATTTTGACTTTTGAAAAAAATTGCAGTGCATATAAACTTTCAATTCTAGGATAAGATTTTTTTTCAAACCTTAATAGTCAAAGTGGTACAGTTTAAGCCGTAAAAGGACTTCCTATGGGAAATTGCATTGTCAATATTTACAGAAATTCAACCTATAAATCACTTGTTTAATCTTTGCTTGAACTTTAATATGTTATAATAGAAGTTGATGATGAATTGAATCACTGGGGATTGTTTTAACATACATTATTATTCTTGGTTACTTAACTTTTGCATATTTCTTAAGTTAGGTGAAATAAAATTATAATTGAACATATGTATACATTTCAATCCAAACGCTAAATAACAATAACATACTGTATAAAAGATGATTTAGAAAAGTTGATGTGATATATATTAGTGACTTTCTTTTAAACTCTCCCACGAGTAAATTGCTGAAAACGAACGTTTGGGTAAATTGAGGATTGTATTAAAAACAAACACATCATAACTCTTCCTTTGATTGTTTCAATAAACAGACGACCTGATTTAGAATTCATCTTGAGGTCCAGCACAAATGTTTGAACACGATAATTATGTCCTGAGCGCATGCATATTAGTTGAACACATTTTAAAATAACTTACCATGCAAATTAGTTTGAATACAATGAAAACTTATACAAGGCACATGTATATTAGTTGAACACATTGGTTAATATTACTAAGCGCATGCATATTAGTTGAACACATTGGTTAATATTACTGAGCGCATGCATATTAGTTGAACACATTGGTTAATATTACTGAGCGCATGTATATTAGTTGAACACATTAATAACTTATCATGCAAATTAGTTTGAAAACAATGAAAACTTATACTAAGCACATGCATATAAGTTGAACACATTGGTTAATTTTACTGAGAGCATGCATATAAGTTTGAACACACTTATAACTTTTACTGAGCGCATGCATATTAGTTTGAACACATTAGCTACTTATACTGAACACATACATATTAGTTTGAACACATTTACAACGTATGCTGAGCGGATCATATCAGTCTATACACATTGAGGATTTGTTTGAACACAATACAAGTTTATACTGGAAGCATGAAATAAAATTTGAACAAAAGAAATATTTATGCTACTTAAGCACTTGTCCATTTGATATATCTGATAATAAAATTCTGAACTAATTCTAGCCGCATTGCAGAAATTATGGGATTTTTGAAGAAAACATAAATGTATACCTAAAATCGTTTCCTTCTGATCAAACATCGTTTATGTACGCTGAAGATAGCTTTATGGGAAGATAAGATAATTATGACTAACTTATAAATACTTTCATTAATTAAAATTTGATCAGTTAGAATGAGTTCATTCTAGTTTTCATAAAAAAACATACAATTTCCCGCTTCTCAGTTTCAAAATTATTAACTTTTTAAAACACTAGTATATATTGATAGGTGATTAATATTGGAATATAAAGAGTAATACAAATATATAGGTCGATGTGCTTGTTTATTTGCCATTGAAATTTTGGCGGGAAAAATATTCTCTCTTTACTTTTCATAGAATTAATATTGACAAGTTTAAGTTCTCAAAAACTTAAAAAAAATGATTATAAGACTTCACAGATGGCTTATCAGTATTCATGTACAAGATTTCGGGGTCAATGAGCCAGTTTTTTTAAAAGCATTCAAATGGATAAAAACCAGAGGTATCGGAAATCTGACAAAGATCCGGATCCCAAAACATGACAAGCGAAATTCCTTTAAAAGATGTACAAAATACCAATAAAAATTTAAAAAGCTTACAATAATCCGTCACAGTATTTCATTTGGAGAAAAAAAAACTCCACTAGCTGATTAAGCATTCAAGATACCTGTTTGATGTAACCCTATATGCTGTTGTCTCTAATAACCGAAACTATTATAAATTTAGCAGTATAATGGAAATTATGAATATTCTTTTTTGTTTTGATTTTATTACCGCAATAAAAAAAAAAGTCGATGGGATATGTTTCGCAAAGATAATTACAGCTTGTGGTCCTTAAAACTGATCCACATTCTTTAAATAAATAACTATTGAAATGTTGTAGATTAGCAAAGTAAAAACATTTCCTCAAGTTAATAAAATGTTTCACAAATCACTGACTATTTTATAACACCTCAACTGAGTGTTCGTTATTGACGCAATACAAAAGCTAACACTAACAAGATATGTGTGTGGTTTTTTGTTGTTGCATTTAAACATTTACGAAAAACACATACAAATGATGTGGATCAGACCACTTTAGAATGTCTAATGTGCATTCCTTGGCCCATTCAGTATAAAATCTCCATTAGCCACGTGTTATATAATCTACCAAGTCACCAATTTCTGGATATGCACCTTAAAGAAAACAAATCAAATATTGAATATTCACAAAATTATACTTATGATGACATATGGAACTATTGTTCCATAGTAAGTATCTTGTTTGTGTAATGAGCTCTATGGTCAAATTGAACACACGAAGAAAATGTACTGCTAGTATCATTAATTTGATCGAAGAATTTTTACTTATTTTACAAGTCTTGGTACAGTACAACCTGTGACATTCTGATTAATGGTGGCCATAAAAATGTTGTCTTTCATTATACCCCGTTGCTCAATTAAAACACAAATAATTAATAGTTAATAACAAATAGTCAAGGGTAAAGGGAAATCATGATTGCATTTAATTGATAAAACTATATTGATAACAAGTCAAGTATCCCTGTTAAAATATACGATTTTGTCAATTTTGATTACTTTGATATAATGACAAGAAAATCAAATGATAAAACTAGTTGAACATATTTTGATATGTATTTTTTATACTAGTATATTAAACGTATGACATAACCTTACTGAACAAAAAATTAGCAACTAACGTATCTGCACAAAATATTTAGAAAATGTAAGTCTCTTCAGGGATTCTAAATGCACAGCTCCATTTGATAAAGATGGTGTTTTTTTCTCTCCAAAAATCATATTTGTAGTTATCCTAATTGCAATTCTCTGTTTCGTATTTAAATGCTAGTCAATAAACTATCATTGACATTTTGTCCTTTCTACTTTTGGCTTTCTGTCTTTTTATCCTACATTTCTAAATACTATGATTCATTGACAGATTGCTTGAATGCATATTACTCAATCAGGTAAAATATAAATGCAGAACGTCATTTACATTCTTTTTTGAATCAATAGTTTTATCCAGGTAACCAAGTTACTTCTTCAACCACCATCCTATTGTTTATGATCCCAACAAAATGGTCAACATCAACTGTTTTATAACCCCCAATAAATGGTCACCATTTGATGTTGAACTTATCAGATGATAACCATTTTTCAAAGAATGTCACAGGTTGCACTGTCAGTGCGCCACCCATATCATTAAAACTTAACGGAATCATTATATACATGTTGAAGTTGTTTAGCTGCTATTTTTGCAATGTTCGAGGATTATATTCCTATTGTTTGGGAACTTTGGGACTTCTTTAAAAATAAAACCCGATTATTTTTTATCAACGACTACTCAGTGTATATAAAGTGCGAATCCAGCTAGTTCATTTTTACTGTTATATGCGGATATGTCTATTGTAGAATAGAGGATCATGGGAAAACTGTGTTTGTTTACGTTTTGAAAATATCAATTTAAAGGATTTTAAGTCAAGTTTTAACATATTTTCATTGTGATATGTCTTTATAATAAACAAACATAGCATTAAAGTTCAAATAAGTGTTATAAAAGCATCATAATATAGCATATCGATTATTGAAAGCGATCCATTTTAACTATAGATGCGATGAATTATCACTGTTAGTGCAGTCATTATTAATGTAGAATTTTCAAAGATGCGAGGAATTTTTATTGTAGAATTATGTGTTAAATGCACTTGCAACAAATGAAAAGAAACAGTTAGTTGATGACTTAAGGATTTATGATACATGTATTTTCAAATTGAAATACAAACTCCTCATTCATTCTTCATCAAATATATAGCTTTTCAAACTTGTAACACAAGCGATTTTCAAAATGTCATATTGTATTCTTCATATTACGTTTCTCCTTGATTTTAACTTATATAGGGAATCACTGGAGCGTGACAGCAGCGGGCCCTCCTAGGCATGCAGTCAGTGGGCCCCTACTTATGAAAAATTATAAATCCGCGAATGGATACTACTGCAGAGGTAAAACCATGCACATTTGGGTTATTGTACACGAAATGCATGCTACAATTCATTTTTGTTGATTTTAGATCCTTTGGAACTCTGTGTGGGCTATTTCAGCAACTAGACAAAACATCTCCAAACTAGATACACGGTTAGATTCAGCATGTCAACGAATTCCAAATATCTATATTAAAGGACTTTTGTCTATAAATTTGGACCCCACAAAATTGAAAAAGGGACCAAAAATATAAAAAAATGCATGCATCGGATACATTTGTTATTGAAGGCATGACTGTAACAATAGGATGAATATACAAAAATATCTTATTCTGGGGTCTCATTGGGGGGTTCTGATCCCGGACCTGCTTACTGTTTTGGCAGATTCCCGTATTCCGCTTATTGTTTTGTCAGATTCCCGTATCCCGCTTATACTATGCAGTTCTATTTTTTTTGTAATTATCCGTGTCCCGCTAGTCTTCATTTTCCGTTTTTCACTACACAATCATTTGACTTTTACCTGTCACCCTTGCAAAAAATCGGCAATCCGGCGTGACGCACTATTTTACTCTATTTTGACTCATATTTAGCCCATTATAAATATATTAAAAAAGTAGCGTGGATTTTTTTTATCCCTTTTTATCCCGTCTTGTTTCGTTTTTGAGCCATATATAGATGTCGTATGTGACAATGAGACAACTCTCCATCCGAGTCACAATTTATAAAAGTAGACCATTATACGTCAAAATACGGTCTTCAACATGGAGTCTTGGCTCACACCGAACAGCAAGTTATAAAGGGCTCCAGTGTAAAACCTTTAAAACGGGAAAACAAAGGTGCAATATATATCAAGATGTACGTAATTAGTGGTGAAGTGTTATGGAAATGGATTAAAAAAATAAGGATAAAGATCCCTATACGCTTTATAAGAATCTAAATGGAATACATTTGAAATAAATGTTATTTCTATTGAATTTATTAGAGTGTTTTAAAACCAAACTTTCCTCCGTAAGTTAAATTTTATCAAATCTTTCTCTTACTTTATCTATTGTTTGAGCAAGTCGGCTAACTTAAGGTTGTACAGCTAATTTCCTATAATGCATGTAAAGCAAAACTTTGGTTAGCTTGCTTGCTTTGTTTGTATAATTGTTTATACAAACTTTGTAAATAAGATTGACATTTTTAAACAATATGAATAGACATAATTTAACCTGTGTTTTTGATATTTGAATTAAATTGGGTGTTATCATAATGATTATCCAATAAAAAAGCAAGCAAATCAACTAAAGTCTTGCTCTACATGCTTAAAGAAATGAGCTGTAATAGATAAAAAAATAAATAATTATACAGTGAAAATGCACCGCATATACAATAATAATGATTCGCTCCACAGTGAAAATGAAAGAATAGTATCATTATTCGACAGTAAACATGACTAGCATTACGAAATCATCATAGTGGAATTTAGTTAAATATGAAGAAACTGAATGACAAAACATATTCTACGTTATACAACTTTAATAATTGTATTAAAATGAATATTTTTTACTGCAACAACATCTTACCTGTTAGTTATAAAGCACCTGCACGACCTGTTCGTGAAATGTCCTAAATATTCCCATTTTTAGTATATATTTCACAACTGGATGGCTTTAGGCGCGATAAAACCCCGCTCGCATCTCTTACTTTGTTTTATTAGTATTATGTATTTCTGAACATATACATTTTAACTAATTTTCTTCATTTTCTTCAAAAATTAAAAAAAGTTCGTCTGTTTATTTATCATTCTACATTAGACATTTTTTGCATATACAGTAAAAATGATATTTTACGATCCGCACTTTACATACACTGCTACTGTTTATAATCTTTGAATCACTAAACAGATATTACACACTCATCGATGTGTTGTATTTGATGGAAATTTTTTAGAATTGGTAACTATTCAATCTTATAAACATTTTTGCAATAATACAAATAGTAGTCCTTCAAAGGATATCACAATGGAGCAAGGGTTGTTTCATTCTTTTTATCATCAATTTTCCTCATTCAAACGACAATTATTGTTTTTTGTATGTAAAGGGCTCAGCTATTGTTTGTATCTAGCGTTCAAAAAGCTGTAATGCCTTTTTTTTAGTTTACTTGGCCCAAAGGACCAAGTGAGCTTTTTTCATCACTTTGCGCCCGTCGTCCGTCGTCGTCGTCGTCTGTTAACTTTCTCCTCTGAAACTACTAGGCCAAATTAAACCAAACTTGGCCACACTCAGTTTGGGGGTATATAGTTTAAAAAATTTGTCCGGTGACCCGGCAAACTAACCAAGAAGGCCGCTATGGCTAAAAATAGAACAATGGGGTAACATGCAGTTTTTGGCTTATAACTCAAAAACCAAAGCATTTCGAGCAAATCTGACACGAAATCAATTTGTTTGTCAGGTCAACATATATCTGCCCTGAAATTTTTAGATGAATCAGACAACCCGTTGTTAGGTTGCTGCCCCTGAATCGGTAATTTCAGGAAATCTTGCTGTTTTTGGTTATTATTTTGAATATTATTATAGATAGAGATAAACTGAGAACTGCAATTATGTTTATCGAAGTAAGATTTACAAATAAGTCAACATTACCGAAATGGTTTGTTGACCCCTTAAGGAGTTATCGCCCTTTATAGTAATTTTTTTACTATTTTTCGAAAATCTTAGTAATCTTTTACAAAATTCTTCTCCTCTGAAACTACTGGGCCAAATTAATCCAAACTTGGCCACAACCATCTTTGGGGTATCATGTTAAAGAAATGTGTCTTGTGACCCGGCAATTTAACCAAAATGGCTGCGACGGCTAAAAATAGAACATAGGAGTAAAATGCAGTTTTTTGGCTTATAACTCAAAAACCAAAGCATTTAGAGCAAATCTAAAGGAGTTACATTGTTTATAAGGTCATGATTCATCAGCCCTGAACATTTTGGATGGATAGGACAACAGGTTGGTGGGTTGTTGCCCTGAATTGGTAATTTTAAGGAAATTTTGCTGTTTTTTGTTATTATCTTCAATATTTTTATAGATATAGATAAACTGTAAACAGCAATAATGAACAGCAACGTTAGACCAAAAATTAAGTCAACATGACCAAAATGGTTAATTGACCCCCCAAGGAGTAATTGTCCCTAAAAGTGAATTTTTTAACAATTTTCATAAAATTTGTAATTTTTTACTAACATTTCCAACTGAAACTACTAGGCCAAGTTCATTATAGATAGAGATAATTGTAAGCAGCAAGCATGTTTAGTAAAGTAAGATGTACAAACACATCACCATCACCAAAACACAATTTTGTCATGAATCCATCTACTTCCTTTGTTTAATATTTACATAGACCAAGGTGAGTGACACATGCTCTTTAGAGCCTCTAGTTATTTTACAAACCTACTTGTTAGAAAAATATAATGAATGCTTACCATAATTTACGAAGAAGTCTTTTGCTGCCTTTTCAATGCTTTCTTTACTAAACCCATAAGATAGTGCGTCGAAAATAACCTTGTTGGAAAAACTCTCTGTCCCTGAAATGAAAGTGCAATCATTCTCCATTTCTATATTATAATAGATGAGGTCACTCACATCCATTTTCTTTTTATAGATTAATTCATAACAATATATTATTTTTAAATAATTTTGGATTGAATTATAGCTTATCGCGCCAAAATGTACAAAATGAGTCTATTGACATAAACGGTACCAATTATTTTTCAACAAATGTGTATTAAGTGATGCCCAGTCAAAAAACTCCTAAAAGTTAATCTTTTAAAAGCCATTTTGTAAACCTAAAAGGAAAAAGGTTTGAAAAAAGCTATTACATAAGTCCTGACGTAAAATTAGTATTAAAAAAGGGCACTCACTAAATCCCTTTCCTTATGTTTGATGTTTAGTAAAGAAAATATTCTGTTTCCTGTTTGTAAAAAGATTTTCATAAAGACAGTGTATGCCCTGGACTATAGACGTTTTAACTGTTGGAAAGGTAAAACACTCTATAATATGGATATTTTAACCGGAAATGAAAAACACAGAGATGGTATGTTAATCTATGAAACTAAAGCCCTGCACATACTTGACAAAAAAGCAAACCAACAGTGTATTTATTACATATATTATTTGAACCCGATTGAGGCCCACAACTTAACTACAAAACCTTCTACCAACTTGAATGGCACGTTTTTGATAAATGCTTGAAATGCTTCATGGTGATGTTGATAGGGATAACAGAATATAGACAAATGGACAAATTCGTGATTATTTAACCCGAGCGATAGTGAGGGCTAAAATAAGTCTACCCATGTTAAACCTACAATAAATTATAGCTTGCATCAATTATTTCGATTCTGATTAGGAAAATTAAGGTAATTTGAGGTCCGATATGTATAAGGGTAAAGCGATTGTGTAGGCTCTTCCATGAACCTCCCTCTTTGGTTGTAAAGAAGCAAATAGCTGGCACTGTCATCTTTCAAAGATTGAGTTTTGGAACAGCAAGCATGAACGGTTGTCGTATCTTGGTCAAATATGTCAATTTCGGAATGCAACACATTACAGTTCTAATAAATGAATTAGTAACATCATGTGCACCATTTAAGAGTTTACAAGTGTTTAAAAGTTAAGGAAATATATTAAGTGCATGATAAATTAATAAAATTTATTATTCTGAAGAAGTCAATATACACATGTGCAAACAAATTTCATTTGATTTAGAGCATGGAATTGTTCACAAAGCGAAAGAAGCACGTCATATTAGAATTGTAAATATATTCTTAAAATATCTACCTCTAGGTCTTCTTGTATTTATCAGAATGCTTTGTCGACATATATAGTCCAAATTATCTCGTTGCACTTCGCAGTCTGGTTTGTGGAGTTTTGCAATTTCTTCTGATGTGACTAGATAAACAAAATACTCCAGGTAAGAAGAAGCGTTCATTACAATATTTTAAAAACATTCTACGAAAGTATAATTTGATTCATATCCGTACTGAATGTAAAATAATAATTCTGCTCTTTAAAATTACATTTTTGGAAGCAAACAGTTTTCTCTTTGTCCGAAACAAATGATTTCCGGATGATTACTGCACAACCCTATCCATTTTTCAACAGCTTTTAGTATATACGTTTATAATCATTATTACGGTCATAATTATAAACGAACGTTTACAAAATAAGTTTAATAAAACTAATGATTTTCTACCCCTGGAATAAATTAATGGTGAGTTTATTTTAGAACAGCTGCTATTGGCAAAATATTTCGATTTTTTTTGGTCCTCATTGCTCGTTAACTTTTGCTTTGTTTTACTTTATTTGAAAGTTTTTTTAACTTTTCGAATCAAGCGTTATTAACGAGTCTTTTGTCTGGTATATAGAGTAATTATTCTAATATTTATCACGAATGTTTTAATTCAGATGGAAGATCTTAATGTAGAGAAACGATAAAGGCAATCTAATTTCGTGGTCCGGAATTGTTTTAAATTGCAGCAGAGGTACACATTGGTCTTTGGGGGAAAGTATGGCCAGCAAATACGAGGCGACCTAAAAAGCAATATTAGCTTACATCGTTCAATAAAACCGTGAGATTATCAACAAAAGAGGACGGAACTAACAAGTAATATATCTTTTGTCATCAGCAAAAAAGAATTCCGGAAAAGGGCGTTATCTATCACTTAGATCATTTGTCAATATCGTCCTGTATTAAATATTGATAGTAACGCATTTCTGTAGTATTGTAACAAATGGGATATACACATTCTGTATAGAGGTGGACTCTGCTATGTTGCCATAAAAATGTAAATATATTGACCTAACTAAATCGTCAGGATATTTCATTCAATGTTGACCGAACTGACAAAGTGACATCTTATAGGAGGTATTTCTTATTTGGTATTTATAAGTAGATGTAGTATGTGTACAATTGAGAAAACTCCCAATTCAAGTCACTATTAGTGTGATTTTTTGACAGAAGTTATATGGTGTTTGAACTCATAAAAAATGCTAAAAAAGCATACATGTTTTGCAAGAGGTGTATGGTTCAAAATTACTTAGTTTTAGTAAATGTCAAATGTCAAGGTCAAATGCCACGGTTATGGTTTAAATTTTAAAAATCACAACAGTTAACGAAAACATGTTGTAGTCAAGTTATAAATAACGACCGAAGTGCATTGAGGACATTGAATAGTGTTATTCTCTTGAATATTTATATTTGAAATAATCTGTTCGGTCAAATACTTGCTCACATTACACATTTAAAAACATACATCAGCTCAAAAACGTAAATAGCTGGTTTTATTCCAGATTGTACTTTTCACAACATCATATTAAAGAATACACAATATTTAATGACTTAATTTTTCCTTTGCACAAGCTAGACGAACAATAGCAATATGCATTTACTTTTTAATTGTGTTGTAATTTCGGGGCCTATAATAGCTGACGATGCGGTATGGGGTTAACTCACTGTCGAAGACCATACGATGATCTATAGTTGTTAATTTTTGTGTCAATTGATCTCTTGTGGAGAGTTGTCTTATTTGCTATAATATCATATCTCCTTATTTTTTATAAACACGTGCAACATGGAGTGACATGTAACTTTTATGTTCCATAGTTTAGTAATATTTCCTGATTACCTTTATTTTTGATATATAAACCTACATCTTTAATTGATATTAAAACAAGCATTGCTATGCAATGTTTTTTGACAATTATATGTTTTGCACTTATTGAAGCAGAGACAGGTCTAAATTTGAATTTGATATTATTGCATAGCAATATAATATTTACCACAGTCGGTAACCAAAAATAAGCGTGCAATAAATTCTAGTATTGCACTTGGGCAATAAATTTTCAAAATTCATGACGTCATCAATAACAAAATCTTAGTTTAATCCAATTTTTACTTTGAAATATTATATTGCTATACAATATTTGCATGAATATTGGGGAATACTGTTCTTCGTAGAACATATTGCACTCGCAAGCTCGTGCAATATAACATTCTACTCTGGTCGTATTCTTTAATATTCATGCAAAAACTCTTTAATACAACAACAAACACAAAATTTACCGCATTATATAAAATACTCACGAGAGATAGGCTTTACTTTTGTTTCACAAGAATAACATTTTACAAAACCGTCGGATCCTTTCAAAAAACCATTGTCGACATACATTGCTTCTATAGAATTTAAACGCCGCTTGGAATTTGCACGGATCTCTTGTCCAGATATTTTTGGAATCGGCGGGAAAGGTATTGTCGGCATTGTATCTGAAAAAATCATTTATTTATGTGGTTTAATTTTTGACAAAAATTCTCAATACAAACATGTATTTCATTTACGTTGATAAACATATCATTTCAATGTTCGATGTCATGTTAGGCATTTTTTTAATAGCCCGGTGTAAAGTCAAATTGGCAGATAGGGCAGTGTTTGAAAAATCTACTCCAATGTCCTCAGTTGAAGCAATCAATTGAAGAGGGACGAAATATACCAGAGGGACACTTAAACTCATAGTTCTATTGTCAAAGAATAGAATTATCTGCAAGTACGGTATAACGAGTGGTGAACTGAACACGTAGACCTTCTTTCTGAATAAACGTTTATGATAAATCCATGTTGAATAAGGGTCTCCCTACTAGTAAGAAACATTGTTCCCTGAGAGTTGAATATAAATAGGTTATTTTTGGTTTTCCCGTTTGAAAGTTTTTACACTAGTAATTTTGGGGCCTTTTATAGCTTGTTGTTCGATGTGAGCCAATACTCCATGTTGAAGGCCGTACATTGACCTATAATGGTTTTCTTTTTTAAATTGTTATTTGGATGGAGAGTTGTCTCATTGGCACTCACACCACATTTTCCTTTCCTAAAAATAATGTTTGTAAGGTTTGAACAGGCATTGCAATTAACTTCACGAAAAAGGTGTTGACTCATCAGTTGTAGCTATGTTCGATAGCTTTTTAACTCAGTTTTTATTTTATTCTTCACGTAAGTGATCATCTTGTACAAATATTAATCTGATCTTTTAATCAAGAAAGAAAAAGAAGGAAATACAACCAATTTAGTACCGACCATGGTGGGTTCCTGTACCAATTCCGGCTATCACCATTATGTGATGTCTGTATTTGTTTGAATGTCAAGTGTTAGTTGTTTTTGTGATTTGATGTACTCTGACCCTGAAGATTACTTAAGAATATTCATAATTAACTCCTCATAGATACCTGGATTAAATTTGTATTTACGCAAGACGTGTGGTTCGTCAACAAAATACTTTGAAGTGACGTTCGAATCCGCAGAGTTGAAAAGGTCAAATAAAGTACGACGTTGAAGAGCATTTAAGACCAAATTTCCTAAAACGTTTGCCAAAGACAGCTAAGGTAATCTATTCCTGAGGTAGGAAAGCCTTAGTATTTCTAAAATTCAAAAGTTTTGTAAACAGTTAATTTATGAATATAACCATATCAATGATAAATCATGTCAGCACAGAAGTGCTGACTGCTGGGATGGTAATACCCTCAGGGAATTAAACTCCACCAGCAGTGTCATCGACCCAGTGGTTTTAAATAAACTCATCATATATATCAAGGATTAAATTTTGTATTTACGCCAGAAGCGATTTCGTCTTTAAAAGACTCACCAGTGACTCTTGAATCCAAAAAGGTTGAAAAGGCCAAAAAAAGTACGACGTTGAAGAACATTTAGAACCAAAATTCTTATAACGTTTGCCAAAGTCAGCTAAGATAATCTATTCCTGAGGTAGGAAAGCCTTAGTATTGCAAAAATGCAAAGGTGATGTAAACAGTTTATTTATAAATATGACCATATCAATGATAATTCATGTCAACTCAGAGTTGCTAACTACAAAAGTTCATTTGTTTGTATTCTCAGAAAAAAACCTCATAAAAATTGTGGTGTGGAATGTATTATTTAACAGCCACATTCGATAATAAAGTTTTCTGATCGTTTACAACAACTCTATAAGGAGTCTGTGTGTAGCCTGTTACAAGGCTTAATGTTTATACCTTTCCAATTTACCCTCATTGTTAGGTGGCTACAAATGGAAGATTTTAACGACCTTGACTGGCTATATAGCCATTGTACGGTCGGTTTAGGTGGAAGTCGACATTTTTCATTTTTCATTATCTTGTTCCATTTTCCGAAGAAATTTTTTTCTTCTTCACTTTTTACAGGACCATCCTATTGATTTGATTGTCCATTTGTTCTCGAAGGTGGGGCTATACAAGGTGTAAACCGAACGATTGTCGCCTTGACAACACTGCCTTTTGTATTTTTATGTTGGTGTATATATAATGCTCTACAATATCTACAGTGCATCAAATAATGAATTATCCAGTCGTTTGATGCGTTTGAGCCTTTGATTTTGTCATTTGATTAAAGACTTTCCGTTGTGATTTTTCATCGGAATTCAGTATTTTTTTAATTTAATTTTTGTCAGTTGAGATGATAATCATTAAGAAAGATTGAAATAAAATTACTTATTAATAGTAATTATCAGTACCTTTTTTAATGGATTATGTGGATATTAAGCCTTCAATAACATCTGTCGTATATTATGCTTTCCTAGTTCTTAACGCTTGTATATCTTCATATAGAATGTTTTATCTTAAATGCAGACACGACTCCAATTAATATTTTTGGGTTTATAGAACTACATAACTTATATTAATGTATGAATTGTTTTGTTTTATTATTTTCTGATAAAAAACGTTTTTATCAATTAAATACGGCAACATCAGTTCAATTTGTTAATTTATAAGATATGATATGCTAACTTTTCAATAATGAAAATTAAATCAAGACAAATTTTATTCTGAAATTGGTAACAATACTGGCAATCCTTACATGCATAATATACAAATATTCAAACTTTAATAATATACTGTAACATTCATTGTTTTTTTCATATGCGTACATGCGTGGCAAGATGTTGTGAAGCTTACTGCAATTTTACCACGGATAAGAACAATATCTAAATGCATATTGTTGACATTGTATATTTTAATCCTTACGGTTATCATGAATATTCAGTTAAAATTTATAATTCATTAACACTGAGACGTCCCATATTATAATGATGTCTTGTATGCCTCTTTGGTATGTTTATAGCTCAGCATGCAGACTTCTTATACGTTTAGGTATTTCACATCCAATATTTTATGGAAATATTCTTTATAAAGCACAAAAATGTCAGTATTTACCTCAGAAGCTAAAAAAAACTATAAAAAGACTTATTAAGAAGGGATATAGTTACGATACTATTGTCAGGTCATTAAAGATTGCATCTTTTGGTGTTAATATTGATTCCCGTATAGAGTCTTTGCATCGAATTTAAACACATTTATTTAAAAAACAGTTGTTGGCATGACACGGGTTATGTTCTTCTCATATATGTTATGATGGTTTGATACTAAGTCCATCACGGGGAGGATTGTGCCTGATAATCATATGATGAAGACATAATTTTCAATCAGTGTAATTGAAGTTTGGAGCTGGCATATTATTTAACTGCTGGTAGTCTGATGTTATTTATGTATTATTATCATTTTGCTTATCTTCATTGGTTACATCTTCTGACATCAGACTCGGACTTCTCTTGACAAAAATTGTAAGGTGCGTATTTTTATGCGTTTACTTTTCTGCATTGGCTAGAGGTATAGGGGTAGGGTTGAGATCTCACAAACATGTTTAACCCGCCGCATTTTAGCGCCTGTACCAAGTCAGGAGCCTCGGCCCTTTGTTAGTCTTATATATTTGATAACTTTTAGTTTCTTGTTTACAATTTGGAGTTTAGTATGGCGTTTATTACCACTAGTATATATTTGTTTAGAGGCCAGCTGAAGGACGCCTCAGGGTGCGGGAATTTCTCGTTGCATTGGAGACCTGTTGGTGTCTTCTTCTGTTTTCTGCTCTATGGTCGGGTTGTTGTCTCTTTGGCACATTCCCCATTTCCATTCTTAATTTTATTATAAACATGTGTTACACTTATATGGCCAGCCGCATGTTCAATTGTAATACATTTTATTATCAAAAATACTTTTCGAATATTAAATACAAAATTGAAGATTGGATCTGCAGACTTTTAACTTTAGTATATTTGTAAATATTCTATAAATCAATGGCAAACAGTAAGATGTATATTAGTAATATCAAAAACGGTACCAGATGTACTGCCACAAAGACGTTATTCGAGGATAGGTATCTCTCCATGGATTTTTCTTAAGATCATATTTTTTTGTTGATTGTCTTATTTTCAAGCGTTTAAAATCATTAAAAATTTAGAATTCCGAAAATGTTCTAAATGCAAATAAAGCTATTTATTAATGCTTGTGGAAAAACTTGATATTCATTGAATATTATTTTTTTCATGAAATTACAGAAATTAGGCACATTAATGATATATCAAGTCAAAACAAGTGCTGACTACTTCTACTTGGGATACACTTCGGGACGTAACATCAACATCGTTCCATTGTTTGTAAAAAATGTCATAAAAGAACTAGGTTTTCACTTGTATTCGCCAGACACATGATACCAACTGGAATATAGTCTGAAACATGTTGTGTACTTTATTCTTATATCTGACACCCTGGACATTTATGTCCCTTGTCAGAGTACCTGTTACGATTAGGGTGAAAGTATTAGAACATGTGTTATAAAATAATCAGGTATTAATTATAACGAAGATTAACCATTTAAACACTAGAATATGATCGCAAGTATAACGCTTTAGTTTATGGCATGCCGGAAAAGAGTGATGAAAACATCTGGAAAGTAATTGATGACATGATGATAAATTATTTGAAAATGGAAAAAAACTAAAGAAGAGAGCACCCCATTTGCAAATGCTCATAGAATACCAGCTAGGCAGAATTCAGGAGAGAGAAAACAACCAAATCCCATAATAATTAGATTCATGCATTATGCTGATAAGGAGCTATTTTTATCACATTGGTCATATTTAGCCGGAAAGAATATCCGCATTGTAGATGATATGCCTCCATGCTTGAAGGAAGCCCGAAATGAACTTGCAAAAATTGCATACAAGATTAGGTCAGATGAGAAACTAAAAACATGCAATCGTCACTTGGGAGTCGCTGTAATCCTTAAAACACGCAGTGGCATATTTGCAAGCAATTCATTTGGTGCTAACTTGCATAGAACCTTCAAATACTCCATCTCATACTGATATCACTATTGATAAGTTTACTGACTTTGCTTCAGATATCTGTTTTTTGTTTCCATTAAAATACATATACTATGCATGCATATTTGTACATATCTGCAATTTCTGATGTATTTATTATTTCTCTTATACATTTTAGAACATGTAACTCTCATTTAAAAAATCCAAAATGCAGTATATCTGTCTCATATAACTTTTAAATAAATAATCAAATATTAATGAATCAATGAAACATACTTTTAAAGAAAGAAAAAGGAAAAGGGAATAAGTTCTCTTTTTCAGACAACTTTCTAAATATGCATTTATATATTTATTTTTCATTTGGATATTTAACCACGGGTTGAAATGTTTTAATGTCTTAATTGATAAATTACTTCTGATATATTAGTTATAGTTACTGGGTTGAACCCAAGTTGTAATTATTGAATACATTCATTTTCTTTTATTTGCTTTAGGCTTAGAATGCTCACATTGTAACTGCCGAAACATGTTTGCAATTGCTAGTGTTCATTTATATGAAAGCGCATGCTACTTTATGCTAAATTGATTTTTTGTGTTGCTTTGTTCAATTAGTTGGTTATTTTTTTGTTGTTATTTTAATGCATTTTGTACATTCAGTTTGCATCCTCCTTATAATTAACCTACATATGTAAGAAAAAACCATTTTAAAGTGTTAAAATATGTGTCCATTTTAAGGTTATGAGACCAATGTCTTTCTTTGGACAATAGGGAAAAAAATGAAATCAAAATAAAATAACCATAATATACTGACTAAAACCTTGACAAACACATATGGTTTGCAATCTTAAAATTAAGGGGAGATAATATTTTGGATTGTCTCTCTTTTATTGTTGAAATTTAGTCTAAATGGTTATAAATTTGTTGGGTATTTTCTCCATTAACCTCTTTTTTTGGAAACAGGTAATCCCAAAAAATCAGAAAACATATCATATCATGACAATTATGATTGTTGTTACTCTTGCTTTTTTTTTTATTTATTTCAATTCTTATGATGTTTACACAATATTTTATAAAGATTTATTTATGCATGAAAGTGGATTTATATATCAACTTGTTTATTCAGATATAATATTACAGATTTTTATTTTCATAGACAGTTGTATGAGTCAAAGTATAATTAAAGGAATAAAAATCATAAATGGAAAGTTCATGCTATATCTATGCTTTTTAAATGACTAAGGATGCATTAAAAAGTTTCTCATACAACTGTCAAGGTTTAAGTTCTAGAGAGAAACGGAGATTTGTGTTCGAATACTTGAAATCAAAACTCTGTTATATTTATTGTCTGCAAGACACACATTTTACTGAAAAAGATGATTCATTTATTAGAAACCAATGGGGAGGACAATGCATTTTTATTTTATTCTTTTGTTTCAAATCAAAGAGGAGTTGCCATTTTATTTGCAAAAAATCTTGAATATAAAATAAATAAGATAAAGAAAGATGATAATGGCAATTTCCTAGGTGTAGATATTACAATTGAAGGTAAAAATATAACACTTGTAAATTTATATGGACCAAATAATGACTCACGATCTTTTTATAATAAAGTAAATGAAATAATAGAAAATTTTAACTCCCAACAAGTTATTCTGACAGGAGATTTTAACTTAGTTCAAAATCAGGCATTAGATACATACAACTACCTAAATATAAATAATCCACGAGCAAGAGAAAAAATAGTTGAACTTATTGAAACTTATGATCTAATTGACCCCTTTCGAGAATACTACCCAGACAAGAAACGATTTACATGGAAAAAAGTTAATCCTCTGAAGCAAGATAGGTTTGATTTTTTTCTAATATCTCGAAGTTTTTATCAAAATGTAAAAGAAGTAGAAATTTAAAACAGCTACAGATCGGATCGTTCACCAATAGTTCTACACTTTAAAATAAGTAATTTTGATATTGGGAAGGGTTTGAGGAAATTTAATAATAGTTTATTGTATGATATAGAATATGTTAAATCTGTTAAAGAAAAAATAAAACAAGTAAAAGACCAATATGCAACTTTAGTATATAATAGAGATTCACTAGACCAGATTGATTGCTCAGATATTCAATTCATAATTAATGACCAGCTGTTCTTAGAAACATTGATGACAGAAATTAGGGGTAAAATAATTTCCTATGCATCATATAGAAAAAAATAGAAAAAAGAAATTGGAAAATTCTTTAGTAAATGAAATTCAAAAATCGAAAGAAAATATACAAACCACAGAAGCTCTTGACGATCTCAACCAAAAGAAATCTAAATTAGAAATTTTAAGACAAGGGAAAATGCGTGGTCATTATGTACGCTCACAAATGCAATGGGTAGAAGAAGGAGAAAGATCCTCAAAATATTTTCGCAATTAAGAAACTAAGAACATTGTTTATAAAACAATTCAAAGAAGTCAATAATGAAGGCTGTTAAATAAACAAACAAAAACATATTTTATCTAAAAATTTATATAAGCATTTATATAAAAAAAAAATACAATAAAACGTGTTAATCTAAATCAGGAAATTCCATTTTCAGACGTTCCCAAGTTAACAAATGAAATAAGGGATACCCATGAGGGAAAATTTTCCTATTCAGAATTAACAGCTGCTATTAAAAGAATGAAAAGTAATAAAAGCCCAGGATCTGATGGGTACACCAGTGAGTTTTTTAAAATTCTTTTGGATAGATTTAGGTAAATTTGTTCTTAGGTCAATCAACTATGGGTATAGTATGAGTGAAATGTCAGTATCTCAAAAAAAGAGGGATAATAACTTGTATACCAAAGGCAGATAAACCAAGACAATATATGAAAAACTGGCGACCAATAAGTCTTTAAAAAACAATATATAAACTTAGGTCTAGCTATATCGCAGAGCGTTTGAAGTCTATTTTATCACTTTTAATAAGTAATGATCAAACAGGGTTCATTTTTGGAAGATAGATTGGTTAAACTACTAGACTTATTTATGATATTTATTGTATACAGAAGAAAATGATATACCTGGTATTCTCCTCCTTATTGATTTTGAAAAGGCGTTTGATTCAAATTCTTGGAGTTTTATTGAAAGTGTATTAGACTATTTTAATTTTGGACCTTCTATTAAACATTGGATTACTACTTTTTATACCAAAATTCAATCAAAATTTCCATCTCTCAGATTCTTTTTAGATTCAAAGGGGCTGCCGACAAGGGGATCCCCTGTCACCTTATATATTTTTACTATGTGCAGAAATACTTGGTATACTTATATACGAAATAATGACAAAGTTAAAGGAATCACTATAGATGACTCAGAGTATCTCATCTCACAATATGCAGATGATACTTTTCTTATACTTGATGGATCACCTGAATCTTTGGATGCATCTCTTCGTACTTTAGATAAACATGCAGAATTATCAGGTCTTAAAATAAACTTAGACAAGACCAAGGTTGTTTGGATTGGGAAGGAAAAGTTTAGCCAAGAAACTATGTATGTTAAGTTGGGATTGGAGTGGGGTTCCAGCAGATTTACAAATTTCTCGGTGGATATTAGTGAAATTGAAAATTTAAACTATAACCCCAGGTTGAAAGAAATCGAAAACATTGTAAAAACTTGGACTTATCAAATACTCTCACCAATTGGAAAAATAACAGTGATAAAAACACTTATAATATCAAAATTAAACCATCTATGCCTGTCCATACCTAGTCCAAATAGCACAAAGCTAAAATTTTACTGATAAAATATTTTCCTTTATCTGTGATAACAAACCAAATAAAGGCAATAGAGACACCTTAACCAAACCACACTGTTTAGGAGAACTTAAAATGATAAATATTAAAAACTACATAAAAGGTCTTAAGTTAACCTGGATAAGAATTAAAAGAAATAATTCAAAACTAGTGAAACTTTTCCTCTTTTCAGAAAAGTTGATTTTTTTGGAAATGCAGTTTCTTGGTCCTTAAAAAAGTTAAAAATCCATTTTGAAAAGAAGTATTTGATGCTTGGCAAGATCTTAAAAATGTACAAAATAACTCTAAAGTTAATACATGCCCTTTATGGAAGAATGATGGAATAAAGATTGGTAACCATTCAATTTTGTATAAAGATTGGGCTAAAAAAGGGGTTTGGCTGATCAATGACTTGTTTTAGGAAGGAAGAAATTTTATGACTTTTGATCACTTTAATAATGTATACAATATTAAAACTAATTTTCTCACATATCAAGGTCTAATTTCGTCAATAAAAAAGTATTTAAAAAAATATCAAGTATGTTCAAATGACTAAAAGAGAGAAAACGGACAAGTTTTGCCCTCAGTGTTAAAGGTTTTTTTGGAAATCTCAGAAAGGTTCAAAAGATATGTATAATATTTTGAACGATAAAAAGTCAAATTCTAAACATAAACGTGAACAAAAATGGTTATTAAATCTCAATGAAAATTTCAATTGGAAAAATATCCATGTATTGCCCTTTTATATAAAAAAATAAATAAAAAATCAGTGGTTTCAATACAGAATAATACATCGAATCTTAGGCACGAATGAAATTCTCCTAAAAAATTAAAGATACAAATATTTGTAGTTTTGGGTACGGCGGGGTTGGAACAATAGACTATATTCTGGACGTGTCCATATATATTAAAACTGTGGGAAGACCTTAATTCCTGGATATTTTAGAAGACAGAAATAGAACTAACTTTAAATATTGATTTGGTTTCATTTGGTATTCTAACAAAAACAGATGAAAATGATATAAGAAACTTAATACTTCTGTTAACAAAATTCTACATTTATAGAAGCAAGCTATCTAATGGAACAAACCAATATAATAGCACTAACAAATATTTAAAAGAAAACTTATAAATAGAAAAAAATATATTCTATAAAAATAAATTACCCAGTAGAGCAGAAAACTGCTGGAACCCCTTGAATCCTTTACTTTCATAAAAACAAAAAAAACAGAAAACAAATAGACTCCACATATAATGTATATATATTTCATATCCAAACAGCCTATGTTTTAAAATCATTTTCTGCAATGTATCAAACAGCTGTGTCTATCAAATATATTATATATCTTCTGTTTAGTCTAATAAATATGTTTATTTACTAATATTTACGAGGCAGAGATAAGCTACCGGTACTTGATGTTTTAGACCAACAAATGTACAGATTTCAATAAACTATGATAAGTTTAAAAAAATAAAACACTAGAAATATATTAGTTATGGTTCCATTGGTAAGATTTGTATTTTAATTCACTGCTTTTTTTACTAAGATTTTATTTTCTATTAATCATTTTTCTTTACAAAATTGAGCAGTAACATTTTAAAATTACATACATAGCAATCTGGTGAAGGGGGCCTTCTTAATCTGGTAGTGAGGTGAGAGTTTATTTTTGTTATGTATTGAAGGCCTCACTGTAACTTGATATGAAGTACAGCAATACTAGCCCTGTTCCTTTGCTTTTTTGTGTTTTATTGTGTTTTGTTGTGTTGTGTTTGTACTGATTTTAAGTCAGGAATACCGACTTATATGGCACCTATTAGTTAAATGCTTTCTTTATGGAGATGTTGATAGTGATAACAAACTATATACAAATGGTCAAACAAGAGAAAGAAAACAAATAGAAGAAAATGGGTTTAAAAATAGGAATGAGGGTGGAATAAACAAAGATTTAATGCTAGGTGTTTAAAATGGATTGAAAATTGACATGTAGAAATCAGTATATATCGGTTTCTAAGATGTTCAACATAAGGTAAAACATCAAGAAAGTGTAGAAAATTGCAAAATTTGGTTGAATATATAGGGGATAGGAACAGGTGGTCTACTTTTGGTTTTGTTTTTAAAAAAATGGCGTAACGGAAAGACCAAGACCTCTCAATTATTGGATAGAACAGAAGCACACCAATGACAATAATTCATTTCAATACATTATACATAAAATGCACTGTTAGGTTGTGCTTATTTAAACAGATACAGATGCACAAACTTTACAAAAGCGCTGCGGTCTTCCTATCTTACAAGTTGGTCACAATCAATATATCTACGTCAATAAAAAAGTAGTACTTTCCTGACAAAAATAGCGCCTTTGATGTCGAATTGGTACCGTTTATGTCATTACTCTAAAAACACATTCACTGCAATGATTTTTGTTGGTGACAGAAATATTTGTAAACCATTTTAAGCTAAAACTAATTTGTACTTGATTGTGAGGAATTTGAGGATTAATACGCGAAGTTAGTAAATCAACATCGGGTCATTGCACATATCGAATTATTTAAATCGCTCAAATTTCCTGAAATAAAAATTGAAAGCCAAAAATGATTTTCAAGTTTGTTTTTTTTCTACTTCGTAAAATGATTCTTATGGTTCAAAGATTTGAAAAATCCTAAACTATTAATACATGAGCAAAGAAGATAGAAAGAATTTTGACTGGTCATACTCTTTAATAACGTTCTAGACTTTTCAATATTTGCGTCTTTTAACTTTGTACAATATAACAGTATTAATTTGCTATGTGTGTATCTAAGAAAAAATTTCCAGACACCATCACTGTGAAATTATTACTTTTTTTATTTTTTTATTATAAAATATACACAGGTTTATTTTTGTGACCATTTGAAATGTAAACCAATCAAATATAAATGGTTGAAGATTAATTTGAATTAAAGCTGACACAGGCTAGGGCAAAGTATAAAAAAGAACATAAAATTTATACAGAATTTTTTCTAAAGGCTTTCTTTGCAACTGCAGTGAAACTACGAGTACATAATATTCATTTGTTTGTCGGTTTTTTGGAATATGAGCATGAGGAATAAAGTTACATTATCACTTGAGTCTGTGTTTTCACAAGTCTGCAATATGAATACACAAAACAAAAATTAATTTTGTGAATATTAAATCTTTGATTTTCTTACCTTTCAACCAATGTGTAATTCCATGATTTCACAAAATGTGTTTTCTATCATAAACTGTAATAGAATTATGATATATTCAGTTGTTATAAATGCATAGAGAATTGTCTAAATTTCCTAGCATTTCTTACTTGCAAAGATTGCAACACAAAACAAGTCTTATCACTTTGTTCAAAGCTTATGCGATATTTTATATTCCAAGAAAAAGCAAATCAGTTTGTGAAATTCCATAACTTTCTGAATCCTATTTAACTAGTTTTCGAATGATTTATTTTTTAATATCTCTCTCATATTAGAAGTATATGGCGTGCGATATATCTTAAATATAAAATATTTGGGTTGAAAATCAGTTGGAACCTATTCTGTTGTGACGTTGCCAACAAACATCAATTCAAATTCAAAAGCCTCCTTAAATTTAATGTCTATTTCTAGTTAAGTATTACGTTCAATGTGGCACAGAATTCAATGAAAAAAGAATATCTATATTCAAATCCATAACTATCAATTATTTATTTCGTATGTGTATATTTTCAAATTACACAATAGCAAACATTTAAAATCATGCTCTTACGCATCTCGTTCCATATCAATTTGTTGATTAACTTATCAAGTGACTGTAACAATCTCTGGTAAAGTTACAAAGTGCGATATACTATCACGGGTAGTAAGGTCGTTAGATCGAGGAGCGTTTAGTACAGTGATTTTGTCATAGTTTGGATAAGTTTGACATGACGGTGTTAAGTGTTAATGATGACAATCAATGCAAAAATGTAAACATTCGGATATTTTGTAAAAGAAACATGTTATCAATAATTCAAGCTGGTATGTACCTTTGTATAAAGTAAATATGTTAGTACATCACAAGTTGTATCATATAGTTAATGATGTAACACAGAATAAAGCTTGCGTATTTGAAAACTTAAAAATTGTAAATTGGTTTAACGTGCATAAAAAAAGCTATTATCTTTTTGTCTGTTACATCACATACTTCTTCGTGATATAATACTGCCGTCAATTATTCTGAAAAATACCTTCTTTTGCACTCAATCTAAATTATTAAAATATATGTGACATGGCTTGGTTCATTCGTGTTATGGTTAAGTTCATATTTAACATGGTTCAGTAATGTAATTTTTGTCGTGTATAATGAAAAGTTACTATCAAAATTAAGAACAATTGTTTCATTTGAAACTCAAAAGGGCATTATAACGCACATGCAATGTAGTCATATGTTATAAGTAGATGCTATATGATTGCGAATGAGACAACTAGCCACATTAGATCAAAAGACGTAGATGTTAGCACCTATATGTCACCAAAAGGCCTTCAAAATTCAACAATGAGCAAAACCATACTTCTTAGCAACTTATAAAAGGCTGTGACAAAATTCAATGTATAAGAATTCCAATAAGAAAACCACCAGTCTAATTTCTGTTCAAAATAAATAGCAAAATATGATATACAGTAACAAACGATATTCACGGCATTACAGACACTTAACTTGAGATAGTATATACAAACTATTACGGAGTTAAACATGTTTGTGATATGACGACCTTACTACCCGTGATTATGCACATTGTTAATTCCCGACCAGTTTAAACCATGAAATCTGGTTCCTATGACAAGTGAAACTAACTTTGTTGTATTGTCGATTTGTAATACTTTCAATATATGATATATTTATTAAAATGTCTTCACATTAGACAAGGCTTGAGAGATAAATAGCGCAATTTATTTTTAATCAGATTAAAGGTTGTAGCTCAGCGGGGGAAAACATGATGCAGATGAACTATACTAACCAATAGCTGAAACGCAAGTCAAAGAAATAACTAAAGCTTAATACAAAATACACATAACCGAAGCCCATTCAGGAAATAGCACTTAAGTCTTAAATATAATTTCAAACTTTACAAATTTGATGGCTTCTTGAAGACTTAACACAACAACGTTTTTATCATGATTTTTGCAATGCCCAAAAAAGTCACACATATACTCATAAATACCGGGATTTAGATTCAAACGCAGGTTTCGTCTTCAAAAGACTCATTAGTTAACGTCCATTTGCAAATATTTCATGCATATTCAGGACCAAAACAAGTCAACAAAAAAAACAATAGGTAGGTCTTGTAATGATAGAGGCATTCCGGGATGATGGTCGGAGAAATTTGGACTGCCACTGGAAAATGAGGGTTTATTGGATAGGGATAGAAATTTTGCCTTGTAACAGGCCACCTACGGACCTCTCACATAGTTGTTGCAAGGGTGCTCAATGTGAAAAGAGCGTGGCACTCTCTTTACACGAGTCATCGGATTTAACGTCCCCATTCTGACCGGCTGTGGCTGCAAACTTGATACATCCCGCACAGCTAAACGAACGCCCAACTTTAGCAAGCGTTTTTTCTGCTGGTTGGAAGAAGACCAAGTTACCATATTTGTACTCCCCCACTCACCCTTCGGGTATCAAAGTTCGAAGACAAAAACAGCTTATTACTCAAAAATGTAAATTAATCAAATTATGTTGATTTCCATAAATATGATACACATAAATTAAACAGCAGTACAATTATATCATTTATCAATCAATCGGCACAGGAGAGATATTTGGTGGTGTGGAGCTGTTTACTGCATATCACAGTACTTTTTGCTATAGCGTGGTGTTCTGTTGTTTTTGGTTGATAACGCCGTACGCCTTAGTGCTCGTTGAGAAGCGACAACCTTTAAAAAGTTTCCGCTACTTACGCGATTCAAAACATTGATAAGTTTAATGAAGCAAAAATTGACAAATAGCAATAAAAACTAATTGTGAATAATCAACTATTTTGAAAACAAACCCTCATTATTTACTTTTGAAAAATTAATGTAGTTATAAGTTATGATTTAACAGGTTATTCGTGGTTTTTGTCTTTCTGATAAAATTAAAACAATATGACGTTTCATTAGATACAAATAAAGTCTACATATCAACCTTGGCCTGTTTCAAAATCGAAATGTTAACCGCTTTACCTGTTCAATAATAAACATTTATAAAAGATTTAAACGTCCTTTTAATGTACGCATCGAGTGTCTATATCTATTATATTCATTTGCATAGAATACGTAAACAGACATGACAGGATTTATTGCAAAAATCACAGTATCGATCTAGAACAATTTGGAAAAATCAATACTATTAAACCTTATATACAATAAATTAAAAAAAACCTGTTGTTATCATTTTTAAAACCGAATACAGCTGTTTTTCAATATGTTCAAATGAACTAAATTTGGCATAACCTTATCATTGCTTACATAATTTCTGTGTCACGATGAGACAATGTTTCTAGAAGACATGTTGAAATTGTTTTGTAATACCTAAGTTTGTTTTCCATTTTTTAGTCGACTATTAGTTTTATTTTCAAGTTACTCTAATTTAAAGTGGTCTGCATTTTTATATCATATTTTTTTTTAAATATAATATATATTAAAAAATGAAGTTGGTACTTTTTATCGTTCGTAGAGCTAACATCCATACATACGTGATAGATAAGTCAAAGAAATGAAATACATAAATTGAGTGCGCTTAATATTGCACTTTTATTCAAATTTAAACAAATATCTCAAAGCACAGTAAAAACTAAAACGTTACAATATATTTATGTAGCTAGTAGGATATTTTTTCTTAAATCTTTAAATCAAATCGACAAAATGTTCAAAACTTAACTTACATATCAGAGTTTTAATGGGAAATCACAATATTAAAAGGACAAAATAAAAACGTGTTTTATGTTGTTTCTTGTGTTCTGTTATTTGTCTGTTTGTCGTTTTCATTTTTAGCCAAAGCCTTGTCAGTTTATTTCGATTTATGAGTTAGACTGTTCCTCTGGTATCTTTCGCCTCTCTTGTAACCAGATAAAGCCAGACACGACAAATTAAAACAGCGTTATCGTCTTCTTTAACATTCACACAACTTATCTTTATAAGGCAATCACCATACGATGTAAAATAAAATCTCCTTCTTAAACTACGAATTTCACCTTTTGTTGTCCTTCAAGAGACCACTGATATTTTTCTATATTGTCTAGTTCAATCGCTTCCACATCACCAACCGTTTTTATCATACTTTTATATAATAACCTAAGTTCTACTTGATATTTCTTAACTAAATGATATTATATACATTTTTACAACAAAACAATTGTCAGTATTTTTTTTTTCTTTCAAGTTAAAAGCATTATAGAGTATACTACTAACGAAATGTTATAAGTGGTCATCACCTTTTTCTTGAAGCGCCATAGCAATGTCATTTTTTTTGTATATTTTGAAAAATGTAACATTCGTTTCTTTTGTTTTCACAGATTTTTTAAATGACAAAAACAAGTTATTCATATTATGTGTTTGAAAGTTATTCCGTTATAACAACAAGCTCTAATAGAAATTGTCTAGTGGATGAAAGCAATATAATTCATTATATAACCGTCCTCATTGACCCTTTAAGTTCAATATTTGAAAGCTTATAATGTAAATAGAATTTCTTGAAGAGCTAAATGATCGAAAGACTCAAAAGCAATGAGATTCCTTGGAATAGTGCGAACATTTTTCACCTTTAACATGTTGAATAATTTTAATACTTTAGAAAGAAATTCAAAGAGATCTTCGGTACCTATTGGTTATTCTTAAATGCATTCTGAGTATATCTGGATAAAGGATATACTAGTTAGGGTGTTTTTAGTGTTTGCTTGGAAACAAAAAATACACTTAACAATATAATTGTTTAATCTCACATACATAGTGGTATACAAAATCAAAACATTTGAAGTCTGACTAGGTTGTTCAACAAATAATTTTTGTTGAGCCATTCAAACCATAAATAAATTGAAATTTAGAAAAAATTGTCATTTGTCATAAAATACTGTTGCATGGAAATTATAAAAATTCGACGAATTTGAAAAGATAAAAAAGAAAATAGAATTCTAAGTACTTTATGATTTAACATTTTGAAAAAGTTTAAACATATAAAATGAATAGTATATATCAATATTGAAATCTGGCTATTTCAACATTTGAGCCGTTATTACTTGTTCAATAATAACTAAAATAGATAAACGATTAAAACGTTTAAATGCTAGCATGGTTTTATTATATATATTCGATTTCTTGTCATAGCATATGCACACAGACCTGATATATATTGAAAAAATCATTTCACCGAACAGGAACAATTTAAAATTTTACATATTATGGATTAAAACGGTTTACATTGTCAATAATATTTTTAAACACACAATAAAGTCTATTTGTGAATATTCTTTTCTTCATATCACATTTAAATCTGAAAAATACCAGATATACACTAAGTTGGACGGTTATATGACATTGTTTGTTTTTTTCATTTTTTGTGTCATGACGAGTTTTTGATATACTATATATCTAAAGATTTCCGCTATGTTTCAAACTTTAAATGTCAAGTTCACGTTTTCAAATTATTGCTTTTTTTAAATATGTTTAACACAATGAAGAGGGCAAAGTATGATGTTCGTTGAACTAGCGTACATTCATTCTCTATCAAAGAGAGACAAGTCAAAGAAATTTGTGCACATAGTAGTCTATATCTATTTCATTCAAATATAAACAAAGCTATCATAACACACAATAAAAATAAAACGTATGACGACTACCATTAAAACTTAGACTTCTATTGTTACAAAACTGTTCTTGTAGGACATTATAAACAGGAAACACGTGCCGTATGATAATAAAGTTGCTGGAATTTGTACCATTGACTGACAGGCACTATTAAACTGTAACTTTGAAAAGTACTCACCTCGGTTTTATACCAAGATTTTTGCATTCAATCGGTAGAGTATATCTTTGTTCCAAAAAGGCGAAAAAGCGAGCTTATTTTGTTATAATTAGATAAAACGAATCGGTTAATCAATCCATCACTCAATCAGTTATATCAGATCAGTCCTTTGGCCTTTCTGCAAACTTGGTATAATTTCAGCTCACATGGCACAAAAAAAGCCAAGTAGACTTTTCTCATCATAAGGCGTCCGTCGTCGTCCGTTGCTTATTACAAAAGTCTCCACCTCTGAAACTAATGGGTCAAATACAAAGATGGGACAATGCTTAAGAATAGAACAGGGAATAAAATGCACTTTCCGGCTCATATCTCTAAAATTAAAGCCTTGAGAGAAAAACTGACATGTATAACAATGTTTCTAAGGTCAAGATTTATCTGCCCTGACATTTGTAGACGCATCAGACAACCTTTTGTTGGTTTGCTGCCCCGGAACTGGCAACTTTTAGGACCTTTTGCCGTTTGTGGTTATTGTAAATATTATATAGATAGAGATAAACTGTAAACATCAATAATGTTTTAAAAGTAAAGTATGATTTATAAATAAGGAGTTATTGCTCTTAGAGTTATTTTTTCCTAAATGTTTTGTAATCTTTTACAAAAAATACTCTCCGCTTAATCTTCTGAGCCAAAAAAAAATCAAACGAAGCCACAATTCTCAATAGATTTCTTGTCTGAAAAGAATAACTAGTGAGCGGTTTACTTTAGAAGTATAAGGGAAAACTGTAAGGAAAACCAATTTTAAATGGTCACAACTTGAAAACTAATTTAAATAAAAATAAGGGGTCTTTAGTAACTAGTGTAATACTACATTAGATGATCTGCTTTAAACAGACACTGCCTCAATCATAATTAGGGGATATAATACTATTAATTATGATTTAAACATAATTTTCATGATTTCCAGAACAACAGTCGATACAGGTGAACGACATAGACCCTTAAGAGCCTATAACATCCCCTTACTAATTATGAGGTTAACATACATTTCAAAAGTTAATGCTCTAAATGCAGTCGACCTTAATTAGAAAATGTGTTAAGGTATGACAAATACCACCACAAAAATCCTATTATAGAGTGTGTTTGAATAAAATTCATCAGGCCCTTTCAGTATAGTTTGAGAGCCATTTGTGATCCATTGAATTGAAATTGTTGTAGCAGTTTAAACTTTTACAACCAGATTATTCAGGTCATTGATGAAATATCTTGAAGTTTAGTTTCTTAGTAAGATATCCTTTGCTGAAAGGCATTATAGGCAACTGATGTTCCAATGTCGTTAATTCTATTTTCATACAAATTAATTTTAAAATACGAGAGGTGGGAAATGGCTTGCTCAGATATAGTGAGTGTCTCCTACTTTGTGTAAATCACTCGTCACACGAATCAACTTTTAACATAAACATTAAACGGTCAATGTACTAATCACCAACTGTTAAATTCAGGCAACTTTAGTTTTCTGATCTTCATTTGTCAATAACAAGTATCATTTGAAAACTTTTTTTTATATAACGACAAAGATGATCTTTATCCAAATAGGAACATATTTTGGTTAAGTTTGCTTTTTTAATGCCTTGTACGAACAAAACAAACACATTAGATAACAATGTCACAAATAGGGATACAACAGCAACACGAAACTCACCTAAAACTGGTTGTAACCGGAACCTCAGTTAGAGCCATCCAAAAGCTATTCTACATCGTGAATGTTACAATTTGATATAAGGGGAAAGGGTAATATCCTGTCAAAAATCATACCAAAAAAGGTTCATAAAACCATTTAAATCTGTATTCCGTATATAAGCCAAGCTCAGGGTGAAAATATGATTTTTGTTTGGTTCAAAAGTGCTTTCTGTTGGTTTTTTGGGAAGAAAACATTTTCAATTTTCCAATGCATAGTTGTTATAGGCGTTTTGTATTACTCATATATTAACTTAATACATAAGAACATTATCAACGTATAAACAACCTTTAATATTGTTTAACTCCATTGAGGAAAATAAAGATAGACATAGTCGACTTACTATTACACTGCATTTCATTAATTTTGTTTTTCATTAGTTAAGAAAAAGTGCTCATATTTATAAATAGATTTCTTGCAATATCATAAAGTGCGAAATTTTTTAAATCCCTTAATGAATCCCTGATTGTCGAGAAAGTGTTTAATGATGAAATTGACATTGCTCAAAATATAGATGTGTAACTATATTTAGGACATACACACAACTAGTTGCAACATGAATAATGTTACCTGTATGTCAAGGTTTGTTTATCTATGTTACTGTAAATAGTTTATCTGATCACATCTTTTTAAAGAAATGAACATCAATTTTAATGGTAGAATTGCCCTCGTTACAGGTGCTGGGAAAGGTATGTAGAAATTACTCTTAAAAACTATTATATTTTCTATTGATAAAATTTCATCAGATATAATAATACACATAACTAAGTTCTATCGTCAAACGACATAACAAAACAACAACACACACTTTAAGTCTGACACTATAAGGCTTTGTGAACTTCATGTAAACTGTATGTCAAGGTTTTTTAATGTTTGTTTATGTAGAAATTAGCTGTTCAGATTTTTGTTTTCAATCGATTTATGATTTTTGAACACCTTTATACTACTGTAGCCTTTATTTACTAATGGTTTTTAAGTACCAGTATAGGACTAATGCATGTATCAGCTATTGCAACATCAAGATATGTAGTACTCGTAAATATAAACTAAATTATATCACACAACAATCATTAAGCAAATATCTTAACTATACGGGAGATAACTCATGTTTATTTTCATACAATACAATTAAATTATGCCAAACTATAATAAAGATACTCTCACCAAAAGGGAAGGGAGTTTAACTGGTAAGGTTAACGGCACATCATATAATCATAGGTATTCTAACTAAACTGAATTAATGGCCATGACGTTGTCAGTTTATTTTCAATCTATATATTTGTCTGTTCATCTGGTATTTTTCGTCCCTCTTTTTTAATTAGAATCCTGAAACCCAAAATATGAACATAAATATTCGGATTATATTTATAAAAATTCTATATCCAATGTGACAAATATTCTTTACTCATCTATTTTTATAGTTTATAAAACCTTCTCAGTATAGAAGTAATAATTTATATAGATGGAAACACATTTCGTGCTTTTATTCTAGCAAGCCGCCATTTATTAAATACAGATTTCAACAAGAAATGTATGCAAATTAACAATCTATATCTACAGTGACAAACACACTGTAGATTATAACATCCTATATATGCTAGTAGCTTTATAAAAGTACTATTATGCACATCCTTTCTACATACATGCGATATGAGGAGAACGCTATAAAAAAATCTTTACTAGAAATTGTTATATCTAAATGGAAAATATAAAGAATGATTAGAAAAAAGTTAAACTACATCATCAGTTGATAAATATGTCGTGTACAAAGTTATATTAGAGATCAGGAACACTAAAATTATGACGTCAGAATAGATGTGAAAATCTACTTTAAAACAAATGATGAAAACATACACCTGAGTAATTGACCATTGAACCATAATGCATTGTGAGCTACTACTTACTCAAAAGACGGGAAAAAGTTAATTGTTTTTCTGACAATAGATTGTATAATGTGTATTGTGTGTATAGAAAACATATGTTGTATACATGTAGAAGTCCTTCGTGCAATGCAACACATTAACAGGATTGGTGAATTACCCAGATAAATGTTGACGTCTTAATCGTGTCAATTTGATCTACAAGATGACTGTCTGAGAAAATATTTAGTTGTCCTTTCGATACACAATGTTCACAATCGCCAGCACACTTACGATAGTGCATCAAATTGTTTGCCTTGTCAGTGGTTTAACCCACGTGTTTAAAGATGGCTCCGAATATGTTAAGCAATTCTCTTTCCAGCAAATCATGGTCTTGGATTTCTGACAAAAAACACCAGATTGATTAATTCATATAGAGTATTAATATTCTTCAAACGTAGCATTAAGCATTGATAAAGGTAAATATGTTTTGATGGATGTGTATTGTATATTAATTCTACAAATTAACAAGGTCGTTTAAGATACAACGCGTCTTGTTTCCACTCGGATCACGGCAACAAGATCATATTTCTTTACACGACATGTTGTACTATATGATCTTCGAAATATTGTAATTGGAATGTTTTCAAAAGTCATGTAGCTGCATTGTTAAAGATAGGTTTCTGTTAACTTTATGTTTGATAGGTATCGGACGCTGTATTGCTCTAAAATTATCAAAGCTTGGGGCCAAAGTCTTTCCTATAAGCAGAACAGAAGCAGATCTTGACAGCTTAAAAGTGGAGGTAAGAAAGCCAACAATTTTTTATACTATGACTTATGTTTCATGTAAACTAAAAGACCATGTTGGCCGCAGCAGTTAAACCTCCGTATCATTAGTTTCTCATCAATATTATTGTGACTTTGAATCCTGCATATTACCGGTGTTCGGAACTATGATTTTAATTGGCTAGGATTGCCAGTTTTCCTACCAATGGTCGTTGGTCAAACTTAGACTCTCAGGCTACCTCCACAATTTAACCACAAATAACATCGAAATTACTCAATATTGCTGAAAGTGCCATAAAGCACCATTCAATCAATAAATCAATTTCCGGTTAACCGATACTGCTAGTTGGTGTAGTGATACTTGTTACATTCATGCCATTTAATAAATCGTTTGAGAGCAGTGTTTAATGACCGTAAATATCTCTGTACGGTGGTGCACAATACATTTCTTTTTAAATACTAGTTAATGAAGGACATATATTTGGAATGTTGCCCCAATATAAACGAAGTTGAAATCATCCCTTCCAAAATTTTACGGACGCTATCACGAGACGGTTGACCTTGACGGATTATCTGGTTCAAAGATGACGATTCGTATATTCCAGTTAAAACCACATTCCGTCATATTTGCCTCCAATATGGCCTACTGCATTAAACTTATTATCGGGTTTGTACATAGTACGGCAATTCAACTTGTACTAGATGTGAAACAGCACCTGCTTAATCTAGGATATTATATTTGGATTCTCTTTTAATTTTGCGTTTGATGACAGTTATACAACGACAAACCACTTTGAATAAATAAAAAAAACCAAGTGATTTGTCTCCATGTAGCTTTGTCTATTATGGGGATATCATTTAAATATTCCTGATTAAGGTCTAGACTTTTAGGATTTATTATCTATGAAGCAATCATGTATCTAAAAAATAAAAAAAAAATATGTAAAATTATTGGTTTTGCGTATCAATGAGACAACAGTTTATAATCGAAATCTAGTGATGTATAAATAAAAGTAGTGTTCCAAATAGAAATTAAGTGTATATGCCATATTTAAAGACATAATTATCCACAGAAGAAAATTTACATAAATGTTAAAAATGTCAAGAGCTTGCTTATGGTTTTGTAGGATTCGTCAATTGAAATACATTGCATGTACAGATTTTTATTAACGACAAAAAGTACGTTTTTTTAAATGAGAATTTTCCTAAATTGTTGTAGGATTCATCGATTGAAACACGATGTTTAGATATTGGAAACTGGAACGACACAAGAAAAGTGATTAAAGACATTGGACAAGTAGATCTCTTAGTAAATAATGCAGGAATAAGTAAGATGAAATATGTTCTTGAAGCAACAGAAGAGTTTATAGACGAGTAAGTTATAGAGACTTCCATGTTTTTGAAGGCCGCACGGTAGCCTATGGATGTTAATTGCTGTGTTATTTGGTCTCTTGTGAAGAGTCGTCTCGTTGTTAATCATACCACGTCATCTTATTTATACTATCCTTTCTCATCACTTACTTTTTGATATCCTGCGAAGTGATGTATTATTAAACCTCATTTGAAAATGTATGGCCGAGTAAATATACAAAGTTCACCTCGATGTTGCAGAGCATATATATTGTTTGTATTTAATACATATGGACAAATAAGGCTTAACCTTGGAAGACATGTAACAAATAGGGCAATATTCTAGAGGTCCTTATATCCAACGGTATAAAAGACAAGGACAAACTTTCACTTAAATTGTTTCTTTTTGTTCGGAAGTGGTAACATTGCCATAGTTTGCAGTTTTTGCGCTTCACTAGGGTAGGTGACATTTAAAATGACAATCTTTTCAGCTAGAATGTGACATATTGTTCAAAGTAGTCGTACATATTACAATTATTGCCTTATAAAAACACAATAATACCACATTAACATAAAGGTGTAATCTCTAAACATGCTTTATTTTATTGTAGACATTTTGATGTAAATTTTAAGGCAGCTTTGAACATATCTCAGGTATAAGATAAATACATTTAACTCGCTTTAACACTATACACTTGGAAATGTACTCATTTGTTTATGTTATACAAGTTTCCTAGGTTAAATGAAGATCTCGACTCTAGCTAACATATTTACTCTTACCATATTCTGTACATACCTGTTTCAAGTCATTTAGTGGTTGTCGATTATTGCTATATATTATATAATATTTTTGTTTTGTTTATTGTTTTGTAAATACAGTCGGTTGTCTCGTTTGAGTTGTTTTACAACCAGCCATGTGGTAAGGGTTTTGTCCCTTGTTGACGGTTGTATGGTGACTTATAAGCTAACACCTTCGTCATTGGGTCTATGGTAAATTGATATCTCGTTGTCAATCATACAACATCCACTTATCTTTGTATCATTTGCAAACAACTGTGACACGCATATATTTAACGCCTTCAGTGCAACTATGACAGCCGTTAATTTAGTACAAACATATCAATTTTATTTTAATCATTCTCCAGTAAGGTACAGTGAATGCTTTTAACATCATTTCAAATATGCAAGAAACTGTTAAATATTTTTTCAATTTTCAATCGTGAACGCTTTCTCATTAATTATTCAAGCTCTCATGACAATTGTTCAAATATGCACCATCTATGTTGAAATATTTGCGTTATGACAGATCGTCGCCAAAGGAATTATTTCACGGAAAGGAAGTGGTGCCATAGTGAATATTTCAAGTATTACCGGTATGCTAGCTGCACCGGGTTTTCCTGTTTATTGCACTACGAAGGCAGCTATGGATATGCTCACAAAGTCTATGGCATTAGAGTTTGGACCTTTAAAGGTAAACTATTGTGACTCCTGAGTTACGCCCCTTGTACGCCTTAAGCATGTTAATTATATTATTTTTACAATCAGTACAAATGTTTAGGCTTATGTGTGAATATGAACACTTAAATAATAACTTATTGCACTGATTATTCATTAATAATAATCCTACGTTGTATTCGATAAAGTCCAACATGTTTATCAACAAAGAACTTTCAAGATATGTCCTTTACGTAAAAGTTCGTCAAATATGCGCGCTTTTATGACTTTATTTACTATAAAGAGGGGTTCTTGTATTACTACAATATTCAAGCCCTGCAAACGAATCAGGATCGTCAATATGCAGGATACACTAGAAATAATGTTTGTTCTGTTAGTACTTTATTACAATTCTCTAATGCTGATTATCAATTATAAGAATAGATTTGGCCGAACAAATCGTGCAATACAATATAGCGTCATACTTATTTAATCGGTCGCTCAACATGGGAACTGACGATGCCTCTAAAGGCACGAATGATGTTCACTAAGTTTTTTTTACGACAATCCAACTATCTCGAAATCGGTCTATTACTATACATTGTTGCTTTATAAGTTTTTAGCTCGTTTAACACAAAACTAAATATCAACCACCTGACTAGTTTTTATTACATTTTTGCATGAGGTCAGACACATAACTCTGAACGTGCATTTATAAACTAACTGCCTAGGTGCGCTTGAATTAAAACAGGTATGAGATAAAATAGTTCAATCATTGGACTATGTGGACATGACGCTTAAAATAAATATCGATTATTTTTTAGCAAAAAGCTGTCTTTGTTAAAAATATTTATTATCCGGACGTAGCTCTTATTATAATGAAGTAAGTTTTTTTTCTATCAAAGCTCTAAATTCTTATATTGCCAGATCCGAGTCAACAGCTGTAATCCAGGTGGAGTATTAACACCAATGAGTGAGCAGGTTTTGGTCTCCCAGGAACAAAAAGATGCTTTTACAGGACGAATACCGATGGGACGATTCATAGGTAGTTTACTGAAGGCCAACATAATTTTAAAGCTCTATATGTCCTTTAAAAATTAACAGTGATTCAACTCATCAGATTAAATTTAACACTCCTGACACTTGTTTTATCTACAATAGATTCATCCGTGACGTTTGAATCAAAAATTTAAAATTGCTTATAAAGTAAAGACGATAAAGAGAATGGAAGACCCAAAATTCAAAAAGGTTTGGTCAGATATAGCCATATTATTTTTTCCCCTGAAAATATGACATTATTTTGATTTAAACGCAAATAAACTCATTATAGATACTAGAATAAAATTTGTGAATTAACACCAAACGCGCGTTTCGTCCACAAAAGACTCACCATAGACGATCGAATCCAAAAATGTTAAAAGAGCCAAATAAAGTCAGAAGTTGATTATCATTGAGGATCAAAACTTCTAAAAGTTTTGCCAAGTAAAGCTAAGGTAATCTATTCCGGAGATAGGAAAACCTTAGTATTTAAAAAAATTCAAGATAGCGTACAACAAGCGATTGTGTTGAAAGTATTTTTTGTTTGTTTCAACATAGTACGTGACTTTGGGTTACAGATGTATCTATACGTTCAACCAATTCATAATAGAAATGTTGTCTTGATCAGCTACTTATCACGTTAAAATATCACCTTTGGTTGAGACTTTGTTTTTGATGAACTTATTTAGTTCAGAAAAATGGAGAGTCGAGGGGGGTAAAAGGGCATAGAAAAAATACCAAAGGAAGGTCAAATTACGATGTTTGGCCATTATTTCAAATAATCAAAGCGTGCTCCTACGTGACCCGGAGAAAATTATTGCGATTTAGACAGCAGCAAGAACAATTATCATGACATTGGAATAAAAAAAAATACTGGGTCTAGCACTAAAAAATTATTAATTCGTTGTAAAATGAATAATAATTACAATATTTGAATAATAACAGAAAGTTTAGACTCCTCGCTCACCCAGTTGCTTAAATAAGTAGCTTTGAAGTTCATCCAAACAAATTTAAACCTTAGGGAATATTTTTACATTATAAGTAGCATTCCGAAACAGAATTTGAAAAATGGGAAAATAGGGTGGCCAAAAACAGACTTGATCGTACCTTGTCCTTTGATATTGCAACAGACCACCTAAGGACACCTTAAAGAGTTGTTACAGCAGTTGGAATCTGCAGAGAACGTGGCAATCATCTATAACCATCAGACTTAACAACCCAATTCCGACCGGACGTGTCTGTGTACCTGACATATTCCACTCAGCAAAAAAAAACACGCTTTTTCAAAGATTTACTGCGGGTCTGAAGAATACCAGAGTGGCCATAATTACCTTTCTCAGTTCCCCAATCACCTTTGGTGCCAGGTTCCAAGGACAAATGATACGTAAAAGAATTAAAATTAAGGTTAATCAGTAATAGAACTTCATTAATCTATCGATCTTAGTCAAACTTCAGAATTGTGGATGAAATCTTTTTGAAAAAAAAGTAAAAGATGGGCGAACTATACTTCATGGACGTTCGAACTATATAAGTCGAATATAATCTGCAAACGCTATGGCTAAAAAGACAAATAAAAACTGGTAAACAAAAGTACACAATAAACATAAAAACTAAAGACTGAGTAACAAGAATCTCAATAAAAACTGGGGGTGACCTCAGGTAGTACGGAAGGGGAAGTAGACCATGCTCCACCTGTGGTATCCTTCGTGTTGATCGTTTACGTACTAACCCGGTTATAAGTCTTACTCGGTAGGTCACATTCGTAGATTGTACTAACGAACATATCCGTCGTCATCAGCGAAACAGATATTTCATAATGGTCTATAAACTTGTGATGAGGTAAGAAAATGTATAGGAAGGGGTTATTTTAACTTCACCACTTGAGACTTTTTGTTTTGTAGCCTCCTTTTGAAAAGAAATCTTGATAAAAATACATATGTTAGTCAAGATAAGAGGCAGACTTAACAGTATATGTTGTATCTTTTACTTTAAGTTCGATGTGATGGAACATCTTCTATATAGCAAGAAGTCAAGTTTAATGATAAACATGTACTTAGTTTGGATGATACCAATTTGTGCAAATATAAGCCCATAGAAAAATGGCACGTATCATATATACGGATATGAATGCAAGTAATATGTATTTTCCGGAATGGACTTTGCTGATACGTACTAAGATCAAAAAGTGTAATATGTGGTGAACTATGGTATTTTTGTTGTATCTTTATTGATCAAAATAGTGTGAATTAAAAAAACTTGAGAACTCTTCTATCTATGTAATTTTCAGGGGAGGAATTATGTACTTGTATACCTTCTTTTCCAGAACAAGACGAGGTTGCCAATACAGTTGCATTCCTGTTGAGTGACTATGCATCAATGATAAATGGTGCCTTAGTTCCAGTCGACGGTGGAAACATGATACATATATCACCTAACCCGGTCCAGTAGATGACATTGATGTTTTTTAATTAACCACGTAGCCTAGTCGGATGTGTCTTGTAATACGCATTTAAAGCAAACACAAAATATATGAGTCTTTAATTATTGTCGTTATTCCTACGTGAGAGAACTATGCGCCTGTTCTGTCTAACTTGTTCTTATTTTCAAATTCAAGTCTGAATTTACTCGATTTCTGTCTTTTTTAAGTAAACACAAGTTTTCCACTCAACATTTTACTATTTGCTCAACCATTTTCATATAATGACAATCACTATGTTTATTTAAAACGAAATAATCAATTGATGAATAAATTCATGTGTGTTCTCGAAAGATTTTTAATTAAATTTTTATATTTCACTTAATGTTGGTGATCATGATGAACAGTGTTGCTCAATCTGTAATGTTCTGTTAGTGTTTTATAATGATTGTCTTCCCGTCGTTTTTTTCGCCTTATTTATGTTCTTCTTTTTTGGTAATGCTATCTGAGTGTTTTCTTTGGTTTTTAACTTTATCTTCAGCGTTGCTCAATCGGTTATTTGCCGGTTATTGTCGTGTTCATCAATTGTCTACAATATACGTTAGGTGGTTCTGGTCGGCCTCTCCGGCATCCTCCATCTACAAAAAACTGAACTGACAGCTATGGAATAGTACAATAGTACTATTGATTTACGTTCAGTTAAATCATAATGCATACAAGTTTAACATTGTCTGAAAATGTGTTTATACCTCAAACAAAGATCTATTTCGACAAATTTGCAACAAACGCAGCTAGTTTTATGTCAAAAGATCGAGACAATTTTTAGTGAAAACAAGTAAATAAAGGAAACAGTAGTTTTCTGCCGTTCAAAACTCATAAATCGAGTGAGAAAAAAAAACAAATCTGGGTTACAAACTAAAACTGATGGAAACGCATGAAATATAAAGGAACTACGACACAACAGAAACATAACATTAGAATGTACCACACACAGACACGAACTATAATATAAAAATGATAATTTTCCTAACTCGGTATTTTAAGAAAAAAAATGTTGGATTGTACCAGGTTTTGTAGCATGCCGATCACCCCGCTTTAATGGCAATGTTAAATATAACATTAAAATGACAACAATACATAACAGGACTACAATACATAACAGGACTACAATACAAATTAATGGGAGAAATTATAGGACAGAGAAACACACGAATAATAGCTAACAAAAGGTACCAGGTTTAAAATTCAAAACGACACAAGACTAACCAGTGATGCTCGGATGAAAAAAGTTTGAAAGTTAAACAAGTACAAAGTTGAAGAACAGTTGTGACCAATACGAAGGTCTGGATGGAGAGGGGGGGAGCGTTTGTTATTATGTAAATATTTAATTTTCACCCCTTTTTTTCTCTTATCTTTAAAAAATAACCCTTTTTTCTCTAATCTAATCTAATAGATGAACATGATAAAACCGAAGTGGTGATTAACTACAGTACTAAAACGGATACATCACTACAACAATCTTAATACCAGCACATAAAAATACACAGCCAAGTTAGCTAAAATCTGTTGAACGCACAAAGTGACGTCATATTTGATTTTCTAAAACGATTTCCACAAAACATGATATAATTCAAGATTAGATTTGTAAGACTTATATAACATTTATTAATTACAATACTAATCAATATCAAATTGTGGTAGTAAATAATTAAATAATTAATTGTATTATCTAGCTATGTCGGTGTTTCTTCTGAATCAAACTGTAACTCAAATATATCGTATAAATTTCGTTGATCCCAACTAAATTTTAATTAATGAACTGGATGATTAATTATCTTTACCATAACACACGAATACAACGGAAACAATAAGATTTACAACTACAAACGTTAAAACATTTGACAAAACGCGATGTGAATAACAAATATAACATCAAAACTAAATACATGAACTTGGGTAGAAAAGTAACGTGACACGTCTTATAGAAATGCGTATTCACACTCAACAAAACAGCGCAATTGGGAATAAGTCACGTTCGGTAAAAAGATTTAGCACACTAACTTATAAAATATTTATATATTTTCTCTAAAAAAATATGAAGTGTGCATCTGTCACATATGAATGTGCATTTTATAGCTTTACCTGTATGTCAGGTTTGTGCATTTGTTCAATTGTAAATAGTTTAGATGATCACGTCTTTGAAACGAAATGAACATCAGCTTCGCAGGCAGAATTGCTCTCGTTACAGGTGCTGGTAAAGGTATGTGGTAATTAGTTTTAAAATTATTAAACTTTCCTGATATATAATAATACGTTTGAAACTATACGGTTTTTTAACTCAATAGTACCTATGTTTCAATGCTTGTTTATTTTCTGTAACTGTGAAAAGTTTAGCTGGTCACATCTTGTACGACTGAAAATTACACGTACCAGTATACAACTTATTCCATAACGAAATGTATCAGCTTTTACGACATTAAAATATATAATAATCATGATTATTAACTACATTTTATCATACAACAATCATAATCTAAAGAAAAAAAGTTGCAAATATCTTAACTTTACGGGAGATAACTCTTGTTTATGCATAATACAAGTATTCGGCAATTAAAAAAGCCAAACAATAATAACGATACTTTTAAACCATGTAAACACCTGTGACGATATTTTAACTGCTAAGGTTAACGGCACATCACATGATTATAGTTATTATAACTACATTTATTGGAATCCTGGAATCAACAATGTGTACATAGATAAGATATTTGGATTATAATTATAAAAATGTCATATCAATTGTGAATTTCTTTTTTTACATATTCACATTAATTTTGTAGTTCAATACAAAACACATTTTCGTCTCTTCCCCTAGCAAGTCGCCATCTATTACATATTGATAAATGCAAGGCATGACAATCACACTTATGATTATGGTCTACAAGACATACAGGTGATAGATTATCTGTTTAAACTAAGTACTAGTATATAGGACTAAAATAAACTTCATAGCAGTCTTGTCTCTGAGCAACGCAGTACAAATGTACTTCGTTAGAGTAGACACCATTTGTATTGCACAATGCTGTAAATTGTTTCCTTGCCAGTATCTAGCCACATGTTAAAAGAAATCTCTGATAATGTAACTCAAATTTCTTGACGGCCAATTTTGGTTCTGGATTTCCATCCACAAAAAGATGACTGACAATTCATATTGAGTGAGATTTTTTCAAACGATTTATCATGACTCTCTAAAAACTGAGCATTGATACAAGTACGTTTGTAACAACCCGATGTATGTGCATAATATAATAATATATACATTTTCCAAGAGCAGGAGGTCGTTCAACACGCAACGCGTCTTGTTGCCAACTGGAGGACGTCGACATGTCTTTATACGACATTTGTACTGTATGATCTTCGAAATATTGAAACTGGAACTTTTGTAAAAGTCATGTGGTTGCTTTGTTAAACATTTTTTTTGTAACTATGCTTTTTCTCCGTTTGATAGGTATCGGACGCTGTATAGCTCTAAAATTATCAAAGCTTGGAGCCAAAGTCTATGCTATTAGCAGGACAGAGGCAGATCTTGACAGCTTAAAAGAGGAGGTAAGTAAACATGTGCAAACAAAAAATGCTATATGTTATGACTATTTTTCCTGTTAATTAATGTGACCGAAGCAGTCGAATTATTGTATCATTAATCTCTCAACAATGATGTTGTGAGTTCAAATCCTGCGTATTACAGGTGCGCTCGACTATAATCTTAAATGGCTACACACTACAGGTGCGTTCGACTATAATCTTAAATGGCTAAGTTTTCCTACCGAGGGTCGTTGGTTCACTTTAAGCACTCGGGCGGCCTCCACAAATAACAACTGTCCGTCAAGAAATAACGAAACATTGATGAAAGGGGCGTAAAGCACCATTCAATCAACTATCTTTATTTTTTTAATTTTGCGTTTGATTATAGTTATACAGCTTTGTATGAACAAATGGAAAGTTCATTCGAACAAACCGTTGTGAATAAATGAAAAAGCAAGTGGTGTATTTCAATGTAGCTCTGTCTTTTATGGTAGTATCGTTTATATATTCCTGCTAAAAGTCTAGAGGCAAATAGTTCTATTGGCACAATGCAAAATAAATACATTTTAGCGGCTCAAGAGGTACAATAAAACAAGACCACAACTTACAAACTAATGATGTATAAATCCAAGTATTATCCAAATTTGAAATCAACTGTACATTTCATATTTGAAGACATAACTATCAACAGAAAACAATGTACCGACACATTAAAAATGTCATAAGCTTGCCAATGATTTTGTAGGATTCGTCAACTTAAATACGCCGTAAGAAATAATTTTATTAACGACAAAAAGGGTACGACTACTTTATTTTTATTGAGATGTTCCTTATTATTTGTTTCACAGGATTCATCGATTGAAACAAGATGTTTAGACATTGCATACTGGGACAACACAAGAAAAGTGATCGGAGACATTGGACAAGTAGATCTCTTAGTAAATAATGCAGGAATAAATAAGAAGAAAACTGTTCTTGAAGCAACAGAAGAGTTTATAGACGAGTAAGTAATAAACGTATCATATAATCTCCCATAATTAATTGCTTAAAGTCTGTTGTATTTTGGATACTTAAAAAGGTGGAAAGGATGTCATAATCTAAAACCAAAAGACGAAAAAAAAGATTACGTTATTGCCAAAATAATTGAATATCGACACAAAGACAAAACACTACCTAAGCAATCAAAGAATGGACATTCTTAGCTTTTTTTTAAGATAAAGACATTATCGTTTCTCATCACTTATCGTCGGTTTTCCTTCGAAGTAAACCACGTCCATTTAAAATGTATGGCTGATTGAATTTACAAATTCCATCTTGATGTTTCATGGCACATCTAGTTTGTATTTGACAAATATGGACAGATATGGCTTTACCTTGCGAAACATATAAAAGATAGGATAATATTATAGGGATGGTTATATCCAAACGTATTAAAGACGGGGACAAACTATCATGCATTTGAACCGTTTCTTTTGGCTCAGAATTGTTAATTGCCCTCATTTAGAGTAACAGCACTTCAATGTTTTTTTCCGACAGGTATACGAAGTGAAATCCATGTCAATGTGTGGCGTCTGTTCGGCTTTGCAGTATGTATACGTTTGATGCCACGTGTAAACTCTCTTGCAACAACTATTTGAGGGGTCCATCGGTGGCTTGTTGAAGGCAACCTTTCTATCCCTCTCCAATATATCTTCATTTTTCAATGCCAGCTGAAACTTCCAAATCTTTCATCTTGAACGGACTCGTCTAAGACCCTATTATTGTGTTTATCGTTAATTTTATCTCGTCCTGAACATGAATAACATATTTGCCACTGAATGTTATCTTTCAGAGTTGCAACCACGATTGCTTGAGTGTTGCTTGCTTAACGTCCAGTGGTAAATATGTCATGCATGTTCAATACGAGATCAAATTAACAATTAATGCAATAGGTAAATTCTGCAATAGAGGCCGTTCGGAATAAAGGTCGGGGTAAATTTGGACTATCAATGGGTAACTTGGCTATAGTGGATAAAGGCAGACAATAAGCAATCCAACTAGCCACCTCCAGAACCCTCAACGAGTTGTTGCAAGGGTTCTTAACGTGCAATAAGCTTGACCCTCTCTACACTAGGCATTGGATTTAAAGTCCTAGATCGGACGTGGCTGCGTACTTTATACAGCCCGCACAGCCAAATGGCCGCTTAAGTAAGGGTTTGCCGGTAGGAAGGGGACGTGTAGTGACAATATTTCTATTCCCTAGCCACCCTTTTGGGACTTATAGAAAATGGAGTTGATAACTAATTAAGGTGAGGTGACATTTAAATGACAATCATTTGAGCTATAATGTGACATATTGTTAAATTTAGTCATACACATTACATTTATTGCCTTATAAACGCACAATTATACCACATTGAACATATAAGGTGTTATCTTTAAACATGCCTTATTTTTATTGTAGGCATTTTGATGTAAATTTTAAGGCTGCTTTGAACATATCTCAGGTATAACATAAACACATTTAACTCGCTTTAACACTTTACACTTGGAAATGTCCTCATTTTTGTTTTATGTTAGACCAGTTTCCTAGGTTTGATGAAGATATCGGCTGTAGCTAACATATTAAGCCTCGTCATATTCTGAACATGTATACCTGTTTCAAGTCAGGCGCATGGCATTCAGTGGTTGTCGATTGTTTTTATATATAATATCATATTTTTGTTTTTGTTAATTGTTTATAAATACAGTAAGTTGTCTCGTTCGAGTTGTTTTACGTTTGTTTTGCTGGGGCCTTTTACAACCAGCCATGTGGTAAGGGTTTTGTCCTTTGTTGACCGTTGTATGGTCACTTATAAGCTAACGCCTTCGAAATTGGGTCTATGGTAAATTTTTATCTCATTGTTAATCATACAACATCATCTTATCTTTGTAGCATTTGCAAATTGTGACATGCATATCTTGAACGCCTTCAGTGCAACTATGAAAGCCGTTAATTTAGTATGATCAAATCAATTTCATTCTAATTATACTCCAGTTAGGTACAGTGAATGCTTTTAAACTTATTCTTGACTAGATATGCAAGAAACTTATATATTTATTCTCAATTTCCAATCGTGAACGCTTTGTTATTAATCATTCAAGCTATTAGGACAATTGTTTAAATATGCACTATCCATATTGAAATATTTGAGTCATTACAGATCGTCGCCAAAGGAATTATTTCACGGAAAGGAAGTGGCGCCATTGTGAATATTTCAAGTATTACCAGTACGCTAGCCTTCCCTGGTGTTCCTATTTATTGCACTACGAAGGCAGCTATGGATATGCTCACAAAGTCTATGGCATTAGAGTTCGGACCTTTTAAGGTAAACTAGTGTGACTCCTGAGCTACTCTCCGTTGTACGCTATAAGCATGTTAATTATTTCATTTTTACAATCAATACACTTTTTTAAGTATATAAGTGTATATAAACACTTTAATGATTATTTTTTGCACTGACTATTCATTGATAGTCATCGTACGTTGTATTCGGTAAAGGGTCGAACATATATAACAACAAAGAACTTTCATGGACTTTGTTTACCAGAAAGAGTGGATCTTGTATTCCTGATTTTTTCAAGTCCATAAAGCGCTTCGTGATCGTCATTATGCAGGATAAACTGTAAATAATGTTTCTTTTGTTGGTACTTTATTACAATTCCCTAATGCTGATTATCAATTATAAGAATTGAATTTGCCGAATAATATAATATAGCTTCATATTTTTTAATAGCTCGCTCAACATTGGAATGCAGTCGTTACTCCTAATCGCACAAATGATGTTCACAAAAACAAAGATTTGTTTACGGAAATGCAACGATCTATAGCTATACATGGTTGCTTTTTAAGTTAATAGCTCGTATAAAACAAAACTAAATGTTCATCGCCTGTTTCGTATTCAGTTACAGCTTTGTATGCAATAAACTCTTTAAAGATATCAGACACATAACTCAGAACACGCATTTATGAACACAACTTACTGGGTGCGTTAGGAATCAAAACAGGCCAGGGGGCAAATAAATCAATCATTGACTTAAGTCTTCATGGTGCTTTAAACAAATATTGGTTAATGATGAGCAAATAGCTTTCTGTAATTAAAGGTTTTTACTTCCGGATATACCTTGAATAATAATGAAGTATTTTTTTTATCTATCAACCTCTGAATTCTTATATATATTACCAGATTCGAGTAAACAGTTGTAATCCAGGTGTAGTATTAACACCAATGACTGAGAAGATTTTTGCCTCCCAGGAACAAAAAGATGCTTTAACAGGACGAATACCGATGGAAAGATTCATAGGTGGTTTACTGAAGGCAAACATAACTTTCAAGCCCTATATGTCCTGTAAAAATTAACAGTGATTCAACCAATAAGATCAAAATTTTAAATGCCAGATTGCACAAAACAAGAGATTTTGTTCAAAGTATCCTTTATTTGTTTAAAAAAGTACCTGACTTTGGGTAATTGATATATCTAGATGTTCAACCATGCCATTTATTGAGATTGATATCATTTAGCCTGAAGCAGATACTATTCTCCACTGCAAATCAAATATAAAGATATGACATATATTGGTATTAAAAATCTGTTTACATTTAAATAAGGCATTAAACTGAAGGGAAATCAAACAATGAAGTCATTATGTGTTTGCCAAATGTGAAGAGATGTAACAGTTAATATTTCATATTATGTCTTTCAAAAACTAAAAAAAAACCCGAACTTTTAAAGAAAATTCATATTGTCAAAACACAACTATAATTTATAAATAAAAAGCAGACTTTTTTACCGTTAGAAGAATTCTGTATCTCTAGTGCCAGGGAATAATTGATTATTGAATACTTAAAGTCCTGTGACAAATATTTCATGAATGTTCAGGACGAGAACAAATTAACAATATATTCATTAGGTAATTAAGGCCGTCTAGGACAAGGTCTCGGAAATATTTACTACCACTAGAAAATAAGGATATATTGGACAGGGACAGAAATTTGGCATTGCCACAGGCCACATAAGAACCCCTCAAAGATTTGTTGCAACAGTTCGGATCGTGGCGAAGCAATCTACACGAAGAATCAAACGCGACTGTGTTCCTGACATATCCCGCACAGCAAAAAAGATGCTTTTTCGAGGCTTTACTGCCGTTCGGAAGAATACCAATGTGGCCATATTTCTATTTCCCAGTTCCCCTATCACATTTGGGAGGCCAAATTCCAGGGACAAATGACATGTAAAAAATCATTGAAATTAAGGTTATTCAGTAATAGAACTACATCAATCTATCGATCTTAGTTAAACAGAAATGTGCATGATTTTTTTTGTGAAAAAAGTAAAAGATGAGCGAACGATACCAAAGGGACGTTCGACCTAATAAATTGAAAATAAACTGAAAACGCTATGGCTTAAAAAACAAAGACAAACTAATAAACAAAAGTTCAAAATAAACATATAAAAACTAAAAACTGAGTAATACGAATCGCACTAACATCTGGGGCTGACCTTATGTGCTCCAGAAGGGGAAGCAAATCCTGCTTCACATGTGTCATCCGTTGCTCGAGTTGCTAGTTTAAGTTAAGAACATACCCGGTAATAAGTCGAATTCGGTAGGTCACATTCGACATATGTATGTTTATTGATCAAAATAGCGTGAATAAAAATGAACTTGAAAATTCTTCTATCTATGCAAATTTCATGGGGGGATTATTGGCTTTTATACCTCCACTCTAACTCATCTTAATTTTCCAGAACAAGACGAAGTTGCAAATACAGTTGCATTCCTGTTGAGTGACTATGCATCAATAATAAATGGTGCCTTAGTTCCAGTCGACGGTGGACACAGTATACATCTGTCGCCTAACCCTGTTCAGTAGTTAACAATTGATCATTTTTAATTAACCACGTAGCCTTGTCGGATGTATCTTGTATGATTACGCATTAAAAGCAAACACTAATATAAAAGTCTTTAATTATTGTCGTTATTCCTATTTGAACGAACTATGAGCCTTTCCTTTCCGACTTCTTCTAATTATATATGCGTCTGAGTTCTTTCGGACACCTGTCAAAAACAAGAATATGAAATAAACGTTTATTAACCAGTTTATATTGTGACAATGACTGTGTTTCATTAAGAACGAAATAATCAATAAATGTTTGTTCTCGAAAGATTTTAAGTTACATTAATTTGGTTTTTAATTTTGTCTACTTAAATTTAAGTTTTTCACTTCATATTGGTGATCATGATTAGCAGTGTTGCTCAATATGTAATGTTCTGTTAGTGTTTTGTAATAATATTTTGACTTTCCGTTGTTTTATATCGTGTTTTTTATGTTTGTTTTTGGCAATGCTATCGGAGTTTTTTTCTTTTGTGTCTGTCTTTACCCTTATCGTTGCTCAATCGGGTATTTGCCTATTTCGTCTTATATAATTGTCTAAAAATTGTACTACCGAAGTGCGATGGTTTTGATCGGTCATTCCAGCTTTCTCCACTAACAAAAACTGACAGCTATGTAATTGTACAATAGTGGTGTAAAAGGCGTTTTACACTAACACGGCCACCAATCCAACTAAGTCATACACAAATAATATGAAAACAAGTGCGTTAATCCGACTTCCGAGTATGCAGTAGAAGTATTAAACAATCAATAATTGCTATACATTCACAAGGTAAGTCACCTATTTATATCATAAGCTTTATATTTTTCAAAAAAACCGAGAATGCCATTAGACCCTTTATTTTGTTTTCCTTCATGTGTTATCACAACTTTGTTGTACATTGAGTAGTATTTTTACTACAGCTTTTTTCCCGGCATACTCGGAAGTCGGTTCTCTTCTTCAAATCCTAATGATCAGACTGCAAGTTTAGCAGAAACTGAAAATGTGTTTATACCTCAAATAAAAACCTATATCGCACAAATATCAAAAAAGGCAGCATGACAATTTTATGTCAAATGATCTCGACTTTTTTAATTAATGAGAACAGGTAAAATTAAGCACAAAATGTATGAAATGTTCATATATTTTCTCTAAATTAATAAAAAGAGTGTGCATCTGTCACACATGAATGTGCATTTTGCAGTATCAACTGTATGTCAGGGTTTGTGCATTTGTTCAATTGTAAATAGTTTAGCTGATCACGTCTTTAAAAATAAATGAACATCAACTTCACAGGTAGAATTGCCCTTGTTACAGGTGCTGGTAAAGGTATGTGGTAATTACTCTAAAAGACTATTATATTTTTCTTCATAAACTTTAGTGAGATATATTATTACTAATAACTGAGTACCCTTCATCCTAAAAAAACAACAACAAACACTTTTATGCTGACACTATAAAACAGAAAACCAAGTAATAAATTTCATGCGTCCTAAGAGCTTTTATGGATTTACCTTCACCAGGAACGCTCAAAGCCGAATATTTGAAAGCCAAGGCTGAATAAGAACCGAAACAGTTCAGTTATATTACCAAAAAAAAGGTCCTAAAAATAGCCAAATCCATCCAAGGTCAACTTTGCCTGAGGAAGTTGAAACCTCAGTTTCTAATAATTTCAAAATCTATTAACGGATAATTTTAAAAAGGTTTGTTATAAATCATGTCAGTACCGAAGTACTGACTACTCGGCTGATGATACCCTCGGGTACTGAAAGTCCACCAGCAGAGGTATAATGTGTTGTGATTTTAATGTTACCTTTATGTCAAAGTTTGTTTATTTATGTCAGTTGATCACATCAACTTCAATGTTAGAACTGCCCTTGTAACAGGTGTTTCATTTTGTACTTTTACAAAATATCACAGACTATAAAAAATAGAAATATAATAGGATCTATTACATTTCATCTGTTCTTTATCTTATTTATCTATCATGATCAATGTTTACATCCACTAATATAGACATCGGTGTCACGTGACCTTTTATACTAGGCTTGACCATTAATTGAACCATATTGGAATGTGATCTACAATGTGTATCTCTGTATTTATATTTACTACTGGCTACTTTACGTACCAGTATATAATTAATGCTATAACGACATTTACAAACAATAACTTTATTAAGATATACAATGCTTTGAATTATCAACTTCATTTTTCATTCAACAATCATAAAGTTGCAAATATTATAATCTTAAAGACTAGTGACGTCAATATTATTGATTCGTTAAAAGCTCCAATTCTACGGGAGACAACTCATGTTTTCTATACAATATTGTTGGTCGGTTATACAAAAACAGCCAAACTATAAAAAAAATACTCTTACCACCTATGGAGTGAGTTTAACTGGTAAGGTTAACGGCACATCACATACTCATAGGTATTCTAACTAAATTAATTGGAGTCCTGAAACCCAAAATATCAAAACAAATGTTTGGATTATATTTATAAAAAAAAAAAATACCATCACAAATGTTTGGATTATATATTTATAGAAATATGCATATATAATGTGACAAATATTCTTTACTCATTCATATTTGTAGTTTATAAAAACCTACTCAATACAAAATTATTAATTGATATAAATGGAAACAAATTTCTGGCTTTTTTCTCACAAGCCGCCATCTATTGAATATAGACTTTAAAAAGGTATGTGTACAACATAACAATCTAAATATACCGTGATAAATACACTGTTGCTTAATAAAAATACTCTTCTGCATATCTTTCGTATTTGTGCTACATGATCTGAGGAGAACGATATAACAGAATAGAAACTTTACTAGAACTTGTTATCTATGTGAAAAATATAAATAATGTTTATAAAGAAGTGAAAATACATCATTAGTTAGTAAATATGTCGTGTACAAAGTAATAGAACAGGTCAGGACCACTAGAATTCTGACGTCAGAATACATTTGAATACTAATTTCCATAACGCAAAATGTATACATGCACCTGAGAAATTGACCAATCGACGAATGAATAACAATGCATTGTGGGCTACTACTCAAATGAAGAATAAGTACGATGATTGTTTTTTCGGCAATCTGTTGAAATGTTCTCAGGTAACGTAGCAGTCCATCATGCAATGAAACACCTTTCACTGGGTTGGTCAATTCACCAAGTAAATGTTTACGGCTTGTTTTGTAAAAAAACATGTATATTGCCGAGATCATTAGAATGCAAACTTATACCTATCCATATACGGTAAATATTCGACTTTTATAATGCATACAGGTTACAATCTTTATGATCAATATAAAAAGAACATAAATCTAAGCAACTGTCATGGCTATTGTCCAATGGAAATGTACTAGGTCAACTTTTGCTTTTGACATAATATCACAGGCAGACCACCGCACTTAAGCGTAACCATCATCGCACATCAGCGTAACCACCATCCCACTTCAGCGTAGCTATCAACATGTTAACGTCACAATGTTACCATCGCACCAGCCTTGACCATGCTGATATGTTCATATTAATTGGTAACATATAATGGAAATGTAGGAATAGATTTTGTGGCATTTTTTTATGCAAATGACATCATTGATTTTGTCTTAATGTCTTTTGTCTTGACCATCTATGTACCGATGTAGTCTTAATGTCTTTTGTCTTGACCACCTATGAACCAATGTAGTCTTAATGTCTTTTGTCTTGACTACCTATGAACCAATGTAGTCTTAATGTCTTTAGTCTTAACCACATATAAACCAATGCAGTAGTCTTAATGTGTTTAGGGCAAAAATTAAACGTACATGCGAATTATATTAATTATTTGTTATTCTCATCAAAACATCAGTGTATTTCATCAAGATTTGAAGCAAAAATCAAAAGAATAAGAAAGATGTTGCTATAAAGTTCATAATAATTATATCAATATAATTTGATCTGATATTGCGATTGCAAGTAAATTGTGAAACATGTTTAATTCTAATGTAAAGAAGGTTTTGGTAAACGGAAAAATATTTTATGATGTTAATTAAATGCAGGGTATGCTCGAAATTGTTCATTTTTATAATGTGATATCATTTCCAAAAGATGTGAGAATTTATTAAAAAAATTCAATGATTTCTACAGGTATTTAAGGTGTATTAAAAGATTAAAATGCTGTCCATGTATAGTTCGTTTTATAAATTTAAAATTAAATTTTTGAATTTAGTCTTTTATAAAAGAAAAAAAAGTTTTATCTGATTTGATAGATATTCACCAATCATTAACAAAATGCCCTCTTTGCAATGTATCCTTTCTGCGTTGACGTGTACCAGCACTTGTAACAAGGGCAATTCTACTTGGAAATTGATGTAAATTTATTTTCAAAGATGTGATCAGCTAACCTATTTACATAACACAAATAAACAAACCTTGACATACAGGTAATACAGTAAAGTCTCTTTTCAAAGACGTGATCAGCTAACCTATTTACAATAACACAAATAAACAAACTTTGATACACAGGTAATACAGTAAAGTCCGCACTCATGTGTGGCATATGCGGTTACAACACGTAATCTAATTTTATATTGGAGAAAATGTATGAACATTTCATAAATTAAACCACACTGAATACAACAATATTACGCAACAGTTAAATACCTTCAATTGGCAGGTGTTGTTTACATAAAAGAAAATCTATAGCTGAATGCATTCCGTGCTTTAAATTTCTATACTAAAATATCTCTAATTACATAATCTTACGGTTGGTGAGTGTGTAGGTACAGTGCAACCTATATAATGTGACACACTGGGGGGGGGGGGGGGGGGGGGGGGGGCTGGCAGCAAAAAAAGTCGGATTAAGGAGAGTGTCAGAATATTCACGGATTTTCTGCAAGGATAGCCATATTTTGGGACCATGAAAATGTGTCGGTTTAAGCAGGATGTTGGAATACTTTGGGTGTCGGATAAGACAGGTTGCACTGTACCTTTAACTAATTCGAAGGAGCTAAACTGTAACCAGTAACTTATAGAAATGAATATTAACTTCGAAGAGAAAATTGCTCTTGTCACTGGTGCCGGTAAAGGTTGGTAATTAAGATACAATCATATTTTATATTAGTCAAATTCTTGCTATTTACTTCGAATCTATTACTTTTGTTGTTCATTCCGATCAGGAATGTGATTATACGTATTGTGTTACTCTTTGGCTATTATTGAAGTCATATGTTAACCGGTAGAAGCGTTTTAGGAGGGCTGACTTACGTAAAGTCGTATGTTAACCTGTAGAAGCGTTTTAGGAGGGCTGACCTAAGTAAAGTCATATGTTAACCTGTAGAAACATTTCAGGAGGGCTGACTTAAGTAAAGTCATATGGTAATCCCCGGCCTTCTTTCGACCAACAATACAACGCTTGCTAATAATAAGCGTACTCTTGCTTGTTCAGGATTTATACATTTACAGCCGCGTCCAACAGCTTCTCTATGTCATAGGTTTACAATTTGCCACTGGATGTTAAGCAAGCAACAATGACTGATTCATAGTTAACGTCTTTTTGCTTTCACAAGTCAGTAATCTTTTTTTGTCATTGATGTCGCCTGTGTTCAAGGCATACAGGTGATAATTGTTCAAACAAAGTATAATGTGCTCAAATATAGTTCAGAGCAGCCTTGTCTCTGAGCAACACCAGCTGTTTGCAGTACTCAGTTAGGGTGGAGACTATTTATACTGCATTCCGTTGCAAATCTTTTCCCTTGTTAGTGATTTAAACCACGTGTTTAAAGATGGCTCCGATTTTGTAAGGCCACCCACATGTTTAAAGATGGCTCTGATTATGTAAGGCCAACCACATGTTTAAAGATGGCTCTGATTTTATAAGGCCATTCTCTTGCCGGCTCATTATGGTCTTCGATTTCCTCCCACAATAGATAGGCTGTTAAATTCATAGTCAGTGATTATTATATTTAAACTGATGACGGACACATTTCAAAATGTATAAAACCATCCAGGCTTTAAAAAAGATTAAAAAATAGGTAAATAATTATTAATTTATTAGTTAGCATTGGTAGTTTTTAATATGCAAGAACACAACATTTACGGGCCTATCCCCCAGATATATAGTTCAGCTTCTCTTATCTGTCAAAAACAAAGTGTCAAATGATTAATCCTGTTGCTTACTTTTATTGAATAAATTAGCAATGGCAGGAGCTATGATGGTCAACGGTTTGAGGTGAAGTAAACTTAAGTAAAGTTCAGAGTGAGCTCAAAATTAGCGTTATTTGGGAACGCATACTATATACATATGTTATTGTTTGCATTTTTCAAAACCTCTGGTTCTGTCTAATTTATTGTTTTCCATAGTAAGAAAACTATTTATGCACAAAATAATTTCCACATGCTTACTACAAATTGTCTTTCTGAAATAATAAGTTGGTAACTAATTTACCCCATGAAAAATTCCAAATATATTTTTTTGTAATAACATGGAATATTAAAAAAAAACCTCATTCTTTCATGATGTTAACTCATCGAAAATACGCAAATATCAAAACAAAACAAAAACATATTGGATGATATCAGGCTAATAATTATGAACAAGACTCCAGACGCGCGTTTCGTCAACACAAGACTCATAAGTGACGCAGAGCTGTATGTACAAAACTGTTGGATGCCAAGTCAAATACGAAAATTTCAAAAAATTGTGCCAAATTCAAAACAAATCAATCAACTTCTTCACAGTAAAAATGTTACAGCCACCGCTTTGCACGCTGAAACAGTTTATAAAGTTTAAAACGTGTTTACGTCAAAAACACAAGTGCCTTCCTTTTCAATACGAAAACAATACTTTATACATTTCATTTGCCCGCAATGATTATAGAAATAGAATGTTTAAATATAATTTCGAAATTCATAGCATTTATTGTTGATAATCCCATACAACCTGAATAGTAAGATGGTTTTTGTTTTATTTCATTAATGTATTCACAATTTCCCCTAGTTTTTAACGGGGTAGGCCTGGTATATGGGAGACAACTCTTACACATGTATTGAAAGTCATTAGTGCGTTTCAATATAGCAGTAAATTAAAGAGTGATCAAGCATTTATGTTGTTTACATTTGGCTGTGAGAATTATGCAGACAGATCCAGTAAGCTGTTCATGTTTGACACTACCAAACATTAAACTAAAGAACATCTTTTTTTTAATGATGTGGTTAAAAAGGTAGAAAATTACCATTCATACAAGGAATGCTTAAAAAACACCAATGAAATGAGTCTGATGAGTTCTGGAGCAACCATACTGACTACATGACCTTGTGGCATCATTTAGCAAAAAAACCTTGGAAGTTTTGGGAAATTCGATTTAAACATATGAATTAAATAATGAAATATGGTTTGAGTTGTAAGTCATTGATACAGAGTGTGTACTTACTGTTTGTGTTTGTTTGGTTTGGTTTTTTGTCCAATAAAAAAGGCTATTTTCTAAGAGATATGATCTGAACATTAATCCTAGTATAATCTTATGCTAATAGATAATCTACATTAAATCAAAGATAGTACTTAGATAGTGACAGACTGTAAAACAATGATTACTGATAGCGTCTGCTAATAATGACAGGGACATTTTGAAGTCTGGGGGAGAGAAATCAGTAAAAAAGTTGTGATAAAAAATTATCTCAACTTGTCCCAAGAATACTCGTCCCATACTGAAATATTACTGTTGTTCCTTATAAATTAATTACAATTATTATTTGGACAGTACTACTTTGTCTATTACACATTAAAATAATGCAGACATTCTGTAGGAATTTTTGTAAGGGGAAAATAATTTTTTCCCAAAATTCTACTTTTTTCGTGTGCCTTGTGAAGCCAACTTGTTGAAAAATTTTGAAAATTTCAAACACTCAAATTCGATAAAATTTTGTGATTTTTGAGATTAATAACCAATAAATGTTTATCTGAGCTAGCCAGACTTTTCGCCGTATCAATTATTAAAAACTTTTTTGTTTTAAGTTCAGGCTATTCGAAATACCATGATGTTTCAGATTTACTTTAAGATATTTTTCTTCTATGCAATTTAACAGTCAGGGGTATTTCTAATGACAACATGTGCAAAAACACTCAATTTTTTTTACCTTCTAGTATTTTCGACCGTTTTTTAGGGTACCCTAAAACTGGTCATATTCAATATACCCCAAACATAGAATGGAACGGTCAGTTTTCTAAAGACTTTGGCAGATGATGCATGGATCTCTACCTTTTCAATGATGTAAATATAAGAAAAATTAAACGAGAGGAAAATTTTGGTGTTACCAAGGCCTACCCCTTAATTAATTGAATTTTACCCATGCTAAATATTTTTTGGTATATTAACATGATGATGGACTAGATCAAATTACACACCAACTATTTGATAAAAAGGATTTTTCAAAGTGAATTGACCGGTATGAAGAGCAGGAATTAAGCAGTGCAACATGAAATTGGTTGCATTGGCTACAACTTACCGTGTTGCAATGAGTATTATTCTGACCTCCTCAGAGTTATTGCAAGAATTCTTTAAGACGAATTAGCATGACTCTCTGAAAACTGACCATTAGCACTAGTACGTTTGTTTTTAACTTATGAATGTGTATTATATATAAATTCTATACGGCCAGAAGGTCTTCCAAAAAGCCAAGCGTCAATATGACCATATTTCTTTATACAACATGTTATATTATATGATCTCCGAAACATTTTAATTGGATCCTTTTCAAAAGTCATGTGGTTGCATTATTAAAATTTATTTATGTTAACTCTATGTTTTCCCCGTTTAATAGGTATCGGACGCTGTATCGCTCTTAGGTTATCAAAGCTTGGAGCGAAAGTCTATGCTGTTAGCAGGACCCAGGCAGATCTTGACAGCTTAAAAGTGGAGGTGAGAAAAATTTGTGCAAAATAAAACTCTATTAACGTTATCGCTATTTGTCCGCCATTACTGGACATTACAAAGTGAAATCACAAAAATACTAAACTCAGAGAAAAATCTAACGGAAAGTCCATAATCACATGACAAAATAAAATGACAAAAGGGTCCTGTAAAATGTTAACCTTACAAAAGAAAATGTCTGACGAAATCCTATTATAAAACAAACTTAAGAAAGTATTTTTTATCGATAAATTTATATACTTAATAAAAATGGATACTCTAAAAATCAAAAGATCTGTTAGATATTTGTTTGTTTTTGTGGTGATTTAGATTATAACACAATGTTGACTGTCGTACCCCTATTTTTGATATTTTTACCTATAATGTCTGTTTGATTTGTTCACACATCGTTGTCAATATAATGGAACTTGATGCGACTGTCATACAAGTGAGAGGTTTAGCTACTTTAAAACCAGGTTTCCACCATTTTCTACATAAGAATATGCCTGTACCAAGTCAGGAAGATAACAGTTGTTATCCATTCTTTTTGATGTGTTTGTGCTTTTGATTTTGCCATTTGATTAGGGACTTTCCTTTTTTAATTTTCCTCGGAGTTCAGTATTTTTGTAATTTTACTTTTTAGAATACATACAATCTAAGACTCTTTCCATTTCAATAGTATACAAACGTTCAACTTTTCTACCATTTAATAAAAAGAATAGGCCAACATAGATCTAAGTATTTTGCTTAAGGTAGGGATACATCGTACTTTGTAAAAAATCACTCTGATTTTAACAAAAAATTCTCTGAAACTGAAATTATCAAAATGCTTGATTTATTTATTGACAACGTATTTTTTACGTTTGGAGGACGTGTTTTTCAACAAATAATTGGCCGAACCAAATATGTTCTTCTACTTGACGACTTATTTCTTTATTCATAATTTTATGAGGCCGACTTCATAAAGGAGCTTCTTAGGAAGAATGAAAAGAAGCTAGCTAGCATTATCCTTTAACTTAACTTTCCGCTTTAAAGATCATGTCCTCTTACTAGATAATTATCAGATTACTGACTGTTGAACGCATCTATCGCATTGAACTTGGAATAAAGGATACAACAGATACAGTTAGGTCTGCCTCATACCTTGATTTACGTCAAGAGTTTCCAAATTATGAACTGTCTATTTTTATGCAGCAACATTCTAGCAGCGCCTGCATATGGAGTATATATCTCCCAGTTAATACAATATTCCAAAGCTTGAATTTCATATCGTTGTTTCCTTGATAGAGGGATGCTGCTCACAAAGAAGCTATTAAACTAAGAGTTCCAAGTGTCGAAGTTGAAATCACCATTTGAAGCATGAAAACTTAATTAAACGCCTATTTCTACATATACAATATGTATTTAATGGCGTTGTACATAAATGACATATAAAATACAAAAATACTAAACAAAAATACAATATGTATGTACAATACCAAAAATTGAAAATTTATACTGTGATACACAAGAAAAAAGTCAGAAAAGTTCAAAACAATTTTCGAAATACAATGTTTTCAACCGACATTTAAAAATATCCAAAGATTCAGAGTTTCTTACATTTGTACCTAGTTCATTCCACAATTTTGGCCCAATAGTACTAAAGCTTCTATCTGAAAAAGTTTTCTTTTTGTGAAAGGATGCTATTATGAGTTTGTTGACTGTTATGAAAGATCTGTTTCACAGATGACGACGAATACATTTGAATTGTCTTAACCACAATTCAGTCTGCTTTTCCTCGAAAGTGACCTACTGAATTAGTCTTATTATCGGGTTTGTTAAAAGACGAGCAATACGAAGTGCGCTAGATATGGAGTAGGACCTTGTTACCCTTCCAAAGCACCTCATATTACCCCCGGTTTCTGGTGGGGTTCGTGTTGCTCAGTCTTTAGTTACTTTGTTGTATTCTGTATACAGTTGTTTGTTTTCTGGTCTTTAATGATTTTTACCGTGGCGTTTTCAGTTTATTGTTCGATGAGTTTGAATGTGCCATTGATTTATATCGCTTCTCTTTTAGTTTTTTTTGTGTTAGTTATACAGCGTTGTATGAACAAACCGAAAGTTCATTCTAAGACCCTTTTTGAATAAATGAAAATGCCAGTGGTTTGTTTCTAGGTAGTTTTGTTTATTATGGTAGTGTCATTTAAATATTCTTGCTAAATGTATGGAGGCAAATATTGGCACAATGAAAATTAATTTGATATTGTTACAGCTCATAATGCCAAAAAGAAATTAGCATTATCTATGTTGCAGTCCCGTACTTACATCTTACAATCTAGTGATGTGTAAATTAAAGTTTTTTTCTTATATAGAAGTTAAGTGTATATGCCATATTTAAAGATATAAATATGAACAGACACGTAACAAATGTCGAGAGCTTGCCTATTATTTTTAGGACTCTTTCAATTTCAAGTGAAATACATTGTCAATACAGATTTTATGAACGACAGCAAATGTAAGAACATGTTTATTATACTGAGAACTTGTATTTTTTTTTTTATAGGATCCATCGATTGAAACACGATGTTTAGATATTGGAAACTGGAACAACACAAGGAAAGTGATTGAAGACGTAGGAAAAGTAGATCTCTTAGTAAATAATGCTGCAATTATTAGGTACAAATCTGTTCTTGAAACAACAGAAGAGCTCATTGACGAGTAAGTTATAGACGAATCATTATAGAGTCTTCCATAATAAATTGTTTAAAGTCTGTTTTATATTAAAAACTTAAAAACGGGAGGGTGTGACAATCAAAGACCAAAAGTCGACAAAAAAACTACACCATTGACAAAATAATTTAGATCGACTCAACGACAGGACACCCAACAATCAAAGAATGGGCAAAGATATCAATGTGTGTTTTTTGTAGTTCAATCACTTCGCGTCCGTCGTCTTACGAAGTCATTAATTAAAATCGCTCGTCCAGGCTTAAGGAGGTAGAAAGTCATTGTTTGAAAAATTATAAACATGATAATTATCGAGATTCAATGAAATACGTATTTGTGAAGAAGAGTCATAATAAACACTTTCCTTTGCTCCTTTTTTGCGGACGCCGAACTATACATCATATAGATCTATAAGTTTTGAAAAAGTTTTACTTTATCGTTTGAAGTGAAATTGAATCTACATTTTAAATTAATACAAAACAAAAATCAAATTTCTGCTCTATATATTATCTTTCATAAATGAAGTCTGAAATATATTCATAATAAATGCACCGTATCAAGAGAACTTCTACTTATAAACTTTTACGCGTCGAATACTATGTAAAGATACATACATAATAAATCTAAATTAAAAAAAAATTCTTAAAGCTTACTTTGACAAATTTTAAATTAACTTCATTTCAACAAGTTTAAGTGCATGTACTAAAATAGAGCTACAAACAAACAAAAAATGTTTTGCTTTTAAAAATTTCATTCATAAATGAAGTCTGAAATATATCCATAATAAATGCACCGTATCAAATGCATATATGAGAACACCTACTTATAAACTGTTACGCGTCGCATACTATGTTTAGAGACATGCATAATAAATCGAAATTAAAAAAGGAATTCTTAAAGCTTACTTTGACAAATTTTAAATGAACTTCATTTCAACAAGTTTAAGTTCATGTACTAAAATAGAGCTACAAACAAACAAAAAATGCTCTGCTTTAAAAATTTCTTTTATAAATGAAGTCTGAAATATATCCATAATAAATGCACCGTATCAAATAAATATATATGAGAACACCTACTTATAAACTGTTACGCATCGCATACTATGTTAAGGGACATGCATAATAAATCTAAATTAAAAAAAAGAATTCTTAAAGCTTACTTTGACAAATTTTAAACTACAGTGTTACTTCATTCAACAAGTATAAATTGCATGTTCTAAAATAGTGCTAGGAATTGTTTGTATTGTAGTAAATTGAAGTCTTTGATTTTTTTTTCAAACACGCTATTAAACATCACTAAGAGCCAATACATACAATAATTTTGTGTTTTATAAATTAGTGCCTTCAATAAATAAAAGTCATCATAGAACAGTCTCATTTTCATACCGGTATTCGAAATGACTCGTTTCATTGCTATTACAACGAATATGTCATAAAAACATGACAAAGAGTTTTGTTTCGGAATATTCTAGATAAATATACAAAAAAACTAATTTTAGACCCTCCCAAGCCTGGAAGTGGCTGGTAACATATAGTTAACGGCGTTTTTCTCACAATGATGTTCTACCTCAATAAGCCTTGATATGTCGTGGCTGGTCACATATAAACATTTTACCTCGATGTTTTATGGCGCATCTGTTTATATTTCATCCATATGAACAACTATGGCTATACTTGATAAACATATAGGGGCTTTGCTCATTGTTAAAGGCCGTACGGTGACCTATAATTGTTAATGTTTGTGTCATTTTGGTCTTTTGTGGATAGTTGTCTCATTGGCGATCATGCCACATCTTTTTTTTTATATATAACAAAAAAGACAACATTTAAGGTAGGTTATATAGGACATGTATAAGAGAAGGAGACAAAGTCTCATTTAAAACGTTTCTATTTGCTCGGAATTGTCAATTGCTCTCATTTGAAGTTCTTGCTCCTCTTTTTTTCGATGATCATGAAAAGGGTCAGAGATGTAGAAAGAACTGGACAACAAAATAGATTACAGACATGAAGAGCAAATATGATCATAGATATAGAAAGACTTGTACAGCTAAAATAATCAAATATAAAGAGGCATGTAAAGCAAAAAAAACCACATTGATAAAGAAAGACTTATACAGCAAAAACAATTAAATATAAAGAGAGACATGTAAATCATTGATATATAAAGACTTGTACAGCAAAAAAAAATAAAAAATATAGAGAGACATGTAAAGCAAAAATAGGCATTGATATAGAAAGACTTGTACAGCAAAAAAAAATAAAAAAAAATAGAGAGGCATGTAAAGCAAAAATAATCATTGATACAGAAAGACTTGTACAGCGAAAATAATTAAAAAAATATATATAGAGAGGCATGTAAAGCAAAAATAATCATTGGTATAGAAAGACTTGTACAGCAAAAATAATAAAAAAAAATATAGAGAGGCATGTCAAGCAAAATAATCAATATGACAGACCTACAAATGACCATAATGTACGAAACTGTCGATGACCTACTTGACAATGTATAAATTTCTGTCCTTTAGTGGCGACTTGTTTCAACTTTTGTCAAACTATTGTGACAATAGTGAAAACCATAAATCATCAGCAAAATTAGATATCTAAGTATGTTAACATTACAGAAATATCAATCGATTTTATATGGAAGTAATAGGGCGTTAAATTATTGTTAGCCCGTTTACGTTTTTGGCTATATCTTGAAAGTATAATAGATGAAGAGAACGAAGATTATCGACATGACAAGATATGTGAGATAATCAAAGGATGAAACTCCTTAATTGACTTCCTAGAGGTGCTTTTGTCCTTAAATTACTTCACCATATATTAACAAATAGCATGCTTGCGGTTCTGACTGAAATCTTGTCAAAAATCATAATCAGTGTATAAAAATGATGGCTGCCGCTACTGAATATCCTTAATTGTTCGATATATACTTGCCAGGTGTGCGATTCTGAATTTGACTAGCATGTAGTCTTTTACATTTGCTTTAAAGGGGATAAATATTATATTATACAAATTACATCTAAAAAGGGAAGATGAATATACAAGTATCTAAAACTTGACCATTTGATCTGAAACAGCACCCTTCTGTTATTTTGTTGAATGAATTGATTATTGGTAACTTTTATTTCAAATTAGCTCCCGAAGGGTGACTTGAGAATAGAAATATTGTCACTTTGCTCTTCTTTTGACCGGTAGTAAAACCCTTGCCAATGTGTAGCGTCCGTTTGGCTGTGCATGATGTACAAGTACGCAACAACTTCCGGTAAGAATAAGGTAGGTTAACCCAATGCCACGTTTATAGAGAGTGTCATACTCCTACAACAATTTCTGACTATTTTTTGTCTGTTGATCTTTTTCTTTTTTAGCCATGGCGTTGTCATTTATTTTTTACTTATGAGTTTGAATGTTCCTTTGATATTATTCGCCTTCCTTATTTTGGTATCCAAACATTTTGTTCGCCAGGGAGGAGGTAAGAGTAGAGGACAAAACTATATCCACTCATTAACTCTTTTCCCTTTCATATTTACAATTGAAATTATCCTAAAGAGTTGCAGCCTAGAAAGTTGATCGATAATAAAGGGGATGTAACGTTTTAAAATAACATGAACTTCAGATAGAATGTGACATATTGTAAAGTGTAGTCATATATATTGCAATTATTGCCTTATGAAATTTCATTAAATAGCACATTGTACATATAAAGTGTAATCTTTTAACATGCTTTTTTTTTATTGTAGACATTTTCAAGTGAATGTTAAGGCAGCTTTGAACATATCTCAGGTATAATATAAATACATTTAACTCGCTAAAGCACTATACACTTGGAAATGTACTCTTCTCTTTTTATGTTGTACTGTAAGACCACTGTCCCAGGTAAGGGGGAGGACTCGGCGCCTGCTAACATGTTTAACCCGCCATATTCTGTACGTTCCCGTCTCAAGTCAGGAGACTTTCATATCATTTGCACATTATGACTTTCATATCTCGAACGCCTTAAGGAAGTTCGCTGCTTAGTTTCAAAATAAATAACTTTCCATAAAACTAGTCTATATTGATTGGAGATTAATTGAGGAGTAAAAAAGCAAAGAAAATATAGGGGTCAATGTGCTTGTTTTCAAGATATAAGCCAATGGAATGTTGGCAAGAAAATGTACTCTCTTGATTTGTCATAGCTTTATTGACCAGTTAGAGGTCGCAAAAACTATTAAAAAAATAAATAAGATTTTATAAGACTTTTACAAATGGCTCATAATTATTCATGTAAAAGATTTTTTTTTTAAAATAGGGGTTCATGGGCATTTTTTTAGGCATTCAAATGGATAAAAGCAGAGGATTTCGAAAATCTAACAGAAATTCCAAAATAAGACAAGCAAACATCCCTAAACTTAACTATGAAAGCCGTATCTATATAATTAAAAATCTAATTCATTTAAAACATTTTAAGTTAGGTGCAGTGAATGCATTTAACCGTATACTTCATTTTTAAAAAAAATGTAACTTTCAACATTTTTAAAACGATACACTTTTTGTCGTTAATCATTCAAATTAATATAACAATTTGTTCAAGTTTGAACCATGCATATTAAAATATTCGCGTCATTTCAGATCGTCGCCAAAGGAATTATTTCACGGAAAGGAAGTGGGGCAATTGTGAATATTTCAAGTATCTGCGGTATTATAACTATGCCTGGTTGTCCTGTTTATTGCAGCACGAAGGCAGCCATTGATATGCTCACAAAGTCTATGGCATTAGAGTTTGGACCTTTCAAGGTAAACTTTGCTTAATTGGTATATACCCGAATAACTTCCATTTGTACGCCATGAGCATGTTGACTATATTTTTTTTGAAATAAGTAATTAAAGTACAAAGTTTAAAGGTTATTAGTATATACAGGTATATATAATTAGTTATCAAAGGTACCAGAATTATAATTTAGTACCCCAGACGCACGTTTCGTCTACATAAGACTCATCAGTGACGCTCATATCAAAATATTTTTAAAGCCAAACAAGTACAAAGTTGAAGAGCATGGAGGATCCAAAATTCCCAAAAGTTGTGCCAAATACGGATAAAGTAATTTACGACTGCTATAAGAAAAACCTCTTTATTGCACTGATAAGTCATTGATATTTATGGTAAGTTGATTGCATTTAGTGTGAATTTTCGATGAAGGATCCGACATATTTATCAATTGCTACACTTGGTTGCTTTTCAAGTTTAAAGCTCTTTTAAAAACCAAATTAAATGGTCATTGCAAGCCTAGTTTTCATTTGCAGCTTTGTAGGAACTAAACTCTTTAAAGATATCAGACTTTAAATTCAGAAAGCGCCTTTATAAAAAAAATCGCTAGGAGCGCTTGAATCAAAACAATTGTGAGGCCAAAGATCTTCATTATTGACTGAAGTGTGCATGAACTATTAATAAACATCGGTTAATGTTGGGCAAATAGCTTTCTTTGTTTGAAATATTTTACTTCTGGTCATAGCTTGAATGATAATGAATTTACTTTTTTTTGTCGAAGCTTCGATTTTCTATGGAATTCTTATATTGACAGATTCGAGTAAACAGCTGTAGCCCAGGCGCAGTATTAACAGCCATGAACAAGAAGATTTTTTCCTCCCAGGAACTTAAAGATTCTGTTACAGGAAGAATACCGATGGGACGATTCATAGGTAGTTTATATTTAGCTCTATATGTTCTGTAAACATTTCCGGTATTCACACTCATAGAATCAAGGATTAAAATGTTATACTCCAGACGTACGATTTGTGAACAAACGACTCATCAGTGATACTCGAATCAAACACGTTTAAAAGGCCTAATAAAGTACGAAACTGAAGAGATTTGAGGAACCAAAATTCCAAAAGGTTTTGTCAGATATAGCCATTTTGTTTTATGAAAATCTGACATTATTAAGATTTAAATGCAAAAAAAAAAGCACAAACTAAAATATTTTTTTAAAGGTAACATTTATTTTTTTGTTTTAATACAGATCGATATAATTTTACAAAAAGGAGAGATGTGGAATACTCGCATCTTTAATATACACTTTAATATTCTACCCTGAAAATATAAAGGCATGACATAAATCAGTATTATAAATAAGGTTCTGGACAGCTAACGAATGCTATTCACTAAATGTAAAGTCAACGATGAGATAAATTATTTTGTAAAATTGGAATATGTATAAGTAAATACTATATGTATAAAATCTTTAAAAAGTAAAATTACAAAAAATTGCGAACTCCAATCAAATTCATAACGTCAAAACACCACTATATCACAAGCCCAGTAGTCAGTACTTTTTGTGCTGACACGAATTCTCATTGATATGGTTATATTTATAAATTTACTGTTACAAATTTTAGATTTTTTTTAAATACTAAGGCTTTTCTATCTCAGGCATAGATTAGCTCATCTGTATTTGGCAAAACTTTTAGGAATTTTGGTCCTCAATGCTTTTTAACTTCGTACTTCATTTGGCCTTTTTAACTTTTTTTTATTCGAGCGTCACTGATGAGTCTTTTGTAGACGAAACACGCGTCTGGCCTATATACTAAATTTAGTCCTGGTATCTATGATGAGTTTATATACTTATTTCACTATACAAACACAATGGATGCAGGATCGTCACAAAGAGCAGAATAGGTACACTTGTAATTAAAAAAAAGGACTAACTTTATTGTTGTGCCTTTTGCAGTCGATAACCATTACAAAATAAAACAAGTATATATATCTATTAGATAACGAAGGAAACTCGTTTAGTGTGAACAGATAGATTGTGCTGAGTCTTGGGACTTGAAAATTGGAAAGTTTAAATCATCACGTTTGTCATAGATTCCAGATGGAAATCGTCCATCTGTGTCAAAAATCAAGGTCAAAATCCAGATAAAAAGCAGACTTTCTTCTGTTGGTAGAATAAATTATCTCTAGTTCCAGGGATATATGAAATGTAAACAATCATTGAAACTTAGGTAATTCAGTGACTGTACTTTATTAATTTATCTAAAAGTTATATATTAGAAATTTGCATGAATGTTTTGTTACATTTAAATATTATCCGGCCCCGTCTATTATGTTTTTTGTTATATGTATATCTAATTGTATCCATCTTATGCGGTAAACTTTTATAAACTGATTTTGATAGTTCGTCGTTCTTATGTTGTACCGTTACACCACTGTCCAGGGTTAGGGGATGGTTGGGATCCCGTTAACATGTTCAATCCTTCGCATTCTGCTTTGTATGTGCTGTCCCAAGTCAGGAACCTGTAATACAGTGGTTGTCGTTTGTTGATGTGTTACATATTTGTTTTCCGTTCATTTTATTGTTCATAAATTATGCCGTCAGTTTTTTCGTTTGCATTGTTTTACACTTGTCTTTACGGGGCCTTTTATAGCTTACTATGCAGTTTGAGCTTTGCTCAATAGTTTTTAATTTATGTGTCATTTGGTCTCTATTGAAGAGTTGTCTCATTGGCAATCATATCACATTTTTTTATATTTCTTTAATTTGAATGGTACCAAATGGTTAATAAAGCCAATAGGGTACAAAATGGCTCATATCTTATACACGGATGTGAATGCGAGTTCAAATTTTGTTCCCAGTATGGCCTTGGATCATACTTATTCTAACAAAAACTCTGTGGTGAATTATGGCAATTTTTTTTAAATAATCATAATAGCGTAAATTTAAAGGAACATGGGAATTTTACTATGAACTTTGTAGGGTGCTTATGTAACGGTTTATTTCTTCCTCTGTGATATTTTATCCTGAGGATATTTGTCCCGGTAATTATTTTCCAGGCATGGTATGTCACATGTTATTTATTTCCAGAGGAGTGAAAATCTATCTGTGTTATGCGGATAGTATGTACCGGTATATATTTGACGTACTTTATTTCACAGAACTGTGTGAAATAGAGTCCCATTAACTACTATGTAAGTTACTCACAATCAATATATACCTGACTATAATTATAAAATGTTTCACAAAGGTAGAACAAATTTGCATAATTTATCAAAGGGAGGTAATTACGAGCAACTTATATTCTAAATATATTAATATAATATATTTCTGAAATTATTTCATAGTAAAATTTTTCCTTGAATCTTATTTTTTATATATTCATTTATATAAAAAGATGACTTACAACATGATTTAATAAGACAGATAACATTTCACAGTTAAATACTATCCAGCTGTTAAACATGCTTTTGTTCCAATATAATGTTATGCTATGATTTATCTGATTTCCATATAATCAACAACTACATCTCTGTCCCCAGACAAAACTATTAATATAGTTAAAAATATCATCATAATAAAATTCTTCTATTACTGTTAACTACAGTAATGCAACTATATTTCTACCTTACTTTTAAATTTATATGTGTACTAAGATCTGAAAACAACTCACTTTTACATGCATTTCACTTACCTTATTTAATCATGATATAATTTTCAAAATTCCGATCATTGAAATTACTTCTGGTTTTCTTCCCTATGTTTCGAGATAATTTTCATTTAAAAGGATGATTAATTGACTTGAATATTTCAGGAAATGTTTTCAATGATAATTTGTGAAATTATTTCCCATTATAATACTTTTATTTTTTTTTTAACAATTTCTCTTTATTTCGAATACACTATTATTATTTCATAGTATTTTTAAAGGATAAGTTTTTTCTAATAACTATTCAATGAGTTAACTAAAATATCCCAGGGAAATATTTTCCTCCGGATAAAAAAATAACAACAACTACTGTGACATTTTTTCCGCCGGATCAAATTTCACCCGGATATAATTTTGCTTTACACTTATACATGTTGTGATTCCTCTTTAATTTTGAACATCTTTTTTTTTCAGAACAAGATGAAGTTGCAAATACAGTTGCATTCCTGCTCAGTGACTATGCATCTATGATAAATGGTGCATTGGTGCCCGTGGACGGAGGAAACATGATACATATATCACCTAACCCTATCCAGAAGTTAAAATAGCAGGTCCAAAAGGCTCAATAATTACAAATGGACTGTGTGGGGTTCTTCATAGTGATGTTATTAACACTGACTGCATATTATTAACCCTACAACATATATAACAATAATAAAATACACATTACATAGACAACACATAACAACATAAAACAGACTTATAGACAAAGGGGAATAAGTCAAATATATTCCAATGATATTATTGTCCTTATATTAAAGTGAAATGCACAAATAACCATGCGCTCTAAAGTATTATACATAAGCATGAGCACTATCAATCGCAATGTTAGTGTTCCAAAATTACATATAAACACTATAACACTATACAGTTACAAATATACAAGACAATTACAAAGTAAAACATGTAAATAAACTCATCATAGATACCAGGATCAAAATTTTATATTTAAGCCAGACGCGCGTCTACATCATCAGTGACACTCGAATCTAAAAATGTTTAAAAGGCCAAATAAAGTAAGAAGTTGAAGACCATTACACATTCCTTACCATATGCGTAGAACCATCTACTTGATTCCTATCGTAACCAATTCAATATCATAATCTGAATACAATTACCATAACATTCATCAGACCACTGACCTGGACATTACTCTTACATTGAGTAAAACACACTGTACTCAATAAAATTTCCATCTTAGTATCAGATCTCTGTACTTATAGGATAGGAAGATGTGGTGTGAGTGCCATGAGACAACTCTCCATCCAAATAACAATTTATAAAAGTAATCCATTATAGGTCAATGTACGGCCTTCAACACGGAGCCTTGGCTCACATCAAACAGAAAACTATAAAGGGCCCAAAATTACTAGTGTTAAATCATTCAAACGGGAAGCCCAACGGTCTAATAGAAACGAGAAACACGTATAAATTACATAAACAAACGACAAGTTCTGTACATCAGATTCCTGACTTAGGACAGATGCAAATATTTGCAGCTGGATTAAACGTTTTAATGGTACCAAACCTTCTCCCTTTTTACTAATGTACTTTTAAGTGTAAATAAAATTATGAAGTTTATATACTGTTTTAAATGATTTATTCTATTTGACATTTACCAAATATGTTTGACTAATAAAGGTTAATATTTTAATATGTATGTTATTAATTTTCATCACTTCATCTGCATATACTCTCATTCAACTCATTCATTCATCTTTTATTCAATATGTTACACCATCAATATATATTAGTTCTTGTTAGAAATTATAGTATAAGTGACCTGTAGAAAAGAATAATAAATTCCAACAGAAATATAAAATATATATATAATATCCAATATCCAATATTGTCAAAATGTCACCAAGGCAAATAAAACAGGTAAGTAACAACACTGTCACTAGAAAATTAAATGAAACAACATAATCAATAAAGAATACCTAAACAACTCACAAGTGACCAATATAATGACCTGTACTTTCCCTCCAAAACTGAATAAGGTTCAGTACAGGAAAATAACTGAGGTCCAATAAAGGAAAGTGTAAACCTGAATACTAAAGAGTGAAAAGCATGGCTGTATCAAATATGATTAGCAAATAATTAAATATATGACTAAAACTGTATTGAACTAATACGAATCATATTTGATTACCACAAATATCACTCTGGCACAGTAAACATTTGATTCATTTTAGTTATCACACGTAACCTTACCGGATTCATGTATTCAATTACAGCAAAAATAAAATATTACTTACGTTTTAGTTCTTCTATGAAATGAACGCTTCATTGATACTACGTTTTCTTATTTGACGTATATGTGGTGTCGTAGGTTTTTGCAAATCTGAAAAGTCCGAAACCAGATGCTCATTTTTCCTGAAACCATTAGAAATAAACGGTTCCGATTCGAACCGAGCCAGATTATCAAGAGAACCGCATTGAATGTTGGGTACTAGCTTATTTGAATCCAGGAACCAAAGAAGACAATCATTGAACATCCGTTCAAGCGTTTTACAGACGCGACTTGAAGAATCATTGGTCGGTAATTAATTGAATCCGAATGAATGGTTGGCTTCAGAACAGGCACAACGGTGGCTAGTTTCAAGATGTTATTCAAGAGCTCAAGCAGAGTTTCAAAAAGGGCATCTGGCAAGTGCTTTAAACAATAAAAATGTAAAACCTGGCCGACATGCAGCAAATGAAACTTATGATTATATTGATGGATGATTGGTTGTTTAACCTCCAATTGAAATAGTTCCTGCATGTCAAAGACAAAAACAAATTAACAATATATCCATTAGGTATGTCCTCTTATAGAGACCGGCCGGAATAAAGGTTCAAGAAAGTTTGAATGCTCCTGTTATATGAGAATATGGTCGTTTTTAATTTTTCGCCATCACATTGTCAGTCTGTTTGAGACTGTATGATGTTAAAAAAAAAGCAAATGCATGAGTTTTAGTAACCCTCGGTATCTTTCGCCTTATCCTATTAAATCGTTTAAGATTCATAGTTAGTATATTTTGAAACTTACATTTTTCTTTTTTGACACAAGAAGATAGATTTATTATAAAACCGCGTACAGCAGTTTCCACCCTAACACATTTTGTAACTTTACCAAATTGGGCTATCTGGACTATACCATTTTTCGTTGTTTCTCGGGTAATAGTAAATAATTTTTTGAATATATTTTTTTTTATTAAACAAAATTAAACACTCAAAATGCAAAAATATTTAACAACTTATTAATGATACAACATCTCGAAAATGATAGTTTGTCCATATCTAAATTTAAAGAAAGATTAGAAATAAGAACACTAAATTAAAGTGTAAAGACAAATTAGAGATAAAGACACTTTTGTAGCGCATAATCTATTTAACTTATCAGTGAACATATGTTTAGTAAAGTTTTTGTGTGTGCCATTATGATATGGAAAAGTAATTAGATATTTAAAAATTATTCATCAATTGGAAGAAACTGCATTTAAATAGAATTATTGATAGCTCAACATTAAAAGACGTGGAGCTTTCGACTGAAATTAACATAGGGCTATTGTGATCTGTTTTAATCAACTTTGCCTCCGTTGTCTAACTTCCTTTGTATTCATATGTTGTCAAGTAACTTTATTAAACATCTACTTTGAAACTACTTGGTCAACTGGTACCAAGCCTGATCACAATCATCATGAAGGTATATGGTTTGTTATCTTTCCCATCATCCTGCCTACTAACCATTATGACGAACATGACTAGACATAGAACACAGAACATAGGCAAACATATGCAAGGTCTGTCCAGTACCTTGAATATAAAACCGTAAAATAAAGGCACCAGTGGTTAACTGCTGTTCAAAAGTCATAAATCGACTGAGAGACAACAAATTCGGGTTTCAAACAATAAGAGGATAAGAACGGAACAACAGAAACACTGAAGCGCAAAAAAAAAAAACAAACGCCAACATACATAGAAATGGACTATTTGATAACCGCTGCCATATTCTTGCCTTGGTACAGGAAATTTTAATAAAAAAACAATTGTCAGATAAACCTGGTTTTTAGCTAACAAAACCTCTCGCTTGCATAACAAGTTCATAAAATTCCATTACATTGACAATAATTAGTAAATGAAACGAACATAATATTTAAAAGGTAAAAATATCGAAAGTTTTGGGCACATCAGTCAATACTGTGTTATAATTCTAACTACTATAAAACAAATAACTAAGAAAAACAAAATGGCATATATAAACAGAACACATGAGCAAAAATTAAAGACAAGAATACAAAAATTACCAATTTATATATTAATGTGAAAGATGCTCAGTATTATCGAACAGGTCCCTTATGTAAACCAAAATTTAAATGTTTAATAAAATAGACCAAACTGCAGCTTTAGTGCATTTTGACAAAATCTTGGTATTTTTCGTCATGTAAAAATAAGGAAATGTTGGAACGGGGCAGACATTTAACTTCCAAATTGGCTACCTGTTGACCCATTTTGGTTGTAAAAAGTAAAATATCAAATAAATCGAACTCCTAGGAAAATTCAAAACGGAAAGTCACCAATGAAATGGCAAAATCGAAAGCCAAAACACATCAAACGAATGCATATTTCTGACTTGGTACAGTCAGTATCTTGAAAAAATGGTGAATTGAACCTGATTGTATGGCAAGCCAAACATCCCGCTTAAATGGCAAGGTAAAAAAATATCGCTCAATGACAACACTACGTGACAGGAATAGAGTACAAACAAACAAACGCAGGAAAAATCAGCACAAGGAAACGTAATAACAAATAATATAATAGTACATTAGTAACATGTAAACCGCAGAATCACAACGAACACCTTCCCTTAACGACAGCACCGGACTCCACAAACAGTCAAGAAATGTCAAAATTAACTACTTTACAAACATGGCTAGACAATTCTTTTAAAATAGACGTTATTGTCTGAAATCACCTTTTTTATGATTTATTTTTTGCATCTCCCCTATTCTAGTCTACAATTTGAGAATATTGCCAATGTTGAAGCACACAGGTCTAGATGAATGTCTTTGAAATCATTTGTTTAGGTTTACATGTATTTTTTCGTGACTCTCCTTTTACACGCGATATACACACGTGTTCTAGTAGCAAATACGACTGTATTTTAAAATGAACGATTTAATAGAACGAATAAGGAGTAAATGCTACATTCCATTATACGAACATATTTTTCTTTGCCACTTACGTCTTTTGAACTTAATGCACATGTTACCAATTTCATCCCGGTGGTGATGAATGTGGCCAATAGTTCCATTAACAGAAATATGATAGGTTGGAAAATAGTCGCTTTAGTGTTTATTTTGAATTTATTAAGCCTATGTTTTGTTTTGTTCTGCCACGTTCTGGTCATATGTTGACCATTTTCATCTATCAAATGTTCCTCTTATTTTGTTTTCCACTCACTATTGGACTTATTCCTGAATCGTTATATATGGTGACAATTCCTCCGTATCATTCAGATAATCAAAAACTTTATTTCGTCTACCTTCAAGTATTTCACTTCACATCGGTTATCATGATTAGCAGTGTTGCCTAATTGTTTATATTCTATAAGTGTTTTGTAAGAATTGTTTGTCTTTCAATTGGCTTTTTTTAAATTATTTTATTTGGCAATAATGTCAACAAAAGTAGCATGACAACTTTATTTTATATAATTGAGACATCTTTTAATGAAAAAAGGTAAAGTTTAGCACACTAATTTATAAAATGTAGATTTAGTTTCTCTAAATGTAAAAGAAGAGTGTAAAAACAAGTAAAATTAAGCACACAAGTTTATAAAATGTTAATAAAATCTCTCTAAATTTAAAAAAATAGTGCGAATCTATCACATATGAATGATCACTTTACTGTATCACCTGTATGTCATGGTTTATGCATTTATGCAAGTGCAAATAGTTTAGCTGATCACGTCTTTGAAACAAAATGAACATCAACTTCACAGGTAGAATTGCTCTCGTTACAGGTGCTGGTAAAGGTATGTGGCAAATATTCTTTAACACTATTTCCTATGTGTTTGTTTTGATAAAGTTTAAGGAGATATAATACTACTAATAACTGAGTACTCTTCAACCCAAAAAATAAAACATTCTCACAAACATGTTTAACCCCGGCGCATTTTTGCGCCTGTCCCAAGTCAGGAGCCTCTGGCCTTTGTTAGTCTTGTATTATTTTAATTTTAGTTTCTTGTGTACAATTTGGAAATTAGTATGTCGTTCATTATCACTGAACTAGTATATATTTGTTTAGGGGCCAGCTGAAGGACGCCTCCGGGTGCGGGAATTTCTCGCTACATTGAAGACCTGTTGGTGACCTTCTGCTGTTGTTTTTTTATTTGGTCGGGTTGTTGTCTCTTTGACACATTCCCCATTTCCATTCTCAATTTTATGTCTTTACACTTAAAGGTTTGTGATCTTAAATGTTACCTGAATATCATTGTTTGTTTATTCATGATCAAGTATTTTATAAAAAGACAGAACGAAGTATCACAGATTATGTAATATAGAAATATAATAGGCAATATTACAATTCATTTTTATCTTATAAATGTATTATTATCAATGTTTGCATTCACTGAAATAGACACTTTACGCAAGACTTGACCTTTACTTGAACCTGTATGGGTATGGGTATCTATTATGTGAACCTGTATTTATATTTACTACTGGGGACTTTACGTGCCAGTATATAATTAAATATATAAATACATTTTTGTCAGCACTACTTTCATTTAGATATACATCGCTAAAGTTATAAACTACATTTCTCATTCAATAATCATAAAGGTATTAACATCATATTAATAAAGAATAGTGAAGTCAAAATTATTCATTCGTTAAGCGTGATAAGTTAAATACACATCTTTGAAAGAAAATTATTAACACACATGGTTTGTGATTTTTGAAAACCGGTATACTACTATTGCCTTTATTTACCAATTATTTTACGTTAACTTTATTTATTAGTATAACATAAATACTTAGTACCACACATTACTACTTTAGACCTTAAAATAAATTTAAAGGTAATATTGAACAATTTGTTAAATACTAATTTTTAAGTTTTATTTATAATATGATATGAAATAATGACGAGAAAAAATTCAAGTAAGAACCTTGAACCAAATTATTTTTTCTAAAATCAATTCAACAACACCAACTTCACATGTAGAAAAAAACGATACTTTATGTAAATGATATAATCACAATATAGGAAAACAAGACATTCTCTTAACCAAAATGCCACAATAATTGTTTTAATTTAATTTTATTTAACAAAACAATTTCTGGTGCAGTCGATTTGATGACCACAAACTTTCAGACATGTTTTTTTAAATAGATATAAACCGTTACATGAAAAATCATATATCTAATGTCGCAAATGGAATCAGTTAACATTGTACAATTATATTACTTAAATTGTTTACAATACACCGCGTTCTTTCAACTACACGTGAATCAATGAAGTGGTTTGTAGATAGGTGTTTATATGTTCCTTAAATTGATCCTTTTAAAATTGTTACACGATGAAGACTGCTTTACCCATATTTTGACTTTTAAAAAAGTGTTTTCACCCAGATAAAGTTAAGATTGAACAACGAACCTAATTGAATTGATTACAATACGCTGTGTTCGTTCATTGACCTCAATTAAAAAATTGCAATAATTATTAAATGCGAATGAGCATGGATATCTGAAATCGGAGCGTTTTTAATTTGTGTTAAATATAATGTTAATACATCCTACCCCACCAGAAGGGCGTTTAACCGCTATGCGTCTTGTTCGCGATCTGAGGATGTCGATGTGACCATATGTCTTTATACATGTCATACGATATGATCTTCAAAAAAATAAAATAAGAGCTTTTTCATCAGTCGTGTTAACTTTGACATATTATTAATCTATTTATGTTCTCCTTCATATGATAGGTATCGGACGATGCATAGCTATTAAATTATCAGAGCTTGGAGCTAAAGTGTTTGCTGTTAGCAGGACAGAAGCAGATCTTGACAGCTTAAAGGAAGAGGTAAGAAAACTTGCTAAAATCACTATTAGTAATTTTTTGGAATGCATTTTTTAAGTTAAATTATATGCCATATTTAAAGATATAATTATCGACAGATTAAATTGCACTGACACGTTCAAATGTCTACAGCTTATGTCAATAAAACTAGTTCCTTTCTCTTTGAAGGATTCAGCAATTGAAACAAGATGTTTAGATATTGGAAACTGGAAAAATACAAGAAAAGTAATTGAAGACGTAGGACGAGTAGACCTCTTAGTAAATAATGCTGGAATTGTGAGGCATAAATCTGTTCTTGAAGCATCAGAAGAGTTCACAGACGAGTAAGTTGTGAAACGTATGCAATTTATATAACGGGTTGTTTTTATTATTGTTGGCACATTATCAAAGAGTATTTCTTTAGTTATTGCTTAAAGGTCTGTGTTATATTGAACATGTAGAAGGAGGAGGAGGGGATTTGACAATTAAAAACAAAAAGTCGAAAAAAAGAAAGCAACATTACCAAACGAATGAAAACTCCACAAAAGGACAATACACATCTTTTTACAATTACAGTGTTTAAATTTTGCAATGTACTTATAATTAAAAGATTACAAGCATCACTTTTTCTCATCGATTGGCGTCTTTTGTCCTTCTATGTAATTTATAAAGAAATGTATGAACGCGTGTTTATGCAAATTTTACCTCGATGTTTCATGGTTCATTGTGGTTGTATTGATCCATATAGGTACATATAGGTTGACTTACTAAATATACAACAAACAGGGCAACATTTTAGGATGGTTATATAAACCGTTAAAAAGACTGAGACAAATGATCTTTTAGAACATCTCCTTCTCGCTCGGAATATTCAAATGCCTTCGTTGGAAGTAAACATCCTTCAATAATTTTTTTCTCTCAGTGTAAGTTCAAATTTCTACGTTCTTCCGCCCGAACGGATTCTATTAAGACTTATCATTTTCTTTACCATTAATTTATGTTCGTCCTTAAACAATATTTATGTGCCCACGGTCGTGAAGCAAACATCAATCATTATAATTTCAATATGCAAAATATTGCAACCGACCGATGAGTATCGAGACATATTATTTTGTCCAGAGAAGGAGAAGATATATATTCATCTACTTATTAGCTGGTCTTTTCCCTTTTCTATTTCCACTTGAAATTATCTTGGAGAGTTGCAGCAAAGAAAGTTGATTAACAAGTTAGTGATTAAGAATATGTGACTACTAGTATAACAACAGTTAGAACTTGGAATATTGTATATTTTTTGTTTTGCATTGGAGAATTATTGCCTAATAAACTGTTATATAATAGCACATTGAACATATAAGGTGAAATCTCTTGACATGATTTATTTTTCATTTGCAGACATTTTGATGTCAACTTTAAGGCAGCATTGAACATATCTCAGGTATTACATAAATACATAATATAGTTATATACATTTGAAAATTTACCCTTCTCCAATTGGTATATAACGAAGGATGGTTTCATTGGCAATCTTACCACATCTTCTTATCTTTTATATCATTTACAATCGGGATTTTTATATCTTTAAACACGTGATATCTAACCACGAAAATCGTTACCATATTATTCAAAATCTAATTCATTTCAATCATTTTTCGGGTGGGTACAGTGAATGCGTTTTACTATGTGATAAATATGTAAAACACACCTGTTATTTAAGTATTTTAATATTTTCACAACGGTTTACTTTTTGTCATACATTAATTATGCTACTGAGCAATTTTCATCATGCATGTTGCAATATTTGCGTCTTTACAGATCGTCGCCAAAGGAATTATTTCACGGAAAGGAAGCGGCGCCATTGTGAATATTTCAAGTATCTCCGGTATTCTTACTGCGCCTGGTTTCCCTATGTATTGTTCCACAAAAGCAGCCATAGATATGCTTACAAAGTCTATGGCATTAGAGTGTGTACCTTTTAAGGTAAACTTTGGATAATAGGTAAACTTAGGTAAACTTTGGATAGTATGTAAACTTAGGTATACTTTGGATACTAGGTAAACTTTAACTACTTTCTTTTGAAAGTTATAAATATGTTTATTATGTTATTTACAGAATCAGTAATTGAATTGCAAATTTTAAAGATTTCTACAATATATGAACTCTTAAATAACAACTAAGTGCACTAATTATCAAATGTATATTCGAACGTTGCATTTATTGTAGAATGTCAGTGAAGGGTCTGAAATACTTACAAATTGCTACAATTGGTTACTGCTCAAGTTTCAAACTTCTTAAAACCTCGTTTTCAAAAAGAAGCTAGTAAACGCCCACCGCATGTCTAGTTTTCATAAGAAGCTTTGTATGAAACAAAAAAAATCAAAGATACCAAACTTTTGATTTAGAACGAGTATTTATTCTATGATAAACTCACTAATTGTGTTTGAGTCAAAAAGTTATCAAAGGTACCAGGATTATAATTTAGTACGCCAGACGCGCGTTTCGGCTACATAAAACTCATCAGTGATGCTCAAATAGAAATATTTATAAAGCTACACAAGTACAAAATTGAAGAGCATCCAGGATCCAAAATTCCAAAAAAGCTGTGCCAAATAAAGGCAACAGTAGTATACCGCTGTTCAAAACTCATAAATCCATGGACAAAACACAAAATCGGTGTAACAAACTAAAACCGAGGGAAACGCATTAAATATAAGAGGATAACACCGACACAACACCGAAACGCAGTTTGAAAGGCAAATAAAATTGAGAATGAAAATAGGGAATGTGTCAAAGAGACCCCAACCCGACCATATAACAGACAACAGCAGAAGGTCACCAATAGGTCTTCAATGCAGCAATACACTCACGCACATGGAGTCGTCCTTCAGCAGGCCCCCAAACAGATATGTATACTACTACAGTGATATTGGACGTCATACTAAACTCCGACTTATACACAAAACACTAAAAATCCGACAAGACTAAAAAAGGCCAGAGGCTCCTGACCTGGAACAGGCGCTTACAGACTGATTCGTTAATTAATTAGCGTTTCACGCTAAATTCAACACTATTGTGTTAATTAGTCAGTTTATTTTTGTGGAGGAAGCCGGATAGAAAAACTGACACTCCGAGTTGAGTGCACCTGCCCTATGCGGGATTCGGCCTCACAAACTCTGCATTGACTGGCTAGTGACATGTTAGTTCGACTACTTAGACCGCTCTGCTACCCTTGCTTCAATAAGCGATTTAAGTGCTAAATGTGTCTTGGCTATTAGCTTTATTGATTTAAATTTTAATACCGGGCATTAAAAATGAATGAAGTACTAGCTTTATTTTCTTATTTGATTTTCTACGGATTTTTTATATTGCAAGATTCGTGTGAACAGTTGTAGTCCAGGTGGAGTACTTACACCGCTGGGTGCGATGATTTTGGCCTCACAAGAACAAAGAGATGCCTTTACAGGAAGAATACCAATGGGACGATTCATAGGTAGTAAAGTTAATGCCAAACTATATGTTAACTAGCTCTTAATGTCTTGTTCATGTAAAAACAGCTTCGGGTGTATTTCTATCAAGCAAATGAAAACAGAACTACTGTACTGGTTATAAATTGGAATATGTATCATTAAGAATTACATATCATATCTTTTAAAATACCACTTTATTTCACTATAAATCACCATAGAACCAACAGCGTCAAAATTTACCAAAATCGTTAACTTGTAAAGAAAAAGAAAATTTGTCATGGCAACCGTCATTATGTTCAATTATAAAACATAAAACATACATATTTCTTAATTAACAAACGAAGTTTGTATATTGTGAACAGGCAACGAGTGCAACATATACATTTAAGGATATAAACGCAATATAATGGAACAAAGTATGCTAAGAAATGGTTAGTTGACTGGCATGTATTGAAAAGTTCAAATCATCATGTGTGTCATAGATATAGTTTGAAGTCCACAATATCGAGGTCAACATCAATACATGTGAGCAGACTTTTTTCATTTGGTAGAATTGTTTCTCTTATTCTATGGAAATTTATTCCTTTCCGAACCCATTGTATAAAAAAATTTAATCAACGTGTGGTTGCTGGTGATCTCAAAAGATCATTGGATGATTTTAAGGGTCATGACCTTTTTAGCTAACTGGATGAATCAAAATTTGACAACAGGTGTTAATGAAATTGACAACTTCGTGCAATGTGAAAGGCACTCGAAGGGGATTTTCAGTTAACAAAAAAAGAAAATGTCTTTTTAATCATTAGAGAAACAGATTCTTTCATAGTTACTCGTGGATTATCGGATTTATCTAATCTCGATAGTTAAATTATAAATTTTAAAGTCCTCGCCGAGGCGGCTCGGACTTTAAAATTGATAATTTAAATATCTCGATTGGATAAATCCGATAATCCACTGGTATCAATGTAAGAATCTATATTTATCACCCAGGGATATATGACTTGTAAACAATCATCAAATTTTCGTGATTCATCAGTTTATCTGACAGTTAAATAAAATAATTTTGCATGATACATTTCGTTAAAAACATAAAAAAGTCTTTAGTTTGGATGGTACCAAATTGTAGATTGTCACATATATTATACACGGATGTTAGTGCGAGTTAAAGGTCTTGTTCCCGGTATGGCATTGGTGTATTCCTTTGTTTTGACAAAATCGCTATTTACAAATAGTCAAAAGCGATCATTTATGGCAACGCTTAAGGTCGAAAAAAGCAAACATTTGCATGAACTGGAGAACTCGACTTTTCATGCAATTTTTCAAGCAGAAAAAAGTAATGATTTTTATTTCCCCTTTAAATTTTAAACATGTTTATTTTTCAGAACAAGAAGAAATTGCCAATACAGTTGCATTCCTGCTCAGTGACTATGCATCAATGATAAATGGTGCCGTGTTACCTGTAGATGGTGGACACATAATACATATGGCACTTAACCCTGTCAAAAAGTAACAATAATTCCTTAATTAAAACACATATTCTGACTGGGTGTATCTTGTACGATTATGCAATTAAGGCAACAATAAAATATGCAATTCATTACTTACAGGTGTTGTTAATGACGTTTAATGTTTATTTATTCCAGGATATTATCTCAGCATTTACACTACATTTTTTATTTAACTACTTGTGCAATCCATATGCAAACGATGTTACACGATGCATTGCAATCACTTGAAAGGATTCGGACGAAAAGAGTAGCAATATTTTAGTAATGTGGATGTATTTTATTACTTTTTATGGTCGGGTTGTTGTCTCTTTGAAATATTCCCGATTTTCATTCTCAATTTTATAATAGATTGAAAGTAACAATAGAGCATTTACATTCGGTAAAATAAGATTTACAAATAAGTAAACATGGTTTAAATATCAATTAACTTCTCACAAAATTATTGCATGTTAAGATTGTTTTGCATCTCTTTGTGTTTCTTTTTTTGCTTTTGTTGCAAAGACTATTAAAGATAGCAAAATATTCAGCACACTACTAGTAACAATCATAGATATAGGAAGATGTGGTGTGAGTTCCAATGAGACAACTCTCCATCCAAATAACAATTTAAAAAGTAAACCATTATAGGTTAAAGTACGGCCTTCAACACGGAGCCTTGGCTCACACCGAACAAAAAGCTATAAAGGGCCCAAAAATTACTAGTGTAAAACCATTCAAACGGGAAAACCAACGGTATAATCTATATAAACAAAACTAAACGAGAAACACGTATATATTACATAAACAAACGAATACTACTGTACATCAGATTCCTGACTTAGGACAGGTGCAAACATTTGCAGCGGGATTAAACGTTTTAATGGATCCAAACCTTCTCCCTTTTTCTGAAACAATAGCATAACATCACAACATAGAAAAACATACGATAAAATATCAATTGGCAGACTTAACTCAATCAAAAAACGTATGATTACACAATGAACGAATAAATTTGATCTGCGATATCTGAATACAAATGCACAGTTAATAAAATATTAGAGACAAACATTCATGACCAAAAAGCTAACAATGTCAACATTTCGAGAATACACAACCGTCATCTTATATGGCCCGTGATTTTTTTTAACGAAGCCCAGTGAGCATAACATATCTTGAGAAAACAAATTGCACAAAATAAGATCTGAAATTAAAGATATCAATTTGAAAATTTGAAAATCAAAGCAAAACATTAAACTTTAACACTGACAAAAGAACCATTTACATGAGTTCAAATAATATGTGCACTTTATAAGCATTTCATACATCGTATATAGTTACTTATAGTACTCGATATAAAAGCAACAGTAGTATACCGTTGTTAAAAGTAATAAATCACAAAAACAAATCCGGGTTATACAAACTAAAACCCGATATAAAACCCATACCAAAACACAAACACTTTTAAATATAAACTAATGCACCTTGAAAATCAGGTCACCATCAGATTAAATCTGCCAGACTGACATACACCCCTTTCAATCATTCCATTCACAACTTATAGTGCGTATAGTATCTGAGAAACGGACAAAATCATGCACTTTAACTTTAATCACTGATCCATGAAATACAGTCGACGTCAGTTGAACCCTCCGTGAAGGTTATGTGGGCGCTACAATGAACCCACATAACAAGTATAGGTATCACATTACTCATAAAAGATGAGAAATGCAACATACAAAACAAACATTTTATTATCAAACAGTCACTGGACCATGGAAATGAGGCCACGGACAATAGAATATGACAGATGGAAAATACCTTACATACGATATCTCCATAAAGGTATACTACATCTAGGTCTTCTAACTACTGGTATATAAGGTTTCATACAAATAGTTCACATCGCCTACCACCGCCAGACATTTTAAACTATTTCTCGCATACAGCGACATTCATCGAAGGCCACACAAAACAATACCAAAAATGAGATTTATGAAATAACAAATAGGTATACATGACTGACCAAAGTTAAACATTATGGAAATGACATATATGAACGAGGTGAGCGATTCAATGTCTATAATCCTAATGGAATGGCATAAATTCATCGCGGAGCACGACCGAATATGTCAATATTTATTTTCTCGTGTTTTACATGTATCATTCGGCATATAAAGTAACCTTTCAGGGACGACATCAAAAGTTCAAGTAAGATAAAAAAAAAAAATTAATTCATTTAGTTTTTTCACTGACCCCCTACCTTCCTCTTAACTTAATTTGAGAAAAATTGATGGACCAATAAGGATATATATAAAATCGATGTCAATTACACAAAACTTGCACCAACTTATATATTTTAAAAGATCGCTTAATGAATATTTTTTTCTTACTTTACATGAACTATCTATTTACTGTTTCTAAACAATAAGATTTTGGCGTCTTTTTTACCGATAAATAAATCTCATGAATCAAGATCCGTCATACAAAAAAAAAACCTTTATAAAGAACAATAAAAGATCATAAAATGTTAATAAAGTGATAAACAAATCTACTAGCATGACTGAAATATTAATTAATTCACTTCCATTTGGGTTAAAAATGCCAAGTCTTGAATAGCCATAAAATGATCAACTGACCTGCTTATACATTTAACTGTCATATATCTGTATGTTCAGTGACATCTATGTTGTATGTTATTCCTTTTTTCAAAATAACAAAAAAAAAAAGAAGTGAACTTTTATCATCTTACCTAAAAGACGAATGGTCATCCTAGGTATCAGGATAATACTTTAAGACGCAAGACGCGCGTTTCTTCTTCATAAGACTCATCAGAAACGCTCAGATCAAAAGTTTGAAAGCCAAACAAATACATAGTTAAAGAGCAATGATAACCCACAATTCCAAAACGTTGAATCAAATATGGCTCATGTTCTTTATGCCTGGGAGGAGAATATACTTAGTATTTCGAATAATTCATACTTTTGCAAACATAGAATTTATATAATAAAAAGAACAATCTAATTGATATGTATATAACTGAAAAAAACAACAGATGTAGATCTCTTGAAATAAAAAAAAAACATTGCAGATTGTCATGTCTATAAATCAATACAAATGAAATGTAGGTTTAGGATTTAATGAATAATTAGCAAAAACATTAATTGACAATAATTGTGTTATAGTAAATCCAAATGTTAATTTTTTTTTATTTTGTAGCTTAAAAATTGATGACTTTGTAGCAGTAAATATAACATCTATCAGACAAAAGTACATGTATACATTGCAAAGGTTAGAATATTTATGTTTATCTAGCCTGAATCCCTAAGACTTTCAGTACTAAGGTAAACTGGCTAATTACTTGTATGTGATAAGCCAAAAAAAAACACCACTCAGTGTGAAGTTATGTTACAAGCAAGTTAGCTTGCTCCATAAGCTGATTAGATGTCAAAGGAAAAGAAAAATACGCATTCATTTTTAAGCAACCATTTACAAGCAGAACTGTTTATTGACCTTTTATAGTTGACTATGCGGTATGGGCTTTGTTCATAGGTGGAGGCCGTACGGTGACCTATAGTTGTTAATTTCTGTGTCCTTTGGTCTCTTGTGAAGAGTTGTTCCATTGACAATCTTACAACATCTTCTTTTTTTATGTACATTCTGATTACTTTAACTGAACTTTTGGAATTATTTTTTTCATTAACGTCTTCTTTTATATAATACTAATATCTACCTATAATATTAAGTTTTTTTATAAATTCATTTAGTTTTATTACAAATGATACACTTGCAGAAAGAATAAAATTACAATTGGATGTAACAGTAAAAAGCGTATGATTAATTAATCAGTACCTCGATTTGAATGTTCGATTTCACAACTCAAATTTGCTCGCTGACATTTAAGAGCATGGTATAGCATAATATAAATGGAGAAGGCTCATAATCGTACACCTATGGGTACATTAATGTTTGTGGTTTTTTTTGTATTGTTGTTTGTGTTTTGGTCTTTTCCGATTTTGCCATATCGTTGTCAGTTTATCCTCCCCGTTTTGTTTTGTGGGATTTTTCTTACTCGATCACTCTTTAGATTTTCTGTGTATATTTTGCAGACTATTTTTTGTCTTTTCCTCGTTTTTGTATTCTTTTTATCATAGTATTGTCTGCTTTTCCCGACTGTTGGTTTTTGATTGTCCTCTTATTATCGCCTGCCTCTTTAATGTTGACAGCAAAATATTGTGCACGTAAACATTATGGATATATATAAGATAAGGTCAGACTTTTTCACAATACAAGTTGTTCTATCATTTTTGTCAAGTCCTGTTACAACTACTTCAAATTTTAACCACAAAAATAGCCACCCCGTTTTTGAAGTGCTTTTAAAAGGTTTCAAAAATTTTTCCCGTACTTTTTATTTTTGCAATAATCATTGTATTGTCATTGAAACTGTTTCGTGTAGTATTTTGATATCTATGAAGCTGACTGGTACGTTCACTTACATTCGACATGGAACTACTTGTTTATGTGAATTTTGTCACATAATGTCACGCTCGACCAAATCTTGTTAAAACAATTTATGATTGAAGAACAAAAAGCAGCAGAATTTTTTTAAAGTATTTTATTTACATCATATGTTAAGAACATTCCAGATTATCTAAAATAAGAATTCAAGAACTACTTGTTTTTGGTAAGTATATATAGAAATACACATACATGTAGAATAGAACCTATTCCAGTTTTACATGTTATTATTTGCTGTTACGTTGTGGGTAGTATATATATCATTTAATTTATTATCTTAAGACATAATAAATAACTTTAACATATTCATCAGTGGGATTTACTGTTTTCTGCTGGCATCAACAATATATTACGTGTGGATAACCTGAAATGTATTATAACTATTGGATTTATCAAACTGAAATTTGAAATTAACATTATACATTGCTCATAATTGGATTATAAACTTGACAATGCATTCATAAGTTACTGGAATCAACAAACTATACAGTATATCAGCTGCTGGATATACAATTTTGTATATTTGTACAACAAACTTCATTATTTTAAATTATTGGTTTCGCTCGTTTCTGTAACGCCTTACCACCTGAGTCGTGAAAAACTTGTTACTACGAAAATGTCCCTGTATTGTTTCGATATGTTCATTGAAACTCGAATTCCATTCTGGAAACTAAACCTTCATAATTCATTGGTGGAATATTTTTGAAATAGATAACTTGGTGGCATCTTGGTGGAACATTTCTGTAAAGATCTTTCACCAAACTGTCGTTACTTATCCCTTGTAGCAAATCAATAGTGTCGTTGATATATATATTTATTTCCTCATCATTTGGACGGCTCTCAGCCTATATAATAAACATAAAAATATAATTTACCATCCTTTGAAATAAACTAAATTTACGATAAATACAATGATCTTCCATAACGAATAGATATCACGGCAGTAAAAAATCCTTAGTTTGAAAAAATCCAGACAACACTACGTCTTAAGAAAAATGACGAACAGGGAAAAACAACAATTCACAAATGTATTTAAGGTAAACTAATGATTGAGCAAAAGTGCTCCGGGATGGAAGACAGGCATACGTTAATGGTTGCTCCTACCATGTTTCTCAAGGAAATAAAAATTCCGTAAAAAGTCGAATATTGTGATGTCGCAATTGGGGAAAAGAAGAAGGAATTATTGCTACAAGTTCATCATACAAATAAGTGACACATATATTTCTACAACAGTCAAACAACTCATTGCACCGTCTGATTAACTTTTGAAGGGATGATTTAGAGTTACAGGTTTGAATCCATGGCTTTATAGCTTCCTTGTAAGTAACAACCTTTAAAGTAATCATGATGACAAAAAAATAGCTCTGTAATATTTGTTTAACTTAAAAATATATATTCCTTATGCATGTGCTGCTGGGATGGTGGCAAATATAATGTTAAGGGATGCATTGGAAGCATCTCTGTGGTCGTATATTTTAATTCCTTACCGAACCTCGTGTTTAGTTCTAAATGTTTACCAGCAAGATATAAATCTTATAAAAAACTAAAAGATGCAGACATCCATGTAGGTCTGGAGTTTTATATCATAATAATGAATGTTCTAATTAGTACATGACAAGATAAGTAAATATTAAGATAAAATAGGTCAATACGCAGGTGGTCAACCGAATTTTTGTTGTTTGTTTATGTGTTACATATTTGTTTTTCGTTCATTTTTTTTTTATATAAACAAGGCCGCTGGTTTTCTCGTTTGAATTGTTTTACATTGTCATTTCGGGGCTTTTTATAGCTGACTATGCGGTATGGGCTATGCTCATTGTTGAAGGCAATACGGTGACCTATAGTTGTTAATTTCTGTGTCATTTTGGTCTCTTGTGAAGAGTTGTCTCATAAGCAATCAAATCACATCTTCTTTTTATATTTTTAAAAGGCAATCAAAGATTTTCAATCCACATGAAAAAGATATGAAGAGAGAATATAAAAGACCGCTGTTTGCAAGGTAATTTACTTTGGCTAGACATGTGAGGGCGTTAAACTAGTTTTTATTAAATCTCAAATCTTTCTCTTTTAATAACGATCAGTAAAAGAAGAGCACAATATAATGTACAAGAACGTACAATACAAATCAGAACAGGAACACGTTTAAATTCAACTATATAATATCATTGGAATATTTTGATAACTTTGCTTTGAAGTTTTGGTAGCCTTCTCAGTGATGTATACCCCATATATCATATTATTCAGATTTTTAAAATACTTTGCAGAATTGGACAAAATATCTTGTGTTTTTTCTCATTCTTTTTTTTCCATATACGAGTCACGAAATTTGAATAGAAATAAAAATAATGCACTCTTTTCTAAAAATGACTAAGATTATTACAGGTAGAATTTTACTGCTATAACTGATGTATTTCATCCAAGCTTTTACAGATACTACTAATGTAACAGAACTAAATATGCAACCAATTATCATTCCAATCTGAAAAAAATCTGTGTCTAAAATAAAATTAAAAAGAAATGTAAATACTAACTGAGTTTATTTTCATTTGCAAACTAAGAAATTAATATCTTTATATTGGTCTTTTTGTGAAATTGTGACAGAAATTTGCGTGGTTTTTTTTTTGTGAGATTGAAATTGCATTTTTGTGTTTAAAAAGAAAATACTGCAGTCTTTTCAATGTTTTTCTTGTTGGGTTTGACTTTGCCTCTGTGAAATGTGCTTTTATATTCGGTGTCTATACATTTATTATTTGCCCAGTTAAATCAACAAAAATACAGTAGAATATGAAGAATCGCGCTTGAATAGTAAATACTCCAAAGAAATATGAAAAATATTCCTTCTTATTATAATAGATTAAACTTTTTAGAGCTCCAAACCGATATAGAATAAAAAAAAAAGGTCAGAAACCGACCAAAGCCAACCATGCAGAGGGGAGCGGTAATCACATTTTGATATTATTAAACTGAAAACTAGAAGGACATTAGCATTTTCTGTAATGAAACAAATGGAAGAAACACTTGCGATCACCGTCCTTTTTAGTAGTTTATGTTTCGCAGTTTTCTGGATATTATTTATATACTATAGCTTATATTTTATTTTATTTTTGCTTTAGCGACCTTCGCAAACTATATTTTTTTCTTTTTTGTCGCAAAATACTGGTGTTTTTTGAATTTCTGATTATTAAACAAATTAAGTGATTAATGACTTTGCCTCTCTTAACAATAATGCTTTAGGAAATTGAACTATTGGTTGTTAGCTTGAGACGCCTCTAGCAGCCCAAAAACTTATGTTAGCTTTTCGGCAGAACTGGCTTCGAAGTTAACTTATATCAAAAGCGGACCTGTTTCCATGTTAACTGTTTGGCAGACATGAAAACAGCCCTAGGACCAAGTCTGCTTTTCAAGTTAACTAGATTTTGGTCCTAGGACTGTTCAGAGCAGACCTAAATCCGGTCACAGGTTAACTTTGACCAGTCCAAATGACTGGTTATTAAGTTAACTTGCTGTCCAGGTTAGGACGGCACCCATCTGTATCTTTATTCTGATTCAGCATGATTTTCTTTTAGGTATTATTGACTAATTATACTCCCGTTTAAGATTCAATTTATAAGCAACCAAAAAATAATCAAAAATCATCAAAGGACACATGGTTACATCAGAGGGAGATTATTGCCATGAATCAAGAAACTGATACTTGTACATATAGTTGCGAAAACTTCATATATGTCCGGGAATTTTCTATACGAGTTTTCAACTAACAGGACGTAGACTACCAAAGAAACTGGGTACGTGTTACACGTTATGGCATAATCAAAAGCTATGACTTGTATTTGATGCGAAATGTTACAGAATAGTTTTATGAACAGACCAATGAACGAACAGAAGTAAACCAGTATACTCCCTTTTTTTGGATGGTTCAATTCTGTAGGTTACTGAATAGGTGATGTCCGTATTTCATAAATCACGATCCGGTACATTTGAGCTGGCGAAAAGTGATTTGAATAATTGTGAGCAGGCTAAGGACATGATTATGACTACAAGTTTGTGCCTTGTTTTCCTCCAAATGACCTATATACTAGTAGTAGGAAATATATTTTTTGCAACTCAATTTGAATAAAGATTTATTTTAGTTTATTGAATACAAAAGCTAAACTGTGTTCTTCTGTATATATTAGGTTAAATGCTTATAATAACAGAAACAAAAAGTCCAATCTAGAGGATAGGCAAAGAGCAATATGTGGAAGTTTTGTCCTCTATGAATCAAGTCTCGCTGATATCAGGTGGAACTATCAACGTCTACATGGGCTGTAGTGTGTTTAACTTATTCGAAGTTATATTCAAATAATTCAAACTACTGTGAAAGTACTTTAATTCGTGGATACCAATTTTCGTGGTTTGAGCAAAATTAACATGTTCGTGGGTTTTTAAATTCGTGGATTTTAGTTTTATAAAAATAAAAAATTGAAAAATTAAAGCCTTTAGAAACAAAGGTTACTAATAGTCTGGATTGAAGGAAATTGCAAGGTAAACATTGACCCGTGTAAATCGTAGTGACAACACTAATTATCCCATGATAAAGTGATCAACAGATTAAAGACCATCAAAGGTGTTAATTAGGCCATAAACATGTCACCTAAAGAAAACAGTAACATAAACAAATGCTATAAATGTATCTCGAATTGTCAAATAATTCTTCTCAAAAGCAAGCCCAGCATGAAATTAATATTTCCCATATGTACACGAACTATGAGAATACAAAATGAACACTTTATCATACTAGCATTTCAATACCGGAAATCTGACTTTCATCGATCAAAACTACTTTTTATGAGAATTTACAGATCAAAATTTTTACAGTTTAGGTTATTAAAGATTAAATGGGTACAATCCTGCATGCAGTTGTAATTCTGTAACTGCCATTAAAGTATTCTCAGACTTGGCGTTATTCAATATATTCCCTAGACCAAATCAGTAGTCAAACCTACCGATAGGGATCTTTCCATGTGTTGATTTGGACAATGGTTGTTTTATTTCGTTGGACACGTAAATTCGTGGATAACGTCATCCACGAAAACCACGAAAATTGGTACCCCACGAATAAAAGTACTTTCACAGTAATAATATACGGTTGGTGTCACTAGTTGAGATGGAACTGCTGAACCTTAAGCAGCACCTAAATCACCCCTGGTTTTTTTTCGGGGGGGGGGGGGGGTTGTTAGGTTCATGAGACTTAACTAAAAAAATAAATTGTATCGTTTTTGTGAAACAGTAGGAACAACTTAAGACATTTTGTTTCCCTTATTATTACCAATTGGAGACAGGTGTTGTTTTTTTAATAATATACAAGATAGTTCAAGATTGAGGAATATAATATCTTATCGCCCTTCCCTACGCCTATATCACCCTGCTCTGTCGCTCAGTAATTCACGTATCACTGACTTCAAAACGAGATCAGGCATTATAAGCGACGTCACAATGTGAGAGGAGAAGTTATCAGCGACGTCACAATGCGAGAGGAGAAGTTATCAAGCTTACTTTCGTCAAGCGTAAAACTGTCTTAGGGACAGAAAAAACGACCATTAATAGAACGATAAACAGATAATCGTGTTTTCTACGTATAGATATCGTAAAATATCAGCCGCTCGCCACAATGTGAAACTTTTTAGCTCGTTCGCTACGCTCACTCGCCAAAAAGGTTCACATTGTTGCTCGCGGCTGATATTTTACGATATCAATGTGTAGAAAACCCGATAATCTATACTTATTTTTGCAATATTTCAAGATTGATGAATATAATATTCTTTTTTTGCAATATAATTAGATGAAAATAACCCGCATCAGCTATGTATCTTGAACTGTCCTTGTTGTGCCCCATTTATTGGCATTATGTTTTTCGATCTGTGTTTCCTTTCGTCCTTCCGTCCGTTTGTTCGTTCGTCCGCCCGTCTGGCCTGCTTCTTGTTAAGTTTTTGATCAAGGTATGTTTTGATGAAGTTGAAGTCCAATCAACTTGAAACTTAATACATATGTTCCCTATGAGTTTCGACCCCAATTTCACGGTCCACTGAATATAGAAAATGATAGTGCGAGTGCAGGTGTTTAATATCAATTGAAGTAACGAGTGTGACACAACTTGTGATTCCAAGTTCTCATGTCTTACCTAAAGGTTTTTTGTCGGTGGATCCAGGAATGAATTCTTGATTGTCGTTTATGCATTCTTTTGATGAATTTGTTACTGAAAAATCCGAACAATTGCATTGGGTGGTAGTTGAGCTTTCAACTGCTACCATTCCATCATCTAAAAATAAAAATATCAATGTCTGTAATAGTTGTTTGGAATGATAGAATACTTTTTGTTCTACAATGACGTAACACTTTATAAATTTCGTGCTTCTGGAGCGTTTTTCTGGATTTACTTTCACCAGAAACGCTCTGAAAGCCAAAGATGTTCGCTGAGAACGATACGAAAGCCAGATGTTTGCCAGAAACGCTTTGAAAGCCAAGAATGTTCACAAGGAATGCTTTGAAAGCCAAAGATGTTCACTGGAAACGCTATAAAAGACAAAGATGTTCACCAGGAACGCTGTGAAAGATTAAGATATTCACCAGAAAGGCTTTGAAAGCCGAAGATGTTCACCAGGAACGCTATGAAAGTTAACGATGTTTACCAGGAACGCATTGAAAGCCAAAGATGTTCACTGGAAACGCTATAAAAGTCAAAGATGTTCACCAGAAAAGCTTTGATAGCCAAAAATGTTCACCAGGACACTTTGAAAGCAAATATGTTCACCAGGGACATTTTTAAAGCCAATATGTTCATCAGGAACGCTTTAAAATCCAATATGTTCACCAGGAACGCTATGAAAGCCAAACATGTTCAACAGGAACGATTTGAAAGCCAAAGTTGTTAACCAGGGACACTTTAAAAGCCAAAGATATTTATCAGGAACGCTGTAAAAGCCAATATGTTCACCAGGAACGCTATGAAAGCCAAACATGTTCAACAGGAACGCTTTGAAAGCCAAAGATGTTCAGCTTGAACGCTTTGAAAGCCAAAGATGTTCACCAGGAACGCTGTGAAAGCCAAATATATTCACCAGGAACGCTGTGAAAGCCAAAGATGTTCACCATGTTTAAATACTAAAACACATGAGAAACTATATGACCAAAAGGTGCATAAAAAGGAAAGCCAAATTCATATAAGGTCAACTTTGCTTGATAGAGTTGGAACCTTAGTTTCAAGATAATTCTTAATCTACTAACAGGGAATTTATGTGAAGTATGTTATAAATCATTGAGTACCGTACGTAGTAATAAATACCAATGTAAATGAAGTATGCTATAAATCATTGAGAACCGTAGTAATAAATACCAATTAAGGTGAAGACTGTTATGAATCCTTATGTCTCTAATTAAACAACAACAAATAAGTTAATAAATTTTGGTCCACTGATGATTTCTATGAAATATCTTGGTGCATTCTGGTTTAAAGTTTTTACAGTTCGATTTATGAATTTGTGTTTAAGAAAACCATATGTCTATACTCTACGCCCCGATCTCTCATTTTTACATTTCCATGTTCATTGATTTGCTCAATCTTAGTATTAATTCTTAATTGGCATTTAATTTGAATCAACAGTTTACACCATAATAATCATTTGTTCTTAGTGTCAAATTGACGAGACCATGAAGTCATAGTTTATGAAAAGAACACGACAGAAATTGTATTCGTCCGAAGCGCTTCTCTTGATTTGCCATTTACCAGGAACGCTCAATCACATAAATAAGAAAGTCAAGCAAATTTTTTTTTTGAGAGAGATACATGCCTTAATTTAAAATGATTTCGACATTTAATAACAGCAACTTGAAACTTGTTCGACTTGTGTTTGATCGTTGCTGATGAAGGTTATTTAAAAAAAAACGTTTCGAACGCACGAAGTTTGAAAGTGTTATTTCTAGTTATAAACAATATGTCGATTCCACTACTGGTTGACTGCTAGTATTCATTAGTGCTACGGTACTGACATGATTTATAACGGAACTTAATTTAATTTTCCGTTGATAAATTAGAGAATTTGAACCTAAGTCTCAAAATAATTTCTAATTTTATAAAATTATCTCATGCAATGTTGACCTTAGATAAATTTGGCTATTTTTGGTCCCGTCTGCTCATAAAGTTCCTTATCTGTTTAAGTACAGCTGAGGAGAATACATTTGAGTTAAACTATTGCAATTGCGTTTATATATTATTCTGAATATCGAAGCTTTCTTCGTATAGCCGATCATAGGGCAGATAAAATCAATATTTCTGGATAATAATACATCTCTAGCAAATGTGTTGGTAGTTTAGAATATTGGTGATAACCGTTTATTATAAATTTGGCACAATGTTTAGTATCCATGTCAATCAAAATTGAGAAAAAATGTAACAATAATTAAATAAATAGAGAATCTTATATCTGTCAGACGAAAAAAAAAAAGTTAAAGTATCACATGTACCTGAACAGTTGAAAATAGCTCTTGCAGCAGAAAAACTGGACCCATCCCGGCATGAAAAGCTAAATACATTGGTGTCTTTTTCTATTTTCTGTATCCATTCCCACACAGAAACTGTCATACATTTACATTCAAAACATGACGTGCATGTCCTACAACCATAGTTTATTCTAGTTTAAATATTTAAACTACATGCTATAATAAAACATATAAAGAGGAGAAAAGCTATGTAAACCAAACGAATCTCGCTGAAGTTCAGAAATATACAAGGGGGACCCAGTGCTCTTACTGTTGTGTTCGTCTTCTACAGTAAGTAATGTATGCGGATGTGTGATTAAAAAAAACAACACCCGTTTTGACACAAAGAACACTCCTATCACGATACATACTCCTAAACACTATATGTTTAGAGTTGGCGTATTAAGAGCCGATGGAGAGTATCGAAATTTGTAACTATGCGAGCATAAGACAACATTATATTTTAGTGTAATCGGTTTCAATCCAACCCTCTTAAATTGAACAGCGGTCTGAATTTGTCTCTATGAAGACAAACCAACAGGACTGATCTCTTTTGAAACCAATTTGAATAAAGGTCGAAAATGAACAATTTACTAAGAACGTATTAGTATCGAGTTAAAAATGTTAAAAAAGAAACCCAATTTGAACAGATTTGCAGTCACAGATCCGTTTGCTCCAGAAAGGATCTTTATGAACAAATGATCCAATGTTTTCAGAACTGTGGTAAGCATCAGCACATAACAATCGTAAGAGGTTTTTATATAGAAAATCCGAAACAAATTAGAACAACTGAACCTAGATGTAGACTTTAGACAGTATGTTAGCAACACAACGTAAGCAGTCACTACTTGCCCGTCTTTAGCACCAAACTTTTCAACGAAATATGTTGCTCACATTTTAGTTTCAATGACGTTGTTGGCTGTCGTTTGTTTATTAGTCTATTCTGCTTTTATTTTGATGTTGTCTGACTTTAGTCAATTTTTTTATTCCCCATTCAATGCATACTGTGAATTTCGTTGATATAAGTTTTCCTGTTGGAGGAAATCATGTTTTTTTCAGCTTCCTTATGAAAATTGTACTTTAAACAATCGAGATATTCGTTACTCGAACGATTCCGAACTCATAGACAACAAAAGTTCTCATAAAAAAATAAAAGAGTAACTCACCTTTTATAATCGTAACATTGCCATTTACGACGTAGCGATTGATTACAAATATATTAACCTGATGATTGACAGGAGGCATTAAACGAGTAAATCATTACGTGGTGTTTATGGCATAACTTAAAGTTGTTTGTTCCGATTAAAAGGTAAAATAACAAACATAACGAACACCGAGCATACTCGAAACTGAAAGTCCTTATAAAATGGCAAAATCAAAAGCTGAAACACATTACAAAATGGATAACAACTGTCATATTCCTGACTTGGTACAGGCATTTTTTTTATGTAGAAAATGGTGGATTCAACCTGGTTTTATAGCTAGGTGAACCTCTCACTGGTACATTGTTGTATAACAGTCGCACACGTTCAATTACATTTACAACGATGTATAAAAAACCCAAATAGACATAATAGGTAAAAATGTTCTAAATAGGAGTACAGCAGTCAAAATTGTGATATAATCGGAAACACTATAAACACAAACAAATATGTCATCAAAGAAACACAAAAATGCATAAAGGCACAGCACATTTGCAAAAATGAAAGACAAACATAGTTTTTACCATAGCTCAATTACACAAAGACGGGATGTATAAGAACCGAGCCACGTCAAATGGATATTACCAAAAATATACAAAACAGAGAAGGTAATATTCACAAAGACAAATACAAGAATACCGTAACACGCTATTAATATGATAAACAACCTAGAATCTATACTTCAAGACCATCGTGTATTATTTGTGAAGTTGAAACGGAATATTTATCAACAAGGTCTTGGTATCTTCCGATGATTTTTTTTTTTTAGAAAAGGACGAGACGTTCTTTGACATATTCCTGGTTCATCAACTTTCTGCCCAGACACTGGTGGTGTTATTAACTTTTTCATATTTATATAAATATGTACACCAAGGAATGTGCAAATATGCAAAGTTTGAAGATTGCTAATTAGGTTTTGAATAAATCTGTTCTTTATCTTTATACTCATTATAATTCAATCACAAACATTAATATAGTCATGTCACTGTTCAATTCAGTGTTCAGTTAATTCAGATTAATGACAGTGACATTAAATAAATAAAGTCTGTATGACTTTTTTTTACATAGAATATTTATGTTTGACTTGAAAATTTAAAGACATTTTTTTCTATTATTACTGTTCACTATCTTTGAAATCATGGAAGAAATTAAAACATTCGAAAAACATATTTTTATATTTAGTCTTTATATAAAGTTTCTTCTATTTCATGCTTTGAATAACTCCTACAAATATACAGTACAGCAAAATTTTAGTTTGAAACGGTCATTTTGATCTGATCAAATCTTAATCGACTGAATTTTCGCAAGGGGAAAAGGTTCAGAGGTTTTTCAGATTTCCAGTCGCCGTTCCCATCGATAGTGACTTCTGTTAAGACATGTCAGAAGCCAGATGGATTGTTCTAGCGGTCGATTAAGACGCGACCAGACGCTCTTAGACCAATGATAAAAAATACTGTTTAGTCTTGACCAGATTTTGTTCAGTCCCATTAAGATTTAAGATATTCTGATGCAAAACGGGCGAAATTTTCTGAGTGTTTTTCAGGAGTTGCTTCTCTTTATGAAAAAATCTGTAGATCATGGGAGATGTTCTTTCTCGATCTTTTGATGTTACATTAATTGTATATTTCTTTAAATAAATTGTATTTTAATTTAATTGGTTTAGAAAAAAAAACTTTTGATAAAATTTTAAGCAGTTTAATAGAATGCCAATAAATACTAACTGTTTAACTGGATAAACGTACATAGATAATATATTCCGCTAAATGCAACTTGTATTTCCTGCGTTTTCAGTAATACAATCCATTAAAATAGATCAAGAAAATAAATTACTAATTTATGATTTATATAAAGAAGTGTATACGTTTCTTTCGCATGAGGGATTGAAAAGCATGTGACCAGCCTCGGCCTAGATATCCTAGATCAACAAAAAAATCATTGGTACTTTCTGATGATTTAAGAACAAATTCTGGTATGCCATGCTCTATAGTCGTATTATCATTATATTTGTCAATATCTGTATACCAACCATCAACAAGGTGTATAATGTTGACAAAAAACAAATCCTACCCATATTTAATATTTTATATTTCAATTATAATAGGAAAATTAAGAACTTTTGTACTTTTGGACAAATAAAACACACTCCAAAGAAGCCATTTGAATGGATTAATAAAAAGGTTTTAGAAAACTTACCATTTTACTAAGTCACGATGTCAAAATGAACAGATACATGTAAATTGTATTTCGAATGCTTTTATTTAATTGCGTGGCAGTATTACTAAGTAAACACAAATGTCCATTTCGATCCCTGGCATAAAAAACATAACATCAACACCAAACACACGAACTTGGGACAGACAAGTACCGTGCCACGTCTTATCTCAATATCTCAAAAATAAGAGAAAACACAAACGACTCAACGTTAAAATGCAACTCACACAGAAACGAACAACACTTTAACAATGGCCATATTCCTGACTTGGTACAGGACACTTTTAAAGGGGAATAAAAGTGGTGGGTTGAACCTGGTTTTATGGCATGTCAAACCTTGCACTTTAATGGCAAAGTTAAATATAACATTGAAATGACAACATAATATTACAGGACTACAATACAAATAAAAAGGAAAACATATTAGACAAAGAAAAGCATGATTAATAGATAACAAAAAGCATCAGGTTTAAAATTCAATACGCCAAAAACGCGTCTTGTCCACACAAGACTCACCAGTGACGCCCAGATATAAAAGATCGAAAGTGAAAAAAGTACAAAGTTGTACAGCACTGAAGATCAAAAGTTGAAAAGGTTTTGCCAAATACGGCATTGTTTGTATGCCCGGGATAAGAACATTCTTATTATATAGAACAATTCATGCTATTGCAAACAGTAAATTTTATCAAATGAATATGAAAGAGATATACATAATGAAACTGAAGTATTAACTAATTACAGAAAACTAAACACGAATACATAACGCCCAGATATAAAAGATCGAAAGTGAAAAAAGTACAAAGTTGTACAGCACTGAAGATCAAAAGTTGAAAAGGTTTTGCCAAATACGGCATTGTTTTTATGCCCGGGATAAGAAAACTATTATATAGAACGATTCATGCTATTGCAAACAGTAAATTTTAACAGATGAATGTGAAAGATATATTCATAATGAAACTGAAGTATTAACTTATTACAGAAAACTAAACCCGAATACATGATGCCAAGTTCAATACAGCATAGACACGCCCGAATCAGTCCAGGCGTCAACGCAATTAAAAAAAATGACGTCACATACGATGGCAAAAAGGCAAACGTTATGCCACATTTGAATTTATGAAATTTAGAAACAGCATGACGTCACACATGAAAACCTATAATTCAAAAGTGAGATAGAATTAGGATTGCTTTAAGATTATATTAGAACTAAATACTGATAATTCATTAAAACAAAATGCATATTGCAATACTTATTAATAGCAATTAACTGTAGTATATATATGTCCAGTTTGTTATGAATCCAACTTCAAACGTAATTCATCGTACAAAATTAAATATAATTAATAAAGGCGGTGATTAATGTTTCTATCCGTAACACCTAAATATACTAAAAATTATAAATTATATAAAACAAAATATTCTAGGAAAGTGTAATTACCTTTCATAATTATTTGGTTTTACATGTTTTTAAATATATTGTTACGTTTGGTATTTTTTTCAATTTCTTATTCACAGTAGATTTACGGCTTGTTTTTGTAATGGTATATTTAAATTTACAAGACAATACTTAAACTACACATGTATCATAATTAACAATCACGCATACACAAGTATTAAACCACTCACATAAAAAATGGAATGTCCAACTTTTGTTATTTACATATTTAACTGTTATCACACAAATTTACCTAAATAAAACCAAAAGCAGAACCATAATTGTTAGTTAAACCTTATAATGTTGAAGACATTTGTGGACTCTTTATCTCAAATAAGTCGTACACAATGAGTATCCAGTTAATTCAACTGCCTTCCTCGACGAATAGATATGTTCTATGTTCTTACCAAAGAGCGGCTCTAAGTTACGTCTTAGTTTAGGGTAATCAATGGACACAGATTTAGTTAACACTTATAATGCTGTTCTTATGTGATTGGACAGTCTTGTACCTTTTTCAACAACCATTGATCAAAAGCTTCGCTATATTTAGCTTGGCATTTTCCAGTTTTAGCACTTCGTATTTCATGATTTTTTTTAACAATGACAACTTTTTTTTTATTTCCACGTTTCCTATGGTTAAAAGAAAACCCCAGTGTGTATAATTTTACAAGATGTTGCTGAGAGGATAAATATTTATTTTTAGACTTTATAAATCGTGAATTAATTTTTGAATACCCTACTTATCAACTCTAGTCGAATGAGAATAATAATATTTTAAAATAAAGCCGTTCAAATAATAAGGCATGCTGATGGTTAACAACTGCATATTACTTACACTCTGGTAGTACCGTATTTGTTATCCAGTAAGTTTGCAGGAATATATGCTATTGGGTTGCCATTCATTGTTCTAAAAAGTAAAAACCAGGTAAACATTTTTCAGTGACTTATTGTGCTGACTACCTGATGACCTGATTTAAGTAATGTTTTTGTTGGTGTCAGGTTAATTTCAGTTTTACGTACACATGTGATCTTGTTAATTGTTTGTCACATGACACAATGCATATAACGTTATGTATATATATATACTATATAAATAGATATCGTTCGATGTTTAGAATACAATTTACCAAAATATTATGGAAAAAAGACATCACAAACGAGGACAAATATAAACAAGGAAGACATAAACGTTATTCCAGAGCTTGCGTTTCCTTTCATGATTTCTTTGCTGCATTCAGGGAAGCTATTAAACGAAGGGTATCAAGTTGTAAAGTTGAAGTCATCCCTTCAAAAATGTTATGGTTAGAGATATATGTTAACAGATTACCTATGATATGTTCCAATTGTCTAATCCAGTTTGTTACTTTCCCTTTGATATATATTTTTATATATTTTTATAGTAAAGATCATTACAGATTAAACGTTTGAAAAGCCTTCGCAACCGTGACTGATATCGATATCACGGATAGCTGATCCAGCACGATTGTCGTTGACCGTATTACACATACAATGTATCTGTATTCAAGTATATAATAAATATGATTCACATTGATGCATGTTAATCAACATCTCCTGTTATTAGCATAAACGAAGGGTATCAAGTTGTAAAGTTGAAGTCATCCCTTCAAAAATGTTATGGTTAGAGATATATGTTAACAGATTACCTATGATATGTTCCAATTGTCTAATCCAGTTTGTTACTTTTCCTTTGATATATATTTTTATAGTAAAGATCATTACAGATTAAACGTTTGAAAAGCCTTTGCAACCGTGACTGATTTCGACATCACGGATAGCTGATCCAGCACGATTGTCGTTGACCGTATTACACATACAATGTATCTGTATTCAAGTATATAATAAATATGATTCACATTGATGCATGTTAATCAACATCTCCTGTTATTAGCATATACTTACTTGCTACTACCAAACTAACAATATGTGGTTTCGATGGACAATTTGACTTATTGATATTTGTTTTTGTGTATTACTGGACTAGATAATTTTTTGACTCCGTCATCATAATGTGATATAGATAATATCAGGCGAGGAGTGTTATGTCTCATGTTTCACATTCATTTATTTTCCGAAAAGAAACCGAACTGTATTTTTTGTATTACAATTTTCATAAACTGTTGACTAATATATAGAGAATATCATAAGGCTTTTTTCAATTTTCAATTTCACATCCATATCAATCCAAAACACCAGAGCGAGCTCTTGAGATTATATTGGGCTAGGGTTGATACGGTGTGATATTGAAAAAACCATATCATATAAACTTTATTATATACTTCACGTAGATGTTTTTATGTGACAAGTCACGTGACGTCATACATATTAGGGGTTTGATAAAGCCTTTGCAATAGTGAGTGACATCAATGACGTGACGTCATACAGATTGAACTTGTGATAAAGCCTTTGCAACCGTGACTGATATCGATATGACGAATAGCTGATACAGCACGATTGCCGTTGACCGTATAACACATATAGTTTATCTATATTTACTACTAAGTATTTAACAAATATGATTTATATTGATGCATGTTAATCAACATCTCCTGTTATTGACATACACTTACAGAGATGCCACTGGTCCACACTAGTCTGCATCTAGTTATACGAATGTTAAATAAAACGTCCCTTATTTTGTTTCAAAATCATTGGTTGTCACTTACACATGCCTATCATATTCATCCACAGCTTGATCATAGACTCGATTAAGATATTGACATGTTGTTTGATTTTTTCGTGTATATAAGACGAGGTAGAAACCTCAAAATGAATTATATGATTTATATTAATGCATGCGCCTTGTCTTATTAAAGTTTAATCAGCATTTCCTGTTATTGGCATATACTTACAGAGATACTAATGCAGTATTTTTTGCTAAGATATTGTCCGGCAACCAGTTGATATCATTGTAATTTAAATACCTGAAAAGAGAGTGAATTGACATTTCAATAAACGTATTAAATTAATATGTGACATAATACAATTGACGTAAACTTTACTAGGATGAAACATCAGTCCTCCATCAAAATAGCAATCCTTCTACAAGAATATCAGGACAGGAAATATAAGCCTTTTAGTATTGCAGCAAATGGCATACACAAATATTGTTAAGGTTTTTCACTTAGATTTAACTTACAAATAACGTTAATGACATGTACATTTTACATAATGCGTTTGGGTGTTCATGTACATAATTTATTTGGTTTTGGCTGCTTCCCATATTAACTACATACATTTGGAGCAGACAAGCAACTCGACCTTATTGTAAGGGGACCTCGCTTTTGTCCGCTTTATCAGAAAGTATTGCAAGTCGTGCACTTGCATTACATTGATTAAATCTTTAAATGAGCTGTCCTCAAGGATTGTATATAAAAATCCTTGCTGTCTTTGTACTTCAGAACTGTATTACATCATTTTTATTGCAATAGGAGTATACAGTTTTTAATGTAGAGTGTCGATAAGAACGAGTTTCTTGCATATCATATACTGGAATTATAATACTGGATTTTTTTCATAAAATTTAATGAAATTTGAGCAATATAAAATTATAAATATAACTTTTGTCAGCAATAATTAAAAATTCATACATTTTCTATTTTTTCTTGAAAATCATAGTCAAGCATAATACATTATAATTTAGTACAAATCTCAGGATGGATTGTTTTACACAAATTATGAACTATTAAAGTCTACGGTTATTTAAATTGTATGTCGGCAGTAATTAAAAATGCTAACATTTCTTCTTTTTCTAAAAACTCCTGTACTGACATTTAAATTCCGTACTTTTGATACCTCAAGCTTGATTGATTTACATTAAATGGGGGTAATTTGAACTATATACCAGATCTGGCTCTTTTTGTTTATATAAAACTATATTTGTATTCCGAATATTTAACAGTTTAGTATTATATAATTGTATATCAGTATATGTTCGATAAACAATTGATGGAAATCTTAGTTTGTGAAAGAATATCCCGATCATTCTTGGTGGAGGATAACCATTTATATTACTACCAATAAGTGGAGGTGTGCCTTTATTGGCAGATGTTAGACAGATACAGATACTTATACAGATTATAAGATAACTTCTGTCTGGTTCCAAAGGTCGACGTTCACTTGTGTGCAGGACTTACAATGTAACTAGAACTTGTGTGCAGGACTTACAATGTAACTAGAACTTGTGTGCAGGACTTACAATGTAATTAGAACTTGTGTGCAGGACTTACAATGTAACTAGAACTTGTGTGCATGACTTTCAATGTAACTAGAACTTGTGTGCATGACTTACAATGTAACTAGAACTTGTGTGCAGGACTTACAATGTAACTAAAACTTGTGTGCAGGACTAACAATGTAACTAGAACTTGTGTGCAGGACTTACAATGTAACTAGAACTTGTGTACAGGACAATGTAACTAGAAGTAACATTCATCCTGAAATAAGTTCAGTAGCTGACATGCAGTCATAAGAACATTTATGAGAACAGTCATAAGAACAGTCATGAGAACAGTAATAAGAACAGTCATGAGAACAGTCATAAGAACAGTCATAAGAACAGTCATGAGAACAGTCATGAGAACAGTCATGAGAACAGTAATGAGAACAGTCACAAGAACAGTCATAAAACAAGTCATAAGAACAGTCATGAGAACATGTTTGTTTTAGGGTAACTTATCTTTGGGCCTAATGCAAGTTAATTTGTAGCAGTCAAAATGTCGAGTTATGAACCTAACATGTGTACAGGCTATGACTGTACCATATTGTTGATAGGAATGGAATCTTGATTGTCTCTTTTGCATTTATTTACAGCTTTAGACGCAGTATATGGATATTGTATTGTTTTTAAGACCGTGTATGACCTGTTTATGACTTATTTGGTTGATTATCTTATGGTCTTGTTCTCTCATTGGCGTATATTCAACATCAATTATTATACACATATACTTACAAATTAGCTAAAGCAATGTTGTTGGCAAAGGTAGTATCCGGCAAGCATGTTAAAGCATTGGATGAAAGTGATCTGAAATTAAATTGAATAACCAGCTTTTATGATGATTTGAACAGTCCCATTCGAATTCAAAAGAAAGATTAATATCTTCAATGACGTTATGGTAAGCTAAATATAATTTTCGATGTGTGTGAAATACTTTGGTGGACGCTACGACGGAAAATTATCATTAAAAAGAAAACATGGATGCAAAACTTTCAAAAGCAGGGCCAACAAACTCATAAGCATATTTATGATAATAAACTTTGCACAAAAACGTAAGGTTGAGTATTAACAGTCTAGTCAAGAAATGAGCGAAAACCGAGGACAAGATTGTCCTTAGCATAAATGAAATATATTCTTGGGATCTAAATTATAGATATTCCACAATTCAAACAAATGTTGAAAGTGATTCTTTACATTTTGAAGACAACGTTTTTATTAGATCCATTAGTAGCTTCATTCTTAGCCGTAACCGTATAACAATAAAAAAAACTGAAAGGAAGCATTATAGTGTACTTTGCATTCTCAATGTACTGAATCACATCCACTTAATATTTTTATACCGTTTTTTATATCGTATTTCCGATCAATTTTATGAATAGATAGCTATCTGGACCTCTCTGCACTGCAGTTCCTGTAGATTCTTTCACCTGTCTTTTTTAAATCGAAAAGAACATGTCTTTGAACACTATTTATGGGTAACCTCAGCTTTTCCACCCTATTTTATGATTTAGGAATTAATATGAGCCCATCCGGAGTACCATATTTTGCTGCATACCTTAGATTGATGTCAAACTGTCCTATCACCAAGAAATACAATAAATAATCGTGCGTAGCTGTCACTTTGACACGACAACGGTGTTGAGCCAAAGTCAGCACCCAGTTAACCTTTGATCGAAAACACAAACTTAGATGATCAACAACATGGATTTTAGCAATATAGACCACAGAGACTATGCCCGGTGCAGCTGAACTCAACCGTGGTGGGCCTTGGTTCGTGTCGTCTTTTGACCTGAACCTGCTACACAAGCCCCTGTTGCCTTACCTGAAGATGCTTCATGACCAGAAGTTACGTTTTTCAAGAACTAACATATCAATATTTATCCTGTCAAAAGACTTGTTGTTTCCTCGTTAGTCAATGTCAACGATCGGACAGAATCCTTCAATGTTTGGAAAGCTTCAATTTTTAGGTGAATCGTTGCTAAACTATGAGTCAGACTGAAAAAATCCAAATATTTATTTACTTAGTGGTTATAGACAGTGTCATCAAAACACGTGCTTAGTATGAGAAAGTCGAACGCAAGTAACCATAAAAGTGGCCTAGAACACTTGTTGCAGAGACTCGACGAAATGAATAGTGACCCATAAATATTAAAGGCAAGTCTGCTGATCGAACTTGTCAATTTTTCGAATCTACCTGAAAGAAAAATCGCTTCTTTACGAACTGTCCGATACTCTCGAAAATATAGTTCCAAAAATGAAAATTTGGAACTGGAATGCTTGCTGGCGTCCGGCAATGCTTCTTTTTTGCCAAGGAGAAATCCAGACATAAGGACAACAAGAGATTCAAGAAATAAAACAAAACACAAAGTTGTCTATCCGCCCTTAACGGAATTCTCTGCATTTATCAAGAAAATTAATAAAAATTAAGGCCCTAGATTCAACTTTAGAACGAAAGTTAAACTATTTAGAAAACGAACTGAGCCAAGGTTCACGTCTCAGCATGATGCATAAATGGGTGTCCACAATATAGCAGTTGGAAAACTATCTGGAAAATCTAGCAAACAATAACATCTTTGTATTCTGCATAAGGCAAGACCAAGGTCCGATAAATAAATAATGTGCGTTCAGAGCTTAATTAAAGAGAAACGTACAAAACGATATCTTCTTCAATTATTTAATACAGAAGTAGGGATTGCAATGAACGCATAAGCTTTAAAGAATGTGGGAGCAAACATACATGTAACATAACTGAACCACCCATCACAAAAGGACCACCTGAATTTTTGCAGTCTAGCTCGTCTCGAACAACCAGCGGCAGGGAGCTGACAGAGTTAGCTGACACCAATCCGTTCTCAGTCAATTCAGGAACTTTATAGCGGGAAATCATTTTCAAAATTGTTACCAGTGAATGAATATCACGAGAACGATTAAGTAAGTTATCAAAATGTATGCTATCATTGACGACCAGGGGTTTTCGGCGGCAGTGTCCTAAGTTGTTCACCTACTGTATCACTTGGCACATGGCAGTTGCGTTCGACTCCAATCTTAATCGACTAGGATTACCATTTTTTCTGCCGATGTTTTCTCTGGCCTCCTCCATCAATAAAATCTGGCCGCCATGAAATAGCAAATAGTGATGAAAGTGACGTTTATAAACAAATAATTAATCAATCAATCATTGACGACCATAGTAAACGGCCTCTTTACTGGCCTTAATTCTTCAGTCTGTTTGGCATACAGGAAAAAACCCGGAAACTATACTCTTTCACCATAGTTTCGGCAGTGCAGTCACTTCCGGAAAAAGGGAAATAGTTTCCATTTTGGAATGACTTTATGATGACATAAATTCGATTTGCCTGTATTGAGAGAACGTGATAACATTCCCAACAGTTGAAACTCTGTTGGGTAGTAATTTGAAAGATTTGTGTTATAAAAACAACAGTTTTCTGCCCAATTCAACGTAAAAAAAATCATCATTATGTATCCCATACAACCATCAACGATTCATCCATTTCCACAATTTAATATCCGGGTAAGTTACACAGACCTAGGCCTGTAAAAATTGATCAGCAACCACCTCTTTTTGACAAAACAAAGTGCGACGCCAAACCCGGAATCAGTACAAATTGTTCATGAAACGGATAACGAATCAGTGAACACTCTAATGGCAGCTGGGTATTACCACTGCCGTTTCGACACGTAAACTAAACTAATCAAGATTTGAGCATTGTTAATAAATAAAATAAATAATAGCGAATTTAACAGGCTCAACATAACTTGTCCACTTGATACATCAGACCTCTAAATATAGCAAAGAACATGCAATGTTGCTGGCAAAGATGTTTTTCGGTAAAAAGGTTAAATAATTGTCTTTAAGTTTCACAAAAAGAAAGTGAATTAGCAATTTGTTAGGTATCATGTATATATTTAGTGTACAAGAATAACAAGTTTTTAATCATACCAAGCAGCCAGAAGCTACTAGTAATCTTAACAGGAACCTGGAACACTTTCTTTCATTTATATGTAAGACAGCAACCACGCTGAATTGCTCCACCATTGATCGATCTCAAAAGGCGTGTTGATATTAACCATTGATTGGTTTGTGTTTATTATCTTACGAAACTTAGCCAGATCACAGGTCTGATCGATTTTACTGCTGAAAATAGGTTTCCCAATATCATACCGTACCAATTGTACAACGAACTGGGAGCCGTTATTCAACTTTTAAAAATACGATACCATAACTGAAAACGTTGTGCGATTCACTAAACATGCTTTTCACATTGAACTCGTTGGGATTATGAAGGCATCAGCTTTCATTAACATCTTCCGAAGATTCAGACACGTAAAGACGTTCCAATTCGAACGTAGAACAAACTTAGTTGTCGCAATGGACGACTTGGGAATCGACTCGATAAACGCCGTGAACGGCTTCTCGATAACTTACAGAATTGGGTTGAACTCGGATCATCAATCTGCCGCTTTAGTCTCACCTCGGGGAAGCTTGTGAAGGAATAATTAGCGTCGCAGGAAATTACTCCATACTCGCTAATTAGCTGGAAGGGGACTAACGCCCGACTTAAGCTTGCTCAACGATTTTATTGCAGATGTGTCAATCATAAAAAAAGACCCAAGACCTCTGGTTTCGGTATCAATAGCTCAAGATAAATCGTTACTCTTAACTCCAATTAAGGACCAATTCCATTTTTATTTCAATTCAGCTCGGAGAATTCAACCAAAAAAAATCTTTATCTAGCGAATTGGAGTCGTGTTCAGGTTCTAGTCTAGTTGGTAGATTGCAATATATACCCATCTACCGATAGGATAATGGGAATTATAGTGAATTCGAGGAGAGTTCCGAAGATAACATCCGGAGAGCGGAAGTACGTAGAATCGTAAATAATGTTGACATAATACTTCTCGATGAGAATTTTGGTATATAGTTTTGTGCAAATTTTGTTACAACGTATTTATATAGTGACATCGTATATTTATATAATTATGTTTTATTTTAAAAAGTGCTATCATAAAGATATAAGAAAGGGAACGAACGGTATTACATCGTTGTAATTTTAAAATACAATTTAATTACAATCTGTTATATAATTCCAGAATTAAAATCTGGACCTTAACTAAGACTTTTTTCGTTACTCAAGCTTTTCTCGTGTCTTTGGTACACAAGAAAATTTAGTATTATCAAGACACAATTGAATATACATACTGGATCGGGCCGGTACAGATAATGTCAACTTTAATCTAACTAAAACTAGCGTTATTGTATTTACAATCAACCTGAACTGTAGACATGAGATTAATGAGGTTTCTTTTCTTTTCATCTTTACTGTTTACTCTCAGAGCTCGGTCTCGATTTAAATCATTAAAGACGATGTGCTACTCTCTTATTATGTAGGGATGATTTCGACTTTACCAATAGGAACCTTCGGTTCAAATTAAAACTGTATGAAAAGAAAACACAAGCTTTTGAATCCAACATCAACTGATAGACATTCACATTGTTATCGTCTGTTTAGATTTCAACGACAAATTAAAATAATTTGCAATGCTCCTAAAATCTAGATGAAAAACAAATGCTGTTTCAAAATCCTCGACAATATAATTTGCATTCATCACAGCTTGAACGTGTATTTGATTTACATCTGGACATATGATATGGGCATTTTCTTGTGTTGAAGACCATGTTCAAAGCTTTAGATGACTTGATGTTGGCTTGCTGTCATACTGACGTTTACGCATCATCACCTGTCATTCACATATACTTACAGACGGGATAAATTGATGTTGTTGGCAAAGATATTTTCCGGCAACCAGGTAAGTTCATTGTTATTGAGAAATCTGATAGAAAAGTGAATTAAGGTCATATATCACTATATTTTGTTCATAACAACTATATATACAGATGTAAAATTATTATGTTTGTGGCATAATATATATAGCATGACATCAAATGACATTCTGGTTAGACATACTAAATTTTGCGATGCATGGATAGTCATAGTGAAGTTAATCGAATTTGTAAAAAAAATATTTTATAAATTAAAGACATTATTTGCAAGATTGAAAAATGATGATAAAAAAAATCTCAGAACCACAGATTAAGCATTATAAGTCCTGACAAAGCACGTAGCGGAAGTGAGAAGGTCATCAATAGCATTCTCTTCTGTGAAGCATCTTATCGTTGATGATATATCAATATATCAAAACGACAAAATAGAACGTACTTGTGAAATATATGTTCGTGTTCATCTCAAAGCAGTCAACAAATTACGACAGCTCTCTTAAAACATCCGAGGAAAACATAAATTTACTCTAAATGCAGCTTCAGTGCAAGTTAGCAGCTATCGTCTACCTAGCAATTTAAGAGAGAACAACAAGCTTTCGAATGTGTTGCATCTAACGACAGACATGCACAATGTTATTATCTTGTTGAAATTCAATCGCATATAATTCTAGACGGTAGACTAGTGTTGTTTCAAAATCGTCGGCAGTGTTATTCGCATCCATTTGCAATTTGTACATGGACTCGACTTAAATATTGCAATTATCTTTCTAAGGAACAATGTGTTGACCTCTTGGTCATTTTATTTGTTATAATTTGTTGGGTTGTTGTCACTGGTATATATCATCAGCTCTAAATGTACCTAGATACTTACAGGTTAGTTAATGCAATATTACTGGAAAACATATTATTCGTCAACCGGGTTAAACCAATCTTTGCAAGATCCCTTAAATGAGAAGTGTTATGCTGATTACCATGTTACGTACAAATATGAAACCAATATGTGTATGGCATAATAAATAAAGTATTACACGGCATCGTATGTTTACATATATAATGCTTTTCGAAAATATTCTAGTCACTTGAATTTAAAATCAAATATAACAACCATCCGACAACAGGATCAAAGTGAACAATACACACGGATGACACGGAAACTAAAACTGCTGCAGATATTAATAAATAAAAAAAAATCATAGCGAATTAGACAGGCTCAGCATAACTTGTCCACTAGATAAACTAGGAAAGATAATGCAATGTTGCTGGTAAAAAGATTAAACCATTGTTTTTAAGTTTTACAAAAAGAAAGTGAATTAGAAATTTTTTAGGTGTCATGTATATTTTTTATATACAAGGATAAAATTTTAAAATAAATCTTTGAGGCATTCGATATAAAGCTTTAACACATTGTCATTTTACGATATGGTTCGACAAATCATATTTGTCAATGCAAGGAAATTCTGTAAATATAAAAGAGAAGATGAAGTTTATCAAATTTTTAAAAGAGCTAAAATACCATATAGCGGGTTATTTTCGCGGGTGTAATATTTCGCGATTTTCAGTGAATAAAGTAAACGAAAAGTTTTGGCGGTTATTATTTTGGCGGATTCAACGGATTATAGACATTCTTTGGAAAAAGGGAAAATCCATAAGAAAAATCACAAAACTTTACACAGAAAAAATTAATATTCAGCTTATGAATCCTAACAAAAAACGTTACAAAGACATCCACAACAGTTTTGTGAACCTAACCAAGAATTATACAAACATAGTCAACACAGATCCTGATTACTAGATAGCAAACCAATGTTGTTTCAAAAATATCGACAGAGACATTTACATTAATTCACAGCTCGTAAATGCACTCGACTTAAATATTGACACGATATTTTGTTGAAAATCATGTGTTGGATACTAGATAATTGTATTGGCTTCTTGAAAAGATATTATCCGGCAACCAGGTAAACAAACGTAACGATCACGTCCGAAACGCTTTTCCGAATTAAAAGAGTTACGAAATATACCACAGGGACAGTCAAACTCATAAATCTAAAACAAACTGACAATGCCATGCCTAAAAATGAAAAAAAGACAAACAGAAAATCAATAGTACATATGACACAACATAGAAAACTAAAAAGTAAACAACACAAACCCAACCAAAAACTAGGGGTGATCTCAGGTGCTCCGGAAGGGTAAGCATATCCTGTTCCACATGTGACACCTGTCGTGTTGCTTATGTGATTACAATTCCGGTAAATAGTCTAAATCGGTAGGTTACATTCGTGAAAGGGAAGGGGATTGTAGTTACGACGTACGGGACATATCCGATATCATTTGTGAAACGGTTATTCCATAACGGTCAACCAACTCGTGATGGCGTCCGTAAAGTTTACGAATGGATGATTTCAACTTCACCATTTGGAACTCTTAATTTAATAGCTTCCTTGTGAGCAGTAACCCTCTATCAAGAAAATCATGATAGGAAATGCAAGCACTGTAATATCGTATCAATTGGGAGATAAATAACCCGTATGCAGGTGCTGCTGGAATGTTGCTACTTATAAATGGAAAGTTCACAATTGGAAAGCTGAAATCATAACTTTTGTCGTTACGTTTTGTTTTCAACCGACCCTCATTGTCAATTTCTAGATGTAAGTTAAGATAAGAAGCCGACTGTATCTGTAGTATCATTTATCTCCAGTTCGACGGGATAGATGCGTTCCACATAGTCACCAAATTTTGAATTGTTTAGTGAAAGAACATCATCTATATAGCGGAAAACAGAGTTAAGGGATATTGCTAACTTCTTATCTTTCTTCCTTAGAAGTTCCTTCATGAATTTAGCCTCATAATAATAAAGAAACAAGTCGGCGAGTAGAGGGGCACAGTTTGTTCTCATTGGAATGCCGAAAGTCTGTTGAAAAACACGTCCTCCGAACGTAACAAATATGTTGTCAATCAAGAAATCAAGCATCTTGATAACCTTCAGCAGTAACGATCACGTCCGAAGCGCTTTCTGGATTTACCTTCAGCAGTTCCGATCATACCACAATAATTGAAAGCCATACATGTATAAGTAAAATTAACACGTGAATATCTATATGAGCTAAAGGGCCTAAAGCAATGACCAAATCCATCTGAGGTCGACTTTGCGTGAGGGAGTTCAATCCTATGTTTTTTTTGTTTTTTTTTAATATAAATTATGCTTTAGACAAAACCTAAAATGAAGGTGAATAAGCAGCATTGTTTAGTGTCATCCTAGTCACCATTTTATGTACAAATATAAAATTAATACAAATGGCATGTTATACGAAAAATAAACATGGTTTTCTAAATCGATATGGCATGCATATCATAGTTTGAATATATAGGAAATATTATCGTAGACACTAAAAAATAGAATAAATTTATAAAAAAGATCAATTGAATCAGTGCAATTGAAAGTCGGGCACAAAGTTATAATCAAAAAGAAGCAAAATATCGTGATAGTTTGACTAATCGCCGTATCTAAATATAAAAAATAAGACAACACGTGACCAAAAACTAAAATCACAAAAATACCAAAGGACACATGGATTTAACGAAATAATCTCGAATTAATCCATCCATAGCAGTGTTCGGTCTCAAGTGGTAAATTTTTTTGATATTCAAAAACGGCGATTAGTTATACTTTAAATTATATAGAAACAGAATATCAACATTCTTTTTCTGTGTTACTAACGTCAGTTGTGTTCCCTTTATTTATTGTCGACTTCACTGTACTGTATTGGGCGTATGATAGATAGATAGTTTTTTCGCATACAACCATGTAGGTACATAGGTTACAGAGAAGTTAAAACATGCAAAAAAAAAATTAGATGAGATAACATAATATTTAAAATAATAAATTAACACAAATAAATAAATATGAATATAGGTGTATTGCACACAGTTGTCAAAACGACAGATTGTCACTTCGAGAAGATTGATGCAGATTTTGCAATTATTGTGCAGCTAGTTGTTTTAAATGCACCCGGACTACTTATTATTGATATGTGACCTACTCAATCAATAGACCACTTTCGAGTCATGTCCTTCTACTGAAAAGTTCGTCAATTGTGTGCGCCTTTGGCGTTATTTACCAGACAGAGGGTATCGCATGTATCGCTGCTTTATTTAAATTCATCAAGCTATTTGTGATCGTCATTATGCAGGATAAACTAAAAATATTTTTTTCCCATAAGTACCTTAATACAATCCCTTAATGAAAGCAGTGCTAAAGATCAATTATAAGAATTTAATTTCCCCAATAATTCGTGCAATATAGCATTATCGTTTTTTCAACCATTCGCTCAACATAGGAACGGAAGTGACGACGCCCCTAAACGCACGAATGATGTTCACTAAAACCAAAGTTTTTGACAGAAATACAACGAACTCGAAAGTTTATTAGTTTTCAGTATCGAGGCGAAGATCTTCAGTTGGAATCACAAATGAACGTCCGGTAAATGTTGTGGAAAGTCTCGTGAGTGAAAATAAACGAGTTATACCCCATGGGAGATTATCAGAATGTATCACCATCATCTAAGTGATAATAAAACTTAACATCGACAAAAAATATAATTTGCAACGCTCTTAATGTTAGATTTGAAACAAATATTGATTCAAAATCATTGGTGCTATCAACTGCATTCATTCACAGCTTGTATGTGTAATTTACTTAAACCTGGACATATGGCATGGACATTTTCTAGTGTTGAAAACCATGTTTGAAGCTCTAGATAACTTGTTGTTGGCTTGCTGTCATATTGACAGTTATGCAACATCACCTTATATTCACCGATACTTACAGATCTAATAAATTGATGTTGTTGACAAATATATTATCTGGCAGCAAGGCTAGTTTATTGTTACCCAGGTATCTAAAAGAAAAGTGATCTAACATGATCTATCAATGTTTTATGTCCATAATAATTATGTGTAATGCTTTATGGTAAGACATATAATATTTGGTGATGTACGGATATTTTTAAGAAGTTAATCAAATTGAAAACAATTTATTTGTTATAACTTGTTGGGTTGTTGTCACTGGTATATATCATAAGCTCTAATTGTACCTAGATACTGACTGGTTAGTTAATGCAATATTACTGGAAAAAATATTATTCGTCAACCAGGTTAAACCAGCCTTTGAAAGATCCCTAAAATGAGAAGTGTTATGCTGATTACCATGTTACGTACAAATATGAAACCAATATGTGTATGGCATAATAAATAAAGTATTACACGGCATCGTATGTTTACATTTATAATGTTTTTCGGAAATATTTTCTAGTCACTTGAATTTTAAATCAAATGTAACAACCATCCGACACAAGGATAAAAGTGAACAATACACACGGATGACACGGAAACTAAAACTGCTGAAGATATTAATAAATTAAAAAAAATATCATACGGCATTCGACAGGCTCAGCATAACTTGTCCACTAGAAAAACTAGGAAAGATAATGCAATGTTGCTGGCAAAGATGTTATTTGGTAAAAAGATTAAATCATTGTTTTTAAGTTTTACAAAATGAAAGTGAATTAGAAATTTTTTAGGTGTCATGTATATTTTTTATATAAAAGAATAAAATTTTAAATTAAATCTTCGAGGCATTCGATATAAAGTTTTTAAACATTGTCATTTTACGATATGGTTCGACACATCATATTTGTCAATGCAAGGAAATTCTGTAAATAAAAAAAAGATGAAGTTTATCAAATTTTTAAAAGAGCTAAAATATATTACAGATATTCTTTGGAAAAAAGGGAAAATCCATATGAAAAATCACAAAACTTTACACAAAAAAACTAAATTTTCAGCTTATGAATCCTAACAAAAACAAAGACATCCACAACAGTTTTGTGAACCTTACCAAGAATTATAAAAACATAGTCAACACAGATCCTGATTACTAGATAGCAAACCAATGTTGTTTCAAAAACATCGACAGAGACATCTACATGAATTCACAGCTCGTACATACACTCGACTTAAATATTGACACGATCTTTTGTTGAAGATCATGTGTTGGACACTAGATAATTTTATCAGCTTCTTGAAAAGATATTATCCGGCAACCAGGTAAACAAACGTAACACTTTAAAAATTTGGTGCGTCCGAAGCGCATTTTCTGGATTTACCTTCAACAGTAACGATCACGTCCGAAACGCTTTTCTGGATTAAAAGAGTTACGAAAGATATTAAAGGGACAGTCAAACTCATAAATCTAAAACAAACTGACAATGCCATGGCTAAAAATGAAAAAGACAAACAGAAAAACAATAGTACATATGACACAACATAGAAATTTGAAAAATAAACAAAACGAACCCAACCAAAAACTAGGGGTGAACTCAGGTGCTCTGGAAGGGTAAGCAGATCCTGCTCCACATGTGGCACCCGTCGTGTTGCTTATGTGATTACAATTCCGGTTAATAGTCTTATTCGGTAGGTCAAATTTATGAAAGGGAAGGGGATTGAGGAAACGACGTAAGGAACATATCCGATATCATTTGTGAAACGGTTATTCCATAACGGTCAACCAACTCGTGATGGCGTCCGTAAAATTTACGAAGGGATGATTTCAACTTCACCATTTGGAACTCTTGGTTTAATAGCTTCCTTGTGACCAGTTACCCTCTATCAAGAAAATCATGATAGGAAATGAAAGCACGGGAATATCGTATCAATTTAGAGATATATACCCCGTATGCAGGTGCTGCTGGAATGTTGCTACTTAGAATTGAAAAGTTCACAGTTGGAAAGCTGAAATCATCTCTTTTGTCGTAAAGTTTTGTTTTCAACCGACCCTTATTGTCAATTTCCAGATGTAAGTAAAGATATGAAGCCGACTGTATCTGTAGTATCCTTTATCTCCAGTTCGACGGGATAGATGCGTTCCACATAGTCACCAAATTTTGAATTGTTTAGTGAAAGAACATCATCTATATAGCGGAAAGTAGAGTTAAAGGATATTGCTAACTTCTTATCCTTCTTCCTAAGAAGTTCCTGCATGAATTTAGCCTCATAATAATAAAGAAACAAGTCGCAGAGTAGAGGGGCACAGTTTGTTCCCATTGCAATGCCGAAAGTCTGTTGAAAAACACGTCCTTCGAACGTAACAAATATGTTGTCAATCAAGAAATCAAATATCTTGATAACCTTCAGCAGTAACGATCACGTCCGAAGCGCTTTCTGGATTTACCTTCAGCAGTTCCGATCATACCACGAGAATTGAAAGCCATACATGTAAAATTAACACGTGAATATCTATATGACCTAAAGGGCCTAAAGCAATGACCAAATCCATATGAGGTCAACTATACCTGAGGGAGTTGAATCCTAAGAATTTAAAAAAAAATTTAAATATAAGTTATGCTTTAAACAATACCTAAAATTAATGTGAATAAGCAGCATTGTTTAGTGTCATCCTAGTCACCATTTTATGTACAAATATAAAATTAATACAAATGGCATGTACTACGAAAAATAAACATGGCTTCACAAATCGATATGGCATGCATATCATAGTTTGAATATATAGAAAATATTGTCGTAGACACTAAAAAATAGAATAAATTTATAAAAAAGATCAATTGAATCAGTGCAATTGAAAGTCGGGCACAAAGTTATAACCAAAAAGAAGCAAAATATCGTGATAGTTTGACTAATCGCCGTATCTGAATATAAAAAATAGAACAACACGTGACCAAAAACTAAAATACCAAAAATACCAAACGACACATGGATTAAACGAAATAATCTCGAATTAATCCATCCATAGCAGTGTTCGGTCTCAAGTAGTATTTTTTTTGGATATTCAAAAACGGCGATTAGTTATACTTATAATTATATAGAAACAGAATATCAACACTTTTTATGTGTTATTAACGTCAGTTGGGTTCCCTTTATGTATTGTCGATTTCACTGTACTGTATTGGGCGTATGATAGAAAGATAGTTTTTTTCGCCTACAACCATGCAGGTACATAGGTTACAGAGAAGTTAAAACATGCATACAAAATCTGAGATGAGATAGCATGATATTTAAAATAATAAATTAACACAAATAAATAAATATGAATATAGGTGTATTGCACACAGTTGTCAAAGCGACAGATCGTCACTTCGAGAAGATTGATGCAGATTTTGCAATTATTGTGCAGCTAGTTGTTTTAAATGCACCCGGACTACTTATTATTGATATGTGACCTACTCAATCAATAGACCACTTTCGAGTTATGTCCTTCTACTGAAAGGTTCGTGAATTGTGTGCGTCATTTACCAGATTGAGGGTATCGCATGTATCGCTGCTTTATTTAAATTCATCAAGCTATTTTGTGATCGTCATTATGCAAGATAAACTAGAAATATTTTTTTCCCATAAGTACGTTAATACAATCCCTTAATGAAAGCAGTGCTAAAGATCAATTATAAGAATTTAATTTCCCCAATAATTCGTGCAATATAGCATTATCATTTTTTCAACCATTCGCTCAACATAGGAACGGAAGTGACGACGCCCCTAAACGCACGAATGATGTCCTCTAAAACCAAAGTTTTTGACAGAAATGCAACGAACTCGAAAGTTTATTAATTTTCAGTGTCGAGGCGAAGATCTTCAGTTGGAATCACAAATGAACGTCCGGTAAATGGTGGGGAAAGTCTCGAGAGTGAAAATAAACGAGTTATACCCCATGGAAGATTATCAGAATGTATCACCATCACCTATATGATAATAAAACTTAACATCGACAAAATATACAATTTGCAACGCTCTTAATTTTAGATTTGAAACAAATATTGATTCAAAATCAGTGGTGCTATCGACTGCATTCATTCACAGCTTGTATGTGTAATTTACTTAAACCTGGACATATGGCATGGACATTTTCTAGTGTTGAAAACCATGTTTAAAGCTCTAGATAACTTGTTGTTAGCTTGCTGTCATATTGACAGTAATGCAACATCACCTTATATTCACCGATACTTACAGATCTAATAAATTGATGTTGTTGGCAAATATATTATCCGGCAGCCAGGCTAGTTTATTGTTACCCAGGTATCTAATAGAATAGTAATCTAACATGATTTATCATTGTTTTATGTCCATAATAATTATGTGTTATACTTAATGGTAAGACATATAATATTTGGCGATGCACGGATATTTTTAAGAAGTTAATCAAATTGAATAAAATGAGCTTAACATCAGCTTAAATTACTTAAAGACATTCTTTGCAAAAGTGCACAATTTACACAGAAAACTAAATATTAAGCATTATGAATCCTGACAAAACACGTATTTAAACCTAGCGGATTTGAAAAGGTCAGTACTTTATACCTTCTCCACTAATAAAATTAGTTGTTTTGCAAGTCATGAGGAAACATTCAGTGACATATCTTTTTCGTTAATATCAAAACGACAAAGGAGGACGGGATTATGAGTTCTACACAAATTTATGTTAGTGGTCATCTCTTTCAAGGATATTTCATAACAGTCAATCAAATTTCGATAGCTTCCTTAAAACATCTAAAGAAACGCCTAAATTTCCTTAATATTATCTCGATGCATCTTCCATTAACGCAATCAGCAATCGTTTAACAAGGAATTCACGAGAGAAGATACACGCTTTTGAAAATTTTGTTACAAATAAGAGACATGCACAATAGTGTTGTCTAATTTGATTTCTCCGACATATATTTCTAGATGGCAAACATTTGCAGCTTATACATTGACTGATTATATAATTGACATTGTGTTTGTTTTAGACCATATGTTGACCTGTAGATGATTTTATTGTTTATTTTTTGTTGGGTTATTTGTCATTAATGTATAAACTAAGGTCTTGTACCCATATACTTACAGGTATTTTAATGCAATGTTACTGGAAAAAATATTAATCGGCAACCATGTTAAACCATTCATTGAAAGTTGCCTAAAATTAGAATGAATTAGAAGCATTATTTTGTGTTATGCTTATTGCCGATTTACGTACAAATGAGACATAAATATGTGTGTGAAATAAGATATATGGCATTTACATGGTATTACATATTATATTATATTTTTCGAAAATGTTTTGGTAGTGACTTATTTTAAAATCAAATTCATAAGCCATAAATGAATAAGAACATTCGAAATAAGAAAAAAGGCGGGGAACATACAGACCAAGGGTGACACGAAAACTATAACTTGTAAAGATGAGAGAATTATTTACAAAATCAAACAGTGGATTCGACAAGCTATGCAGTAACTTGTCCCATAGATAAAAGTCATCTACAGGAAAGATATTGCATTGCAGCTGGCAAAGATATAATTCGTTAACCAGGTTAAATCATTGTCTTTAATTTTCAGTAAAAGAAAGTGAATAAGTCGCTTGTTAGGTCTAATGAATATTCCAATGTCTAAAATATAAGATATATATCTTTGTGACATAATATATTAATCTTTAAAACATTTTTGTATGACGTTATGGTTAAATATCATAATTTTCGATGCATTGATAACTTTTAAGAAGTTAATCAAATTTAAAAAAGAGCTTAAATAAATTAAAGACATGTTTGCAAAAAAAGCAAATGCATACTAAACATTTAAAAACTTTACACAGAAAACTAAATATTCAGCATTATGAATCCTGATTAAAAAAAACCGAAAAATTATGAAGGTAAGCAATACCTGCTCCACTAGTAATACTAATTGTTTTGCAAGTGAGGAGTAAAAATCCAGTGACATATCATTTTGCTCATAAGATATATAAACGACAAATTAAGGAGGAGTACTATACATTGAACAGTCAATAGTGGTCATCTCTTACACAAATATTTCAGAGCAATCAACTAAGGTTTTATAGTGTCCGTAAACAATTCTGATGAAATGACGTAAACCTTTCCATCAAAAGTTCAAAGCAGCTTTCATCAAAGAAAGCAGAAATCGTGAAACAAGGAAGTTGTTTTGCAAGTGACGAGTAAAAAACTAATGTTGTTTCAAAATCATCGGCAGTGTCATTCACATTCATTTGCAGCTTGTACATCGACTCGACTTAATTGTTGACATTGTCTTTGTTAAAGACTATATGTTGACCTCTAGATGATTTTATTAGTTAATGTTATGTGTGTTGTTGTCACTAATGTGTATACTAAGCTCTTATTGACCACAAATACTTACAGGAATTTTAATGCAATATTACTGGAAAATATATAATTCGGCAACCAGATTAAACTATTCCATGAAAGATCCCTAAAATGAGGGTAGCATTTTTTATAGTGTAATTCTCATCACCGTTTGCGTACAAATGTGAAATCAAAAGGCATCGTATGTTTAACTATATATAATATTTTTAGGAAATATTTTCGTAGTCACTTGATTTTAAAATCAAATGTATGAACAACAAAAATGAATTAAAACGTCCGAAAAGGGAGAAAATACATACAAAGGATGAAACGGAACCATAAAATACTGAAGATGTGAGCAATAACAAAATGAAAAAAATACAGGCTCTTCAGTAACTTGTCTACTAGATCAATCAGTGATCAACCTACAGGAAGGATAATGCAATGTTGCTGGTGAAGTAATTATTAGGAAACCAGGTTAAATAATGGTCTTTAAGTTTCCAAAAAGGGAAGTGAATGAGCAGTTTGTTAGGTGTCATTATTATTACCGTTTTATGCACAAGTTTAACATATTAAATGTATATCTTTGTGGCATCAGATATTAAGCTTCAAAACATTGCCATATGACCTTATGGTTAGACATACCATATTTTTTTTATGCACGGATAACTTTTAAGGAGTTAATCAAAGGAGTAGGTTCATTAAGACCCCTTTTTGGCCCCAAAATATAGCAGTTTTAAAAAATTGTGAAAATATAATCTTTAAGCTATATTTTGGAAAGTAAAATGCTTCTGCTACATAAATCTGAGCTGTTTTATACCAAAAAAATGCACAAATATTGCGTTCTAGCATCATTAAGGCACGCTAAATTAATGAAATCTTCTAAATTTTAGCATTTTGGTTAATTTGTAGACGGTTATCGTCTAAAATGAAAGTGGCCCCATTGTTCATTCATAATTATATTGAAATTTAAGTTGTATTTGATAATAATACAAAACATGTATAAAGGTTGAGGATGAACACGAATGCGGCCACTTTAATTTTTTGACAAAAAAACTCTTAAAAGTGACGTTTTTTAACATATTTTACAGAAGTTTTAATATTGCATTAAATGAAAGATATATTATTGTCATTGAATTTTAACAACATATAATTCTAGATAGCACACTAATGTTCTTTCAAAATCGTCGGCATTGTCATTCGCATGCAATTGAGCTTGTACATTAACTCTACTTAAATATTGACTTTGTATTTGTGAGGGACTTATTTGTGAGGGACTATGTGTTGACCTATTGATGATTCTATATGTTTAAGTTTTGTTGGATTGTTGTCTCGTTGTTGTAAACTCCTAATTTCGTAGCATACCTAACTGATTACAGATAGTAAAATGCGATGTTACTGGAAGTGGAAAAGACATTAATCGGTATCCATGTTTACTAAAATAATGAAAATAGCAAGAAATAAATTTGGTTTCTGGATTTACCTTCATTATAAACGCTCATACCCAAAAACAATAAAGAGCCAAGGTTGTACATGTACGTAAAAAGTTTAGTGTGACGTATTTTCGCTGAACTAGTACATATTTTTGTTTACGGTCCAGCTAAAGCCCGCCTCTTGGTTCGGAATTTTCTCGCTGTGTTGACCAATAGGAAGATGTGGTGTGAGTGCAAAAGAGCTGGTAAAGAGCTATATGACAAAAACAGATCTAAATGAATAACAAACGTCATCTTTTTTCAGAAAGCATAAACAATAGCCGATTTATCCTTTCATTTGCTGAAACATTAGTTATCGAACACAAATCACCAGAAGAATGGCCATTGAACCACTTATTAACCGGGCAAAACCTAGATAAATATCTTCCCAAAAAAACTTTGATTTTGCGAAATGACAGTGACGGGTGAAATATAGAATAAGATGAAATATTAAGCATAATATAAATTTGTACAAATAAGTTATAGAACTCTCTAATGAAAATACGTTTTTTTCTGAACGAATGTTGTTCTTTACATTCGATTGCATCTTAAAAGAGGGACGAAAGACACCAAAGGGACAGTCAAACTCGTAAATCTAAAACAAACTGACAACGCCATGGCTAAAAATGAAAAAGACAAACAGAAAAACAATAGTACACATGACACAACATAGAAAACTAAAGAATAAACAACACGAACCCCACCAAAAACTAGGGGTGATCTCAGGTGCTCCGGAAGGGTAAGCAGATCCTGCTCCACATGCGGCACCCGTCGTGTTGCTTATGTGATTACAAATCCGGTAAATAGTCTAATTCGGTAGGTCAATGCATGAAAGGGAAGGGGATTGTAGTTACGACGTAAGGAACATATCCGATATCATTTGTGAAACGGTTATTCCATAACGATCAACCAACTCGTGATGGCGTCCGTAAAATTTACGAAGGGATGATTTCAACTTCACCATTTGGAACTCTTGGTTTAATAGCTTCCCTGTGAGCAGTAACCCTCTATCAAGACAATCATGATAGGAAATGCAAGCACGGGAATATCGTATCAATTGGGAGATATATACCCCGTATGCAGGTGCTGCTGGAATGTTGCTACTTAGAAATGGAAAGTTAACAATTGGAAAGCTGAAATCATCTCTTTTGTCGTAAAGTTTTGTCTTCAACCGACCCTCATTGTCAATTTCTAGATGTAAGTCAAGATATGAAGCCGACTTAACTGTATCTGTAGTATCCTTTATCTCCAATTCGATGGGATAGATGCGATCCACATAGTCACCAAATTTTGAATTGTTTAGTGAAAGAACGTCATCTATATAGCGGAAAGTAGAGTTAAAGGATATTGCTAACTTCTTATCTTTCTTCCTAAGAAGTTCCTGCATGAAGTCAGCCTCATTATAATAAAGAAACAAGTCAGCAAGAAGAGGGGCACAGTTTGTTCCCATTGGGATGCCGACAGTCTGTTGAAAAACACGTACTCCGAACGTAACAAATATGTTGTCAATCAAGAAATCAAGCATCTTGATAATATCGGTTTCAGAGAATTTTTTGTTTGAATCAGAATGGTTCTTTACAAAGTATGATTTATCCCTCCCTAAGACAAGATATTTGTATCTACGTTGGCCATTCTTTTTTATGAAGCAAAGTAATACCAACTCTTTCAATTTGTCTTTTAGTTTGGAATGTGGAATACTTGTGTAAAGAGTAGAAAAGTCAAATGTTTTAATACTGTTACAAGATGAAAGAGAGTTAGATTGTATGTACTCTAAAAGATCTTTGGAATTTTTAATTATCCACATCTGATTCACGCCACCTCTAGAATAGGCAGTTTCACAATAACTTTGAAGCCTGTCTTTGATTGCTGATAAAATGGATGTTAATAATTTAGAAAGGGGTTTCGTGGAGCACTTGGAAGACCCAGCAATATACCGTTGTTTGTAAGGACACTTATGTAGTTTAGGTATCCAATACAGTGATGGAAGATCCAGTTCTTCATCTTTGGTTGAAATACCAAAGGAACAAAGAACAGACCTATGATTATCCAGGATTTCCTCTTTGGTAAGTGTCGTGAGGGTATATGTTGGGTTTCCAAGTGAATTGTCTATACCTAATTCGTTTATCAAGCAATCAATGTAATGACTTTTACAGATAAAAAAGATGTTATTTGGGGCTTTGTCTGCGGGGACAACAACATATTCATCATGGACGTCAGATAGGTGTTTAGCAAAATTTGGATCTTTGAAGATTGACGTAGCATGGGCATTGATGGACACATTCAGTTTCTTAATTCTGATTTGTATTAACGACATCACTGCCTTAATCCATTCGGATAGAGTGTCTACGTCTTCCTTCTCGCGCTTAGACCATTGCCTTGCATAATCCTCGACTGAATCCATCAAAATTTTAAAGTTGTGTTTCCAATTGATGGATTTAGGCTCACGATATTTCGGACCTTTCGATAACACGTTTCGTAGAGAAGTGTTATTAACAGTGTTAAGGTCACCGGTAATAACGTGGCCAGCAGGATTATATGTGAATTGGGAACTAGCACAAGTGCAATCAGGAGGTTTAGACTTGAAGTCGTCAATATCGAGATCCTGCAAAACGCGTTTGTAATTGAAAATTTTAGTTGCAATAGGTTTGGTATAGGTATAAGAAATTATTGGTACAGACTGGTCTTTGAAATAAGGAGGTATTTTCGATTGAACTAATTTATGATGAAGGATATTGCCTAGGTTGACGCCATCGAGACCTTTGTTGGCAAAGGAAAGATTTAGAAAAGATCTTTTCTCTTTTCATCTTTTCCAATGCGAACTGGCTTGAAAAGTCTGTGACTAGCAATATCCGAAATTATAGCTTGTAGTTTGTATTGGTTTGAATGAGGGTTTGTTACAGTGGATTCCAAACATAAATTGAACAGAAATATTTTTGTTGACACTAAAAAGTAAAATCACCAATTGAATAAGGGCAATCGAAACTCGGGCACAAAGAAATAACCATTAAGAAACAAAAGATCGTAAACACAAATCTAAATATTGAGCTTTGTGAATCCACCAAAAAATTTAAAAAAAAACACAGAAAAACAAAATGTGGGCGATCGAATTGATTTCAAATTTGTAAGCATTTACTGATCCAGTAGGGACATTATTCGTGTTACTACTAGCTAGTGTAATATAGAAATGGTTCTTCGGTTATAATATATCTGAACATCAATTGGGGATGCGATTATGTCTATTACAAATGTTTTGTATCGGTGGTCATCTGCGACAAAAAAATATACAATTTAAGTCAACCAAGTTATTTAAGCGACATGATTGATTTGATTTTGGTTGCTTAACGTCCAGTGATGAATATTTCATGCATTTTGAGGACGAGAACAAGTTAACAATACATTAAACAATTAAACAGGTAGGTCTTGTAAGTATGACCGTCCGGGACTGCCACTGGATAATGAAGGTATATTGGATGGGGACAGAAATTTTACATTGCAACAGGCCACCTACGGACCTCTCAAAGATTTTTGCAAGGATTCTTAACGTGCAAACAGCATGACATTCTCTCTACACGAGACATCTGATTAAACGTCCCCAATCTGACCGGACGTGGCTACATACTTGATACATCTCGCAAAGCCACACAGACGCCCCACTTTGGCAAGGGTTATACTGCCGGTCGAAAGAAGACATGTAGTGACCATATTTATATTCCCCAGTAACCCTTTGTTGTAAGCGACATGACCTTAATCATAATCAACAACTCAAAGTAGCTTCTTTGCAATACGTAACCGCTTTATAAGGAAAAAGGAGGTGGCAAATACTACAGAGACAATCCAATTTCATTAGTCGAAAACAAACCGACAACACCATGGCTGAAACCGACAAACAACAGTCTACAAACGCTACAAAAACTAATTACTGAGCAACACGAATCTCACCTATACCGGGGTGATATTAGGTGCTCCGGATTGGTGAGCAAATCCTAATTACACGTCGTGTTGCTCGTGGTAAGAACACATTCGGTTTTGTCACAAATGAGGAAAAGCAGACGAGATAGTGTTCCTGAAAATTTAAACAAATCCGTGGTCATCTCTGACAAAGATATTCCATAGCAGTCAACCAATTCATGATGGCGTCCGATAAACTTTCAAAGGGATAACATTAACTTTACTGCTAGGAACTCTTGCTTTAATAGCTTTATGAAAAGACTCAAGCTTTTAAATCTAGCATCAAATGGATGACTTACACAAAAGTATTATGTTCTTAAAATCTATCGACAAACAGATATAATTGCAACGCCCCTGAATTATAGAGGAGAAATACATATTGATTCAAAACTATTGGTACTGTCTTCTGCATTCATATACAGCTTTTACGTGCAATTGACTAAGAACTGGACATATGATTCAGGTATTTTCTTGTGTTGAAAACCATGTTGAAGCTTTAGATGACTTATTTTTGGCTTGCTGTCTAATTGACGTTAACGCAACATTACCTGCTATTCACAAATACTGACAGTGAATAAATTTATGTTGTTGGCAAAGATACTATCCGGCAACCAGGTTAGTTTATTACGTTCCAGATATCTCATAAAAAGTGAATCAACATCATATATCATGGTATTATGCTCATAACAACTATACAAATGTAAAAGTAATATGTTTCTGACATAATATAAAAAGCAGTAACATGGCATCAAATGACGTTATTTTTTAGACATATTATATTTTGCTATGCACAGATAATTTTAAAGAAGTCAATCAAATTTAAAAAGAACTTAAGTGAATTAAAAATGGCAAATGCATATGAAAAACCTCAAATTTTACACAGAAAAATTAAAATTTAGCATTATGAATTTTGACAAAAAATGAAGGTGAACCTATCGGCAATACGTACCTTTAATAGCTTTATAAAAAACATAAGCTTTTGATTAAGCATCAATTGATAGACATACACATTGAATTTTTTTTTTTAAATTTCACTGACAAATAAATATAATTTGGAGCGCTTCTCAATTTTAGACGAGAAACAAATATTGTCTCAAAATCATCGGTAGTATCTAATCGGTTCATTCACAGCTTGTGTGTGTAAATAACTAAAATCTGGTCATATACTATTGACATTTTCATATAATAATAATAATTAAATAATGTTAAAGCTCTAGATAGAGTGTTGTTAGAGTGCTGTAATACTGACGTTTTCGCAACTTTTTGTAAATTTATTGTGGTGTAAAAGCGTTGATCGAAGTACATTTGATAGAAGTGCGAAAGCGCTTCATTCTAAAAATGTGCGCACGGTCAACGCTTTTATGGCACTATAAAATTACTAAAAGAAGCATTCAATACTTATAATTACATGTAATTGCTAGCATCATGAAAACACGATTTCTATCAAGTTTTTCTATTATTTACCAGAGAACTTTAACGTGGAAGCTCATTTCATCATGAATGTTAGATTTCATTTTGAAATGAAGGTAAATTACAGAATGACACGGGATAGCTGTTAGCCAATCAAAATAACGTATTGTAATGAAACTTATATGTAATGTAATTGTAGATACTTACAGATGGAATAAATTGATGTTGCTGGCAAAGATGTTATATGGCAACCAGATTATTTTATTGCTTCTTAGATACCTGAAATACAAGTGTTTTAGTAAAAATAAATTAAATCATGCGCCTTACCATAGCCATTATATGTACAAATGTAGAATAAATCTGTTTGTGGCATACATTGTAAGATATAAAGCATTAACACAGCATCAAATGTTGTTAAGGTTAGACATATACTCTTAGTAGGGTGACCGAGTGAGGAAAGTCGCTTATTTAAAGAGTTTAATCGTCATTCGGACTATATGGCTATAAATCACAATATCGATATTTAAAAGGCTATACTTTACATTTTGACTTGTAGTAAAAAAATCGTATGGTGTAATTTTTGTAAAATAAGCATTATAGTACGTTACCCGACTTTAAAGAAAAATGACATTGGCATGTTTTTGGGTGAGCATTCTTTAATAACATTCGTCATATGCTTTCTGTTTTATATACATTGTTGTTTCAGCTTATTTTAACGATTTTAAATAAAGTTTGACCCAATTTATCTGTTTTTGAAGAATTTTTGGCTAAGTTCGACCCTACGAAGATTTTGCATTTCATAGAGTACGTGTTAATTCAATTACCTAATTATGTTTTACATTAAATATGAAAGATTCTACATTTATATGTTATTGTATACCATAATTAAACACCAATATCAGATTCATTTATCCAAGTAATATTATTTCGACTTTGAACATTTTGTTGGAGTTTCGCAGTGTCAACAATTCAAGCCATATACAATGCATAAGTCATAAACTGACGGAGTTATTTTAATATCATATACATCTAGATCTATTATAAGTACTTCTCTAATTCTATAAAAATTTATCCCTTTCCGAACCCATTGTACAAAAAAAATTAATCAACGTGTGGTTGCCGGTGATCTCAGAACATCGTTGGATGATTTTAAGGGTCATGACCTTTTAAGCTAACTGGATGAATCACAATATTCTATAACAGATGTTAATGAAATTGAAAACTTCGTGCAATGTGAAAGGCACTCGAAGGGGATTTTCGGTTAACAAAAAAAGAAAAATGTATTTTTAATCATTAGAACAGATTCTTACATAGTTACTCGTGAATTTTCGGATTTATCCAATCTCGATAGTTAAATTATAAATTTTAAAGTCCTCGCTGAGGCGGCATGGACTTTAAAATTGATAATTTAACTATCGAGATTGCATAAATCCGATAATCCACTGGTACCAATGTAAGAATATATATATATATGCAAAGGGGTGTGCTATATAACCTACATTCAAATACAATTACATGTTTCATAAAGCTGTAGATATTTTGCTGTCAAATGTGAGAGTAGAACGAGAAGATAACTTCATTTGAGATCGTCATCTTAAATGAAACAAATTGTTTTGGTTACCAACCGTACCAATTACTTTAGGCGGATGCAAGTGTGCATATTCGATATGCTTCAACTTCCCGAGAAGATTTGATCTGCATTAACAGGAAGCGACTTTTCAAAGGGACTTTTTAAAGCGGGAGATTTTAATTTTTAGCAGGATAGATGGAAATGGGTCTAAAAACTTAGATATTTTGTCTTGCATGTATGTATTTGAAATCTTGAAAATACAATGCAGACAATGATTATTGACTCCGGGACATTTTTACGGTATTCGGATCGAAATTGCAACAGAAAGAACTGTTAGTCAAAATTCACAGGTTGCATTTGAGGATTAAGAAAATCATTTTTCTGCACGGGTTGTTTTGACATTGCCCAGTATCCTTGAGTGATGCTATGCTAAGTGCTAGTATCGCTGAAAATGATTAAAATCAATTTGAGGAAACAAGACCAACAGAAACGACAAGAGGAAAAGAACATGTTATTACCATTATGAACTATCTGAATCAAATCATGTCTGATCTCTTTGATGTCGAACCCCACTCTCAATATCAATAGCGCATCCGAAATGACTTGTCATAGCGGTAGCGTAAGTCTTTTTCATGGTAAAACATCTCATAACTTGTTTTCTTTATAATGGTCAATCAAAGGAGTTTTTATAGTCCAATATAGTCAAAAGTAAAAACGTTTGAAAATATAACATCAAAAGCAAACCATAGTAAAATGTAAATCGGGGGAAATAATATTCAGTTAGATTACAAAAAACTAAAGTCTGCTGAAAGGGAACGCCACACAAAGACAGGTAAAAAAGTCAGAATAAATGTATGATAAAGATAACAAACAGGCTCTCTTAAACTTTATTCATCAAAACTTTGATAATGCTTCACCTGATAGTCAGCTTTACTTATAGCTAGAACGTTTGGAAATCCTGAAATTGTGAATGATTATGTTTTTTCAGACACTGCAGTTAATTGACTTCGGATACGTATGTACTTCTTCTGTGTGTACACTTTTATACAAACAGATAATACACACAAACTAGTTGTCGATGCAAGTATATCATGTGTAAAGGACAAGCGAATAATTATTTTGCTTATTCACTATGTATCTGTTTTTTTCCCATCTATTTGTAAACAGATGCCTGTTTTACAAGTTCTTCCCAGAAGCGATACAGCTTAATCCCTGCTTGGATTAGGTAAAACATCAGTTGTCAGGACTTTGAAGGATACGCACAAGGATATCAGTATACAGAAAAGCGCGCAAATAATTGTCATGTCCCCAAAAACCTATGAAATTTATGTGTAATTTTAAACAGTCCTTAACGGAAGTTTTGTCTATAACTTAAAAATCCGTCCGATTACGGAAACAATATCCGGACGCCTTTATTTTCGTTTTTCTCCCAAAATAACCCAAACGGAATAATCATAAGCGAGGAGGACAAATGCGAATATGCATGGTACCTATAGGACACAGAGGAATGATGATTAATTTATTGTGGAAGGAAGAGAAGCGACACACAAAATAAGGTCTTCTCCTTTAATAGTATATATAGATAATAGTTAGCATTTAAAAATTATCTTGAAAGTATTTTCTTTTGAACAATAAGCGATTAGCTGTGATAGAACTGACTTGGCATGGGCAACTAGAAAGGAAGTTTCATTTGAATCTGCTTTAACAAAATCCTTCAAGTAATATGACAGTTACAACAGTTAAAACTTGAATTACTTGATTAAATGTCCCAATACGACACGTTACCACTCACAGTTGGAAACGTTCAGGTTAATGCAAATGTACAGTGTTAAAACCTCGGATCAATTCGTGTACATTTCTAAAAACAAATACATTCGTCAACCTTTAACACGCACAGGACAGGTACAGTGATTATACTTTAATTGCTAATTTTTTTTATATAAAATAATATTATTTAGTCAAATCCTGCTATTTTTCTGATTTTGTCTAGAATCAATGGTAATGTCTAGGCAACAGAAACATATGAGACCGAATAAATGTAATGAGTGACAATATGTTGTCTAACGTATAGAAACACAAACTCACAAGCAGCTTAGTTGAATGATGTTAAATATCTACATCTTTTAGTTGGTTAACTGTAATCAATGTATTTCATGGTTGGCTTCATGATACAACAACTCATATCGTGTATTGGAAAAATGCATAAAACAAAATATATTCTATACCTACATTTTTGTAATATTTGTGTAGTCAGCAAACGTGTCATTATCCATCGTTTTAATCTCATTGTAAGTAAAATCTCTGAAATTGAAAAGAAATTGACAATCCCTATAAAATAGGTAACATGAACTTTTAGCAATATCATCGCAGGCTGGGTAGAAGATATCTGATGTTTTTTTTGTTCTGTACATTTTAACTCCAGTGAGCCTGTATCTAAAATATATGAAATGTAGGAGGTATGGTAAGGAACAGTCGTCCAGGAGATTGCTAATATTTTAAAATATGTCCTTTGAAAAAATATAATAGAACTATTGATAATTGAATTTAGTATACATATTTGATGTAACACAAAAAGGCATTTTTTATACTCTTTTCGGTAATATTTAATTTAAACAGAAGGTTTATATAAAGATATTTGACTGACATTAAATACTATAAATAAGATGAAATATATTTTGATAAGATTATTCATCGTATCTGATCACAAACTTGAAGATCAAGGAATGAAGCATTTTCGAAGTTTTTGTGGAAATGCTTGCAGTAATATGTATAGGACAACATTCAAATAAACAGATATTGATTAAGAAATAATTCATGGGTGCTTGAACGTATCGTGATTTTACCACAGGTTGGCCCTTTATGACAAATATTTTACCCTGAGCGATAGCGAGGGGTAAAATATCGGCATAAAGGGACAACCCGTGGTAAAATCTAGATATATTCAAGCCCCTATGAATTATTTCGATTCTAATAGGACAAATACGGCAATTCTTTTGGATCGAAGCGCTCTAGGTGGAGGTAAATATTTGCCGTTCCCATAAATTAACGCACTTTTAGATTGGCGTAAAAGAACGGAGCAAACAGAATAAATGACATGCTCAACCTATTTACAATAACGTATTTAGATAGATTTGGATGAATTGTAATGTAAATTTACTTACATGTCTTCTATGTATAAAACAAAATGGGTTCATTCCACATTTTAGCATCGTTTGTTTATGTTTCCTTGTGATGATTTTCGGTATCAGAAGCGTGTATTTTCCCGTAGAATGCTTAAACTATTACGTCATCATTCTATGACGTCGGGTACTTCATTCATAAAAAAACATTTGACGTGGGAGTACGATCGGAACAGCCAATGCAATATATTCATATTTTACCACAGGTGTGTACTCAAAGCGTTTGAAGGAAGTCATGTTAGAAAAAGGGATAGGCTATGGACATGTGAAATTCTAAATGGAATTTGGATAATATTTTAGGAAAATATATCCGTCTTTCTCTTGTTAGGCTAAGTTCGAAAACAAGGTATTATATATTCTATGTTATGAAAATGTTATAGAGCGTTTAAAGTATAAAACAAAACAAAGACCATCTTTCCCGTAGGAAATATTCACCTAAGTAATACTTATAACGTGATGAACCGGGATTTCACACACAAATATTATTATTTTAATTTGGTTGGCTTGTGTTATCGGAGAGCATTATTTGTCTCCCAAAATTACCAAGATGAACCAGATGGGATTTTAAGCTGGGACCCCTGGCACAGATAGCTACCGCTCTACCAACTGAGCTACATGAGTGCTCTAATTTCGCGACTTATGGGAAGCGGTAGTACATCTACTATGTCAAGGCAATCACCGCTACATAGGTGGGATTGCATTTGTGTACTCTAAATTTCGTGCACTCTAAACAGAAAATCAGCAGTTGTTTATTTTTTCCCCTAGTTGATGAAATAAAAAAAAATGCTCTATGGTCGGGTTGCTGTCGCTTTGACAGATTCCCCATATCCTTTCTTAATTTTAGTAAATATTATAAACCAATATAAATATTAATATAATAAGATAAACAGTCGCATACTAGCAACATCAGATGCTCACTTTATATACTTGTATTGCTGTACTGCATTTGGTATATACATACAAAGTTAATAATGCTTTTTTACTTTAATTAAACAAAGACTCTGAAGGTATTTTATAACTAAAATAGGTATTATTTTACATTCTGCTGGTTCCCCTTTCACTCAATAAAAAAGATAAAATTAATTAACCTTTATTGTTAGTTATAAAATTTAAAAAATGTGGTATGATTGCCAATGGGTAAATTATCCACCAGAGAAAAAGAGGTAGACAGCTCAACACAGTACAAAACCAATAAGTGTAACACATCAGGGCACACAGTACAAACCCAATAACTGTAACACATAAGGGAGCACAGTACAAATCCAAAAACTGTAACACATAAGGGCACACAGTACAAAACCAAAAACTGTAACACATAAGGGCACACAGTACAAAACCAAAAACTGTAACACATAAGGGCACACAGTACAACACCAATAAGTGTAACACATAAGGGCATACAGTACAAAACCAATGACTGTAACACATAAGGGCACACAGTACAAAACCAATAACTGTAACACATGCGGGCACACAATACAAAACCAATAACTGTAACACATAAGGGCACACAGTACAACACCAATAACTGTAACACATAAGGGCACACAGTGCAAAACCAATAACTGTATCACACAAGGGCACACACCACAATCCTTTTTATGTAACAACTTCAAGCTCGGATCAAATATCTTTTTCCTTTTTCAATTGATTTCGTAAAAGTATAAGATAGACAATAGTACTCATACAAATATTTTTCGTTTCGCTGTTTTTCTATATAAATTGTATTTTAACTGTACATTTTGGTATTTGTTGTATATTTAAAAAAAATTACTTAATAATGCATCTACAATGAAAAAGTCAAACAGGCGTAAATGAAAAAATAGCGGTGTTCAAGATTGAAAAAAATCCACGACTGATGAATCGAAATAGCGGGTTATTTTCTCTTATTCAGGCGGATAATTGAAAATCGCGAACAATAAATTTTGCGAAAATGTATGCATACGTTCGGTACTTTCTAATTGCTAAAGCTTTTTGTGGACAACTTATTTTTTTCCGGTCGGCAGATCAATAACGGTATATGTTAGTTTTAACTACATAAGTGATAAAGGGCATTGAATATATAAGAGGGACGAAAGATACCAAAGGGACAGTCAATCTCATTAATTTATTTATAAGTGTCAATATAGATATATAAGAGTTGTCAGAACTAATTAAACGTAATATTTACAAGACGTTTTTTCACCTGTGACAAATATTTAAGGCACCGGTATTCTATTGATTAACTGTATAATAATTTCTTTAATTCTTCGTGAATGTATACCTTTCTGCACTCATTGTATAAAGAAATTTAATAAACATGTGGTTCGTTTGATCTCCGTTCATCATTGGTTAAATCCGATTATGACGTCGAATTTTCTTGCTTTCCTCTCCACAGTAAAAATTTTAAATATTTAAAACGTTCGGCGAAACTCGCGTTTTAAATTTGAAAATTTAACTGTCTCGAGTGGATAAATATCGTATCACACTCGATGCAGTGGTAGAATCTATATATAATCAATAAATAAGACGTCATTCAGGTAAAATAATCATTTTATCATAACAATAAACACTTGTTTGATTGTATGACAATACAACATATTGTTGTTCATTATCTAAATGTATTTCTAATAATTTCTTTCATTTATTCAGAACTACAGCAAAGATATGACTCAATGTTTTCTTTCTGTAAATTTTTACAACTTTTTAACTGCAACTATTTCCGTATCCGCCACAATATTTTATTGGGAATTAAGAATCCGCCAACATTTTTCGTATTCTTTGTTTCCCATAATCGCGAATGCCAAAAAAAACGAAAGGCAAAGTTGTAGTTAAATTCAACAGATTTTTTATTATCGTCTACGTAATATCAAATTTACTGTTTTTATTATAGAGGTAGTCGTCTTCTCTGAATAACCAGCCTTTTGTACAAAAACATATTTAGCTTACAGCTCTCGTGTAGTTGCTGAGAACCCATTTGGCACCAGTGTTAGTCTTCTCCCGGTGCAATCATATGAAGGTATATCTCTATTACATTCCATCGTACATGTTGGAACGATCTGACAGGCCTCTGAGTAGTTTTGAATAATCAGGAATAAGATGATATACCAAGACATCACTTCTGTAGAAAGAACAAAATATAAATAGACCTATAATTTTTATGACTTAATATATGTCCTTGTATACATTAAATCTACACTGACAAGAAATCAATTTGCAAAATGTATATATGATGCATCATTTGAGCTTGTAATCTTAATATGATGTATCAATTCTTTTTACGATCGGCGACAGCACGCGATTATCAAAATCCCGGATGCAAGGGCTTTTGTTTTGAAATATTGCGTTGATAATATTGTTAAGGTATTAATTCTAATATAAAAGAGAGACGGATAATACAAAAAGGAAATTCAAATGCTTAAGGTTATCATTTCTAAAAGAGACATAAAGTATCAAGAGGGACAATGACAAATCTTAAATATATACTCAAATATCTCTTTTAGAATAACATATATATTTGACAATAATCAATTACAAGTCTTAACCAGATTTTCGAAAAATTGTATAAAGGTTATTCCTATAAGCAACATAAAAATCGATACACGAGACATTAAAAACAGAAATTTAATGAATTGTAAGTGAAACTCTTTTTATTATGCAAATGGATATCCGGAAATATATTTTTTAAACGAATGAAAGAAATAATTACTTGATTATAAAACTGTTGATTTTGCAGAGAGTGTCTAATCTTTCTTAAAATGGTGTTTATTTGTTTTTTTTCTCCATAAAAGCTTAAATTTTTTATGTGGATAATATGTTTATCAATAAAAACCAAGTGAAACATGGACATTTCCAGGATGAATGCTCCTAAAATTCTAAAGTTCATAAATATTTATAAAAAAAGACGTCTCTAAGACGTGTCAAAGTAAAAATAGGCCAAATCTCCGTGTTGAAAGTCGTACTTTCACCTATATTTGTTTACTATTTACACATTGTGACTTGGATAGATAGTTGTCTCATACCACATCTTATTTACTTTTATCATTTTCACTTTTTCCGTAAATATTATCAGGCTTATATGAACGTGTGTTCTGTGTTACCATAGAAATCATTTGATATTTAGGCACGTATATCCCTCATCCAAAACTCTATTTTATAATCAATGTTAAGCTATAATTTTTGTTACTTTCGGTTAAATCAACCCTTCTACGTTTGAATTTAGTAATGGCTTTTTAAATATTTTGGCCTCAAACATTCAAACAGAGGCATTGATTGTCCATTGATTGATTGATTGTTGGTTGCTTTACGCCGCATTAGCACAAAAAGGCTATATCGCGGCGGAAGCTAATTTGAATAGTTTTACAATTTATAGCATTTTTTTTAAATCAGACAAAAGGTCCTTCAATAAACTTAAATTCTAGACAAAAGCAAATTGACTATTTACAAATACAAATCAACAGTGAGATAACGTGATATAAAATTAAAATCGTTTAAATATAATAACATTTTTATATTTAATAATATATTCCAACTTCTTTTGAGAATGAAACAATATTTGTAATTGGAACACTTTTAAATTTTGATCTGAGCGTCACTGATGAGTCTTATGTAGACGAAACGCGCGTCTGGCGTATGAAATTATAATCCTGGTACTTTTGATAACTAATTAAATAAATGATACATATTATTGACATTGAAATGCTTCCTACGAGTATCAGCAAAATCAATACAATTAATTAAAACAGGTTTAATAGTATACTTGCAGTTGCAAGGTATAATTTGTGGTTCATCTTCATTTTTTAGAAGATACTCGTGTGTTATTCTAGTATAACCAATACCATATCTAGAAATAAAACACTGATCTTTTCTGCACATACAATTATTGAAGGTTTACCTAAATTAGGTTTAATTTCACGTAATTCATTACCATCCTTTTTACTCCATACTCCATTCATTTTTCAGTTTACTAGTATTAAAAACATATTCTCTTATATCAGATCTAAAATTGGTATATAGTATAATAAATAAACTCATCATAGACACCAGGATTAAATTTTGTATTTACGCCAGACGCGCATCACAGTTAGATAAAGGGTCATCCAGGGCATTTTTTGCTTCCTGGTCTACAACCGTGTTTCAATGGATTCCAACATGAATCGGTACCCATAGAAATAATATCTCTGATTTTTTTTTTAAATTCCTCATTACTGATAAAATCTCAAGAGTTACCGGGTTTTTAATTTTAGTATGTTGTATAGCTTGAAAGCATGAAAGTGAACCAGAACATATTATACATTTGGATTTGTCTGAAGTAGCAATAAATTGTAAAGCCAAAATTATTGCCCGTGCTTCAGCAGTTAATATGGATGCGTCAGATGACAAACGAAGAGTCGCAGCTCTGTCTCTAAGTACAGCAGCAGATGCAACTCGGTTACCATCATTCGTATAAACAGTTGAAAAAATCTGAACAATTTGCCTTAATATCGGCAAAAAGTTGCTGAATTAATAGAGGGTTTGTTTCCGTTTTTTTTGTATTTACGGAGATCAAAAATCATTTAAGGATTGGGAAGTTCCCATGTAGGGCATTTACAAGTTTCTACATGTTCATAACTCTGTTTTATTGTCCATTTTAAGCTATAATTTTGTTACTTTCAGTTACATCAACCCTTCTACGTTTGAAATGAGTAATTTTGTTTAAATATTTTGGCCTCGAACATTCATACAACAGTGCAACAGGCCACCTAACAGTTGTACATCTGACCGGATGTTTCTGCGAACTTGATACATCCCCCACAGCCAAACGGACGCCCCACTTCGGCAAGCGTTGTACTGCCAGTCGGGAGAAGGCCAAGTGCCCATATTTCTATACCCCAGTCACCCTTGTGGCGCAAAACAGTTGAAAGGCCATACTAAATTACGAAGTTAAAGAACTTGGAAAGCTCAGTTTGAAAAAAATAATAGTAACAATTAAGGCGATTCTGTCATGTCAGGAGAACCTGATAGAATATGATTGTAAAAGCTTTGTTGGATGTTTGAACATTTAAGGCAACACATGAAGTAGAATACCACTGTTTGATAGTCATAAATCAATTTAACTTAAACAAATCTGGGTCACAAACCAAAACTAAAGGAAAAACATTAACTATACGGGGAAAAAACGGAACAAAAGAAACACTGATACAAAAACAAACACCAACATACAAGGAAACGGACGAACATCTGCCATGTTCCTGACATGGTACAGGAAATTAAAAAAAATGGTGGGTTGAACCTGGTTTTATGGCTAGCTCATATACTATTTACTGGATAATTGGATTGACGATTTAAACAAAATAAGAATTCAGTATGATGTGTAAATATGGACTCTCCAATGACAATACTACAAAATTGCACCAGTTTTATTATAATTGTTTTCTAAGTTCTATAAACGACATTACAATATAATATAAACGACGGGAAATACCGACGTATGTGAATTTTTAACGAACAACATTATTTTTCTACAAAGGATGCTGATGCTAAAGGTAAATTTTTAAACAGTATTCAAATGCTGTGGTATCTGTAACGGTGAAAGTAATCTTTATGTTATAGTTACACCACTGTCCCATGTAATGAGAGGGATGATCGCCCGCTATAATTTTTAACCCCGACACATTCTTTATGTCCCTGTCCCAAGTTAGGAACCTGTAATTCGGTGGTTGTGGTTAGCTGCTGTGTTACATGTGTGTTTTTTGTTCATTTTGTACATATATTAGGTCGAAAGTGTTCTCATTTGAGTTCTTTAATATTTGTCATTTCGGGGCCTATTTTAGCTGACTAAGCGGTATGGGCTTTGCTAATTGTTGAAGGCTGTACGGTGGCCTATAGTTGTTAATTTCGGTGTCATTTGGTCTCTTGCAAAGATTTGTCTCATTGGCAATCATACCAAATCTTCTTTTGTATATCCATGTTGATACAAGGTTATGATCATTAAAGTTCTGAAATGTGTACGGCATATACGTGTCAACTTGATAAAAAAAGTTTGTAGACTGATAAACAAGTCGAAAGGTTATACTCATACACGTTCTGTTGATATCGTATTGGACATTATTATTAATATTTACACCTGGAAAATTTCGAAAATATATAAAACATTTTGAAACGTCGTCACAATGTCACATCTTGACCGATAATTATTTATAATTACTTAGTAGTGAAATGTTTATTGGTCGCTAAGGTTACAAATAAGAAGAATCTTGTTGTTTCAATTCACGTTTCACACTGAAGGAAGCGTTGTGCCGATTTAGACCTTTTGCAGGAAAGTCCGTCGTTGGGTCCAAGGGTAAGGTTTTTTTTTAGAGGGATTCTTGTGTTCAGTATCGGGAACATTTAGAGAACACCCCTATACAGTAAATAGTGTATTCGCCCTGGAATATATAAGTGGGTGAGGAATACAAATCGGGTTCTTTCGATAATCTTATTATTGATTGACTGATTGTTGTTTGCTTTACATCCAGTGGCAAATATTTCATGCATATTCAGGACGAGAACAAGTTCACAATAAATACAATAGGTTGGTTGTTTCAATAGAGGCCATCTGGGATGATGGTCGGAGAAATTTTGACTGCCACCGGAAAAGGAGGGTTTATTGGATAGGGACGGAAATTGTGCCTTGCAATAGGCCACTTACAGACCCCTCAAAGAGTTGTTGCAAGGGTTCTTAACGTGCAAAGAGCGTTACACTCTCTTTACACGAGGCATCGGATTTAACGTCCCCCTTCTGACCGGGCGTGACTGCGAACTTGATACATCCCGCACAGCCAACCCGACTCCTTACTTCGACAAGCGTTTTACTGCGGGTCGGGAGAAGGCCAACTGACCATATTTCTATACCCCAGTCACCCATGGGGTGATATTCTTAAGAAGACCAGTGTACAAGAGTAATTATGTAACATAGCTGTAAGTGATATAGTCGAGGACAACTTGTACTGGTTGGTCTCACAAAGGTAGTTGGTAAAGCATACAGTACTGCCTGGTAGTTACAGCTTGTCCCACTCGGATGACAATTGTACCAGCACGTTATGTCTGGTAGAGACAGCTTGTCCCACTCGGAGGACAGCCGTAACAGCACGTACTGTCTGGTAGAGACAGCTTGTCCCACTCGGAGGACAGCCGTACCAGCACATACTGTCTGGTAGAGACAGCTTGTCCCACTCGGAGAACAGCCGTACCAGCACGTACTGTCTGGTAGTGACAGCTTGTCCCACTCGGAGGACAGCCGTACCAACACGTACTGTCTGGTAGTGACAACTTGTCCCACTCGGAGGACAGCCGTACCAACACGTACTGTCTGGTACAGACAGCTTTTCCCACTCGGAGGACAGCCGTACCACAACACGTACTGTCTGGTAGAGACAGCTTGTCCCACTCGGAGGACAGCCGTACCAGCACGTACTATCTGGTAGAGACAGACTATACCAGCCACACTGTCTTGTAGTGACATACCGTCCCATGTGGAGGACAGGCTGTTAAATTGTATTATATATATAAATATATATATTTGTCCGTTGTTACTTTGTATCGGCAAAGAGCCCGTGCATATATTTTAGTTCAATGTGCATAACATAGATAGTTATAGTTTTTAGTATTGCCGTATTGTTTATGGACAGCAAGTTTTTACTGGAACTTAAGGTTGAGATATAAACGCCTTGTTACACGTTACAGTAGGATAACTAATTTATCCATTTGTATCAAGTAATCTTGGGGAAATTTACATGATTGATGCAACAAAATGAACGAAAATGCGTCTAAATAGTCGAGAGCAAAGGGGGTTAAGAGACTTCCTCTGTTCCATTCGATTTTACTTTATTTAGTGAGAAAATATTATCTGACCTAGAAACATTACAGTAATTCCCTTAATTACAGGCATTAAACAATCACGAATTTGATCATTTTCCTTCATTCTTTTCTCTTTCCAATAGTACGAAAAAAGATAAAAAAGAAAAGGATCAGAAATTCATTTCAACAAAATCAATACTACATAGAGCGATTAACGTGCAAACAAGTTACACAAATTTGTAAAAGAAAGAAGCAACTACGGAAAATAAATAAAAACAAGAATGTGTCCATAGGACTCGCACTGTGTTCAGTTGACTGTGAACTAGGGGTTTAACGCTTAATTCGGCTTTAAAATTAAAAAGATCATATATAAGGGAATATGTGTACTAAGTTTTAAGTTGATTGGACTTCAACTTCATCACAAACTACCTTCATTACAAACTTTAACCTGTAGCGGGACAGACGGACGGACCAACTAACGGTCCCACAGACCAAAAAACATTATGCCCCTAGGTGGGGTTTTAAAATCCCAGCTGCTACATACATCTTACCTGTTTGTAACAACCGACCATAGAATGAGGCCCCTCATAGGGCTGTCTTAGTAATAACATAATCACAAATTTTTTGTCAATAGAATCACATAATCATTTATTATTTTTTTAAACAAGATAATCAAATATTCAAAAATACACAGTCCTAGATAATCACATAATCATGAAATAGTTGGCTTGATAATCAAATAATCATTATAAAAACAGCCAAGTAATCACATAATCAAACACCCCATGAGGAGGTTCTAGAACAAAATAACCTACCGATTTAAACGCAGTCTTCCGTGTGACCAACGTATCTTTGATAAATTCAAAGCAGGTATTTAAAAAAAAAATATTATTATTGTTTTTTTTTCCTAAAAATATTAAACTTAAATGTTTAGCATAAATCAATACTGGTAAACAGCTTCCGATATTTTAGAAGGCAGTAAATCAAAGCGATCTTAAAATATTTGTATGTATATAGTAGTATCGCTGTACAAACGCTAGAAAACGATAAAAAGAAGTAATAAATCTTTGACAATAATAAAAAATAATTATGGTACAACTTTCTTTTATTTAGAAAGATTGAAAGATTTTTTAATCAAATTTCGAAAAAAATCTACCAGTTTCATATATATATTCATAAATTCGGCTTAATATTTGATGACCTTTTTATGCTCCTATATAATCTTGTAAAATGTTAGATAAAGATATAAATAAAAGATGTGAAATGATTGTCAGGAGACATCTATAAATATTACTCAAAATGAAAAGGATAAAAACAATTACGGGTCATCGTATATTCTTGTATAGAACCCATACCATGTAATAAGCTATCCAATTCCTCGGTGTAGCAAGGGTATGAGACAATGTAAGCTAATTACTTCAAAAGCAAAGACAATTATGCCAGGTGGCAAATTAACGATAACCAATGTCTCCTGGTTTGGGCCAGGCACATTAAGAATGCTGCGTAGTTGAACATGTTTCCAAGCTTTCAAAGTGAACCCTCTCCTGACAGTTGTATCGTAATGCAACGTTTGAACATTACGCCCGTTTTGTCTACATAAGACTCATCAGTGACGGTCAGATCAAATTAGTTATAAAGCCAAACAAGATCATTGTTGAAGAGCATTGATGACCCAAAATTCCAAAAAGTTGTGCCAAATACGGCTAAGGTAATCTATTCCTGGGATAAGAAAATCCTTAGTTTTTCGAAAAATTTAAAGTTTTGTAACAGGAAATTTATAAAATTGACCTTATAATTGATATTCATGTTAAATCCGAAGTGCTGACTACTCAAGTGAGACTGTTTGTATAAAACAAAATGTAGAAATTTAAAGTTTATTCAACATAGTAAAGGGCCTATACAATAATTTTGGGACATATAAGGTAAATATGACGAATTGTATACCGATTTTACAAGTTGAACCCTTTTAAACTAATTGTTTTAGGTTGTTCAAACGATGCATTACGATACAACTGTCAGGAGAGGGTTCACTTTGAAAGCTTGGAAACATGTTCAACTACACAGCATTCTTAATGTGCCTGGCCCAAACCTGGAGACATTGGTTGCCGTTAATTTGCCACCTGGCATAATTGTCTTTGCTTTTGAAGTAATTAGCTTACATTGTCTCATACCCTTGTTACACCGAGGAATTGGATAGCTTATTTTATGGCATGGGTTCTATACAAGAATATACGATGACCCGTAGTTGTTTTTATCCTTTTCATATTGAGTAATAATTATAGATGTCTCCTGACAATCATTTCACATCTTTTATATCATAATCTAACATTTTATAAGATTATATAGGAGCATAAAAAGGTCATCAAAGATTAAGCCGAATTTATGAATATATATATGAAACTGGTAGATTAATTTCGAAATTTGATTAAAAAATATATCAATCTTTCTAAATAAAAGAAAGTTGTACCATAATTATTTTTTATTATTGTCAAAGATTTATTTCTTCTTTTTATCGTTTTCTAGCGTTTGTACAGCGATACTACTATATACATACAAATATTTTAAGATCGCTTCGATTTACTGCCTTCTAAAATATCGGAATATATTTACCAGTATTGATTTATGCTAAACCTTTAAGTTAAATATTTATAGGAAAACATTTTTTTTTTTTTAAAACCTGCTTTGAATTTATCAAAGATACGTTGGTCACACGGAAGACTGCGTTTAAATCGGTAGGTTATTTTGTTCTAGAACCTCCTCATGGGGTGTTTGATTATGTGATTACTTGACTGTTTTTATAATGATTATTTGATTACCAGGCCAACTATTTCATGATTATGTGATTATCTAGGACTGTGTATTTTTGAATATTTGATTATCTTGTTTAAACAAATAATAAATGATGATGTGATTCAATTGACAAAACATTTGTGATTATGCAATTACTAAGACAGCCCTATGAGGGGCCTCATTCTATGGTCGGTTGTTACAAACAGGTAAGATGTATGTAGCAGCTGGGATTTTTAAACCCCACCTAGGGGCATTATGTTTTTTGGTCTGTGCGTCCGTTTGTTGGTCCGTCCGTCTGTCCCGCTTCAGGTTAATGTTTTTGGTGAAGGTAGTTTTTGATGAAGTTGAAGTCCAATCTACTTGAAACTTAGTACACATATTCCCTTATATATGATCTGATTCACAGTCAACTGAACAAAGTGCGAGTGGGACATCTGTGTCCTGTGGACACATTCTTGTTTTTATTTATTTTCCGTAGTTGCTTCTTTCTTTAGCAAATTTGTGTAACTTGTTTGCTCGTAAATCGCTCTATGTAGTATTGATTTTGTTGAAATGAATTTCTGACCCTTTTTGTTATCTTTTTTCGTACTATTGGAAAGAGAAAAGAATGAAGGAAAATGATCAAATTCGTGATTATTTAATACCTGTAATTAAGGGAATTACTGTAATGTTTCTAGGTCAGATAATATTTTCTCACTAAATAAAGTAAAATCGAATGGAACAGAGGAAGTCTCTTAACCCCCCTTTGCTCTCGACTATTTAGTAGCATTTTCGTTCATTTTGTTGCATCAATCATGTAAATTTCCTCAATATTACTTGATACAAATGGTTAAATTAGTTATCCTACTGTAACGTGTAACAAGGCGTTTATATCTCTACCTAAAGTTCCAGTAAATACTTGCTGTCCATAAACAATACGGCAATACTGAGTGTGACAAGCTGTCTCTTCCAGACAGTATGTGCTGGTACGGCTGTCCTCCGAGTGGGACAAGCTGTCTCTACCAGACAGTACGTGTTGGTACGGCTGTCCTCCGAGTGGGACAAGCTGTCAGTACCAGACAGTACGTGTTGGTACGGCTGTCCTCCGAGTGGGAAAAGCTGTCACTACCAGACAGTACGTGCTGGTACGGCTGTCCTCCGAGTGGGACAAGCTGTCTCTACCAGACAGTATGTGCTGGTACGGCTGTCCTCCGAGTGGGATAAGCTGTCTCTACCAGACAGTACGTGCTGGTACGGCTGTCCTCCGAGTGGGACAAGCTGTCTCTACCAGACATAACGTGCTGGTACAATTGTCATCCGAGTGGGACAAGCTGTAACTACCAGGCAGTATTGTCTGCTTTACCAACTACTTTTGTGAGACCAAAGAGTACAAGTTGTCCTCGACTATATCACTTACAGCTATGTTACATAATAACTCTTGTACACTGGTCTTCGTAATAAGAATATCACCCCAAGGTATAGAAATATGGTCACTTGGTCTTCTCCCGACCGGCAGTAAAACGCTTGCCGAAGTGGGGCGTCCGTTTAGCTGTGCGGGATGTATCAAGTTCGCAGTCACGTCCGGTCAGAAGGGGGACGTTAAATCCGATGCCTCGTGTAAAGAGAGTGTCACGCTCTTGCACGTTAAGAACCCTTGCAACAACTCTTTGAGGGGTCTGTAAGTGGCCTGTTGCAAGGCACAATTTCCGTCCCTATACAATAAACCCTCCTTTTCCGGTGGCAGTCCAAATTTCTCCGACCATCATCCTAGATGGCCTCTATTGTAACAACCAACCTATTGTATTTATTGTGAACTTGTTCTCGTCCTGAATATGCATGAAATATTTGCCACTGGACGTAAAGCAAACAACAATCAATCAATCAATAATAAGATTATCGAAAGAACCCGATTTGTATTCCTCACCCACTTATATATTCCAGGGGGAATACACTATTTACTGGATAGGGGTGTTCTCTAAATGTTACTGAACACAAGAATTCCTCTCAAACACCCCCTTACCCTTGGACTCAAGGAAGGACTTTCCTGCCAAAGGTCTAAATCAGCACACCGCTTCCTTCAGCGTGAAACGTGAATTGAAACAACAAGATTCTTCTTATTTGTTACCTTAGCGACCAATAAACATTACACTACTATTTAAATAATTATCGGTCAAGATGTGACATTGTGACGACGTTTCAAAATGTTTTATATATTTTCGAAATTTTCCAGGTGTAAATATTAATAATAATGTCCAATACGATATTAACAGAACGTGTATGAGTTTAACCTTTCGACTTGTTTATCAGTCTACAAACTATTTTATCAAGTTGACACGTATATGCCGTACACATTTCAGAACTTTAATAATCATAACCTTGTATTAACATGGATATAACAAAGAAGATGTGGTATGATTGCCAATGATACAACTCTTTGCAAGAGACCAAATGACACCGAAATTAACAACTATAGGCCACCGTACGGCCTTCAACAATAAGCAAAGCCCATACCGCTTAGTCAGCTATAATAGGCCCCTAAATGACAAATATTAAAGAACTCAAATGAGAACACTTTCAGCCTAATCTATGTACAAAATGAACGAAAAACACATATGTAACACAGCAGCTAGCCACAACCATCGAATTACAGGTTCCTGAATTGGGACAGGGACATAAAGAATGTGTCGGGGTTAAAATTGCTAGCGGGCGATCATCCCTCTCATTGCATGGGACAGTGGTGGAACTATAACATAAAGATCACTTTCACAGTTACAGATACCACAGCATTTGAATACTGTGTAAAAATTTACCTTTAGCATCAGCATTCTTTGTAGAAAATAATGTTGTTCGTTAAAAATTCACATACGTCGGTATTTCCCGTCGTTTATATTATATTGTAATGTCGTTTATAGAACTTAGAAAACAATTATAATAAAACTGGTGCAATTTTGTAGTATTGTCATTAGAGAGTCCATATTTACACATCATACAGAATTTTTATTTTGTTTAAATCGTCAATCCAAATATCCAGAAATAGTATATGAGCTAGCCATAAAACCAGGTTCAACCCACTATTTTTTAAATGTCCTGTACCATGTCAGGAATATGGCAGATGTTCGTCCGTTTCCTTGTATGTTGGTGTTTGTTTTTGTATCAGTGTTTCTTTTGTTCCGTTTTTCTCCTTATAGTTAATGTTTTTCCTTCAGTTTTGGTTTTTGACCCAGATTTGTTTAAGTTAAATTGATTTATGACTATCAAACAGCGGTATACTACTACATATGTTGCCTTTATATGTTTAAACATGCAACAAAGCTTTTACAATCATATTCTATCAGGTTCTCCTGACATGACAGAATCGCCTTAATTGTTACTATTATTTTTTTCAAAGTGAGTGTTCTTAGTTCTTTAACTTCGTAATTTAGTATGGCCTTTCAACCGTTTTGCGCCCAAAGGGTGACTGGGGTATAGAAATATGGTGACTCGGTCTTCTCCCGACCGGCATTAAATTGCTTGCCGAAGTGGGGCGTCCGTTTGGCAGTGGAGGATGTATCAAGTTCACAGTCACGTCCGGCCAGAAGGGGGACGTTAAATCTGATGCCTCGTGTAAAGAGAGTGCCACGCCCTTTCACGTTAAGAACCCTTGCAACAACTGTTTAAGAGGTCCGAAGGTTGCCTGTTGCGAGGTAAAATTTCTGTCCCTATCCAATATAACCTCATTTTTTACTGGCAGTCCAAATTTCCCCGACCATCATCCCAGATGGCCTCTGTTGTATCAACCTACTATTGTATATATTGTGAACTTGTTCTCGTCCTGAATATGCAAGAAATATTTGCCACTGGACGTTAAGCAACCAACAATCAATCAATCAACTGTTTTGATTCGAACACCCCTGATGAGTCAGTTGCACAAAAAACGCGTGTGTGGCATATTGAATTATAAATTGGTATCTTTGTTGAGCTTGACCATATCAATTAGAAATAACGTTAAACTTTATGAACCAGATGCGCGTTTCGACAATCAATGTCTATGTATGAATGGTCGAGGCCAAAATATTAAAAAAAAATACTCATTTCAAACGTAGAAGGGTTGATGTAACTGAAAGTATCAAAATTATAGCTTAACATGGACAATAAAACAGAGCTATGCACATGTGAAAACTTATAAATGCCCTACATGGGAACTTCCCAATCCTAAAATGAGTTTTGATCTCCGGAAATACAAAAAAAAACCGGAAACAAACCCTGTATTAGTTCAGCAACTTTTTGCCGAAATTAAGGCAAATTGTTCAGATTTTGTCAACTGTTTATACAGACGGATCGAATGATGGTAACCGAGTTGTATCTGCTGCTGTACTTGGAGACAGAGCTGCGACTCTCCGTTTGTCATCTGACGCATCCATATTTACCGCTGAAGCACAGGCAATAAGTTTGGCTTTAAAATTTATTGCTACTTCAGACAAATCCAAATGTATAATATGTTCTGGTTCACTTTCATGCTTTCAAGCTATACAACATACTAAAATTAAAAACCCGATGACTCTTGACATTTTATCAGTAATGAGGAATTTAAAAAAAAATCAGAGATATTATTTCTATGGGTACCGAGTCATGTTGGAACACGGTTGTAGACAAGGAAGCACAAAATGCCCTGGATGACCCTTTATCTAACTGTGATGCGCATCTGGCGTAATTCGTAAATTTGATCCTGGTATCTATGATGAATTTATTTATTATACTTTACACTAATTTTAGATCTGATATAAGAGAATATGTTTTTAATATACTGAAAAATGAATGGAGTAAAACAGATGGTAATAAATTACATGAAATTAAACGTAATTTAGGTAAACCTTCAGTAATTGTATGTGCAGAAAAGATCAGTGTGTTATTTCTAGATATGGTATTGGTTATACTAGAATAACACACGAGTATCTTCTAAAAAATAAAGATGAACCACAAATTATACCTTGCAACTGCAAGTATACTATTCAACATGTTTTAATTAATTGTATTGATTTTGCTGATATTCGTAGGAAGCATTTCAATTTCAATTAAAAACCAATTGTTCAGAGAACAATTGCAGGTCTTTCCACTAGTAAAGATCTATTTTGATATTGAAATATGAAAAATCAGTTTAAAATGTTAGTTCCTATGGCTTTGTGATGTATAATTATGAATTTAAAGCAAAGGTCAAAATATAGAGCGTCTTCTTAACCTATGACCTTGACCTCAATTTCAAGGTCACAAACCAAGGGCCTTAAATCAAAAGACCCTAGGTCTTTAATATGTTTGGTTAATGAGTAATACCACTTTATGCGTAATTGTAAATGTAAGATGGACAAAAACTCCCATTTATTGTATGCGCACCCTTTCAACCAAAATATACAAGTAAGGACATGTCGCAACTAACAATTTATGAAAAATTATTTGTCGATATGTCATACGGTAATTGAAAATAAGTGAAAATAAGCCAAAATCAAAATTTAGAATATGACCTTGACCTTTGACCTTGACCTTATTTTCATTTTTTTTTACCAAGGAACTTAAATCCAAAGACCCTAGGCCTATATCACTTATGGTTTACCATTTAGAAATGCATATCACTTAATTAAATGGAAAAGGGGGAATAACTCTCATTTGGAGTCTCCGTAAATCTTCGGTCCAAATGAATATCCTAATCCTGAAGATGTAACGAGCAATTTGGTAAAATAAATTTGTTGTAATCTTTTACGGTTGCGAAGGAGTAGTGGCCACAAGAAAAACAGTGTTTGGGGAGATAACTCTTACAACGTAAAGTATTTTGTTACGCAGTGGTAAATTTTTAAAGCGTATAAACTATACAACATCATATTCCAAATATCTGAGCGACATCTTTTGAAACATCAATACTATGCAAGAAAAAAATTTAGGCGGAAGAAAAAAAAAAAAATTAAAAACCAATTGTTCAGAGAACAATTGAAGGTCTTTCCACTAGTAAAAATCTATTTTGATATTGAAATATGAAAAATCAGTTTAAAATGTTAGTTCCTATGGCTTTATGATGTATTTATATGAATTTAAAGCAAAGGTCAAAATCTAGAACGACCTATTAACCTATGACCTTGACCTCAATTTCAAGGTCACAAACCAAGGACCTTAAATCAAAGGATCTTATGTCTTTAATAAGTTTGGTTAATGAGTTATATAACTTTAGGCGTAATTCTAAATGTAAGATGGGGAAAATCTCCCATTTATTGTCTGCGCACCCTTTCAACCAAAATATACAAGTAAAGACATGTCGCAACTAACAATTTATGAAAAATTATTTGTCAATATGTCATACGGTATTTGAAAATAAGTGAAAATAAGCCAAAATCAAAATTTAGAATATGACCTTGACCTTTGACCTTGACCTCCTTTTTATTTTTTTGGACCAAGGACCTCAAATCTAAAGACCCTAGGTCTCTATCACTTAAGGTTTACTAGTTAGAAATGCATGTTACTTGAATCAAATGAAAAAGGGGGAATAACTCTCATATGGAGTCTTCATAAAGCTTCGGTCCAAATGAATATCCTTATCTTTAAGATGTAACGAGCAATTTGGTAAAATAAATTTGTCGTAAACTTTTACGGTTGCGAAGGAGTAGTGGCCACAAGAAAAACAGTGTTTGGGGAGATAACTCTTACAACGTTAAGTATTTTGTTACGTCGTTGTAAATTTTTAAAGCGTTTAAACTATACGATATCATATTTCAAATATCTAAGCGACATCTTTTGAAACAGCAATACTACGCAAGAAAAAAATTAGGCGGAAGAAAAAAAAAGAAAAAAAATTAATAATTAAAAACCAATTGTTCAGAGAACAATTGAAGGTCTTTCCACTAGTAAAGTTCTATTTTGATATTGAAATATGAAAAATCAGTTTAAAATGTTAGTTCCTATGGCTTTAGGATGTATTAATATGAATTTAAAGCAAAGGTCAAAATCTAGAACCTACTTTAACCTATGACCTTGACCTCAATTTTAAGGTCACAAACCAAGGACCTTAAATCAAAAGACCCTAGGTCTTTAATATGTTTGGTTAATGAGTAATATCACTTGACGCTTAATTCTATATGTAAGATGGGCAAAAATTCCCATTTATTGTCTGCGCACCCTTTAAACCAGAATATATATTAAGGACATGTCGCAACTAACAATTTATGAAAAATTATTTGTCGATATGTCATAACGTATTTGAAAATAAGTGAAAATAAGTCAAAATCAAAATTTAGAATATGACCTTGACCTTTGACCTTGACCTCATTTTCATATTTTTGGACCAAGGACCTCAAATCTGAGGACCCTAGGTCTCTAACACTTATGGTTTACTAGTTAGAAATGCATATCACTTGAATCAAATGAAAAAGGGGGAATAACTCTCATATGGAGTCTCCATAAAGCTTCGGTCCAAATGAATACCTTTATCGTTAAGAAGTAACGAGCAATTTGGTAAAATAATTTTGTCGTAATCTTTTACGGTTGCGAAGGAGTAGTGGCCACAAGAAAAACAGTGTTTGGGGAAGCACAAAATGCCCTGGATGACCCTTTATCTAACTGTGATGCGCATCTGGCGTAATTCGTAAATTTGATCCTGGTATCTATGATGAATTTATTTATTATACTTTACACTAATTTTAGATCTGATATAAGAGAATATGTTTTTAATATACTGAAAAATGAATGGAGTAAAACAGATGGTAATAAATTACATGAAATTAAACGTAATTTAGGTAAACCTTCAGTAATTGTATGTGCAGAAAAGATCAGTGTGTTATTTCTAGATATGGTATTGGTTATACTAGAATAACACACGAGTATCTTCTAAAAAATAAAGATGAACCACAAATTATACCTTGCAACTGCAAGTATACTATTCAACATGTTTTAATTAATTGTATTGATTTTGCTGATATTCGTAGGAAGCATTTCAATTTCAATTAAAAACCAATTGTTCAGAGAACAATTGCAGGTCTTTCCACTAGTAAAGATCTATTTTGATATTGAAATATGAAAAATCAGTTTAAAATGTTAGTTCCTATGGCTTTGTGATGTATAATTATGAATTTAAAGCAAAGGTCAAAATATAGAGCGTCTTCTTAACCTATGACCTTGACCTCAATTTCAAGGTCACAAACCAAGGGCCTTAAATCAAAAGACCCTAGGTCTTTAATATGTTTGGTTAATGAGTAATACCACTTTATGCGTAATTGTAAATGTAAGATGGACAAAAACTCCCATTTATTGTATGCGCACCCTTTCAACCAAAATATACAAGTAAGGACATGTCGCAACTAACAATTTATGAAAAATTATTTGTCGATATGTCATACGGTAATTGAAAATAAGTGAAAATAAGCCAAAATCAAAATTTAGAATATGACCTTGACCTTTGACCTTGACCTTATTTTCATTTTTTTTTACCAAGGAACTTAAATCCAAAGACCCTAGGCCTATATCACTTATGGTTTACCATTTAGAAATGCATATCACTTAATTAAATGGAAAAGGGGGAATAACTCTCATTTGGAGTCTCCGTAAATCTTCGGTCCAAATGAATATCCTAATCCTGAAGATGTAACGAGCAATTTGGTAAAATAAATTTGTTGTAATCTTTTACGGTTGCGAAGGAGTAGTGGCCACAAGAAAAACAGTGTTTGGGGAGATAACTCTTACAACGTAAAGTATTTTGTTACGCAGTGGTAAATTTTTAAAGCGTATAAACTATACAACATCATATTCCAAATATCTGAGCGACATCTTTTGAAACATCAATACTATGCAAGAAAAAAATTTAGGCGGAAGAAAAAAAAAAAATAATTAAAAACCAATTGTTCAGAGAACAATTGAAGGTCTTTCCACTAGTAAAAATCTATTTTGATATTGAAATATGAAAAATCAGTTTAAAATGTTAGTTCCTATGGCTTTATGATGTATTTATATGAATTTAAAGCAAAGGTCAAAATCTAGAACGACCTATTAACCTATGACCTTGACCTCAATTTCAAGGTCACAAACCAAGGACCTTAAATCAAAGGATCTTATGTCTTTAATAAGTTTGGTTAATGAGTTATATAACTTTAGGCGTAATTCTAAATGTAAGATGGGGAAAATCTCCCATTTATTGTCTGCGCACCCTTTCAACCAAAATATACAAGTAAAGACATGTCGCAACTAACAATTTATGAAAAATTATTTGTCAATATGTCATACGGTATTTGAAAATAAGTGAAAATAAGCCAAAATCAAAATTTAGAATATGACCTTGACCTTTGACCTTGACCTCCTTTTTATTTTTTTGGACCAAGGACCTCAAATCTAAAGACCCTAGGTCTCTATCACTTAAGGTTTACTAGTTAGAAATGCATGTTACTTGAATCAAATGAAAAAGGGGGAATAACTCTCATATGGAGTCTTCATAAAGCTTCGGTCCAAATGAATATCCTTATCTTTAAGATGTAACGAGCAATTTGGTAAAATAAATTTGTCGTAAACTTTTACGGTTGCGAAGGAGTAGTGGCCACAAGAAAAACAGTGTTTGGGGAGATAACTCTTACAACGTTAAGTATTTTGTTACGTCGTTGTAAATTTTTAAAGCGTTTAAACTATACGATATCATATTTCAAATATCTAAGCGACATCTTTTGAAACAGCAATACTACGCAAGAAAAAAATTAGGCGGAAGAAAAAAAAAGAAAAAAAATTAATAATTAAAAACCAATTGTTCAGAGAACAATTGAAGGTCTTTCCACTAGTAAAGTTCTATTTTGATATTGAAATATGAAAAATCAGTTTAAAATGTTAGTTCCTATGGCTTTAGGATGTATTAATATGAATTTAAAGCAAAGGTCAAAATCTAGAACCTACTTTAACCTATGACCTTGACCTCAATTTTAAGGTCACAAACCAAGGACCTTAAATCAAAAGACCCTAGGTCTTTAATATGTTTGGTTAATGAGTAATATCACTTGACGCTTAATTCTATATGTAAGATGGGCAAAAATTCCCATTTATTGTCTGCGCACCCTTTAAACCAGAATATATATTAAGGACATGTCGCAACTAACAATTTATGAAAAATTATTTGTCGATATGTCATAACGTATTTGAAAATAAGTGAAAATAAGTCAAAATCAAAATTTAGAATATGACCTTGACCTTTGACCTTGACCTCATTTTCATATTTTTGGACCAAGGACCTCAAATCTGAGGACCCTAGGTCTCTAACACTTATGGTTTACTAGTTAGAAATGCATATCACTTGAATCAAATGAAAAAGGGGGAATAACTCTCATATGGAGTCTCCATAAAGCTTCGGTCCAAATGAATACCTTTATCGTTAAGAAGTAACGAGCAATTTGGTAAAATAATTTTGTCGTAATCTTTTACGGTTGCGAAGGAGTAGTGGCCACAAGAAAAACAGTGTTTGGGGAGATAACTCTTACAACGTAAAGTATTTTGTTACGCAGTTGTAAATTTTTAAAGCGTATAAACTATACGACATCATATTCCAAATATGTAAGCGACATCTTTTGAAACATCATTACTACGCAAGAAAAAAATTTAGGCGGAAGAAAAAAAAAAAAAAAAATAATAATTAAAAACCAATTGTTCAGAGAACAATTGTAGGTCTTTCCACTAGTAAAGATCTATTTTGATATTGAAATATGAAAAATCAGTTTAAAATGTTAGTTCCTATGGCTTTATGATGTATTTATATGAATTTAAAGCAAAGGTCAAAATCTAGAACGTCATCTTAACCTATGACCTTGACCTCAATGTCAAGTTCACAAACCAAGGACCTTAAATCAAAAGACCCTAGGTCTTTAATATGTTTGGTTTATTAGTAATATCACTTTACGAGTAATTCTAAATGTAAGATGGGCAAAAACTCCCATTTATTGTCTGCCCACCCTTTCAACCAAAATATACAAGTAAGGACATGTCGCAACTAACAATTTATTAAAAATTATTTGTTGATATGTCAAAAGGTATTTGAACATAATGAAAATAAGCCAAAATCAAAATTTAGAATATGACCTTGACCTTTGACCTTGACCTCATTTTTATTTTTTTGGACCAAGGACCTCGAATCAAAAGACCCTATGTCTTTATCACTTATCCTTTACCATTTAGAAATGCATATCACTTAATTAAATGGAAAAGGGGGAATAACTCTCATATGGAGTCTCCGTAAAGCTTCGGTCCAAATGAATATCCTAATCCTGAAGATGTAACGAGCAATTTGGTAAAATAAATTTGACGTAATCTTTAATGGGTGCGAAGGAGTAGTGGCCACAAGAAAAACAGTGTTTGGGGAGATAACTCTTACAACGTAAAGTATTTTGTTACGCAGTTGTAAATTTTTAAAGGGTATAAACTATACGATACCATATTCCAAATATCTAAGCGACATCTTTTGAAACATCAATCATACGCAAGAAAAAAAATTAGGCGGAAGAAAAAAAAATAAAATAATAATAAAAATTAAAAACCAATTGTTCAGAGAACAATTGAAGGTCTTTCCATTAGTGAAGATCTATTTTGATATTGAAATATGAAAAACCAGTTTAAAATGTTAATTCCTATGGCTTTATGATGTATTAATGTGAATTTAAAGCAAAGGTGAAAATGTAGAACGTCCTTTTAACCTATGACCTTGACCTCAATTTCAAGGTCACAAACCAAGGACCTTAAATCAAAAGACCCTAGGTCTTAAATATGTTTGGTTAATGAGTAATATCACTTTACGCATAATTCTAAATGTAAGATGGGCAAAAACTCCCATTTATTGTCTGCGCACCCTTTCAACCAAAATATACAAGTAAGGACCTGTCGCAACTAACAATTTATGAAAAATCATTTGTCGATATGTCATACGATTTTTGGAAATAAGTGAAAAAAAGCCAAAATCAAAATTTAGAATATGACCTTGACCTTTGACCTTGACCTCATTTTAATTTTTTTGGACCAAGGACCTCAAATCTGAAGACCCTAGGTCTCTATCACTTATGGTTTACCATTTAGAAATGCCTATCACTTAATTCAATGGAAAAGGGGAAATAACTCTCATATGGAGTCTCCGTAAAGCTTCAGTCCAAATGAATATCCTAATCCTTAAGATGTAACGAGCAATTTGGTAAAATAAATTTTTCGTAATCTTTGACGGTTGCGAAGGAGTAGTGGCCACAAGAAAAACAGTGTTTGGGGAGATAACTCTTACAATGTTAAGGATTTTGTTACGCAGTTGTAAATTTTAAAGCGTATAAACTATACGATACCATATTCCAAATATCTAAGCGACATCTTTTGAAACATCAATACTACCCAAGAAAAAAAATTAGGCGGAAGAAAAAAAAAAAAAATAATAATAATAATAATCAGAACAAATTCAATAGGTCTTTCCACGGAAAGGTGGAAAGACCTAATAATCAGAACAAATTCAATAGTTCTTTCCACGGAAAGGTGGAAAGACCTAATAATATGTATAATTTATTTAATAGTGTTCCAATTACACATATTGTTTCATTCTAAAAAGGAGTTAGAATATATTATTAAATATAAAAATGTTATTATATTTAAAACGATGTTAATTTTTATCACGTTATCTCACTGTTGATTTGTATTTGTAAATAGTCAATTTGCTTTTGTCTAGAATTTTAGTTTATTGAAGTACCTCTTGTCTGATTTTAAAAAAATGCTATAAATTGTAAAACTATTCAAATTAGCTCTCGCCGCGATATAGCCTTTTTGTACTAATGCGGCGTAAAGCAAACAACAATCAATCAATCAATGGACAATCAATGCCTCTGTTTGAATGTTCGAGGCCAAAATATTTAAAAAAAAGCCATTACTAAATTCAAACGTACAAGGGTTGATGTAACCGAAAGTAACAAAAATTATAGCTTAACATGGACTATAAAAAGAGTTTTGGATGAGGGATATACATGCCTAAATATCAAATGATTTCTATGGTAACACAGAACACACGTTCATATAAGCTGATATTATTTACGGAAACAGTGAAAATGAATGATAACAGTAAATAATATGTGGTATGAGACAACTATCCATCCAAGTCACAATGTGTAAATAGTAAACAATTATAGGTGAAAGTACGACTTTCAACACGGAGATTTGACCTATTTTTACTTTGACACGTCTTAGAGACGTCTTTTTTTTTTAAATATTTATGAACTTTAGAATTTTAGGAGCATCCATCCTTGAAATGCCCATGTTTCACTTGATTTTTATAGATTAACATATTATCCACATAAAAAAATAAGCTTTTATGGAGAAAAAAAACGAAATAAACACCATTTTAAGAAAGATTAGACACCATCTGCAAAATGAACAGTTTTAAAATCAAGTAATTATTTCTTTCATTCGTTTAAAAAATATATTTCCGGATATCAATTTGCATATTAAAACGAGTATCAATTACAATTCATCAAATTTCTGTTTTTAATGTCTCGTGTATCGATTTTTATATTGCTTACAGGAATTACCCTTATAAACTGTTTAAAAAATCTGGTTAAGACTTGTAATTGTTTATTGTCAAATATATGTTATTCTAAAAGAGATATTTGAGTATTTATTGCTATTAATTTTTTTCAAATAATGGTTTAAAATCCGTGTGTTTCAACCTTCCATAAAATCATAAATATTTCACATAAAAAAACCTATATAAAATTAAAAACCAATTGTTCAGAGAACAATTGAAGGTCTTTCCATCAAAACAATGTATTTTGATATGAAAAGTTGTGAAACTAAGTTTAAAATGTCATTTCAATCGTCAAATGATAGCTCCTAGTAAGCTGATTCCAAAAATATATTGTTTTTATACATTTTTTTTTAAATAAGGGAGATAATTTGTTACTTCCGGTTTGAAAAATGTTACTTACGCTTATATTTGAATATTTACTTGACACTGATTCCAAAAATATCTGGTTCTATATAATTTTATATTAATAAAGTACAAGAAATAGTTACTTCCGGTTTACAAAAGGTCACTTCCGGTGTTTTTTTTTCAAGGTTTAATGGTTTGATACCTTTTTCTAAAAGTTTTAAAGCTTTATCATGTATACATAAAGAATAAAATCAAAGGTCAAAATCTAGAACGTCAAATTAAGCTATGACCTTGAGATTAATTTCAAGGTCATAAACCAAGGACCTCAAATCAAAAGACCATAGGTCTTAATTATATTTAGTTAATGAGTTATATCACCAAACGCGTATTTTTAAATACAAGAGGGGATAAAACTCCCTTTTACGTTCAACGTACCCCTGCAATCAAAATTTACGTGTAACGACATGTCGCAACAAACAATTTAGGTAAAATAATTTGTCGTTATCTTATACAGTTTCTGGAAATAAGAGAGAATAAGCCAAATTCAAAAATTAGAATATGACCTTGACCTTTGACCTTGACCTAATTTTAATTTTTTTGGACCAACGACCTCAAATCAAAAGATCCTTGATCTCTAGCACTTATGGTTTACAAGATAGAAATGCATATCACTTATAACAAATGCATAAGGGGAAATAACTCTCATATGGAGCGTTCATATCGCTTCGTTCAAAATAGGACAAATCATGCTGAGGATATAACGAGCAATTTTGTAAAATAAATTTGTCATAATATTTTACGGTTGCGAAGGAGTTGCGATAACAAGGAAAACAGTGTTTGGGAAGATAACTCCTACAAAGAAAAGTATTCGTTTACGCAAGGTAAATTTCAAAAGCGCATAAACTGTTCGATATCATATACCAAATATCTGTGCGACATATTGCGAAACAAATGTTTATCGCAAGAACAAAATAAGGCGGAAGAAAAAAAAAAATAATCAGAAGAAAAACAATAGGTCTTTCCACAGAAAAGTGGAAAGACCTAATTAAAGCCTCGGACGTTAGTATGGTTCTTTAAACTCTGCGTACCGCATTTCAAATTTTTAAAGTCCTTCAAATTATCCTTTGTCCAAGAAGATTGTTCGACTCGAGTGCAGAGAAATTAATGGGTTTAATCCACAACCGGGTCAAACCAAAAACTTGATAATTGGTGTTTGCTGCTATTCCAAAAAGCACGATGTATTCAGGAGTAAGATCAAAGAAATGTCTTCCTTCAGATGCTTAAAGTTAACGCGCAATCACCATCGTCATCATCATCAACATCATCCTGAATCTCATCCTCATCCAGCAGCAGCAGCAGCAGCATCCCAATCATAGAAGAAAAGAAAGAGTAACAAACTGAAAAGCAATAAAAGCGAAGTAACATTAATTAAGAAAAAAGGACATGTGAAACGCCCGCGCAACTTATAGCTCAACCTTGTTACTACTTTTGAGAATATCTCAGTCTTATTTTTATCTTTTAATCTTCGAAATTATTTAAGATATGCCATTGTCCCTTTTGATACTTTATGTCTCTTTTAGAAATTATAACCTTAAGCATTTGAATTTCCTTTTTGTATTATCCGTCTCTCTTTTATATAAGAATTAATACCTTAACAATATTATCAAAGCATCCGGGCTTTTGATAATCTCGTGCTGTCGCCGATCGTAAACAGAATTGATACATCATATTCAGATTACAAGCTCAAATGATGCATCATATATACATTTTGCAAATTTATTTCCTGTCAGTGTAGATTTAATGTATACAAGGACATATATCACGTCATAAAAATTATAGGTCTATTTATATTTTGTTCTTTCTACAGAAGTGATGTCTTGGTATATCATCTTATTCCTGATTATTCATATTTACTCAGAGGCCTGTCAGATCGTTCCAATATGTACGATGGAATGTAATAGAGGTATACCTTCATATGATTGCACCGGGAGAAGACTGGCAATGGTGCCAAATGGGTTCCCAACAACTACACGAGAGCTGTAAGCTAAATATGTTTTTGTCGAAAAGTCAGGTTATTCAGAGAAGACCACTACCTCTATAATGAAAACAGTAAAGTTAATATAACGTAGACGATAATAAAAAAATCTGTTGAATTTAACTACAACTGTGCTTTTCGTATTTTTTGGCATTCGTGATTATGGGAAACAAAGTATACGAAAAATTTTGGCGGATTCTTAATTCCCAATTAAATATGGTGGCGGATACGGAAATGGTTGCAGTTAAAAAGTTGTAAAAATTTACAGAAAGAAAACATTGAGTCATATCTTTGCTGTAGTTCTGAATAAATGAAAGAAATAATTAGAAATACATTTAGATAATGAACAACAATATTTTGTATTGTCATTCAATCAAACAAGTGTTATGATAAAATAATTATTTTACCTGAATGACGTCTTATTTATTGATTATATATAGATTCTACCACTGCATCGAGTGTGATACGATATTTATCCACTCGAGACAGTTAAATTTTCAAATTTAAAACGCGAGACTCGCCGAGCGTTTTAAATATTCAAAATTTTAACTGTGGAGAGGAAAGCAAGAAAGAATAGACGTCATAATCGTATTTTAACCAATGATGAACGGAGATCAAACGAACCACACGTTTATTAAATTTTTTTTATACAATGAGTGCAGAAAGGTATACATTCACATACATTCATGAAACATTAAAGAAATTATTATACAGTTAATCAATAGAATACCGGTGCCTTAAACATTTGTCACAGGTGAACAAACGTCTTGTAAATATTACGTTTGATTATTTCTGACAGGACCTCTGATGTAATAATTAGGTTATAAAATTATCAAGAGTAACTTACAACTCTTATATATATATATTGACACTAATAAATAAATTTATGAGATTGACTGTCCCTTTGGTATCTTTCGTCCCTCTTTTATATAAAATGCCCTTTATCACTTATGTAGTTAAAACTAACATATACCGTTATTGATCTGCCGACCGGGAAAAAATAGGTTGTCCACAAAAAGCTTTAGCAATTAGAAAGTACCGAACGTATGTATATATTTTCGCAAAATTTATTGTTCGCAATTTTCAAATATCCGCCTGAATAAGAGAGATAACCCGCTATTTCGATTCATCAGTCGTGGATTTTTTTCAGTCTTGAACACCGCTATTGTTTCATTTACGCCTGTTAGTAAAATGAACAAATACATGTTTTCATATTGCTTCTTTGCCCGTGTACTATAAAATGATTGACTTTTTCATTGTAGATGCATTATTTAGTAAACCTTTTTAAATACAACGAATACCAAAATGTACAGTTAAAATACAATTTATATAGAAAAACAGCGAAACGAAAAATATTTGTATGAGTACTATTGTCTACCTTATACTTTTACGAAATCAATTGAAAAAGGAAAAATATATTTGATCCGAGCTTGAAGTTGTTACATAAAAAGGATTGTGGTGTGTGCCCTTGTGTGTTACAGTTATTGGTTTTGTACTGTGTGCCCTTATGTGTTACAGTCATTGGTTTTGTACTGTGTGCCTTTAGGTGTTACAGTTTTTGGTTTTGTACTGTGTGCCCTTATATGTTACACTCATTGGTTTTGTACTGTGTGCCTTTAAGTGTTACAGTTTTTGGTTTTGTACTGTGTGCCTTTAAGTGTTACAGTCATTGGTTTTGTACTGTGTGCCTTTAAGTGTTACAGTCATTGGTTTTGTACTGTGTGCCTTTAAGTGTTACAGTTTTTGGTTTTGTACTGTGTGCCTTTAAGTGTTACAGTTTTTGGTTTTGTACTGTGTGCCTTTAAGTGTTACAGTCATTGGTTTTGTACTGTGTGCCTTTAAGTGTTACAGTTATTGGTTTTGTACTGTGTGCCTTTAAGTGTTACAGTTATTGGTTTTGTACTGTGTGCCTTTAAGTGTTACAGTCATTGGTTTTGTACTGTGTGCCTTTAAGTGTTACAGTCATTGGTTTTGTACTGTGTGCCTTTAAGTGTTACAGTTTTTGGTTTTGTACTGTGTGCCTTTAAGTGTTACAGTTTTTGGTTTTGTACTGCGTGCCCTTATGTGTTACAGTTTTTGGATTTGTACTGTGCGCCCTCATGTGTTACAGTTATTGGGTTTTTACTGTGTGCCCTGATGTGTTACAGTTATTGGTTTTGTACTGTGTTGAGCTGTCTACCTCTTTTTCTCTGGTGGATAATTTACCAATTGGCAATCAAACCACATTTTTTAAATTTTCTAACAAACACAATAAAGGTTGATTAATTTTATCTTTTTTATTGAGTGAAAGGGGAACCAGCAGAATGTAAAATAATACCTATTTTAGTTATAAAATACCTTTAGAGTCTTTGTTTAATTAAAGTAAAAAAGCATTATTAACTTTGTATGTATATACCAAATGCAATACAGCAATACAAGTATATAAAGTGAGCATCTGATGTTGCTAGTATGCGAATGTTTATCTTAATATTTATATTGGTTTATAATATTTACTAAAATTAAGAAAGGATATGGGGAATCTGTCAAAGCGACAGCAACCCGACCATAGAGCACTTTTTTATTTCATCAACTAAGGGAAAAAATAAACAACTGCTGATTTTCTGTTTAGAGTGCACGAAATTTAGAGTACACAAATGCAATCCCACCTGAACCAAATGTAGCGGTGATTGCCTTGACATAGTAGATGTACTACCGCTTCCCATAAGTTGCGAAATTAGAGCACTCATGTAGCTCAGTTGGTAGAGCGGTAGCTATCTTTGCCAGGGGTCCCAGCTTAAAATCCCATCTGGTTCATCTTGGTAATTTTGGGAGACAAATAATGCTCTCCGATAACACAAGCCAACCAAATTAAAATAATACTATTTGTGTGTGAAATCCCGGTTCATCACGTTATAAGTATTACTTAGGTGAATATTTCCTACGGGAAAGTTGGTCTTTGTTTTGTTTTATACTTTAAACGCTCTATAACATTTTCATAACATAGAATATATAATACCTTGTTTTCGAACTTAGCCTAACAAGAGAAAGACGGATATATTTTCCTAAAATATTATCCAAATTCCTTTTAGAATTTCACATGTCCATAGCCTATCCATTTTTCTAACATGACTTCCTTCAAACGCTTTGAGTACACACCTGTGGAAAAATATGAATATATTGCATTGGTTGTTCCGATCGTACTCCCACGTCATATGTTTTTTTATGAATGAAGTACCCGACGTCATAGAATGATGACGTAATAATTTAAGCATTCTACGGGAAAATACACGCTTCTGATACCGAAAATCATCACAACAAGGAAAAATGAACAAACGATGCTAAAATGTGGTATGAACCCATTTTGTTTTATACATAGAAGACATATAAGTAAATTAAAATTGAAATTCATCCAAATCTATCTAAATACGTTATTGTAAATAGGTTTAGCATGTCATTTATTCTGTTTGCTCCGTTCTTTTACGCCAATCTAAAAGTGCGTTAATTTATGGGAACGGCAAATATTTACCTCCACCTAGAGCGCTACGATCCAAAAGAATTGCCGTATTTGTCCTAATAGAATCGAAATAATTCATAGGGGCTTGAATATATCTCGATTTTACCACGGGTTGTCCCTTTATGCCGATATTTTACCCCTCGCTATCGCTCAGGGTAAAATATTTGTCATAAAGGGCCAACCTGTGGTAAAATCACGATACATTCAAGCACCCAAGAATTATTTCTTAATCAATATCTGTTTATTTGAATGTTGTCCTATACATATTACTGCAGGCATTTCCACAAAAACCTTCGAAAATGCTTCATTCCTTGATCTTCAAGTTTGTGATCAGATACGATGAATAATCTTATCAAAATATATTTCATCTTATTTATAGTATTTAATGTCAGTCAAATATCTTTATATAAACCTTCTGTTTAAATTAAATATTACCGAAAAGAGTATAAAAAATGCCTGTTTGTGTTACATCAAATATGTATACTAAATTCATTTATCAATAGTTCTATTATATTTTTTCAAAGAACATATTTTAAAATATTAGCAATCTCCTGGACGACTGTTCCTTACCATACCTCCTACATTTCATATATTTTAGATACAGGCTCACTGGAGTTAAAATGTACAGAACAAAAAAAACATCAGATATCTTCTACCCAGCCTGCGATGGTATTGCTAAAAGTTCATGTTACCTATTTTATAGGGATTGTCAATTTCTTTTCAATTTCAGAGATTTTTCTTACAATGAGATTAAAACGATGGATAATGACACGTTTGCTGACTACACAAATATTACAAAAATGTAGGTATAGAATATATTTTGTTTTATGCATTTTTCCAATACACGATATGAGTTGTTGTATCATGAAGCCAACCATGAAATACATTGATTACAGTTAACCAACTAAAAGATGTAGATATTTAACATCATTCAACTAAGCTGATTGTGAGTTTGTGTTTCTACACGTTAGACAACATATTGTCACTCATTACATTTATTCGATCTCATATGTTTCTGTTGCCTAGACATTACCGTTGATTCTAGACAAAATCAGAAAAATAGCAGGATTTGACTAAATAATATTATTTTATATAAAAAAAATTAGCAATTAAAGTATAAACACTGTACCTGTCCTGTGCGTGTTAAAAGTTGACGAATGTATTTGTTTTTAGAAATGTACACGAATTGATCAGAGGTTTTAACACTGTACATTTGCATTAACCTGAACGTTTTCAACTGTGAGTGGTAACGTGTCGTATTGGGACATTTAATCAAGCAATTCAAGTTTTAACTGTTGTAACTGTCATATTACTTGAAGGATTTTGTTAAAGCAGATTCAAATGAAACTTCCTTTCTAGTTGCCCATGCCAAGTCAGTTCTATCACAGTTAATCGCTTATTGTTCAAAAGAAAATACTTTCAAGATAATTTTTAAATGCTAACTATTATCTATCTATAATATTAAAGGAGAAGACCTTATTTTGTGTGTCGCTTCTCTTCCTTCCACAATAAATTAATCATCATTCCTCTGTGTCCTATAGGTACCATGCATAGTCGCATTTGTCCTCCTCGCTTATGATTATTCCGTTTGGGTTATTTTGGGAGAAAAACGAAAATAAAGGCGTCCGGGTATTGTTTCCGTTATCGGACGGATTTTTAAGTTATAGACAAAACTTTCGTTAAGGACTGTTTAAAATTACACATAAATTTCATAGGTTCTTGGGGACATGACAATTATTTGCGCGTTTTTCTGTATACTGATATCCTTGTACGTATCCTTCAAAGTCCTGACAACTGATGTTTTACCTAATCCAAGCAGGGATTAAGCTGTGTCGCTTCTGGGAAGAACTTGTAAAACAGACATCTGTTTACAAATAGATGGAAAAAAACCAGCTACATAGTGAATAAGCAAAATAATTATTCGCTTGTCCTTTACACATGATATACTTGCATCGACAACTAGTTTGTGTGTATTATCTGTTTGTACACACAGAAGAAGTACATACGTATCCGAAATCAATTAACTGCAGTGTCTGAAATAACATAATCATTCACAATTTCAGGATTTCCAAACGTTCTAGCTATAAGTAAAGCTGACTATCAGGTGAAGCATTATCAAAGTTTTGATGAATAAAGTTTAAGAGAGCTTGTTTGTTATCTTTATCATACATTTATTCTGACTTTTTTACCTGTTTTTGTGTGGCGTTCCCTTTCAGCAGGCTTTTGGATTTTTGTAATCTAACTGAATATTATTTCCCCCGATTTACATTTTACTTTGGTTTGCTTTTGATGTTATATTTTCAAACGTTTTTACTTTTGACTTTATTGGACTATAAAAAACTCCCTTGATTGACCATTATAAAGAAAACAAGTGATGAGATGTTTTACCATGAAAAAGTCTTACGCTACCGCTATGACAATTAATTTCGGATGAGCTATTGATATTGAGAGTGGGGTTCGACATCAAAGAGATCAGACATGATTTGATTCAGATAGTTCACAATGGTAATAACATGTTCTTTTCCTCTTGTCGTTTCTGTTGGTCTTGTTTCCTCAAATTGATTTTAATCATTTTCAGCAATACTAGCACTTAGCATAGAATCACTCAAGGATACTGGGCAATGTCAATACAACCCATGCAGAATAATGATTTTCTTAATCCTCAAATGCAACCTGTGAATTTTGACTAACAGTTCTTTCTGTTGCAATTTCGATCCGAATACCGTAAAAATGTCCCGGAGTCAATAATCATTGTCTGCATTGTATTTTCAAGATTTCAAATACATACATGCAAGACAAAATATCCAAGTTTTTAGGCCCATTTCCATCTATCCTGCTAAAAATTAAAATCTCCCGCTTTAAAAAGTCCCTTTGAAAAGTCGCTTCCTGTTAATGCAGATCAATTCTTTTCGGGAAGTTGAAGCACATCGAATATGCACACTTGCATCCGCCTAAAGTAATTGGTACGGTTGGTAACCAAAACAATTTGTTTCATTTAAGATGACGATCTCAAATGAAGCTATCTTCTCGTTCTACTCTCACATTTGACAGCAAAATATCTCAACTTTATGAAACATGTACGTGTAATTGTATTTGAATGTAGGTTATATAGCACACCCCTTTGCATATATATATAGATTCTTACATTGGTACCAGTGGATTATCGGATTTATGCAATCGAGATAGTTAAATTATCAATTTTAAAGTCCATGCCGCCACGAGTAACTATGTAAGAATCTGTTCTAATGTTTAAAAATACATTTTCTTTTTTTGTTAACCGAAAATCCCATTCGAGTGCCTTTCACATTGCACGAAGTTGTCAATTTCATTAACATCTTTTATAGAATATTGTGATTCATCCAGTTAGCTAAAAATGTCATGACCCTTAAAATCATCCAATGATGTTCTGAGATCACCGGCAACCACACGTTGATTAATTTTTTTTGTACAATGGGTTCGGAAAGGGATAACTTTCTATAGAATTAGAGAAGTACTTATAATAGATCTAGATGTATATGATATTAAAATAACTCCGTCAGTTTAGGAGTTATGCATTGTATATGGCTTGAATTGTCGACACTGCGAAACTCCAACAAAATGTTCAAAGTCGAAATAATATTACTGGGATAAATGAATCTGATATTGGTGTTTAATTATGGTATACAATAACATATAATTGTAGAATCTTTCATATTTAATGTAAAACATAATTAGGTAATTGAATTAAAACGTACTCTATGAAATGCAAAATCTTCGTAGGGTCGAACTTTTCCAAAAACTCTTCAAAAACAGATAAATTTGGTCAAACTTTATTTAAAATCGTTAAAATAAGCTGAAACAACAATGTATATAAAACAGAAAGCATATGACGAATGTTATTAAAGAATGCTCACCCAAAAACATGCCAATGTCATTTTTCTTTAAAGTCGGGTAACGTACTATAATGCTTTTTTTACAAAAATTACACCATACGATTTTTTTACTACAAGTCAAAATGTAAAGTATAGCCTTTTAACTATCGATATTGTGATTTATAGCCATATAGTCCGAATGACAATTAAACTCTTTAAATAAGCGACTTTCCTCACTCGGTCACCCTACTAAGAGTATATGTCTAACCTTAACAACATTTGATGCTGTGTTAATGCTATATATCTTACAATGTATGCCACAAACAGATTTATTCTACATTTGTACAGATAATGGCTATGGTAAGGCGCATGATTTAATTTTTTTTTACTAAAACACTTGTATTTCAGGTATCTGAAAAGCAATAAAATAATCTGGTTGCCATATAATATCTTTGCCAGCAACAGCAATTTATTCCATCTGTAAGTATCTACAATTACATTACATATAAGTTGCATTACAATACGTTATTTTGATTGGCTAACAGCTATCCCGTGTCATTCTGTTATTTACCTTCATTTCAAAATGAAATCTAATATTCATGATGAAATGAGCTTCCACGTTAAAGTACACTGGTAAATAATAGAAAAACTTGATAGAAATCGTGTTTTCATGATGCTAGCAATTAAATGTAATTATAAGTATTGAATGCTTCTTTTAGTAATTTTATAGTGCCATAAAAGCGTAGACCGTGCGCACATTTTTAGAATGAAGCGCTTTCGCACTTCTATCAAATGTACTTTGATCAACGCTTTTACACCACAATAAATTTACAAAAAGTTGCGAAAACGTCAGTATTACAGCACTCTAACAACACTCTATCTAGAGCTTTAACATTATTTAATTATTATTATTATATGAAAATGTCAATAGCATATGACCAGATCTTAGTTATTTACACACACAAGCTGTGAATGAACCGATTAGATACTACCGATGATTTTGAGACAATATTTGTTTCTCGTCTAAAATTGAGAAGCGTTCCAAATTATATTTATTTGTCAGTGAAATTTAAAAAAAAAAAATTCAATGTGTATGTCTATCAATTGATGCTTAATCAAAAGCTTGTGTTTTTTATAAAGCTATTAAAGGTACGTATTGCCGATAGGTTCACCTTCATTTTTTGTCAAAATTAATAATGCTAAATCTTAATTTTTCTATGTAAAATTTGAGGTTTTTCATATTCATTTTTAATTCACTTAAGTTCTTTTTAAATTTGATTGACTTCTTTAAAAATATCTGTGCATAGCAAAATATAATATGTCTAAAAATAACGTCATTTGATGCCTTGTTACTGCTTTTTATATTATGTCAGAAACATATTACTTTTACATTTGTATATATAGTTGTTATGAGCATAATACCATGATATATGATGTTGATTCACTTTTTATGAGATATCTGGAACGCAATAAACTAACCTGGTTGCCGGATAGTATCTTTGCCAACAACATCAATTTATTCACTCTGTAAGTATTTGTGAATAGCAGGTAATGTTGCGTTAACGTCAATTAGACAGCAAGCCAAAAAATAAGTCATCTAAAGCTTCAACATGGTTTTCAACACAAGAAAATACCTGAATCATATGTCCAGTTCTTAGTCAATTGCACGTACAAGCTGTATATGAATGCAGAAGAGAGTACCAATAGTTTTGAATCAATATGTATTTCTCCTGTACAATTCAGGGGCGTTGCAATTGTATCTGTTTGTTGATAGATTTTAAGAACATAATACTTTTGTGTAAGTCATCCATTTGATGCTAGATTTAAAAGCTTGAGTCTTTTCATAAAGCTATTAAAGCAAGATTTCCTAGCAGTAAAGTTAATGTTATCCCTTTGAAAGTTTATCGGACGCCATCAGGAATTGGTTGACTGCTATGGAATATCTTTGTCAGAGATGACCACGGATTTGTTCAAATTTTCAGGGACACTATCTCGTCTGCTTTTCCTCATTTGTGACAAAACCGAATGTGTTCGTACCACGAGCAACACGACGTGTAATTAGGATTTGCTCACCAATCCGGAGCACCTAATATCACCCCGGTTTAGGTGAGATTCGTGTTGCTCAGTAATTAGTTTTTGTTGAATTTGTAGACTGTTGTTTGGTTTCAGCCATGGTGTTGTCGCTTTGTCTTCGACTAATGAAATTGGATTGTCTCTTTAGTATTTGCCACCTCCTTTTTCCTTATAAAGCGGTTACTTATTGCAAAGAAGCTACTTTGAGTTGATGATTATTATTAAGGTCATGTCGCTTACCCACAAAGGGTTACTAGGGAATATAAATATGGTCACTACAGGTCTTCTTTCGACCGGCAGTATATCCCTTGCCAAAGTGGGGCGTCTTTTTGGCTTTGCGAGATGTATCAAGTATGTAGCCACGTCCGGTCAGATTGGGGACGTTTAATCCGATGTCTCGTGTAGAGATAATGTCATGCTGTTTGCACGTTACGAATCCTTGCAAAAAATCTTTGAGAGGTCCGTAGGTGGCCTGTTGAAATGCAAAATTTCTGTCCCCATCCAATATACCTTCATTATCCAGTGGCAGTCCCGGACGGTCATACTTACAAGACCTACCTGTTTAATTGTTTAATGTATTGTTAAATTGTTCCTCAAAATGCATGAAATATTCATCACTGGACGTTAAGCAACCAAAATCAAATCAATCATGTCGCTTAAATAACTTGGTTGACTTAAATTGTATATTTTTTTGTCACAGATGCCCACCGATACAAATCATTTGTAATAGACATAATCGCATCCCCAATGGATGTTCAGCTATATTATTACCGAAGAACCATTTCTATATTACACTAGCTAGTAGTAACACGAATAATGTCCATACTGGATCAGTAAATGCTTACAAATTTGAAGTCACTTCGATCGCCTACATTTTGTTTTTCTGTGTTTTTTTTAAAAATTATTTGGTGGATTCACAAAGCTCAATATTTAGATTTGAGTTTACGATCTGTTGTTTCTATATGGTTATTTCTTTGTGCCCGAGTTTCGATTGCCCTTATTCAATTAGTGATTTTACTTTTTAGTGTCAACAAAAATATTTCTGATATGTTCAAAATGTTCATCATGTTCATGCCATATCTCTATATGAGGCCGTGATAAATTTTCGTATCAAATGACATATATACTGATATGACATTTGTACTTACAATTGTGAAGAGGATGACACCAATAAGTGCTGCATATTCAATTTCCTTTTAGAAATTTTTAGGAAACATTTATATAAAAAAATTATAAAAAAAGCATAGGTTCCAACTCCCTCAGGAAAGGTTGTTCTTAAATGAATTTCACTATTCTGTGTATGTCCCTTTTCGTCAAATAGCTTGTCACGTATTGAGGTATCCTTTGTATCAAATGTGTTTGGGTATGAGAGTTCCTAATGAAGATTTATCCAGAAAAGCGTTTCGGACGCCCAAAACGTATTAGTTTTGTTTTTCCATTTCAAAATGATAGGACGCCAGTTTTAGTATCCAATTAGTTTCCAAACTACACAAAAGTTTAAAGAATAGACGCTGAAATACTGTTGACACTGGAATAGGTTGTCAAAACATTTAATGTTTAGTCGGTTAGGAACCTTCGTCACAATTTTTATAATTTACTTTGTGATAGTTAAGATGCAATCGAATGTAAAGGACAACATTCGTTCAGAAAAAAACGTATTTTCATTAGAGAGTTCTATAACTTATTTGTTCAAATTTATATTATGCTTAATATTTCATCTTATTCTATATTTCACCCGTCACTGTCATTTCGCAAAATCAATGTTTTTTTGGGATGATATTTATCTAGGTTTTGCCCGGTTAATAAGTGGTTCAATGGCCATTCTTCTGGTGATTGGTGTTCGATAACTAATGTTTCAGGAAATGAAAGGATAAATCGGCTATTGTTTATGCTTTCTGAAAAAAGATGACTTTTGTTATTCATTTAGGTCTGTTTTTGTCATATAGCTCTTTACCAGCTCTTTTGCACTCACACCACATCTTCCTATTGGTCAACACAGCGAGAAAATTCCGAACCAAGAGGTGGGCTTTAGCTGGACCGAAAACAAAAATATGTACTAGTTCAGCGAAAATACGTCACACTAAACTTTTTACGTACATGTACAACCTTGGCTCTTATTGTTTTTGGGTATGAGCGTTTATAATGAAGGTAAATCCAGAAAGCGCTTCGAACAAACCAAATTTATTACTTGCTATTTTCATTATTTTAGTAAACATGGATACCGATTAATGTCTTTTCCACTTCCAGTAACATCGCATTTTACTATCTGTAATCAGTTAGGTATGCTACGAAACTAGGAGTTTACAACAACGAGACAACAATCCAACAAAACTTAAACATATAGAATCATCCATAGGTCAACACATAGTCCCTCACAAAAAAGTCCCTCACAAATACAAAGTCAATATTTAAGCAGAGTTCATGTACAAGCTCAATTGCATGCGCATGACAATGCCGACGATTCTGAAACAACATTAGTGTGCTATCTAGAATTATATGTTGTTAAAATTCAATGACAATAATATATCTTTCATTTAATGCAATATTAAAACTTGTGTTTTTTCTCATGAATTCCTTGTAAGACGATAACTGATTGTTTTGAGGGAAGCTGCTTGCATTTCTAGATAGTAAAGTTTACGTCATTTCATCAGATGTTTTAAGGTCGGTATCAAAACTTGGTTTATTCCTATGAAATATCTGTGTTAAGGATGAACACAAACATATATTAAATGTGTAGTACTCACAGTTTGGTCCTTTTAGTCGTTTTCATATCTTATGAGCGAAAATGATATTTCACTGGATATTTACTTGTCACTTGCAAGGCAATTATTTACTAGTGGAGCCGGTTTGCTGACCTTTTCAGTTCCACTCTACGTTTTGTGTCAGAATTCATAATGGTGATTCTTTAGTTTTCTATGTAATGATTTGTGATTGTTGGTATAGATTTGCCATCTAAGCAAAAATGTCATTACTTCATTTATTTTTTAAAGGAGTAGGTAGGTCTGGTAAGTGCCGATTATGGCCTCAAATTTCAGGTTCATCTAACGAAAGTTTTTAGAAAGTGTCTATTTCAATTGATTCGATTAGTTTATGTGAAAGATTTTAACTGATTTAGTCATTTAAAAAAACGCTCTGATTCAAGCTTAAACATAAAAATTCTGTAAAATATGCCAAAAAACGTCACTTTTAAGAGTTTTTTGTCAAAAAATTAAAGTGGCCGCATTCGTGTTCATACTCAACCTTTATACATGTTTTGTATTATCATCAAATACAACTTAAATTTCAATATAATTATGAATGAACACGAATGGGGCCACTTTCATTTTAGACGAAAACCGTCTACAAATTTAACAAAATGCTAAAATTTTGAAGATTTCATTAATTTAGCGTGCCTTAATGATGCTAGAACGCAATATTTGTGCATTTTTTAGGTAAAAAACAGTTCAGATTTATGTAGCAGAAGCATTTTACTTTCCATAATATAGCTTAAAGATTATATTTTCACAATTTTCTAAAACTAATATATTTTGGGGCCAAAAAGGGGTCTTAATGAACCTACTCCTTTGATTAACTGCTTAAAAATGATCCGTGCATAAAAAAATATGGTATGTCTAACCACAAGGTCATATGGCAATGTTTTGAAGCTTAATATCTGATGCCACACAGATATACATTTAATATGTTAAACTTGTGCATAAAACGGTAATAATAATAACACCAAACAAACTGCTCATTCACTTCCCTTTTTGGAAACTTAAAGACCATTATTTAACCTGGTTTCCTAATAATTACTTCGCCAGCAACATTGCATTATCCTTCCTGTAGTTTGATCACTGATTGATCTAGAAGACAAGTTACTGAAGAGCCTGTCGATACAGCCATGTATTTTTTTTTTCATTTTGTTATTGCTCACATCTTCAGTATTTTATGGTTCCGTTTAATCCTTTGTGTGTATTTTCTCCCTTTTCGGACGTTTTAATTCATCTTTGTTGTTCATACATTTGATTTTAAAATCAAGTGACTACGAAAATATTTCCTAAAAATATTATATATAGTTAAACATACGATGCCTATTGATTTCAAATTTGTACGCAAACGGTGATGAGAATTACACTATAAAAAATGCTACCCTCATTTTAGGGATCTTTCATGGAACAGTTTAATCTGGTTGCCGAATAATTTATTTTCCAGTAATATTGCATTAAAATTCCTGTAAGTATTTGTGGTCAATAAGAGCTTAGTATACACATTAGTGACAACAACACACATAACATAAACTAATAAAATCATCTAGAGGTCAACATATAGTCTTTAACAAAGACAATGTCAACAATAAAGTCGAGTTGATGTACAAGCTGCAAATGAATGCGAATAACACTGCCGATGATTTTGAAGCAACATTAGTTTTTTACTAGGCACTTGCAAAACAACTTCCTTGTTTCACGATTTCTGATTTCTTTGATGAAAGATGCTTTGAACTCTTAATGGAAAAGTTTACGTCATTTCATTAGAATTTTTTACGGACGCTATAAAACCTTAGTTGATTGCTCTGAAATATTTGTGTAAGAGATGACCACTAGTGACTGTTCAATGTGTAGTACTCCTCCTTTGTCGTTTTTATATCTTATGAGTAAAAAATGATATGTCACTGGATTTGTACTCCTCACTTGCAAAATAATTAGTATAACTAGTGGAGCAGGTATTGCTTACCTTCATAATTTTTCTTTTTTTTTAATCAGGATTCATAATGCTGAATATTTAGTTTTCTGTGTAAAGTTTTTAAATATTTAGTATGCATTTGCTTTTTTTTCAAACATGTCTTTTATTTATTTAAGCTCTTTTTTTAAATTTGATTAACTTCTTAAAAGTTATCAATGCATCGAAAATTATGATATTTAACCATAACGTCATACAAAAATGTTTTAAAGATTAATATATTATGTCACAAAGATATATATCTTATGTTTTAGACATGTACATGAAATTAGAATATTCATTAGACCTTATTGACTTTCTTTTACTGAAAATTAAAGACAATGATTTAACCTGTTTGACGATTTATATCTTTGCTAGCTGCAATGCAATATCTTTCCTGTAGATGACTTTTATCTATTGGACAAGTTACTGCATAGCTTGTCGAATCCACTGTTTGATTTTATAAATAATTCTCTCATCTTTACAAGTTTTAGTTTTCGTGTCACCCTTGGTCTGTATGTTCCCCGCCTTTTTTCTTGTTTCGAATGTTCTGATTCATTTATGGCTTATGAATTTGATTTTAAAATAAGTCACTACCAAAACATTTTCGAAAAATATAATATAATATGTAATGCCATGTAAATGCAATATATCTTATTTCACACACATATTTATGTCTCATTTGTACGTAAATCGGCAATAAGCATAACACAAAATAATGCTTCTAATTCATTCTAATTTTAGGCAACTTTCAATGAATGGTTTAACATGGTTGCCGAATAATATTTTTTCTAGTAACATTGCATTAAAATACCTGTAAGTATATAGATACAAGACCTTAGTTTATACATTAATGACAATAACCCAACAAAACATAAACAATATTAAAAACCAATTGTTCAGAGAACAATTGAAGGTCTTTCCATCAAAACAATGTATTTTGATATGAAAAGTTGTGAAACTAAGTTTAAAATGTCATTTCAATCGTCAAATGATAGCTCCTAGTAAGCTGATTCCAAAAATATATTGTTTCCATACATTTTTTTTTAAATAAGGGAGATAATTTGTTACTTCCGGTTTGAAAAATGTTACTTCCATTTATATTTGAATATTTACTTGACACTGATTCCAAAAATATCTGGTTCTATATACTTTTACATTAATAAAGTACAAAAAAATAGCTATTTCCGGTTTACAAAAGGTCACTTCCGGTTGTTTTTTACAAGGTTAAATGGTTTGATATCTTTTTCTAAAAGTTGTATATCTTTATCATGTATACATATAGAATAAAAGCAAAGGTCAAAATCTAGAACGTCAAATTAAGCTATGACCTTGAGATCAATTTCAAGGTCATAAACCAAGGACCTCAAATCAAAAGACCATAGGTCTTTATTATATTTAGTTAATGAGTTATATCACCAAACGCGTATTTTTAAATACAAGAGGGGAGAAAACTCCCTTTTACATTCAACGTACGCTTGCAATCAAAATTTACATCTTACGACATGTCGCAACTAACAATTTAGTAAAAAAAATTTGTTAATATCTTATACAGTCTTTGGATATAAGTGAAAATAAGCCAAATTCAAATATTAGAATATGACCTTGACCTTTGACCTTGACCTAATTTTCATTTTTTGGGACCAAGGACCTCAAATCAAAAGATCCTAGGTCTCTATCACTTATGATTTATAAGATAGAAATTCATATCACTTATATCAGATGCATAAGGGGAAATAACTCTCATATGGAGCGGTCATATCGCTTCGGTCAAAATAGGACAAATCATGCGAAGAATATAACGAGCATTTTTTGTAAAATAAATTTGTCATAATCTTTTACGGTTGCGAAGGAGATGCGCAAACAAGGAAAACAGTGTTTGGTGAGATAACTCCTACAAAGAAAAGTATTCGTTTACGCAGGGTAAATTTCAAAAGCGCATAAACTGTTCGATATCATACACCAAATATCTAAGCGACATATTGCGAAACAAATGTTTATCGCACGAACAAAATTAGGCGGAAGAAAAAAAAAAAAAAAAAAAAATAATCAGAAGAAAAACAATAGGTCTTTCCACAGAAAAGTGGAAAGACCTAAAAATCATCTACAGGTCAACATATGGTCTTTAACAAACACAATGTCAATTATATACATAAACAGTCAATGTATAAGCTGCAAATGTTTTCCATCTAGAAATATATGTCGGAGAAATTAAATTAGACAACAATATTGTGCATGTCTCTCATTTGTAATAAAATTTTCAAAAGCGTGTATCTTCTCTCGTGAATTCCTTGTTAAACGATTGCTGATTGCGTTCATGGAAGATGCATCGAGATAATATTTAGTAAATTTAGGCGTTTCTTTACATGTTTTAAGGAAGCTATCGAAATTTGATTGACTGCTATGAAATATTCTTGTGAGAGATGACCACGAACATAAATTTGTTTAGAACTCACAATCCCGTCCTCCTTTGTCGTTTTGATATTAACGAAAAAGATGTGTCACTGAATGTTCCCTCATGACTTGCAAAACAACTAATTTCATTAATGGAGAAGGTATAAAGTACTGACCTTTTCAAATCCACAAGTTTTAACTACGTGTTTTGTCAGGATTCATAATGATTGATATTTAGTTTTCTGTGTGAATTGTGAAATTTTTCATTTGTTTGTGCACTTTTGCAAAGAATGTCTTTAAGTAATTTAAGCTGATGTTAAGCTCATTTTTTTCAATTTGATTAACTTCTTAAAAATATCCGTGCATCGCCAAATAGTATATGTCTTACTATAAAGTATAACACATAATTATTATGGACATAAAACAATGATAAATCATGTTAGATCACTTTTCTATTAGATACCTGGGTAACAATAAACTATCCTGGCTGCCGGATAATTTATTTGCCAACAACATCAATTTATTAGATCTGTAAGTATCGGTGAATATAAGGTGATGTTGCGTTACTGTCAATATGACAGCAAGCCAACAACAAGTTATCTAGAGCTTTAAACATGGTTTTCAACACTAGAAAATGTCCATGCCATATGTCCAGGTTTAAGTAAATTACACATACAAGCTGTGAATGAATGCAGTCGATAGCACCAATAATTTTGAATCAATATTTGTTTCAAATCTAAAATGAAGAGCGTTGCAAATCATATATTTTTGTCGATGTTAAGTTTTATTATCATATAAATGATGGTGAAACATTCTGATAATCTCCCATGGGGTATAACTCGTTTATTTTCACTCTCGAGACTTTCCCCACCATTTACCGGACGTTCATTTGTGATTCCAACTGAAGATCTTCCCCTCGACACTGAAAACTAATAAACTTTCCAGTTCGTTGCATTTCTTTCGATAACTTTGGTTTTAGTGAACATCATTCGTGAATTTAGGGGCGTCGTCACTTCCGTTCCTATATTGAGCGAATGGTTGAAAAAATGATAATTCTATATTGCTCGAATTATTGGGGAAATTAAATTCTTATAATTGATCTTTAGCACTGCTTTCATTAAGGGATTGTGTTAACGTACTTATGGGAAAACAATTATTTCTTGTGTATCCTGCATAATGACGATCACAAAATAGCTTGATGAATTTAAATAAAGCAGCGATACATGCGATACCCTCTGTCTGGTAAATGACGCCACAAAGGCGCACACAATTGACAAACTTTTCAGTAGAAGGACATAATGCGAAAGTGGTCTATTGATTGAGTAGGTCACATATCAATAATAAGTAGTCCGGGTGCATTTAAAACAACAAGCTGCACAATAATTACAAAATCTGCATCAATCTTCTCGAAGTGACGATCTGTCATTTTGACAACTGTGTGTAATACACCTATATTCATATTTATTTATTTGTGTTTATTTATTATTTTAAATATAATGTTATCTCATTTAATATTTTGTATGCATGTTTTAACTTCTCTGTAACCTATGCATCTGCATGGTTGTATGCGAATAAAAAAAACTATCTATCTATCATACGCCCAATACAGTACAGTGAAATCGACAATACATAAAGGGAACCCAACTGACGTTAGTAAAACACACAAAGAGTGTTGATATTATGTTTCTATATAATTAAAAGTATAACTAATCGCCGTTTTTGAATATCAAAAATAATTACAACTTGAGACCGAACACTGCTATGGGTGGATTAATTCGAGATTAATTCGTTTAATCCATGTGTCGTTTGATATTTTTGTGGTTTTACTTTTTGGTCACGTGTTGTCTTATTTTTGATATTTAGATACGGCGATTAGTTAAGCTATAACGATCTTTTGCTTCTTTTTGGTTACAACTTTGTGCCCTACTTTCAATAGCACTGATTCATAAATTTATTCTATTTTTTAGTGTCTACGATAATATTTTCAATATATTCAAACTATGATATGCATGCCATATCGATTTGTGAAGCCATGTTTATTTTTCGTATAACATGCCATTTGTATTAATTTTATATTTGTACATAAAATGGTGACTAGGATGACACTAAACAATGCTGCTTATTCACCTTCATTTTAGATATTGTTTAAAGCATAATTTATATTAAAAATAATATTAAAATTCTTAGGATTTAACTCCCTCAGGCAAAGTTGACCTCAGATGGATTTGGTCATTGCTTTAGGCCCTTTAGGTCATAAAGATATTTACGTGTTAATTTTACTTCTACATGTACATGTATGGCTTTCAATTCTTGTGGTATGATCGGAACTGCTGAAGGTAAATCCAGAAAGCGCTTCGGACGTGATCGTTACTGCTGAAGGTTATCTAGATGTTTGATTTCTTGATTGACAACATATTTGTTACGTTCGGAGGACGTGTTTTTCAACAGACTTTCGGCATTCCAATGGGAACAAACTGTGCCCCTCTACTCGCCGACTTGTTTCTTTATTATAATGAGGCTAAATTCATGCAGGAACTTCGTAAGAAGAAAGATAAGAAGTTAGCAATATCCTTTAACTCTACTTTGACTTACATCTAGAAATTGACAATTAGGGTCGGTTGAAAACAAAACTTTACGACAAAAGAGATGATTTCAGCTTTCCAATTGTGAACTTTCCATTTCTAAGTGGCAACATTCCAGCAGCACCTGCATACGGGGTATATATCTCCCAATTGATACGATATTCCCGTGCTTGCATTTCCTATCATGATTTTCTTGATAGAGGGTTACTGCTCACAAGGAAGCTATTAAACCAAGAGTTCCAAATGGTGAAGTTGAAATCATCCCTTCGTAAATTTCACGGACGCCATCACGAGTTGGTTGACCGTTATGGAATAACCGTTTCACAAATGATATCGGATATGTTCCTTACGTCGTAACTACAATCCCCTTCCCTTTCATAAATGTGACCTACCGAATTAGACTACTTACCGGAATTGTAATCACATAAGCAACACGACGGGTGCTACATGTGGAGCAGGATCTGCTTACCCTTCCAGAGCACCTGATATCACCCCTAGTTTTTGGTTAGGTTCGTTTTGTTTATTTTTTAGTTTTCTATGTTGTGTCATATGTACTATTGTTTTTCTGTTTGTCTTTTTTCATTTTTAGCCATGGCATTGTCAGTTTGTTTTAGATTTATGAGTTTGGCTGTCCCTTTGGTATCTTTCGTCACTCTTTTAATCCAGAAAAGCGTTTCGGTATGATCGTTACTGTTGAAGGTAAATCCAGAAAATGCGCTTCGGACGCACCAAATTTTTAAATTGTTACGTTTGTTTACCTGGTTGCCGGATACTATCTTTTCAAGAAGCCAATAAAATTATCTAGTGTCCAACACATGATCTTCAAAAAAAGATCATGTCAATATTTAAGTCGAGTGCATTTACGAGCTGTGAATTAATGTAAATTTCTCTGTCGATGTTTTTGAAACAACATTGGTTTGCTATCTAGTAATCAGGATCTGTGTTGACTATGTTTTTATAATTCTTGGTTAGGTTCACAAAACTGTTGTGGATGTCTTTGTTACGTTTTTTGTTAGGATTCATAAGCTAAATATTTAGTTTTTCTGTGTAAAGTTTTGTGATTTTTCATATGGATTTTCCCTTTTTCCAAAGAATGTCTGTAAAATATTTTAGCTCTTTTAAAGATTTGATAAACTCCATCTTCTTTTTTATATTTACAGAATATCCTTGCATTGACAAATATGATTTTGTCGAACCATATCGTAAAATGAAAATGTTTTAAAGCTTTATATCGAATGCCTCTAAGATTTAATTTAAAATTTTATTCTTGTATATACAAAATATACAGGACACCTAAACAATTTCTAATTCACTTTCTTTTTGTAAACTTAAAAACAATGATTTAATCTTTTTACCGTATAACATCTTTGCCAGCAACATTGCATTATATTTCCTGGTTTATCTAGTGAACAAGTTATGCTGAGTCTGTCGAATTTGCTATGATTTTTTTTTAAATTTATTAATATCTGCAGCAGTTTTAGTTTCCGTGTCATCCGTGTGTATTGTTCACTTTTATCCTGGTGTCGGATGGTTGTTATAATTGATTTTAAATTAAAGTGACTAGAAAATATTTCCGAGAAACATTATATATGTAAACATACGATGCCGTGTAATACTTTATTTATTATGCCATACACATATTGGTTTCATATTTGTACGTAACACGGTAATCAGCATAATACTTCTCATTTTAGGGATCTTTCAAAGGCTGGTTTAACCCGGTTAACGAATAATATTTTTTCCAGTAATATTGCATTAACTAACCTGTAAGTATCTAGGTAAAATTAGAGCTTATGATATATACCAGTGACAACAACCCAACAAATTATAACAAATCAAATGACCAAGAGGTCAACACATTGTTTCTAACAAAGATAATTGCAATATTTAAGTCGAGTCCATGTACAAATTGCAAATGGATACGAATAACACTGCCGACGATTTTGAAACAACGTTAGTTTACCGTCTAGAATTATATGCGATTGAAATTCAACAAGACAATAACATTGTGCATGTCTGTCGTTAGATGCAACACATTCGAAAGCTTGTTGTTCTCTCTTAAATTGATAGGTAGACGATAGCTGATAACTTGCACTGAAGCTGCATTTAGAGTAAATTTATGTTTTCCTCGGATGTTTTAAGAGAGCTGTCGAAATTTGTTGACTGCTTTGAGATGACCACGAACATATATTTCACAAGTACGTTCTATTTTGTCGTTTTGATATATTGATATATCATCAACGATAAGATGCTCTACAGAAGAGAATGCTATTGATTACCTTCTCACTTCCGCTTCGTGCTTTGTAAGGATTTATAATGCTTAATTTTTAGTTTTGAGATTTTTTATCATCATTTTTCCTTCTTGCAAATAATGTCTTTAATTTATTAAATATCTTTTTTTCAAATTCGATTAACTTCTTAATGATTATCCATGCATCGCAAAATTTAGTATGTCTAACCAGAATGTCATTTGATGTCATGCTATATATATTATGCCACAAACATAATAATTTTACATCTGTATATATGGTTGATATGAACAAAATATAGTGATATATGACCTTAATTCACTTTTCTATCAGATTTCTCAATAACAATGAACTAACCTGGTTGCCGGAAAATATCTTTGCCAACAACATCAATTTATCCCGTCTGTAAGTATATGTGAATGACAGGTGATGATGCGTTAACGTTAGTATGACAGCAAGCCAACATCAAGTCATCTTAAGCTTTAAACTTGGTCTTCAACACAAGAAAATGCCCATATCATATGTCCAGATGTAAATCAAATACACGTTCAAGCTGTGATGAATGCAAAAGATATTGTCGAGGATTTTGAAACAACATTTGTTTTTCATCTAGATTTTAGGAGCATTGCAAATTATTTTAATTTGTCGTTGAAATCTAAACAGACAATGTCAATGTGAATGTCTATCAGTTGATGTTGGATTCAAAAGCTTGTGTTTTCTTTTCATACAGTTTTAATTTGAACAGAAGGTTCCTATTGGTAAAGTAGAAATCATCCCTACATAATAAGAAATTAACACATCGTCTTTAATGATTTAAATCGAAACCGAGCTCTGAGAGTAAACAGTGAAGATGAAAAGAAAAGAAACCTCATTAATCTCATGTCTACAGTTCAGGTTGATTGTAAATACATTAACGCTAGTTTTAGTTAGATTTAAGTAGACATTATCTGAACCGGCGCGATCCAGTATGTATATTCAATTGTGTCTTGATAATACTAGATTGTCTTGTGTACCAAAGACACGAGAAAAGCTTCAGTAACGAAAATTAGTCTTAGTTAAGGTCCAGATTTTAATTCTGGAATTATATAACAGGTTGTAATTAAATTGTATGTAAAATTACAACGATGTAATACCATTCGTTCCCTTTCTTATATCTTTATGATAGCACTATTTAAAATATAACATAATTATATAAATATACCATGTCACTATATAAATACATTGTAACAAAAATTTGCACAAAATTATATACGAAAATTTTTCATCGAGAAGTATAATGTCAACAATTTGACATTGTAGGTGGTCGGATTTCCATTATTTACGATTCTACGTACTTCCGCTCTCCGGATGTTATATTCGGAACTCTCATCGAATTCACTATAATTCCCATTATCCTATCGGTAGATGGGTATAATCGCAATCTACCAACTAGACTAGAACCTGAACACGACTCCAATTTGCCAGATAAAGATTTTTTTTTTGCTGAATTCTCCGAGCTGAATTGGAATAAAAATGGAATTCGTCCTTAATTGGAGTTAAGAGTACCGATTTATCTTGAGCTTTTGATACCGAAACCAGAGGTCTTGGGTCTTTTTTAATGATTGACACATCTGCCATAAAATCGTTGAACAAGCTTAAGTCGGGCGTTAGTCCCCTTCCAGCTAATTAGCGGGTATGGAGTCATGTAATTTCCTGCAACGCTAATTATTCTTTAACAAGCTTCCCCGAGGTGAGACTAAAGCGGCAGATTGATGATCCGAGTTCAACCCAATTCTGTAAGTTATCGAGAAGCCGTCCACGGCGTTTATCGAGTCGATTCCCAAGTCGTCGATTGCGACAACTAAGTTTGTTCTACGTTCGAATTGGAACGTCTTTACGTGTCTGAATCTTCGGAAGATGGTAATGAAAGCTGATGCCTTCATAATCCCAACGAGTTCAATGTGAAAAGCATGTTTATTAAATCGCACAACGTTTTCAGTAATGGTATCGTATTTTTAAAAGTTGAATAACGGCTCCCAGTTCGTTGTACAATTGGTACGGTATGATATCGGGAAACCTATTTTCAGCAGTAAAATCGATCAGACCTGTAATCTGGTTAAGTTTCGTATGATAATAGACACAAACCAATCAATGGTTAATATCAACACGCTTCTTGAGATCGCTCAATGGTGGAGCAATTTGGCGTGGTTGCTGTCTTACATATAAAAATGAAAGAAAGTGTTCCAGGTTCCTGTTTAGATTACTAGTAGCTTCTGTCTTCTTGGTATGATTAAAAACTCGTTATTCTTGTACATTAAATATATACATGATACCTAACAAATTGCTAATTCACTTTCTTTTTGTGAAACTTAAAGACAATTATTTAACCTTTTTACCGAAAAACATCTTTGCCAGCAACATTGCATTTTCTTTGCTATATGTAGAGGACTGATGTATTTAGTGGACAAGTTATGTTGAGCCTGTTAAATTTGCTATTATTTATTTTATTTATTAACAATGCTCACATCTTGATTAGTTTTAGTTTACGTGTCGAAACGGCAGTGGTAATACCCAGCTGCCATTAGAGTTGTCTCTGATTCGTTATCCGTTTCATGAACAATTTGTACTGATTCCGGGTTTGGCGTCGCACTTTGTTTTGTCAAAAAGAGGTGGTTGCTGATCAATTTTTACAGGCCTAGGTCTGTGTAACTTACCCGGATATTAAATTGTGGAAATGGATGAATCGTTGATGGTTGTATGGGATTCATCATGGTGATTGTTTTTAAGGTTGAACTGGGCAGAAAACTGTTGTTTTTATAACACAAATCTTTCAAATTACTACCTAACAGAGTTTCAACTGTTAGGAATGTTATCACGTTCTCTCAATACAGGCAAATCGAATTTATGTCATCATAAAGTGATTCCAAAATGGAAGCTATTTCCCTTTTTCCGGAAGTCTGCCGAAACTATGTTGAAAGAGTATAGTTTCCGGGTTTTTTCCTGTATGCCAAACAGACTGAAGAATTAAGGCAAGTAAAGAGGCCGTTTACTCTGGTCGTCAATGATTGATTAATTTTTTATTTGTTTATAAACGTCACTTTCATCACTATTTGCTATTTCATGGCGGCCAGATTTTATTGATGGAGGAGGCCAGAGAAAACATCGGCAGAACAAATGGTAATCCTAGTCAATTAAGATTGGAGTCGAACGCAACTGCCATGTGCCTAGTGATACAGTAGGTGAACAACTTAGGACACTGCCGCCGAAAACCCCTGGTCGTCAATGATAGCGTACATTTTGATAACTTTTTCCAAATCGTTCTCGTGATATTCATTTTATGGTAACAATTTAGAAAATGATTTCCCGCTATAAAGTTCCTTGCAGATATCTGATCAGGTTGAATTGACTGAGAATAGTTGGAGTAAGCTAACTCTGTCAGCTCCCTGCCGCTGGTTGTTCGGAACGAGCTAGACTGAGAAAATGCAGGTGGTCCTTTTGTGATTTGTAGTTCAGTGATGTTACATATATGTTTGCTCCCACATTCTATAAAGCTTATGCGTTCATTGTAATCCCTACTTCAGTATTAATTAATTGATGAAGATATCGTTTTGTACGTTTCTCTTTAATTAAGCTCTGAGCGCACATTATTTATTTATCGGACCTTGGTCTTGCCTTATGCAGAATACAAAGATGTTATTGTTTTCTAGATTTTCCAGATAGTTTTCCAACTGCTATATTTTGGACACCCAAATATGCATCATGCTGAGACGTGAACCTTGGCTCAGTTCGTTTTCTAAATAGTTTAACTTTCGTTCTTAAGTTGAATCTAGGGCCTTAATTTTAATAATTTTCTTCATAAATGCAGAGAATTCCGTTAAGGGCGGATAGACAACTTTGTGTTTTGTTTTATTTCTTGGATCTCTTGTTGTCCTTGTGTCTGGATTTCTCCTTGGCAAAAAAGAAGCATTGCAGGACGCCAGCAAGTATTCCAGTTCAAGATTTTCATTTTTGGAACTATATTTTCGAGAGTATCGGACAGTTCGTAAAGAAGCGATTTTTCTTTCAGGTAGATTCGAAAAATTGACAAGTTCGATCAGCAGACTTGCCTTTAATATTTATGGGTCACTATTCATTTCGTCGAGTCTCTGCAACAATTGTTCTAGGCCACTTTTATGGTTACTTGCGGTCGACTATCTCATACTAAGCACGTGTTTTGATGACACTGTCTATAACCACTAAGTAAATACATATTTGGATTTTTTCTGTCTGACTCATAGTTTAGCAACGATTCACTTGAAACTTGAAGCTTTCCAAACATTGAAGGATTCTGTCCGATCGTTGACATTGACTAACGAGGAAACGACAAGTCTTTTGACAGGATAAATATTGATATTTTAGTAAAATTCAGTAGCTATTAAAATGTGTACTACCCACAGTGTTGACATTGGTGTCCAACAGGGATGTCTGCCTAAAAATCCTGTTTTGGTTTTGTTCTAAAAGAATCCCAGTTCTTGAAAAACGTAACTTCTGGTGTAGCAGGTTCACGTCAAAAGACGACACGAACCAAGGCCCACCACGGTTGAGTTCAGTTGCACTGGGCATAGTCTTTGTGGTCTGTATTGCTAAAATTCCTGTTGTTGATCAACTAAGTTTGTGTTCGATCAAAGGTTAACTGGGTGCTGACTTTGGCCCAACACCGTTGTCGTGTCAAAGTGACAGCTACGCACGATTATTTCTTGTATTTCTTGGTGATAGGACAGTTTGACATCAATCTAAGGTATGCAGCAAAATAGGATACTCCGGATAGGCTCATGTTAATTCCTAAATCATAAAATAGGGTGGAAAAGCTGTGGTTACCCAGAAATAGTGTTCAAAAACATGTTCCATTCGATTTAAAAAAGACAGGTGAAAGAATCTACAGGAACTGCAGTGCAGGGAGGTCCAGATAGCTATCTATTCATAAAATTGATCGGAAATACGATATAAAAAACGGTATAAAAATATATAGTGGATGTGATTCAGTACATTAAGAATGCAAAGTACACTATAATGCTTCCTTTTTTTTATTGTTATACGGTTACGGCTAAGAATGAAGCTACTAATGGATCTAATAAAAACGTTGTATTCATGTCTTCAAAGTGTAAAGAATCACTTTCAACATTTGTTTGAATTGTGGAATATCTATAATTTAGATCCCAAGAATATATTTCATTTATGCTAAGGACAATCTTGTCCTCGCTTTTCGCTCTTCTGTCTTATATGCTGTATATAAACGATTTATCACTGGGGTTTTACTTGCAGTAGAAAATCAAGTACTATTGATCTATTTGATAGAACGATTTCTTGACTAGACTGTTAATACTCAACCTTACGTTTTTGTGCAAAGTTTATTATTTTAAATATGCTTATGAGTTTGTTGGCCCTGCTTTTGAAAGTTTTGCATCCATGTTTACTTTTTAATGATAATTTTCTGTCGTAGCGTCAACCAAAGTATTTCACACACATCAAAAATTATATTTATCTTACCATAACGTCATTGAAGATATTAATCTTACTTTTGAATTCGAATGGGACTGTTCAAATCATCATAAAAGCTGGTTATTCAATTTAATTTCAGATCACTTTCATCCAATGCTTTAACATGCTTGCCGGATACTACCTTTGCCAACAACATTGCTTTAGCTAATTTGTAAGTATATGTGTATAATAATTGATGTTGAATATACGCCAATGAGAGAACAAGACCATAAGATAATCAACCAAATAAGTCATAAACAGGTCATACACGGTCTTAAAAACAATACAATATCCATATACTACGTCTAAAGATGTAAAAAAAAAAGCAAAAGAGACAATCACGATTCCATTCCTATCAACAGAATGGTGCAGTCATAGCCTGTACACATGTTAGGTTCATAACTCGACATTTTGACTGCTACAAATTAACTTGCATTAGGCTGTATTACTGATACAACCAGTAACAGGACCAAAGACAAGTTACCCTGAAACAAACTTGTTCTCATGACTTTTCTTATGACTGTTCTTATGACTGTTCTTATGACTGCATGTCAGCTACTGAACTTATTTCCGGATAAATGTTACTTAGGAGATAACTGTATTGCATTTAAAGCTCCGACGGCATCAATTGGGGATTTGATGGTCGCAAAGTAAGTTTACTGGCGACGCATATGCCGTCGAAGCTTAAAATACAATATTGTTATCTCCATTCTAATGAAACTGACAGAACATGTAATTAAAATCTGTCATATGCCGTCTGCGCTTGCGCGTAGGCCCCATAGCATCAATTGTCAATTGATGTCATGTAAGAAAGGGACGTTATCCAATCAAAATGAACGATACAAACGTTGTTGCATTTGAATTTTAGTTACATTGTAAGTCCTGCACACAAGTGAACCTTTGGAACCAGACATATTTGAAGCTTATGATCGGAATATTCTTTCACAAACTAAGATTTCCATCAATTGTTTATCGAACATATACTGATATACAATTCTATAATACTAAACTGTTAAATATTCGGAATACAAATATAGTTTTATATAAACTAAAAGAGCCAGGTCTGGTATAAAATTCAAATTGCCCCCATTTAATGTAAACCAATCAATCTTGAGGTATCAAAAGTACGGAATTTTAATGTCAGTACAGGAGTTTTCAGAAAAAGAAGAAATGTTAGCATTTTTAATTACTGCCGACATACAATTTAAATAACCGTAGACTTTAATAGTTCACAATTTGTGTAAAACAATCCATCCTGAGATTTGAAAAGTACTAAATTATAATGAATATGATTTTCAAGAAAAAAAAGAAAATGTATGAATTTTTAATTATTGCAGACAAAAGTTATATTTATAATTTTATATTGCTCAAATTTCATTAAATTTTACGTAAAAAAATCCTGCATTATAATTCCAGTATATGATATGCAAGAAACTCGTACTTATCGACCCTCTACATTAAAAACTGTATACTCCTATTGCAATAAAAATGATGTAATACAGTTCTGAAGTACAAAGACAGCAAGGATTTTTATATACAATCCTTGAGGACAGCTCATTTAAAGATTTAATCAATGTAATGCCAGTGCACGACTTGCAATACTTTCTAATAAAGCGGACAAAAGCGAGGTCCCCTTACAATAAGGTCGAGTTGCTTGTCTGCTCCGAATGTATGTAGTTAATATGGGAAGCAGCCAAAAACAAATTAATTATGTACAGGAACACCCAAAAGCATTATGTACATGTCATTTACCTTATTTTTAAGTTAAATCTAAGCAATATTTGTGTAAGCCATTTGCTGCAATACTAATGTCCTGATATACTTGTAGAAGGATTGCTATTTTGATGGAGGTCTGATGTTTCATTCTAGTAAAGTTTACGTCAATTGTATTATGTCACATATTAATTTAATACGTTTATTGAAATGTCAATTCACTCTCTTTTCAGGTATTTAGATTACAATGATATCAACTGGTTGCCGGACAATATCTTAGCAAATAATACTGCATTAGCATCTCTGTAAGTATATGCCAATAACAAGAAATGCTGATTAAACTTTAATAAGACAAGGCGCATGCATTAATATAAATCATATAAATCATTTTGAGGTTTCTACCTCGTCTTATATACACGACAAAATCAAACAATATGTCAATATCTTAATCGAGTCCATGATCAAGCTGTGAATGAATATGATAGGCATGTAAAAGTGACAACCAATGATTTTGAAACAAAATAAGGGACGTTTTATTTAACATTCGTATGACTAGTGTGGACCAGTGGCATCTCTGTAAGTGTATGTCAAAAACAGGAGATTTTGATTAACATGCATCAATATAAATCATATTTATTATATACTTAGTAGTAAATATAAATAAATTGTATGTGTTATACGGTCAACGGCAATCGTGCTGTATCAGCTATTCGTCATATCGATATCAGTCTCGGTTGCAAAGGCTTTATCACACGTTCAAGCTGTATGACGTCACGTCATTGATGTCACTCACTATTGCAAAGGCTTTATCAAACCCCTAATATGTATGACGTCATGTGACTTGTCTAATAAAAACATCTACGTGAAGTATATAATAAAGTTTATATGATATGTTTTTTTCAATATCACACCGTATCAACCCTCGACCAATATAATCTCAAGAGCTCTGGTGTCTTGGATTGATATGGATGTGATATTGCAAAAGCCATATGATATTCTTTATATATAAGTCAACAGTTTATGAAAATTGTAGTACAAAAAAAAACAGTCCGGTTTCTTTTCGGAGAATAAATGAATGTGAAACATGAGACATAATACTCCTCGCCTGATATTATCTATATCACATTATAATGACGGAGTCAAAAATTATCTAGTCCTGTAATACACAAAAACAAATATCAATAAGTCAAATTGTCCATCGAAACCACATATTGTTAGTTTGGTAGTAGCAAGTAAGTATATGCTAATAACAGGAGATGTTGATTAACATGCATCAATGTGAACCATATTTAGTATATACTTAGTATTAAATACAGATACATTGTATATGTAATACGGTCAACGGCAATCGTGCTGGATCAGCTATCCGTGATATCGATATCAGTCACGGTTGCAAAGGCTTTATCAAACGTTCAATCTGTAATGATCTTTCCTATAAAAATATATATCAAAGGGAAAATAAAAAACTGGATTAGACAATTGGAACATATCATAGGTAATCAAACTTTTTTGAAGGGATGACTTCAACTTTACAACTTGATACCCTTCGTTTAATAGCTTCCCTGAATGCAGCAAAGAAATCATGAAAGGAAACGCAAGCTCTGGAATAACGTTTATGTCTTCCTTGCTTATATTTGTCCTGGTTTGGAATATCTTTTTTCCATAATATTTTGGTAAATTTTACTCTAAACATCGAATGATATCTATTTATACAGTATATATATATATACATAACGTTATATGCATTGTGTCATGTGACGAACAATTAACAAGATCACATTTGTACGTAAAACTGAAATTAACATGACACCAACAAAAATATTACATAAATAAGGTCATCAGGTAGTCAGCACAATAAGTCACTGAAAAATGTTTACCTGGTTTTTACTTTTTAGAACAATGAATGGCAACCCAATAACATATATTCCTGCAAACTTACTGGATAATAATTACGAGATAGGTACTACCAGGGTGTAAGTAATATGCAGTTGTTAACCATCAGCATGCCTTAATATTTGAAAGGCTTTATTTTAAAATATTATTATTCTCATTCGACTTGAGTTGATAAGTATGGTATTCAAAAATTAATTCACGATTTATAAAGTCTAAAAATAAATATTTATCCTCTCAGCAACATCTTGTAAAATAACACACACTGGGGTTTTCTTTTAACCATAGGAAACGTGGAAATAAAAAGAAAATTGTCATTGTTAAAAACAAATCATGAAATACGAAGTGCTAAAACTGGAAAATGCCAAGCTATGAAAGATGTACGGCCAAATATACCGAAGCTTTTGATCAATGTTTGTTGAAAAAGGTATAAGACTGTCCAATCACATAAGAACAACATTAGAAGTGATAACTAAATCTGTGTCCATTGATTCCCCTAAACTAAGACGTAACTTAGAGCCGCTCTTTGGTAAGAAGATAGAACATATCTATTTGTCGAGGAAGGCAGTTGAATTATTTGAGATAAAGAGTCCACAAATGTCTTCAAACATTATATGGTTTAACTAACAATGATGGTTCTGCTTTTGATTTTATTTTGGTAATTTTGTGTGATAACAGTTAAATATGTAAATATCAAAAGTTGGACATTCCATTTTTTATGTGAGTGGTTTAATACTGTGTGTATACGTGATTGTTAATTATGATAAATGTGTGGTTTAAGTATTAACTTGTAAATTTAAATATACCATTACAAAAACAAGCCGTAAATCTACTGTGAATAAGAAATTGAAAAAAATACCAAACGTAACAATATATTTAAAAACATGTAAAACCAAATAATCGTGAATGGTAATTACAACTTCCTAGAATATTTTGTTTGAAATAGTAAAGATAAAATTTGAATGAAGTACTAATAAAACAAATTAAACCAACAACTACAAAATAGGAATACATAAAATGAATTTATAAATAAATAGACCTGTACAAAACTGCTGTAGAGATAGAAATGTCAGAACCAGTTCTGGGGTACTGTCAGAATCAGTTCTAGGGTAGAACTGAAAGCAACTGTCCTAAACATGTCAAGAAAAACTGCCCTAGAACAGTAATCCTGGCAGTTTCTGTAAAAAAGGCATAACTGATCACAACTGTATGCATACAATACAAATATTATAAATTGCTATTATTAATAATATCCAAAGAGAAACAGGGGGAAATTCAAAATTCATAAGTCAAAGGTGACAACATGTTCTCCTGAAGAAAAGACGAAAAAACAACTCCCTGAAACATTTACACAAGAAAATGCTACGACTCCAAATCACGGGTTAAATCATTAAGAATTTAAGCAGAAGGGAATTGTCGCTTCAACAAACAGAAAATATGTGACACATATATTTTATAACGCCAAGATGTGATGATGAAGTCCATGGAACCGTTTATAGAGTTGCAAATGTATTTCTGATTAGATAGAAAGCATGTTTCTTTTCAAGGATATTTTTAAGCACATGTCCATGAGCAAAGACGAAAATTTGTTTAAAACATTGTTCAGATTTTTTTGCCAATCATTATCTCTTTAATAATGGAGTAAATAAACAACTGAATAATATGACACTCTTCTTTGGCATTGTATACAAAGCAATTTTCTAATTCTATCAAAACAGATAATAAAGCGCTAAGAGTGTGCACTTCCGTGACGTGACAATTAAATTTGCAACGTTTGTTGTATTTTTGTTCACAATGCCAGGGATCGAAATGGACATTTGTGTTAGTAATACTGCTACGCAATTAAATAAAATCATTCGAAATACAATTTACATGTATCTGTTCGTTTTGACATCGTGACATAGTGAAATGGTAAGTTTTCTAAAACCTTTTTATTCATCAATTCAAATGGCTTCTTTCGAATGTGTTTTATTTGTCCAAAAGTACAAAAGTTCTGAATTTTCCTATTATAATTGAAATATAAAATATTGAATATGGGTAGGAATTGTTTTTTGTCAACATTAAACACCTTACAGATGGTTGGTATACAGATATTGACAAATATAATGATAATACGATTATAGAGCATGGCATGCCAGAATTAGTTCTTAAATCATCAGAAAAAACAATGATTTTTTTGTTGATCTAGGATATCTAGGCCGAGGTTGGTCATATGCTCTTCAATTCATCATGCCAAAGAAATGTATACACTTCTTTTTATAAATCATAAATTAGTAAATTATTTTCTTGATCTTTTTTGATGGATTGTATTATTGATTACGCAGAAAATACAAGTTGTATTTAGCGGAATATATTATCTATGTACGTTTATCCAGTTAATATAAGCAGTTATTACTTATTGACATTCTATTCAACTGCTTAAAGTTTTATCCAATTTTTTTTCTTTTCTAGACCAATTAAATTAAAATACAATTTATTTAAAGAAATATACAATTAATGGAACATCAAAAGATCGAGAAAGAACATCTCCCATGATCTACAGATTTTATTCATAAAGAGGAGCAACTCCTGAAAGTTTCGCCCGTTCTGCATCAGAATATTTAAAATCTTAACGGGACTGAATTGATTGATTGATTGTTGGTTGCTTAACGTCCAGTGGCAAATATTTCATGCTTATTCAGGACGAGAACAAGTTCACAATAAATACAATAGGTAGGCTGATACAAACAAGGCCATCTGGGTCGGAGAAATTTGGACTGCCACCGGAAAAGGAGGGTATATTGGATAGGGACAGTCAAACTTAAATATTCATACACACTTTATTTATTTAACGTCACTGTCATTAATCTGAATTAACTGAATACTGAATTGAACAGTGACGTGACTATATTAATGTTTGTGATTGAATTATAATAAGTATAAAGAACAGATTTATTCAAAACCTAATTAGCAATCTTCAAAACTTTGCATATTTGGACATTCCTTGGTGTACATATTTATATAAAAATGAAAAAAGTTAATAACACCAGCAGTGTCTGGGCAGAAAGTTGATGAGCCAGGGTTATGTCAATGAATTTCTCGTCCTTTTCTAAAAAACAAAATCATCGGAAGATACCAAGACCTTGTTGATAAATATTCCGTTTCAACTTCACAAATAATACACGATGGTCTTGAAGTATAGATTCTAGGTTGTTTATCATATTAATAGCGTGTTACAGTATTCTTTTATTTGTCTTTGTGAATATTACCTTCACTGTTTTGTATATTTTTGGTAATATCCATTTGACGTGGCTCGGTTCTTATACATCCCGTCTTTGTGTTATTGAGCTATAGTAAAAACTATGTTTGTCTTTAATTTTTGCAAATGTGCTGTGCCTTTATGCATTTTTGTGTTTCTTTGATGACATCTTTGTTTGTGTTTATAGTGTTTCCGATTATATCACAATTTTGACTGCTGTACTCCTGTTTTTTTACATTTTTACCTATTATGTCTATTTGTTTTTTTTATACATCGTTGTAAATGTAATTGAACGTATGCGACTGTAATACAACAATTTACAAGTGAGAGGTTCACCTAGCTATACAACCAGGTTTACTCCACCATTTTCTACAAAATAAAATGCCTGTTCCAATTCAGGAATATGACAGTTGGTATCATTTTTTTAATGTGTTTCAGCTTTTGATTTTGCCATTTGATAGGGACTTTCAGTTTCGAGTATGCTCGGAGTTCGGTATGTTTGTTATTTTACCTTTTAATCGGAACAAACAACTTTAAGTTAGGCAATAAACACCACGTTATGATTTACTCGTTGCATGCCTCCTGTCAATTATCAGGTTAATATAATTGTAATCAATCGCTACGTCGTAAATGGCAATGTTACGATTATAAAAGGTGAGTTACTCTTTTATTTTTTTATGAGAACTTTTGTTGTCTATGAGTTCGGAATCGTTCGAGTAACGAATATCTCGATTGTTTAAAGTACAATTTTCATAAGTAAGCTCGAAAAAAAACATGATTTCCTCCAACAGGAAAACTTATATCAACGAAATTCACAGTATGCTTAGAATGGGGAATAACAAAAATTGACTAAAGTCAGACAACATCAAAATAAAAGCAGAATAGACTAATAAACAAACGACAGCCAACAACGTCATTGAAACTAAAATGTGAGCAACATATTTCGTTAATAAGTTTGGTGCTAACGACGGGCAAGTAGTGACTGCTTACGTTGAGTTGCTAACATACTGTCTAAAGTCTACGTCTAGGTTCAGTTGTTCTAATTTGTTTCGGATTTTCTATATAAAAACCTCTTACGATTGTTATGTGCTTATCACAGTTCTGAAAACATTGGATCATTTGTTCATAAAGATACTTTCTGGAGCAAACGGATCTGTGACTGCAAATCTGTTCAAATTGGTTTTCTTTTTTAACATATTTAACTCGATACTAATACGTTCTTAGTCAAGTGTTCATTTTCGACCTTTGTTCAAAAGAGACAAATTCAGACCGCTGTTCAATTCAAGAGGGTTGGAATGAAACAGATTACACTAAAATATAATGTTGTCTTATGCTCGCATAGTTACAAATTTCGATACTTTCCATCGGCTCTTAATACGCCAACTCGAAACATATAGTGTGTAGGAGTATGTATCGTGATAGGAGGGTTCTTTGTGTCAAAACGGGTGTTGGGTTTTTTATCACATATCCGCATACATTACTTACTGTAGAAGACGTACACAACAGTCAGAGCAATGGGTCCCCCTTGTATATTTCTGAACTTCAGCGAGATTCGTTTGGTTTACATAGCTTTTCTCCTTTTCATATGTTTTATTATAGCATGAAGTTTAAATATTTAAACTGAAATAAACTATGGTTGTAGGACATGCACGTCATGTTTTGAATGTAAATGTATGACAGTTTCTGTGTGGGAATGGATACAGAAAAGAGATAAAGACACCAAAGACTTTCGCTTTTCATGCCGGGATGGGTCCAGTTTTACTGCTGCAAGAGCTACTTTCAACTGTTCAGGTACATGTGATGCTTTAACTTTTTTTTTCTTTTCGTCTGGCAGATATAAGATTCTCTATTTATCTAACTATTGTTACATGTTTTCTCAATTTTGATTGACATGGATACTAAACATTGTGACAAATTTATAATAAACAGTTATCACCAATATTCTAAACTACAAACACATTTGCTAGAGATGTATTATTATCCAGAAAAATTGATTTTATATGCCTTATGATCGGCTATACGAAGAAAGCTTCGATATTCAGAATAATATATAAACGCAATTGTAATAGTTTAACTCAAATTTCTTCTTCTCAGCTGTACTTAAACAGATAAGGACCTTTATGAGCAAACGGGACCAAAAATAGCCAAATTCATCTAAGGTCAACATTGCAGGAGATAATTTTATAAAATTAGAAATTATTTTGAGACTTAAGTTCAAATTCTCTAATTTCATCAACGGAAAATTAAATTAAGTTTCGTTATAAATCATGTTAGTACCGTAGCACTATTGAATACTAGAAGTCAACCAGTAGTGGAATCGACATATTGCTTATAACTAGAAATAACACTTAGCAAACTTCGTGCGTTCGAAAAGGTTTTTTTTTTTAAATAACCTTCATCCGCAACGATCAAACACAAGTCGAACAAGTTTAAAGTTGCTGTTATTAAATTTCTAAATCATTTATAATTAAGACATGTATCTCTCTCAAAAAAAATATATGCTTGACTTTCTTTTTTATGTGATTGAGCGTTCCTGGTAAAAGGCAAATCAAGAGAACGCTTCGGACGAATACAATTTCTGGCGTGTTCTTTTCATAAACTATGAATTCATGGTCTCGTCAATTTGACACTAAGAACAAATGATTATTATGGTGTAAACTGTTAATTCAAATTAAATGCCAAATAAGAATTTATACTTAAGATTGAGCAAATCAATGAACATGGAAATGTAAAAATGAGAGATCGGGGCATAGGGTATGGACACATGGTTATCTTACACACAAATTCATAAATCGAACTGTAAAAAATTTAAACCAGAATGCACCAAGATATTTATTAGAAAATATCAGTGGACCAAAATATATTAACTTATAAAGATTCATAACATTCTTCACTTAGATTGGTATTAATTACTACGGTACTCAATGATTTATAGCATACTTAATTTACATTGGTATTAATTACTACGTACGGTACTCAATGATTTATAACATACTTCACATAAATTCCCTGTTAGTAGATTAAGAATTATCTTGAAACTAAGGTTCCAACTCTATCAAGCAAAGTTGATCTTATATGAATTTGGCTTTCCTTTTTATGCACCTTTTGGTCATATAGTTTCTCACGTGTTTTAGTATTTATACATGATCAACATCTTTGGCCTTCACAGCATTCCTGGTGAACATCGTTGGCCTTCACATCGTTCCTGGTGAACATATTTGGCTTTCACAGCGTTCCTGGTGACCATCTTTTGCTTTCAAAGCGTTCCTGGTAAACATTTTTGGCTTTCAAAGCGATCCTGGTGAACAACGGTGGCTGTCAAAGCGTTCCTGGTGAACATGTCTGGTTTTCAAAGCGTTCCCAGTGAACATCTTTAGCTTTCAAAGCATTCCTGGTGAACATCTTTGGCTTTCATAGCGTTCCTAGTAAATAATTTTGCCTTTCAAAGTGGTCTTGATGAAAATCTTTGATTATATAGTGTTCCTGGTGATTATATTTGGCTTTCATAGCGTTCCTGGTGAACTTCTTTGGCTTTCATAGCGTTCAGGCTGAACATCTTTGGCTTTCAAATCGTTCCTGTTGAACATGTTTGGCTTTCATAGCGTTCCTGGTGAACATATTGGCTTTCAAAGCGTTCCAGATGAACATCTTTGGCTTTAAAAATGTCCCTGGTGAACATATTTGCTTTCAAAGCGTTCCTGGTGAGCATCGTTGGCTTTCAAAGCGTTCCTGGTGAACATCTTTGGCTATCAAAGCTTTTCTGGTGAACATCTTTGATTTTTATAGCGTTTCCAGTGATCATCTTTGGCTTTCAAAGCATTCCTGATAAACATCTTTGACTTTCATAGCGTTCCTGGTGAACATCCTCGGCTTTCAAAGCCTTTATGGTGAACATCTAAGGCTTTCACAGCGTTCCTGGTGAACATCTCTGGCTTTTATAGCGTTTCCAGTGAACATCATTGGCTTTCAAAGCGTTCCTGGTAAACATCTGTGGCTTTCATAGCGTTCCTTGTGAACATCTTTGGCTTTCATAACGTCCCTTGTGAACATTTTTGGCTTTCAAAGCGTTCCTGGTGAACATCTTTGGCTTTCAAAGCGTTCCTGGTGAACATCTTTGGCTTTCATAGCATTCCTTGTGAACATTCTTGGCTTTCAAAGCGTTTCTTACAACATCTGGCTTTCATATCGTTCTAAGCGATCTCTGGCTTTCATAGCGTTTCTGGTGAAAGTAAATCCAGAAAAGCGCTCCAGAAGCACGAAATTTATAAAGTGTTACGTCATTGTAGAACAAAAAGTATTCTATCATTTCAAACAACTATTACAGACATATTGATATTTTTATTTTTAGATGATGGAATGGTAGCAGTTGAAAGCTCAACTACCACCCAATGCAATTGTCTGGATTTTTCAGTAACAAATTCATCAACAGAGTGCATAAACGATAATCAAGAATTCATTACTGGATCCACCGACAAAAAACTTTTAGGTAAGACATGAGAACTTGGAATCACATTAACATAAAATAGGGATTCACCGCATTCACGGCTCTGTTGCTTTCTATGTTAAGTTTATCAATTTCGGGCATTCATAGCCACTTTGTCTTAAGTTTAAAGAAATTAATAGACATTTCATATCAAAACGAATGTTTATACTTCGTTATAGTTGGCATTATGGAAAAATAATTAAAAAAACCCTGAAAATATAGATAAAAATACGAGTTGACTTTAAAATACAATAATAAATTAAGAATTAAAAAATAAAACAAAATGTTTGCTTCAATTAAGTTTTATAATAAATTGATAAAGACAATTAAAAATTTGTATTCACATTTAACAATATTTTTTTTATCATGTTTTGCAAATTCAACAACATGTCGAAATGATATTGTCATGTAAAATATAGCATTCAATACTTTATAATCATTTATTTTGTTCAAATCCTCTTTAAGAATTGTCAATATAGACGGTCCGAGTTGACTTGTTGATAATCCGAGTTGTCTTATTAATCGGTCCGATTGGACTCATATTTCAGATCATTAACATAAATGAAACCCTTTTAAACCAACATAAGAGAAAAACAAGAATGTGTCCATAGTTTACGGATGCCCCCCTCGCACTATCATTTTCTATATTCAGTGGACCGTGAAATTGGGGTCCAAACTCTAATTGGCACGCAAATTAAGAAAAGAAAGATAATATTATAGGGAACATATGTATTAAGGTTCAAGTTGATTGGACTTCAACTTCATGAAAACATACCTTGATCAAAAACTTAACAAGTAGCGGGACAGACGGGCGGACGAACGAACGAAAACACAGACCGAAAAACATAATGCCAATAAATGGGGCATAACAAGGACAGTTCAAGATACATAGCTGATGCGGGTTATTTTCATCTAATTATATTGCAAAAAAAGAAAATTATATTCCTCAATCTTGAAATATTGCAAAAATAAAATATTATATTCCTCAATCTTGAACTATCTATATTGTTAAAAAAAAAAACACCTGTCTCCAATTGGTAAATGATAAGGGAAACAAGATTTCTAAAGTTGTTCCTACTGTTTCACAAAAACGATATTATCTTTATGTTTTCGTTTTTAAAGAGAAGAGAGATGATACCAAGGGAGCAATGAGAAAAAACCAGACAAAATTATATCCAAAAAATCATGACGAAAATACGAACAACAGTCAAAGAAAACAACAATTTAAATTTTTAGTTAAGTCTCACGAACCTCACACCCCCCTCCCCCAACAAAAGTGAGGGGTGATTTAGGTGCTGCTTAAGGTTCAGCAGTTCCATCACAACTAGTGACACCCACCGTATATTATTAGTTTGAATTATTTGAATATAACTTCGAATAAGTTAAACACACTACAGCCCATGTAGATGTTAATAGATCCGCATGATTTCAGCGAGACTTGATTCAAAGAGGACAAAACTTCCATAGATTGCTCTTTGCCTATCCTCTAGATTGAACGTTTTTTTTTTCTTTTATTATAAGCATTTAACTTAATAAATACAAAAGAACACAGTTTAGCTTTTGTATTCAATAAATTAAAATAAAGCTTTATTCAAATTGAGTTGCAAAAAATATATTTCCTACTACTAGTATATAGGTCATTTGGAGGAAAACAAGGCACAAACTTGTAGTCATCATCATGCCCTTAGCCTGCTCACAATTATTAAAATCACTTTTCGCCAGCTCAAATGAACCGGATCGTGATTTATGAAATACGGACATTACCTTTTCAGTAACCTACAGAATTGAACCATTAAAAAGGGAGTATACTGGTTTACTTCTGTTCGTTCATTGGTCTGTTCATAAAACAATTCTGTAACATTTCGCATCAAATACAAGTCATAGCTTTTGACTATGCCATAACGTGTAACACGTACCCAGTTTCTTTGGTAGTCTACGTCCTGTTAGTTGATAGTAAATTCCCGGACATACACATATGTATATGACGTTTTCGCAACTATATGTACAAGTATCAGTTTCTTGATTCATGGCAAAAATCTCCCTCTGATGTAACCATGTGTCCTTTGATGATTTTTGATTATTTTTTGGTTGCTTATAAATTGAATCTTTAACGGGAGTATAATTAGTCAATAATACCTAAAAGAATATCATGCTGAATCAGAATAAAGATACAGATGGGTGCCGTCCTAACCTGTACGGCAAGTTAACTTAATAACTTGTCATTTGAACTGGTCAAAGTTAACCTGTGACCTAATTTAGGTCAGCTCTGAACAGTCCTAGGACCAAAATCTAGTTAACTTGAAAAGCAGACTTGGTCCTAGGGCTGTTTTCATGTCTGCCAAACAGTTAACATGGAAACAGGTCCGCTATTGATATAAGTTAACCTCGAAACCAGTCCTGCCGAAAAGTTAACATAAGTTAACTTCGTAACCAGTCCTGCCAAAAAAATAACATAAGTTAACTTTTGCTTTGACAAATCCGATCAAAACCAGACCTGTTCCCAACTTAACTGTTGACTGGTCTGCTCAACACTAAGTTAACTTGTAACCAGCACCGCCATACATCGATTTAGAAAAAAAATAATATCATTGTTTCGTAGTATAAACATCGAAAATAAAGTAAAATTAAAACTACCGTTATATAAACAGGATTAAATACAAATAGTTGAAAATAAAGTACGCATAAAACGTTGCTTGTAACACAAATCTATCAATAATAAAAACGATCTTGGTTATAATGATAACAGGCACTGAATATATAATTATTCCAATACCTATCAAATTCAACCATATTTGCACTTTATTATCTATATCTTTGAAAAGACGTATATTTGATGTTAGTTATATATACGTCATTGTTAGTTATACATCTTTGATACATGTAGCCACAATCAGCAATAATTTAATTTCAGGATAGAATTTATTATACAAAATGAAAGTATCATTTAAACACTACAAATGTTTGTTCGCATAAATTTAGGGTGCCAGCATGTCCTCCTTTTATTAAAAATATTGATGCGTAACAAAATTTTGGTAGTTTTGATACCTCTCTAATGCTGACTTGTACAACAAAAGTATGTGACTGCATCGATCAAAAAACCATATGTGCACTTCAATTGGTAAATATATATACGCGCATAGTAAATCAGTCATATGTTTTATGTCAGGATTCAATGTATAATGCAATGGACAGCAATATTACAATACAATAACAACACATTTTTGTTCGAATACATTTAGGGTGCCAGCATGTCCTCGTTTTATTCAAAATATTGATACGTAACTAAATTTCAGTAGTTTTGATACCTCATACTGAGTTGTACCACAAATTTATTTGACCGCATCAACCAAAACTGACCATATGTGCACTTTGATTTGTAAATCTATATATCCGCATAGTAAATCAGCCATATTTGTTATGTCAGGATTCAATGTATAATACAATGGACAGAAATATTGCAATACAATAAATAAAAAACCAGAGGCCTTCTTGGGAAAAAAACAATTATTCTGCGAATGTTATTTACATATTTTTATAAAGCTCAAGTATGATATGAAAAGTCTTAAAAAAGATAACATATCGTAAGCAGACTTGTCCTCAAGTCAGGTCAATAGCAGACATGTTCACATGTCTGGTCAGAAGCAGACCTGTCCACATGTCTGGTCAGAAGCAGACCTATCCACAGGTCTGGTCTAGGGCAGACACGTCCTCAGGACTGTTCAAAACAGACTTTGTAATCATACGTTTTTTGATTGAGTTAAGTCTGCCAATTGATATTTTATCGTATGTTTTTCTATGTTGAGATGTTAATGCTATTGTTTCAGAAAAAGGGAGAAGGTTTCGATCCATTAAAACGTTTAATCCCGCTGCAAATGTTTGCACCTGTCCTAAGTCAGGAATCTGATGTACAGTAGTTGTCGTTTGTTTATGTAAAAAGTAAAATCACAAAAATACTGAACTCAGAGGAAAATCAATTAGGAAAGTCCATAATCATGATAATACATGGCAAAATCAAATAACAAAACGCATCAAAAACGAATAGACAAGAACTGTCATATTTCTGACTTGGTACAGGCATTTTCAAATGTAGAAAATATATACATGTTTCTCGTTTCTCGTTTTGTTTATATAGATTAGACCGTTGGTTTTCCCGTTTGAATGGTTTTACACTAGTAATTTTGGGGCCCTTTATAGCTTGTTATTCGGTGTGAGCCAAGGCTCCGTGTTGAAGGCCGTACTTTAACATATAATTGTTTACTTTTTAAATTGTTATTTGGATGGAGAGTTGTCTCATTGGCACTCACACCACATCTTCCTATATCTATTGTCCACAGGTCTAATCTGGAGCAGACCCGTCAATAGGTCTGCAACAGTCATAAAAAAGCAGACCGTAGGTCTGGTTCACCAACGACGAAGTTAACTTCCTGGTCTGCTTAAAATTCTCAAATTAACTTAAAAAGCAGTCAATAAGTTACCTATAAGTTAACTTGTGTCTATGTTAGGACCGCACCCATCTGTAGCAGACTTACTGTAAAACTGCAAACTTTCGCTGTTATGAATGTTGAAAAATGTCTGTTACTTATATTCATCTTCAACATGTGAGTTGTTAGAAGTGCATTCACAGTTAGTTGTGATCTGTTGTGATTTTTAATGTACAAAAACAATTTGAAAGTAACAATTCAATCTCAATTTTAATATGCCAAAAATAAATATGCAAATTAAAAAAAAAATATTCATTGCAGAACGCTTACCCTGTAGACGCGTCTGTTCATGTTCAATTTCGAGTTCACATGATTACTTAGGTCTTGTTTTGTTTTATCTTGATTTGTATATCCTAAAGGGATTGAGGAGATTTAAACATCGGTTAACTTCTGTTGCACCTTATTTGTATGTTATAGTGGGTACAAATTCGTATAAAAATAACCGCAACAACCTGAAAAGATGAGCATTATATTAAACTATATTACTTTATATGTTTATTGGGTTAAACATAAACTGTCTTAAAACGAAAAAGTTACAATTTATAAACTACCATTGAACAGAAATGATATTTGTGTTTAGAGTTGCCATTTTGTTTTAATTTTAAGCAAATGAGGCATGATGTGTTAGAGTTACAAAGAAAAATCCCATTACATTAAATTTCTATTAGATTGGAAAATGTGCACATCATATTTCAGTTGAAATCATTGAATGATTTTTGTGTTTATTTGTATTTATGTAGGTACTACAACTACAGACATACAAACAACGACCATGCACAATGGTACGTAGAATTAAATTAAAAAATGTAGCTGTTATGTATGCTTTCAAAAAAATACCTTTCTCTTAAAAGTAGAAATCCTTGTTTTCAACTATATTGTGTCATGTCTTATAAGTATATCAAGGTTCGTAGTTTTTTCTTCCATATACTATCACAAAAAAGTTTGAAGAAGCAATTCAAACTTCATTTTAATATGCCAAAAATAAAACTGCAGATTTAAGAAATAAAATAGTTTTGCAGAAGTTTACCCTGTCGACCCACCCGTTCTTACTCCGTTTCGAATTCACACTATTACTTAGGGCTTGAACATCGGTAAACTACTGTTGCAACTTATTTGTATAGTAAAATGGATACAAGATTGGAATTAAATTAACCGCAAAAACCTGGAAACAATAAGCATTATAATTAAAAATATATTTTATATATTAACTAGGTTTAACATAGTCTGTCTTGAAACGAAAAAAATACGATTTATTAACTAGCATTGAACAAAAGTGATATCTGAGTTTATGGTTGCCATTTTTGTTAAATTTTAAAGGAGGCATGGTGTGTTTGAGTTCCATAGAAAAATCCCATTGCATTAAATTGCGTATAGGATTGTAAAATGCGTACATTATAATTAAGTTGAAATGTACGAATGACTTTTTTGTTTATTTTTTTTAATATATAGATATAACAAATATACGCATACAAACAACTACCATGCACAATGGTACGTAAAATTGAATTACAAAATGTAGCTGTTATGTATGCCTATAGAAAATACTTTTCTCTTAAAAGTAAAAATCCTTGCATTCACCCATATTGTGTCATGGCTTATAAGTATATCAAGGGTTTGTAGTTTTTGTCTTCCATGTACTATCATAAACAAATAATTAAAAGTAGCAATTCAGCTTCATTTACAAATGCCAAAAATAAAAATGCAGATTAAAAAAAACTAAAGGTCGTATTTGCGGAACACTTACCGTTTGAACGTATCCGTTCACGCTCTGTTTCGAGTTCACATTATTACTAAGGGCTTGTTTTGTTTAATCTTGATTTGTATATCCTAATGGATTAAGAATATTTGTACATCGGTTATCATCTGTTGCAACTTTTTTGTATTTAATAATGGATACAAGATTGGAATTAAATTAACCACAACGACCTGAAAAAGATAATCATTATATCTAAATATTAATTTTAAATGTTAATTGGGTTTAACTTAATCCGTCTGAACACGAAAAAAAATCATTTTATTAATAACCATTGCACAACAGTTGTATTTTAGTTAATGGTTTGTTATTGTGTTATATGCCAAGCAAATAAGGGGTGTAGTGTTTATGTTTAATAGAAATATCTTATAACATTAAAATAGGATTGGAAAATGCGTACATTATATTTTAACTTTAAGGAAGATTTTGAATTTGCCAAATGTCTTTTTTAAATTTTATGTAGGAACTACTACAGGCAAACAGAAAACGACTATGCACAAAAGTACGTAGAATACAATTTAAAAATGTGGTTGTTGTGTACGCTGACAACAAATTTTATATTTGAAAAACCTGTCTCTGAAAAGTAAAAAGTACTTATAGTTACTTATAATTTGTTATGTGTTATAAGTATATCAATTGTTTGTATTTTTCTTACATGTACTATCACAAAAAAGTAACAACTCACCCTCTATATCAATATGCCAAAAATTAAAATGCAGATTTAAGAAATAAAAGTTCGTGTTTGCGGAACGCTGACCCTGACGCTGCACCCGTTCTTGCTTCATTTTTAAAAAACAAAAACGGAAGATGAAGATATAATACATGAACGTCCAATTTACTTGTGTGAATGAGATGCTAGCCCTTTGGAGTTCATGTTATAACTTCAGGCGTTTTGTATATTATCTAGCTTTGTATATTCTGAAAAGATTTATGAGATTTAAACATCAAGTAACTGAATACTAAATTGGAATTGAATTAAACACAACGAGCTTTAAAAAGTTAAGCGTTATATTTACATATATTTATTAAATGTAATTTGGTTTAATTGAACCCGTCTTCATACGAAAAAAGTAAAATTCTAGTAAAAGAAGTTATTGCAAAAAAATAATTTTTACGTTCGATTATAGTTAAAATAATGCACTTTCCTTCTATATGATTTAGGATCATTCAGATCGGTTATTGTTTTTCTTCAGTAATAGACATTATAAGTGAAAGAGAACACGCAATTATGTTTTCATCGTAATACAAAGAAATTACCGTATAGTTCATAGAGTTATACTTACTAATTTTTAATTCTGTTCACAATATGCAATAGCTATATCAATTAGTATTATTACGATACTGTAACTATATTTGAAGTCACAAACCGTTACTATCGAAATGTCAAAGTGAATTGTATGTACACACACACACACACATTAATGATTTTATTATATTTATATTTCTGTGTAGAATTTATCACAATTAAATACATATTAGTTCCAATAGATTGCTACATACAGTCAATAACAAAATATGATTCACATATATTAAGTCCCAAGGGAAACCCAGGATATGAAAAATTAGCAAATTTTCACGGACTGAGTAGTACGACCCTCAAATGGGACATCCGAGGTTTTGCAGGATCTATCAAATGTTCAACCTTTTTTTTTTGGAGAGAGCCTTTAAGATAATTCGTCTAAAGAAGGTTCATTGGGGCTGATGCTAAATATTTGAAACTTAATTATCTTCCTGTTCTACTACAGTGTTTAGCATCAGTAAAACTCGTATTTCCCGCAAATTCAATCAGTTTATCCGACATAGGGGATTCAACAAGGTGCGATTAGATAACAAAACAGCATTAATACGCCAGTCTAACAAGCCACAAATGTTAAAGCAGGAATTCAGGTACTTTATTCAAAGAATTTTCACATCCATATCCAATGCCGAGAGAGTTATTTAAATGTGAAAAAAAAGCACTATACAAAATCGTACTACTAAACAATGACTAAATAAATAAAAAAAAAAGTATCAAGATATACAATTGTTTGAAAGTACCATATATACCGTCTTCGTATGCCATTGGATTTTATAAGAGTTATCGTTCTTGAGGGACCTGAATTATTGATCAGTAGAAAGAGGGTGAAAGGCTTATAACTCTTAAAAGTCTTCTGTATCAACATAAGACTAAGGTCATTCTTTGCCTGAAGAAGGCTACATTTTCTGAGCCGACCCAACTGTCAATATATTTCCTTTGGCAAAATGTTATTCCTTATTGTTTCGTCCCATCCTTTTTTCTAGTTTATTTCTTGTTTATAGTATTTCATCTATTTCAAGTTGAGCCTAAATGTAGCCTTTTGGGGCTGCTAGAGGCGTCTCCAGCTAACAACCAATCGTTCAATTTCCTAAAGCATGATTGTTAAGAGAGGCACAGTCATTAATCACTTAATTTGTTTAATAATCAGAAATTCAAAAACACCAGTATTTTGCGACAAAAGAGAAAACAATTTAGTTTGCGAAGGTCGCTAAAGCAAAACTAAAATAAACTAAAATATAAACTATAGTATATAAATAATAACCAGAAAACTGCGAAACATGAACTACAAAAAAAGGACGGTAATCGCAAGTGTTTCTACCATTTGTTTCATTACAGAAAATGTTAATCTCCTTCTAGTTTTCAGTTTAATAATATCAAAATGAAATGTGATTACCGCTCCACTCTGCATGGATGGCATTGGTCGGTTTCTGACTTCTTTTTTTTTTAATTCTATATCGGTTTTGAAGCTCCAAAACGTTTAATCTATTATAATTAGAAGAAAAAATTTTCATATTTCTTTGGAGTATTTATTATTCAACCGCGATTTTTCATATTCTACTGTATTTTTTGTTGATTTAAATCGGCAAATAATAAATCTATGGACACCGAATATCAAAGCACATTTCACAGAGGCAAAAGTCAAACCAAGCAAAAAAGAACATTGAAAAGACTGCAGTATTTTTTTTTTTAAACACAAAAATGCAATTTCAATCTCATAAAAAAAAACACGCAAATTTCTGTCACAATTTCACAAAAAGACCAATAAAAAGATATTAATTTCTTCGGTTGCAAATGAAAATGAACTCAGTTAGTATTTACATTTTTTTTAATTTTATTTTAGACACAGATTTTTTTCAGATTGGATTGATAATTGGCTGCATATTTAGTTCTGTTACATTAGTAGTATCTGTTAAAATTTGGATGACATACATCAGTTATAGCAGTAAAATTCTACCTGTAATAATCTTAGTCAGTTTTAGAAAAGAGTGCATTATTTTTATTTCTTTTCAAATTTCGTGACTCGTACATGTATATGGGGGGAAAAATGAGAAAAAACACAATATATCTTGTCCAATTCTGCAAAGTATTTAAAAAATCTGAATAACATGATATATGGGGTATACATCACTGAGAAGGCTACCAAAACTTCAAACCAAAGTTACCAAAATATTCCAATGATATTATATATTTGAATTTAAACGTGTTCCTGTTCTGATTTGTATTGTACGTTTTTGTACATTGTATTGTGCTCTATTTACTGATCGGTATTAAAAGAGAAAGATTTGAGGTTGAATAAAAACTAGGTTAAAGCCCTCATATGTCTAGCCAAAGTAAATTACCTTGCAAACAGCGGTCTTTTATATTCTCTCTTCATATCTTTTTCATGTGGATTGAAGAAGATGTGATCTGATTGCCAATGAGACAACTCTTCACAAGAGACTAAAATGACACAGAAATTAACAACTATAGGTCACCGTATGGCCTTCAACAATGAGCAAAGCCCATACCGCATAGTCAGCTATAAAAAGCCCCAAAATGATAATGTAAACAATTCAAACGAGAAAACCATCGGCCTTTTTTATATAAAAAAATGAACGAAAAACAAATATGTAACACATAAACAAACAACAAAAATTCGGTTTACCACCTGCATTTTGTACTATTTTATCTTAATATTTACTTATCTTGTGATGTACCAATTAGAACATTCATTATTATGATGTAAAACTCCAGAGCTACATGGATGTCTGCACCTTTTATTTTTTAAAAGATTTATATCTTGCTGGTAAACATTTAGAACTATACACGAGGGTCGGTAAGGAATTAAAATACACGACCACAGAGATGCTTCCAATGCATCCCTTAACACTATATTTGCCACCATCCCAGCAGCACATGCATAAGGAATATATTTTTTCAAGTTAAACAAATATTACAGAGCTTTTTTTTGTCATCATGATTACTTTGAAGGTTGCTACTTACAAGGAAGCTATAACGCCATGGATTCATACCTGTAAGTCTAAATCATCCTTCAAAAGTCAATCAGACGGTGCAATGAGTTGTTTGACTGTTGTAGAAATATATGTGTCACTCATTTGTATGATGAACTTGTAGCAATAATTCCTTCTTCTTTTCCCCAATCGCGACATCACAATATTCGAATTTCCTTGATAACAATGGTAGGAGTAACGATTAACGTATGTCTGTCTTCCATCCCGGATCACTTGTGCTCAATCATTGGTTTTCTATAAATACATTTGTGAATTGTTGTTTTCCCTGTTCGTCATTTTTTCTTTAGACGTGGTGTTGTTTGGGTTTTTTCAAACTAATGATTTTTTACTGCCGTGATTTCTATCCGTTATGGCAGATCATTGTATTTGTCGTAAATTTAGTTTATTTCAAAGATGGGAAAATATATTTTTATGTTTATTATATAGGCTGGGAGCCGTCCAAAAGATGAGGAAATAAATATATATATCAACGACACTATTGATTTGCTACAAGGGATAAGTAACGACAGTTTAGTGAAAGATCTTTACAAAAATGTTCCACCAAGATGCCACCAAGTTATCTGTTTCAAAAATATTCCACCAATGAATTATGAAGTTTTAGTTTCCAGAATGGAATTCGAAGTCAAGTTTCAATGAACATATCGAAACAATACAAGGACATTTTCGTAGTAACAAGTTTTTCACGACTCAGGTGGTAAAACGTTACAGAAACGAGCGAAACCAATAGTTTAAAATAATGAAGTTTGTTTTACAAATATACAAAATTAAATATCCAGCAGCTCATATACTGTATAGTTCGTTGATTCCAGTAACTTATGAATGAATTGTCTAGTTTATAATCCAAGTATCAGCAATGTATAATGTTAATTTCAAAATTCAGTTTGATGAATCCAATAGTTATAATACATTTCAGGTTATACACACGTAATATATTGTTGATGCCAGCAGTAATAAGTAAATCCCACTGATTATTTTTTTAAAGTTATTTATTATGTCTTAAGATAATAAATTAAATGATGGATATATCCTACCCACAACTTAACAGCAAAGAATAACATGTAAAACTGGAATGGGTTCTGTTCTACATGTATGTGTATTTCTATATATACTGACCAAAACAAGTAGTTCTTGAATTCTTATTTTAGATTATCTGGAATGTTCTTAATATATGATGTAAATAAAATACGTTAAAAAAATTCTGCAGCTTTTTGTTCTTCAATCATAGATTGTTTTAACAAGATTTGGTCGCGCGTGACATTATGTGACAAAATTCACATAAACAAGTATAGTGGGAGATATTATGGACATAATTGTGCAAATCGTGATACAAGCATGAAATTTGGTATAAAGGTTAACTAAATGATACTTATTGATTGATTGATTGTTGGATGCTTTACGCCGCATTAGCACAAAAAGGCTATTTCGCGGCGAGAGCTAATTCGAATATTTTTACAATTTAAAGCATATTCTTAAAATAAGACAAAAAGTCCTTCAATACACTAAAATTCTTGACTAAAGCAAATTTGATTATATACAAATAAAAATCAACAGTAAAATAACGTGATAAAAATTAAAATCGATTTAAATATAATAACATTTTTTATATTTTATAATAAATTCCAATTTCTTTTAAAAAAGCAACAATATTTGTAAATGGAACATTATTAAATAAATCATACATATTATTGACATTGAAATGCTTCTTACGAATATCAGCAAAGTCAATACAATTAATTAAAACATGTTTAATAGTATACTTGCAGTTGCAAGGAACACATTGTGGTTCATTTTCATTTTTTAAAAGATACTCGTGTGTCATTCTAGTATGACCAATACGACATCTAGTAATAACACACTGCTCTTTTCTGCACATAATATTATCAAAAGGTTTGCCTAAATTAGGTTTAATTTCATGCAATTTTTTATGGTCTTTTTTACTCCATTTATTTTTCAATATATTAAAAACATATTCTCTAATATTAGATTTAAAATCAGTATATGGTATATCACAGTTAGATAGAGGGTCACCCAGGGCATTCTTTGCCTCAAGGTCTACAGCTGTGTTTCCAAGGATTCCAACATGACTCGGAACCCATAGAAATATTATTTCTTTCAGAAGAATTTTTAAATTCCTCATTACATATAAAATTTTCAGGATTGTTGGGTTTTTAATTTTAGTATTTCGTATAGCTTGTAAGCATGAAAGTGAATCCGAACATATAATAAATTTGGATTTATCTGAAGAAGCAATACATTTCAAAGCCAAAATTATTGCTTCTGCTTCAGCAGTAAAGATGGATGCATCAGATGGCAAACGGAGGGTTGCAGCTCTGTCCCTGAAGACAGCAGCAGATGCAACTCTATCACCATCTTTTGATCCATCAGTATAGACAGTTGAACAATCTAGATAATCGGCTTTAATTTCAGCATAGTGTTGCTGAATTAAAAGAGGATTTGTTTTATTTTTATTGTGTTCACGGAGATCAAATATCATTTTTGGTTTGGGAAGTTCCCATGGAGGACATTTGCAAGTTTTAACTTGAGCAACAGATTTTAAATCAAAAGAAGCTAAATGTGGTTTTAAACGTATACCTAACGGAGGAATTTTCTTTTCATGTTTTGCAAAAACATCTTCATAAATCGGATTAAAAACACAGCTGTAGGCAGGATTATCTGAATGGGCTTTTAGTTTGACAGCATATTGAAGTCCAAGCTTCAAACGTCTGTCAGAGAGTGAGTGCTCATCAGCCTCTACATACAGACTCTCAACTGGTGAGGTTTTAAATGCGCCAAGACAGAGACGCAAACCTTGGCGATGCACAGCATCGAGAATCTGTATGTAGGACTACCTTGCAGAGCCATACACTATAGAGCCATAATCTAGTTTAGATCTAACTAGAGATCTATATAAATTGAGTAAAATGTTGCGATCAGCACCCCAGTCAGTGCTGCCGACAACTTTTTAAATATCTAAAGCTTTTAAACATCTCGCTTTTAACATTTTGATATGGGGTAGAAAGGTTAACTTTTTATCAAAAAGTAAACCAAGAAATTTGGTTTCATAAACCATTTTAATTGGGTTGCCGTACAAAGTTAGTTCTGGATCAAGATGCAATTTTCTTTTGTTACAAAAATGCATCCCGACCGTTTTTGACGTGGAAAATTTAAAACCATTTTCCGAGGCCCATTTTTCAATTCTTCCAAGACATAGTTGTAATTGTCTTTCTATGTTATTCATATTTTTGCCTCTGTAACATATTAAAAAATCATCAACGTACAATGAACCTTCAATATTACTTTTTAAAACTTCAACAAGGCTGTTGATTTTAAGACTAAATAATGTAACAGATAAAATACTGCCCTGAGGGACACCCATCTCTTGATCATACAGATCAGACATGGTCGAATTAACTCTAACATTAAATTGTCTGTTAGAGAGAAAATTAGAAATAAAATTAGGCATATTGTCTTTCAACCCCATATCAAATAAATCTTTTAAAATACCATATTTCCATGCAGTATCATAGGCCTTCTCAAGGTCGAAAAAGACTGACACCACATGTTCATTTTTCGCAAAACCATTACGGACAAATGATTCGAATCGAACAAGATGATCAAGAGTACTGCGGCCCTGTCGGAATCCACACTGGATATTGGCTAATAGCCCATTGGATTCCAGGAACCAAACAAGGCGATCATTGACCATCCGTTCGAGTGTTTTACAGACACAACTGGTAAGAGCAATTGGTCGATAATTAATAGGATCCGTATGATCTTTACTTGGTTTTGGAATAGGCACGACGGTTGCAAGCTTCCAGATTGATGGTAAATCACCAGATTCCCAGATGTTATTCATGAGCTGCAAGAGAGCTTCTAGCGAGGAATCTGGCAAGTGTTTTAAGAGTTGGTAGTGAATATTATCAGGCCCACAAGCTGTACGTATCATGGGCTTTTGACAGAGATGTTTTAACTTCTTCAAGAGAAAATAGTTTATTATAATTTTCACCATTTTTTGATTTAAAGTTTAATCTAATTGTTTCTTTTTGTTTTTTAACTTTTTTAAAGTCTTCCCTGTAGTTGTTACAAGAAGAAGACTTCGCAAAAGTTTCACCAAGTTTGTTGGCAATATCCTTTTCAGATGTTAATAAATCATTGCCGTCTTTCAAATGTTTTACAGTGGCTTTAGAATTTTTACCTTTTATTTTATTTACCATATTTTAAACTTTTGTCATCGGAGTGCGAGATGTAATCCCCGAGACAAATTTTTTCCAGGATGTTCGTCGGGCTTGCCTACAAGTCCGCCGTGCCTTAGCGCGAAAAATACGGAAATTACTCAAGTTTTCCGTCGTTGGTTGTTGATTGAACCGTCTTTCAGATTTTTTACGGTCACCTATGGCTTGATCACAAGCGTCATCAAACCATGGTTTACTGGGATGTTTTGGATTTGCCGAGGTCTTAGGAATAGTTCTGTCAGCAATTGACGTTAGAACTGTATTAAAAGTTAAAATTGGATCTTGCACAGTCTCAAACATCTTTGACTGAAGTTCCGCTCGACAGAGATTCTCAAACAAGGACCAGTCCGCCTTGTCAAGTTTCCAAAGTGGTACTCTCTGTTGGGCAGAATTAAAAAGATGTTCAAGTACTATTGGAAAATGATCACTTCCACATAGATCATCATGAACACGCCATGAATAATCCAGAAGCAGAGAGGGATCGCATATTGTGATATCAATAGAAGAATAAGACCCGTTTCCTGGATGAAGATACGTATTAGATCCATCATTAAAAATGCATAATCCTTCTTGAGAGACAAAGTCCTCAATGATCTTACCTTTGGCATTATGAGTCTTGCTACCCCATAATGGATTGTGGGCATTGAAGGCGCCCATAAGTATAAATGGTGAGGGTAATTGATCAGTGAGGTTTTTGAGTTTTGCTTTATCGATAATTGAATTAGGTGGAATATATATCGAACATAATGTAATTGTTTTGTCTAATGATAAACGAATTGCAACTGCTTGCAGATCCGTTGTGAGTTGGACTGTGCTATGAATGACTTTGTCCTTCACAAAAATGGATGATCCGCCTGCAGCACGTTCATCTACCTTAGAAAATGTGCTATACATGTTGTATCCTTTTAAAGATACGTTGTCACTTTCTTTTAGATGAGTTTCTTGAAGACAAAATGCAATAGGTAAAAAAGACTGAACTAGAAGTGTTAACGCGAGAAGATTTATTTTAAGACCTCGACAATTCCATTGGATTATATTTGTCATTATTTAATAAAAGAAGGGCGAATGCTGTCGAGTTTGCCAGCATTCTTATTTCGCTCACCCTGAGATCGTGATCTTTCGGGTGGCGGAACACTTTCGGTTTCCATTTCAGTGTCGTCGACAAGTGTTGAAAATCTGTTGTGCGAGGAGAGTCGTCGATCTCCAGGACTACGCGCAGCTGGTGTTACTCCGCCTCTACCCCTACCCCGCGACCTCGAATCAGAAGACTTTTGAGAGGATGTATTTCCTGGCTTCTTTTGGACATCCTTCTTTTCTTGAGAACGAAGAGGAGATGGGGCTCTGGTAGACTGTGTACTGAACGAAGAAGATACCTTCTTGGATGCAGATGAAGGAAGACTTTTGGAGGTGGAAGAATCATCTATGTCATTGGGAAGATCCCAGACAGATTCACCGCTCCAACTGTGTATTTCTACTGTTTCTTTTTTATTTGATTTTTTTTTCTCTTTTTGTTTTTGTGATGATAGTGAGATCTGTAAGGAAGATTGAGTTGACTGAGTACTGGTTTTCTTGGAATTAATATTTTATCGGTAGGTTCTGTTTCAACAGGCAGCATTTTAAAATTGTCCGCATCAATTGGCCAAGTCATACGAGTTTGTGTATTCTCGTGACTGAATGAGCGGACAACTTTGCTGGCGTACGATGGTCTGTTTGAAACAAGGAGATCATTCGAAACAAAAGCTATCTGTTTAGCTTCTGGGTAACTAATGTTCCTTTCTGTTTTAATTTTAATAATATTTTTTTCTTTAAGGTAAACAGGGCAGTCCCTAGACGATGAAAAATGGGATTCACCACAGTTTACACTTTTAGAAGATTCAGAGTGACAGTTTGTTCCCTCGTGTCCTTCGTCAGAACACTTGAAGCATCTCTGCTTACCACGACATTGTTTGCTTCCATGACCAAACTTTTGACAAGTAAAGCATCGAATTGGGTTAGGGATAAACATGTCAACTCTGATTCCGAAGCAACCTAAAGTGATAGATGGAGGAGGAGTTGGAGTTCTAAAGGTCAAAAGATAAGTGTTTAATTTGATTATATTTCCATTCTTTTTAATTTGAAATCTAATAACATCAGTTACACCTTGGCTTGAAAGTTCCTCACCGATTTCTTCCACGGTAAGGTCACCAAGGTATTGACTTCTGTCTCGAATGATCCCCTTACAGCTGTTCAAACTGTTATGAGGAGAGGCAGAAACAGGAAAGTTTGATATTGTAGACATTGTACGTAAATTTGTTGATTGACTTTTGTTGGAACATTCAACCAACAAATTGCCAGATCTCATTTTTGAAACTTTTTTAACAGTACCAGCAACGCTTTGAATTTGTTTATGAATTACAAAGGGTGATATTTTTGAAATTGGTTTTTCATCTGTTCCTTTTATTACAATAAATCTGGGCAAACTGTCATCTTCCCGACAGGGCTCTGAATCATCACATTTTCCTTTTTTATGTATTAAAGCTGATTTAGAGGGTTTGTTTTGTTGTGCCATATGAATGATACTTATAAAAAATCCGCTGCTGGCCAGAAAAAATAATCATTTTTTCAAGATGGCCACCATACATTTTGAAAATGGCGTCATAACAAATCAGCCATTAATGGTTAATCCTTTGAAAGGTGTGTTATTTGTGAAATCCATTGTTAGATTTGATAAAAAGAAAATGACAGTTCATAAATAACGACTAGACAATACATTAATGAAACTTAAGGTGACTTCCGGTTTCAAAATGTCGACTAACGAGTCAAATTTTTTTTACTTTCAAGCAATTTTACAAGGGATTTTAATCCTTGAAAGATGAGTTATGTATAATACAATGTAAGAAATGATAAAACGTTAAAAACAGCTCCTTAGTACGACAAAACAACACATAACTGAAGAAAAATAGTGGTTTCCGGTTCCAAATTAGATGCAAATACGTAAAAAATATTTTTCATCAACTTAACAATTATAACACATGCATGAAATACAAGCATGAAATTTGGTAAACAGGTGGACTGAACGATAATTAAAAGAAATCAGGTGCTGGCCATCAAAAATTTCCATTTTCTCAAGATGGCCACCGATCATTTTGCAAATGGCGTCATATCCAGTTGTAAATCTCTGAAAGTTGTGTTATAGGTATAATCCGATGTAAGGTTTTATTAAGCGTAAATTACAGTTCCTTAAGTACGGAAAAACAACACACAAATGACAAAAAAGAGTAATTTCCGGTTTCAAAATGGCGGCAAAATTTTTGAAAATGTATTTTTTTATAATTTTCATCATCTTAACAAGTGATATCACATTCTTTGTAAAGATTTAATGTCTAGTTTTATTAGAAAGACAGGTTCGTTATCTTAAAATTATCGGTCAGTAGCCAATAAAAAAACTCGTATTCGGACAGAACGGTAGCATTTACAGTCACCAACACAACTGGATGTTTCGCCTCGTCATTTCAAAAGTTCCCGACAGGAGGATGCAACTTTAACGGTAGCCGAAGGAGTCCTCGATTTTTTTTCTTTCATCCAACCCTAGTGTTCATGAATTGGTACATAAATCAGGCTGAGCCCAAACTTATCATCCTTGATACGCTGCCCTTCGATGTGCTCCGGAAAAAAAATACTCTTGTAGGCGGAACTACATCACAATGCCGCTGCTTCCTGGGTAAAAATTTACATCGTGCCTCGTTAACAGCAAATAGTGATGTTGTTTTGTCATACATGATGCAAACAAATGCTTCTTTTATGTCCTTGTATGTGTCTTTATATACTTCAGCAAAGAAATAAGTACGTCCCTTACATGTTGAAATACTTCCTATGTCATTCAAACTGACCTATTCCCTTAGTGTCACATGCACTGAATGTATGAATAAAAGGAAGAGTAGCTACACGAGGACCAAACGCATTTGATATATCACGTACAGGAAGCCACCAAAAGTCTTCATTCCTGCCAAAACCTATCCACAGTTTGTTCCACCATAGTTTTGGAGTGCTGCAATTCTTAATACTACTACATCTGTGTCGGTGCTACCTTGAATTACCGTCCTACAACAATTTTCATAATCAGGCCGAACATGGACAAACATTCGTATATCTGCTTCTCCATGCTTACAAGGGGTAGCTGGAAAGTATCCTTCTTAGTCTCTACAGAAGCATTTCTGTCGGCAAGACACTTGAAAAATTTCGTTTCGTTGTCATCTTCATAGAGAAAACTACTCCAGAACCCAAGTGTTGTCTTCTCACATCTAGCCTTTCAATGATTCATTTAGTAAATCTAAAACAATATCTACTCTTGAATACTTATCGATGCAAGATTTTTTTTATGGCCGTATAACACAATTGCAAAATCATCCAATATTGATTCCCTACAAGGTGGCCTGGAATTAACCATTGCTGCTCTATCAACGATAAATTCGTAAGAATTTGGATCTGCAAATTACAAAATGTTTCAAGTTTATCCATTTGCACCGATTTAATACCACTGTTTAAAATGCCATCCGAAGACAAAAACGGAGGAGCAGTTTGTCTTTATGGATTAAGAAATATTCCAAATCAATTTGTCCACTGCGACAAAAAATAAAGACTAGAAAAGATATCTAAGAGTGCTCTAGCTTTGTTTTTTACAAAAACGTTTACAGTTTTATATAATAAGAGTTGTTCTTTTTTAATCTGGTTATAAGAAACCGGTTCTCCTTCGTTTTGTATTTACTTCAAAGGATCTTCAAATTATTTGCCTTTGATCTTTTTAAAGAAACCCTTGTGTGTTCATTAAGACGTTCATCTATTATAGAATGCCTCAAACCACTAGATCTTGCAAATTTATCTGATAGTCTACTGACTTCTGGTCTAGCTACCATCAATACGTCTAAATGAGGTCTTCGGTTAAACCTATGACAACACATCGCCCTTTACAATTGCATTATTCTGTTTTTGTCTGATCAATTGTGTCATAAGAAAAATATGTTTTGGTCTTACGTACAGTAAAATTATCATTTTCAAAATCAATTGCCACCTGTGGGTGACTTAAGCGAAGGGAAGCCATATCTCGGAGAAGGTCGGTCGCGATCGAGAATATGTTACACGATCAAGACCTAAATGAATATAGTATCATGCTTTATATGGACTGTTGGTACAAAATCTGACTCATGAAATAAGCATACTACCAAATTCACAATAAGTTCTTATTTTATAATTGAACGCCAGGAATTGAACTGTGGTAGATATGACTATATTTTCTTACGCCAGTCTATCAAATCATTGAACGTCACAGAGTCATGACATGATTATAATTTCTGTGTTTAGCTTTCTTAAGCCGATATATATCTTTCAAGCTAAAACACATAGAGTTATCTGATCCGCGTGTCTAGTCCTAGGTACATTTGAACATACATACAAGAATATGCCGTTCTAGCTGTTGCAATAATGGTTTTAGTGAGGAAACATTAAACATGTGTCCATCTACCTTCACGTAATATATCACCAAGAACTTTAAAACAAGTCATTTCAACGTGAAATCCACCTTACATGACGATAAACTTATCTTCAATGTACAAATCAGGCAATTTCCACTGAATATCCATTACTAAAAGTGGCTGATCTACCGTTACTATTGATGTTCTTCTCGTTTTAACCACATTTTCCGTCTTATCCATCAAATACCTGTTCATTGCAACTGAATTGGCTTGTTTTTTAAAAACAGTGGCATTATAGATTTTACACTTACTTGCTTTTTAGAGAAATGAGATGAACTACGATTTATACCAGTTTGCCCTTGTAGTGCATACAAATCACTCATTATGTCTATGAATAGTTTGCCCATGCGCAAAATTGTTAAATCATGTGTGTTATAACCTTGAAAAATGTTATCAAACCAAATCATAATATCATTGAAAATCCCAACTCACTTATTTTATAGTAAATAGTTAAAATATTTTTTAATAAATTTTGTTACATTTTCGCGCATGCGCAAACCCGGTTTGTGTCAAATACTCATGTCTAGTGAATTATTCACATGTAAAGAAGGTAGCTACCAAACCTGACAGCTGTCACTAATAGAAGGTAAACGAAAAGTTTTCCAGAAAAAATCAGTATTTTCAAACTGAAAAAAACAGCCATTTTGGAAAACGGCGGTGGCCATCTTGAAAAAATGATTTTTGTTAATGGCCAGCAGTTGTTTCTTTAAAAGTATATAATAATGATGCTTTGTGGTAATTTTCATGCTTGTATCATCATTTGCACAATTCCCTCGATTGTGCCTGCTAATATCTTCCACTAGTAGTTCCATGTCGAATGTAAGTGAACGTACCAGTCAGCTTCATAGATATCAAAATACTACACGAAACAGTTTCAATGACAATACAATGATTATTGCAAAAATAAAAAGTACGGGAATTTTTTTTGGAAACCTTTTAAAAGCACTTCAAAAACGGGGTTGCTATTTTTGGGGTTAAACATTTGAAGTAGTTGTAACAGGATTTGAAAAAAATGATAGAACAACTTGTATTGTGAAAAAGTCTGACCTTATCTTATATATATCCATAATGTATACGTGCACTATATTTTGCTGTCAAAATTAAAGAGGCAGGCGATAATAAGAGGACAATCAAAAACCATCAGTCGGGAAAATCAGACAATACCATGATAAAAAGAAAACAAAAACGAGGAAAAGACAAAACAATAGTCTTCAAAACATACACAGAAAATCTAAAGAGTGAGTAAAAAACCCAACAAAACAAAACGGGGAGGATAAACTGACAACGATATGGCAAAATCGGAAAAAACCAAAGAACAAACAACAGTACAAAAAACACAAAAATTAATGTGCCCATAGGTGTACGATCATGAGCCTTCTCCATTTATAGTATGCTTTACCATGCTCTTAAATGTCAGCGAGCAAATTTGAGTTGTGAAATCGAGCATCCAAATCGAGGTACTGATTAAACAAGCATACGCTTTTTACTGTTACATCCAATTGTCTTTTGATTCTTTCTGTTAGTGTATTATTTGTAATAAAACTAAATGAATTTGTAAAAAACTAAATAGTATAGGTAGATATTAGTATTATATAAAATAAAACGTTAATGAAAAAAATAATTTCAAAAGTTCAGGTAAAGTCATATGAAACGAGTGAGTTGTTAACAATAATGTTTGTTCAATTCTTGAACCAATGCATGCATACATCATAAACTTAGTCCTCTGTGCACGATTTTATCATTATTTTCGCAAATATATCATATAATCGTCAATTGTTTTTCTGTCTGTTTGTTATGATTTAACAAATATGGCTGTTCATGAAATGCCGTGTTTTGAAGCCGAATTTTACCGATTGTCACCTTATAGTAAACAAATCACAAAAAGCATGGGTATTGAGCACGTGTTTAACATGTATAATCAGATATTTGTTTATTTCAATGACAGATCCATGCGTATTGTGGTCACCGGATTTTTTACGAGGAGGGTTACGCTCGGCTCACTATGCATACGGAAAATATGTCGGCGAATTGCTTCTTGGAAGCAAGCAATTAAAAATAAGCAAAACTTCTTCTAAATGTGGACAAATTAAAGAATTTTCCTCAGAAAACAGTATATGTTTACAAGTTGTATAATGAAATCTATTCATTTAGTTATAAAAAAACATATGCATATTTTTTTTTAATTTGAAGTTTCTTATGACTTTAAAGTAATCATGATTTATATAATTGATTGATTGTTGGTTGCTTAACGTCCAGTGGCAAATATTTCATGCATATTCAGGACGAGAACAAGTTAACAATAAATACAATAGGTAGGTTGTTATAATAGAGGATTATGGTCGGAGAAATTTGGACTGCCACTGGAAAATGAGGGTATATTGGATAGAGACAGAAATTTTGCCTTGCAACAGGCCACCTACGGACCCCTCAAAGAGTTGTTGCAAGAGTTCTTAACGTGCAAAGAGCGTGGCACTCTCTTTACACGAGGCATCGGATTTAACGTCCCCCTTCTGACCGGACGTGACTGCGAACTTGATACATCCCGCACAGCCAAACGGACGCCCCACTTCGGCAAGCGTTTTACTGCCGGTCGGGAGAAGACCAAGTGACCATATTTATATACCCCAGTCACCCTTGGGGGGTGATTTATATAAAAAAAAGAAGATGTTGTAAGATTGCCAATGGGACAACTCTTCACAAGAGACCAAAGGACATATAAATTAACAACTATAGGTCACCGTACGGCCACCACCAATAAACAAAGCCCATACCGCATAGTCAACTATAAAAGGTCAATAAACACTGCTGCTTGTAAATGGTTGCTTAAAAATGAATGTGTATTTTTCTTTTCCTTTGACATCTAATCAGCTTATGGTGTAAGCTAGCTTGCTTGTAACATAACTTCACACTGAGTGTTTTTGTTTTTTTTTTGCTTATCACATACAAGTAATTAGCCAGTTTACCTTACTACTGAAAGTCTTAGGGATTCAGGCTAGATAAACATATATATTCTAACCTTTGCAATGTATACATGTACTTTTTTTTCGGAAAGATGTTATATTTATTGCTACAAAGTCATCAATTTTTAAGCTACAAAATAAAAAAAAAATTAAACATTTGAATTTACTATAACACATTATATTGTTAATCAATGTTTTTGCTAATTATCTATTAAATCTTAAACCTACATTTCATTTGTATTGAATTATAGACATGATAATCTGCAAGGTTTTTTTTTATTTCAAGAGATCTACATCTGTTGTTTTTTTCAGTAATATACATATCAATTAGATTGTTCTTTTTATTATATAAATTCTATGTTTGCAAAAGTATGAATTATTCGAAATACTGAGTATCTTCTCCTCCCAGGCATAAATAACATGAACCATATTTGATTCAACGTTTTAAAATTGTGGGTTATCATTGCTCTTTAACTTTGTATTTGTCTGGCTTTCAAACTTTTGATCTGAGCGTTTCTGATGAGTCTTATGAAGAAGAAACGCGCGTCTTGCGTCTTAAACTATTATCCTGATACCTAGGATGACCATTCGTCTTTTAGGTAAGATGATAAACGTTCACTTCTTTTTTTTTGTTATTTTGAAAAAAGGAATAACATACAACATTGATGTCGCTGAACATACACATGTATGACAGTTAAATGTATAACCAGGTCAGTTGATCATTTTATGGCTATTCAAGACTTGGCATTTTAAACCCAAATGGAAGTGAATTAATTAATATTTCAGTCATGCTAGTAGATTTGTTTGTCACTTTATTAACATTTCATGATCTTTTATTGTTCCTTATCAAGTTTTTTTTTTGCATGACAGATCTTGATTCATGAGATTTAATTATCGGCAAAAAAGATGCCAAAATTTAATTGTTTTGAAACAGTAAATAGATAGTTCATGAAAAGTAAGATAAATTTATTCAGTAAGCGATCTTTTAAAATATATAAGTTGGTGCAAGATTTATGTAATTGACATCGATTTTATATATATCCTTATTGGTCCATCATTTTTTCTCAAATTAAGTTAAGAGGGGGGTAGGGGGTCGGTGACAAAACTAAATGAAGTATTTTTTTGTATCTAACATTGAACTTTTGATGTCGTCCCTGAAAGCTTACTTTATATGACGAATGGTACATGGAAACACGAGAAAATAAATATTGACATATTCGGTCGTGATTCGCGATGAATTTATGCCTTTTCATTAGGATTTTAGACATTGAATCGCTCACCTCGTTCAGATATGTGATTTCCATAATGTTTAACTTTGGCTAGTCATGTATACCTATTTGTCATTTCATTAATCTCATTTTTGATATTGTTTTGTGTGACCTTAGACGAATGTCGCTGTTTGCGAAAAAGAGTTAAAAATGTCTGGCGCTGGTAGGCGATGTGAAATATTTGTATGACACCTTATATACCAGTAGTTCGAAGACCTAGATGTAGTATACCTTGTATAATGAAGGTAAAATGAGGTCAAATATTTAAAGAAATAAATTTTAATATTTCATATAAAGCTAAGTGAATCTTCTAAGTAATTGAAGAAATAACTAAAGCTTTTTGTATAAAAAAAGATATAATTCGAAAGTCTATGTAACTTTTATTATATAAGTATTTGTGAAATTCTTCTTATTTGACATTTAGCGACATAAATAAGGTTTGACAGCTTAAACTCTTAGAAGTATTTCCTTTAGCAAAATATCTAATTTTTTTTTATTGTTCACTTAGAATTTTATCTAACCAAATAATCGGATTTCCCTAATGGTCATAAAAACAAAATATTAAGTAATTAAAAATAGTAACCCCACATTATGCAAAAATGTGAATAAGGTAAAGAGCCCTAACCAATAGAAACTGTCCTTATAAAAATAAAGGTCATTTTGATTGGTGAATAAAACAAGTCCAACCAGCACAAGTTCTAGTGGTTTAAAATAGGAAACCCTAAGGAATGAAACATTAACTTACTCGTATGGTTGGACTCCAAATAAACATATATTGACATCTTTGTGTTATTCACCATATATAAGGTTCGTAAACTTATATAAATTGTGTTTAATGAAAAACGTAACGTAATCTTAATAATCTTTTAATGTAACAGTTTATAACAGAATTCTTTCTTAATTAAAGTTACCATTAATATCGTAATAATCTATCTTAATTAATTCAAAAGTATTTTGATAATTGTTAATTCAATTTCATTTTTAAGAATCAAACTCTTTTATTTCATAATTATGTATTTGATAAATTTACTCGTATGGTTGGACTCCAAATAAACATATATTGACATCTTTGTTTTATTCACCAGGAGTCTCGAAAGAACGCGAACGATAGTCCCCTAATTATCGTAGTTAAATAGAAAACACAGGCATGTAAAACAGAGACATACTATATAATGAAGGAGTCTCGAATGAACGCGAACGATAGTCCCCAATTATCGTAGTTAAATGGAGAACACAGACATGTAAAGCACCAGACAAACAACACATTAAACCTTTCAACGGGAAAGGGGAGGCGACTGCCTTAGTTTGCGCTTCCCCCCTCTTTCCCGCATAACACTTGTATGCAGATAACGAATGTAAGGTAATTTCCATCTGTCATATTCCATTGTCCTTGGCCTCATTTCCATGGTCCAGTGACTGTTTGATAAATGCTAGTTTTGTATGTAGCATTTTTCATCTATTATGAGTAATGTGATACCTATACTTATTATGTGGGTTCCTTGTAGCGCCTACATAACCTCCACGGAAGGTTTACCTGACGTCGACTGGATCAGTGATTAACGTTATCGTACATGATTTTGTCCGTTTCTCAGATACCATAAGCAGTAGTTCAACTATAAATTGTGTATGGAACGATTGAAAGGGGTGTATGTCAGTCTGGCATATTTCATCTGATCGTGACCTGATTTCCATGGTGCATTGTTTGTACTAAGTGTTTGTGTTTGGATATGTATTTCCATCGGTTTTTAATTTGTATAACCTGGATTTGTTTTTCTCTCATTTAATTTATTACTTTTAACAACGGTATACTAATGTTGCCTTTATTTAGAGTGATATAAGCAATAAGTAACTATACAAGATGTATGAAATGCTTTTAAAGTGCACATATATTTGAGATTGAACTCATTTCAATGGTACTTTTATTAAATTAGTAAGTGTTAAATTTTAATGTTTTGCTTTGATTTTCCAATACTGCTAGTATTTGGTCAGAATTTTTTACAGAATTCTATAAATGTAGATCTTATTTTGTGCCATTTGTTTTTTCAAAATTAGTTTTGCTCTCTATGCTTCGTTAAAAAAAATTACGGGCCATTTAAGATGACGGTTGTGTATTCTGGACATTTTGGCATGATTGATAATCGTATTGTGTTGAATATTTTGCTATCTTTAAAAGTCTTTGCAACAAAAACAATAAAAAAAAACACACACACAAAGAGATGAATAAAAATCTTAACATGCAATAACTTTGTGAGGAGTAAATTGATATCTAAACAATGTCTACTTATTTGTTAATCTTATTTTACCGAATGTAAGTGCTCCATTGTTACTTTCAATCTATTATAAAATCGAGAATGAAAATCGAGAATGTTTCAAAGAGACATCAACCCGACCATATAACAGACAACAGCAGGGGGTCACCAATTGGTCTTCAATGCAGCGAGAAATTCCCGCAACCGGAGCCGTCCTTCAACTGGCTATTAAATAAATATATATATTATATACTTGTTCCGTGATAATGAACGCCATGCAAAACAAACATAGTTTATTTTAGTAACAATAGTTTAACTTTAAAAAGAAATTAATAGAATTCTAAAATATCAATCAAATGTATGATGTATTTGTTGAAAATGCTTGAAAGTCTCACTTTTATTGCGGGACCTACCGATTGTATTTATTGTTTAATTGTTCTCGTCCTGAAATATTTGCCATTAGATGTTAAGCAGCCAACAATCAATCAATCAATGATTAAAATGTCACTTCATCGTATTGGATCGTAAAAAATTTCCCAGTCTCGAGAAAACTCACAAAAAAGCTACAACAAAGTAAAAATGGCGAAATATTTTTGTTTCTTTTACACAATCATAACGCCTTATTATGCGACTATATAATCAACATGGACATGGATCGCAGTACAGAACAATATTCGAGTTGAACCTTGTGAAATAAGAAAGATTAATGATTATTCGTTGCATACCAGTTACTCAAGGTAAACAAAATTAAATGCTAGATGAGGTAAACATTTTATTAGTTCTTGTATGAAGACTGGCTAAACTAATAAATCATTTAATATATCTAAACAGTACAGTGTTTATCAAAGTAATAACATATATTCACATTGCAAAAATATTGCTACTCTTTTCGTCCGAAACGTATCAAGTGCTTGCAATCAATCGTATAACATCATTGCACAAGTAGTAAAATAAAAAATGCTGAGATAATATCCTAGAATAAATAAAACGTCATTAACAACACCTGTAAGTAATGAATTGCATATTTTATTGTTGCTTTAATTGCACAATCGTACAAGATACACCCAGTCAGAATATGTGTTTAAATTAGAACTATTGTTACTTTTTAACAGGGTTCAGTGCCATATGTATTATGTGTCCACCATCCACAGGTAACACGGCACCATTTATCATTGATGCATAGTCACTGAGCAGGAATGCAACGGTATTGGCAATTTCGTCTTGTTCTTGTTTTGACTATTTGTCATTAGCAATTTTATCAAAACAAAGGAATAAACCAAGGCCATACCGGGAACAAGACTTTTAACTCGATATAACATCTGTGTATAATATATGTGACAATCTGTATCATTTGGTACCATACAAACTAAATACATTTTTACGTTTTTAACAAAATGTATCATGCAAATTTCTTTTAAATAACTTTCAGATAAACTGATGAATCACGAATATTTTGATGATTATTTACATGCCATGTATCCCTGACTAATAAAAAATTCTACAAAATGAAAAAACAGTCTGTACTACATGTATTGATATTGACCTCGATATTGACACATATGGTTCACTTCACACTAAACCTATGACAAACATGATGATTTGAACTGTTCAATACATGCCATTCAATTAACCATTTTTAGCATACTTTGTTCCATTTTATTGTGTTTATGTCCTTAAATGTATACGTGGCACTCGTTGCCTGTTCACAATATACAAACTTCGTTTGTTAATTGATAAATATGTATGTTTTATGTTTTATAATTGAAAATAATAACGGTTGCCATGGCAAACTTTTTCTTTACAAGTTTACAATTTTGGTAAATTTTGACGATGCTGGTTCTATGGTGATTTACAGTGAAGTAAAGTGGTATTTTAAAAGATTTGACCTGTAATTCTTAATGATACATATTCCAATTTATAACCAGTACAGTAGTTCTGTAAATTATTTTACATTTTGTTTTCATTTGCTTGATAGAAATACACCCGAAGCTGTTTTTACGTGAACATGTCATTAAGAGCTAGTTACATATAGTTTGGTATTAACTTTACTACCTATGAATCGTCCCATCGGTATTCTTCCTGTAAAGGCATCTCTTTGTTCCTGTGAGGCCAAAATCATTGCACCCAGCGGTGTAATTACTCCACCTGGACTACAACTGTTCACACGAATCGTGCAATATAAAAAAATACATGGAACATCAAAAAAGAAAATAAAGCTAGTACTTCAGTCATTACATTTTTAATGCCCGGCATTCAAATTTAAACCAATAAAGCTAATTGCCAAGAAACATTTAGTACTTAAATCGCTTATTGAAGCAAGGGTAGCAGAGCGGTCTAAGTAGTCGAACTACCATATCACAAGCCAGTCAATGCATATATTGTGAGACCGAATCCCGCACTGGGCAGGTGCACTCGACTCCAATCTGAATCGACTAGGAGTGTCCGTTTTTCTTCTTAAGTATGCTGGTTCTATCCGGCTTCCTCCACAAAAATAAACTGACTAAATAACACAATAGTGTTGAATTTAGCGTGAAACGCTTATTAATTAACGAATCAGTCTTGATACGCCTGTCCCAAATAAATATTATGTAAATAACATGATAAACATATTTATAACTGTCAAAAGAAAGAAGTTAAAGTTTACCTATAATCCAAAGTTAACCTATTAACCAAATAGACGAAAGATACCAAAGGGACAGTCAAACTCATAAATCTAAACAAAACTGACAACGCCATGGCTAAAAAATGAAAAAGACAAACAGAAAAACAATAGTACACGTGACACAACATAGTAAACTAAAGAATAAACAACACGAACCCCACCAAAAACTAGGGGGGTTCTCAGGTGCTCCGGAAGGGTAAGCAGATCCTGCTCCACATGCGGCACCCGTCGTGTTGCTTATGTAATTACAAATCCGGTAAATAGTCTAATTCGGTAGGTCAAATTCATGAAAGGGAAGGGGATTGTAGTTACGACGTAAGGAACATATCCGATATCATTTGTGAAACGGTTATTCCATAACGGTCAACCAACTCGTGATGGCGTCCGTAAAATTTACGAAGGGATGATTTCAACTTCACCATTTGGAACTCTTGGTTTAATAGCTTCCTTGTGAGCAGTAACCCTCTATCAAGAAAATCATGATAGGAAATGCAAGCACGGGAATATCGTATCAATTGGGAGATATATACCCCGTATGCAGGTGCTGCTGGAATGTTGCTACTTAGAAATGGAAAGTTCACTATTGGAAAGCTGAAATCATCTCTTTTGTCGTAAAGTTATGTCTTCAACCGACCCTCATTGTCAATTTCTAGATGTAAGTCAAGATATGAAGCCGACTTAACTGTAACTGTGTATCCTTTATCTCCAATTCGATGGGATAGATGCGATCCACATAGTCACCAAATTTTGAATTGTTTAGTGAAAGAACGTTATCTATATAGCGGAAAGTAGAGTTAAAGGATATGTGGGGAAAGCAACAAATGCGGCAAAATATGACATATAGAAAACAAAATGGTTATGGGGTAAACATTTGTGTGACAACAACTCAGACGATACATAAAAAATCAGAATAATGAAGAAAAAGTTAGTTTCCCTATATACGTGTACCTGCAGTGTTGGTGTACGAGGAGCGTTTATGATTTTCATAATGTTACTTGATATGAAAAATTTACAAAAAAATAATATTTTTTACTTGTAAACGTAAATCCTGAGCCTGTAATAGCCGCTCTTCTTGTTCCATTTGAATTGATAGAAACAGCACTGTCGCCTTTCTTGTTCTCATAGAATCATATGATATGAGCTCCATGTTTTGTGATCGTCTTTCTTAACTGTCGTATTAGACTGACCAGTGCATATCGCGCATGACACTTTACATGTATTTCAGCGCGAAAATAACTTACATTTAGCTGGATTTATTGCTAGGCTGGTCCTCTCCCTTGCAACATACGGGTATCACAGATACCTTTGTTGTCAAGGGCCGGTAACTAGTAACCATTTTCTGTGTCGGAATTCCGACACAAAAATATGCGCATCCAAACTGGCGCATTTATACGGAAACGGATGTTAAGAACGTAAATACGCCTGCTGGAAGGACAAGGATGAGATGATTTATAGGAGAATTTTTATATATATCTTTACCGTTTTATATTTATATATATATTTTTTAACTTGATAAATTTTTTATATACATGTCTGAATCTGGTCAAAATGTTAAGAAAAAGAACACTGATGAATGTCTGGTATGTTCAAAGCCACCGTATCAATCTAAGAAAATATCTTCAAAATTATTAGATTTTTCGATAAAGGATTTGTTGTTAAAATATGGAGGGATTTCAAAGGATAAAGGGGTGATTTGTCGGAATTGCGAACGCAGATTAGAGACACTTCACAAGAAAACAGTAGAGTTTTATGACGAGTGTCAATCGGCCGCCAGAAAAGATGACTTTACAACACCAGTAGTCTGTAACAAGAGGTTACCAACTTCACCTCTTGTTGGGTTTCACCCTAAAAGAGCGTCTCTTGAAATTAATGAGGGTAGGTAACAAGCGAATTTCATCCCAATGCAACCAGTTATTATGTAATACAGTCATACAGTGTTAATCTGAAAATAGTCGGAGATTACTCTGACGTCCGACGGCTGTTTTGCCAGACAAGCTGGGGCCGTCTGGCAAAACAGCCGTCGGACGTCAGAGTAATCTCCGACTAATCTGAAAACAGAAATCATTTTGAACAAAGTTATAAAGGCACACTACTTATGAGTGGAAAAATAGCCTACATAGATATATATAGGAAGATGTGGTGCTAGTGCCAATGAGACAACTCTCCATACAAATAGCAATTTATAAAAGTAAACAATTAAAGGTCAATTTACGGCCGTCAACACAGAGCCTTGGCTCACACTGAACAAATTTACAAAATTTCCCCAAAATTACCAAGCAACTTGCCAAGCGTAAAACCATTCAAACAGGCTAGGAAAGCCAACGACCTAATACATGTAGATAATTTTTATCTCAAGTAAAGATTCTGGTCAGTTTTATTTTCCTGTGATGACACAATCCAAATGCTTCAACAACTAAAAAAATTTCCAGTTCTAACACATGTCTAAATTGAATTATCTTTTATAAAAATGTATATATTTGACTGTAAAATTCTGTCCACTTACATACATGTATACATAGGGATCAATATTTCATGGAAATCCAAATGGATCATATTATTTGACACCAAAATTATATATTTTCTTTTGCTTTCTTTTCATTATAAATGCATGAAATGTACATGTAGTAAAGTTCTTCAAATTAGATTTCCTTTCTTCTTACATGTATTGTGATTGTGCTATTGCAATTAGCATTACATGTTCATTTAGCTGGGTATTTTTTGAACTTTAATGCCCATATTCACTTCCATTAATTAATAATTCTTCAGTAATAAATTCCACCAGTCTTTGCTTGTTTGATTGTTGATTTGTTTGCCATATATATTTTTGTAAATCATAGATACATTTATATATATCTAAAATTGAGAATGGAAATGGGGAATATGTCAAGGAGACAACAACCCGACCACAGAACAGACAACAGCAGAAGGTCTTCAGTGCAAGGAGAGATTTAAGCATGGAGGCGTCCATCTGCTGGCCCCCAAACAAATATATATACTAGTTCATTGATTATAAATGTCATACCAAACTCCAATTTATACAATTTATACACAAGAAACTGAAATTAAAAATAATACAAGACTAGCACAGGCTTTTATAATTGGACACATATTGTCAAAGTCTTAAATTTAAAAGAACCTTGATATGATCAGGATGCAAGGAACAAACATATAATAACAACTTAATTCTGTGAATAGATATAGACAGATGTGGTATGAGTGCCAATGAGACAACTCTCAAATCCAAATATCAATTCATAAAAAAAAACATATTCTTGTTTGTACAAATGCTTTACTTTTATTCAATTAAGTTACATTTGTAATGAGACGCATATATATTTTACAGATTTTCAACAACCAAGTCAACATGCAAGTTCTGAGAATATGTTTGTTGATTTATCTTCCAATGCAGAGCCTAGCAATAAAGGTGTGTATCTAACATGTCTAAACATGACAATTTGTTCAATTTGTTCATTTAATTTGTTTAAATTTATGTGATTTGACCAGTGCATGTACATGTATGATTTTATGGTTTTTTTTTCAAGTGGACAGACATGCTAAGCACCATTAATCTTTGGTAAATTTATAAGGCTCCATACACCATAGATCTTTGGTTCATTTACATTTGTATGGAACATATATAAACCATATATTTAGTGTAAATTTATATTGCAACATACACACTAAATACATGTTCAATATATCTATGGTAAATTTAATTTGTACTTCACCATTCACCATAAATCTTTGGTATATTTATGTCACCATTTGATATATCTTATATCTATGGCGGTACATTTATATCTAAATCATAATTATTTTGTTTCATTCTATATATGTATGGTAACCTCTTACAAAAATAACTCTTCCTTGCAAGCAAAAAAAGGGATGTCCTCATTAAAAACAACATACATGTAAAAACTACAGTAAAGCAAAAATACTTTTATACTGTCATATTATGCTAACTTTTACAAGTTAAGAGAAACTCAGACCCATGTTTGAAACCATATGGTTTTTTTTATTTGGGAAGATAAAAATAATCTAACTTGTTACTGTACCTTAATGAGGAATTGGAAAAACTATCAACAATGAAACAAATCTTTGTTTTAATGAAAACGCTACTAGTATGTCAATAAGCTATTTATTTAAAAAGCCCTTATTTTACGGCCAGTTAGTAAATGAACTATGTTACTTTTACACACAAACTCCAATAACATTTATTCAATATACATACATGTACTACAAGAAAGTGTTCATGAGTTTTTACTGCTTGTTGTTCATTGATGGCCTGCTTGTAACAATAATCCAACAGGTCTCTCTGAATACTATTATGTAGTATTGATTCAAATCAGCAAAATTTCTTGACAATAATGGAAATGTATATATATTGTTATTATAATTTTTTGTTCAGTTTTATGTTACAGTTATACAGTTATTTTATGTTATGGTATCCAATCAACTGAAGACAGAAAAGATACAGCGCAGCATACAGAATGCAATTCATCTGACAAACCTTGAAACTTACAGGAAAAGAACATTGAACATATAATTTATTGTACATTTGGCAATTAAAGTTATTTGATATACATGATTGGGGACTGGGTTTAAGTAAGAGGTATACACTTACCGATTACACCCAGATAAATGTCCTGATACTCTTGGCATTGAAAGTAACTTTTATTGCATATATGTGCATTAAGTTAACTTATTAATAGATCTAGTTTTGAAATAAAGTGTATGTTAATAGTATGTGCAAAGATAAATTTTATCCTTTTAGATTATACATGTTATATATGCAAAGAATAAGAATATGAAACATAACAGAAAGGAAAATAAGTAACATAAACTTGAATTGAACACTTACATGGGAGATAATCCTGATAATCTATGTCTATGTATTTCAGCTTCTTTTTTTTAATATCTTTTTATTATAAAAAAATGAAATTTGTCAGTTATGATATCCATTGCATACTTTTTCAAACAATATTATTTTGTGGTCAAAAGGCTCTGTTCTCATAGGTTTTTCCTCTGTATTAATTTAAATGTTAAATATAAGCATTTATATTCATTTTAGGAATTCCTGACCATAGTTATGCTGGTGAAACCATTACACCAATTTTGACACAACCGGAAAATAATGTAAGGACATGTATTGATTCTGACCATGATTATATATACATGAATAGAAATACACTTTACAATCCAGTTCTACCAGATATTACAACATTTTTAAAGACCACTACACCAAGCAGAAGTAACAACCATTTAAACCAGGAAGAGAAATCCATCTTAATCAATGTCATTCAAAATGACAATAATATATATGGTGCATTAATGAAGATGGATAACTTTAGAAATGGAGTTATTTCTGAACTATGTTCAGAAATAGACTCATCAATTTCTACAATGGGAAACAGGAAATTGCTGTTTGTCAGTGAACTAATGAAAAAAGATGTTAGTAGCTTGAAATCGCTTGAATGGTCTAAAATAATCAAAGAAATGATGGAAAAATTACCAGTACTTTGCACATTGCTCTTTTCAACCATGCTTCCACCACAACAACGATCCTGTTACACCAAGATTGAAAAAGTTATACCAAAAGCTGCATTTGTTTATGCCATTTTGATGCAATCCAGAAATATAGAGTTGAGCCGTGTACAGAGAATGGTGTCAATGTTATTGATGGATAACATTTGTGATCAGAAGGTATAAAAAAGTATAATATAGACTTCCACTGTTCTTTTTGCACAAAAAAAAATTAATACATAAAAAGTTGTTTCATAGGTGATGGGTATCACAGCAACTTTTCACACTATAATGCACTATAATTCTCAATTACAATTGTATGGGTGGTGGGTGCTGACAAAAACTGTTTTCCAACCCCACACACATTTTTTTTGTGGAATAGCCCCAATCAAAATATATACAATATATGAGCTCCAAGTATATAGACTGAAACTTGTAGTTGCATAGTCAAAATGAATTGAAAAAAGATGTCTTTCTACAGCCTTTATAGATCTCAGATATGAATATATTTGCATTATATTTAATAGAGAATGGAGATGGGGAATGAATCAAAGAGATAATTATAGATTATCGTTGATTATCTCAACAAGATTGATTTTGTCACTTGAGCTGGTACAGCGAAAGTGTGAAAAGCAATAGAGTTGAGATGACCAATGATAATCTGTTTATCGCTATTTTACCTATGACGACGTCAATTTCAATGTCAATTTCGTTAGCAACGCCACATGGCCTCCTTAGTTTCTAGTGATAATTTTTCCATCTCAAGCAAGAAGTATGATATGAAAATTATCAAAAAAAAAAGATCAAAGTAAAAATGCACTAAATAGCGATAACAACCCTAATGAAATTTAACGCAATAAATACACATAGATCTGTCATTTAAATAAACTGTTATCTGATTGTAGATGTTACATGTATACAAATGCTTTAATATCTATGCTTCTGTGTTGATTGTTTACTACAAGATGACAATCTGTATATATGGTTTCAAATTCAAAACACTACAATGTGAGAATGTTAATCTTTAGATTGTTTTTCAAATTCATTGTTCATCAACTTAATGATTTCCAAATATTTATAGTGAGGGACGGTATATTGTGTGAGCATTAAATTGTAACCCACAGTTCGTATATGTGTATTTTTAGGTTTATGATCGATTGCAGCCTTTAGGAGCATGTTTATGCTATGGCAGAACATTGACAGTTGTAGATCTAATTGGAGGTAGCTTCAACCACCACCTCATAGACAATCTTAAATTGAAAAGATTCAGAATAATTGGGGACAATGTGAATTGGAAAACATCTGTACATGACGAAAGAATCGATAATAAGTCACATATGGAACATGCTTTTGCATCTGCAGTAATTGTACAGAATACTGATTTTTCTTATTTACATATGCCGTCACCATTTCATTGTACTATGCAGGTTAATGAATTTAGGGATTATATACCTAATCCCAATGATATTCAGAATATCAAGTACGACTACACCATATTGATTGCTCGCGTGCTTCAAAATCACATCCCTTTCTTCAGACAATTTAAAGATGTAATTCCAAATGAAATTAGTTCTCCAATATCAGATAAGTTAAAACAAAAATCCAGAGTTATCCCGCTTGCTGTATTGCACAAAAATGAACAGCGCTATCAAGATGTAGTTGGAATACTTGATTACTACGAAAAGGTTGTCGAAGATGTATTTTCAAGTGTTGGAAAACATATGGATGATGTTAAGATTCACATTGGGGGGGATTTACTGACCAGAGAACGTTTTTCTGGGGCAAAGAATTTGAGAGCCCACCATGTAGATCCAAAAGAGAAATTCAGTCATCTTTCCCCAATAACTTTTGAATTATTTCACCTATTAATGAACTTTTTAACCATGACATTTAAGATGCTATATTCAAAGGAAAGTGGAGCAGAATTGGGAACATTGAAGTCTTTTCAAGATAGAATTTCAAGATCCAATGTGGGAGAAGATGTTAAAAACAAGTATGATGCAGATAAAGACTTTTTTATTTCTGTTGTGGACATGCATATTGTAGAATGCATACTGCATTATTTTGGAATGGAATCGGTTTCATCTGTGCCTACTGTACATGTTCCACCTGCATTTAATAACTTAGAAGAAAAGCGACAATGGTTGTTTGAGACAATTGGTGATGTAATTTCCAAATATGTTTTATCTGATGGCAATACAAATGAGTGCTGGACAGAAGAGGCAATAAAAGGTATTTTTTTAAATGAATTATTGATTTACATACAATAACATCATATAAAAAAAGATATGGTATGATTGCCAATGAAACAACTCTCCACAAGAGACCAAAATTACAAAAAAATAAACTTATATAGGTAACTGTACAACCTTCAACAATGAGCAAAGTCCATACCACATAGTCAGCTTTAAAATGCCACGAAATGAAGATGTAAAACAATTGAAACAAGAAAACTTATTTATAAAAAAAATGAACAAAAAAAATATGTAACACATAAACAATCACTATAAAACAGGCACATACATACATACATAATGTTGTGGGATCCCAACCATATCTCTAACCTGGGACAGTGGTATGACAGAAAATTCTCAGACCAATAAGGCATTTGTTCAACTAGTAACTGTTTTTTTTGGCAAACATCCTTTGTTTGCATGATGTAATTGTTTATAGTCTTCAAAAGTTCTTTGTATCTTTTTTTACCTCAGAAGTTATCAGGTACCATGCATATGGAGTATTGACTGTATAATTTTTTTTATATGTATACTGCACAGTCAAATTGCTTAGGCTGTATATAATCATATCTGATGCAAATGCACTGACCCTGTCCTATTTGTATTTGATTATGACGTTGATAATATATTTCCATTGAGTTTGCCATTTGCTCCCAATAATGATGGTTTTTATACTACATGTATTGTGAATATTTCAACAGTTGTAGGGATGACAGTATATTTATATAAAGAATAACAATAAATTTGTCTTATAATAATAGAAATGATTTATTGGGTTATAATAGTATTCCACATCTGCCAAGGTATTGGCTAGAAATATCCTAGCCCAGGAAAATTACTAATGACAAATGCACTAGCAGAGAAATAATTTTCAGTACATAGAAATAGCATTTTACCTTTCAGTCAATCAAAAAACAGCATTATACATAAGTTGGAAAAATTCATTAATGATGAATTATCTGGATTTTAAAATTTAAACTAGAATCTGCTTAAATTTTGGTAACTGCCCTTTTGTTACCTATTGCATTGTTACTCAATGTATATGAAAAGGAAAATGTTTGAAACAAGGCAAAATATTTTACACTGAATTATAAAAAAACGAAGGATTTTGAACATCTGACAAAATTTCAACATTTTACCCTTATTAGAACATCTTCACAATAAAAACTAGAGAAAATTATTCTTCAAATTTAGAAGCTACAAAAATATATAAATACTTATGAAATACAATTATATTGAATAAGACATCAAATAATTTTCCATTCATCTAAATTATGTACAATTAGAATTTTTAATATATTATGCAGCATCATACGACTGCGGAGGTAGTAACCTGAACAGTTGTGGCAAATTTTGACACAATATTTAAACTTGATACTGCCTGAATTTGGATTGTGATCAAATCTTTGACATCACATTTAGGTTTGAGACACAAAATAAATGTGGTCAAAGATATCTACTGTTTCAATAAAAAAAAGTATGGAAAAAGATATGAACCCCTTAAATTCATTCACTTAAAACTAAAAATATTATAACTGGAAACCCAATGTGTCTTTGCAAGACGACATCATAGCTTTATGTAAAACCCCCATAAATGTGTGCAGTCTTATAAAAATCAATCCTAACATTTGTTTTGTGATTTATACATTGTGTTGAATTATTAATTTTTCTATTGAACTGGTAACCCACATTGGCAAATTATTTTTCAGTTAATGGACAGCCAGTTGTTGTACAACTAACTGATGGAAGAAAAGTAACATTAATGAAAAAGTCAAAAGCACCAAAATATGACTATGTAAAAAATTATGCACAGATGATGCTAGAGCTTGGTCTGCTTTTCAAAGATCTAATGGATATGATAAAATTGCCAGAGCGAACCCGAGGCATTAGGCTATTGAAAGTAGCTATGCTTTATTTCAAAAGTCATAAAAATTTGTCAAAGTATGCTCTTGACATACTACGCTTTCTGGTTCACCAACTTATACTTCTGTCTGAGAAGGAAGCAAATGAAGAATTTTATGGGCTTTTTGTCAACACAAATGGTCACTTTAATGGCCACATCCCTGCAGACTTAGCTATGGAACATCTAGTCAAGAAAGTGAAAGATCACTTAAAACATATGTTTTCAAATAAAACAGAAAGCAACATAATGAATAGGACAAAAGCTCTGGGTGCCATTCGAGACATTGCGGAAAATTTTGAAAAACAATCAAAGGTTATTATTAGAGCCAAAAAACATTCTGACAAATCTGCTGCAGATGATGAAAAGATCATTTTAAAAGACCTCAGGAAATTGAAACCATTTCAATTTGAGGCTGGCAGAGCACATGAACATTTCTCAAAGATTCCTAGCACTATAGTGAATCAGCTTAATACTAGCCATTACTTTGAATGGATTGAACCAAGGATACAGATGTTTGCAACAGAAATTGGAAACTGAAGATTTTTAAAGTCACATACTAATTAATTGGTTTGCTTTAATGTGGTACCTAACACTACAGGGAGATAACTCTGTAAAATTAGCTAAATGTTTTAATTACGTTTTGTTGTTAAGGTAATATTAAGCTTTTCAAAGATCAAAATAGGTTTTTGTCAAACTGCTATATAACCAGTGTAATTTTTTTGATAAAACAGTTGGGTTGGTTAAAATTTTTTGAAATTTTTATTTTTTGTCAAAGGGTCAAAGTAAATACTTTGTCAAAATTTTAAGAAAATTAAACGAGCCAAATTAATGTTAGTGAAAGTGTTGGGTACCACCTTAAGGTAGTATGTGGAATTGAGAAGTAAATGACAAATTTTGTTAATATTTTGAAAACAATGATATAAAATTGTGTGACTCCATATACTAGGTTTTACTGATTAGACATGATCAAAACAAGAGAACTGAATAAGTAAATTTCCAGTTTAAATTGCCAGAAGCCCTCACTTATAAAAGCTTATGAACTAGTTGAACAAATATTATAAAGAATTTTAAAGACTTATTTATTAAATGGTAAACTTTTAAGATATTTTTGAATGATAAACTTTATTAATGGTAGTTAATAAGTTTCAGTTTTAAAGTAAATGTATAGAAGAAAATCCTTGTTGTTTTATTTCTACCAATTTTTTAATTGGGGAATTTGCCTAAAAAAAAATAAGTGAGTTCTTGTTTTTTTTTAATTCTCATTTCAAAGTATTGAAAATTATTTGATTTGGTCATACATTATCAATTTACAACATGCTTATTATTTAAAAAAAAACACAATTAAATGTCAAAATCTGAAGCATTTGTAGAATTTTTTTTTAACAGATGTATATTTTAAGTACTGTAAATTCACATGTTTAGTATTAATTAAACTATAAATGAAATATGGCTAATTCTAAGGAATTATCTAATGTAAAAAAGCATATGAAATTGTTTGATGCAAATTAAGGTGCTTTTCATATGAATTTTAACAAATTTTATCATTAAGCACAATGTAGAATGAAGTTAAACCTCAGGACATTCAGATTTGACATTCAATATAATTTTGAATATATTACAAGCATATTCAAATTTCAAGAAAGGAAATTTTCTACATATCTCCCAAGCAGATTTATAAGATAAACAATTTTTAACTATCTCTGGAACAAGCTCAGAAGACAGACCTGTAAAAATTTCTGATTTTGGCATGTCAACTAAATCATTTTCCAGTTGAAAATATGCTGCTAATAGAGTTTGAAGCTGTGACGGAGTACCTTCTTTATCATCTTCAGCAACATCAAGGTCATCAAATGCTGAATTTGATAAGCACTCAATACAATTACAGTCCACCTTACAAATGTCACAACAGTTGTGTTTTATCAACAAAGCCACACATTCCCAGTCAAAATGTTTACAGAGAAATTGCCTTCTGCATGATTTAAGTCTACAAAATTGTTTGACTTCATCTCTAACTGGGGTGTTACCACCTAGGTCATTGTTGTTAAAGTACAATACAGCTTCACTTTGAAGACCATCTCTGCCAGCACGGCCAATCTCTTGCATATAAGCTAGAAAAAAATGCATTTGATTAAAGCAAAAATCTAATACTGTTTATGCAGATAGCATTCTTCTTGACATGCAGATACTATGTCAACTGCTAAAATATAGTAAATAGGTTTTTAAACATTTACTATGTAATTGCTTTCCTTTCGTCCAGCTTTATAGATTAGAAATAAGAATAAGGAGATGTGGTGTGATGTCCATGAGAGAAGTATCCTCCATAGACCAAAGGACATAAATGTAAGCTTTTTTAAGTCCCAATATGACATTTAACTAATACTATGAGCTAATTCCACAGCGTAATGTAATATTTAAAAGGTTCTGGCATGCCAAATTTGGCTAATACAAACTGTGTGATAATTTAGGCTTTTGTAATGCTGGTAATATCTTCTCTTAACCAATTTGATATTTGAATCATGTTGGAACGGCCACAATAGGTAAAGCCAGCCCAAGATATTGTGTAATCAATTTGTTTAGATAATTTAAATTGTTTGTTTAACTTAGGGAAGACAATCAATAATAATGCAAGAATTATCTCCCTTTGCACAATACCTAATAATCTTTAAAGAATTAGAAAAAGACAAGCCCCAACTGATTAAAAATGAGGGTAGTTTGTCCTAATAAACTTAGGTTGGGATCCTGCCAAAATGTTTAACCCCGCCACATTATTTATGTATGTGCCTGTCTCAAGTCTGGAGCCTGTAATTCAGTGGTTGTTGTTTGTTTATATGTAACATATTTGTTTTTCGTTCATTTGTTACATAAATGAGGCCGTTAGATTTCTCATTTGAATTGTTTTACATTGTCTTATCAGGGCCTTTTATAGCTGACTATGGGGTATGGGCTTTGCTCATTGTTGAAGGCCATACGGTGACCTATAGTTGTTAGTGTTTGTGTTATTTTGGTCTTTTGTGGATAGTTGTCTCATTGGCAATCATACCACATCTTCTTTTTTATATTAGTAATCAACTATGCAATTTTATGTTTGTGATATTTAAATTGCAAAAACTTCATTAGCACCTTTACAAATTTGACAGTGACTGCAGTCTAACACTTAAACATGTACAATGTATTAGCATTAGCATATTTACATGAAAAATGCATACACATAGATATAGTTATGTGTATTTTTTTTTAAATCTAATATATTAAGATAAATTGAAAGAGATTAAAGCCATGTCCAGAAGATTTGTTATCCCATACATGTATGTGTAATAGTCATTTTAACCATCTGCTATAATACCCTCTAAGCTTTGTGTTATTTATATACTGTTCAGCAGTAAGAGTGCTATTGACACCATAGGCTGATATGATTATCAATTCATACAAAACATAGAAATGTGTGATAATGCACCTTTTAAATAATTGTAGTTGAATGATATGTGTAATATTTATTAGCTTGTAAGTTATCAATCTTACTTTCTACAGAAGTAGGTGGTCCATAATGTATGATTCTTCTTATATTTGGTGCATCTGCACCCATCCCATATGCTTCAGTTGCAAACAGTAGTGATATATTCCCATTCACATCAGCCATATCATCAACAATTATCTTTTTCATCTAAAACAAATACTTTCTTAAAGCTTGACATAACCAAGTTCGTCTTATGATTGATATTACAAATTAGTCCGTGTATATAATCTTATAAAGATGTTTACTGTCAAATAAAGAATTGTATGATTAAGATGCATTTTGAAAACAAGTTTACTTTATGTCTGTATATATATATTTTGTTGTGTTATCTACTGAATTTTTGTATGAATTATCAATATTGCTGTACATAAATATTTTACCCGATATAAATTATACAATATTGTTATTTATAAACTTCTCTGAAAGCTTGAAAAAAATATTGTTGGAACAAGCAATCTACGAATAAAATCTTACTGAATGTGATGAGTTTCAAATTGATGTAAATTGAAAAGCATATTGTACAAAAACTGATTTAAAAAGCTCATATATACATGACATATTATGTATGTACAAATACTATTTTTATCTATATGAAGAATATATATAACTGTTAAACTGTTCAACTTTTAGAATTTCAATTGACTTGCATATTTATATCTAGAATTAAATTGTGGCTATTTTACATTTTGTGTTAAAAAAAATCAAGATTATTGATTTGGTCCTTTGAATAGGTATTTAAACCAAAAAATGTGAGAAACATGAACTTCTTCTTTTGTTTGACAATTAATTGCTAGTATACATTGTACCTACACTTTTAGAACTTAAAGATAACACCAACTATTCAAGTTAAATAAACCATTTAGTATGTTTATTTTTAAGATATGCAGGAGAATAAAAAAAAATCATTTTGATGGCAATGCATATATATCAAGTATATGTAATTAAAAATATGTATCAATTAATTGTACATTAAATGTTTTTATCTATTTTGGAAATATTGTAATAAATGTTTATTGAAGTTTATTGATGTGTAATATTTGTTCAGTCATTCCAAAAATTAAAAGGAGCCAGCTTATAGCAAATACCGGTATATGTTATACAAACCTGATCTGTACATGCTGAATGATACTGTGAAACTCTCTGAATCACAGCATTTGGATCACTTTCTTTTGCTGCTTCTTGGCATACCATGTTGTAACCATTTCCACACCACTTTAGTTTGCTGTATACTATAGTTTTTGGAAAATTATCTGCATCATCACACAAGCTTCTCAACAAAGGTTCCATTACCTGTTTAAATGATTCTTCTGCTGTATTTTTTCCTCCAGCTGATGGTAATCTCTTTATTATTGTAATTTTCACATTAGGCCGATCAACACATGCAGATATGGTTGTAAAGCTTTTCATTAGAAGTATGTCAGTTATTTCTCTTATCATAAGCTTTGTTGCTGTAGCTGTTAATGCCACAAATTTTGACTCTGGGAAAACTGACCTTAGTTTACTAATTTTCATATAGTCCGGTCTAAATTCGTGCCCCCACTGTACTACACAATGTGCCTCATCTATAAATATGTGAGTTATCTCTTTTTGCCAAGAGTCTGTACAAAGAATATCACATACTTCCTTCTTCAAAATATCTTCTGGGTGGCACAGTAAGTAGGTATAACTACTTTTTAAGATATCACTAGAACCTGGAATAAAAAAATTTGATATTTTTTCTGGTGTGTATAAGATGATATCTATTTTTTATAGAACTTAGAAGATTAAGTGCTGAAACTTGCTCACATCAAGACTTTTTAATTTAGACAATAAAACTAATCAGGTAAATCGTGGTTAAGATATAGGGCAATATTACATGTGGTGTAGCATTCAACTGTTTTCATTGGATATGACGATCATGTGTTTCATAAGTTATTTTTATAAAAGTATCTGTTGTCTGCTCTATGGTCTGGTAGTTGTCTCCTTGTCACATTCCCCATTACCATTCTTAATTTTGTTTTATCTATTGTTTCATATATTCATTGTTGATGCTATGTTTCTATTTATATGTTTATTGGTGGTCAATATAAGAAATCTGTTGCTAAAAGTAGAATCATGACATCACACATAACAACCATTGAGGAACCACCACAGCAGTCATAAAGAAACTTTGCAAATTTTAAAAGATCTCTTCAAAGAATGTCAAAAAAGTGTGGAAATCTGATTATTTATTTAAAATTTGCAAGTCAAAGGACCATAACTCCACACAAAATCATCAGAATGGGACAAATTTTGATCCTGATCTGTAACTGGTTATGATAAAATAATATACCAAATTTTAAATCACTATCTTCAAACATGAAGAAAAAAGTGAGGAAAACCAATTTGCCAACCTGAAAGATGGATGGACACATAGACAGACACCATTGACTTCATGGATAGAGCTAATTTGACAAGACCATGGATTTTTTTTTTTTTTTACACTGATGATAAAAATATATGGTGGCATACAGGAATTTATTTATATCAATGATGTGCATGTTCATGTATTTTAGTCTAAAGTTACAAAAGATAGAGAAATTTTCAATTTTAATGCATATTCTTTCAATTTAATTTTATTCAGGGAATGGTGAATGATTTTTTTGTACATTTTCTAAACATGTCATAAATAATTTGAAACCTATGGAAAGATATTATGAGTGCTTTCAAAAGATTATGTACTTTTTTTTAATTCAATTGAAGAATTTGCATATCCCTGTAAAAAGTCATAGACAACAGAAGATTAAAAAAATACACCTAATGTTTTGAGAAAAGGGACTAAAAATTCACAGGACTACATTGTTGTACATTTGTTTGTCTACAGTTGGATTCGAACCAACATACACCAAAGTGTATTCTCCAAAGATATAGACTTGATTTTAATGTACTTTGATAGTAAATCATAATTAAAAAAAAAAATTCAATGAGATTAATTTAAAAGAACATAAATAAAAAAAATTGAAATCCATATTCTTAATGAGGGTTACTTATACTTTTCTACCAGTTTTTCTTATAATCTCCATAGATGAATCTACGAGCTTTTTCTATATTTTTTTCCATATTTTATAAAAATTTAAAACCCTAAAAATAAATTCATTTTTTGATATATATTTAAGTCAATGTTTGTTGTTCCTAATATTTTTTTAACTGTGCATTTGCATTCAGATATATTTCCCAGACCAAATTTAATTGCTCATAGTGTATTAATTTACGTTTTTTGATTGAGTTAAGCCTGTCAATTAGGAGATAACTGTGTTGTATTTTAAGCTTCGACATTGGGGATTTGATGGTCGCAAATTAAGTTTACTGGCGACGCTTTAGCCATACATTGACCTACAATGGTTTATTTTTTATATTGTTATTTGGATGGGCAGTTATCTCACTGGCACTCACACCACATCTTCCTTTATATATCTCACATTAGCTGCGGTATCGTAGTTCTTTAGGTCCTTTTGTTATTTTTTTACTATTTGCGGACCTCTATGGTCCGCAAATAGTCAAAAAATAACAAAAGGACCTAAAGAGCTACGATACCGCAGCTAATCTCACATAAACACTAATCACTATTAATAAAATCACACACAAAAATTATGGAGGAGGTGACAAAATTGTTATTGGGATATATTAGTTTGTTTAGGGGATACTATAAAGGGTGCAAGTTCCATAGCAGGAAAGTCGCCTCCCAAAACATCAATATAATAAAACTATAAAGGTTCTTGTATTTATTAGGAAATCACCGGCGTTTTATTTGTTTGATCTGAGGTTTGATAATTTATTTCATATGTACAGTATCAATTTTTATTTTATATGAAGCAATGTTGATAATAACATACCCTTCTTTATCTCCGATATCAATGACGTGTCTACAATAACTGCTTCACTACCGAGCCGTTTACTCTGTTCAAGAATGATGGCATTCAATGGGCTGATGATGATGCACTTTTTTTTTGTCATGTTCATGATCACTTCAAAAATTAGAGATTTTCCATAGCCAGTTGGCAATACAATCATTGCGTCATTATGGTATGCAGCAGAGACGGATTTAAATTGTAACGGTTTTAAAAATGAAAATTCAGTCTTCCTTTTTTTGTTAATTGCGGCCAATGCGATTTTTGTCTGTAGAGACAGCGTCATTGCTGCCATCGCCATTTTGTCTCAATATGGGATATCCCTTTCTAAATATAGATATATTAGGTCTGGTTCCCTGTATATTTTATGTAAATTAGGAAACCTGTAAAAAAAGATGGTTGGTCATTACCTGATCCTTATATCTGTCAAAGCCAAACAGATAAAGGACAGAGAACCAGTCTAGATTTATTGCCATCGTAGTTCCATCTTGTCGCCTTCGTACTTTTATTCGATGGCAACACGACGGGATAACGAGGTCTTCACGAAGTCGTGTTACCATCACAAGCCCTTCGGGTAGCCTCGTGATTCATTCGTGTAGACATCGTAATGTCAAAACTGCCCGATGGAATCGACGGAAACACGAATGCAATACGATGTTTAAAGATGCATTCCCGGTGACATTACGATGGTGAGGATGGTGATACGAACTCAATACGAACCCTCAACATCGGACGCGCCTTCGGGGATTTTTAACATGTTAAAAAATTAAGAACCCTTCCCGAAGTTGTCCCCGAAGGCTAGAAAAAGTGGCCGATGGTTAAAGATGGCACTACGAATAGCCCGATCTGCATTCGATCAGTCCCGATTTTGAAAAATTCCATAATCGTGTTGTCATCGGCGTAAAAATCGGGACAGTGTGACGCGGGCATAACAAAAGAAATTGCATCTTGATCCAGAACTAACTTTGTACGGCAACCCAATTAAAATGGTTGATGAAACCAAATTTCTTGGTTTAATTTTCGATAAAAAGTTAACCTTTCTACCCCATATCAAAATGTTAAAATCGAGATGTTTAAAAGCTTTAGATATTTTAAAAGTTGTCGGCAGCACTGACTGGGGTGCTGATCGCAACATTTTACTCAATTTATATAGATTCTAGTTAGATCTAAAACTAGATTATGGCTCTATATTGTATGGCTCTGCAAGGAAGTCCTACATACAGATTATCGATGCTGTGCACCACCAAGGTTTGCGTCTCTGTCTAGGCGCATTTAAAACCTCACCAGTTCAGAGTCTGTATGTAGAGGCTGATGATCACTCACTCTCTGACAGACGTTTGAAGCTTGGACTTCAATATGCTGTCAAACTAAAAGCCCATTCAGATAATCCTGTCTACAGCTGTGTTTTTAATCAGATGTATGAAGATATTTTTGCAAAACATGAAAATAAAATTCCTCCGTTAGGTATACGTTTAAAACCACATTTAGCTTCTTTTGATTTAAAATCTGTTGCTCAGGTTAAAACTTGCAAATGTCCTCCATGGGAACTTCCCAAACCAAAAATGATATTTGATCTCCGTGAACACAATAAAAATAAAACAAATCCTCTTTTAATTCAGCAACACTATGCTGAAATTAAAGCCGATTATCTAGATTTTTCAACTGTCTATACTGATGGATCAAAAGATGGTGACATAGTTGCATCTGCTGCTGTCTTCATGGACAGAGCTGCAACCCTCCGTTTGCCATCTGATGCATCCATCTTTACTGCCGAAGCAGAAGCAATAATGTATTACTTCCTCAGATAAATCCAAATTCATTATAAGTTCGGATTCACTTTCATGCTTACAAGCTATACGAAATACTAAAATTAAAAACTCAACAATTCTCAAAATTTTATATGTAATGAGGAATTTAAAAGTTCTTCTGAAAGAAATAATATTTCTATGGGTTCCAAGTCATGTTGGAATTCTTGGAAACACAGCTGTTGACCTTGAAGCAAAGAATGCCCTGGGTGACCCTCTATCTAACTGTGATATACCATATACTGATTTTAAATCTAATATTAGAGAATATGTTTTTTAATATATTGAAAAATAAATGGAGTAAACAAGATGATAATGAATTACATGAAATTCATTCTTATTTAGGCAAACCTTTTAATAATATTATGTGCAGAAAAGATCAGAGTGTTATTACTAGATGTCGTATTGGTCATACTAGAGTAACACACGAGTATCTTTTAAAAAATGAAGATGAACCACAATGTGTACCTTGCAACTGCAAGTACACTATTAAACATGTTTTAATTAATTGTATTGACTTTGCTGATATTCGTAAGAAGCATTTCAATGTCAACAATATGTATGATTTATTCAATAATGTTCCATTTACAAATATTGTTGCTTTTTTAAAAGAAATTGGAATTTATTATAGAATATATAATGTTATTATATTTAAATCGATTTTAATTTTAATCACGTTAATTTACTGTTGATTTTTATTTGTATACAATCAATTTGCTTTAGTCAAGAATTTTAGTATATTGAAGGACTTTTTGTCTTATTTTAAAAAATATGCTTTAAATTGTTAAAATATTCGAATTAGCTCTCGCTAACATGCATGATGACAATTGCTCAGTAGCATGCATAATGTATGACAAAATGTGAACCGTTCTAAAAATATTAAAATACTTTAATAACAGGTGTGTTTTACATATTTATCATATAGTAAAACGCATTCGCTGTACCAACCAGAAAATTGATTGAAATGAATTATAATTTGAATCATATAGTAACGATTTTGTGGTTAGATATGACGTGTTTTAAGATATAAAAGTTACGATTTGCAAATGATATAAAGATAAGAAGATGTGGTAAGATTGCCAATGAAACCATCGTTCCTTATAAACCAATTGGAGCCGGGTTAATTTTCAAATGTATATAACTATATTACGTATTTATATAATACCTGAGATATGTTCAATGCTGCCTTAAAGTTGACGTCAAAATGTCTGAAAATAAAAAAAAAATCATGTCAAGAGATTTCACCTTATATGTTCAATGTGCTATTATGAAACAGTTTATTATGCAATAATTGTCCAATGCAAGACAAAAAATATGCAGAATTCCAAGTTCTAACTGTAGGTATAGTCACATATCCTTAATCACTAACTTTTTAATCAATTTTCTTGGCTGCAACTCTCCAAGATAATTTCAAGTGGAAAAAGAAACTGAAAAGACCTGCTTATGAGTAGATGAATATGTATCTTCTCCTTCTCTGGCCGGAATAATTTGTCTCGATACTCATCGGTCGGTTGCAAGATTTTACATCTTAAAATGATAAAGATTGATGTTTGCTTCACGACCGTTGGGCACATATATATTGTAAAGGACGAAAATAAATTAATGGTAAAGAAAATGATAAGCTTTAATAGAATCCGTTCGGGCGGAAGGTGGTAGAAATTTGAACTTACACTGATATAAAAAAATGATTGAAGGATGTTTACTTTCAATGAAGGCATTTGAATATTCCGAGCGTAAAGGAGATGTTTTAAAGGATAGTTTGTTTGGATAGTTTGTCTCAGTCTTTTAACGTTTATATAACCATCCTGACATGTTGCCCTGTTTTTGTATGTTTAGCAAGTTAACCTATACAATGTATGTGCCTATATAGATCAATACAACCACAAAGCACCATGAAACATCGAAGTAAAATTGTGTTTCTTATGAAACTGTTAGACAAGCTAGAGGTTTAGCTATAAAACCATGTTTAACCCACAATTTTTTTCTTAAACTTCTAATAATGTTCTGTTCCAAGGCAGGAATTTGGCAGTTGTTAACAAATAGTCCGTCGTTTCTATGAATAAAAGAATAAAATTATTTTATTAAAGTGTCACGTATTGATTAACATCTATGTATGTATGTAAAAATAATTTCTGTTTTTTTTTGCACTTCAAACGGTTCCGTTGTTTTCCTCTTATAATTGATGTGATTTTAGTTTGTAACCCGGATTTGTAGTCTCTCAATCGATTTATGACTTTTGAACAGCGGTTAACTTCTGTTGCCTTTATTTTAACGGTTTTATTATCAAGGTATTGGACATAGCTTGCATATGCTAGCCCTATGCTCTATTTTTAGATATTTTCATCATATTGATTAGTAGGCGGGATGATTGGAAAGATTATAAACCAGATACCTTCATGATGATTGTGGTCAAGCTTGGTACCAGTTGGCCAAGTAATTTCAAAGTATAGACAAAAACTGTTCTCCTAACGTTATTAATAGTGCTATTTATTCTTTGAAATAGGTACATGAGCTGAATGGTTTTGCTGACCCTACTGATAATTCTTTCGTTAAATCATTACAAGAATCAGCCAAGAGGTTAAACGGAAAACCTGTAAACCAAAAAAAGCCTGTTAGTATCGACATTATTATTGAACTATGTACAAAATTCAAAGATTCTAATGATTTATTAATTGTAAGAGATTTAGCAATGATAGTGTTAAGTTTTTCAGGATTTCTCCGTTTCGACGAGCTTAGTTCTTTAAAATGTAAAGACGTAACTGTGTATGATGAATTTTTGAAATTATTTATTTCTCATAGCAAACCGGACCAATATTGACTGGGTTATGAAATTTTTAGTGCAAAAGGGAAAACTATAGCATGTCTAGTCAGTATTTTTAAGAATTATATTGATTAGGCTAAATTGAACCTGAATTCAGATTTTTACATATTTCGACCTATATTTAGGCATAAGTCTATAGCTAAACTTATTTACAAAAATAAGAAAATAAGTTACACAGCAGCTAGAGAAAATATATTGAAAATTCTTGTTTCTGATCATGGTCAGTGGTTTTTTGTTACGAATAATTGTAACTCAAATTTTGTATATACTGTCCAAGTATACCTCTGGAGACGGTCTTCCAAGCATAGGGTTTGGACGCAGGTTTCCAACTTTTTTCCACTACATATTTGGTATTTAATGTAGTTTGACCCGAGTTAACTCGTTTTGGTTGGTTTTTCCTGGCCGGCGGGATCGTTGATGAAAGAGCCTTTGTTATTATTTGGTATTTAACTAAATATACAACATGTATGTCATATATCAGCATTCAGTAATCATATATAATTGTATTGATTTATTTATGTATTTATGCTTTTAGCTGGGTTATCGGCTAGCTGTCTGGGTTATCGGCAATATGAATATATTGATCTGTTTTATTATAGCCTATGTATTCAAGGGAAAAAAGGTTTAGGTAATACCTAATGTGAATTTGCATTCAAAAGAACAAATTTATAAGATTATAATTTATAAATATAAATATTTTTACAAGTGTTGATTATTTCTGCTAAATTTAAAAAAATAAAAATAAATTGGCATTTTAAAGGGAGGTTGCTCTGTAATGATGCATTTTCTGAAGGAATCTACATGGAATTTTGCCATTTTGCATTTCAGCCGGAAAATAACGCACGGTGACCCAATCTTTTCTTTTGATATATTAAAGCATTTTCTAAAAGCATTTTCTAAAAGATATCTTCTCGTATTGTTGTATTTTTGAACATATATCAATAAATACTAGGTTTGGCAAATTATGATTTTTTTTTATCATGTTTAATTTAGACTCCTTTTCCACCTTAAGAAAGATTTAACTAAATATACAACATGTATGTCATATATCAGCATTCAGTAATCATATATAATTGTATTGATTTATTTATGTATTTATGCTTTTAGCTGGGTTATCGGCTAGCTGTCTGGGTTATCGGCAATATGAATAATTATATTGATCTGTTTTATTATAGCCAATGTATTCAAGGGGGGAAAGGTTAAGGTAATACCTAATGTGAATTTGCATTCAAAAGAACAAATTTATAAGATTATAATTTATAAATATAAATATTTTTACAAGTGTTGATTATTTCTGCTAAATTTTTAAAAAATAAAAATAAATTGGCATTTGAAAGGGAGGTTGCTCTGTAATGATGCATTTTCTGAAGGAATCTACATGGAATTTTGCCATTTTGCATTTCAGCCGGAAAATAACGCACGGTGACCCAATCTTTTCTTTTGATATATTAAAGCATTTTCTAAAAGCATTTTCTAAAAGATATCTTCTCGTATTGTTGTATTTTTGAACATATATCAATAAATACTAGGTTTGGCAAATTATGATTTTTTTTTATCATGTTTTATTTAGACTCCTTTTCCACCTTAAGAAAGATTTAAATGCACTTGATAAAAACTACAAACATACATTGATTAAAATAATCTAATTTTGTTCCAGGTTTTGCAATACATTGTTTCACAAAATGTTCAACTCAATTATCTTCAGGAAAACTCTGGAAACATAGGGTTGTATGTTTGGCCACAATCAAACGAAATTAGCAGGCAGCCAGAAACGGACATTATCGGCATACTTCATACACCATTCGTGGAATAAGACTTCAATTTTATGCTGATCAAATATCTGCTTTTCAACAGAAACAATGAAGTCATTGTCAAAGTAGTGACTCTTCATACAGGACATCTTGTATATGTGTGACTAGTATTAACGTTTGATTGAGTTATTTTGTTTATTTTCAAAAGTTGGCCAACAAATTATTAGTTTATTTTCAAATCAAATGTTTTAAACAGTGGTTACTTTCAAATTAAAAAAAGGAAGACCTATCATTCAGGTTATTGTATTATTGTAATTAATATTGAAATAGGTATTGGTATATTTTGATATTTTTTTCATTAAACATTTGTTTTTAAACAAACATAGACAAAAACTATTTTAAGGAATTTATATTCAGGGGGGAAAACTTATTATAACTTGCCCTAAGTCATTTTTATATACTGTTATTACTTTGCTTTCTCTATTCTAGACATTTTTAGGAATCGAACATCGAAACATTTAAAGAATTTTGTGGGCATTTAAATTTGTCAGGAGTGCAACTATATATACACAATATCATTAATGTTATGTTCATGTTCTGTTTATTTATATAGTTTCAAGTTGTTAGGAGTGCATCAACATTAATATTATAAGTGAAAGTTATATATATATAAAATAGAAAAAACAGAGAAAATAACTATTTACTTTTATTTCTTTTATATGTTACAAGGTTATCGTGTTGTTGTGCTAAATTGAATGTGTTTTGGCATATTTTAGTCCATTCAAACACAGCAAAGATTGTCAATTCTTAAAAAATAGTAAATGAAACGTGATGAAATTTAAGCTAATGCACACAATTAGTAACATAGCTGAACCACTATTATATTTAAATGAAACTATAACATCCAATCTGAAAATTCCTTACTATTAATTCAGAAATCATGGCCTATTTTGATAATGTATTACTGTTTTAGCATGATATATATTGTGGGTCAGGAGTACAACAAAACAGGAGATATAAGTAAGCTCAGAAAGGTAATCATTTAAGAAAAAGTATTAGAAAAGTATTAGATTGCAGGTTATCAAAGGACAAATCTGTTAAATTTTTTTTATAATTTAGTTCATTTTATGGTTATTTGACCTCTTTTCCAAATAATGTGTCAGGAAAGTCTATTTATATATGACCTGAAATGAGCTAGATTCATATATTCAAATGACAGCTGCATTAAAAATAAAATTTGTGTTTCTTTGACTTCTTCTATGACCTTCTCGGTATATTAACTTGAATGTATATGTATCAAGATGCAACAAAAAAATGCACCAACATAATGTTGAAATTTGATAAAATTATTAAAATAAAAAAATTGGACCCTTTTTTTTTACTTTGCCGTAAAATCTTTATCTTTTTCAGTGAATATATTACAGTGGAAGACGTTATAATACTATCGAATGAGGCCAAAATTAAAAAAAAAATCAAATGAATTAGACGGAATGAAAGCAATTACAGTAGCTGCAACTTATGCAAGTGAAAACACCTAACCTATACCTTTAGTAGACACATCCCAAATCATAGAATGTGCCTCTTTTAACGGACTTGCTTGTAACATTAGACAATCTGATCATTTATATAATTGTTCTTATTAGCTTATTTTTTTTATTTACTCCAGACAATCTTCTTACACTATCTATAACGGTGATAAAAAGGCTACTCAAAATATGGTCACCATTAACAAAACATTACTACATAAAACCCTCATTCATCTGAAACCATGATCAATCATGACCACATTTCGGGGTTATATGTCACTATATGTCACAAGAGAAGAATCCCCCAAGGTTGACTGGGAAATAAACATATTGACGCCATTGGTCTTGTTCCGACCCGTAGTTTAAGCCGGGCGTCCGTTTGAATGGTGAAGTTAAATCCGATGCCTCGTGTAAAGAGAGTGCCAGGCTATTTAAAAAAAAAAGAAAACTTGCAAAAACTTTTTGAAGAGTACGTAGGTGGCCTGTTGCAAGGTTAAATGTATGTTCCTATCCCTTGTATCGTCAGTTTAATTTGCAGGATCTTGATCCTGGAGTCTCTAATGCAGAATCCTCTTATTTGATATATTGTTTATTTGTTGTCGTCCTAAATATTTGCACTGGACATTTAGAAACCAACATCAATTAAGATAGGAATCTGGCTAGTGCCTTCAAAGTTGATAATGTATATTATCTGACCCGCATGACGCGAATGAAAATGATGAAAAAAGATATTAACATTATTATATACTTTTGATTGTTTTTGTGGGGTACAGGTTTTGAAGGGTTTAGTATTTAAACGTGAACAGCAAGTTTAAATGTTCAAAGAAATACATAGTTTTTTATGTGTGTATGCAGACATTAGGCAATTTACAACATCATCTATTTCCACAAAACTACAATGCTCCTTTATCATGTTTATCCACAAATATGAATGAATCCACAGTACTAAATATCCCTAATCCTCTCAACACAATTGAGTAAAGGGAAAGTACTCGTAATGAATATTGCAACACCGCTTGCATTTAGTAGAACATGAACGTTACAAAACAAAACGTAGTATTAATGCGGAGAATATTTAATAAAATCACTAAACAGCCCTTAATATCGGCAATTAATGACTGTGTCAATTTATTTTTGCTGCAAAAGCATAATCGTGCAAGACACACCAGGTCATACTATGTGTAATAACTAAAATGGATCCGTTTTCATATTTCTAATGCCAAAATAGGTATCCTGGTCAACTACTGTACGGGATTAGACGACATGTGTATAATGTGTCCACCATCGACCGGAACCAAGGCACCATTTATCATAGATGCATAGTCACTGAGCAGGAATGCAGCTGTATTTGCAACTTCTTCTGGTTCTGGAAAATAAAGATGAACCCAATAATACAGGAAGTAGTTTATGAACTTATATTTGTTCCTTGAAAATAGAAAAAAAATATAAATAAACAAATCCTTTCAAGAAATAAAAACATCACGCTATAAATTTGTTACGTTCTGACGATTTCATTGATTTAACTTAATCAGGAACGTTCAAAACGGAACATGACGGCATACATATGTTTGAATAGCGATATTTCACCAAAATTGACTTTTACGTTATAGTTTTTGGCAACATAAGAACGTGCCAAGGCCATACCTTAAAAATATGTAAATAAACTCAACAAAGATACCAGGACTTAATTTTATATATACGCCAGAGGCGCGTTTCGTCTACAAAAGACTCATCAGTGTCGCTCGAATCCAAAAAAGTTAAAACAAAGTTAAAAAAAAAAAAGAAAGCCAAATAAAGTACGAAGTTGAAGAGCATTGAGATCCAAAATTCATAAAAGTGTTGCCAAGCAATACAGCTAAGGTAATCCATGCCTGAGGTAGAAAGCCTAAGTGTTTCAAAAAATTCTAAATTTTGTAAAGAGTTACTTTATAAATTAAACAATATCAATGATAATTCACTCACAATATTATCCCTATATAAGATATGTTAAGCAAATAAACTTAACCCGCCACATTATTTATGTGCCTTTCCCAAGTCAGGAGCCTGTAATTCAGTGGTTGTCGTTTGTTTATGTGTTACATATTTGGTTTCCGTTCATTTATTTACATCAATAAGGCCGTTAGTTTTCTCGTTTAAATTGTTTTACATTGTCTTATCGGGGCCTTTAATAGCTTACTATGCGGTATGGGCTTTGCTCATTATTGAAGGCTGTACGGTGACCTATAGTTGTTAATGTTTGTGTCATTTTGGTCTTTAGTGGATAGTTCGTCTAATTGGCAATCATACCACATCTTCTGTTTTATATCATCATAGATATCAGAACTAAATTATCTCAAATCAAATCATCTTTTTGCAAAAGAGAATAACAATTCGTATCTAACAATTGTGTATACAAAATTTGCCATTTTAAACCCTGGATCAATCCATCTCGTACAATTATTTTGTGTAATATATGATAAAAAGGTGAGGTTCACACCAATGAAACAGCATGTATCACCAATATGTTACCACTGTGTATCCAAAATTTGCCATTTGAAACCTATAAACAGAATATTTTGTACATTTTTTGTGTGCAATATATGATAAAAAGGTGAGGTAAACACCAATGAAACAGAGTTTACCACAAAACAAAACAAATATAATTCTTCCGTATTTTACGAATGGACATACATAAATATTTTCCATTTGTATGCCGTCATGTATGAGGGGGAGCTTGTTAAAAAAAAAGCACGAATGTACACTCAAGAGTGTTAATATTGCGTATAATAGGGCAATTTCTTATGATGTGTAGCACTTCGTTGTTGACATGAATATCAATTGTATGGTAATTTCTGATACATTTCCTGTTTACAAAACTTTTTTCGAATACTAAGGATTTTCTTTTCCAGGAATACATTACCTAAGCTATATTTGGCACAACTTTATGGAATTATTTATAGATAGGAAATGTGTGAAACAAAGTGTTGACGGACGGCAATTGTAAACCATAATACATGTTCATATACAAATTCTCACTAATAATAATGTAAGATTTTCGTAACGATATTTGACTATCAGTGTTTATTTTATCAGACATATATAATTGTTTAACATATAATACATATGCACTCCACTACCTATGAATCTTCCCATCGGTATTCGTCCTGTGAAAGCATCTTTCAGTTCTGGTGAGGTCCACAGCTTCTCACCCATGGGTGTTAACAATCCACTGGGGTTACAGCTGTTGACACGAATCTGACATTACAAGAATTATGTTGATAAAAATCTATCACAAAATAAATCTTAAAATCGCCGTCGCCAACATTTAAATATTGTTATGAGATGACAGATGTGTTTGAGCTTTTGATTTCCCAATTTGATAAGGTACTTTCTCTTTTTTAAATGTCCATGGAGTTCTATTCTTGTTTTACTATATCTTTTAATCAAATAATGTCATTTGATCAACATTAACCGATGTTTATGTTTAGTTTATTGTACAGTTAGGTCACTAATTAATTATTTCAGCTCCCCAAATGTTTTGATTCAGCTAAATGCACGTCTAATGACATTTAGGCCTATATCAGTCAGGGGCATTACTTAAACAAGTAACAATTAAAATTACCTATACAAGTAATGTTGAAAACGAGGCTAATTTAAATATAACTTATATAAAGTATTTTTCTGAATATTATTTTTATAGGTGTCCAAGAATACAGATTTTACTAGTTTTAAATAATTTTCACAGTTATCTGGTTATTTTTCCCTTAATATATAAAAACTAATTCTTCAGAAACACTAATTAACTTTCCGACGCACTTATCTTTCATACCGACGCTTCTGAGTCAAAGATTGGTCTCTTGCGACTATTAAATTATCATTTTCCTCTAAAATCTTGAAGGTAGACTGATATAAATAGATAGATACTTGTGAATTAATTAAGACCTGAAGTTATTTATAATTTGTAACCTTAATCAATTGCATATGTGCCTTAGATAAGTGTTATTGCTATTTTTTTCAAAAATGTTTAAAATAACTTATTCAAGTTATATTTTTGTCATTATTTTCAAAGTAACTCTTTATCTCTATACTCCTCTCAAATCTGATAAATTCTTTATTTTATGATATGAAATGTTGTTTAAAATCATGAAAACTACATTTACTCTATGTTTCCTTCGAAAATTAAAATAACTTTATTAAGTAATTTTATTACTTTTAAAATAAAAAATTACTTATATAAGTAATTAAAAAAAATTACTTGTTTAAGTAACGCCCCTGACTGTATATTAGTCCTCTTTCGTACAGACCTCCATACGAAAGACTAGCAATGCGATTACTTTTTCCTTAGTATTTAGAATAACTTTGTAACATAGAAAGTTGCTTAGTGTAGCAATTGCTAATTATTGCAAACCCTTCTCCGATTATCGCCTGATTGAGAATACCGTATAATAACCTATAATTCACATATAATGTAAGCTTATTTCATTCAACCTTGGATTTAATTCTAGTAACTATTTTTCATTAGAGAATATTGGCTGTAAATAGGATAAAAGCGTAGATCTTGATATCGTTGTTTTGGTTACAAAAGACCGAGTTATTGTTATGTCGCAGGAAGAATGGGACACCATATAAAATCGACTTGGGATGAGGAATAAATCACCATAAACCCCTAAACTTGTCGTTGTAATGCGTGTGGGCCATTTCTGCATTTAATGAGTCGTCCAATATATAAATACTTTATTGTATAATCTGCAAGTATAAAAATTGTAAAATATCCAATAAATATGAACAATATATTTACTGAAATATTTGCATGCAACGGAGCTGTATTCTGACCTTAACTTATATACCAAAATGCGGCTTTCAAGCCATACTGAATTCTTTATATGAAATACTGAAATAATTTTACTTGAATTGAAATATTTTAAACATTGCTAAAAGAATAAATAAATTTACAAGTACCTGCAGCGTAGACATTAGTCTGCCGCCTCCCCGATTGTAAAAATGACCAGTGACGAACTTTAAAAGTGAAATTGTACTAATATATATATGGTTAGTATTGCATCGCTTTGAGCTCATGCATAACTCATGCTATTTAAATATAAATATATATAATTAAAATAATAATAAGAATCGCTTTAACTTTCTATTGTACTAATTTAAATATTGAGTACGTAAAGCAAAGTATAGCGTATAAAGCTATAGTCTATTTCAAAAAATGCAGCGCAAAACTATTGTCAATCGTCAAGAAACATGATGATATGAAATATGAATATGATATGAATGGAAAACATATAACACAGAAAACACAATTAATATGAAATGCATAATAATCAACCAAAATGGATAAATATATCCGGTGACATACACCCCCTCCTGCAAAAAGTTTCGTCTCGAAACTATATCGAAACCAATATATCAAACCTTATACAATAATATATGACACTTTTGAAATTTGGGCATTCTAGATAGGCATGCGGCAAACGCCTCTTTACCATATAGCAATGACCAAATTTCAAGACACCCAATAGGATTCACAAACAAATAACAAAAAAAATGATATCAAAAAGTTGAATAAAATTTAAAAAAATCTTCCCCCATTGCTTTGAATTGCCATTGACAAACGATCAATCCAAATTCTTGCCAAATCAAATGTTGGATGTACCCCATATACTAATCTGTAATACAAATATCTAAATTTTCCACTCTTACATTTATGTACAGAAGAATGAAAAAATGGAGTGATAACATGATTTGTATGATTAAATTCTGTAATAAAATTATTTAAATCCTGTATAATGGAGTAAAGTTTTAGCTGCATCCTATCGTATGCATTCTCATACTTTAAATGACTTGTTTTTCCAATAGACAATCTATGTAAATTCCAAACACAGAAACTCATAGTTGTAACAGTAGCAAAAACTACCTTACAATTTATACTTTTCAATTTAGTTTCTGTATTTACTATAGTATTCTTTAGTCTCAATGCATGTTCGAAACAACTATTGTCAGTTCTTTTAAGAAATGATTCCTCATAATTTGATCTACGATTCCTTTCTAAAGAACAAATAACCGGTATTCCAGCTATGAAATACACGATTTTCAGACCGTCTATATCTCTAAGATCATCATATGCATATTTCCACAAAGTTTCCAATTTTCCTCCAGGCACTACATGTAACGTTTTACAACGAACTTTGCCTTCTAAAAATTTTCCTCTACTAGACGTGTAAATATATGTATGCTGATTCATTTCTGTGAAACAAACAAAAATGAAACTAAATAGAAATAAAACTAAATTCCAAATATCAATAAAAAATATTCAAAAGTAAAAACATTAAAATACTAGTATCTAACATAATCTTGAAAACGGACTGGCGGTTTCACTTTTCTACTCGACCGCCGCACTTGAATTTCAGACTCTGGTTGGACATACTCTAAAGCGCTCGGCGCATGATTATCAGAGGCGCTTGACTCTCGATTATCAGAACTGGTTTCTGATTCACTACAAACAGATCAGACAAACTCCTTTTTTCTTCATCAACAGCGCTTTCAGCACTTTGAAAATCTACATTTCGGACAACCTTAACCTCATTCAGGGAACACAAGTGTGTTTTAGGTTTTATGACCATAGCTGTGACCGTCATGTTAAATATTCTAAGTGGGACCCGAAAAGTTGACCCCTTAACGTTTACTACCCGTGGGTATACTGACAAGTCATCTGACAGACTCTCAGTCACTACTGTACATGCTTCTGGTGTCTTGGACCTTGCTAAACCAGATACATTTAAGACAGATAAAGGTTTGATCTTGATGGGATTTTTATTCGTAGAGTAAACTTGACCTATTGCTTCATCTTTGATAGAATTACAAGCAATATCCCACTCTCTTGGGATCTTGTCTATGTTAGTTTGCTGTCTACCAACCATAGAACAATAATCTAACAATTTGATAACATTAGTACCAATAATAACAGGTACATTTTTGTTATAATCAGTAAGAGAGACAACCAACAATGGTATCATAAAATCTTGCTCTACAAAATCAACCTTTATACTAGCTTCTATGTAACCTAAATACGGTAAAGTGGTACCTCCTGCCACACTAATTGATAAGCTAAAGTCATCTAAACTTTTCAATTCAGGTGGAGGTGTTAACTCATTCAACATACCTTCAGATATTGTTGATATCATGGACCCTGTATCAATCAAAGCCTTACACTTTGTATTATTAATGTAAATAAAAGATTCATTTGCTAAACCAATCATACGTTGAGCAAGAATGCTCTGCGTACAAGTATCAACAAGTTTGGGACTTGGCACATTCTCAGGCCTATATAAGTCTCTGATGTGTCCCTCAACCGAGACCTTTACCCGTTTAAACCCCTCGTCTGAGAATTATAATTCTGGTTTTGTTGGTTTCCTGTATAGCCACGGCCACGCCAGCCACGGTTATTATTAAATCTATCCCTTCTATCAGACCCTCGATAGTTCCCGCGACCTTGGCCACGAAACTGACTATTTGACGAGCTCGTATGATCATCAGGTTTACTTTCTTTTAACTTCTTTAACTCTCCCTCAAATGATTCCATTCTAGTATTCAAGAGCTTCATGGACTTAATCATCTCTTGCATACCTGACTGTTCAACAACCGCAGGTTGATGTTGAATCTTATTGTCAGAACCTGAGACATAATTTGATAAGTCCAATTCAATAGATCGGATCTCTTTTAATAACTGATCAAATTTTTCAACAGTATATACAGGTATCTTGGGTTTTGCATATGAAGAGTTTGAACAAGAAACGGTAGTATTATTACCAAAACCTGCAGCATAAGTTGCCACTCTTGCTATAGACGAAGACCTAACAGGTGCCAAAGGAGGCTTAGTATGAGCAGTAGTTCCCTTTATAGGAGTACTATGTCCAAAAGATACATGCTTCTCACTACTTAATTTATCAAACTCATCTGATGTTACAACTCTAAAGCTTGTATTATGATTCAAAAACTGAATCATTTTCTACATACATCAATAATAATGCTGCTACAAATTATCCAACTGATACTCCAAGTGACCATAACACTGATGAGGATTTTTATATGACTAAAACATAATTTTAACAATGATCAGGGTATTGAATTTGAGGTAAATCAAAGCGCAGATTTGTTATTACCAGAAGTTCAATTTTAGAAGCATGATCAAGACCTTTGAAATTAACTTTAAACACAGGATTTTATTCCCAAGTCGAATAATAAAATCAGTGCCAATTTTAAGCATAGGATTTTATGAGATTAATTCGTCAATAAAGCATTATTGTCTTATCATGTGTTCAAAATGTAACTATAACACTTCATCAATGTATGGATCTGAAACACTAGCTCTAGTGTTTACAATATCGGTTCAAATTACTAGCACAACCATTCCTGGTACAAAATCAATATACGGCAATCATCCCTGGTACAAAATCACCAATCTAGTCAAAATAAAATAATCCCAATTGTCATAAATTTCCCCTTCAGTAAATTATCTGTTATGCCTTATGATAAGTGGTGGTTAATTCACACTGGACCCCGATTAAAAAACCTAGTGGACTTTTGTTAATTGATAAAAAACACAATATAAAAAAGAAAATGTTGTATGATTGCCAATGAGACAACTATCCACAAAAGACCAATTTGACACAAACATTTACAACTATAGGTCACCGTACGGCCTTCAACAATGAGCAAAGCCCATACATCATAGTCAGCTATTAAAGGCCCAGATAAGACAATGTAAAACAATTCAAATGAGAAAACTAACGGCCTTATTTATGTAAAAAAAAATTAACGAAAAACAAATATGTAACACATAAACAAACGACAACCACTGCATTACAGGCTCCTGACTTGGGACAGGCACATACATAAATAATGTGGCAATTTCATCCTCCGTATAAAGTACAAATGCGGAAACAAACCTCTGTTACATTGATTTATTGATTGTTGGTTGCTTAACGTCCAGTGGCAAATATGTCATGCATATTCAGGACGAGAACAAGTTCATAATAAATACAATAGGTAGGTCTTGTCATAATAGAGACCATAAGAGATGATACTCGGAGAAATTTCGACTGCAACTGAAAAATGAGGGTTAATTAGATAGGGACAGAAATTGTGCCTTACAACAGGCCACCTACGGGCTCTCAAAGAGTTGTGGTAAGGGTTCTTAGCGTGCAAAAAGCGTGGCACTCTCTTTACAAACCTCCGTTACAATAACACAATTTAGTTGGTAAAACTAGTGTGTCGACAACTGATGCTTCAATGTCTCAATAAACATATTTCTAGCCAAAACACGAAAGATGTTCAAGCATTACCAATTTCATATCATAAACGCAACAAGATATTCTAGTGTTATCTCTTACTGCGCACGCAGACTGATTCGTCAATCCCTAAGATAATGCATGTTCCACGTGCATTTCCTCATTCTCTTACTGGCTAGCGTCGAGTGGAGATCTGCAAGAAATTCACTGTTAATTAACAAACTCTTTTTGTTGTTTTACGTTAGTGGATTTGGGGATTTATTTTAATTTCTCGCCGGGATTTTATATGCAAATGTCGTCATGGGCCAGTTAAAAGATGACGAGATTTCATTAGAAGACAATAGTGCGGCTGGTAATTTCGCCGACGAACTCCATGTTGACCACACGGCCGACATTTAAGAAGCACGTGGGCATGGTTCGCAGTCATATGTCCGGAGTGACAATAGTTTGACTAATCAACACAAGAAGAAAAGGAAACGGCCAAAGTATGCCAACCGTGATTTTCCTTCTGATTTTTCTGAGTCGGACATAGATGGAAAAAATCTAAGGCCACAAAGTATGGCAGAAAAAGCAAAACACCCTCAAAGAAGGATGACTTTACTTCCGATTCCGAGTCTAATTCCGTCTTTAGTGAAACTGTATCGAATTAAACATACAATGACAAAAACGGCAAGAGTTGTCATCGTTTTAATCCTTACAAGAAGGAAAAAAACAGGACTCCAGTTTCCTAAAGATATGGAATTATTTCTGATGATAACTTCACAAAAAGTTGAGTTAATTTTGAACACGATTCCCGTTCCATCATATTGATCCATTGATTTTCTCAATTACAGAAGAACAAAGTCGTAGTACAAATATGCAGATAGATAAGCTTTCGTCAGTATTAAAACAAAGCTTACAGACACCATTGGGCCTCTTGGTAACTTATGGATGTTATTTGAAGATATTCGAGCAAAAATCGATAAGGGGTGTGACGATCCTAGTGCGCAGGCGCATGTTGGCAATGTTGACCTCCGTCATATTCTTGATCTGCTAGAGAAAACAATTTGTTTGATTGGACAATCTAATGTTGCAATAAATTTTCAGATCCAAAAAAGGGTAGATGACTTCTTAAAGACAAACAGGAATGTTTAGCGAAAAACGACAAGTATCTGTTTGGAAACGAATTCAGGGAAGGGTTTCATATCTTATTTCGGTTATTCATGAAATTAGAATTCCATTTCGAACACTTCCTGTGCTTATGAAATTCCAAATTAATGACTAAGTTTACCTTCAAAGGGCCAAACTCTAATGCCATAGACTTTGTGAGCATATCCATAGCTGCCTTCGTGGTACAATAAACAGGATAACCAGGAGTTGCAAGAAAACCGGATATACTGGAAATATTCACTATGGCACCATTTCCTTTTCGTGCAACAATTCCTTTGGCAAAAATCTGTAATGAGATAAAAAAATAAAACGTGCATATTGGGTTCAATTTATAGTCTACGTGTTTAATAATAAACAGTCCACATTTTAGCTAACGGTCCATGGAAAATTATATAATGGTCTGATTCATTCTGAAATTAACTGGATTTTTAATATTATAAAGTAAAGATTTTTTGAAATTGTGTTACAGGGGTTAAAGCAAGTATCAAATTATTATATTTGTGTTGTGTAGTATGATATGTTGGTGATGTCAATGGCTGTAAGTCTAAAGTGAAGTTAAATTTTAAGCCGACTTTATATACATGTACGTTATAAGGAAGTCAAGTTTAGCTGTTGTCCATTCGTTTGTTGTGTTTTATCATTTGATTTTGCTATTTAATTGGGGACTTTCCGTTTTGAATAAACTCATCATAGATACCAGATATAAATTTTGTATATACGCCAGACGCGCGTTACGTCTACAAAAGACTCATCAGTGACGCTCGAATCCAAAAATATTAAAAAAGCCAAATAAAGTACGAAGTTCAAGAGCATTGAGGACCAAAATTCCTAAAAGTTTTGCCAAATCCAGCTAAGGTAATCTATGCCTGAGGAAGAAAAGCCTCAGTCTTTCAAAAATTCTAAATTTTGTAAACATATAATTTATAAATATAACCATATCAATGACACTTCATGTCAGCACAAAAAGTGCTGACTACTGGGTTGGTCATACCCTCGGAAACATAAATCTCCACCAGCGTCTACAAAAGACTCATCAGTGACGCTCGAATCCAAAAATATTAAGAAAGCCAAATAAAGTAAGAATTTGATTTTTCCTCGGAGTTCATTATTTTTGTGATCTTACTTTTTTACATACATATTATGTTAATACCTGAGATATGTTCACAGCTGCCTTAAAATTTACGTCAAAATGTCTACAAAAGATCAAGGATTAAAAGAGTGCACCATGCAATGTAGTATTCAACAATAAGTTTCAAAGCAATTCTTCAAAACACGTGTAACTACTGTTTACACTGTTTGCAACTATTCAAGCTGGCAACAAACCCTAAAGTATTGCTCAGATGTCAAATTTAATATATATCGTAACTGGAAAGCAAAGTCCGGTCATCAAATGGATGCAACTTTGTTCTCTACCTATTACCCTTCCCCTGCAACTGGTCACTAGCCCGTCGTTTGGACGAAAAGGCAACATGCCATTTTCTAATATGAGTAAAACATTAATTATAATGCATAGCACTAGACATCATATCAATCCATTTCATGCAGGTAAGTAGACAGACTCATTCGAACTGCCAATGTTTTTGTGCTTCTTTTTTTTATATCTCCTTTGGATTTACAATTTCGTTACATATTTTGATTCTTTAAAAGTAAATGCAAAACGAAGACAAATTCGAGGTCAAAATAAATCACGCATTACAATCAATCAATTCATTAATTTATAAAACACAGTCGCAACCATCCTTTCATCATGACCAGATCCACATGCATTATATTAACTAAACATTGTTTTACAAAAGCTACGAAAGGACAATAGTTCCTCTAAGGAGTTATTTAACACTTTTATCCCTTAGTTGTTTTGTCTTGTAATGTCGATCACTGTTATTGTTTACTTTTTCTTTTATAAATAAGAATTTTAAGATATAGCTAAACAAAAGTAAACCCGCAGTTAAACCAATTTACTAAGTACTGTCATATACTAACAAATGATTTTTCTGTTATGTTAGCTTTAATATATCTACTTTTGATACGATTTCTGATTTCTAAAGTTCACTCTATAATACTTTTGAAGATAACCCCAATCAATAAATCACCGTTTAAAGGCAGAAACTTATATGAGGAGTTTAGACACAAAACCAACAGAATGACACTCATCATAATTCCGTTTAAAACAGTGCTACACCTTCAACACAATATGTCATATTTTATTAATAGTTTCATTTTGACAATGCACAAAATATGTTTTGCTGAAATTCAAGATGCGTACTTTAATTTCCTCTGTTGTGTATTGTGTACTGTTGCTGCCATGCAAGCGTTTATATAAATAGTTATCAAAAGTACCAGGATTATAATATTATTTTTATTGGCGTACTAAATTATAATCCTGGTACCTTTGATAACTATACACTGTACTCTAATAGTAATATAACTTACTCGTCTATAAACTCTTCTGTTACTTCAAGAACAGTTTTACATCCTAAGATTGCTGCATTATTTACCAAGAGATCTACTTGTCCTATTTCTTCGATCACTTTTCTTGTGTTGTTCCAGTTTCCGATATCTAAACATCGTGTTTCAATTGATGAATCCTACAAAAGTTTTATTTATTTCAAATGTTTCAGTACCTTTTACGCTGTCGATAATAATATATTTACATTTAATTTCTGTTTGAGACAATACTTTGAGGTCTACATTTCATTTGCATTGTAGGTTGGTTACTTTTGACGCATAAACATCTTTTTTTTTAATATTGAAAGCAACCAAGAATCAATCTTTTTATTGGTATCTACATTAAATAAAATTCTTATTGAATAGATAATCTGCCAATCTACATTGTATACTAGTACAAGATAAGATGGTATGCTTTATATTTGTGATTGCTGTGTTGTCTAGAGGCTATTTACGAGCTTGTTTTACTCCCCTTAGCCTATGTGAATATTAGGCGGAGGACACTCTAAAACATTATAGACAAGAATAAAGTTTAAGAAATAATTATCTGTTATGATGACTTTGTATTGCTTGTCATTTAGTCTTGCTATATCTTCTTTCGTTGTAGCTCATTACAAAAAGGCAATCACTCAAATAAAGAGTGACAGTCTACTAGCTTCTTTGTCAAAATTTAACTTGCAGATAATATTTTGAGATTTAAAGTGTCTATTGATTTATTATAAATTTTATCGTATAACGCACGCAAAACTCGAAAAATGTAAAAAAAAAAATCATAACTTTCAGGTCAATAACTCTTACAAGGAGACGTCTGACAATTTCCGTCATGTGTCTTAATTGAAAACCTTGTCTTGTTGTTCATTTTTGTCTATCAAAGTGTCCATAATGTAATATAGTTTTAAAGATATCAGACAAAAACAAACAAAATATGTAAAAATTGTCATCAACGGACAATAACTCAAATAAGGAGCTGATTTTCTCCGTTTTATCTCTTTGGTGGATATTGTCTTGTTGTTTGTACTTATTTAAGTTTTTATCTTCCTGTTACATGTTTTAAGATATAAGGCAAAAATGCAAACTATTAGTAAATATTCTCATCAATTGACAATAACTTGTGAGGTTGTCAACTGACTTCGACTATGTTAACTTATTTGTAATACTTGACTAACTGATCAGTTTGCATTTTTCTCTATCAAGTTTTCAAGATACATGAAATGAGCAAAAAAAATCAATTGTTAATATGTCGTTATGTACTACAATGTATCATATTATTTATTTTAAAGTATATCCCTGTCCTGCGTGTTCTTGCATGTATTTGTACTGTATTCCTGTCATATAACGTTGTCATTTAAGCTGTATTTTTAACATATTCACATTAAGATTGAGGTTTACTAGACATAAAACCAGGTTCAACCCACCATTTTGCCTTTACATGTCTGTTCCAAGTCCAGAAGAAGGCAGTGTTAATCAAATAGTTTCTGTATATGCTGCATTGGCGTTTGTTTTTGATGCACTTCGGTGTTTGGTTGGTCCTTTGCTTTCCTCGGTTTTAGTTTTATGACCTTCGAACAGCGGTAAACTACTGTTGCCTTGATTTAATGTTAAAAATGAATGACAATTGGTAGAGCTCAACATTCTGAATATGTTTGCCCTTTTTAGATTTTCGTAATTGATAACATTTTCTTAAGTATAGAACCAATAGCATTTCCCCCAATAATCTATTTTTAGTCATGGCGACCATGTTGATTTGAAGGCGGGGTCATCCAACACATTTAAAAAAAAACCTTGATACCTTAATAATGAAAATGGTGTAAGGTTGTCTTACCTCCACTTTTAAGCTGTCAAGATCTGATTCTGTCCTGCTTATAGCAAACACCTTTGCTCCAAGATTTGATAATTTAAGAGCAATACAGCGTCCGATACCTATCAAATGCGGAACACATGATGATAAAATTATCAAAATAGTAATAAAAGAACCAAATAACTTTCAAACAGGCTCTTTTACGATACACCGAAAAATCTTTCTGATTTGCCTTGAAGAACCCTTATCATAACTCTTAAGGATCACAACATTACTCACTACAAGTCAAACGTCTTCTGAAGCCTATACTACTCATGTCAAGAAGCGCTGCTTGTATTGCCATTTCATGCAAGTTAAAAAAACTATTTTAGATATTTGGCTGACACATGTGTTCCCGCCCTTTTGTTAGGGGAAATAAATCAATTAATTAGAACATATTGTCAAGTTTGCACTATTTTCAAATAAATAGATATAACATATCAAATCACTTATGTGATGAATTTATTTTGAAAGAATTGATTTCTTTTTAGCGCTCATTTATTTGTAACTTTATTGCGTTGTATATAGCAGCTGTACCTTAAAATTTCTTTTATCATTCCGTAGGTGTGGTCACATTTAAAAAACAAATCTTTATTGAAGAGATAACACCCTTATACGTAACTAATAGTTGTTCTTTTCTAGATAGGGACATCATGTCTTTCGTAAAAGTAAAAATGTGAATACAAAAATAATACAATAACTTATAACTAAGTTATATTTTACAGACAAAAAGATCAAGAGCATGTTTAGAAAACAAAATCACACAGTAGTTGATAATACAAGAATTAGATAGGAATAATAAAATTAACGGTACCAATTTTCTTGCACCAGATGCGCATTTCGACAATACATGTCTCTTCAGTGATGCTCGTGGCCAAAATATTTGAAATCCAAAGCTTATATACAAGATGAAGAGCTATAATCCAAAAGGTCCAAAAAGTTTAGCCAAATCCGTGAAAGGAATCAGAGCTTTGCATGAGGGAGATAATAAATGATGTGAATAGAACAATATATTTTATAAACCTACCTTTTCCGGCGCCTGTTACTATGGCCCTTTTCCCTTCAAATTGAATATTCATTATAAAGTATAAACTCTAAAGTTGCAAAATATTTAACACAGCTGCTTGAATTCCGTAATATTATTTTAATGCGGTAAGGGGTTGAACGCAGCTAACTTTTATTTGTACAAATATAATGGATTTTTTTAGCAATGTATAACTTATGTTGGGGACATGACTTGAACACACAATACATATTGTATATCGCACAAAGAAACAGTCTTCGTAACTTATGAATAAACATTCCATTGTTAATAGGTCATATTCATACCGATATAAAAAAAGAAGATAATTGGAAATTTAACAAGTTTGATATTTGTTCAATATTTAAACAATTATAATACATTCACGCATCTCGTTTATTCAGTGGTAAACCAGTATTTGAATCAATTCAAATATCTTTTTCTCATGATAGGTTGATCATGACGGGGGAAAATCAAACAATTCTTTATTTGCACAATGTGTTCAAAAACCTTGTTATAATATAAGGGTTTTAAAATCATTTAAAAACTAACATCAAATAGATATATGATCTGAGTAAGAGCACCTGAAATCACCCCTAGTTTTTGGTGGGGTTCATGTTGTTTATTCTTTAGTGTTCTATGTTGTGGCATGTGCACTATTTTTTGTCTGTTTGTCTTTTCATTTTTAGCCATGGCGTTGTCAATTTATTTTAGATTTATGAGTTTGACTGTCCCTTTGACAGTTCTTGTCCATTCGTTTTTCATGCGTTTTGCCATGTGATTATGGGATTTCCGAATTGATTTTCCTCCAAGTTTTTAAAGTATTTTTGTATCTTTCGTCCCTCTTTTAAAGAGAAAACTTCTAATTTTACAAAAACTATTATAAAAATCGACCTGCGATTTGTCGATCGTAGTTTTTGCTTGACCTGGAGGAGACAATACCTGACCTCTACAAATACCTTAATAACACAGAAACCCGATCCAATTTATATGTTGTTTCTTTTATTTACGCTGATGTTTTGATAAATTTAAATTTATACACATTTTACAATGTCGAGAAAGAGTAAGAATATTTGGCGCCAAAACAACGGAAAATAACCTGCCTCTTCGCCTGCATCAGTATTTTATCGTAATTTTCCTGGTACTTCATTCAAATAGCGTTCAGTATATAGCAATTTTGGTAAGAATTACTTATTAATGTTACATGTTCTCTAGAGGACCTTTTCGACAGAGAATTTAATACCATTTTCAATTATTCCCGATGACAAAAATGTCAACTCAATCGATTTGTTTTATTAGTGAAAACCTTATCTATTTGATGACATAATTTCTTCATTAACTGTACATGCAATATTTTTGTATTTATTGTTAACCATGCACACAGGTTTGCAAGATACATGAGTTATGTATGTGTGAATTGTGTATTAACAGTAATTGTGTAACAATAAAGGAGAACGATGGAAATTTGTAACGTCATCGCATGATCTCGTGACAAAATTAATTGATGTAACCCGTGTCCTTATAATCAATACAAGTGTCATTTCTACCATGCTACTCTGAGTTATATGATAAGGTGTCGGTCCACAAAAATCATGACATAAGGACCAATAAGAAGCCGGAAAACCTAGTCATTAGTATAAACACTTAGATTTGTGTCAAATGAATGCATTGAGGTGAAATAGCAAATAGTATAAACGGTAGAACACTATGTATGAACTGGGACAGTGGGGACCTCCCAGAGACATGGAAATAATTGAAAACGCACTGCGAATTAATGTGTCAAGGGCCGTAAAAAAGAAACTAGAGGCTCACCTGACTATACTTGGGTTTTGAAATCATATAAAAAAAAGTTAAAATGTGGCAACAAAGTAACAACACTTGACCAGCACCTCCTTAGGAACATTATGCCATGTTTAATTTGATTCCATTCAGTGGTTGTCTAAAAGAAGTCGTGTGTATGTATTCCCCATAGGGTCCTATGTTAAACTTAGTCCACAGCTGACGGCCATCTTGGATGATGGAACGACTTCAAAGTAAACACTTGGACATCACCTCATAAGAAACATTCATACTATGTTTGGCTTGATTCCATTCAATGGTTCACTAAAAGAAGTCATGTGTATGTTTGCATTTCACATATGGTCCTATGTTTAACTAAGTCCACCGCTGGAAGCCATCTTTGATGATGGATCGGCTACAAAGTAACAACACATGGTCATAACCTCATAAGGAACATTCATACTATTTTAGGTTTGATTCCATTCAGTCGTTCTCTCACAGAAGTCATTTGTATGCATTTCCCATTGGGTCCTATGTTAAACTAAGTCCCCCGCTGGCGGCCATCTCGGATGATGGATCGGCTACAAAGTAACAACACTTGGTCATAACCTCATAAGGAACATTAATACTATGTTTGGTTTGATTCCATTCAGTGGTTCGCAAAAATAAGTAATTTGTATGATTTCCCATAGGGTCCTATGTTAAACTAAGTCCCCCGTTAGCGGCCATCTTGGATAATGGATCATCTAGAAAGTAACAACACTTCGTCAGCACCTCATAAGGAGCAGTCATGCCATGTTCGGTTACATTGCATTCACTGGTTCTCTATAGGAAGTTCAAAATGTAAAAAGTTAACGCCAACGACGACGGACGCAAAGTGATGACAAAGGTTCACTTGGCCCTTTGTCATTATGCGAATCCCGATAAAATGGTTAGAAACAGGATTGTTTTTGGTACAAAATCATCTAGAAATAGGATTGTTTTGGAACAAAATCATCCAGAAACAGGATTGTTTTTGGGACAAAATCATCTAAAGTTCAGAGAATAATTAATTAATGAAGGGTCAGAACTTAAATTAGAGAAAGCCTTAGATATAGCAAGAACTTATGTGCTTTCTCAAAGACAATTACAAACAATGAATATTGGGGAAGACCCAAATGTCAACAATATAAACAAAAAGAAAATATACTCAAAACAAACTGAAAAAAACAGTTATCCGCACACATATGAACAAGTTGTGAATACTAAATATAAGCAAGACAAATCAAAACTACACGTACGTCAGAGGTGTGGTTATGACCATAACGCAGGAAGTTGTTGACCAGCTAAAGGTAAACAATGCTAAAAGTGCGACAAGAAAGATCATTCTGCTAAAATTGCAAAACTAGAAAAGAAAAAAAGGTACATGAGAAATCCAGTGAAGAATGTTATAATTACTATGACTCAAGTGACTCATTTATTTGTTGGTGCACTCTACAATGAACAAATTAGCGCGACACATGGTGTGAAGATAATTATCACAATTGAAAATGTCAGTATTAATTTTCAAATTGACACCTGTACACGGTGTAATGTTCTGAATCATACAGATTGTCAGACTCGTGAAGATTTAGTGTGTCGCTTTTCTTCTTACCACAATGAATTAATAATCATGCATTTGTGTCCTATATGTACGATGCATAGTCGCATTTGTCATCCAGTCTTAGGATTATTCAGTTTCGTGTTTTTTTGAGAGAAAAACGAAAACAAGGTGTCCGGTTATTTTTTTCGTCATTGGATAGAATTCAAAGCATTTTTATTAATAGTCGTGCCCATTACCAATCCCAGCAAAACATATTAATACCTTTGTTAATAAGTGACTTATACATTGCTTCCTGTACATACTTTTTTTTAAAACAAATATATTGCGTAACTTATACATTTATTTTGAAGTTATTTCATCGTCACCTGATTTGACCTTTCTTATGTAAAATAATTACTGTTAGAAAGGTGTATGTTTGTTATAAGTTGAGGTTATAAGATTATAATGATGTGTGGTAATCAAATAGAAGTATTTGATGTCCAGTGATGTAAAAATGATTAAGCTGCACCTGGTGTATCGAATATCATTTAGGTCATTTTTGGGCAAGGCCGTTAATCCTCATCAGGTACCATAGCCTTGTATCATAATAATTACTATTAGTTCTTGCTCTGGTAACATATCAAATTTAGTGTTATTTTTAGGGCACGACACCTGGTGAATCTGCAATATCATTATTATTCTAATGTCCATTCTTATCTAATTACTATTAATTGTTTACAGTGATTATAATTTTGCCGAGGTCAAATACTCTTTCACGTTCTTATGTTTACGATAATCAATCATAGGTGGTCTGGGAAATAAATTCTTAGCAGTTATATCATTTTCTATTAACTGCCAATGTTTTCTTATTCGTCTTCCCAATTGTTTGAATAGTGGATTAAATTTAGTTGCTAGAACTAGTGGTTGACAGTTTTGTTTATTTCTTTTTTTATAACATAATGTATTCAATCTTTTTTTTCTCAATGCTTTATCTATTAGTGGATTAATATCATTTTCCGAGTATCCTCCGATCTTATGAACCTTGTAATTTCCCCAATTATAAATCCTTTGAATACAGATGCTGGGTGAGCAGACGATTTATCTAAATATTGGTAATTTTCTGTAGGTTTGCGATATCATTTGACATCTAATATCTTTTCTGTTTCAAATCGGGTTCCTTTAAATATTGTTACATCCAAAAATTGTATTTCATTATTAGAGATTTCATGTGAAAATTTTAATAGTTGGTGAATACTGTTTGCAATTTGGTAAAATTCCTTAAGAGACCGTTCGCTTCCTTTGAATAATAAAAATCCATCATCCCTGTAGACAGAAAGAAGAGAAATGTCAGACGAGTATGGGAACCGTTTCAATATTGCAGAAACGATTTCATATATTCTTATATCTGTTAAACTTGGCGACATTGGGGATCCCATTGGAACCCCAACTTTCTGTTTGAAAATTTGTCCATCGAATTCAAATTCATTATTTGCAAGGGAAATTCGTAGCAATTCCAGTTACACTGCATTATTAGTGGCCACGCTCTGTCGATTGCATTAACAATTTCAGTATGATGTAGATTGGTGTACATGCTTGAAATATCAAATGAGCTCATTAATATGTCTGCTGGTGCTCTTATTTTTCCAATTTGTTTATGAAGGAAGTTGTATCTTGTGTGTATGTCCAAAATTTATTGACAACTGGTTTGATAAAATAATCGATATATTGGGCAATTTTTTCCAATGGGCTATTAAATAAGGATACGATTGGTCTTCCTGGGACGTTTACATTCTGTAAATGATTGATATCAGTTTTAATCTTTTCTCTATCCGATTGATTGATTTTATGGAGTTTTGGTAGGAAGTATAGTCTCCCTATTCGTTTTCCCTGGTCATTTATTAGAAACTTAAATGTAAATTCATCAATGTAGGATTCATTGTGTAGACGATGAATAATAGTGTTGATAATGTCTAGTACTTCTGTTGTATGAGATTCGTAAATTCGTTCATAGTGTACATTGTCATTTAATTGGTCATTTGCCATTTTAATATATAGCTCTTTATCAAGAACAACTGTTGAGGAGTTTTTATCTGCCTTTTTGATAATTATACGTTCGTTTGAACGTAGTGATTGTAATGCTTTTCTTTCATGTTTAGGCAGGTTGTCCTTAAATGATTTAATTTGTATTTCGTCCAATTCAATTCTAGTTGAAAATAAATAATTTTCAATTGCATTATTAGCCCAGTATGGCTTATAACCACGTCTGGAAAGAAATGGATGACGATTGTACTGGTGAGATCCATTATCAAAATGATATTTGCATCTCATTTTACGGGCTAGTTCATTGAAGTCATTTATGAAAGTTTTCTTAGCGTGTCGAAGATTTGGACTAGGAATTAATTTTAGTCCTTTCGCTAAAACTAGAATTTCAGCATTACATAGCTTTTCTTTTGTGAATATATCAACATATTTTGCAGCTCTCTGTACTTTTTCCGTGTGTTCATATTGTCTTCTTTTGTGTTGTCGGTTTATATTGTATGTTTTTCTTTTTTCTGTATTTTTAGCAATTTTGCGTTTCTAATCCATAGCTTTGAACGATCTATTCTTTCTATTCGACATGATTGGATGATAAGTTTTCCTAATGTGCTTATTCTTATATACATATAATCATTCACGTCTATGAGTTTGAATTGAGATAGATTAGCTTATAATCTCTAATTGCGAGATATAAGCTGTATTGAATTTCTATGGTGAAATATAGTAAATTATAAACCTCCCTTTTTTTTGATTTTTTTTTTGTTATAATAAAACACCCATGCAACCACGCATCCCATATTGTTTATCACAAATATGGAGGGAAAGCATGCACAAAGATTAAAAACGGGGAAAACATTACAAAGCTAAATAACCAGGTGCAAGAAATAAAAGAAAAGTGGGCTGAAAAATATAGAGAGGCAGCGCTGAAAGCAATCACTAAAGAAGAATTGAAAAATGATAGAGGAGATGTACAGAAGTTAAAACATGAAACAGACCAGATGAAAAGGAAACCCTAGAGGCAAGAAGAAACTGAACTAGTAAAACTCCGAAGGGAAATGGACGAATTAAAGAATAATATGAGACACAATAGAAACAATAGAGGATCATTCAGAGGAAGACGTCGCCACTATAAATACTGATTACACTATAAATACTGATTACACTATACGTAACAATGCCTAATACTCAAAGTGTAAAATGTAAACATTATAACAGGAATTATATATAAGTTATGATAGAGATATATTTACAAAAATTGGATTAATTTAGGGACACAGCTTGGGATAACATAATTTGTCTAACTCAGCAGGTAATAAAACTAGTGTTACATTCTGTTTTATTTATATGAAGACTATAAATTTTCAAAGAGTTGTTGCAAGGGTTCTTAAAGGGAAAATTCACGATTTTTCACTTATGGTTTAAATATGTTCATTATGACATAATATATATATTCACAAAGTTTTATTGCTATATGTGCAGTAATAAAGGAGAAATTCAATATTTAATGAAAAAATATTAACTACTTCCTGTAGGTCGTGACGTTTTCTCCTGGTTTTTGCATGCCGGGATTTAAAACACAATCATTAAAAGTCTTAAGTTTTTAATCATATTTTAACGTAATCGTAAGCGCGCCGATGACTTACGCTTTATCTAAATAACCATCCGATAATAAGAAGATAAAACGCACAGACGTTCAATTGTACATATTCATGAGATAAATTTTCTATGTTAAACGTATATATTCGAATTATTTTTGTAGACAACACAAAAAGTTATAAATTTATTTTTAATTAATTTATTTTCGGACTGATAAGGTGAACAAAGTAAAGTACAATAATCTGTAAAGACAATATGTTGGTGTACTCTTATTGACCTTTTACTATCTCTGCTATGACTTGGTTGATACGATGTGTGTATTCACGGTTCTGTGGCAATACTCGTAGATGGCTTGTTGAAAGGTAAATTGTTATTTGCACTTCGGTATTTAACCACGCCTCTCGGGCACATCTTGCCAGGTGTGACTGTCTATTCGGATCAGTGAATTATAAGACAAGGGAGCATTCAATATACATATTTAAAATATATATTCAAGTTGGTGACAAATAAAAATTGATCGCCGTGGAATAATTTAATTATGTTTGGTGCTATTATTTATTTTAATTCAAATAAGTTAATTTACTAAGAAATACACAATTTTCGGTTAAAGACGGGAAACTAAAATCAAATGTCCGATTGAAATGATTTACACCTTTTGTCCTTGATTGATGTCTAATAAAAAGGAGAACTTAAGAAATTATAAATAGCTTTACCAAAGTATTTTTATTTTTTTTTATTAGGCAAATAAATGAATGAGAACACTTAGATTTAGACTTTTTAAAAGCCACGTATAAATTAATAACTGGAACTCACTGAAGATAACTCTACCGAAGCGGAATATAATATGAACGAATAAAGAAAAAATATTTTTCTACTTGAGAAGTTTTTAAAAATTGACAGCAAATTTAAGGTCTTCTTGGAATGGAATCGAAAAATTACGAATAGATATTATTTATCAAGTGTGAAAAACGTCAACCAAATTTAATCACAATCGGGGACGTCCTTATTAAAATAGTCTTTGTCTCACAACGTATAATACTTAATAACTATTTGACCAAAGATGTTTAAAAACAAAAGACAACGAATTTAATGTCATCTTCCCCTATTTTTGAATGTAATTATAAGTCTGTTCAACTGGCAAGAATAGCCCTAAAGCGGACAAATATTTGAAAAGCAGTTTATTCTTTAAATTTGCTGTCATTGAATATCAAGAAAGAAAATAAATCCCGAAAATGATTTGAAACTTTAATACTCAATAGCTTTCCTAGAAAATATTCACATCCCTCGGGGATTATTAGTGTACGTCCAGTTGCATATGTCGGAACAATTGTGGTGATGACGAATTTCTTTCTTTATTCGAGAACAATCTAATTGATATATAAATCTGTGATTTTACTATGTTCATAACTTCGATGAACCAAAGCAAGTTATAGATCGACCTGTATTTAAATCAAATTGGTCCTCTTCTTCTTTTGGTATACAATAGTCTATCGAATTGGATGATTACATACTATTAGTATACGCAAGGATTTGTATAGTTAGTATACGTGGACTAGTCTATTTACAAAACTTTTACCCCAATTTGCACAAAATGTATGTTTCTTTCTTATGTTCAATGTATACATGTATATATTTTAAATTGCGCTGTAGTTCCGTAACTTTCTATCCGGGCGTATAAATGATACGTCGACAAGTGCGCACATTTTTTTAATCAACATTTCTGGAATGATCCAACGAATGTAGGACAGAAAGTCACAGGACAAAAAGTCACAGACAAAAAGTCACGGACAAAAAGTCACAGGACAAAAAGTCACAATTCAGTTTTTAGAGTATTTTTCTTTAAACAAGAAAAAATAGTTTTAAAAACAAAGTTTTTGTTTTCTTCTTGAACTCTTATATATAAAGCAACTTTGTAATTAAAATTTATTCAATAAATATCAATGATGAACAAATAATTGTTCTGAAAACAAAATGTCAAAGTGACTTTGTACTTAAATGGCTTCATGGTGCCAAGAAATGTCCCCTTTGCATGATTAAAATTTGATAACTTTTCATTTAACAAAGCTTATGAACAATGTCCTACACTGAAAAATAAATAGATGTAATAAAAAGAAAATATTTCAAGATCTTTCTCTTATATATTCAAACAATTGTCAAAAAAATAATTGTGACTTTTTGTCCTGTGACTTTTCGTCCTATCAAATTTGTAACTTTATGTCCTGTGACTTTTTGTCCTGTGACTTTCTGTCCGTTTACCGATCCAAATATGTCCTTTACTATTGACAACGAGTAAATATTACATTTTCCCAGAGACATATAATACAATTATAAACAAGCGTATGAGTTAAGTAATGACTAGTATATTATATCACTTTCGGACACGGAAGACAGAGATGTATATTATACATGCACCTGATAGTTCAGTTATAAGTTATCGGCCGTGTACACTGATCAATACCTACAGAAGTGAAACGATGCATGAAATTGCAAGCCCGACAGGAAATCGCTTGAATACCTGGACGTGTCACCTTTCACCCCTCACAATACCTTTGGGAGTAATACCTAAGGCCATGCGGGTGATCAGTGGAGCGAAGATCCTAATTTATTTGAATAAAGTATATTACTTTAAAGAATTATGAACGAATTAGATTTTCGAAAACAATTTTCACGGAACACTTATTTATGATTTGAACTTTGACTTTTTAACCGATTCCAATATTAACAGTTTAAAAATAACAGTCTATATGGTTATTAAAAAAATAAGAACATTGTCCGTATCAAGTAAGTTAGTCAGATAAAACAACCGTACGATTGACAAGATATCGACACGTAATTAAGACTACATCGGTTACTGTAGTTTTGTTTCTTTGTGGTTTATAGACATATCGGATTTTTATTTGGACAAGATAACAAAATGGCGGAAGGCCGAGAACTGATACTCAAAATTTAAAATCGATGGTGATCTCTTATCTAGCGGAATAAAACTTTAATATTTATAAATTTGAGCATTTTTATACAGAATGGACATAATATCAATTTTTGATTTTTTTGCGAAGTTTCCCTTTAACGTTCAAAGAGCGTGGCATTCTCTTTACACGAGGCATCGGATTTGACGTCCCCAATCTGACTTGACGTGACTGCGAACTTGATATATCCCGCACAGCCAAACGGACACCCTTCTTCGGCAAGCGTTTTACTGCCGGACGGAAGAAGACCAAGTGACTATATTTCTATTCCCCAGTCACCCTTGGGGGATGAATTGATAGTAAAAATCAAACAGACTTCATTTACAGTAATGAATATTGAAATTAATATAAAAAAATGACAATTTTGGAACAAAGGAAGAGGCGTAGAAAAACAATTGTCCTGTCCCCCAAGTACCTGTAAATGTTGATACCTTTCCTCTACAGAAAAACAGAAATTGGGAACTTTGGAAAAAAAAAGCACGAGAGGTAGAATAACAATTGTCCTGCCCCAACTTCCTATGACTTTCGATACCTTTCATTACATATTTTGTACAAAGTTAACCTTTCAACACATTACATACTTTCAACCAAGGCATGAATGCCTAAAATTCCTGTTACTAAAATTTGAATATTTCGAAAAAAACAACCAAAGGCTTTTCTTATCCCAGGAATAGATTACCTTAGCCGTATTTGGTACAACGTTTTGGAACTGTGGGTCCTCCATGCTGTTCAAATTTGCACTTGTTTGGCTTTATAACAAATTTGATCTAAGTGTCACTTGTGAGTCATGTGTAGACGAAACGCGCGTCTGGCATTTTAAATTATAATCCTGGTACCTTTGATAACTGCTGTAAAAAAACTCATTTTCGCGAGCATAAACATAACGTGAAAATAAATTGTCGCGTATAAGTAAAACTTCGAGCTTTTCTTATTAAAATATATACAAAAAATAGAAAATCGCGAAATTCAATAGCCGCGTAATAGACTAGAAAAGGTAAAACGAGAACTTAAGTATCCGCGAAAATAATTTTATTTACAGTATTTGATTTAGCAATTTCTTATCATTTTTTCTCTTACATTTGATTCAGCAATTCTTATCATTTTTTCTCTTACATTTGGCCTCACCTATTTAAGTCATGTGATTATATGTTTGCATTTCATGGTTTATTTGTGTTTTAAAAACAACAATTGGTCCAAATAGTGTTAGTGACTGTCATTATTTTATTTATATAGTTGTGAAAGGGAATTTACTAGTCAAAGGTTACTCTGACGTCCAACGGCTGTTTTGCAAGACAAGCTGGGGCAGTGGGACGTCAGAGCTTGGCGTATTTAATTATAATCCTGGAACCTTTCATAAATAGTTGGATATAATTAGACGTAGATCACAATTTTGTTAAAATTTAATACTTTTATTCTTTGTAATTTTAATTTTGCCCTTTGGCATAGCACTTTTGCACTGAGAAAAATTCTGAAAACCTCGAAAAAGTGCAGGAAAGAGCACTCCGTTCTGTATATGCGGATTTTACCAGTTCCTACGAGGACCTCTTACTTAAAGCTAAAGTAAGGTGCCCTCTTGTAGATCAGACGGACAAGAACAATGGCTCTAGAAAATTTTAAGATTATAAACAACATAGCTCTAAGGTGCTTATACAGTTTGGTGCGTGTTTAAAAATCTAAATATTCTTACAGGTATGTAAATATTCTGGTAAAGTCAACCGTTACCAGTCTTACATCCATGGTGCAATATAGGGCTTAAATCTAGCTCTCCTCTTATTACTTTCCAATTACATAAATTGTTTGTTTTAACTGCCCAGTTGACAGCATCTATTAATCTCCTGCTGATAACCATATTATAATTAGGTGAGGCTGTATGTATTTCTATAGAGTCAATGGTACATCTGTGTTGCTAAGTTTGTTTATATTTTTCACATGTTGATTTCTGTGTACATAAATGTGTAAAAGAAAGAAAAGAACTGGAATTTTTATATGAAGTCTGATGTGAAGTTCCAGTTATGAAGAAAAAAAGAAAGAAATACAGAACTTTTGTAAGTTATTAATAATTATTGACGTTATATGTAAATCAATTAATATAAATAAAACATAAAAGATGAATTCTTATACTAAAGAAATTGCCCCCCCCCTTTTCGATAATAGTATTCCCCAAACATATTTTCACTTTGTAAAGGGTATTTGTTCTAGACTTTGTGATACATCAATAGTAGTAGTTTATGCATGCTGCTCATCTATTTCTATTTTCCACTATTTTTTCATTTTGAAGGCAGCAAATACTTGTAATATAGATGTAAAACATGAAAGTATTCCTAATTTTTCATTGATTGAAAGTAACCTTCGATTTTTGTCGAAAAAAGAGACAGAGTTCCTTCATTGTGTCAGCATTGTCGTCGTCGTCAGCGTCGGCCACCCATATTCCCTCTATGGTTAAATTTTTTAAATTTGTTATAACTTTCTTAACCTATCATGGATTTGTATCAAACTTGGACTGTAGCTTTTTTATAGATGAAAGATAGTATCCAGAAGTAAGTTGTGTAAAAAAAATCCTGTCTTCCCGTATTTAACTTGTAAATAGACTTTGTTTTTCTGCTAGGAAACATTACATTTACTCTGTAGTAAAGATTTTATAAATAAATTTTGATAGCTTTCTTAAACTATCCTGAATTTGTACCAAACTTTAAGCCAGAAAATTTTTTACGATCAAAAGCTAGTATCTAGAGGTAAATTGTGTTTCTTTTCAGAGATAGATGGCTTTACCAAAGTTGTTACGTTTACCATTCAGAACAGACATTGGGGATGGACAATGGATTGAACTAGATGAATTTATATCTTTTCTTCGACAATATCACAGTCCATCTGATAAAATTAAAAAAGTTAAAAGAAGCAACATTATTTCAGAGTTTAAAACACATCAAGTTAATTTAAAGGAAAAAGATGGTATCCTTTACATCACTATCACAACTGTACTTAGATATATTTTCCACCACTATGATCAACAAGCCATTTGCCGTGAATGTGTTCATGAAATTCAACAAAAAATTTCAAATGAAAAACTCAAGCACCCTGCACTGTAGAAGAAATCTATAAACGTATTACCAATTTGGCATTCAGAAGTTCTGTAATTGAAAATCATATTTTCCAGAATATAGACATAAATGAAATTTATATTCCTAGTCTTTACATCCAATATAAAACTGATTTTTCTAATGTGGAGTGGACAAAAATTTGCTACTTTGAATTTCATTTTTGCAAACGCCTACAAGATTTACCCGTAAACTATGAGTATGAATATTTGATCAAGAAACGTTTGGAATTTGTCAACGAAATATAATAGAGTCGCGCCAGCTTATTACTGAAAGAACTAAAAGAAAGAATATAGCTATAGGGAATGAGGATATTACCATACACGTCGGGACAAAGCATCTACCAAAAGTCATTGAGACACAAATTTTGGAAGAATTCTGTGACTGTGGGATAAATTCTGTCTTCTCTCATGAATGTCTTAAATCTTGTCAACATACAAAGTCTGTACATTTATATGTAGAATTACAGCAGAATAATTTAGAAGATGTTTATACTATTTCAGAAGCCATAACTAATTTCCTTGCCGATCGTCATGAACTTACTTGTGAAGAAATTTTGTTTCTCAAACAAGACACATTTTTGCCATACAACGACTCTTTAGGAAGACCATACCGTTACAGATTCAGAGAAGATTTGCTGACCATGAAACGAAATGATGACATTTTACATCACTGGACAAACTCAAACATTTCTGATATCGAAATCCCACTTGATGGAAATAACGTAGGAAATTGTTCTTCATGTGATACTTTAAGTATCCATAAGCCTTTGTCTTTGCAATCATTTCATGTTCTTCAAGAATGGACACTTGATGTACCTCTCATTGAACAAATCATATTGGAAAAGTTCATCAATGGAAAAGTTCATCAATATCAATAGTGTTAAGAAAACAGGAAATCTTGAAGTTCTTCTAAAAAATAAGTTTACAAGACTCTATACTGCTTATGATATTCTCTTGAATCTTTCCAACAGACTCTTTACTGGTGTTTTACAAGACTTGAATTTTCAAGAGCTTGCGCTTAATTTCCAATCTGTCTCAACCGTTTTCTCAGTTACGCAAAGCTCAGGTGCTACATTAAGCTTGAATGACTTAAAGAAATGGCTAACGAAGATCAGTGTTATTATAACACATATTTGCGAAAGTATGATCTTGAATATTACACTGAGGCTGGATTTTGCAAGAAGAACATTAATCTTAAAGACTGCCATCTAATATTGTTTATGGACAATTTAGTAAGACTTAAGATTAGAGCTGATCCATGTCCAGGTGAAAGTCGTGCTTTACAACTTTGTACCTTACCAATTACCCTGAAGGGAATACCTAAAGATTCTTTGACAGTTGCTTCTTTGCATGGAGCAGATTGTGAAGGACAAGATGAGTGCAATTGTAAAAAAGAGAGAAAACTTACAAAAGAAGATTTTCAGAAGGAACTGACCAACTTGTCTGCAAATGAATGTACGATGGCAAACAGTTTCAAGAAACTATTATCATGGGGATTTGACTTAAGTTTTTATTTTTTATAGCAAAAAAACTACACTCTCCGTATTTTTCATTCATTCGTTTTTTTTAAACATAAAAAGTAAACATCTCTTTTTGCATTTAATATCAAATGATTTTTTTTTAATCATTTCCCAATAATACATTAAATTGTATATCATCTGTCCAATAAAATAATTGATTGGCTTGTGTGTTGTACTTTGTTTTATCTCATACACACGTGTAAAATATTTGACTTCTCCAGCAGTGCAAAGATAATTATAACTGACAGATAATGGTTTTATACTGTGACATCTGAAACCAACAGCACCCTCTTACTGATAGTTATAATCACCTCATGAAGATAAGAATAAAATGTAAATTGTGCCATCGGTGTTAGACTGTTGCGGTAAAAAAAATCTTTTAAATTTGCCACTGCTACTTCATGGAACAGCCTTCCAAACCATTTCTAAATGTGTTGCTCATTTTATTGTATGCTATTTATGTGAGATTCAAATTTTGTATTACATGTTGTTTTTAAGAGTCAAATTATACTGGTTTTTTTTATGTTATTTATGTTTTTATATTCGGTTAAAAGCTCCTTTAAAGAGCTTGTGTTGTATATATGTACTTATGCCGAATACAGTTTTGTTATCTTATTAAATTTTGCGCCCAATTATTCAATTTAAAATCAGACATGATTGGCCTAGATTATTCATCTTAGTCATGTGATTTATGAACCTTTAATTTCATTGGGTGCCCATTGATGCTGCTTTATTCTTTCAATTTCAAATCAGATATAGTTTTTTTTTATTGCGAAATACAATACGTACAAAGAAAAAGATATTAGCGATATGATTATACTAAGTAATATTACAAATGTAGAGTATTTCAATAGAGACTTACAAACGGAGGATTGAAATCAAACAAATATGTCAGAAAAACTCGAATTGATTGATTGATTGTTGGTTGCTTAACGTCCAGTGGCAAATATTTCATGCATATTCAGGTTCACAATTAATACAATAGGTAGGTTGATACAATAGTGGCCAACTGGGATGATGGTCGGAGAAATTTGGACTGCCACTGGAAAATGAGGGTATATTGGATAGGGACAGAAATTTTGCCTTGCAACAGGCCACCTACGGACCCCTCAAAGAGTTGTTGCAAGGGTTCTTAACGTGCAAAGAGCGTGGCACTCTCTTTACACGAGGCATCGGATTTAACGTCCCCTTCTGACCGGACGTGACTGCAAACTTGATACATCCCGCACAGCCAAACGGACGCCCCACTTCGGCAAGCGTTTTACTGCCGGTCGGGAGAAGACCAAGTGACCATATTTCTATACCCCAGTCACCCTTGGGGATAGAAAAACTCGAAGATCCATTGACTACAATTTAGACTATGACCTACAAAAGTTGGCTTTAAGAGAAAAATGAAAAGTGAAATATAATGTGGACATTCTGATTGACTTTTCAATCCGAACTGTTCAAATCAATAGCGGGAAAAGTACGAAACCAAACAGAAACTGTTCGAACTGGTACATCTATCGCAGTGGTAAGGTCCTCTTCAACCGGCCGGAAGGAAAAAAAATAGACACGTAGCCAGACTTGTTGTTAAACCAGTTAAAACCACATATTTTACAGTGAGGATAAACTTGACATTATGACAGATGCAAAACATGCATGCAGAAAGAACAGTTTCCACACTGCTATAACAGCTCTTGGAAACTTGACTCATAAAATAGTAGGATATAGTCACGTAACCAAGAAACAAGTTAGGAGTTCCAAGAAGCACGACACATTTGGAACAGAAAAGCTATATGAAGATTTCAAAAAGAAAAAGGAGTAGGCCAAAGTTCATTCACGTGATAGAAATGCATGTCGGTAAATATCTGAGCCAAAACCAAACAGATGAAGTTGATTCCTTTGACATTTGGCATGGTGCAAAGAAAGTGCGCAGGCATATGGCTAAGATTATAAAGAGGACAAAAAAAAACATTGGAAAGACCTGGCATCCGGAACTAAGAGGCAAATCTGCCGGTGTTAAAACCAAACTATACTGGGCAATGAAGAACTGTAAAGGCAATGCTGATCAATTAGGACTCTTTCTTGTTTTCATTGTTGATCACTAAAAACAAGATCAAAGGAACGGTCATCAAACGTCTAAATGCAACCATAATGACTTAGTGCCGTCACGAGACATTATGCAGGATCCAACAGCAGAGTTGTTACTAAGGACAGTATCAAAATACAATCGTACATTTTACGGAAGCTATCACGAGATAGTTGACCGTAATGATTGATTGTTGGTTGCTTAACGTCCAGTTGCAAATATTTTATGCATATTCAGTGTTGCTCGAGTTTCCATATTATCGTTGTTCATATTGAATGAACCAACTTTGATATGTTTATCCCAAACTTGTTAAGTCATCGTCCGGTGTGCTGATGTAACAAAAAACAGACTTGTTTGCATCATGAAAATAACCAAAATAAAATGAATGTGAAGTTAGCAGCCAGTTCGTTATTCGATCTTCATTATCCAACCGGCTACTAGCAGTTGGTTCAATTGGTTGATTCATTAACGTCCAGTGACAAAAGTTTCCTGCATGTTCAGGACGAGAACAAGTTAACAATAAATACAATAGGTCGGTCTTGTAATAAAAGAGGCCATTCGGGATGATGGTCGAGGAAATTTTGACTGCCACCGAAAAATGAGGGTATATTGGATAGGGACAGAAATTTTGCATCAGCCCACCTACGGGCCCTCAAAGAGTTGTCTGACCGTTACGAAATAACCGTTTCACAAATGATATTAGATAAAGGAAGATGTTGTGTGAGTGCCAATGAGCAACTCTCCATTCAAATAACAATTTAAAAAAGTAAACCATTATAGGTCGATGTACGGCCTTCAACACGGAGCTTTGGCTCACACCGAACAAGGTATAAAGGGCCCCAACATTCCTAGTGTAAAACCATACAAACGGGAAAACCAACGGTCTTATATATATAAATAAACGAGTAACACGTATAAATTACATAAACAAACGACAACTACTTTACATCAGATTCATGACTTGGGACAGGTGCAAACATTTGCAGCGAGATTAAATAGTACCAAACCTTCTCCCTTTCTCTGAAACAATAGCATAACATAACAACAAAGACAAACAAACAATGAAATATCAATTGGCAGGCTAAACTCCATCAAAAAACGTTAATTAACAGATGTTTCTTGCGTCGCAACTACAACCCCCTTCAATTTTGATGAATGTGATCTACCGAATTAAGACTACATACCGGGTTAGTTATAACATGAGCAAGGGTGACTGAACAAAGGGAATATGGTCACTTGGTCTTCTCCCGACTGGCAGTAAAACGCTTGCCAAAGTGAAGCGTCCATTTGGCTGTGCGGGATGTATCAAGATCGCAGTCACGACCGGTCAGAAAGGGGACGTTAAATCCAATGCCTCGTGTAAAGAGAGTACCACGCTCTTTGAACGTTCAGAACCCTCGCAACAACTATTTGAGGGGTCTGTAAGTGCCCTGTTGCAAGGTAAAATTTCTGTCCCTATCCAATATACCCTCATGTTCCAGTGGCAGTCCACATTCCCCCGACCATCATCCCGAATGGCCTCATTAATGACGAGTACAACAACTATATTACCTTCTTTATTGGAGACATAAAATGTGCGAAGCCAACAAAAAATATAAATGTTGCCAATCTTCTTAAATTTATCAATGATCATTTATTCAGGACTCTAGAAGCTCAATATCTAGATCAAGTTTACAACAGAATGAGAGTACTGACAGTGACAGCAATGAGACTGCTCAAGCTAATCAAGGGATAACACGCGATAAATGAAGAGGAAGGCGACGCGACAACCCAAAGAGGGAGAGTGCCATTCAAGCAGCCGGACAATATAAGGCAAAAGTAGGTGCAGCTACTATAGAGGAAAGAAATCGAAAGATGGAGGTTAACTCATTCTTATTCTCAAAGATATGAGATACAATTTATACGTTTTTCAGGATTTAAATTTGATTGTTCTACATGAGGTCGCACTTCATGTTACAAGAAGACTTCGAGAGGAGATACTGACTATGCCCCAAGATGGCAATTTTTACAGTAAACAGATTTGCTTTTTACAGACATTTCAAAGTGATTGTTCTTTAGGAGAGAAAAAATCCACCTCTGTTCGAACATTCGGGTACACAACAGCAAGTAAATGGCATTTCAATTAACAAACCTTAATTACGTTATTTATATGTAAACATATACCAACACACTATAATTTATTTTGGCTAGTGAGAGATGCTGTGTGTGTTGGACCTGAACTACATCACTGCCATTTGGGTTATCATTTTAAAAGTGGAATAATTGACCAATGTCCCTCAAAAGAGTACTAGTAATAACCATCTTTTCCCGCAAAAAAGCACATTAACCAAAACATGTGTAAATAACATAAATTAGCGTGACCATGATGTGCCTGGAGGACTACTACAGCTTTTATTAATCTAATTTGGATATAGATATTTAATTCAAGGTACAGTCTATCCCAAACACTGAATTGCAGGCTCTTGAATCTTGTTAAGCACTGTAACATGTATGCAGTGCATCTCTTAAAATGTTATACAAAGGCGAAGAGAAGTAAATGTCATACAATTAATACATGTTAAATACTTGTGATGTGGTTGACACACAACTCAAATATTAAGGCTTTTTAAGTCCTGTGGCAAGTATTTCGTGCATTACTGGACGAGGACAAATTATCAATAAATACAATATGTAGGTCTTGTATTAAAGGTTTTTCGGGATGAAGGTCGGGGACAAAATGGTCACCACTGGAAATGGAGCGTAACTGGAAAGGGATAGAAATTGTGCCTTGAAACAGACCAACCACGGACACATCAAACAGTTGCAAGGGTACTTAACGAGTAGAAAGCGTGACACTCAATCTCAACTAAACATCGAATATAACGTCCCAACTCAGCTCGGACATTGCCGCCTATATGCTACATCCAACACCGCCTATTGGACGCCCCACACAAAGTGATATCGTAATAATCAAATGATAGATATTATCAAAACAGTTGTATGAGTATGAGTAAGTCTGTAACTTTTAATGACGAAGCAAGAACCCTAAACATTTCTTAGTCTACTTTTGAACACGTATAATGCAAGTGAAATGTTTATGTCAAAGCAGGCCATTCATGAAGACGAATTTAAAGCATTACCAACCACTTCACGTTTGTTAAGGGCGAGAGTATGGCACTATCTTCACACGAGAAATTGGGTTGAACGGGAAGTGCTATTTAGCTGTTACGTTTTGTATGTTGCCATTTGGCGGTAAACAGTAAACCCAGTGAGATTTCAAATCTCATGAGAAACATACAACTATATCTAGAACAGGGGTAGATTGATTGATTGTTGATTGATTGTTGGTTGCTTAACGTCCAGTGGCAAATATTTCATGCATATTCAGGACGAGAACAAGTTAACAATAAATACAATAGGTAGGTTGTTGTAATAGATGTCATCTAGGATGGTCGGGGAAATATGGACTGCCACTGGAAAAGAGGGTATATTGGATAGGGACAGAAATTTTGCCTTGCAACAGGCCACCTACGGACCCCTCAAAGAGTTGTTGCAAGGGTTCTTAACGTGCAAAGAGCGTGGCACTCTCTTTACACGAGGCATCGGATTTAACGTCCCCCTTCTGACCGGACGTGACTGCGAACTTGATACATCCCGCACAGGCAAACGGACGCCCCACTTCGGCAAGCGTTTTACTGCCGGTCGGGAGAAGACCAAGTGACCATATTTCTATACCCTAGTCCCCCTTGGGGGCGAACAGGGGTAGAAGACTTGGCAGAAAGTCTAACAGATACCAGAAATGCACGAAATCGTAGGTAAAAAATCGTCAACCCTGAACCTCTGTCAATAAAATTTGCGAACCTACAGAAAAAGTGATTGAATCAATACGAAAAAATCAAATATAAAATTTGATTATCAAATAAAGGTGCAAACATGTTAAATGTTGGTGATTACAAAGTCAACAATTGAAGACGAGGCAATCGTTAGAAAGGTGATTGAGACGTCCCATCCAGAAAACTATCAAACATATTTTCAAGAGAACAGGTAAACATCCTTCTAAAAATGATGAATGAAGACCATTTCATTGGTGAGGATTAGGCTTAACAGTAGAACAAGACACAGCGACGAGTCAGTGAGGACATTTATTGCAGCACTAAGAAGTCTGACAGAACACTAATTATGGTGACACGTTAAACGCAATGTTACGTGACAGGTTAGTCGCAGACACAAGAAATCTTTAGCAAACAATCCTTAACTTTGAACCTCCGTCAATTAAATTTGCGAGCCTGAAGGAAAAGTGTTTGAATCAATACGAAGATTATATTATTTGAGTATCAAATAAAGGTGCAAAAAGGTAAAAAGTGGGTGGGTGCTTTCAAAGTCAAGAATTGAAGGCGAGGCAGTCGTTAGAAAGGTGATTGAGACGTCCCATCCAGAAAACTATCAAACATATTTTCAAGAGAACAGGTAAAAATCCTTCTACAAATGATGAATGAAGACCATTTCATTGGTGAGGATAAGGCTTTCGTGGATTTCAAGATAAATCATGTAAATCTAAAGAGAAAATATTTAAAGACGTTTGGATTAAGAACGTATCATACTCTTCTAAATAAACCCTAGATAAAACTTGTATTTTAAATGTTGTAAACTTAGATAATGAGAATATCAACCTTAATGTGAGTCTTATATTTGCAAGATTTGTACATTTACAGTTTATCAGAAGTATGTATTCGTTTCTATAAACATTATAAAAATCATTTTAATAATACAGCAACACAGTATACAATTAGTTAATATGTAACTTGACAAAATTCAAAGTCTGTTTGACGTATAAGATTAGATCCAGCCGTGGCAGTGCATTTGTACACAAATAATGAGTCTTTTGTAGACGAAACGCGCGTCTGGCGTAAATATTAAATTTAGTCCTGGTAGGGGTAATATGACCCGACAATTGTTCATTCAAGTTCCCATTTAGTATTCCGAGTCCTCGTTGCGTTTTAATAATTTATTAGTTTATTGTATTTTACGTTATTCAAAAGTTACTTGTATTTTACACTTAACTATAATCCTTTCATTCAGATTAACTATCAAAGATTTATTTCCGTTTTTAAGATAAAAGGTTTTGTAACAAAGAAAATAGATAATTTGACACCAAGTGATAACTGCCGAAAGCCATTCTTGACAAACTTATACGAAACATGTTTTTAATCCATTATCCCCGCTATCGACAAAACGCGAATTAATATTATTCAGTAAAAAGATATTTGATTGGTTCTTTTTCAGTATGTCAATCAGTCTTTTGAATTTGTATTTTATATTTCTTTTAATGTTGTTATTCAGTTATGTTTTGATATTGGAAATATATGGATGTGAAATAAATATGTACACTTTCCAGCGACATGGAGTTTATCTAAACTACCGCTAGTTTCCCCCGAAACTAATTAATATGACAGAGGTGACCAACAACCTGGTCACATGTGGTGGAGGTATGATGAGTTTAATTATACATGAATATTTACAATAATATTATTATTTTTTTTCAAGTCTTTATTCAAACATGTATTTACAATAGATGTGTATGACAAATGCAAAATTGTATCATTAGCATATATAGATCAGATTCTATATACGATAAGGTTAATAGCAAGTCATTGATATAAATGAGGAAAAATAAAGGTCCATGTGTAGAACCTTGAGGAACTCCAAAAGTTACTGTTTTAAATTCTGTTTCAGTGGTTCCTAGTAAAACGTTTTGTAATCTGAGAGAGGTAAGATGATGAAAAACATGAGTTTTCTACAGAGTGATCATCACCTTTGTATAATTTTAGTTTAAAATAATTTTGATAATTGTATATTGTGATAAACTGTATCAATTGCCTTCTTAATATCTATAAAAAATAGCGGTATATTTTCCTTTGGACTAATTCCTCTACCGTTTGTCATCTATTTTAATAAGTGCTGTATGACAACAATGTTTTTTCTCTAAATCCAGACTGCTGTCGTATTAATAATTTGTGTGTGGGTAATAATTCAGGCACCTGTTTGCACCTGTCCTAAGTCAGGAATCTGATGTACAGTAGTTGTCGTTTGTTTATGTAATATATACGTGTTTCTCGTTTCTCGTTTTGTTTATATAGATTAGACCGTTGGTTTTCCCGTTTGAATGGTTTTACACTAGTAATTTTGGGGCCCTTTATAGCTTGTTGTTCGGTGTGAGCCAAGGCTCCGTGTTGAAGGCCGTACTTTAACCTATAATGGTTTAATTTTTAAATTGTTATTTGGATGGAGAGTTGTCTCATTGGCACTCACACCACATCTTCCTATATCTAGTTGGGTTAGAAATGGGATTATTTGACCGACATATCATGTATCCCCATGTATCCTTATTTAAAAGTGGCAGCTATTATTTTCCTTCCCTTCATCTTGGCATTACTGACTAACAGGCGCCAAAATTGCAACTAAGCCAACAGCAACACCAAAAGCAGCTTTCTTATGGATACACGAGATAATGAAGACAAAGACAAATATTTTTGACAATCCCTGTATGTTTTAAAATATTATTGTCAAAAATGGTCTTACGACAATGGAGTTAATAGTGTCTCGTTATTTGGAGATCTTGTTTCTTTACGGTAGCGACATTTTCGATAAATCAATATTGATGTAGCACGAAAAGAACAATGCACAACACAGAGTCTTGGATAAATTTCACCATGTAATCTGTTATAAAATAAAACTTGATTATTGCATATAATATACTGAACATTTACTGACAATGAAAATGTATTTAAATAAACTTGTTATAAAGTTAACCTCACTTTATTTCCGTATCATCTGTTACATATAGATAATTACATTGATACAAGTGGACTATCGGATTTATCCAATCGGGATAGTTAAATTATCAATTTTAAAGTCCGAGCCGCCTGAGGCGGCTTTAAAATTGATAATTTAACTATCGAGATTGGATAAATCCGATAATCCACGCGTTACTATGTATTATTAACCAACTTACTACAATATGTATAGAAATGCCTATGCTTTATAAAAGGAAAATTTATGAACGGAGAAATTGCTACAGCCAGTCATTACGAGATCTCAGTCATGCATTACGGAATCTAAGTCATGCATTACGAAATCACAGTCATGCATTATGAACAGATGAAACGGGACATCGATTAAATCAAAATGTCGTTCATTTCTTTAAATTAGTGTGACATTTTTTAATTCTTTTTTTAAACTTAATATCATAAAAACAAGTTTAAATGATGTTCATTGACATTGTTTTGTAACGACTTGAAACGGAAATATTTCACAGCCTTTTTCGAGTACGACTTTCGATTATTATCACTGTTTCATTTCCGTTATTCAATGCATGCTTATTCAATCCTCAGAATGCAGACTTTAGAATAGTTAAACTGTCTGATTTATTCTTCCCAGCTACTTTTTATTTGCTAGATGAAAGAATTTTAATAGCATAAAATTAAGTACTTGGATGAGAAATCAGAAATTACACCTGACAGTCACAATGTTGACTAAAATTCCATGCCAAATTGAATGCGAAAAGGCAAGTTGAAGTTCAGCTATGAAATTCCTGTATCTTCTTCACGGTAAGTTTCTTACTCTTTGTTTAATCGAAGAATTAAAATCATTTTTAAAATAGAAATGTTATGAAACGGGCTTTTCTGTATTGGTCCTGTTGTAGTTTGTGGATAGCTACAGGTATAATTTTGGATCCAAGACTCGAAGACTGTTCTTGAATGAAGTTGCATTTATAGTTGGTTAATAAAAGTATCAATATATGGACTTTTTCATATTGGCCCTTTTACATGCCCTTGATATTAATAATGGCCTCGGACAGTTGTAATGGCCCTCGGCGTTGCCTCAGGGCCATTACAACCATCCTTGGCCATTATTAACACCTCGGGCATGTTACAGGGCCAATATGAAAAAGTCCATACATTAATACTATAATAATCTGTTTCTCTAATGATTATAAAAAAAAATCCAATTTGAAAAACAAAATTTTTCTTCAAGGGCCTCACATTCCTGATTTCTACGTCATACATTAACGAAATTGATGCGCAAACACTTCATTTAGGCATTTTAGGGATAAATGAGTATTCGTATGAATTAAAGAACATCTTTTAAACATAGAACTTTAATAAGTTAAAACAAAAATTCATATATATGATAGTAGATAACGTTACAATCATATCTCTAGCTAGAACTATTTTTTGCGAAGTAAAGTTCACATGTTGTAAATTTCAAAATCACATCGACACATGTTCAATGGCAGAATTAACAAATTCAAACTGGGTTTTATTCCTGGGAACTGTCACTCTCTATAACGTAACGACGACGTTTGGTTGTTTAAGGCGACGGTGACAACGACAGTAAGTTTGACATGTTAATGTTAAATGTCCCTCCATAGATTGGTCCTCCAAATAGACAACTTAGACCCGTTGGCGCGCCCGCTAAATTTCCAAAAGAAACCTGATTTTCTGAGACCGCTGTTTTCTGTACATTTTGAAATTGGTTCTGCCCAAACGGATTATTAGGTCTCTCCACTTTTCGCGGAAAGACCTTTTGTTTTTCTTCTGATTATTTTTACAAACTGTTTTCACCAAATTGTTCGTCTACTCTTAAGAATGATTTGTTTTGATTTGACTGAGGTGATCAGAAGACATCTTATGGGAGTTATTTCCCTTTGAAAATTTAAAATAATCGATATGTTGGGTTAATTCATACAGTATAAGTTTTAGAGGCCTACAGTCTTTTGATATGAAGTCCTTGGTCCATATAAAGGAAATTGAGGTCAAGGTCAAAGGTCAAGGTCATATTATAAATTTATTGAATTTTGCTTGTTATCGTTATTCAAAAGAAACTGTAACAGTTAATGATATGATATGTTTGCAAAATCACTGTTTACAATAAGGCGCAACTTCATATTATTCAGTCGGAAGTGTTTTGGCTAACCCTTATAGGAGTTTTCTCCCCTTATGTATTTGAAATCATTATTTCTCCACAACCATACAAGTGATTGACCTCGGACCTTCTAATTTGAGTTCACTGACCCATGACCTTGAAATTGAGGTCAAGGTCAAAGGTCAAGGTCATGTTATAAATTTTGATTTTGCTTGTTATCGTTATTCAAAAGAAACTGTTACAGTTAATGGTACGATGTGTTTGCCAAATTACTGTTTACAGCAAGGGGCAACTTCAACCCATTTAAGTCGAAGTGTTTTGGTCAACCCTATAAGGAGTTTTCCCCCCTTTTGTATTTGAAATCGATATTTCTCTACAACCATACAAGTGATTGACCTGGGGTCTTTTGATTTGAGATCACTGACCTTTGACCTTGAAATTGAGGTCAAGGTCAAACGTCAACTTGACGTTCTAGATTTTGACCTTTGCTTTAAATTTGTTTTTGTTCATTATAAAACAATTAAGTCTTCTGCATATACCTATTAATCTTATTTTTCTTTTTCAATTGAGGTACCAAATAACATCAACAAGGAGTGACCCTTTTTGACATATTTTTGACATCTTTTTCTAAATTTCATTCTAATTATCGAGGTGGAAAGACCTTCAATTGTTCTCTGAAGAATTGGTTTTTAATTGTTAATTGTGACCGTTCTTGTAGTTTGTGACGATTGCACATTTTCACTTTTATCCGCCAAGATGGTCCTTGAAATTTCATGATGATTCTTTGAATTTAGCTTGGAATAGGTTGAAATACTCTGGATGTTTTTGTGTCCAGATATCTGAAAGAAATGAAAAGATAATCATTAAAGGACAAATATTGAAGGTTATGCACTTGAAAAAATTAGATGTTCAGGTTTGATTTGTGTTCTTGTCATATAAAAATCATTCAGAAAGTCAACCCCCCCCCGCACACACAAAGTCATAGGGCACATTCCAAATCTATATCACCAGAGACATATAGATTCTACCACTCCATCAAGTATAATACGATATTTATCCACTCAAGACAGTTCAATTTTCAAATTTAAAGTCTGAGCCGCCTCGGTGGTGGAATCTGTTTCTCTAATGATTTTCTAACATTATGCAGGCAAAATTATTCCTTCTTTTCGAATGATTTGCAAACAGATGTGTTCTTTCTATGTGACGTCGTCAGGCATGGTCGCCTTTTTCGCACGTTGATTAATTTTTTTTATACAATGGGTGCAGAAAGGGATAAATTGACGAAAAATAAGAGAAATGTAAATATTATATTTTATGAATTATATTGTATAAAATGTCTCTGATATCATAAAGGAATCTAAAAGCATGTAGGCGAGTGTATTTTGTTGTTCGAGATTTGTCATTTTTTTTTGGTAAATTGTTTTTAATATAAATAAGGCCATAATTTTTCAATTGAAACTTTTGCATATTTTTTATGTCTGGACCTTTTTTAAATAATGGTAGACTGTATGGTTTTGATTCTTCTCATCATTGGAGGCTGTACGATTGACTATATATAGATTCTTACATTGATACCAGTGAATTATCGGATTTATCCAATCGAGATAGTTGAAAAATTAATTTTTTATAAAGTCGGAGCCTTGCATTTCTATCTCGTTGATATCATACCACATCTCTTTATTTTTTTTTTATCCTGCTAACGGCCAACTATTGTACAAGTAATGGGTACACAGATAAATATTTGCAACATTTACAACATGTACAAATAAAGTTCTGTTTGAGTTGCCAGCTTTCAAAAGGACCATGTTGATCAAGCAGTAATATGGATATTTTTTGTGGGCAACAGTATATTTTGGGGTTCTCACGGTCCCGTTTCGTTTCAATTTATTTGTATTCAGAGGCGATGAATTGAATTCAATCAATTAAGGCTCAAGTACTTGTCAATAAACTTTCAGGATAAAACAATATCTGCACATGTACAAATAGACAATAATAGTGCATTGACTTGACATATCAACGATATAAGGATGAGGCTTAGAAACGGGCAAATGCGAGGCTGTGCCGAGCATTTTCCCCGTTTCGGGCCTCATCCTTATATCGTTGATATGTCAAGTCAATGCACTATTATTGTCTTTACACTGCAATCTAAAAAAAATTCTATTGTTGTTTAGTGTGTTTATGTTATTAATTGGATATAAATGTTGCGGGAAATCCTCCTTTAAAAAGGCCTCATAACACATGTTCACAGGCGGAGAAATATACAACACGATGAAATGGACATCATTACCTTTTGAAAACCGCAATCTATGGTGAACGAATTCGTTTGTTTACAGACTAAAATATCAACAATTACTAGTAACATAAAACATATAGATTTATAAGTTGCAAACAAAAAATAATATTAAGTGAAGTATGTTTTCCCAATAAAATGTAAAAGAAACAAGTTTGAGTCGTTAAACGCATTGTTGTTTACATTGGAAACAAGAACAGGTTGAAGAGGTCGTATGAATAATTAAAAATAATTTCGACAATTTCTATTTAAATATTCATGAGGTAAAGTGATATCAGGTCAGTGACTGTATATGACAAAGAGATATACGGTCAACGCATTTTGACTGCTCAAATAGAACGAGTGCAGTATAAATGTATTTATACTTTGCTGCGAAACAATGGAAAAGTTTAACCATCCTTGCTTTTTGTCTGTTTTTAAAATTGGTATATATAAATTTTATATTTACATACATGATGTACATTTGTATTGTATATATTTCATGTATTTATGTTTCTGAATTTTATTGTATATTGATGTGTAGAAATATTAACTAACTTCAATTTATTTTTAATACATATTATAGAAATATTTCTTAGATAATAAAAGAAAAAAAGGGTGTTCCTGTCTGGTATGTCATATTGAGCTGCGCGTTTTATTTACATGCCAGTACATATGATGTGCTGTTTTGGAGCACTTGCTTTCATCGGAATTTTAACAAGACCTGTTGGTGACCTTTAGCTTTTGTTTTTTTTGGTCGGGTTGTTGTCTCTTTGACACGTTCCCCATTTCCATTCTCAATTTTATCTACATTGTACATCACAGAATTTGCAGTTCTAAGTACAATGTACATGTATTATATCGTATCATAGACATATATATTTAGTATTAACCTGTTTTATGTATTTATGCTCAAATCCTGCGTCGTCAAGTTTTTGTAGCATAAATCTTCTTGCAGAAGGGTTTGTAAGGCGCCTATTGCCTAAGTCATTTTCACTTTCATCATTGTCATCATCTTCTTTACTTTGAATTATCCCTATTTTACATGTATGAACAAAAACAATTCAATTTGAAACAAATACATGTTCTATACATGTACTTAAAATAATTGTTTTATTTATTACCTTAAGGCTTAACCTTTTTGTTGATATTTTTAACTGATTGTTTTTGAAATTAAAAAATTAACAGCCTTTATATGATATCCTGCTTCTGTTTAGCTGAGAACAAAGTTTTGCTTTTTAAAATGTGATAAATGTTTTATTAATATATAACAGTGCTTTAATTCAACAGTCTGATACATGTAATAAATAAAATAAAATTGAGAAAGGAAATGGTGAATATGTCAAAGCGACAACCACCCGACCATAGAGCAGACAACAGCCGAAGGCAACCAATGGGTCTTCAATGTAGAGAGAATTCCCGCACCCGTAGGTGTCATTCAGCTGGCCCCTAAAAATATGCATAATAGTACAGTGATAATGAACGTCATACTAAACTCCGAATAATACACAAGAAACTAAAATTTAAAATCATACAAGACTAACAAAGGCCAGAGGCTCCTGACTTCGGACAGGCGCAAAATTGCGGCGGGGTTAAACATGTTTATGAGAGCTCAACCCTCCCCCTATACCTCTAGCCAATGTTTTCAATAAAATGAATATCTAAAGTCTTAAAGCGTGCAGATATATGCAAGATATGTAGATTATTTGTGGTGTGTGCACTCATTTTTTTATTGGTGAAAATTCAATACATGTATTATAAAGTTTTTTTAATTTATTTATTTATTGTGACGTCATAAAAAGAGAAAACCATATAGAAAGTACACTTATTTTTACAGAATGTAAAAGAAATACAGATTTTATCTGTGTGTTATGTCACAAAATATCATTTCATAAACAGATTCAACCAGACAATGCCAGATAATGTTGTTAATATATGTTAATAAATACATGTTTGATAATTCTTCACTCTCGACAGTTAAATTTTAAATATTTAAAACACTCGGCAAGCCTCATGTTTTAAGTTTTTAAATTTTACTGTCTTGGGTGAATAAATATTTTATCGAACTCAATGTAGTGGTGGATTTGATATATACTTTGTATGTTAAGTAGGTAAATTCAGTATAATACATGTACATGCAGTAATATAAAATGACCAGTTTAATACATGAATGCAAAGAAGTTTACCTGCAGCAGTTGCCATCTTTTTCATAAATTTTCCAAATGTGTTTATTCCTGGGTTGGCTCTTGTACCAAAGGCCAGTTTTCTCTCTATTTATATTTTCTTGAATATAAAAGGGATCACTTGGATTTGAATACTTGAGTGGGCGTTTTGATTTATACAGTTTATATGCATGTACAGGACATTTTAACTTGTTTTCTTGATTTGCCCATGCCATTTGTGGGATGTCTCTCTAGTCTCTTAGACTTTTGCCTGTTCTGGTCTTTGTTTCTTTCATTCATTTGGAGATATTCTAGTCCGTACAAAGTGTCCCTTACAATTTTGACATCACCCCATGTCATTTGGTGGTGTTCTGTGACTCCCCTTAGACCAAAATATATAGTGTTAAAAAACCAGACGGTGTGTAGAAGTGTTGAAGGATTGTCATCTCCAAACCAGGAACGAACTCACTGGCCGACTTCACAAAACAAGTGAAAGACCACCAAGATTTAGTACCATCAGAAATCATTCAGAGATTTAAATTTAACAGTAGAACAAGACACAGCGATGAGTCAGTGAGGATATTTATTGCAGCACTAAGACAGAACACTGTAATCATGGTGACACGTTAAACGCAACGTTACGTGACAGGTTAGTCGTCGGAATAAGGAGTCACCGCATACATAGGAAACTGTTAGCAGAGCCGAATTTAACATTTGAAAAGGCATTGGAAAATGCTACTGCTATGGAGACTGCAGAGAAGAATGCACAGGACATTCAAGCGAGTGGGTCAAATGGAACATTTCAAAAACAAATCAACAAAGTTTCAAAATCATATAAAAAAACAACTCTGGAAATTCGAAACCAGGAGATTGTTAACAGGCATGAATTTAGAGGTTGGTATATGTCTTGCACTTTCCCCACTAAAAATGAGAGGATTTTTGTTAACACAGTAAACATTTAAGCATTGTAATCCTTGACGATGAATGAAAAATTCACCCACTAAAACCAAGTTTGGGATCTGTGTCTGCTTGGTATGTCTCAAAGTTTCCTATGATTTTCTTTTAATGTGGTACCTAACACTACAGGGAGATAACTCTGAAAAATCAGCTAAACGTTTCAATTACGTTGTGTTGTAAAGGGAATGTTCAGTTTCTCAATGATCAAAATTGGTGTTTGTCAAACTGCTATGTAACCAGTGTACTTTTTTCTGACAAAACGCTTGGTTCAAAATTTTGAATTTTTTTTTTTGTTAAAGGGTCAAAGTGAATACATTCTCCAAATTTTATGAAAATTAAACAAGCCAAATTAATTTTAGTGAAAGTGTTGGGTACCACCTTAAAGCTGATTATTGAAAACAAATTATGAAAAGTATGTCACACCAAAACCAGCACTTTAATATTATAAAGTAGATAATATATTTATTGATTGAGTGTTGGTTGCTTTATGCCGCATTAGCACAAAAAGGCTTTATCGCGGCGAGAGCTAATTAGAATATTTTTACGATTTAAAGCATATTTTTAAAATAAGACAAAAAGTCCTTCAAAATTCTAGACTAAAGCAAATTGGATAACCGAATGAAAATGGCCATGTCTATCATCAGCCATTCTTGACACACATTTTAATAAAGACATTTTATTTTTTATTCAATTTCAACTGACTAATGTGAAAACAGTTAGTGATAGATGCTCTCGGTCTTCAGTAATGATCACGGGTCAATATAACAAATAAAATAAAATATAGAGTAAGTCACTGAGGGTCATCCCCACCCCCTCTTCAATTTGAGAATGAGCTTTTATCTTGTAAACAGTCCAGATCTCCACCCCTTAACCATATATATATTCTTGTATGGAACGATTAAACAAATCAAGTAAAATATAGGGAGTCCCCTGGGGTCACCCCTAATCTCTCTTTAATTTAAGAATGAGCATTTTTAATGAAATGTCATAGAAATGTGCCCTGTATGGTAAATATTCTACTTGTCATTTGCTCTTCACCTTAAGGTGGATTGAATGATAATTAGGAGGGGGTATAATGTATAGTCACAGTACGCATTTGTTTTATAAGAACATTTTTTTTTATAATTTCAGAAGAAGAAATAGATGGTAATGCTTTATTTGGCCTAAACAAAGATGAGGTGTTACAGATTTTCCCAAAAATGGGACCAAGGACAAAATTTAGGACCCTCCTTCATCAGTTAAAGATATGAACATAACGCCAGATCCTTTTATATTGTCCAGGACATCTATGTTTCTGGTGCGTCTGTTCATCCATTCGTCCATCTCTCAAGTGTCTGGTTACATTTTTGTTTGAGGTAGTTATTGATGAAGTTGAAGTTCAATCAACTTCAAACTCGGTACTAATGTTCCCTATGATATGATCTTTTTTATTTTAACGCCAAATTGTTTTCTGCCATTAACCACAAAAACTGTCATCTGTAGATCCATCCGAATCTCCCTTTTTTATATGTTGAACATGTTCTTGTTTGACTTTATCCCCATCAGCGAACACGTCAATTTAAAAGATAAACAATTTTTATTATGTTCCAGGAAGGTGAAATGAAGGAAAAAAAGCTTGAGAAGCCAGAAGAAGTCACCAAAGCATCTGTAACACTGGAGGCTGTAACTCTTGAAATACAACCAGAAAATATGGAACAGAGATAAATGATCTTGAGACGAACCAGAGATTAACAACAGAAAAAAACTATCCCAAAACCACAGATAACAGCAACGTTAGCACCTGCTACTCAGGGAAAAATGAAAATACCGATTATCAATGAACAGGGCTTTTATTTCTTATCTACATCCTGATAGTCGAAGTAGTCTTCAACATTGAACGAATCATTCATACCCTAAAACAATCAACATGGCGCCTAGCATCATTCTACATCCATTTAATTGTTTATTTATAAGGTGAGCTTTGTAGGTTTAGATGAGTATTAGGTTTTCTACACCAGAAATAAATATTTTCATTGGATTTCTGATTTACGGTATTTTAAAAGTTTCTACCAATAAATTGTGATTTGTTTTCTGAAAATTGTATGTTTTTATAGTATTAGCAATTTTGTGCATTTGACACATAATTTTTACACATTTGATTGCAGTTAATTTCCCAATTTTACTTTACAGGTGAAATTATTCAAATAATTTCCTGTTTAACCAGAAGTAATCATATTGGGGACATCTTCTCTTAAACTGAAAAAACTTGACATAAAGACTACAGGGAATTTGTTAAAACAAGAGATGATGTTTTTGGGAGTTAAAGCTACTCAGCTGATCCAGAGCTTGTCCACTAGAGACCATGTTGTGAAAACTTTCCTAAAACAAGTATATATTTTTATGTTTTTAAAGCTGTTCCTTTGACATGTATTTGTTATTGTGTATGAGCACATTAATGAACTGCTTTTGGATAACTATGGTGCTTGACATATTTGTTATATAAAATGCTGATGGTATATTTTAAACATTTGTGAATCAGATGTTTCTATTTTTTAAATATTTCTTTTTATATACATAAGTAACTAAATAGAATTGATGACATCTGATGATATGAACATTTTGTTGCTGGAAGCAATGATCATTTTGAAATTAAATTAAATTATAAAAAATGTTTTACCATTTCAGGTAGAGGAAGCTTATACTGCATTACAGGAAAAACTTGCTCTGAGTAACACTTTCGTCAAAGCAGTTTCAGCCATTCATTCTGATGCTAGTGGACATTCGGTCACTCTTATCATTCTTGCAGAAACTTCCTAATCTGGCCCCTAATGTTTTAACAGAGGAAGAAACTAACACCTATGAGTTGGAAATTCGAAAATGTCGAACTGATGACCGGCCTGAATTTGAAGATGGAACCAGACGAGCCCCTATAACGACCAGAAATTACCTTTAACTTGTAGCCAACAAACGACACAATTCAATAATAAAATTTAACAATAATTATTATACAAAACCTGTACCAAGTCAGGAATATGGCCATTGTTATATTATTGTTCGCTTCTGTGTGTGTTACATTTTAACGTTGCGCAGTTTTTGATTTCTCTTATTTTTGAGTGAAAATTCACATTGCGATAAGACGTGTCACGGTACTTGTCTATCCATAATTTATGTATTTGGTTTTCATGTTATATTTGTTATTATCGTGGGATTTTGTCTGATGCTTGGTCCGTTTCAGCGTGTGTTACATTTTAGTGTTGTGTCGTTGTTCTCATATATTTAATGCGTTTCCCTCGGTTTTAGTTTGTTACACCGATTTTGTTTTTGTCCATGGATGTATGAGTTTTGAACAACAGTATACTACTGTTAACTTTATTATATGGAAGTATTACTGTCAAAATATGAATCCAATCTGTTATCTTTATCTGTATCCGGAAATCTTTCGGTATCCAATCTAAATATTACGTTCACTACTAAGGTCACAATCCAGTATGATGTTAGTAGAATAAAAGTGTCAATCCAAATGCTGTGAATATTAATGTCTATCGATGTCTAAGTCTAAGTCTGAGAGGTTAACTTAAGTGTCTGTATATATATAGTTGTCACAGAAAATTCAAGAACACTCTAGAATGCAACGTCCTAGATAGTCACAAAGGTAGTAGTAAAATGTAGAAGTTTATATATAACGCATCTTTTTAGGGGATCATTCTGAAATCGTTATGCCAGAAATATGGAAAGCTCCAATCATTATGATTGTTCCAGTGATTTCTAAACTGCACAGTTTTAAGATTATTCTGTAAACAACTATTAGGCCACACAACACAAATCAGGCCAACATATATAAATACAATATCATAACACAATTGTCTCGTATACTGTTTTTAACCCTCCATTTCCCATCTGAGTTTTGAAAATTATGTTTCTTTTTCCCTCTGCGATTTTCTTTACATTTGATCCATTTAATTTTTTTACTTTTGTACATCTCCTTGGTTTGAGCGCTGCCTTTCTATATTCATCTGCAAATTTTTCTTTGATTTCCTGCACTTGATTATTTAGTTTCGTAATATCCCCCCCCCCCCTTTCGTTTTTTTTTTTTATTTTGTACAGGCCTTCCGCCGTTTTTGTACGCTGTTAAGTTATTTAAGTTTTTAAGAATCCACCTACGCTTGACCCGAGGTCAATGACTTACGAAACATGGAAGAATGAAATTTCCGTCTGACAATTAGTAACTGATTTGAAAGTTGAAAAACAAGCACTTGCTGTTTCACTTACACTTACGGCAACATAGTCTGCCTTCAGTATATGTCGATGATTGGGAAAATTGTAAGTTATAACACCTCAGTTAGTCTAGTTGAGAGGCTATTTGGCTCCACACATTTGTTTAACAGTTCTAATGTAGGTTCGTTTTTTTTTTTTTTAAAAGTGGTGTATTTTCTTTGGAAATTATATTTTAATGATGATTTATTTATGTTCGGCAATTTTCTGTTTTAGCATTAAATTGTGGTTGATACACCACAGTGTAGGTGTTAAAGCACAATCGTTCCATGTTGGGGAGAGTTTGCTACCAGTTATTGTCAAATTGAAGGCATGGGACCCCGATGCTGATTCTTGGGAGCTGTGTAGACTTAAGAAGACCCATTTGAAGAGAATAGCCTGGTCCGACTACGCACAGAGTATAAGAGATGGGCGGGGGTCGGATGAAGGATATATTTGCCATTGTGGGAATTAATGAAAAATTAACATCTATAAAGTAAGATCACAAAAATGCTGAACTCGGAGGAAAATCAAATCGGAAAGTCATGTCATTATCAAAATTGTATTTTTTAACAACGGCTTTGATCCTGAGAATTTTATGGAAGCTAAGTTCAAGTCAAGTAGTTTAAGAGGAAGAAAAAAGAAGACTGGAAATATTAAACTGTCACCTTTGTACGAGTCTAAACTACAAATTTCTGCTGCAAAGAAAGCAGATCTCCTATCATTGTGCAAGAGCGGTGTTATACCAACTACATATCACTCCTACTATGAAAGTCTTCCGGTCGGAAAATTAGTGAAGGACACCTTGCCAGAGCTAGACATTACAGAAGAAGATTTCAATGACATTATTTAATTCATATCCAAAGTCTTAAGCTGTGCATTTGAAACAAATAATAAATCATGTTCTGTTCAATTTTGTTTTTAATTACGAAAAGCCGACCGCCAAAAACTAACAGCCTAATTTATAACAAAACAATTTACAAAAAACAAATATGACAGACAAGAATCAACGAAACTAACGACAACAACTGAACTACAGGCTCCTGACTTGTGACAGGCACATATAGAATGTTTGGTTTTATTTCTCGCATTGTTTTAGTGCATTTTGACTTTGGTAACGAGTGTTCCTGAAAAAGGTTAATCAAGAAATGTTCATTAAAACAAGAAATTTCAGAGTTTGTACATGTCTTCATTATTGTAACTTTATAACCTATGCATGGATTTTGGTTTTGATTGAGGGTAGACTAATTGTTGTTTTTTTCTTTTTTCAGAGATGCATAATTGACGATGTTGGAGACGAGAAAGTTTTGAATTTTTTGAATGTTTGCAATAAAATTTATTGTGTAAACCTTAAAATATATTGTTATGAATGCGAGATTTTCCAGCAAAAATAAGACCAGATATGGGGTAAATGTCTATGAGACAACAACCACAAAAGGGAACTTCAAAAAGTGCTGTTTAGAAATATGTAAAGAGTTGGAAAATAAGATTTTTCATAAATGCACCTGTATTAACCTCCGGTAGATGTGGAGCACTAGATTTGCCCATATGTTGCCTTGGATTTTCATACTTTTTAGTGTAACTGTGTCGCATTAAGGGATATTTGTTTTGTATCAATCTCATCCATTGGCATAAAAAACAGGGTTGCTTACTTCCTGATATAAAAATGTTTCATGTTGTGGAAATTTTGGATGATTCCCTTCTCAATTTTTCTGTATTTTGTCTTAGTTTTATTTTTCTGGTTTATTTGACATTTGAATTTAATACCAATATTGCCGATATTTATTATCTTTTTTTTTACAGATCAAAGCTAAAGCCAGAGATGCTGTGTTTGGACATTTTTACAGATCAAAGCTAAAGCCAGAGATGCTGTGTTTGGACAGTCATCTAAGACCATTGTTACATCAGTGCTACGACAACATGCAGATATAGATGCTCCAGAGCCAAGCAGACCAAACCCATTTTGAGGGTGATGGAAAAATCTTTTTCAAGGAAGGATCATTTTCAATGAGACGCCAGTGTTTGAGGACAATTAATGAAAAATTTGTCAGGTCAGGATGAAAGCTTACAGACGGGATTTTAGTTGACTGGGCCGTCTTTTCTTTGTATTCAAGTAGGTTTTTTCGGTCTTTTTCTTTTGCTTTACCGAAAGCTTAGTTTTGTTCCATTTGATGTCAATGTAATCAATATAATGGAGTCAAGACAAGGGTTTGTATGGTACATTCGAAAGGATGCGTTTTTTGAGACTCCCCATGAAAATGTTGGCAAAACAAGGTGTCATTTTGATTCCCATACTGGTACCGTCAACCTGCAAGTAGTGCTGATCGTTGAATACAAAATTGTTGTTTTCCAGCACTAGTCTCAGCAACTTAACCATAGTCTGTTGGGGGATGTTTATCCTTACGGTTAGTCTATACTTGTCTCACGCGACTGTTTCCTCATTTTTCGTAATATTTGTGTATAAAGAAGACACATCCATCGATACCAAAATTGTATTGTTTGGTAAGGGATTTAATAAATTCATTTTCTTCAAATAATCTTATGTATATTGAATGTAAGATAGCATTGTTTTAACATGTGGTCTAAGATGGTAATCCACGAATTCAGATATTTTTTTCGGTTGGATGGTCATTTGCAGATACTATCGGTCTTCCCGAAATCCATTCTTTGTTAAGTTTTGGGAGCAAGTAAAATCGACCGGCTGTGCAGGATTTAACAGGGCGTAGATAGTCGTACGTGTCGTCATCTATGTGAATTTTGCTGTTCATATCTGAAAGGACCCCATTTTATTTCTTTTGTAGGATCACTTTTTTAATGGTTAAAAGAGGGTGGTGGTTGTTTTAAATCACTCTCTTTTAAAACAACCAATAAAAAGACGTTTAAAAAAACGGACACACTCCGCGGAGAATAATTTAGTTGTTAATATGTCGAGAACAGAATTTCCCAACTCCGAAGAAAAATTATTAAGTAGAGGTCTAAACTTCTGTCCTATACCAGCAAACGTTAACAACCTACAATTGCAAGACGTTCTCACCTAGAAAGAACATTTTAGTAGGAAACACAAAAAAATCAACAAGAAGCCGGAATAAATGATTCGGACTATGAGAGTTATAGATTGATTGATTGTTGGTTGCTTAAAGTCCAGTGGCAAATATTTCATGCATATTCAGGACGAGAACAAGTTCACAATAAATACAATAGGTAGGTTGATACAATAGAGACTATCTGGGATGATGGTCGAAGAAATTTGGACAGCCACCGGAAAAGGAGGGTTTATGGATAGGGACAGAAAGTTTTGCTTGCAACAGGCCACCTACGAACCCCTCAAAAAGTTGTTGCAAGGGTTCTTAACGTGCAAAGAGCGTGGCACTCTCTGTACACGAGGCATCGGATTTAACGTCCCCTTCTGATCGGACGTGACTGCGAACTTGATCCATCCCGCACAGCCAAACGGACGCCCCACTTCGACAAGCGTGTGACCATAGACCAAGTGACCATATTTATATACCCCAGTCACCCTTGAGTTATAGAGAGGACAAGTGCGTGCTAAGATTTAAAACGAAAAGCGAATGGAATCCAGCAAGGATTAAAAACAATATAGAATCCTTTATATCATCTATTAAAACTGAAGTAAAATCATCAGTCAGTGGCAAACGTTTACGGAATCTCTCTGAACAAGAAAGCCAAGCCATTAAGAAATTAAAAAACCGTGATGATAGTTATTAAACAAGCAGACAAAGGAAGTGCAGTTGTAGTGATCAACAAAACCGACTACATCGAAGAACACAAAATGATCCACGCTCAAACAGATTGAATGTTGATTGATGGTATTTTTAGACATAATATATTTATATATATATGTACAACTCGTCTAAACATCAACCTAAAAATGTTAGATCTGTAAATTTGCTTTTGCAAATTTTTTGTTCTTCTATCACTGGGATTCGAACCCATGCTACTGAGACACCAAATCGCCTGCACTGCAGCTGTCCCGCTAGACCACACGAACATCTGGACTTAACAATAATAAAGCTTTCGGTGGCCGTGTTACCCTTCCTCGTCAGTTTTAACGTACTTATTAGATGTAGGAAGGTGTGGTGTGAGTGCCAATGAGACAACTCTCCATGATCAAAATAACAATTATGTATATATACATATATATATATGTCATATTTGGGGTATGACGTATGTGTGTGCATACAATTTTATTTGTATTTCTTGAATTGTAAGTACATGCCCTCGATTGATAATACGATTAGCCATGCACACCAAATCCTATTAGCACAGAGTAAAAGTGTGACAAAATATTTACTCAAGCGACATATTAAAGTTATTTCCGGGTCAAAATACTCAAAATTAAGTCCTGGTATCTATGCTGAGTTTATTCAGGATACTGTTGATTTCAATCCTCCAATTCGCCTGTACAATGACTCACAAATGCAGTTTATGGAGATAACAATATTTTTGACGTTCACAGTATGCTGTATCGTAACTACATTCAATTCAATATGTATGTATTTAAATTGTCGCTTTCATGTGTTATAATTGTAACAAAGGAAACGAATGTTAAAAAAATATAATATTATATTTGAACAGGTCTTGGTAATTACCCCCATGTTCGTCTACATAGACATACAGATGTAGTTTATGGAATTGAAATAGTTTTGACGTTCACAGTATCGTCCATTTTACCTGTACACACATGGATTTTATGTTTCCTGTCAACACTAGTATGCATTGTTGGCCGTGCACGAATACGAAAGTTTTATGATTCGGTTCACATGTAACACCAAAAACATAGGTCTGAAGAGCATTTTTACCAAATAGAAAATATCTTAAACATAACATTAAATGTACGGGCTTTAACGTTTTTTATTGAAAACAAAATTATAATCCTGGTACCTTTAAAAACTATTTACACCACTGGGTCGATGCCACTGCTGGTGGACGTTTCGTCCCCGAGGGTATCCATATCCCAGTAGTCAACACCGAAGTTGACATGAATATCAATAATGTGGTCATTTTTATAAATTTCCTGTTAATAAAACTTTAAATTTTTCGAAAAACTAAGGATATTCTTATCCCAGGCATAGATTACCTTATCTGTATTTGACACAACTTTTTCGAATTTTGGATCCTCAATGAGTCTTATGTAGACGGAACGCGCGTCTGGCGTACTACATTATAATCCTGGTACCTTTGATAACTATTTGTCCTGGTATCTATGGTGAGTTTATATAAAATATGAGCTCCAGATTATCAAAACCCACAGCAAAGTTCGACGACTGTTTTACAGGAGGGGAAATTGACAATGCTATTAAGAGGCAATGCCAGAGAAAACCAGGCAGAACTCAAAAATTTTGTTCAATAACCTTTTTGAGATAAATGTGTTTTTGTATTGTATCCACCTTGTTTTGTTGGGAAATGACATTTTTAAAAGTCATATTGGGTTTTTATGTAAAAAAAAAAATGAATTTGATTTTTCAGTAAATTTGACTGCTTATGTAGGGAAATAGGGGTATTAATTTCTCAACAAAAACAGCCTACAATATAACAATTGATATATATTCTAAAAGATGACCATAAATACAACAGGAAATGATAATAACATCCCTGGTATCTGTTGATATGTAAATGTTCTAATGTAGTAAACTGTCTGGAAACAGCAGTTTATTTTCGACTTTTTGGTGTTTAGAATATGTTGAAGTCAGTCTACAATTTCGCCAATATTTACGATGCATCGTGTTGTATACAGCTGATAACATGGTCGTCTTCTAATATTTCGTCAGGTAGGTCAGGGTCTGCATTCAGAGATCTTAAATAGTAGAAAATGGTTATTCTTGAATAGAAATAAGTATGAGACATTAATTTCTTATCAGTGTCTGCTGGTCTCATAAATCATCAAACCACCATGTAAATATGTAATGAGCAGAAAATATGAACTACAGCTTATTGTAAATAAATAAAACTTGCACAATGCTTTGAATTTTCAATTCCTGACTTAGATGGAGTATTGTCTCCCTGGCAATCAAACCACATCTTCTATTTTTTGTGCAGTTTGTTATATATGATTAAGTAGGCTTACGTATCCATGGGTTCTGGTTGATCATCAGCATTACGATGCCCTATGTCAAAAGTACCATCTAGAGCATTTGGTTGGTCAGGTTGGAGTTCTACATCTGGCTCTTGTGCTGGCTCAACTAAATTTTACGGACGCCATCACGAGTTCGTTGACCGTTATGGAAGAACCGTTTCACAAATGATATCGGATATGTTCCTTACGTCGTAACTACAATCCCCTTCCCTTTCATGAATGTGACCTACCGAATTAAGACTATTTACCGGATTTGTAATTACAAACGGCGGGTGCCACATGTGGAGCAGGATCTGCTTACCCTTCCGGAGCACCTGAGATCACCCCTAGTTTTTTGGTGGGGTTCGTGGTTTATTCTTTAGTTTTCTATGTTGTGTCATGTGTTCTATTGTTTTTCTGTTTGTCTTTTTCATTTTTAGCCATGGCGTTATCAGTTTGTTTTAGATTTATGAGTTTGACTGCCCCTTTGGTATCTTTCGTTCCTCTTTTATGGATGTGCACCTCTCTTTTTTCAAAGGATAATCTTCTTAAAAGACTTATACATTGATCGTAAACTAATAAAGGGGCTGAAAAAGCAGAAAAAAATGAAGGGGGTATGTCCCAGTTTTCAATATATAATCTATTGGAATAAATAATTCTCCTTTAATTTTTTTCAGCCTTTGACTTGGACAGAAGCTTGTTAATGATCATAAGATAGTATTCAAATTTTAGAAACTTTAAAAAATTCTATTGTGGTTCAATTCTAATGCCTGTACCAAGTCAGGAATATGACAGTTCTTGTCTCTTCGTTTTTGATGCGTTTTGTTATTTGATTTTGCCATGTAATTATTGACTTTCCGAATTGATTTTCCTCTGAGTTCAGTATTTTTGTGATTTTACTTTTCACAGCAAAAGTATCCGAGACACTGGGTTCCGTGGAACCCTTTCACATTTTTCATATTCACATTGGCACCTTTTTCTTTCAAAAAAACAAAGATATATTATAATTTTTAAGGAAGAAATTTAAAACTTTTTATAATCAAAATTTTAAAAGAAAAGTAAGGGATATTCACTTTTTACTTTTTCTCAACTATACGGAGTAATACCTGGAATAAAAATAAAAATTAAATTAGTCTCATTAAAAATAAAATTGTTTGATGTTTGATTGTTTATTATGATTTAATATTGACATTTTTTTATTACCGGAATGACAACAGACCTTCTCACTTTGCCTAAGAGTTCTTTACCAATTCCATAACCATGCCATGGCGGTCGAGTAACATAAAACTTTCTGGTCCGGCCGGGTATATTGAAATCACAGAGAATTCAAGAATAAAATAATCCAATAATCTGTAGTCTTGTTGTCAAAGAAATATACAAGTGAATTCACAAATCTATTTATTAAAATTGCTTTCCAGGACACTTTTTACATTATATATATAGTTAACAAAATGTATAGTTCAAATATTCATTAGCACATTACTTTCACACGGTGTCATAAACGGCACTCGGTATAAAATCGGCAACAGTGTCCAATACTGTGCACACACAAAAACCAAACCTGTGTGTCCAATACTATGCGGACAAAACCACGCAATAGTGTCCAATATTGTGCGGACAAAACCACGCATCAGTGTCCAATACTGAGCGGACAAAAACCCCGCAACAGTGTCCAATACTGTGAGGACAAAACCACGCAAGTGTCCAACACTGTGCGGACAAAATATAAAGAAATAATTCCGAATCTATCAGTGATCTGCCAAGATGTATCTAGAAATTGAGTCTACCATAACAATAATCCTTTTTAAATAACGTTTCCCATTGTATTGTTAAGTTTCTTGCCTTCAATCCCCCTAAACACTAAAACAGACGGCTCTTATACACCTATGATCTCCAAATATTCTCCAACTGACCTAAATATTCTCCAAATATGCACCAACTGACCTAAATTACCACCAAATATGCACCACCCTATTAATACATAATAAAATACTACTTAAACTCACACATGCTAAAAGGCTATGACCTCTACGAAATCAGATACATTACAAACTACTGACAACTATACTAGCTATGATACAAAAATAAAATGTAAAAAGAATGAAATAAATGACTTAAACAAACGATAACCAAAACGTTAATATGACAAAATTAAATACAGTGGACATAAAATTACACTTGTACATATCTTCCCCTGTAAATGATGACTGACCTCAGTCATCGAACTTTTCTTCTATAATGTCTATATTAACAAAATAAAACTTAAATTATAAAACAAATTAAGTGTTCAAATAAAATCCAGCATAAACACCATTATAAATTGTCTGCACTCGTAAATCTTTTGTCTTAATTTTTGAATGTTCATTGATTTCACTAACGGTAAAAGCTGCCAAGGCGGAAAAGTATATTTTTTTCTGAATTCAATCTGTTTGAATATTGGATACGGCTTCCACGTACTTGAACCCCATTTAAATAAAGTCTCTTTGTGTTAATTGATGATAATAGTTCTAATTGTTTCATCTATAATAGCATGAGAAGAACTATTCATATCACCAAATGTCAAAGTATCTGATATAGAAATAATGTCATCGAACAGTGTTGTCTTCTTTGTCTTCAGATTTATTGGCACTGTACTCAACAAGCTGGAAATCATTTGAGATGTCATAAAACGTTTTGTCCAAATTAACTAAATGTTCCTCTTCGTCTATTAAAATTTAATTGTTCGCGACAGTCTATATAGAATTAGAGAAAATGTTGTATAAGGGTCTTCTGGTAATGGTTCCTCTTCAATTTTCTCAAATGCACCAATGTTTGTATTCTTGAATAGTTTATTAACTGGTTTAGAATTTAGATTCAACACTTTAAACACAACATATTTGTCACAAACCAAACTTTTGCCGGTAAAACATTGTATTTTGAAGTTGATTGCCACTTGGTTGAACAATTCCAATCATCCCATTTACATCTTCGTTTAATTTTCGTATTAAATTCATCCTGAACCAAGCACTTGATTTGACACTATTTTGATCACCACTTTCTATGAACTCTACATACATATTATTCCAGTTAGCAACTTCATCTTTCATATCAATCACTATTCGAATTTATTCCATAATATCAGTTCCAAAGATAGTATCATGAAGCAAATCCATGACTTCATACATATTGTGCACAGACAATTTAAAATACTTATTTCACATTCAGTAGTTCCAGTAATAGTAAGAGGATGTCCGGTGGTCAAAACAATGAATTCTTGCTCAAAACTCTGTGGGTCGCTCATCATAACACATCTACATAAACTAGAATAAAGTCCTTGCAAAAAGTGTTCCATAGCTAACCTGCCATGCTCGTCAAAAGACACGCCACCATTTGCCCGTCTATCTAGTTTCAAGATTGAATTTCTATAGTCTTCAACATTTTCACCAGAAATCTGCTTCCTCTGAAATAACTCACTATATTACATACGTTCAAGATCTTTTTAGCAAAATCTTTGCTTTAACTTTTGCACAGCTGTATCAAAATCATTTTGAATTTTCACTATCAAAATCCTCAAAATAGTCAGCAGTTCTGCTCCTCAGGTATGCAGGCAACATTTCTCCCTTTCTCCATTTCTAACGATTGACTTGGCTTATCCAATCAAATATTTTTATGACGAAGCACTTACAGTTCAGAAATATATTAACGTACATCCAAAAGTTATATCTGGTAGTCCATATGTTGAATATTTAAGTCCACTAGTTGTTCTTGTTGGATCCAACTTCTGTCACCAAAAATGCCATGGCGGTCAAGTAACATTAAACTTTCTGGTCCGGCCGGGTATATTGAAATCACAGAGAATTCAAGAACAAAATAATCCAATAATCTGTAGTCTTGTAGTCGAAGAAATATACAGGTAAATTCATTAATCTATTTATTAAAATTCCATTCCAGGATACTTTTTACATTATACATACAGTTTACAAAATGTATAGTTCAAATATTCATTAGTATATTACTTTCACACGATATCCTAAACGGCACTCCGTATAAAATCGGCAACAGGGTCCAATACTGTGCACACACAAAAACCAAGTGTCCAATACTATGCGGACAAAATATAAAGAAATAATAGTTATTCCGAATCTATCAGTGATCTGCCAAGATGTATCTAGAAATTGAGTCAACCATAACAATAATTATTTTTAAATAACGTTTGTATTGTTCTTAAGTTTCTTGCCTTCAACCCCCCTAAACACTAACACAGAGGGCTCTTATTTACCTATGATCTCCAATTATTCTCCAACTGACCTAAATATTCTCCAAATATGCACCTCCCTATTCATACATAAGAAAATACTACTTAAACTCACACATGCTAAAAGGCTATGACTTCTGCGAAATCAGATACATTACAAACTACTGACAACTATACTAGCTATGATACAAAAATAAAATGTAAAAAGAATGAAATAAATGACATAAACAGACGATAACCAAAACGTTAATATGACAAAATTAAATACAGTTGACATAAAATTACACTTGTACAAACATGTCGATATAATGCTTTACTACATACACCCTTTAAACGGAATGTAATAACTTTTTCTAATTATTCTAATTAGAATACTCATAGGAATAACACCATAAACATTTACCTCGGGCAGGTATCCATCTGGCACTAAATTCTGCTTCTCTCTGGATATATATTTCAGTAGTTCTTCCAAAATACTGTCAATCTACAACAGTTTATCATTTAATGTATAAAATCAGCTAACTCCAGAAGCGTGTTTGTACTATTTGTGATAAAAAAAAGTAATTTAAGATAACTATCATTTTATATCAAAGTGTGATCAATATCTACTGGTAAATGTCAGAAGTAAATATATTAAGATATACTATTATAGAAACTCATCTACCTTCAAACTAGTTCAGTTACCATCTGTAGGAATTATTAAGGATGTAAATAATCTTGGTAAACACCTTTATCAGGTAGACAAAATTCGCAAAACTTGATTGTTTGATATGTACACTGTTAATAACAATTAAATTATATGCCAAACTCTGGTTCATAAAAGTAATTGTTTATGACATTTATGCTGTATACTGTAAATTCAGAAATTATTGCGTGCATTTATTATTGCGAATTTGTAATTTTACACTTAAATGCGATTTTAGTTTTTACGATTTTAAGAAAAGTCAAGCTTAATTCAGTTTAAATATTACAAAATGCGAGTTTACAACTCAGTCGCATTACTCGCAATTATTAAAACCTCGCAATAATTTCTGAATTTACAGTATTTGTATAACTGTTTAAATTGTGTATCTGTTTAATCATATGAGCTGTATTTGCTTACAAAATAAAGTTTTATTATTATGTAAATGGATAGAATTTGCAATAATAAAGGATTGTTGTATGTACAGGTATATGTGCTTAATTTAAAACATTCTTTTCAAGTAAAGTGATGTTAAACATGACACACTGCCTTTCATTAGTTGATAAATATAAAAAGATAGAAAGAAATTTACCAAATTGTCATTTTGAAATGGCCCATATCGCCCAATCCTCAAACTTCTTCTCAGCATTCTGAAACCATCATGGCTAAAGACGTACCTTCTAAGTGAAGGCTGAGTGTCCTTCACAACATCCTTAGACAAAAAGAAAAATCGTTAAAGTTCATTATTAAAATGTGTATATGTACAATAGAGAAATGTTTAACTTTGCAATATATTAAAATTCTTATTTTATAAACCATTAACATTGAAATGAACTCTCAATGGTATTGATAAAAGCTTTGTTTACTATCACAATTTACATTTCTTTAATTTTTGTTTTTACAGAACTTACCCTGGCTGACTTATCTAAATTATTTTGTGTTTCAACATATTTTGAGAAACAAAAATGAACAACTTATGATTTAAATACTCAATAATTTTAACATGCAACTAAATTTTTAATCTGTTTTAGTTCACAAGGAGAGATGCACATTCCATCATAAAGATGTTAATTGCATTACATAAACTATCTAAAAATGCAAACAATGTATGCAAATTAGCAAAATAATTAGAACAACAATTCAAACAACTACTAAAGAAAGGGCAACCAAAACAAATGCATTAAATACCATGCCACAACAATTAATAACCATATTAACCTCTTAAAATTATGAAATCACTCAATTTTTTGTGGTCAAGTTTAAGGATAACTTATAATGCAAATAACTGGAAATAAAAAGATCTGGTTGCCAAACTTCAGCATTGTTTTATAATAACAAAAAATAAAATAAAAAAATCACCACAGATAAAAACCTGATAAGGTATTCCTTATATAATCTATATTTTATTTAGTCATACACAAATCCCTTCAAAGTTCAAAACAAAATTAGCAAAAGAGATAATTCATCATTTGTTTCCGAGTTAACTGTGGTGATCATTCATGAAATGTATACCTTAAAAGTAAGAGACTTGCATAAATCTAATGTCAATTGATTGTACCAATCATTGCTGAAAAATTATTTTTTATGATAACTTGAAAAAAAAGGAAAATTCAAACGTGTCTACAATTTTGTCAAATTAAAAGTAGATTAGTTTTATACCGAAATTAACTTATTCAATTAACATTGAAATATCAGATATTTTAAAGAATAAGTACCTTTCACATCAACTATTTTTTTTATGATGGATGCTTATCATTCAAAATAGTGTTTGTATACATGCATGTAAAAAATGATACACTTTTTAGCTCACCTGGCCCGAAGTGCCAAGTGAGCTTTTCTCATCACTTGGCGTCCGGCGTCCGTCGTTGTTAACTTTTACAAAAATCTTCTCCTCTGAAACTACCAGGCCAAATTTAACCAAACATGGCCAATATCATTATTAGGGTATCTAATTTGTTAGGTTGCTGCCCCTGAATTGATAATTTTATCTTGAATATTATTATAGATAAAGATAAACTGTAAACAGCAAAAATGTTCAGCAAAGTAAGATCTACAAATAAGTCAACATGACAAAAATGGTCAATTGACCCCCAAGGAGTTGTAGCCCTTTTTAGTCAATTTTTAACAATTTTCGCAAAATTTGTAAAATTTCAATTACAATTCCACTGAAGCTATTGGGCCAAGTTTATTATAGATAGAGATAATTGAAAGCAGCAAGAATGTTTAGAAAAATAAGATCTACAAACACATCCCCATCACCAAAACACAATTTTGTCATAAATCCATCAGTCTCCTTTGTCTAATATTCACATAGACCAAGGTGAGCGACACAGGCTCTTTGGAGCCTCTAGTTTTTTAAATGAACATATTTTTTCCTGGACAAAGGACCACACAATGAGCTTAATTCCATGAGTTTGAAAATCTTATTTATTTTCTGCTAATATTTAATTGAAAAAAAATTGTTCGCAAAAACGTTACTTTTGTAATTAAAATTACCTCTCCAATGAGCATATTGTATGACCGAGTCTGTTGCATCCACATAGAAAAGGATCATTCTCTCCTATGTCTTCTTCTTTGACTTGAACACAAATACCATGTACCCACTGCCCGCAGAGGGTACATTCAACCCATGAAGGGTTGTGCGGAGGATTTGCTTTTGATGTTTTTAAGCAGCAGTGCAACCCTTCAAAGGCAGATTCTTTAATAAGTGCACCATATGGACCAGCAGAGCAAACTGCTGGTACAACATGACGTAGAGTGCCATATCTGCAATAACAAAAAAACACACAGATAAAAACATAAGGCATTATATAACCTATATTTTTTTTAGTTATACACAAATCCCTTCAAATTTCCAAACAAAATTAGCGAATGAGATAATTCATCATTTGTTTTTGAAGTTAACTGTGGTGCTTTAAATTTCAAATAAGTCTTTTGTGTAAAAATTTAAAAACCTGCACTCCCAGCTTCCTCAACAAACAAAAAGAGTCCACCCGAAAATAGCTAGTAGTGCATGAACTGGTGTGAAAGACAAAACTATCTATCAATTAACTTGGATTAGAAACATGTATAATGGATGCACGTTACTTAAATCTATAATAATTTAACATTTTATACCTGTATTTTCATTCCTAATGTACGAAAGTATTAATTTCATACCCAAACAACATAGATTGGCTGGGGATGCTGCACATCAGAGAAGCAAGGGAACATGTTTTCCATAAATGAAAAAACAAGCCAATGTTCTGCTGTGTCACTCAATTCAAGGAATTTAAGTGCGGGAGACTCAATGTTTAAACGGCGGAGCTCTATTCGTAACCTCGTGTTTCACTGATTCTGCAAATCTACAATTTCGAGCAGCGTCTCCCACCTGTTGATGATATGCGTAAAATCTTTGTTGGAGCTTCCGTTCCAAAACACTTTCAGTACTATCTAAATAATTTCTTCTGGGTCTTTATTGATTGAAACGCCTCTTCCAAGAGTTTCCTGTCTCGGCAAGTTTATCTACCATGCACACTGCACAGTCTGTCTTGTTCAGCTTTCTGTATGCTGCTTATGTTCGAACATCAGACATCCATTATGTGATTGAAGGATCTGATAATGGCGCCGGCCCATCCCTAAATCGGTCTTCCCGTTTTGTATTTATCATTAAGACCGGTTTTACGGAGTCAGGTGCATTGGTAACAGTTTCTTGCTTCATCATCTTCTTTTCCTGTTCTTTCACAATTTCAAAAATATCGCCCTTTGTAATTCACAAACAAATTCAAAGCGTTGCTGGTACTGTTAAAAAAGTTTCAAAAATGAGATCTGGCAATTTGTTGGTTGAATGTTCCAACAAAAGTCAATCAACAAATTTACTTACAATGTCTACAATATCAAACTTTCCTGTTTCTGCCTCTCCTCATAACAGTTTGAACAGCTGTAAGGGGATCATTCGAGACAGAAGTCAATACCTTGGTGACCTTACCGTGGAAGAAATCGGTGAGGAACTTTCAAGCCAAGGTGTAACTAATGTTATTAGATTTCAAATTAAAAAGAATGGAAATATAATCAAATTAAATACTTATCTTTTGACCTTTAGAACTCCAACTCCTCCTCCATCTATTACTTTAGGTTGCTTCGGAATCAGAGTTGACATGTTTATCCCTAACCCAATTCGATGCTTTACTTGTCAAAAGTTTGGTCATGGAAGCAAACAATGTCGTGGTAAGCAGAGATGCTTCAAGTGTTCTGACGAAGGACACGAGGGAACAAACTGTCACTCTGAATCTTCTAAATGTGTAAACTGTGGTGAATCCCATTTTTCATCGTCTAGGGACTGCCCTGTTTACCTTAAAGAAAAAAATATTATTAAAATTAAAACAGAAAGAAACATTAGTTACCCAGAAGCTAAACAGATAGCTTCTGTTTCGAATGATCTCCTTGTTTCAAACAGACCATCGTACGCCAGCAAAGTTGTCCGCTCATTCAGTCACGAGAATACACAAACTCGCATGACTTGGCCAATTGATGCGGACAATTTTAAAATGCTGCCTGTTGAAACAGAACCTACCGATAGAATATTAATTCCAAGAAAACCAATATCTTCCAAAACCAGTACTCAGTCAACTCAATCTTCCCTACAGAGCTCACTATCATCACCAAAAAAAAATGAGAAAAAAAAATCAAATAAAAAAGAAACAGTAGAAATACACAATTGGAGCGGTGAATCTGTCTGGGATCTTCCCAATGACATAGATGATTCTTCCACCTCCAAAAGTCTTCCTTCATCTGCATCCAAGAAGGTATCTTCTTCGTCCAGTACACAGTCTACCAGAGCCCCATCTCCTCTTCGTTCTCAAGAAAAGAAGGATGTCCAAAAGAAGCCAGGAAATACATCCTCTCAGAAGTCTTCTGATTCGAGGTCGCGGGGTAGGGGTCGAGGCGGAGTAACACCAGCTGCGCGTAGTCCTGAAGATCGACGACTCTCCTCGCACAACAGATTTTCAACACTTATCATCGAAACTGAAATGGAAACTGAAAGTGTTCCGCCACCCGAAAGATCACGATCTCAGGGTGAGCGAAATAAGAATGCTGGCAAACTCGACAGCATTCGCCCTTCTTTTAAAAAATAATGACAAATATAATCCAATGGAATTGCCGAGGTCTTAAAATAAATCTTCTCGAGTTAACACTTCTAGTTCAGTCTTTTTTACCTATTGCATTTTGTCTTCAAGAAACTCATCTAAAAGAAAGTGACAACGTATCTTTAAAAGGATACAACATGTATAGCACATTTTCTAAGGTAGATGAACGTGCTGCAGGCGGATCATCCATTTTTGTGAAGGACAACGTCATTCATAGCACAGTCCAACTCACAACGGATCTGCAAGCAGTTGCAATTCGTTTATCATTAGACAAAACAATTACATTATGTTCGATATATATTCCACCTAATTCAATTATCGATAAAGCAAAACTCAAAAACCTCACTGATCAATTACCCTCACCATTTATACTTATGGGCGACTTCAATGCCCACAATCCTTTATGGGGTAGCAAGACCCATAATGCCAAAGGTAAGATCATTGAGGACTTTGTCTCTCAAGAAGGATTATGCATTTTTAATGATGGATCTAATACGTATCTTCATCCTGGAAACGGGTCTTATTCTTCTATAGATATCACTATATGCGATCCCTCTCTGCTTCTGGATTATTCATGGCGTGTTCATGATGATCTATGCGGAAGTGATCATTTTCCAATAGTACTTGAACATCTTTTTAATTCTGCCCAACAGAGAGTACCACGTTGGAAACTTGACAAGGCGGACTGGTCCCTGTTTGAGAATCTCTGTCGAGCGGAACTTCAGTCAAAGATGTTTGAGACTGTGCAAGATCCAATTTTAACTTTTAATACAGTTCTAACGTCAATTGCTGACAGAACTATTCCTAAGACCTCGGCAAATCCAAAACATCCCAGTAAACCGTGGTTTGATGAAGCATGTGATCAAGCCATAGGTGACCGTAAAAAATCTGAAAGACGGTTCAATCAACAACCAACGACGGAAAACTTGAGTAATTTCCGTATTTTTCGCGCTAAGGCACGGCGGACTTGTAGGCAAGCCCGACGAACATCCTGGAAAAAATTTGTCTCGGGGATTACATCTCGCACTCCGATGACAAAAGTTTGGAATATGGTAAATAAAATAAAAGGTAAAAATTCTAAAGCCACTGTAAAACATTTGAAAGACGGCAATACTTTATTAACATCTGAAAAGGATATTGCCAACAAACTTGGTGAAACTTTTGCAAAGTCTTCTTCTTGTAACAACTACAGGGAAGACTTTAAAAAAGTTAAAAAACAAAAAGAAAAAATTAAATTAAACTTTAAATCAAAAAATGGTGAAAATTATAATAAACTATTTTCTCTTGAAGAACTTAAAACATCTCTGTCAAAAGCCCATGATACAGCTTGTGGGCCTGATAATATTCACTACCAACTCTTAAAACACTTGCCAGATTCCTCGCTAGAAGCTCTCTTGCAGCTCATGATTAACATCTGGGAATCTGGTGATTTACCATCAATCTGGAAGCTTGCAACCGTCGTGCCTATTCCAAAACCAAGTAAAGATCATACGGATCCTATTAATTATCGACCAATTGCTCTTACCAGTTGTGTCTGTAAAACACTCGAACGGATGGTCAATGATCGACTTGTTTGGTTCCTGGAATCCAATGGGCTATTAGCCAATATCCAGTGTGGATTCCGACAGGGTCGCAGTACTCTTGATCATCTTGTTCGATTCGAATCATTTGTCCGTAATGGTTTTGCGAAAAATGAGCATGTGGTGTCGGTCTTTTTCGACCTTGAGAAGGCCTATGATACTGCATGGAAATATGGTATTTTAAAAGATTTATTTGATATGGGGTTGAAAGGCAATATGCCTATTTTTATTTCTAATTTTCTCTCTAACAGACAATTTAATGTTAGAGTTAATTCGACCATGTCTGATCTGTATGATCAAGAGATGGGTGTCCCTCAGGGCAGTATTTTATCTGTAACATTATTTAGTCTTAAAATTAACAGCCTTGTTGAAGTTTTAAAAAGTAATATTGAAGGTTCATTGTACGTTGATGATTTTTTAATATGTTACAGAGGCAAAAATATGAATAACATAGAAAGACAATTACCACTATGTCTTGGAAGAATTGAAAAATGGGCCTCGGAAAATGGTTTTAAATTTTCCACGTCAAAAACGGTCGGGATGCATTTTTGTAACAAAAGAAAATTGCATCTTGATCCAGAACTAACTTTGTACGGCAACCCAATTAAAATGGTTGATGAAACCAAATTTCTTGGTTTACTTTTCGATAAAAAGTTAACCTTTCTACCCCATATCAAAATGTTAAAAGCGAGATGTTTAAAAGCTTTAGATATTTTAAAAGTTGTCGGCAGCACTGACTGGGGTGCTGATCGCAACATTTTACTTAATTTATATAGATCTCTTGTTAGATCGAAACTAGATTATGGCTCTATAGTGTATGGCTCTGCAAGGAAGTCCTACATACAGATTCTCGATGCTGTGCATCACCAAGGTTTGCGTCTCTGTCTTGGCGCATTTAAAACCTCACCAGTTGAGAGTCTGTATGTAGAGGCTGATGAGCACTCACTCACTGACAGACGTTTGAAGCTTGGACTTCAATATGCTGTCAAACTAAAAGCCCATTCAGATAATCCTGCCTACAGCTGTGTTTTTAATCCGATTTATGAAGATATTTTTGCAAAACATGAAAATAAAATTCCTCCGTTAGGTTTACGTTTAAAACCACATTTAGCTTCTTTTGATTTAAAATCTGTTGCTCAAGTTCAAACTTGCAAATGTCCTCCATGGGAACTTCCCAAACCAAAAATGATATTTGATCTCCGTGAACACAATAAAAATAAAACAAATCCTCTTTTAATTCAGCAACACTATGCTGAAATTAAAGCCGATTATCTAGATTTTTCAACTGTATATACTGATGGATCAAAAGATGGTGATAGAGTTGCATCTGCTGCTGTCTTCAGGGACAGAGCTGCAACCCTCCGTTTACCATCTGATGCATCCATCTTTACTGCTGAAGCAGAAGCAATAATTTTGGCTTTGAAATTTATTGCTTCTTCAGATAAATCCAAATTTATTATATGTTCGGATTCACTTTCATGTTTACAAGCTATACGAAATACTAAAATTAAAAACCCAACAATCCTGAAAATTTTATATGTAATGAGGAATTTAAAAATTCTTCTGAAAGAAATAATATTTTTATGGGTTCCGAGTCATGTTGGAATCCTTGGAAACACAGCTGTAGACCTTGAGGCAAAGAATGCCCTGGGTGACCCTCTATCTAACTGTGATATACCATATACTGATTTTAAATCTAATATTAGAGAATATGTTTTTAATATATTGAAAAATAAATGGAGTAAAAAAGATGATAATAAATTGCATGAAATTAAACCTAGTTTAGGCAAACCTTTTGATAATATTATGTGCAGAAAAGATCAGTGTGTTGTTACTAGATGTCGTATTGGTCATACTAGAATGACACACGAGTATCTTTTAAAAAATGAAGATGAACCACAATGTGTTCCTTGCAACTGCAAGTATACTATTAAACATGTTTTAATTAATTGTATTGACTTTGCTGATATTCGTAAGAAGCATTTCAATGTCAATAATATGTATGATTTATTTAATGATGTTCCATTTACAAATATTGTTGCTTTTTTAAAAGAAATTGGAATTTATTATAAAATATAAAAATGTTATTATATTTAAATCGATTTTAATTTTTATCACGTTATTTTACTGTTGATTTTTATTTGTATATACTCAATTTGCTTTAGTCAAGAATTTTAGTATATCGAAGGACTTTTTGTCTTATTTTAAAATATGCTTTAAATTGTAAAAATATTCGAATTAGCTCTCGCCGCGATATAGCCTTTTTGTGCTAATGCGGCGTAAAGCAACCAACAATCAATCAATCAATCAATCTTTCACAACGACAGCTAACCTGTTAACTTCTTCACGCAATAGGGTCAAAGCCTTGTCCTAACTCTTATTGATATTATATTTACATCCTACTGTACTTAAAAATATTTTAAATTTAAATTATGTCAACATTCCCTGCATTATGTTACAAACGAAAGTGTCTTCAATCATTGTTCAATCAGAACAATAAACTAGAAATTATCATGATTATGTTAACAGAATATGAAAATAATATTAGTTTCGACAATTCTAAACATGCATCAACTTTGTCATCTTATTTGAAACACTTTTAAAGATAATTTGTATTCTATTTACAGTTAATTTTATTTTATTTTGTTTTTGTATTTTATAATGGTTTGTTAAAACTAAATTACCCCCCCCCCCCTGTTTGCCATATTAATTTGATGAAGTATAAATGTATGTATGTATGCTTATTAGTCAGATTCTCCTGGCGCTTGATATTTCTCAGCTTGCGCTGAAGCAGGATCATGCACAGTAGTACTTGCTCTTCAGTTGTTTCTTGTATTCTATACTGCTGTCTGTATTGGAAGTATGCAGTTTGTTCAAATCCAGGATGATCTATTATGTATGATACTGGAGTGGTTAGTTCCTCCATTTGCTGTTGTAATTCTTAATTCTTGGCAGAAAATGCATTCCTCTGCTTCTGAGCTTAGACTCGCAGTTACCACAGTTTAAATTTCAAATTAACGCTTCATTTTAGGTGAATTAATATACCAAAAGACCAGACGACAAATAGTTTTACGGAGTGTAGACTTATAAAATGACAAATGTTCATTTGCCCAATAGATAATATAAATTTCAGTCTCATCCATTCAAAATATTGAGAACTGTCACAGAAAAAGTCTGATGAAACAATTCATATTACTTTCAAAAATGCAATGCTTTTCATAGGCCGATCAAGGCTGGGGCCTGTTCCTCCTTTAGTGGTAAGAATTAGGTTTATTGTATAAGGATTCATTTTAGCAGCCCCATCCCCCTTTTTTATGATCCGCCACTGCCTTTTTTTACTTACTAATTCGTCTTTTCTTCTTCCTTTACAGTGCAGTCCTCTAATTGAGTAGTATCGCACTATATTATATTGCCCATGCTGGTTGTGACAACAAAGGAGCAAGAAAAAATTTGCAGATGAATTTTAGTACATGTATAGCTTTTCAAGTGAAAGCTTTTTGCTCAATACAAACAAAAAAGTTATATACATAGCATCTACAAAGATACTCATCAGGAGACAGAGCAGGAAGATGCATTATTTATGTATTATTTTCATTTTCTTTATTTTCTTTTGTAACATCTTATGACATCGGACTTGAACTTCTCTTGAACCTTGAACTAAATTTTAATGTGCGTATTGTTATGCGTTTACTTTTCTACATTGGCTAGATATATAGGGGGAGGGTTGAATTCTCATAAACATGTTTAACCCCGCCGCAATTTTGCGCCTGTCCCAAGTCAGGAGCCTCTGGCCTTTGTTAGTCTTGTATGCTTTTTAATTTTAGTTTCTTGTGTATAATTCGGGGTTTAGTATGACGTCCATTATCATTGACTAGTATACATATTTTTAGGAGCCCGCTGAAGAACACCTACGGGTGCGGCAATTCTCGCTGCATTGAAGACCTATTGGTGGCCTTCGGCTGTTGTCTGCTCTATGGTCGGGTTGTTGCCGCTTTGACACATTCACCATTTTTTTTCTCAATTTTATGGATGGAACATGAGGAAGAGCAGGAAGATGTATGGATAGAGCAGGAGGAAAATGCCTAGCAGGAGTGACAGCAGGAAGACGTGAGGATAGTTATTAGAGAGAAAGAAAAATGAGGCAGGAGAAAGAGGATGAAAGATACCGATAAGTAATGAAAAAGGCTGATGAGGACCATTGATATCTTTAATTCTCTGCTTTTTTTGAGAGATTTTTGTTTTTCCCCCTCTTTTAGGGCAATCTTTGGAGTTTGACTGATGAGGACCTTTTCAGTTTAAACACACTGCTGTATCAGAATTACACTGACCTTCATGTCTTAAACTACACTTTACACATGCTTTTTCCCTTTTCCAATTTGTGGCCACATGACCAGACTGTTGGCAATTATAGCTCTGGATTGGCTTGGGTACAAAAAGTTTAACTCTGTACTTAAGAAACCCAATGCATACAGATGTTGGCATTTGTGGTGTGTTAAAGAACAATTTTATCGTTCTATATGGTGCTCTTTTGGCTTGTTGTGTGCGATAATATGTAAGCCTTATGGTTTTTACGACACCATACGACATTATTTATGCATCCTTGTGAGCTCAGAAGACTTTGTGGTTTAGAACATCCCCCAAGAGTGACTGGGGTATAGCAATATGGTCACTTGGTCTTCTCCCGACCGGCAGTAAAACGCTTGCCGAAGTGGGGCGTCCGTTTGGCTGTGCGGGATGTATCAAGTTCGCAGTCACCTCCGGTCAAAAGGGGGACGTTAAATCCGATGCCTCGTGTAAAGAGAGTGCCACGCTCTTTGCACGTTAAGAACCCTTGCAACAACTCTTTGAGGGGTCCGTAGGTGGCCTGTTGCAAGGCAAAATTTCTGTCCCTTTCCAATAAACCCTCTTTTTCCAGTGGCAGTCCAAAGTTCCCCGACCACCTCTATTGTATCGACCTACCTATTGTATTTATTGTGAACTTGTTCTCGTCCTGAATATGGATGAAATATTTGCCACTGGACGTTAAGCAACCAACAATCAATCAATCAATGGTTTAGATCACTTGACTTGAAGCTGAGTCGCTTTCATCAGTTGTTACAGTTGCATGCCAACAATTAAGCAGCCAACAATCAATCAATCAATCAATCAATAGTTGCATGCCATCCATACAGTTTACAATAATGTTACCAGATCTTATTGGTCTAATATTTTTAACAATTCCATACTCCTTTGGAATATTCTTTTGAATTTTGATGGGATTTTCTTCTGCTTGGTGACCACCTTTAGCACTGATAATAATATGATGGTTATCAGGGACAGAGGGTCGAGGGGCATTACGTAATGGTCTATATGGGACTGTGGCTGCGGTTTGGATTGCGTGTGCATAACTTTTATTTGGACTAGGGGTTGCAAATTTGCGTTTCTTGCTATCTTTCTATAGAATTATCAGACAAACCTCTTGTGGAGAAGTCAGACTCATAGCCTCTGCCTACTGAAGAGCTTTCTTCAACAGATTCAAAACAGTCCGACTCTGCCATTTTGTTTGTACTCACAGTATATAAACAAGAAAAAGTTTTTACGACTAATGTAATAAAAAACTTACAAAAAATAGCGATACTATACAGAATAGAGAATAGTTGTCTAAGTAAGTCGTACAATCAATTTCACAAATGAATACCTCAATAGACTATCAATAAATTGATTTCAAAACAGATTCTTCTCTCAGTGAAAAAATCCCGCCGATTGATCCGGGACTCCTCGACCCGAATGGCAAGTGGACGTAACAAACCGCAACAGCACAAAAGTCGTGGAAATCAAAAGAACCATCGAGTAAACTTGATGTGCGATGATGAAGATTCGGATGAGTATTGCGAAACTATTAAAACTGTAACAGGCACTTCTACAAAACTTGTATATTCTACGATGAATGTGAACGATCGTCCAATAGAGTTCCAAATTGACCGTGGTGCAAGTTGTAATGTTATTCCGATGAACAAACTGAAAGGACTAGAATGTAAAATTAATGTATTTCACTCTAGATTCAGTCATTGGAAAATATTTAATCTAGGCCTAGGTGTTATATGTTAGCCGTAGTATTTTGCCTAGAGCGATTTCAGCAGTATACCTACGGACGAATTGTTAATGTGTACAGCGATCATAAACCTATCGAGTCGATAGTAAAGAAATCACTTTTAGCCGCTCCGAGACGTTGTCAACGTATGTTGCTCCGAATACAGCAATACAATTACAATATCCGATATAAACCCGGAAGTACAATGTATATTGCCGATACATTGAGCCGTGCGTATCTCAAAGATGTCAGGTTATGAAAATCACAGAGGCAATGATCATTTTATAGATAATAACAGAAATAGTACAGTGAATGAAAATAATATTACACCATTGTTCGAGATGTTGATGAATGAGATGTACAGAAAAAGGTAGTTAATATGTCAATTTAGATTAGAATACAAATGTAGTTTTACAAAAAGTAGAATTAAGTTTTTTTGCTTGTTTAAGACATGTACAGTACATTGTAGTATAATGTTAGTCCATTATATAAAATTTGTTGTTAGTTGTAAGGAAAAAGAGAGAGATAAATTGATAAGAAACACATTTTTGTCTATTTCAAAAAAAATAAATACAAAATTAAGTATTTAAAATATTGAATGCCTTATTTTAAAGAAAATGCGTAGAAAGAAAACATTAATTTTTAGTGTAATACAATTATACCAAACAATATGCTGAAAAAGAGAACACATATTGATAACAAATTTAAAGTATTTTTATATCAAAACTAGTATTACAAATTTTCAGGTCTTACTTGGAGTTGTCTCTCTTGTGACATGTTATGCACAAATAGTCGTTCCTATAGAAATATTTTAATGTCATTGGTATAGGAAAGTTGACTACAATCGTATTTTCTTCTGCTATTGTTTTATAACATCTGCACTAGTATTTCTTCAACAGTTTTAAGTTGTGACCTACTATAATCTACTACCAATGCCTGGTAAATTTAAGTGTATCGTATTCCATTTAAATGGATACTTGATCGGATACATATATGTTTTGCAGGATGTCATAAATAAATATAGAAAAAGAAAAGACCTATCCATGACAACTTTTCAAAGGAATGTCGGTAATATTTTTTGCAGATCAATATGTTTCAATTCTTGGCAACAGAGTTGAAGAAACATTTAGACATGTTCATCATCTGAAATATATCATACCTTTCAGATCAACAAAGTTTTGTGTCCTTTCTTATAATTTAAAAAAAAAAATAAAAATACCGAGTCATTACAGTAAGTGGCATCAAAACACTTATGTTGAAAGAAGTTGCTCTTGCTAAAATTAAGACGTGGTGTTATACAATTGCAAATTAAATAACCCTCCACCAGAGACCAAATGACGTAGAAGTTAACCACTATAGGAACTCCTATAGCCTTCAACAATGAGCAAATCCCATACTGCAAAGCCCACAATTACAGATGAAAAACAATTCAAACAAGAAAACTAACCGCCTGATTTATATCAGATTATTCCCCAAGGGTGACTGGGGTATAGAAATATGGTCACTTGGTCTTCTCCCGACCGGCAGTAAAACGCTTGTCGAAGTGGGGCGTCCGTTTGGCTGTGCGGGATGTATAAGTTCGCAGTCACGTCCGGTCAGAAGGGGGACGTTAAATCCGATGCCTCGTGTAAAGAGAGTGCCACGCTCTTTGCACGTTAAGAACCCTTGCGACAACTCTTTGAGGGGTCCGTAGGTGACCTGTTGCAAGGCAAAATTTCTGTCCCTATCCAATATACCCTCATTTTCCAGTGTCAGTCCAAATTTCCCCGACCATCATCCTAGATGGCCTCTATTACAACTACCTACCTATTGTATTTATTGTTAATTTGTTCTCGTCCTGAATATGCATGAAATATTTGCCACTGGACGTTAAGCAACCAACAATCAATCAATATATCAGATTATAAAAAAAAAAGATTATTAAACCTCATCTTATGGCTAATATACAACACTTTATGGAAGTAACATTCTGAATGAAACTTAAATTAAAGATCGCTCATTAATAAATAATATTTTCCAACTATCACTGCTGCTCAGGAATAATTTGCGAAAAAGTAAATGGTCTCAAGTAAAAAATGTAAACAACTTTTAATTTACAGAACATTTATAATTATTTATTTTGAAACTCCACTGTTGGACGTACATGACATGGTAAATTATCAAAATTGAAAGATGTATATCCCAAACATATATCATTAACAAGGAACAATCTGCAAATGGAAAATACTATTTAACAATTTAATTAAAATATGGGGGTAAAAGCATCCAGATTGATAACTTAATTTTCAGCTAGTTGTTTTAGTAACAGTAAAACAAGCATTTGTAACAACTTTAAGCTGTTTTTTACATTTTAATATTGTATGATGTATTTAAATGAGTAATTATTGTTGCAAACTCCATTAGAAATTGGAATTGAGATCGGTTTTAGAATAAAGGAAAGGGGGATGTGAAAAAAAATTTGGGGGGAGGGGGGAGGTCAATTTTTCTCATTTGAAATTTCATAAATAAAAAGAAAATTTCTTCAAACATTTTTTTGAGGGGATCACTATTCAACAGCTAGTTAATTGCTCAAAGGCAAAACCAAAAAAGTTCATTTGACCACATTCATTCTGTGTCAGAAACCTATGCTGTGTCAACTATTTAAGCACAATCTAAATGTAGAGCTGAATACAGCTTGAATGTTGTGTCCATACTTGCCCCAACCGTTCAGGGTTCAACCTCTGCGGTCGTATAAAGCTGCGCCCTGCGGAGCATCTGGTTATAAAGGCTGATCCTGTATAAAATGGGATTTATCAGCTTGTACTTTGTTAAAGGTTGTTATGAAGGCTGATCCTGTATCAAATGGGATTTATCAGCCTGTACTTTGTTAAAGGTTGTTATGAAGGCTGATCCTGTATAAAATGGGATTTATCAGCCTGTACTTTGTTAAAGGTTGTTATGAAGGCTGATCCTGTATAAAATGGGATTTATCAGCTTGTACTTTGTTAAATGTTGTTATGAAAGCTGATCCTGTATCAAATGGGATTTATCAGCCTGTACTTTGTTAAAGGTTGTTATGAAGGCTGATCCTGTATCAAATGGGATTTATCAGCCTGTACTTTGTTAAAGGTTGTTATGAAGGCTAATCATGTATAAAATGGGATTTATCAGCCTGTACTTTGTTAAAGGTTGTTATGAAGGCTGATCCTGTATATAATGGGATTTATCAGCCTGTACTTTGTTAAAGGTTGTTATAAAGGCTGATCCTGTATAAAATGGGATTTATCAGCCTGTACTTTGTTAAAGGTTGTTATGAAGGCTGATCATGTATCAAATGGGATTTATCAGCCTGTACTTTGTTAAAGGTTGTTATGAAGGCTAATCATGTATAAAATGGGATTTATCAGCCTGTACTTTGTTAAAGGTTGTTATGACAGCTGATCCAGTATAAAATGGAATTTATCAGCCTGTACTTTGCTAATGGTTGTTATGAAGCTTGTCCTGTATGAAGATTATACAGGGTTTATACCAATCGAATAACTGTCTCATTGGCGTATGAACCTTACATAGGGTGTATAACCATTGGATAACTTGGTCTCCTTGATATATGGACGTTATATAGGGAATATACTATTCGAATAACTTTGTCTCCTTGATTTTTGAACATCATATAGCGTAAATACCAATCAAATAACTGTGTCTCATTGGCGTGTGAACGTTTTATAGGGTTTACACCCTTTGAATAACTGTCTCATTGGTGTATGAACCTTATATAGGGTTGATACCCATTGATTAACTCGGACTCCTTGGTATATGAAATTTATATAGGGAATATACTCCCGAATAACTGTGTTCCAGTGATGTATGAACATTATACAGGGTTTATACACATCGAATAACTGTCTCATTCGCGTATGAACCTTCTCTGAAGGATGGATTGACCAAGCTGGTCGTGACTCTAAAAGTGCCTGAGGTGCCAACTACCTCCAAAGAACCACTCCAGTCTGGAGCTGACAAACCTGCATTTTATATATGCCCGCGTAGTCAAACAGAGGAAAAGACATGGGTCATCAGTGATTCGGACCAATATTGTCCAGTAAAGGGGTGTCCTGTTGTAACACGTAACTTGCGTAGGCATGTGATTGCAGAACACCTATCGGTCATGTTTGAGAACAGACAAGATCCATCCCTGATGAGACAGAGGAGGTTTCACCAGTATCGTGTACACAGTCTACCAGAGCCCCATCTCCTCTTCGTTCTCAAGAAAAGAAGGATGTCCAAAAGAAGCCAGGAAATACATCCTCTCAGAAGTCTTCTGATTCGAGGTCGCGGGGTAGGGGTCGAGGCGGAGTAACACCAGCTGCGCGTAGTCCTGGAGATCGACGACTCTCCACGCACAACAGATTTTCAACACTTATCATCGAAACTGAAATGGAAACCGAAAGTGTTTCGCCACCCGAAAGATCACGATCTCAGGGTGAGCGAAATAAGAATGCTGGCAAACTCGACAGCATTCGCCCTTCTTTTATTAAATAATAACAAATATAATCCAATGGAATTGCCGAGGTCTTAAAATAAATCTTCTCGAGTTAACACTTCTAGTTCAGTCTTTTTTACCTATTGCATTTTGTCTTCAAGAAACTCATCTAAAGGAAAGTGACAACGTATCTTTAAAAGGATACAACATGTATAGTACATTTTCTAAGGTAGATGAACGTGCTGCAGGCGGATCATCCATTTTTGTGAAGGACAACGTCATTCATAGCACAGTCCAACTCACAACGGATCTGCAAGCAGTTGCAATTCGTTTATCATTAGACAAAACAATTACATTATGTTCGATATATATTCCACCTAATTCAATTATCGATAAAGCAAAACTCAAAAACCTCACTGATCAATTACCCTCACCATTTATACTTATGGGCGACTTCAATGCCCACAATCCATTATGGGGTAGCAAGACTCATAATGCCAAAGGTAAGATCATTGAGGACTTTGTCTCTCAAGAAGGATTATGCATTTTTAATGATGGATCTAATACGTATCTTCATCCTGGAAACGGGTCTTATTCTTCTATTGATATCACTATATGCGATCCCTCTCTGCTTCTGGATTATGCATGGCGTGTTCATGATGATCTATGTGGAAGTGATCATTTTCCAATAGTACTTGAACATCTTTTTAATTCTGCCCAACAGAGAGTACCACGTTGGAAACTTGACAAGGCGGACTGGTCCTTGTTTGAGAATCTCTGTCGAGCGGAACTTCAGTCAAAGATGTTTGAGACTGTGCAAGATCCAATTTTAACTTTTAATACAGTTCTAACGTCAATTGCTGACAGAACTATTCCTAAGACCTCGGCAAATCCAAAACATCCCAGTAAACCATGGTTTGATGACGCATGTGATCAAGCCATAGGTGACCGTAAAAAATCTGAAAGACGGTTCAATCAACAACCAACGACGGAAAACTTGAGTAATTTCCGTATTTTTCGCGCTAAGGCACGGCGGACTTGTAGGCAAGCCCGACGAACATCCTGGAAAAGATTTGTCTCGGGGATTACATCTCGCACTCCGATGACAAAAGTTTGGAATATGGTAAATACAATTAAAGGTAAAAATTCTAAAGCCACTGTAAAACATTTGAAAGACGGCAATAATTTATTAACATCTGAAAAGGATATTGCCAACAAACTTGGTGAAACTTTTGCGAAGTCTTCTTCTTGTAACAACTACAGGGAAGACTTTAAAAAAGTTAAAAAACAAAAAGAAAAAATTAAATTAAACTTTAAATCAAAAAATGGTGAAAATTATAATAAACTATTTTCTCTTGAAGAACTTAAAACATCTCTGTCAAAAGCCCATGATACAGCTTGTGGGCCTGATAATATTCACTACCAACTCTTAAAACACTTGCCAGATTCCTCGCTTGAAGCTCTCTTGCAGCTCATGAATAACATCTGGGAATCTGGTGATTTACCATCAATCTGGAAGCTTGCAACCGTCGTGCCTATTCCAAAACCAAGTAAAGATCATACGGATCCTATTAATTATCGACCAATTGCTCTTACCAGTTGTGTCTGTAAAACACTCGAACGGATGGTCAATGATCGCCTTGTTTGGTTCCTGGAATCCAATGGGCTATTAGCCAATATCCAGTGTGGATTCCGACAGGGTCGCAGTACTCTTGATCATCTTGTTCGATTCGAATCATTTGTCCGTAATGGTTTTGCGAAAAATGAGCATGTGGTGTCGGTCTTTTTCGACCTTGAGAAGGCCTATGATACTGCATGGAAATATGGTATTTTAAAAGATCTATTTGATATGGGGTTGAAAGGCAATATGCCTAATTTTATTTCTAATTTTCTCTCTAACAGACAATTTAATGTTAGAGTTAATTCGACCATGTCTGATCTTTATGATCAAGAGATGGGTGTCCCTCAGGGCAGTATTTTATCTGTTACATTATTTAGTCTTAAAATCAACAGCCTTGTTGAAGTTTTAAAAAGTAATATTGAAGGTTCATTGTACGTTGATGATTTTTTAATATGTTACAGAGGCAAAAATATGAATAACATTGAAAGACAATTACAATTATGTCTTGGAAGAATTGAAAAATGGGCCTCGGAAAATGGTTTTAAATTTTCCACTTCAAAAACGGTCGGGATGCATTTTTGTAACAAAAGAAAATTGCATCTTGATCCAGAACTAACTTTGTACGGCAACCCAATTAAAATGGTTGATGAAACCAAATTTCTTGGTTTACTTTTCGATAAAAAGTTAACCTTTCTACCCCATATCAAAATGTTAAAAGCGAGATGTTTAAAAGCTTTAGATATTTTAAAAGTTGTCGGCAGCACTGACTGGGGTGCTGATCGCAACATTTTACTCAATTTATATAGATCTATTGTTAGATCTAAACTAGATTATGGCTCTATAGTGTATGGCTCTGCAAGGAAGTCCTACATACAGATTCTCGATGCTGTGCATCACCAAGGTTTGCGTCTCTGTCTTGGCGCATTTAAAACCTCACCAGTTGAGAGTCTGTATGTAGAGGCTGATGAGCACTCACTCACTGACAGACGTTTGAAGCTTGGACTTCAATATGCTGTCAAACTAAAAGCCCATTCAGATAATCCTGCCTACAGCTGTGTTTTTAATCCGATTTATGAAGATATTTTTGCAAAACATGAAAATAAAATTCCTCCGTTAGGTTTACGTTTAAAACCACATTTAGCTTCTTTTGATTTAAAATCTGTTGCTCAAGTTCAAACTTGCAAATGTCCTCCATGGGAACTTCCCAAACCAAAAATGATATTTTGATCTCCGTGAACACAATAAAAATAAAACAAATCCTCTTTTAATTCAGCAACACTATGCTGAAATTAAAGCCGATTATCTAGATTTTTCAACTGTCTATACTGATGGATCAAAAGATGGTGATAGAGTTGCTTCTGCTGCTGTCTTCAGGGACAGAGCTGCAACCCTCCGTTTGCCATCTGATGCATCCATCTTTACTGCTGAAGCAGAAGCAATGATTTTGGCTTTAAAATTTATTGCTTCTTCAGACAAATCCGAATTTATTATATGTTCGGATTCACTTTCATGTTTACAAGCTATACGAAATACTAAAATTAAAAACCCAACAATCCTGAAAATTTTATATGTAATGAGGAATTTAAAAATTCTTCTGAAAGAAATAATATTTCTATGGGTTCCGAGTCATGTTGGAATCCTTGGAAACACAGCTGTAGACCTTGAGGCAAAGAATGCCCTGGGTGACCCTCTATCGAACTGTGATATACCATATACTGATTTTAAATCTAATATTAGGGAATATGTTTTTAATATATTGAAAAATAAATGGAGTAAAAAAGATGATAATAAATTGCATGAAATTAAACCTAATTTAGGCAAACCTTTTAATAATATTATGTGCAGAAAAGATCAGTGTGTTATTACTAGATGCCGTATTGGTCATACTAGAATAACACACGAGTATCTTTTAAAAAATGAAGATGAACCACAATGTGTTCCTTGCAACTGCAAGTATACTATTAAACATGTTTTAGTTAATTGTATTGACTTTGCTGATATTCGTAAGAAGCATTTCAATGTCAATAATATGTATGATTTATTTAATAATGTTCCATTTACAAATATTGTTGCTTTTTTAAAAGAAATTGGAATTTATTATAGAATATAAAATTGTTATTATATTTAAATCGATTTTAATTTTTATCACGTTATTTTACTTTTGATTTTTATTTGTATATACTCAATTTGCTTTAGTCAAGAATTTTAGTATATTGAAGGACCTTTTGTCTTATTTTAAAAATATGCTTTAAATTGTAAAAATAGTCGAATTAGCTCTCGCCGCGATATAGCCTTTTTGTGCTAATGCGGCGTAAAGCAACCAACAATCAATCAATCAATCAATCACCAGTATCGTGGCCAGATGGTCATGGTACTGGCCCAGTGGCTCACAAGGAAGGAGGACGCCACATATGAGGACCTTCTGACCTCCTTGAGACAGAACTCAAGAGTCCCTAGTGGATACCCCCAGTCTGGGGAGGAGATGCCTGTATTTAGGAGTGTGTGCCGGGAGATGGGATGGCCTACTTCCGCATGGTTCGCGATCCAACCAGCCCTGTGTGTGTGCTGCATTGGAGGGTCATGGCAACCTTGGTTCACAGACTGCCTCCCTCACAGCAGGACATCCTTGCAACGGAGCATTATAGACCAGAAGATAATGGTCTGGACTTAGCACACCTTTTTGCCTGCAACAGACAATTCCTAGGGAAAGAACTAGTAGTGGAGGTTGTGCCTGCAGCCGAAAAAGGGAAAGAACCAGCAGTGGAGGTTGTGCCTGCAGCCGAAAAAGGAAAAGAACCAGCAGTGGAGGTTATGCCTGCAGCCGAAAAACAAGTAGCGGCGGTAGATTCTCAAAAGGAGGTGGAACCTGTGAATGCGTCAGGCCAGGAGGAAGTTGTCGCGGCTCCTAGTCCGCAGACAGAGGCAATGCCTGAGAGGCATGTCATCATTCTGCAAAATGGCCTAGAAAAAAGAATGGTACCAATATGTTCTTTAATGGAACATTGCTCAAGAGAGGTTCCCAGGCAGAGGGGAGGTCAACCTGAAGTTCCAGGGGATGATCCTTGATCCTCTTATTACGTTAAAGGACATTATGCAGATGGACGCTAAGCCGACCATTGATGTCATATTCTCTCACTCTGAAGAATCGACTCATCTGTGAGTGATTACTTCCTCTTTAATAGGATGATGCCCAGTTTGGGTTTGCTATTGAGACATAGCTTTGGAATGTGAGGTTTATGCAACATTTTTATATATATATATATGGATTTTACTACAATATATGGAGGACCTTTATATTGTGATTACTTTACAGACAGAAGATTCTTGAAAGTACTATTGTGTGTATTATGAACTGTATTACACAAGATTTAGAGGAACTATTATACTTGTGAATGGATTTATTTATATTCTGTGAATTGCATTTTGTATGCTGAACTGTGTGCCTCACATCCCGTGTACAGTGTATATACTTCAACCGACAAGATCTAGGAACTCCAACTTGACCACTGTACATAGTAGATTAGAAGTTTGTTACATGGTGATGGTAGGATTGGACCCAAGGTCATCTGTTTGTGGTCAGGTGCTAATATCCAAGTTATGGGAGGGATTGCCTTATTTCTGTCCTTTCTTGTCGGGTTGATGTTTTTTAAGGGGAATTATTTAGTTAGTAAAATTGGAAATTTAGGGCGGTGTAATGAATTTGTCTTGAGGACGATACTTTTGTGATTTGAACCAGTTGTTGTACTATTTTTATCCTACGGATAAGAATAGGTGAAATTAGCATTGTAATTTTATTATCAGCTGTTTAATGTATCAGGGGAAGATAATGGATACATTTTTTTTATTTTTTGTCCCAGTTATGGGAGTGCCGATTATATTTTTTCATGTAAGGGTAATTTTATAGTTTAAAAATAATTTTTGTTTCCTTAAATATTAGGATTAAGGGTAGATATTCCTAGCAACCTTGTGTAATGGGTTAACATTGAGAGACGCTACCAGTCTAGCCCTGGGGAGTCTTTATAGTTGTCTTTTGTCGGAACTGTGTTTCCTCCTTTTTAAGATGGAGGGGGGTGTAGTGTTATTGCCCTAATAATCCCATAGGGAGTTTCCCAAACCTATAACACTAGTACTGGTAAAGACCCGAGAGACCTTGCAACACTGGTAGAGTCTAGAGAGACCCCAAACTGAAGAGGAGACACCTACGTCATCTGGAGCCCTGCTCAGCCTCTTTCTCGTATGCATCCGACCGAAGCGGTAGATAGAGAATATCCTTGGAACGGAGAATAAAGCCCTTGTACAGATCAAGGTAGTCATATCTTCACATATATACTCCATACAAATCCCACTTTAGGGTATTACGTTGAGATCAGCAATATAGGCCAAATAACACTTTAATACTAACAGCGACACTTCCCTGTAATTTACAACCCTGTAGAGAAAGTTAATTTTATTATTAAAAAGGGCTTAACAATACCTACAGCGAATGTACTACTAATAGATTTTTCAAAAGAGAAACTAAATGCAAGAGTTTACGATTGTTTGATATGATAAATATCGTTTAAAAGCGAAGTACTCGCAATGTCAATATTATTTCTGTGTCACGTAATCAAACCTTCATTAAAATCCTGTTCACCCAGTGTACACAGAAAAGTAAAGGAAAGAAAGTAATAGTACAAAATGTCACAGAACATAGTCTAAAATTTGGGAGGACAAAAAGTCACAAAAAATTTGTTGACAATTGTTTGAATATAAAAAAAAAGAAAAATCTTGAAATAGTTACTTTTTAATTTACATTAAAGTTTAGGAAATGTTAATTTATGATATGTCAGCTATATGATTACACGTGTAACACATAATGGATGATGACTTACTGTTATCCCTTGTATATACAACCTCGTTTACAAAGTCATGATCATTTACCATTGACAAAATTTGTAGCACTTCTCCACAAAGTATGTACCGAAACTTTCTTACTTGACGACTAATATATTTCTATGACGAAAGGGAACAGTATGGCCGTAATTCTAAAGATAGGAAAAAATAAGAAGTAGCTCGGTTTCCTTAAAGCAATGCTGATGAAAATAAAATATTTAATTTAAAATTTATAAATTGCTTTCAAATAAAACATTATTTTAAACAAACTTGAAAAAAATATACCTGTTAAAGTCTAGATAGACTTGACACATAGTTGTATTGAGAGTAATTCATGTTGAATTTGTATAGCTTTGAATGTTTGAAATAGTTATACATATAATTGTTTTTTCAACAAAGATATTGTTTTTAAAGACGGTTTTTGAACGCTGATAAATAACTGTAAAGAATACAAAACGCTTTGTTAATCCCAACCGCGATCAAGTTCTCATTATACATAACTTATTAATTGTGAAATTGAACTCTTAACAAACAGTGTTAGCTTATTTTTTTCTCTCCGATTTAAATGTCAGTCTTTATTTAAATGTTCATATTAGGAATCTGATGTTAGTTGTTGTCAAATTTCCATCCAACTTCTTGACTTGCTAGACCAAGGTATGTATGCTGAAAAGTGTATCGAACTGTAGTATGAGACCCCTGAGAAGACATGAATCACAAATAATCCGTGGTTCATCAAAATTTATCAAACTGGTCTGAACCAATTTAAATAAAAACACAATAACCGTATGCAATTGGTTTTTATGATGTAGGAGCAAGCATGGTTGCGATTCCAAGATAGTTAAGGCTGGTAGTTTACCTGGTAAATTGATCTCTTGCTCTTCTGTCTCTGCCATGAATTCTGCACTTTGCGTCACTACAACAAAATATAAAATGATAGTGATTTTTAATTCCCTGTTAGAAGTCCTAAAGGTTTTTTTTACGTACAAATGAAAAAGCAAGATAGATCTCAGTAGTCAATACAAAAATGAGAAGATGTGGTATGATTGACAATGAGACAACTCTCCACAACAGACCAAAAGAACACAGAAATTAACAACTATAGGTCACTGTATTACCCTCAACAATATGTTATACAGGAACAAACGACAACCACTAAATTACAGCCTCCTGACTTGAGACAGATACAAACAGAATGTTTCGTGTTTAATTATTTTGAAGGTGCCAATCCGTCCCCTAAGACTACCAAGAGTGCACATGCTAAAAATGTCTCGCCTGTTTTTACTGAGCATTGATTTAATGTTGATCGTCGTAAATATGAAGTATTACTTTATGTATCACATATATAAACTTAATGTGATCCAAGAAAATGAGGTTTAACGCTACTGATACATACAAAGAAACTCGTGTTGGGATCGAAGATGTAACGGCCAAAGGCACTTTTGCCAATTTCTCCAACCTCCGTTTTCTACTCTTTGTTTGTTAATTCAAACTTCTTGTCTTTTGGCTTCTTCATAGTCTCCAGAGTTTCCATTATTTTAAAGATTTTTCTGTCAGCTTCTAAAACATACACTTAATTGTTGTTGTGCAGTACCTCTGTCTGGATGGACTTCTTATTATTTTCCACCTTCAAACTGAACTTGGACAATTGATTGTTTAGAGCCAATCTAAGGCATATTTTTCTTACACTATCTCCAATACTACTTCCTCCTAATGCGGCTAAGAAGTATACCTGCAATAAACAATAATTTTATAATTTATACTAGCGTGCATAGTTTAAAAAGCAAAGTGACATTACATCTTTTTTTGGTGACAAAAAACATTTTACGTAGTTTAGCCACCAACAGCTGGAGGTCAGCTTAATGGCATTTATGAGTTTCGTTTCATTTTGTTATTTAAAGCCAAAATTAAGTACAAAAACAGAAACCATATTTTTTAGGTACTGACAAAGGTAAAATATCCCCCTCCACCAAAAAAAATAAAATCTGTTAGGCATTTTATTATAACTCTTATTATGGGATCTGCTAGTGTTATCCATTTCCATGTCTGGCAAAATCCTTGGCTCTCGCCTATTACTGGTGACCTGGATCTTCTGCAAGCTGGTGACCCGGACCTCCCTCTTTCTAATGACCTTGACATATTGCTTATTGGTGAAACTGACTACACTATTAGATAAGAACAGACTGGAGGGAGGCCTACTGGCTTGCGAAGAAAAGGACAGACTGGAGGAAGGCCTACTGGCTTGCAACGTAGAAAAGGACAGACTAGACGATGGCCTACTGGCTTGCAACGTAGAAAAGACTGGTGGAAGGCCTACTGGCTTGCAACCCAGATGTTTTTTCTGAGTAGCTAAAAGACAAAACATATTCTACATTTTCAACTATGCATATAAAAAACACAAAATCTTTTTGAGAACCAATTGGCAATGTGAAGCAGGATAAATCACCTCAGGTAGACGGCTTAGTGCGTCAGAATTATTCTTTCCTTTGTAAACTATTTTATATTCATATGCGGACAGTGTCAAAGCCCAACGCTGAATTCTTGCGGCTGTCATTGGTGGAATACTCTTATTTTCGTTAAATAATCCTATCAATGGCTTATGATCTGTATAAATGGTGAATTTTCTATCAAACAAATATTGATGAAATTTCTTTAGGATTTTTCTTCCCCTTATTTCGGCATTTTTTCGCTAAATGTCCCTTCTTATCACACACATAACACTTTGCGTCTTTCCATTTACAATCCGTTGCATTATGAGATCCTCCACATCTGTAACATTTCTCATTACGAATTGTAACTTTGTGCACTTGCTTAGGTTCCTGAACTTGCAGTTTGTGTGCGTTCTTAGCTGCCATTTCCATTGCTGTTGTAACTTCAATTGCTTTTTTGAACGTCAATCCAGGTTCAGCTAACAAACGTCTCTGAATACGGTCTTTTATTCTTCAGACAAGTCTATCTCTCAACATATCATCAAGAGTAGCTTTGTAATCACAATGTTCAGATATCTGTCTAAGCTCTGTTACAAACTGGCTCACCGATTCGTTTGGTTGTCTCAATCTACTGTTAAACTTGCACCTCTGTACGATAGATGACGGTTTTGGATGTTGGTGATCCAAAACTAACTTAACAATGTCATCATAAGTATTTTCATCATAAAAATAATCAGATAAATGAATTGTGGTTTTTATCTTCTGACTTTCTGTCCTACATTCCACAGAAATAAGCATTCTTAATACAGAGTTGTTTTTAATACCTTGAACTGAACACCCGATCTCAAGAAAGGTTCTTGAAATAAATAGTTTGTTAAGTTTCATTGCCATAGGATGTATATCAATGAAACTGGTTATTTTAATATTTTAATTCGGATATTCAATTTTGACGTTTAAATCAAATAATTTCAACTATCAAGATTTGGGCTTAAAATTTTAAATAATGCAAAAAATAGCTTTTTAAATGCTCTTAAATATAAAATACTAAGTATTAAAAGCAACTGAAAACAATCATTTGATTTATGAGATTTGTTACTACCAGTCAAGTCAAATCTATATGAGCCTGTGTCCGAAATTAAAAAAAAAAATCTTAAGCACAGCCAAAAATATTTTTTTTTTCAAACATAATTCTTCTGGAAACATACTAGTCTCAATTATCATTCATACATTTCACATTTATCTTCTGAATGCAATATGATGTATGGCTTTGTGTATGAAATTTTAGAACTTCCAACATTTACTTCGTCACTTGGTCTTCTCCCGACCGACAGTAAAACGCTTTCCGAAGTGGGGCGTCCGTTTGGCTGTGCGGGATGTATCAAGTTCGCAGTCACGTCCGGTCAGAAGGGGGACGTTAAATCCGATGCCTCGTGTAAAGAGAGTGCCACGCTCTTTGTACGTTAAGAACCTTTGCAACAACTCTCTGAGGGGTCCGTAGGTGGCCTTTTGCAAGGCAAAATTTCTGTCCCTATCCAATATACCCTCCTTTTCCGGTGGCAGTCCAAATTTCTCCGACCACCATCCTAGATGGCCTCTATTGTATCAACCTACCTATTGTATTTATTGTGAACTTGTTCTCGTCCTGAATATGCATGAAATCTTTGCCACTGGACGTTAAGCAACCAACAATCAATCAATCAATACTTCGTCACTTGCCTCTTCTGGAGTGGTTATTGCAAGAAAATGGTCTCCATTCATTTCTAATGCAGTACAAATTATCTTAAATTTATAGATCACTAGAAATACTATTTAATTAAAGTGACAAAATGAGAAGCATGCCAAATGTAATACTGTACTATCTATCCTTCAATGTCTGTTAATGTGGCGGTTCTTTTGACCAGACCCTCCAACTGAAAAGATGCTGTCAGCCGCTTGATACCAATGAACGTAGTAGTGTGTTATGTGACTGCCCTCCTCAGGTAAAATTGAGGAGCCTTTGATTCCCTATAATCTTCTTAATCCAGCTAATGACAAGATTTAAAGCAGCTTATAATGCAATCAATCGGATAAAGATAATCCTTATCTTTTAATCTAGATTAGTGCTCCTCGATGTTTTGTTCCTTTAAGCAGCTTATGCAATCAATCGGATTAAGATAATCCTTATCTGTTAATCTAGATTAGTCCTCCTCAATGTTTTGTTCCTTTTTTAATCCCAATTAGAGTTAACAATTGCTTATTATAATCTTATTTGTTTTTGGATTAGAGAACCGAGTATTAACCCTTTTGATCCTGATAAGGGTAAACAAAAGCTAATTATAATATATTTGTTTTCGGATTAGAGAAACAACTCTTAATTTATATCCTAGATAAGAGGAATCCCTTATAGATAATTAACCAATTGTTTCCAGACAATCAAAATCAAATTGTTTTCGCGGATACTTTGTTTGAATAAAGAGAATTAATTGTAACGGACGGAGAGAAGGCTATTTTTATTTTTACAGAAAATACTCTGCACAACAGATTGCAAGAGAGAAGAAATATTAACAAACCGCTAACTTTATTTTCTTACAAACTAGTTGAGATAAGGATAGTTAAAAAGGAAAAAAGTTGTTCTTCCTTTCTCTTTGTAAATTCTTAATATTATTTTCTTTCTTTTCTCAATTAGTTTGTTAAAAAATAATCACCTTGTTGTCTTATCTATATATAGTTTCTTTAAACACAACATAATAGAACATTTCATTTATTAATCATTTTTTTATTAAATATTCTATATTCTGTCTTTTTTAGTTCCGTTTATAGTTAAAATAATCTTCTTTGATCGTCCAATACAGTGTCAAAGAGGTCCACTTCCATCGGTTCCTAAAACATATACAATTGTAATAAAGTATTCGTTCAATTATTTGTAAAAAAACTACACACAAATGGAAGTATGGCTGCATATGATGTACATGTTTAAACAGACTTGTTTGTACTAAAATTTGCTTTACTTATTTTTCAGGAATAAGAAGAGGGAAGCAGCAGTCAGGCGGAAGGGGTCTCGAGAGAACGGATAAGAAAAAGACTTTTAACACTTTCTACCTTGACAAATGCTTGAATAAATCATAAAATGGTTATAAACTTAAAATACAAATACCTCTTCCGGGAGAGTCAGATTTGCTTTTTTTATGCTGATCTATCAGCAAATGTGTTCTCTCCAGGACGCGTCTAGCATCCACCTGCAGATTAGATCTGGTATCTGCTACGGAAGATGCTATCTCGTTCCAGGCCGACTTGTTCTGAAATGGATTTTTAGCCAGGACCTCTCTCAGTAGTACCAGGTCATCTTTCGTCTGGAATCTGACTTGTTTTTTTTTCTACTGCCACTAGTGAAAGATCTGAAAAGGGACAAACACATTTCAAGAGTTACAAAAATAGTTGATCAACCCCCCTTTTCACTGAAATAAAAAATATTTAAAGCACCAAAAGCGTGGCTTCTTCTTAATAAATTAGATCTGCAAGTGTTTCAAGATTTTTATGAATTTGCACGTCTCTCATTCAATCGTAAAAGACACAATTTGACAGCATCAATAGTTCACGCACCTGTTCACGCCCCCCCCCCCCCCCCCCTTTTTGACAAACTTAAAATCAGTGAATTTGCTTCTAGAAATGATTCTAAACTGCAGAACTATTCGTCGCCAAACATGTTTACTATAGGGTAACTATAAAATAATTTTAGAGGTTATTATAATGTAATTTTTGAATAATTGAAAAACCTTCAAATACGCCGCCATTTCCGGCAAATACGTTCCATATTCACGTTCCATCCTGATGTCATAAAAACGTTTTAATGGCTCAAAATACTTTAATACTTCAAGTACATTCTATTGTTCCTGTGCATATTCAATTTTATTCACGAATATCTGTGTTTTAAGAAAAATAATCCACAAGTTCTTACCTTCGTGTAGCCGCCGCTTTACACGTTGTCCCTGACTCGTACGTTTCACCGCCACCTAGCCACACGTTCACGTACAAGGTCCGATGCTAAACCTCCTTTTCTATTAAATGCAATGGAACAGTAAAAAATAATGCTTTGCATCAAGTTTCCCCTTGGAATATGTACAAAATGGCCTTTCTCTATTTTGCATTATATCTGTAGTTTTGATACAATTGAAGTTTGAAAAGTTCGTACAAAAATGGCTACAGAAGGATACATAAGCCTTAACGGTACCATTTTTTTTGCACCAGATGCGTATTTCGACAATAAATGTCTCTTCAGTGATGCTCGTGGTATTAAAGTTACATTTGAATGGTTCATTGATTTTAAGGTCGAACTTTGTTGAGCTCATAAACTAATACTTTTATTCAGTATATTGGGGGTAAAATTAGAAAATAGTGCAACCCTTCTTTTTTGATAAATACTTTCCAAAAAAATACTTGAAAAGAGATGGTAAATGTAATTGCATTTTTTTGTATGTTATAGTTTTAGAGTGAAAGGATATTATTTAGATGTTCATGGCACATAATTATTTATACACCTGATAAATAACTAAATAACATTCCACGCTAAGCTCATATTTAACTGCAAGAATACGAGACATTCAATATATAAACCCTTTTATTTTTCAGGTGTTAGGATCAGTAGTTATAATTTTAGTGAACGACACTGGAACGAAATGGATGACTAATGTGAAGTTATTGAATTTCTAGAAAAATCGAAATGCATCAAATGAATCTTTACACAAATTTACGGAAGAGAAGGTACATTATCATTATTACATGTATATTCACATTCCAATACTACATTTTTTTACACGCTGCAAAACCTGTTGTGATTAAACCTATCACACAGCTTATACATTTATCATTGTCCACTTCCATTTTTCCAGACTCATTAATAAAAATTGCCCAAGTGGCACCTGTTCACCGAAAAAACAGTGTTCTTGAAAAGGGTAATTATAGACCAGTTAGTGTTTGACCTGCTATATCTAAGATTTTTGAAACAGCCATAGAAAATCTAATTTATTATTCTTTTAAAATCATAGTAATTTTTGATATTTTTAAGGATTTAGTTTTTCATTTTTGTTTAAACTTCGTGCCCGGGGTCCGCAATCTCTTCCCGTGCTAAAGACACCTGGTAAATACCAGTTGTACAACACTACACAACCTATTTCACTTGTTAACATCAGAGGCAACTGTTTTAAAATAAACTTGGGTGGTGCCAGAAATAAAACTAAGTCTTGTAAAAGAAAAGCTGTCCTTATTTCCGATAGCAAAGAACTATTAAAAAAAGAAGAAAGCCATTGAATTTTTATGGATTGGGACTTGTTACCTTACAACAAAAACCGACAAGTACATTCAGCTGACCAACGATACCCCAAAATATCACAGTTAAATTGATGACATAGCAAACAGGTAGTCGGACTGGAAAGCACAAATCCAGGCACGCTATAAACATACAAGAGTCATAATACTTGAGTGTCCGCCTTACAGTATTGTAGCATACAACAACGCAAACGGTCACCCAAATCCTACAGAAGCATTTTTAGGACAAACTGCTAGGCTAGAGCAACAAGTCTACTACCTAAATTCACTTTTCAGAAACATTAACAACAAAAACCTGAAAGTAACAACAAAAGCAAAACAAAGTAAAGTAGATTTAAACAACAACCTAGTGGAATCCCACAAAGCAGACAAGACCAAACCGAAACGCTACACCCCTCCAAGCTTGTCATCCGACGTTCTACGTCAAACAAAGTTTAAAGACAACAAACTAAATACTACGTCGACTATAAAGTATACACAGACGGAATTCACCCGGGTCCGACATTGGCGAAACTTTGGCTAAGAAGAATCTGCAAAAGAATTGTACAACTCTGCTATTAACAGATTTAAACCGAGCAAGGCTCAAAATTAACAGATTTAAACCGAGCAACTCTGCTATTAACAGATTTAAACCGAGCAAGGCTCAAGCTTGCTAACAATAGACATCATTTAGTAGAAATCATTAACAGATTTTAAACCGAGCAAGGCTCAAGCTTGCTAACAACAAACATCATTTAGTACAACTCTGCTATTAACAGATTTAAACCGAGCAAGGCTCAAGCTTGCTTACAATAGACATCATTTAGTAGAATTCGTTAACAGATTTAACAAACATCTTTTAGTACAACTCTGCTATTAACATATTTAAACCGAGCAACTCTGCTGTTAACAGATTAAGGCCGAGCAATGCTCAAGCTTGTTAACAATAGACATCATTTAGAACAACTCTGCTATTAACAGATTTAAACCGAGCAAGGCTCAAGCTTGCTAACAATAGACATCATTTAGAACAACTCTGCTATTAACAGATTAAACCCGAGCAAGGCTCAAGCTTGCTTACAATAGACATCATTTAGAACAACTCTGCTATTAACAGATTTAAACCGAGCAAGGCTCAAGCTTGCTAACAATAGACATCATTTAGTAGAATTCATTAACAGATTTTAAACCGAGCAAGGCTCAAGCTTGCTAACAACAAACATCATTTAGTACAACTCTGATATTAACAGATTTAACCCGAGCAATGCTCAAGCTTGTTAACAATAGACATCATTTAGAACAACTCTGCTATTAACAGATTTAAACCGAGCTAGGCTCAAGCTTACTAGCAATAGACATCATTTAGAACAACTCTGCTATTAACAGATTAAACCCGAGCAAGGCTCAAGCTTGCTAGCAATAGACATCATTTAGAACAACTCTGCTATTAACAGATTAAACCCGAGCAAGGCTCAAGCTTGCTAACAACAAACATCATTTAGTTCAACTCTGATATTAACAGATTTAACCCGAGCAAGGCTCAAGCTTGCTAGCAATAGACATCATTTAGAACAACTCTGCTATTAACAGATTAAACCCGAGCAAGGCTCAAGCTTGCTAGCAATAGACATCATTTAGAACAACTCTGCTATTAACAGATTAAACCCGAGCAAGGCTCAAGCTTGCTAACAACAAACATCATTTAGTACAACTCTGCTATTAACAGATTTAACCCGAGCAATGCTCAAGCTTGTTAACAATAGACATCATTTAGTACAACTCTGCTATTAACGATACGACCTTTACAAAATCTTATAAGTATTACGACATACGAGATATTTTTCCATGATTAGACGGTTAAATCAAAATTTCTGGAAAGTCCTAAAGTGACAAAGTTTACAGTTATTCCTCGTACTTTTAAAGTCCATTTTTGGTCATGAAATTTAGTGTTATTATCACACGGTTCCCATTTGCAGTAAGATTGGACAGCACACAAATTTTTACATAAGCTTCTGAATTTGATAGCAATTCAAATTCTGTGTCTAGATGATTTCGGATTTAAGAGAGTAACACATGAGATGAAGGCGTTGATGGAGTTGTTTTGTCTATACCGATATATAAACATGTTTTCTCTCACTGTCATTTCATGCACAAGCTTGCATGTAGTCTTTAAATAGTGCGTCTGCTTCAATCCTACCATTAAAAGTAGATGAAATGTTCGTTACCAACCTGTAAAACATTTGTTTTTATGTGATTATTAATCCGGTATATAGTCTAATTCGGTAGGTCACATTCATGAAAGGGAAGGAGATTGTAGTTACGACGTAAAGAACATATCCGATATCATTTGTGAAACGGTTATTTCATAACGGTCAACCAACTCGTGATGGCGTCCGTAAAATTTACGAAGGGATGATTTCAACTTCACCATTTGAAACTCTTGGTTTAATAGCTTCCTTGTAAGCAGCAAGCCTCTATCAAGTAAAGCATGATAGGAAATGCAAGCACGGGAATATCGTATCAATTGGGAGATAAATACCCCGTATGCAGGTGCTGCAGGAATGTTGCTACTTAGACATGAAAAGTTCACAATTGGAAAGCTCAAATCATCACTTTTGTCGTAAAGTTTTGTTTTTAACCGACCCTCATTGTCAATTTCGAGATGTCTGTCAAGATATGAAGCCGACTTAACTGTATCTGTAGTATCCTTTATCTCTAGTTCGATGGGATAGATGCGTTCCACATACTAGTAGTCACCAAATTTTGAATTGTTTAGTGAAAGAACATCATCTATATAGCGGAAAGTAGAGTTAAAGGATATTGCCAACTTCTTATCTTTCTTCCTAAGAAGTTCCTGCATGAAGTCAGCCTCATAATAAAAAAGAAACAAGTCGGCAAGTAGAGGTGCACAGTTTGTTCCCATTGGAATGCCGACAGTCTGTTAAAAAACACGTCCTCCGAACGTAACAAATATGTTGTCAATCAAGAAATCAAACATCTTGATAATATCAGTTTCAGAGAATTTTTTGTTTGAATCAGAGTGATTCTTTACAAAGTAGGATTTATCCTTCCCTAATACAAGATACTTGTATCTACGTTGGCCATTCTTTATAATGAAGCAAAGTAATACCAACTCTTTCAATTTGTCTTTTAGTTTGTAACATGTACTGTGTTATTGTAGTAAAGTTTCAATACAGAATAGCAGAGGATAAATCTTCATGCCAAATATGTTTTGTGCTCACCTTAGACTTCTTTTTAAGTGTTTCAACGTCCATTTTCAGTTCTTGTATTTCTTCTTTTTTTTTTTTAAATAGTTCAGTTGGTCACAGCATTTATGACATTGACTTTGATCACCGGTATCTTCCCTCTCATCATCACTTATGACCTGTTCTATCAAGGGTTCAAAAGAAGTCCCACTTTCACAGAAGGAACTGGTATGGCTGGAGATTGGCCAATTATATACAGTCTGTAGGCTTTGTCTAATTGGTGGTACTTGTAGGTCCTGTTGAAATTGATGGTCATTGTTGTTCATGAGCATACTCATGTATTTAAACGAGTTCTGTCCATTTGATGTCCTTGACTGGTTATACATGTTAGAATTATAATTATAATTGTTGTTGAGGACCTAGCGACTGATTTTGTTGAAAAAAGTTGTTTAGGAACTGGTAAAGATGACTGACTTTGTTGAGGAGATAATTGATGAAGTCGTATTTGTAATGGATTCTGTTGAGACATTTGTTGATGAACAGGTATATCATGCCATTTATTTTGCTGAGACAGTTGGGTGACTGGTACGCAGGACTCATTTTGTTATGAAAGTTGTGGAGTAACTGGTAAGTGAAGCACCTTATGAATAAATATTGGTTGTTGAACAGGTTGGTGCGACGGATTTTGTTGAGATATCTGAGGATGTGGTACATGTGACTGATTTAATATTATCTAATTGAACTCAAAGGTATGTGTTTTCTACGTGGAATAGTTATTGCCCCTGCTAAGCGTTATTTATCGATTTTTAAAATTTTGTTATTTTTATAAGCTCACCTGGCCCAAAGGGCAAAGTGAGCTTTTCTCATCACTTGGCTTCCGTCCTCCGGCGTCGTTAACTTTTACAAAAATCTTCTCTGTAACTGCTGGGCCAAATTAATCCAAACTTGGCCATAATCATCATTGGGGTATCTAGTTGTAAAAATATAAAATTGTGTGGCGTATAAAGTAACTTTTGCAATTAAAATTACTTCTCCAATGAGCATATTGGATGAATGAGTCTGTCGCATCCACATAGAAAAGGATAATCCTCTCCTTTGTCTTCTGCTTTGACATGAACACAGATATCATGTACCCACTGCCCGCAGAGGGTACATTCAACCCATGAAGGGTCGTGCTGAGGATTTGCTTTTGATGTTTTTAAGCAGGAAAGAGCAAACTGCTGGTACAACATGACGTAGAGTGCCATATCTGCAATAACAAAAAAAAAACACAGATGAAAACATAAGGCATTCCTTATATAACTTATAATTTGTTAGTCATACACAAATCCCTTCAAAGTTCCAAACAAAATTAGCAAATGAGATAATTCATCATTTGTTTTTGAAGTTAACTGTGGTGTCTTAAATTTAAAAAAAAGTCTTTTGTGTAAAAATTTTAAAACGTGCACTCCCAGCTTCCTCGACAAACAACAAGAGGCCACCCGAAAATAGCTAGTAGTGCATGAACTGGTGTGAAAGACAAAATTGTCAAGCAATCAATCAACCTGAATAAGAAACATGTATAATGCATGCATGTTACTTAAATCTATAATTAAACATTTTATAACTGTATTTTCATTCCCAATGTACAAAAGTATTAATTTCAATTGAACACTATTTACCTGCTTGGTTTGCTTGGTACCCATGGATTGGCTGGGGATGCTGCACATCAGAGAAGCAAGGGAAAATGTTTTCCAAAAATGAAAAAAAAAAAATAACAGGCCTCTTAACCACGTTGGCCAACATGTGCAAATGAAATAAAGCTGTAATAAAAACAGAAAAATAATAATTGATTTGGAAATATAAATTGTTGACACAGAAACATGTTTTGCCTGTAAGCAATTTGTATACCATAATGACACAAACTGTGCAATGTAGTTATGAAAGAAAAAGCAAAGTTTGAAATCAGATACTCCAAAGCTTTAACAAATGCATATCAAATATCTTTTACTTACTAAATTGTGATTTCATTCAACAATTCCTATCAATCAAAATCATGTACACTAGGCAAACATTTCTGGTTTATCTCAAAACATTTTGTTGCTATTTCTGCCTTATTTTTCAGAGTGATCTCCCTTTTCAATGCAAATTTCCATAGGGATTTTTAAATCTTCCTCAATTAAGATTTTATGGGACTTTTTTCTGCGTATATTTGTGATATAATACTAAAGATTAAAACCAAAGAAAATTCTGTTGCAATGACTTTAAGGTAAGGGTTATACTAGATTGACTGGACTATAATCACGATTTTTTTCTATATCCTGTTATTATATTAAGACAATACTATGAATTCTAGACATGAATCTGCAAAAAACATTTATATCATCATTTTAAAAGATGTTGATTATAATTTAAGTTTCTGATTAGTTCTAGTACAATTTGACAATATGTTTTTTCTTACAACAATCTCTGTATGGCAGTCTTGCAGTAAGGAGGAGTTCCTGTTGACATAAAAACTCCACTATTTCCCCTTGGCTTACATTCTCTGGAATAGTATATTCTGAACCTAAAACGCTGCCAATGAAGTTGCAGCTTTCCTCACCAAATTCTTCTGTGATCTGTAAATATAATTGCGTATCAATAAGCTGGAGGAAAATGTTTAGTATCAATTTTTATTCAGATAAGTTACAAGTTTAAATTAAACGAGGAAATAACATGACATAGTAGCAATTGTATGCCATCATACATTGACATACAATGAAGAGATTAGATATCAAATTGATGAAACAAAAAATAGCTTTATATGTTAAGGTGTTTTAGGAAAAAATTTGCATAACTGTTTGCAATTGAATAATGACAGAAATAAAGTTATTCTTGGTCTTGTAAATGAAAGTATGCATTGCATAAACACCAGCTATGGACAATCTTCTTTCAGATCGGAAAACTTACAGAACACATATTCATATTAAATTTACATATTTTGAATATTCAATTAATTTGTCAGCCATTGTCACAATAGTGTGAAGCGGCAAAGCATGGGCATTACCCTCATCTCCATACAAACCAATGGAAAAAGCATTGAAAATGCAGTTTCCATTTGCTTTGGTGACCAAGCAGATCCTCTTTCCAAATGAGGCTGGTATAAAAACTTTATATCTGAAAAAGGAATGAAATTATGCAGTGATGCTAATATTAATTTAAATACAGGAATATCAGATTCATATTCAACCTATTATGGATGAAACTTTGAGCAAAATCTAAAGACTATAAACTCACTACACTATGCCTTTATTGATTGGTGTTAAATACTTATAAGCTTAGAATGTTCTTGATGGAAAGCTGACAAGAAACAATTAACATAATTTATTTTGCTGTAACTGGATTCAGGTTGTATCATTTTTAGAAGTTTTTATTTACACATACACTACATACATAGTTTTAATTGTAAAAAGTGAACAAATCTTCTGTTACTTATAGTTGTGAATCTTGGTTATATACATATCATAAATAATATAATAAAGAAATGTCATATACAGTCAAACCTCGTTGTATCGAAGGGACCGGACCAAAGTATTCGACTCATCCGAGGTCGAGTGTGTCGTGATAAATTTTGAATGCATGAAATACGGTATGAGATGTGTGTAACTAGATACAATGAACAGTGTGCCTTTTTTTCTGTCGATATGACACTTTATAATTGTGTATTAAATTTCCATTTTTGGTCCTTCGTAATAATTAAAAACACAAGTACAGATATAAATCATGCACAAATAAAATCAATAGTCTACACAAATATTTACAAAGGTCAGTCGCTATAAATTATGTAATCACTCGCGGCACGAAATAAGATCTGAACGGTCTCTGATGAGGTCGTCTGCTATTCATTAAATCATTATGAATTAATTATAATTGTCCTAATCCTTTTATCTATATTATCACTTCCACGAGAGTCATCCACTCTGTACCACCTTCCATTTTCAACTTTGAACGCATAATAATGGCCACTATTAACAGACCTACCTTGGTGTATTAAGTCACCTGCCAAGGTACAGTCAGTTTCTGTTTCATAGAAACAATTTAATAGCATACATGTAAAAGAGTTTAACCATACATGATTCAGTATGATAACAAGAGTTAAGAGAAAAAAAATTATATACACAATGGATTACAATCATCGTGCATCATCCATTTATGTAATGAAAGTACAGAAATACCAAACATCAGATAACTGCAAGATCTTGGGGATAGTCAGTAAGTAACTCACATCTCTATACTTGAAATTGAGGTAGTGTACCGATATTTCTTTTTCCCGAGACAAGTTCGTACATGGATGATGAATAAATGACAGAGAATTCAACCTCACTGTAATAACGTTAATACTGTAATATATTAAATTGCAAATTTTAAAAAAAAGCGATGGGTTCCGATACATTGACCTTTGACTTCTTATTTGCCGCCATTTACTGACCAAAGAAAAGCAGTAACATTAAACAATGATGAAATCAGCGGTTATCTTGTAGAAGTGTCACCCATTTAGACTTCTCAACAAAGCAACAAATACGTTGATGGTACTATTAACTCAATAGAAATTCTTTTCAACACTTTGTCTACTTCGACGTTGGAAAACATTCTCAATTCCGATCAGCCATCACTCGAAAGTCTCCCAAATCAACACTGCCATTGATATGGAATATGACAGTTCTTGTCCATTTGTTTTTGATGCGCTTTGATATTTGATTTTGCCATGTGATTATGGACTTTCCGAATTGATTTTCCTCTAAGTTCAGTATTTTTGTGATTTTACTTTTTAAATTTATTAAGAAGTAATGCTGCTCAAACACCGATTAAAATCATCCCCAAAAGTTGCCACAGGGAGTATACCAAATTGACTGGTTAATGTGTTAAACTGATCCAGCCAGTTGTTGCGACAGAATTAAATATTTCATTTGACAAATCTATACCAGTGTACCTCTATTCAACATCACATAATACAAAGAACTGACTGATAGCCATTGAAAAAGGGAAAGAATGGTGAGAAGAATGAGAAAACAAGAATACCTAGGAAAGAAACACAGGCATCTAACAGCTTTTACAACAATTAGTGATGGTAAAGGCTGTGATGTTTCCCTAATGAAATTTCTTATTTGAATGACAATATTCAGGCGTCAAACTGCCAACTGATTACGGACTGATCATAATACAGGGTTACCAAATAACTCGACAAATATAAATTTTTTTTGTTGAGGATTTGTATTTTCAACATAATTTAAATTGAGATCAAGACACTATGACAGTGTACATATAGCAAACCAACCTCTCGTCAAAATCACGAGAGACAGTACTTTTTATGAACAACCTTGAAAGGAGCTGTATCCACTGTCAAAAGTACAAAAGATACAATCAGCATAACACAGATGAAGATCAGTTACTTACCCTCCGGAGCACCTGAGGTCACCCCTAGTTTTGGTGGGGTTCGTGTTGCTTATTCTGTGGTTTTCTTTGTTGTGTGTACCATTGTTTGTATTTTTCCTTTTTTTCCATGGCGTTGTCAATTTATTTTCGATTGATGAATTTGACCCCCTCGGTATTTTTCGTCCCTCTTTTGTATCTACCTTAAAATAAAATATACACTATAATTTGAATAAATTGCATTTTCAAAAACAGAAGCATCAAGATTTTAATAACTGAAAAACTCAAATTTCTACACAAAGATCAATACACACCACTTCGAAGATGTCACCTTAATGCACTTTAATTTGTAAATCTATATACCCACATAGTAAATCAGCCATATGTTTTTGTCGGGATTCAATGTATAATACAAATGACATCTAAATTGGAATACTATAACAACAATTTTTTTATTCACATTAATTTAGGTTGCCATTGTCAATGTCAGCTAATCCCCTCACGTCATTGGTGGTAAGCGGATGGTTTTAACTTAAAAGTTTTCTGAATCCATTATTTTGCTGAAAGGTAAAATAGATTAGAGTCTTACAGTGTAATCTGTTCATATGAGCTTGTGCCTTTTTCATCAAGTCTTTAAAATGGCGATCTACTTTAAATGTGATGTATACATAATTTTTGATATTAAAAATAGTTTATTTTCTTCAATCTTTGTTTTATCTCTTCTCAAGTTTATGTACTTTGTGTTGTAGAGACAAAAGGGATGCCACCCTCATACCCTTGAAAACAACCAACTCTCTCTCGTATTTACTAACTCTTGTCAAATAACTATTTAGCCAAGCAATGCAAAAGGGGTAACAATTTGAAAATGATAATAGTCTTAGGCAAAAGAGACCAAACAATATTTGTGTTTTCCTGTTTTTTGTGAAGTGTAAATTTCTTCCTTGAAACTAGTAAGACATAGAAATTTAACAAAGTTATCAATAAAATAATGTCGTAAATTATTTATTGACAATACAACAAAGATAGATAAGCTTGCCAAATAATACAAGAAAGAAATAATATAATTTTTTTTTTTTTTTTAGTGTCTTGCTTGAAATTTTATTTTTGTAAACGTTTATAAATATAGAATGTCCTTTATCGTCACTGATGAGTCTTATGTAGACGAAACGCGCGTCTGGCGTACTAAAGTATAATCCTGGTACCTGGTAACTAATTGCAAATAATTGGGACAGATCCACTGGAAATTAAATTGACGAAGAATACATCAAAGAGGAACGTCAAAGTTTGGCCAGAAGTGAACGATATCAGTGTGTTAGTAACCTGCCTTTTTGTTAGACATTTAGGTGAACCAACACTTGACCACAGCCATAAACTTCGCCATGTGTTTAAGGCCTAATCACTACATAGTTATGTATTAATATGTATGTTTGCTAATGATCAAATAAAAAATGACCAAATTTTGTCAGTTAAGACATGATTTTTTTTAGGCAAAGATGAAATGGTACTTTAGGTTAGAACTCTGTTCATCTTTCAGTATGGCAAATCAGTTTCTTTCATTCTTGAAGATATTGGTTAAATATATATGACACATTTTAGACCAACTTTTTTGTCTAGTTAGTTCATTCTTTGTATAGTTGACATCAGTTTTCCCAACCTTTACTATAGTCAAGATAAAAGATGTATTGATATTTGGTATACAATTTGACCACAAAACTTCATTTCATGTTCAAATTTTTGGGGTATAATGTTTCCTACTGATTTATATTCTTAGAGAAATTTCAAACTAGTGATAAGTTTAGTTCGCCCCTCTTTTTGTCATGATGGAAGCTATTGAATTGATATTGTAATTAAGTTTTAACACGACTAAGGTATATCGTAGGGTACTGTATTCGCATGCAACAGCTCAGAATACTCGATACTACCCAAGGCGGTTATGTCCACTCTAGTTAAATTGAAGTCCACAGAATGGTTGCAATATAGTTATAATCATATAAAGCTGACAAGATAGATAAACATTAAAGGAATACTTGTATCTTGTACATAAAAGTTTTTGTGATATGCACATAGTTAATTACCATTATATACTTATTTGTTGTAAATGTTTGTTCTTTATTATAGTTTCTTATGGTGTCGTTATTTCCTTGGATGAAATTTATTTCTAGGTTATAAACCAAAATCTTCATTTTACCTATGTTCTATTTTTAGCCATGGCGGCCATCTAAGTTGGTTGGCCAGGTCACTGCACACATTTTTAAAACTAAATACCCTAATAATGATTTTGGCTAAGTTTGATTCAATTTGGTCTAGTAGTTTCAGAGAAGATTTTTGTAGAAGATTGCAAAAATTTACGATAAATTAGTAAAAAAGACTATAAAGGGCAATAACTCCTTAAGGGGTCAACTCACCATTTTGGTCATGTTGACTTATTTTTAGATCTTACTGTGCTGAACATTATTGCTGATTACAGTTTATACAGGATTGCTGCTCACAAGGAAGCTATTAAACCAAGAGTTCCAAATGGGAAAGTTGAAACCATTCCTTTGTAAATTTTACGGACCCCATCACGAGTTGGTTGACAGTTATGGAAATAGTTATCAAATGTACCAGGATTACAATTTAGTACGTTTAATAAATGATGTCGGATATGTTCCTTGCGTCGCAACTACAATCCTCTTCCCTTTCATGAGTGTGACCTATCGAATTAGACTATTTACCGGATTTGTTATCACATCAGCAACACGACGAGTGCCACTTGTGGAGCAGGATCTGCTTTCCCTTCCGGAGCACCTGAGATCACCCCTAGTTTTTGGTGGGGTTCGTGTTGTTTATTCTTTAGTTTTCTATGTTATGTCATGTGTACTATTGTTGGTCTGTTTGTCTATTTCATTTTTAGCCATAACGTTGTCAGTTTATTTAAGATTAATGAGTTTGACTGTCCCTATGGTATCGTTCGTCCATCTTTTATCTCTATCTATAATAATATTTAAGATAATAACCAATTACGGCAAAATTTCCTTAAAATTACCAATTCAGGGGCAGCAACCCAAAAACTGGTTGTCCGATTCATCTGAAAATTGCAGGGCAGATAGATCTTGACTAAATAAACAATTTTATCCCATGTCAGATTTGCTCTAAATGCTTAGTTGTCAGAGTTGTAAGCCAAAATCTACATTTTACCCCTATGTTATATTTTTAGCCATGGCGGCCGTCTTGGTTGGTTGGCCGGGTCACCGGACAAAATTGTGGCGAAGTTCGGTTTATTCCAATTTCGGCATGATTTTTAAATATGTTATGAAGACATGTTCCCAATCCCATAGAAAGATCATATATATTCAATGTGTATCCAACACTGCAGGGATATAACTCTGTAAAATCAGCTAAACGTTTTAATTACGTTGTGTCCTAAGGGAATATTTAGCTTCTCAATGATCAAAATAAGTTAATGTCATACTGCTATATAACCAGTGTATTATTTCAAAACGGTTGGTTAATTATTTTTTTGGATTTTTTATATTTTTGTCAAAGGGTCAAGGTAAATACCTTGTTAACTTTTTATGAAAATTAAACGAGCCAAATTAGTTTTAGTGAAAGTGTTTGGTACCACCTTAATTCATGTTTTCAAATGCTTTTGTTTCTGTGTTTAAAGCTTGTAGAAAGAAGTAATACTTCAATTCTAAATCGCTTAATTTTCAAATAGTATTTATTATTCAATTTTTATCGTTCATTATCACTGAACTAGTTATTTGTTTGGGGGCCAGGTGAAGGACGCCTACGGGTGCGGAAATTTCTCGCTGCATTAAAAACCTATAGGTGACTTCCTGCTGTTGTCACTTCTATTGTCGGGTTGATGTCTCTTTGGCACATCCCTATTGTCATTCTCAATTTTATTATTTGATGTAATCTTAAATTGTCCACTTTCTTTGCTGATAAATCCGTTACATTGTCAAGATTACAAGGTGTTTTCGTTTGTCAGTTTTGAGTTATTCAAAACCCAAACGGTAAACGAATCTTTACATGTTTTGTTTCGTAAGAATAGTGACAAAAAACCAACAAACAAACGTCAAATTAAAATCGCAGAAGAAAGTGGAGTGAAGACACAAAACATTGTGTATATGTATATATTTATGTCACTTAGTTAAAATGTTAAATGTCAAAAAGGCCATATATGATATATTAGATAATATAATGTAATAATACTGTACATTTTAAGAAAAGTTTTGACAGAATTCAGTACAAACAAATTTTAAAGTAGACATGGTAGATTTTGCAGTCTTAAATAAGAATTATCAGAACCAAATGTAAATAACAGCCAAAACAAATCACCAAATTTCATTTTTTGTACATTTATCTAAATGTTATATCATTGTTTGTATACATTTCAGACCAGGAATAACATTGGAAGAGTTGATGAAACTTCCTGGTAAAACACCATACCATGTACCACTCAGGGTAAAGGAACCAAGTACCAGAGGGATTGGGTGGAGAAGACCTCTACCAAGATAGCAGTATCAGATGGTACGGGTTACATAACAGCCATCTGCTATGACAGTGTAAAGATGTCTATGTTAAAACTTGACAATAGTGTGAAGTTCAAGAATTATATAAAGAAGGCAGACAACACAATTGTGATAAACAGGCCGACTGCGGTGTCATGGACCAGTGTTGTCACTGTTAGTGACGTGACCAAAGCAGAAGCAAAAAGACACATTGATGCTTTACCAGAGGCCGTGAAAATCATAGATGCTGTTAAAGTAGAAGAAACCACATTTAACATAATGGGTAAAGTTACAAAGGTAAAAACAAAATATATATACATATTTATGAAAATATAAAGTTGTGGTATGTTTGCCAATAAGACAATTGAATATACAAATGCACATACACAGTTTATTAAAAACAAACACACTGAAACACTACCTGTATAGACAAGTTTAGATCCTGAAGTTTTAAAACCGGGAGTGTGAACCGCAAATTACATGTCACAAGTTGCTTCATGTGAAAACTATATCCAATAGTAAGAAATATATAATTATTAGAATTAACCAATAATATAATAAGACTTACTTAATACACCTCGTTTCCTTATCCATTATATGCATGAAATATTTGACAAACGAAAAACACAATCATGATCTGTTACTGTTAAATATTTACTGTTGATGTCAATGCTTACTTAAACGAGTTAATTTTATAAATAAAATAAGTTCAAATGGAAATCACGTACATATCCAATTTCTTGCAGTTAACATAGAATGATTAAATTGAATCAGAATATTAATTTATAAGTATTATAAACACCGAGCAACAACAATTTCAATATGACTGACCACATACATATGTTGAATACATAGCATAATGGAGTGTGCAATGTTTGTATCTCATGAAAGCATTGAATGGTAACACTAATTCTAAATAATTATTTCAGGAGGAGGAAAAAACAACAAAACAAACAAAATCCAAAGAGATGGTCCTCCAAAAAAGAATAACCTTGAAAGATTCAACAGCCGAGATTGAGGTTACACTCTGGAGGGATCAGGCAAACACCACATTACCATTTGGTTCGTGGCAGTTAGTAACATACCTCAGGCTTAATGTGTACCATGGCGTTAAGTCATTCAATTCTACTTTTAAGACTCAAATACTGGTAAGGAAATATTAACACTGGAATTACATAATATAACTGTTCTGATAAACAGAAGCATTAGATCAATCAAACATCTATAAACACAATAATTTCAATACTGAGAATTAAAAACCCAAAACCAAAAAAAATATTGAAAATAAATAATATACCATAATTAATTAAAATACATAAACAAAAACAATTTCATTACTATATTAAAATATTCATAAACATTAAATGATGTAAAGTACGAACGTACACTAGTAAAATGTAACCTACATAGTGACAACCAAAAATAGAAACCAGTTGTGTAAGGGTAACCATCCAAGACCTGCAAAGCAAATGAACCTCTACATGAATTACTTGTTATCATCTCATAATTATAATAAGGCCATCAAAACGGCCAATAAACTTCCAACCACCTTCAAAATTAAGATAGCCATATGAGCAAGCTCGAACAGTAAATTACATACTCATTCAGTAAGTTGTTGCAAGGGTTCGTAACGTGCCAAGAGCGTGGCACTCTCTTTAAACGAGACATCGGATTTAATGTTCCCATTCTGACCGGACGTGATTGCGAACTTGATACATCCCGCACAGCCAAACTGACGCCCCACTTCGGCAAGCGTTTTACTGCCGGTCGGGAGAAGACCAAGTGACCATATTTCTATACCCCAGTCACCTATGGGGGCAAAAACCATCGAAAAAACTTTTCATAACTGGGGGTTTAAGAGAGAGCATCTTGTGCCTTTTATTGAAGAAATGATTTCATTAACTATTCTTCTATGAAAAAGGAAACTATTTTATGTCAGAGCATTGATGAAAAAAAAGATTATGCATAGCACACACATGCCAATATTTTATTTATGGAGTGGAATTGTCGTCAGTGTAAAAAGGGGATAAAAGGTGAGAAAACTGGTTTAAGATCAGGAAGAAAAACACTTAACGAGTAAAAAAACGTCTTGCTCCTTGGATATTTGTGAGAAGAATATATAAGGTGCTAAAAGGTCGAACCAAATGATTTTCCACAGATACTGATCAATTCACTTATATCAAAACATGTCTGGATAAGATATTGACCCACAATCAACCCATTTTATTTCAAACACAGTACTATTTATTTAACACTTTTTAGTTGAACTTACAGTGGGAAAAACAGTTATTAATCGCAAAACTAAGGATTTTTGAATGTCAAGAATATATAAAAAGATCAACAATTCCAACAATGTTTTGATGCTACGAGCCAGCTGTTAATACAATTTTTTAACCTGTTATGTTTTTTTTTATGTCATGAATGGTTTAGATACCGTAGTTTGCAATTGTTAAAATAGTGTAATAATATAACATAAAGTTTAACTAATGCAATAGTAATGAGAAAATTTGCTTGTACTAAATGGTACATATGCATACCTTTATCTATGCATCCCCAAGGGTGACTGGTTTATAGAAATATGGTCACTTGGTCTTCTCCCGACCGGCAGTAAAACGCTTGCCGAAGTGGCGCATCCAGCTTTAGAGTCGCAAACGTTCATGATGAAACTCGAGGCTTAGGGGAAATATGGGAGAGGCTCGATGAGAGGTATGGAGCACCTGAAAGTGTAGCCGCCTCACTCAAAGAACGCTTGGACAGATTTCCTAAAATTAAAAACAACGAATACGATAAATTGTATGAACTCGCAGACCTTTTGTCAGAAATCGATTCAGTTAAACAGAATGAAAAATATAAATTAGTTTTGGCGTACTTCGACGCTTCATATGGAGTGAATTAAATTGTAACAAAACTGCCATATTTTATGAAGACTAGATGGATTGACCACGCCAGCAAGTACAAGCTCAACAATTCAGTGATGTATCCACCATTTAGAACTTTTGCAGAATTTATTCATTCTTTAGCAGTAAAGATGAACGACCCAAGTTTTAAGTTTCAACAGACTGAATCCGGTAGTAACCGTAAAGATCCTGAAAAGCAGAAGTTTAACAATAGAAATGCATTAAATAGACACAAAAAAAGACTTGAGTAGAAAATCAGAACTCAAATGACCTTAAGTGTCCAGTACACGAAGAAGGGAAACATAGTTTAGTAGAATGTCGATCATTTCCTACCAAACCCCTTGCAGAAAAAAAGGGAGATATTAAAGAACATGGTATTTGCTTTAAATGTTTAAAGGCAAGCATCTGGTTAAAGACTGTTCAGCAAAGGTTAAATGCGAAAAATGTGGAAACTCATCACACTGCACAGCGTTTCACATCGAACGTCAGGAACCATTGTTCGATAATGGCGGGGAACGAAAGAAGATAGACGAGGATATCCCAAAAGAAGGATCATTATGTACAGAAATTTGTGGCCACGCAAATCAGTTTAATGGAAAGTCATGTGCAAACACCTCACTGATAAACCTATATCCAAAGGGAAAACCAGAACAACGTGTTAAAACATATGCCATAACTGATGACCAAAGTAACAGGTCTATAGCTACCTCTGAATTTTTTGATACTTTAAGCGAACACTATGATACTATACATTATAACTTGTCATCGTGTTCAGGAAAATCTGCACAGTCTGGGCGTCGTGCCACAGGTTTTCTATTATACGAAGGTGCTTTTCAATTATACGATGGTAGTTTTCTATTATTCGAAGGTGCTTTTCTATTATACGAAGGTGCTTTACTATAATACGAGGGTGCTTTTTATTATACGATGGTGGTTTTCTATTATACGAAGGTGGTTTTCTATTATACGATGGTGCTTTTCTATTATACGATGGTGCTTTTCTATTATACGAAGGTGCTTTTCTATTATACGAAGGTGCTTTGCTATTATACGATGGTGGTTTTCTATTACTTAATATACGAAGGTTGTTTTCTATTATACGAAGGTGCTTTTCAATTATACGATGGTGCTTTTCTATTATACGAAGGTGCTTTTCTATTATACGAGGGTGCTTTTTTATTATACGATGGTGATTTCTATTATACGAAGGTGCTTTGCTATTATACGATGGTGGTTTTCTATTTCTTAATATACGAAGGTTGTTTTCTATTATACGAAGGTGCTTTTCTATTATACGATGGTGCTTTTGTATTATAAGAAGGTGCTTTTGTATTATAAGAAGGTGCTTTTGTATTACTATTATAAGTCTGTTTTAAAAAGTGTCCTGGAAAATGGATTTAAAATATCCGACATTTCTTAATTGTTGTCCGTGTCTGAATGCACCATTTACCGAAGAATGTCACAGTTCGAATTAAGCAAAATGAAATTTACACAAATTGATGACAGTGATTTAGACTTGACACTTGGACAAATAATGAAAGAGTTTCCATTTTGTGGCGAAACACTATTGCAACATATGCTTCCAGTAAAAGGCATAAGAAAACAGAGATGGAAACTGAGGGAATGTATGCATCGATTAGATACCGCCGGTGTACAGGCGAGACGTACAGGTAGGCTTCATATGCGTGTTTACAATGTAATGGGTCCAAATCACCTCTGGCATATAGATACAAATCATAAACTTGTCCGGTGTATATTTGTAATTGTAGGTGGTATCGACGGGTTTAGTCGATTGATAATATTTTTAAAATGTACCGACAACACATCAAGAACCGTTTTGGATTGTTTCTTCTCCGGTGTTGCAAAGTATGGGATACCCAATAAAGTAAGGTCTGACAAAAGATTGGAAAATGTTTCTGTGGCAAACTACATGATGATTCAAAAAGTCCCAAACAGTATGGTAACGGGAAAAAGCACTCATAATCAACGGATTGACTATGGAGGGATTTGTATGAAGGTGTGCTTAGTTACTTTTACAACTTATTTTATTTCATGGAAGATGAAGGTTATCTGGACCCACTAAAACTAAAAAACTTAGCTGCTCTCCACTTTGTTTTCATGGACAAAATAAACAGGAAGCTGCAATTTTGGGCAGAGGCATGGGCTGGTCATAGACTACGCACTGTTAATTCATCTCCATTGAGCTTGTGGACTTCACGTCAACTTCAAAATGCCGTAGGAATTACCGAAGGAGAAGCAAATTTGCAAGATAATGGAATTGAAGGCTATGTGGATCAAAATGGTGCAGAAGAGTTCTAGACCATTTTCGACCACGACCACGGCCACCTCCGTTTCTTCCGAGGATGTTTTTTTGTGATTTATGTCACTTGCTAGAGTTTCTACAGTTGGTTCGTTCTCATTAATATTACTTCTTTGTACTTGTTTCACCTTTTCATCTAGTCTTATCCTATCCCCAATAGTGGTTACACCCAACCTAATCAGCTGCTGCTCTGTCAGACTTAAAAAATTGTCAATCTCAATTCTCTCCACTTCAAACGTTTCGTTCAAGTTCTGTAAGTTTAACTCTTCTGGTATTATTCTCATGCTCGTAGATCCCGCCATAATTCCCATATATATCGTCTAAAACAATACCGGTTTAGCAGGTGGTAGAATTCCGGTACATTGATAAATTCACTTATATAAATCATTTATGTTTAATTCTTTTCTTTATTTCACATATAATAATCCCTAAAAACGTTTAAAGACTTACTTGATTTTCTTGATTTTTTTTTCATATTTCATTAATAGCAATTGGTCCGTCCCTTATTAGCTCACCTGGCTTGAAGGGCCAAGTGAGTTTTTCTCATCACTTGGTGTCCGTCGTCTGTCGTCCGTCGTCGTTAACTTTTACAAAAATCTTCTTCTCTAAAACTGCTGGGCCAAATTAATCCACACTTGACCATACTCATCATTGGGGTATCTAGTTTTAAAATTGTGTGGCGTGACCACGCCAACCAACCAAGATGGCCGCCACGGCTAAAAATAGAACATAGGGGTAAAATGCAGTTTTTGGCTTATAACTCAAAAAAACCAAAGCATTTAGAGCAAATCTGACATGGGATAAAAAGGTTCATCAGGTAAAGATCTATCTGCCCTGAAATTTTCAGATGAATCAGACAACCCGTTGTTGGGTTGCTGCCCCTAAATTGGTAATTTTAAGGAAATTTTGCTGTTTTTTGTTATTATCTTGGATATTATTATAGATAGAGATAAACTGTAAACAGCAATAATGTTCAGCAAAGTAAGATCTACAAATAAGTTAACATGACCGAAATGTTCAAATGACCCCTTTATGAGTTATTGCCCTTTATAGTCAATTTTTAACCATTTTTTGTAGATCTTGGTCATCTTTTACAAAACTCTTCTCCTCTGAAACAACTTTGCCAAATGAAACCAAACTTGGCCACAACTATCATTGGGGTATCTAGTTTAAAAAATGTGTGGCGTGACCCGGATAACCACCCAAGATGGTAAAATACAGTTTTTGGCTTATAACTCAAAAAACGAAGCATTTAGAGCAAATCTGACAGGGGTTAAATTATTCATCAGGTCAAGATTTATCTGTCCTGAATTTTTCAGGTGACTCGGACAACCTGTTGTTGGGTTGTTGCCCCTGAATTGGCAATTTCCAGGAAATTTTGCTGTTTTTGGTTATTATCTTGAATATTATTATAGATAGAGATAAACTGTAAACAGCAATAATGTTCAGCAAAGTAAGATCTACAAATAAGTTATCATGACCGAAATGGTCAGTTGACCCCTTTAGGAGTTATTGCCCTTTAAAGTCAATTTTTAACAATTTTTTGTAAATCTTAGTTATCTTTTACAAAAATCTTCTCTGATACTACGTGGCCAAATTAAACCAAACTAGGCCACAATCATCATTTGGGTATCTAGTTTTAAAAATGTGTGGCGTGACCCGGTCAACTAACCAAGATGGCCGCCACGGTTAAAAATAGAACATAGGGGTAACATTCAGTTTTTGGCTTATAACTCAAAAACCAAAGCATTTAAAGCAAATCTGACATGAAGAAAACTTGTTTATTAAGTGAAAATATATATGCCCTGAAATTTTCAGATGAATCAGACAACCTGTTGTTGGGTTGCTGCCCCTGAGTTGGTAATTTTAAGGAAATTTTGCTGTTTTCGGTTATTATCTTGAATATTATTATAGATAGAGATAAACTTTAAAATACAATAAATATTGGCAAAGTAAGATCTATAAATAAGTCAAAATGACCGAAATTTTCAGTTGACCCCTTAAAGAGTTATTGCCCTTTATAGTCAAGTTTTAACCATTTTTTCGTAAATCTTGGTAATCTTTTACAAAATCTTCTCTGAAACTACTGGGCCAAGTTAATTATAGATAGAGATCATTGTAAGCAGCTAGAATGTTCAGTAAAGTAAGATGAACAAACACATCACCATCACCAAAACTCAATTTTGTCATGAATCCATCTACGTCCTTTGTTTAATATTCACAAAAACCAAGGTGAGCGACACAGGCTCTTTATTATTATCTTGAATATTATTATAGATGGAGATAAACTGTAAACAGCAATAATGTTCAGCAAAGTAAGATTTACAAATAAGTCAACATGACCAAAATGGTCAGTTGACCCCTTTAGGAGTTATTGCCCTTTATAGTCAATTTTTAACCATTTTTCGTAAATCTCCATGATCTTTTACAAAAATGTTCTCCTCTGAAACTACTGGGCCAAATTAATCCAAACTTGGCCCCAATTATCATTGATGTATCTAGTTTAATATTTGTGTTTTTTGACCCGGCCAACCAACCAAGATGGCCGCCACGGCTAAAAATAGAACATGGAGGTTAAATGCAGTTTTTGGTTATTACTCAAAAACCAAAGCATTTAGAGTAAATCTGACAAGGGGTAAAATTGTTTATCTGGTCAAGATCTATCTGCCCTGAAATTTTAAGATGAATGGGACATCCCGCTGTTGGGTTGCTGCCCCTGACTTTGTAATTTTAATGAAATTTTGCTGTGTTTGGATATCATCATGAATATTATTATGGATAGAGATAAACTGTAAACAGCAAAAATGTTCAGCAAAGTAAGATTTACAAATAAGTCAACAGGACTAAAATGGTCAGTTGACCCCTTTAGGAGTTATTGCCCTTTATAGCTTAAAAATTGTGTTTTGTGACCGGGCAAATCAACCAAGATGGCCGCTACGGCTAAAAATAGAACATAGGGGTAAAATGCAGTTTTTGGCTTATAACTCAAAAACCAAAGCATTTAGAGCAAATCTGACATGGGGTAAAATTGTTTATCTGGTCAAGACCTATCTGCCCTGGTCCACATATGAGGAACTCCTGACCTTCTTGAGACAGAACTCAAGAGTCCCTAGTGGATACCCCCAGTCTGGGGAGGAGATGCCTGTATTTAGGAGTGTGTGCCGGGAGATGGGATGGCCTACTTCCGCCTGGTTCGCGATCCAACCAGCCCTGTGTGTGTGCTGCATTGGAGGGTCATGGCAACCTTGGTACACAGACTGCCTTTTTTTTCTGCGTATATTTGATTGATTGATTGATTGTTGGTTGCTTAACGTCCAGTGGCAAATATTTCATGCATATTCAGGACGAGAACAAGTTAACAATAAATACAATAGGTAGGTTGTTATAATAGAGGATGATGGTCGGGGAAATTTGGACTGCCACTGGAAAATGAGGGTATATTGGATAGAGTCAGAAACTTGGCCTTGCAACAGGCCACCTACGGACCCCTCAAAGAGTTGTTGCAAGGGTTCTTAACGTGCAAAGAGCGTGGCACTCTCTTTACACGAGGCATCGGATTTAACGTCCCCCTTCTGACCGGACGTGACTGCGAACTTGATACATCCCGCACAGCCAAACGGACGCCCCACTTCGGCAAGCGTTTTACTGTCGGTCGGGAGAAGACCAAGTGACCATATTTCTATACCCCAGTCACCCTTGGGGGATATTTGAGATATAATACTAAAGATTAAAACCAAAGAATCTTCTGTTGCAGTTACTTTAAGGTTAGGGTCATACTAGATTGACTGGACTATAATCATTATTTTTTCTATATCCTGTTATTATATAAAGACATTACTATGAATTCTAGACATGAATCTGCAAAAGACATATATATCATCAATTTATAATTTAAATTTCTGATTAGTTCTAATACAATTTGACAATATAGTCCAGTCAAACTAAGATTTAACCTCAAACTTATTGCAACAGAAAATGTTTTAGCTCTAATCTATAGCATTATGCCCTTTATATACACAGAAAATAGTCCCATAAAATCTAACTTTAGAAAAACTCAAAATCAGCATTTTTAATTTCCCATGGAAATTAACATTGGAAGGGGAGATAACTCTTGCAAAAAGAGTCTTTTTTGGTCAGTTTTTGGTTGTTTTTCTTGAAATTTATGTAAAGTATGAATGATACTTTGATGGGGTTATAAGTTTGTATTTGACTAAATCATATAAGCTTCTGCTCATGAAATGAGTACCAGACGAGGAAAGGTGGATGATTTATTCTGTCCGTATATTTTCATCTGCAGGTAACGAAATGTTATCTTATTTAGAAGTTAAAAACACGACAATGTTTAGACTATAAGAGCTGAACCCTCTACTTTGAGCTTACAAGCTAAAAGAAATTGTTTAATACTGTAAATTAATGAAAGCTATTTTGATGTCAGAACTGTGCAACTTGTGCCGTAGATTTTATATTGAACCATAAAAATATAAATTTGATGATTGTTTTGAAAATTAAATAACATATCTTTAGCCAAACTAGAAAACTGATTGTGCTTACAAGCTAAATGAAATTGTTTAATACTGTAAATTAATGAAAGCTATTGTGATGTCAGAACTGTGCCACTTGTGCCGTAGATTTTATATTGAACCATAAAAATATAAATTTGATGATTGTTTTGAAAATTAAATAATATATCTTTAGCCAAACTAGAAAACTGATTGTGCTTACAAGCTAAATGAAATTGTTTAATACTGTAAATTATTGAAAGCTATTGTGATGTCAGAGCTGTGCCACTTGTGCCGTAGATTTTATATTGAACCATAAATATATAAATATGATGATTGTTTTGAAAATTAAATAACATATCTTTAGCCAAACTAGAAAACTGATTGTGCTTTACATTTTATAACACATGTAACTATACACTGTTTACAAGTTTGTTTAATGTCTGTACAAAGTAATTTTTATATTTTGAATTTGCAGATTCATATGAAATGGTTGTAATGAAGTCAAAGTTAGCTTTAGACACATCCAATGTAGAGAGTGAGGATCAGATTCAGGGGGTAACCCAGACAGATAGCCCTGTCAATGTCCAGCCAGTACAGACAAATAGCCCTATCAATGTTCAGCAAGTCCAGACAAAATCTAGGACAATTAAAAGGCCTCAAAAATATGCCAGTATTCCAGATGGTAATACATGTATATATATATTTGTTAAGTACTGTAATTTCAGAAATTATTGGGTGCATTTATGATTGAGATTTTTTCATTTTAGACTTAAATGCAATTTTAAGTTTTGCGATATAGAGAAAAATCCTGTTTAGAGCAGAAAATTTAGACATGTGAGTTTCAATTATTGCTAATATTACCCTGTCACATTTTTGCAATAATTTCTGAATTTACAGTATTTGATAATAATCATTTGATTGATGTTTTGTAGGCAGTTTTAGGCGTCAGTTAACTTCATTTTACTGTGATTGATTGATTGATTGTTGGTTGCTTTACGCCGCATTAGCACAAAAAGGCTATATCGCGGCGAGAGCTAATTCGAATTTTTTACTATTTAAAGCATATTTTTAAAATAAGACAAAAGGTCCTTCAATACACTAAAATTCTTGACTAAAGCAAATTGATTATATACAAATAAAAATCAACAGTAAAATAACGTGATAAAAATTAAAATCGATTTAAATATAATAACATTTTTATATTATATAATAAATTCCAATTTCTTTTAAAAAAGCAACAATATTTGTAAATGGAACATTATTAAATAAATCATACATATTATTGACATTAAAATGCTTTTTACGAATATCAGCAAAGTCAATACAATTAATTAAAACATGTTTAATAGTATACTTGCAGTTGCAAGGAACACATTGTGGTTCATCTTCATTTTTTAAAAGATACTCGTGTGTTATTTTAGTATGACCAATACGACATCTAGTAATAACACACTGATCTTTTCTGCACATAATATTATCAAAGGGTTTGCCTAAATTAGGTTTAACTTCATGCAATTTATTATCGTCTTTTTTACTCCATTTATTTTTCAATATATTAAAAACATATTCTCTAATATTAGATTTAAAATCAGTATATGGTATATCACAGTTAGATAGAGGGTCACCAAGGGCATTCTTTGCCTCAAGGTCTACAGCTGTGTTTCCAAGGATTCCAACATGACTCGGAACCCATAGAAATATTATTTCTTTCAGAAGAATTTTTAAATTCCTCATTACATATAAAATTTTCAGGATTGTTGGGTTTTTAATTTTAGTATTTCGTATAGCTTGTAAGCATGAAAGTGAATCCGAACATATCATAAATTTGGATTTATCTGAAGAAGCAATAAATTTCAAAGCCAAAATTATTGCTTCTGCTTCAGCAGTAAAGATGGATGCATCAGATGGCAAACGGAGGGTTGCAGCTCTGTCCCTGAAGACAGCAGCAGATGCAACTCTATCACCATCTTTTGATCCATCAGTATAGACAGTTGAAAAATCGAGATAATCGGCTTTAATTTCAGCATAGTGTTGCTGAATTAAAAGAGGATTTGTTTTATTTTTATTGTGTTCACGGAGATCAAATATCATTTTTGGTTTGGGAAGTTCCCATGGAGGACATTTGCAAGTTTGAACTTGAGCAACAGATTTTAAATCAAAAGAAGCTAAATGTGGTTTTAAACGTAAACCTAACGGAGGAATTTTATTTTCATGTTTTGCAAAAATATCTTCATAAATCGGATTAAAAACACAGCTGTAGGCAGGATTATCTGAATGCGCTTTTAGTTTGACAGCATATTGAAGTCCAAGCTTCAAACGTCTGTCAGTGAGTGAGTGCTCATCAGCCTCTACATACAGACTCTCAACTGGCGAGGTTTTAAATGCGCCAAGACAGAGACGCAAACCTTGGTGATGCACAGCATCGAGAATCTGTATGTAGGACTTCCTTGCAGAGCCATACACTATAGAGCCATAATCTAGTTTAGATCTAACAAGAGATCTATATAAATTGAGTAAAATGTTGCGATCAGCACCCCAGTCAGTGCTGCCGACAACTTTTAAAATATCTAAAGCTTTTAAACATCTCGCTTTTAACATTTTGATATGGGGTAGAAAGGTTAACTTTTTATCGAAAAGTAAACCAAGAAATTTGGTTTCATCAACCATTTTAATTGGGTTGCCGTACAAAGTTAGTTCTGGATCAAGATGCAATTTTCTTTTGTTACAAAAATGCATCCCGACCGTTTTTGAAGTGGAAAATTTAAAACCATTTTCCGAGGCCCATTTTTCAATTCTTCCAAGACATAATTGTAATTGTCTTTCAATGTTATTCATATTTTTGCCTCTGTAACATATTAAAAAATCATCAACGTACAATGAACCTTCAATATTACTTTTTAAAACTTCAACAAGGCTGTTGATTTTAAGACTAAATAATGTAACAGATAAAATACTGCCCTGAGGGACACCCATCTCTTGATCATAAAGATCAGACATGGTCGAATTAACTCTAACATTAAATTGTCTGTTAGAGAGAAAATTAGAAATAAAATTAGGCATATTGCCTTTCAACCCCATATCAAATAGATCTTTTAAAATACCATATTTCCATGCAGTATCATAGGCCTTCTCAAGGTCGAAAAAGACCGACACCACATGCTCATTTTTCGCAAAACCATTACGGACAAATGATTCGAATCGAACAAGATGATCAAGAGTACTGCGACCCTGTCGGAATCCACACTGGATATTGGCTAATAGCCCATTGGATTCCAGGAACCAAACAAGGCGATCATTGACCATCCGTTCGAGTGTTTTACAGACACAACTGGTAAGAGCAATTGGTCGATAATTAATAGGATCCGTATGATCTTTACTTGGTTTTGGAATAGGCACGACGGTTGCAAGCTTCCAGATTGATGGTAAATCACCAGATTCCCAGATGTTATTCATGAGCTGCAAGAGAGCTTCTAGCGAGGAATCTGGCAAGTGTTTTAAGAGTTGGTAGTGAATATTATCAGGCCCACAAGCTGTATCATGGGCTTTTGACAGAGATGTTTTAAGTTCTTCAAGAGAAAATAGTTTATTATAATTTTCACCATTTTTTTATTTAAAGTTTAATTTAATTTTTTCTTTTTGTTTTTTAACTTTTTTAAAGTCTTCCCTGTAGTTGTTACAAGAAGAAGACTTTGCAAAAGTTTCACCAAGTTTGTTGGCAATATCCTTTTCAGATGTTAATAAATTATTGCCGTCTTTCAAATGTTTTACAGTGGCTTTAGAATTTTTACCTTTTATTTTATTTACCATATTCCAAACTTTTGTCATCGGAGTGCGAGATGTAATCCCCGAGACAAATTTTTTCCAGGATGTTCGTCGGGCTTGCCTACAAGTCCGCCGTGCCTTAGCGCGAAAAATACGGAAATTACTCAAGTTTTCCGTCGTTGGTTGTTGATTGAACCGTCTTTCAGATTTTTTACGGTCACCTATGGCTTGATCACATGCGTCATCAAACCATGGTTTACTGGGATGTTTTGGATTTGCCGAGGTCTTAGGAATAGTTCTGTCAGCAATTGATGTTAGAACTGTATTAAAAGTTAAAATTGGATCTTGCACAGTCTCAAACATCTTTGACTGAAGTTCCGCTCGACAGAGATTCTCAAACAAGGACCAGTCCGCCTTGTCAAGTTTCCAACGTGGTACTCTCTGTTGGGCAGAATTAAAAAGATGTTCAAGTACTATTGGAAAATGATCACTTCCACATAGATCATCATGAACACGCCATGAATAATCCAGAAGCAGAGAGGGATCGCATATAGTGATATCAATAGAAGAATAAGACCCGTTTCCAGGATGAAGATACGTATTAGATCCATCATTAAAAATGCATAATCCTTCTTGAGAGACAAAGTCCTCAATGATCTTTGGCATTATGAGTCTTGCTACCCCATAATGGATTGTGGGCATTGAAGTCGCCCATAAGTATAAATGGTGAGGGTAATTGATCAGTGAGGTTTTTGAGTTTTGCTTTATCGATAATTGAATTAGGTGGAATATATATCGAACATAATGTAATTGTTTTGTCTAATGATAAACGAATTGCAACTGCTTGCAGATCCGTTGTGAGTTGGACTGTGCTATGAATGACGTTGTCCTTCACAAAAATGGATGATCCGCCTGCAGCACGTTCATCTACCTTAGAAAATGTACTATACATGTTGTATCCTTTTAAAGATACGTTGTCACTTTCTTTTAGATGAGTTTCTTGAAGACAAAATGCAATAGGTAAAAAAGACTGAACTAGAAGTGTTAACTCGAGAAGATTTATTTTAAGACCTCGGCAATTCCATTGGATTATATTTGTCATTATTTAATAAAAGAAGGGCGAATGCTGTCGAGTTTGCCAGCATTCTTATTTCGCTCACCCTGAGATCGTGATCTTTCGGGTGGCGGAACACTTTCAGTTTCCATTTCAGTTTCGATGATAAGTGTTGAAAATCTGTTGTGCGAGGAGAGTCTTCGATCTCCAGGACTACGCGCAGCTGGTGTTACTCCGCCTCGACCCCTACCCCGCGACCTCGAATCAGAAGACTTCTGAGAGGATGTATTTCCTGGCTTCTTTTGGACATCCTTCTTTTCTTGAGAACGAAGAGGAGATGGGGCTCTGGTAGACTGTGTACTGGACGAAGAAGATACCTTCTTGGATGCAGATGAAGGAAGACTTTTGGAGGTGGAAGAATCATCTATGTCACTGGGACGATCCCAGACAGATTCACCGCTCCAATTGTGTATTTCTACTGTTTCTTTTTTCTTTTTATTTTTTTTCTCATTTTTTTTTTGGTGATGATAGTGAGCTCTGTAGGGAAGATTGAGTTGACTGAGTACTGGTTTTGGAAGATATTGGTTTTCTTGGAATTAATATTCTATCGGTAGGTTCTGTTTCAACAGGCAGCATTTTAAAATTGTCCGCATCAATAGGCCAAGTCATGCGAGTTTGTGTATTCTCGTGACTGAATGAGCGGACAACTTTGCTGGCGTACGATGGTCTGTTTGAAACAAGGAGATCATTCGAAACAGAAGCTATCTGTTTAGCTTCTGGGTAACTAATGTTTCTTTCTGTTTTAATTTTAATAATATTTTTTTCTTTAAGGTAAACAGGGCAGTCCCTAGACGATGAAAAATGGGATTCACCACAGTTTACACATTTAGAAGATTCAGAGTGACAGTTTGTTCCCTCGTGTCCTTCGTCAGAACACATGAAGCATCTCTGCTTACCACGACATTGTTTGCTTCCATGACCAAACTTTTGACAAGTAAAGCATCGAATTGAGTTTGGGATAAACATGTCAACTCTGATTCCGAAGCAACCTAAAGTAATAGATGGAGGAGGAGTTGGAGTTCTAAAGGTCAAAAGATAAGTATTTAATTTGATTATATTTCCATTCTTTTTAATTTGAAATCTAATAACATTAGTTACACCTTGGCTTGAAAGTTCCTCGATTTCTTCCACGGTAAGGTCACCAAGGTATTGACTTCTGTCTCGAATGATCCCCTTACAGCTGTTCAAACTGTTATGAGGAGAGGCAGAAACAGGAAAGTTTGATATTGTAGACATTGTAAGTAAATTTGTTGATTGACTTTTGTTGGAACATTCAACCAACAAATTGCCAGATCTCATTTTTGAAACTTTTTTAACAGTACCAGCAACGCTTTGAATTTGTTTGTGAATTACAAAGGGCGATATTTTTGAAATTGGTTTTTCTTCTGTTCCTTTTATAACAATAAATCTGGGCCAACTGTCATCTTCCCGACAGGGCTCTGAATCATCACATTTTCTTTTCTTATGTATTAAAGCTGATTTAGAGGGTTTGTTTTGTTGTGCCATATGAAAGGAGAAAGATTCACCATTCTTGCCATCCACCCACCTCGGAGTGCCTACAAGGGCGATGCTGTGTTTCCGTGGCGAACCGGGATCGAGTGCTAATGCTGAAAACGAGCTCCAAATATAATGTAGCTGGTCCTCAAAATCAGCACCCAAGATCCACTGCGGAAAGCACCAGATGTTCCAAGAATAGTATACTCAAGCAGAGCGTATCCATCAAGCGAAAAAGAAAGCGTACCACTTGATTGACCCATGAGCCATCGCCTTCTTCAGTTATCCAAAATATAAATAGCTTAATTTAAAATACATGTGTATATTATGAAAATTGTAACAAGAAAGCTTATTGTTGAGGATTAACTGAAGGGCTCGACATGACCAGCCGATTGATCGAACCGGGTCCATCCGACCTCCCGTTTAGATGATTTCGAAGCCAAAGCAGCTTATTGAACTATAGTCTCGTCCGTCCGGGTATTTTCTGACCGTAAGGAGTCTGGCTATAGCTCTCATCCACAAGGATCTCGTCAACCACCGACACGGGTAGCAACCCACGGCAAACGGGTTGGAGAGCCTATTTTATTTAAAACATCGGGCATCTCACGATGTTCGGATCACTTTAGTCTGGTCTCTACCCTTCGACCTGTCCAGCATGGGTAACCCTACCAGGAGACGAAGCTCCAGCTGGCATAGCTCTTGGGGTCACTGAGACACGCAAGCCCTCCGACCACGGCAAGGATAGCGATCCACCGGAGGGCATTTTACTGTGTAAAAGCCTTATAAAAAATTTGGCACCCAAGTTAAAAAGTTGATGCAGTTGACCTCCTGAAGAAGATATGTTGATTTATATTGATTAATCTAGATTGCAAAAGAAAGATAAATGTTTTTGAAACAATTTTTTTTGGCTCTAAAGATCACTTTTGAAAAATCATGTATAGATTCTTTTGATTGTTAGTAGAAATTCGTTTATGACCTGTGATCTAGTTTGGTAGATTAGATATAGTGCAGCCTGTTGATTGGGAAAAAAATGTATATGAACTTTATTTTTCAAGTCATTTCTAGTGTATATATTTTTAGCTCACCTTTCCTAAAAGGAAATGTGAGCTTTTCTCATCACTTGGCGTCCGTCGTCGTCGTCTGTCGTCGTTAACAATTTTTCAAACATCTTCTCCTCTGAAACTACTGAATGGATTTGGATGAACCTTATTAGGATGAAACTTAGCATGATTGTTCCTTAGATTATCCTGCACAAAGTTTGTGCTTCGATTTTTGATCCGTCAAAAAACATGGCCGCCGTTACTTAAAATAGAACATAGGGGTCAAATGCAGTTTTTGGCTTATATCTCAAAAACGAAAGCATTTAGAGGAAATCTGACATGGTGTAAAAATGTTAATTAGGTCAAGATCTATCAGCCCTGAAATTTTCAGATGAATTAAACAACCAATTGTTGGGTTGCTGCCACTTAATTGGTAATTTTAAGGAAATTTTGCAGTTTTTGGTCATTATCTTGAATATTATTATAGATAAAGATAAACTGTAAACAGCAAAAATGATCAGCAAAGTAAGATCTACAAATAAGTTAATATGACCAAAATTGTCAATTGACCCCTTAAGGGGTTATTGTCCTTTAATGACAATTTTTCACAATTTGTTCATCATATTTGCCAACTTTAAAAAATCTTCTCCTCTAAAACTACTCAACCAAATTCAACTAAACTTCAACTGAATAATCAGTAGGGTGTATAAAATAAAGTTTGTGTTTTATTTTCTATTTCGTCAAAAAACATGGCCGTCATGGCTAAAAATAGAACACAGGGTAAAATGCAGTTTTTGGCTTATATCTCAAAAACTCCAGCATTTAGAGCAAATAAGACAAGAAGTTAAAGTATTTATTAGGTCAAGGTCTACCTGTCCTGAAATTTTCAGCCGAATTGGGTAACTGGTTTTTCAGGTATAATGCCCCTGAACTGGTGATTTTAAAGAAATTTTGCAGTTTTTGGTAATTGTCTTGAATATTATTAAATGTATAGATACAGATAAACTGTTAATAGCAGAAATGTTAAGCAAAGTAAGATCTACAAATAAGTCAATTTGACCAAAATTGTCAATTGACCCCTTAAGGAGTTATTGCCCTTTAAAGACTTTTTTTCACAATTTGTTCATCATGTTGACTTACTTTAAAAAATCTTCTCCTTTGAAACTGCTGTATCAATTTCAGCCAAACTTAGGCTAAATGAGTTTCAGAGTATCTAGTATAAATTTTATATTTTATTTCCTTGTATGTCAAGAAACATAGCTCCTATGGCTAAAATAGAACATAGGAGAAAATGATTTTTTTTTTTGCTGTTGAAGAAAATAGGACGATTCAAAGAACATTTAACCAAAAAAATTAAGGTGAGCGATTCAGGCTCTTGAGAGCCTCATGTTTTTCAGCAGACTCGGATCAAGAAGATGGACCACCATGTTCATCCAAAAAAGTTTTAAAACTGCCAGTGCCGGCAATGCTATCACCATTAAACAGAAGTTCATTGGCAGCCCTATCACCAGAAATGGATAGACAGTTGACGCTATCACCAGCAGTAGATATGTCACCTCTTGATAGAAGTAAGTTAGTAACAACATGATAGTGAGGCTTTCCTGTATCCTGTAATTGCCATTAAAAACTCATTTGTGCATCTTGAAAAGATATCAGTGGTAGATCCAAAAAAAAGGGGGGGTCAGTTTTTTTTTTTTTAACAATACGTTTGAAATAGGACATATAGTTAGAACACCACCTCCACCCTTTATCTGAGTTGGGACCCCTTTTTTAAAAAAAAATAGCTCGATCTGTTTCATATATATTTTAACTGTTAAAAAAAATAGCTCGATCTGTTTCATATATATTTTAACTGTTCTAGATCAAAGAATGGCCATCGCTTATCATTATCCACAAAATGCATTCATTGGAGAAGGCGTTGAAATAAAGATAAGATTAGAATTGTGAAGACATATTTTACTTTAAATATAATCTCATCAGTGAAAACCTAACTTGAATTGCTGTTCAAATGTGAAAATATTGTTCCACCATTTAATATTTAATTTAATTATATATTGCAAGTTTCTGTCTTTTAGTTTGCATACTGTCCTATTTTACTATATTTAGGAGTCTGAAATTGATTTGTTTATTTATTTATTTATTTGTTATTTTTTATAAAATAGATTTCAGAACAGAATCGTCATTTAGACCACTAAACAGAAGCTTGACAGGTGAAATGACAAGATCAAGTTTATCACGGTCACCATCAACAATTAGGTCTGGTAGTAGCAGGTCATTGACAGCCCCATCACCATTGTTGGCACCATCACCAGGGATGGTAAGGTCATCGATGACACCATCACCAGCAGTAGATTGGCCACCACATGATACAAATAAGTTAGTAACAACATGATAGTGAGGCTTCAGTGTACTGTGGACACATATTCTTTTAGTAATGACCGAGAAAATCAGAACCTATGCAATTAGCCAAGAATAAAAAAAATGCAGTTGTTAGACAGACACATTTATTTTAAGCCCGACCTACGATAGTAGAGGGGCATTATGTTTTCTTATCTGTGGGCCTGTTCATCTGTCTGTCCATCTGTTTCGCTTCATTTTAAAAGTTTTGGTCAAGTTAGTTTTTGATGAAGTTGAAGTCCAATCAACTTGAAACTTAGTACACATGTTCTCTATAATATATTGCCAAATAAGATTTTTGACTCAAATTTACCAGTCCACTGAACATAGAAAATGATAATGCTATTGGGGCATCCGTGTACTTTGGACACATTGTTGTTAATCATGAAATAAGAAAGAAATAAACAAGAGTATACATGTTAGTTGCTTTAATATGTTAAAAAACTGCCATTAAAAGACTGAATAAAAGAATTTTCAAAAATATCAATCGGCTTTAATAATTTTCCTTACCTTAAAATTTTCTTTTATTTAGATAACCAATTCCTGGATAATCTGCCTGGAGTACAGATGCCATTGAAAAGAAGGGTTGACACAATTGAAGGTAATTGGTCTCTATATAAAAAGCCTCCACAAATTTATATACACTATATTAATATCATTATCAATTTGTATTGTGTTATATTGATATATATTTATATATACTTCTATTAACAGTTCTGGGAAAATGTGTTTTCATATATATTACTGTAAATTTACAAATTATTCTGTGCATAAATTATTGCCATTTAGCATTTGTTTAGAGGAAAGTACTACTTCTTTCACTTAAAAAAGATCAATATTTTGTAAGAATACAACACTGTCATATTTATTGCAAACATTGCTGAAATAGCAGTATCTAATTTCTAATTCAAGGTACATTGTTTCCCTTTCAGCCACTCAGAGGAAAATCCTTGAAAATTTGGCAGAGATTAGGGAAAACCAAAAGGAAATGAAGGAGATGATTGGACATATCAGGCCCCAAGGATGTTGTAATTGAGGATGTGATACAATATCCAGCAAAATCTGAAGAGGAGTTGCTGGAGATTATCAGGGAATTAGAAAAACCCTGAATTTAAAAAGAAATTGGTATGTAATACTAAGCTAAGTTAAAATTAATGCACACATCACTGTGGTAAAAAATCACTTACAAATCCAAGGTTCGAACTGTACAGTGCAGTTATTGTTTATAAATTGTATTTTAATTCTCATGATGAAAAGGCATCTGGAAGTCCATACAAAAGTGGAATGATATTCACTTATGAACATCCAGTTTAAATTTGCAAAATTTTTAGACAATTGTGGTGAAAATTGCTAACTATGTCAACAAATAAGATTAACGTTTTATCAACTTGTTCCTTTGAGTGCTGTGATACAAATGTATATATATTTTTTTTAATTTCCTTTTTGTTTTGTTTTTTTAGATAAACCTACTTAGTACCTTAGGTGGTCATAAAGTTGGGGACAATGTCCGAACAATGCTGCGATTATTGGGGACGAATGGACTTTGGTCCAATTATAGCTTAAAAGGGAAAAAAAGAAGAACTTCTCATAGCTATCCCTTTGTAGAGTTGTCACAAGTAAGTAAGAAAATTTCCTTCAAAGATTTTATAAAGAAGGAATGATGTTAGAATATGCATAAAACTCTCTCTGTAATTTTTATCAATTAATCCCTTTCTGCCCCCTTTTGTAGTTTATTTGATCTCATGCCTGCTGACTTCACATTCAAAGTACACATCTTTTTGCAGATCTTTCAAAAAAGAAGAAAAAAGATTGCCTGCATCTTAATTGAATATCATTAAAGAATCCACCACCAAAACTGGTGTACATGTAATACCATATTTATCCACTGTAGACGATTAAATTTAAGATATTTAAACTCACAGAAAGCCTTGCATTTTGAATTTGATTGATTGATTGATTGTTGGTTGCTTAACGTCCAGTGGCAAATATTTCATGCATATTCAGGACGAGAACAAATTCACAATAAATACAATTGGTAGGTTGATATAATAGAGGCCATCTGGGATGATGGTCAGGGAAATTTTGACTGCCACTGGAAAATGAGGGAATATTGGTTAGGGACAGAAATTTTGCCTTGCAACAGGCCACCTACGGACCCCTCAAAAGAGTTGTTGCAAGGGTTCTTAACGTGCAAAGAGCGTGGCACTCTCTTTACACGAGGCATCGGATTTAACGTCCCCCTTCTGACCGGACGTGACTGCAAACTTGATACATCCCGCACAGCCAAACGGACGCCCCACTTCGGCAAGCGTTTTACTGCCGGTCGGGAGAAGACCAAGTGACCATATTTCTATACCCCAGTCACCCTTGGGGACCATTTTGAATTTGAAAATTTAACTGTCTTGATTGGATAAATATTGTATCTTACTTAATGCAGTTGTAGAATCTATATTTATGCAAAATTTGATTAAAAAAAAATTATGGTAAAAAAAATGATTGCTTATCAGATAGATTTTAATTGTTGAATATAGAAGATGATTGATTGTTTTTATAATATTTTTTCCAGAATCTTGTATAAAAATACACAGATGCAGTGTGTCTGAGATGAGGAGTGCATAGCAGAAACCCTCAAGCATGCACCAGCTCAAAAAGATGGACCAAGATATAAAAAGGTAAATATTAGTTTATACAGTTTTATATAGTTTTACTCTTGAACTGTTCTTTTAACTTTAGTTTGCCTGAACCATATTTAAGGAAATTAATACACAATGCTTATTATCATAAAATGCATTGTTTGATGATTAGCCCATGAATGTACTCTTTTATTAATTTTGTTTATCAGATTACAATTTGTTGATTTTATAATTTGCTTTCATTGGCATATGATATATTATAAGGGTTGCTGTATAGCTGTAAATTTTTAATATATTTTTAAAAAATCTTTTGAATATCTTAAATTGATGAATGACAAAATACAAAAGAGTGTTCTTATTTATTTGTAATTTTGTGGGTGGTAGGGTAAAATTGGGCTATCCCAGAGGTAAAGGGATATAATGTTTGCTGGAACAGCCCTTATTTCATTATGGAGATGTACATTTTAAAAACATTTTTTATTTAAAATAAGAACAAAGGTTAAATAAGTTATTAATTAGTATGTACTCGGGGTTGAAATTATGTTAAAATTTCTAACATAAATTATCGAAGAACTGCTGTAATTTATAAGTTGGAATCCGTTTTTTTAAATAATATTTTATAATAAATGATTATTTATTTTTTCAGGGACCTGAAACCAACACCAACCAACCAGCTGATCAGAGGGCAGGAAACAATACTTTGGAATAACTGGTCAAATATAAACTAAATCTTGGAATGAAAATAAAAATAATTCAGAAACTTAATTTACATGTATTTTTATTGGTTTATGTGGCCTTTATTGGAAAAAAGCAGTAGTTACTGTTTTGATTGAATGTCAGGTATTTACTTCATTTGGGATATATTGAGAAGTGTTTATAAGTTGTGTAGAATATGTTTTTAAAGAGGGGCGAACAATGCCTTTAGGCTAAATTATAGAACGAAAAATAAACTGACAACGCCATGCATGGCTAAAAAAGTAGACAAATAGTAAAAAATAGTACACAAGACACAACATAGAAAACTAAAGAATGAGCAACACAAACCCTATCACTCTGGGGTGATCTTATGTGGCACCCTGTCATGTTTCTAATGTTATTACAAACTCAGTAAATATAATTCCTGTAGGTCACATTTATGAAAAGGTTAAGGGATTGTTGTTACGACATGAGGAACAAGTCTGATGTAATTTGTAAACTAGATGGTAAGCTTGTGGCCTTTGATTCTAAAAATATCATAGTGAAATCGATATTCTAGAACATTGAAACCCTAACCATATAAGTTGCAGGTTGTACAGTTACAAGTGCTAGCATCAACAATATTTGATTCAAGATAGAGAGATGTCTTATTGGCCATCATACCAAATCTACTTTTTTTAATAACATGTCTTTATTTTTTTTTAAATATTGACCCCATGAATGGATAATACTATTGCTCCTAGCAATAAAATGGGGACAAGGAACATTTAACGTTGTGATATCACGTTGTTACAACGTCTTATGATGGTAATAAATTACGTCACAAATTACGTTGTGCCAACGTTGTGTGGATGGTTGTCAGCACGTGTCTGGGAGTCCACGAAATTACGTTGTCCCACATTTGAAAATTAAAATGTTTTAATTACGTTTGCGCACAGCTTTTGATTACGTTTGCACGCAATTATCTTACAGGTAAACTCAAGTAAAAAAGAGTATATAATGAAATATGAATAATATAAAATCCATTAACTTTGAAAATATATTTTAATCATATATTTATTGATCATTAGTATGTGAGGAGTATAAAAAATTTCAGATTGATAGAATATAATGCAACTAACTTATCCTGCTTGTATCAAACTTCTACCTCCTCGTGGGTGAGTAGGTGACTGAGTCAAGGAAATGGAAAGGGTACTTTTACTTAAAATAATTGAATAAATTTATAGATAAATAGGAGTTATTGCCAAAGCTTACCTGAGTTTACCTGTCAAATAAATGCATGCACTTGTTATGAAAAGCTGCGCGCAATCGTAATGATTTTTAGCGTGCAAATGTTTAAGTAATGCGCTCAAACATAATGCACCACATAAAATGGTGGTGATATAATGACACTTTCCAGATGTACACTAACAAAATTTATTTTCACTTCACATAAATTGTTTAGTTAAATAATAAACAAATGATAAAAATTTGTTTGAATCATAATCATTCAGGTTTTTTTTGTTTTTTTTTTAATCAGAATGCAAACTTCATGGAGTACATATTTTGTGTTACAGTAAACCAACAAAATATATTCATGTGCAAGGATTTTTTGAAAGTGTGATAGAAGTTACAAATGTGGAAAAATACATTCCTAATCTTCAATTTTTAAGAATTATATTAAGGATTAAACATTTTTTTAAAGAAATTTATTAGTTTATAAACTGTACACAGTCACTCACAAACAAATCATTAAAGTCCTTCAGCCTTTTATTTGTTTGTGTGTGAATTGGTCAAGTTTTATAATACACCAATAAATTCCTCTACTTAATTAAGACATTTAAATGTCGCAGCCATAATCTTAGATCAAAAAGAAATTTTTTGTAAAGAACTGGAAATTTATTTTAATTATTACTCTCTTATTTTCTTTATTAAGGTGCCTTGTCAAGATACTTTTTGACAAAGAGACAAGAGGAGACAGCCATAAAGAAAGGCAGATTAGAAGGAGAGCAGCATATGAAAGGAAAAAGGAGGTAATTAGAATAACATGATTGTAGTTCTGTCATCAGATTAATTTGTTGAGAATTAAATCTCCTTATATGGAAGATTTGGTGTGTAATAAAACATAACAAATCCATTCTATAGTCGTCAAGTGTAAACAGTGTCACAATGTTGTAAATCATGTTATGAAAAATCTTTTTTTCAGTTTAACAAATTTAACAAATTTAAATCCTTAATTCTTAAAATCAAAACATTGTGTACAATTTGGAAATAAATATGGCGTTCATTATCACTGAACTAGTATATATTTATTTAGGGACCAGCTGAAGGACACCTCCAGGTTCAGGAATATTTCGCTACATTGAAGACCTGTTGGTGACCTTCTGCTGTTGTTTTTTTCTATGATAGGGTTGTTCTCTCTTTGACACATTCCCCATTTCCATTCTCAATTTTATTTATACTCACCATTCAATAGCTTTTTACAATTTAAAGAAATAATTGGATATAAAACATACATTGAACAATGATAATATAACCATAAATGTTTTTCTTTTCAGAAAGCAAAACGGAGACTATGTGCTTTAGACAAAATGGAGCTAGGTATGAACAAGTAGGCAAAAATAATGGAAGTCATGAAGCCGGCTTACATGTCTTCGGATGAGGAGAATGGCCAGGATGGGTTCATAACTCCTCAACCATCCTGGCAGTCCAGTAAATTCAAGGACTACAAGGCAAAACTTGACATTGCTTACAAAAATGTGTGTTCCAAGGCCAGTTTTTTTACAGAAAAGGACAATTGGCAATCAAAGCCAAAAGGATGTGCCTCAGTTGCCTGAAAATTGCCAGTGAATTGTCCAAGATACGGAGCCACAGAGTATTGGGAATTAATAAAAATTTGAAATCTAATTGTATTTTAAATTTATTTTAGCATTTATATAGTTATGACGTTCTAAGTAGTGTGTTTTGTATTAAGATTCCTAAATGTTCTACTTTTTTTGTAAAAGTACTGCTGTTGGATTAACAAAATTGAAATAAAACAACAAAACTAAAAACTGAAGTGCGTTAAGGAAAGGTTAGCAGTTCCTGATTAACAAGCCATGTGTCATGGAGGGAATTTGTGCATTATATAACTCAGTTATATTAAACTGGTTTACCTATTGTCTAACAGTTATATCATTGAATCCATTAATCTGGTTTCGATTGGTAGTCTTTCTATTGAAGTCAATGTGAATTTATCACAAAACACAAGTAATTTGATTACTATATGAGAGACAAAACATTTGCTGGTAGTTCATCATTGGTAATATTTTTTTACCTGAAAAAATAACTATATTAAACCACCTTAAAGTTGTGACAAGAATGTGAAGATTTTTGGTTTCAATCATCTTTTGGTCTGACGGAATAAACGGACAGTTCATAATTTGGTCATCTTTTTTTACCATGGAAAGGTATCTTTTATAACCATTTGTGTGACAAGACTATACAGAAAGTTCATATTTGGTTCACCTTTTTACCATGGAAAGGTATCTTTTGTTACCATTTGTGTGACAAGACTATTTGGAAAGTTCATATTTTGTTACCATTTGTGTGACAGAAATGAGGGCCCTCATGGGGTTTTTGATTATGTGATTACTTGGCCGTTTTTTTAATGATTATTTGATTATTAAGCCAAATATTTCATGATTATTTGATTACCTAGGACTGTATTTTTAGTTTATGATTATTTGATTACTAAAGATAAGCAAATATTTAATGATTATGTGATTATATTGGCAAACAAATGGTGATTATGTGATTACTAGGACCCCCCCCCCCCCCCCCCATGAGGGGCCTCAGAAATGTATAGAAAGTTTATATTTTGGTCACATTTTAATCATAAAAAGATATCTTTTAACATTTTTGTGACAAAATGTGCAAAAAGTTCATATTTTTCTCATCTTTTGATCTCCAAAAGGTTATCTTTTATTACCTTTTGACATTCAAAAGATCTCATTTGCACATCTTTTATAGTTATACAAAAAGTCACAAGTTGTTACCTTTTATTGAAACAAAAGGCAACATGTTTTTTACCTTTTGTGAAAACAAAAGTGGGCCATTTGTTTACCTTTTGTTGCATCAAAATGTGAACAAAAGATAATCTTTTATATCTTTTGTATTTTTTTAAAGGGTCTAGAAAAGATAAAAAAAAAGGTATATCAAATGTGGTCTTTTAGTAATCTTTTGGTGAAAACAAAAGATAAGTTTTCATGCAGTGTGGGTTAGAGTGGCAGTGGTAAACCTGTTGATAATATACCTGGATTTGCATTTATATGTAATAGTACCAGGAAAAAACATAAAAGAGCCAGACGTGGTTCTGGTGTTATTTCTCTGTAATTCAGAAGTTCTATATATTAAGGTATATCCTAACTAACTTGTACTCATAATAATGCTGTATGGGTTAAACTGGATAAAAAACAATAATCTTATGAATGATATGTTTATGGCTACAGTATATTTTTCACCAGAATATTCTTCTGGTTGTACAGAAGATATAAATGAAGTTTACTCAAAAGTTGCTAAGAAATATTGAGCACTATAGTCAACTCGGAGATATTGTAATTCAAGGTGATTTTATTCCATATACCAATACTATTCCTGATTTTGGTATCTCTGATGAAGCAAAATTCCCAAAATCAAAAGACAATGATTATTCAATTAACTCACATAATTTAAGAAATAATCTTGATTCAAAATCCGCAAATAATAGTGGAAAGTTATTAACTGATTTATGTTTTATTCAGTTTGTAGTAGTTATTAGTTAAAATATTTACACGATTAACGTTTTATTGCCGCATATTATAAGGGAAAAGCCTTGCCGATATGCACGTAATGAAAATTTTTAACAAGGTCGTAATTTTTATCAAAACATTTTCATTCGAAAATGAATAAAACAATTTGCGAGATGAATGACTTTCCTATGAAATACTGGATTTGTGTATAGAGGTTGTTTTTTTTCATATTTTCAACCACTTTAATGCAATTTTCAATTTAAAATCAGTATTATAGCTGTCAGTCATGGTGTTTTGCTTCAATATCAAGACTGAACCCTGTCCGTTTACAATTTATAAATTTTTCCATCTTTATAGAATTATTGTAACCAACACAAGCATTACTTTCCTATGACATACTGGATTTGAGTATAGAATTATTTTTTTTCATATTTTCAACCACTTTGATGCAATTTACAATTTAAAATCAGTATTATAGCTGTCAGTCATGGTGTTTTGCTTCAATATCAAGACTGAACCCTGTCCGTTCAAAGTTTATAAACTTTTCCATCTTTATAGAATTATTGTATCCATCACAAGCATTACTTTCCTATGACATACTGGATTTGAGTATAAGGTTTTTTTTCATATTTTCAACCACTTTGATGCAATTTTCAATTTAAAATCAGTATTATAGCTGTCAGCCATGGTGTTTTGCTTCAATTTCAAGACTGAACCCTGTCCGTTTACAATTTATAAACTTTTCCATCTTCAGAGAATTATTGTACCCAGCACATGCATAACCTTCCTATGAAATACTGGATTTGTAAAGAGGTTTTTTTTTTCATATTTACAACCACTTTGATGAAATTTACAATTAAAAATCTGTATTATAGCAGTCGGCCATGGTTTTTGGCTTCAATATCAAGACAGACCCCTGTCTGTTTACAGTTTATTTCCATCTTCAGAGAATTATTGTACCCAGCACATGTATAACTTTCCTATGACATACTGGATTTGTGTATAGAAGTGTTTTTTTATATGATTTCCACCGCTTTGATGACATTTACAATTTTATATATATTTACATTCAGTATCTGACAGCTTTCTTTTTTTTTACAGGGTCCTGCATGCTATAAAAGAACAAAGATGTTGATGAAATTTACCTATCAGTGCAGCATACAAGAGATATAATAGCATACATGGGCTGAATGTAGGACTCCCAAGTCTTTCTGATTGAAAATAAGACTTCCTGGCAAACAGGAACAACTAGTGATGACTTTTTCCAAAAGTGACGGCACAGTCATGTAGTGAACTGATTACTACTATCAACGTGATACTTAAAACTAACAATGATTATGTAAGAGAGAAAAGTACATGTGCTTATCCTGACTGTAAAATGGATAAAAAAGCAAATAAATATCTTGTGTTCAACTTCATAAGTCTTATTTATGTTTACAAAGTTTACATTGTTTTTACAAGAAACCATACATGTAGATGTATAACAATATGATGATGTAGTATGATTGCTAATGAGAAAATGATTTACATGTATGACTATCATTGGAAGGCCACTCTATTCACAATTTCCTTCCTCTCCATGGAAAGTAACATATGTAATTGTTTACATAAAATGACAATGTTCACTCTTCTACTGCACACTAGTCGCTTACATTGGTCACCATCTATGTTTGTTTCAGTCCTTTAAACAATTGTCAATGGTGCTTATTTATATTTATATGTTGTGTTGTTTCAGTTTTACATGTCCACATTCTGTGACCAGTATTTCACCTTTTGAAAAAATGTTTATGCTAATATTTTCTGCAATAAATTGAAAAGGCACAGATGCTATGACTAAACAGAAATGTGAGGTATATATCAATGAGACAACAACCCAACGACAACAATATTCTTTGCACATCTATGAATGTTTAAGAATTCTTGTGAAGGTCAAAAGCACATAACGTGTACTTATATATCCATGACCTAGTACATGTATGTACCTATTGATGCATTCCGTCCTAAACAAAGTTGTGTGAAGAGACCAAGCAGTTTATATGCTTAGAAAAATCTGATATTAAAATGAATTCCTGTATAACAAATTCCAGGAATGAGACTATTTTATTTAAAACAGATGAGATATTTGTGGTAAAGGTTTAAACAGAAGCAGGAGATGTCGAGGGACAAATCAAAAAGTACAAGGTCGTGTAAAGACGAAAAAAATAACAAATGAAATGAAAATAACTGCACAGAAAATTACCTTGAACAACATAAACAGCAAAAATAGTGATTTCGACAACACTATAATGTACGTTCATTAAGGAAATTTATGCAAATGTTCCATAAATAATTTTATTTCAGGTCAATCGACAATTAAACATTATAATTAAATTAAAACAGATATAATTTCAGTTTCTCACAAGACAAAATTCGGCCTCAAAATTCTACTGGCTACATATTTTTTTATATATGACAAAGTTGCCTCATTTCTTTTTTTGACATGTTAAAAGACTATTTTTGTTTTCCTGATTGAATATACACTATAGTATTGTCGAGTGCTTCTGTTAAAATAAAATGTCAGAATTTGTTTATTTTTAAAAACAATTACCAAGTAATAATCCATTTAGAACTTCACCTCCGGCAATATTCAGGTGATCGGAGGGCAATAAATTGCGTAATCGCACACCTGTGAATCAACAGTCACAACTCTATTAAGGACCTAATTACCGGGAAATCGGACACACATAATTTCACTGTTTAAATGAACAAACTATTGCCGAAAATTTTCTTGTAATAACAATTGAGCATTACCAGATTTGAAATTTTAATTATGAAATGCAGATAAACATATTTTTCTCAATAAATGCTTAAAGATAAATATAACATTCAAGTATTTTTTAAGAAAAGAAATTATAATATGATCTGATATCATTTTCCCCATTGCTTTTCTTAATTATCTATCGAGGTTATTCATCCCCGACTTGATTGCATGTTCTAAATTTTATCGACGAGAATCTCATTCCGGACCGCGATCTTTAACGGGATTTCACGGAGTTGCCAATCTATGTGTACATATTGTAACGAGCTCGCCTTTCGCTACAATTTTCGGTTCAGTGCATTAAGTGTCTCAGTTGCGAGCATGAACCGATATCGTTAATATGGCTAGATGACTCAAGATTTTCTAAGGTTAAATGAATAGTAACAAGTCTTAACATACAATGACAAACACAACTGGTCAGTTTTAACCACAATCCTTGGTTATAGGTTTTTAACCTCAGTTATTGGTATACTTGAACCATAATATGTGGAGTACTTTAACCATAACTAGTGGTATACTTTAACCATACTTATTGGTATACATTAACCATAAATATTGGAATGGTGTAACCACAGTTGTTGGTATACTGTAAACACAAATATTGGTTATCTTTAACCACAATTAGTGGTATATCTTAACCACAATTATGGGTTTGTAACCAATATGTATCTATTAATTATAAAGTAATTATAATTACGATGGCTTGTCTTCACCAAGGGTTCTTAACTTTCTGTGTATATCGACAGACTGAACACCGAAGTGTAATTTCAGACGCCTTTTAAAATAGAACTGACCAGTCACGTGATATTATAACAATACAATCATATAAGGTACATCAGTAACATAAAATCAATCAGGTGAAACAAATATAAACCGGTTTACTGTAGGTAAACAGGTAAACAAGAATAATTATTTATATACACAATAATAGAACAACATTATAAACATGATGAATTAATAGAAACAATGATAACATGAATAAGTTAATTAATAGGACGTAACAATATGTCTCTGTTGTTATATAAATCACTTTCCAATTATCATGATTTTGAGCCAGTCTACGAGCAATGACAATGATGATTTTATTCAGGATATTGTATGCTTCCTTATCAGCGACTTGTTCGAGCAATGACAATGATGAGTTTATTCGATATTGTAGCCACTTGTTGATTTCAATCCTCCAATTCGCCTGTACAATGACTCACAAATGCAGTTTATGGAGAACAAATATTTTTGACGTTCACGGTAAGTTGTATCGTAACTGTACTATCAATTCAATGTACATGTATTCCAATTGTTGCGTTCATGTGTTATAATTGTATAAATTGAAACGAATATTTTAAAAGGATATATTGCAGGTCTTAGTAATTACCCTTATATTCGTCTACATATACATTCAAATGCAGTTTATGGAATTAAAACAGTTTTGACGTTAACAGTATCTTGCATTTTACCTGTACACATATGGATCTTCTGTTTCCTGACATCACTAGTATGCATTACTGAGTAGCACGAATACGAAAGTTTTATTTTGATTCGGTTGACATGTAACTATAAATACATAGCTGAAGAGCTTTTTACCGAATATAAAATAACTTAAACACAACACTAAATGTACGGGCTTTTAAAGTCAGTCAAGGACTTCGTACTTTATTTGACCCTATAAACCTTTGATTCGGGCGTCACTGATGAGTCTTTTGCAGATCAAACGCGCTTCGGGCGTAAAGATAATTGTTTTGTCCTGGTATCGATGGTGAGTTTATAGAAAAGCTAGTCAAGGACTATGAAAAAAAACTTCCAGTGTAATCCATTATGTTACGTCTCATTCAGTACAGCATAACAACTCTTTGAGGGCCCGTAGGTGGCCTGTTGTAAGGCAAAATTTCTGTTCCTATCCGATATACCCTCATTTTCCAGTGGCAGTCGAAATTTCCCCGACTATCATCCCTTATAACCTCTATTATGACAAGACTTACCTATTGTATTAATTGCAAACTTGTTCTCGTCCTGAACATGCATGAAATATTTGCCACTGGACGTTAAGCAACCAACAATTAATTAATTACAGCTGAACAGACGTGCTGGGTCAGCTTTCCCGTACGCGCTACATTCGATGAGTATTAACTGATGGGTGAACGGACTTAATTTGTTGATAATTGTTTGTAAATATGAGAGAAAGGTCTTGAAATATTTTCTTTTTGTGACGGACAATTATCTTTAGATTTAGATAATAGTTCATAAGCCTTGAAATATGAAAAATAACTTAATTTTAATCATTCAAAGGATGATTTCTTAGCAAAATGAAGTCATTTAAGTACCAAGTCCTTTTTGACATTTTGTTTTCATGACAATTAATTTATCATTATTGATATTTAATGAATACATTTTAATGACAAAGTTGCTTCATATATCAAAGTTTAAATGTTCAAACAAAAATAATCTCAAAACTGAATTGTGACTTTAAGTCCTGTGACTTTTGGTCCTACATTCTGCTGCTACAATTTGGACAGAAGAGATGAAATCATGAAGTAGGCAAAAGTGGAACACTGAAATAGGAGACGTTGTATTGATCCAGGATAATACAACGAGGAACCTTTGGAAGATTTAAACTTGGCTAACTCAATGTCTGTCTTTCGTTTTAGTGCTGGCAATTTTGTTTCTAATTTAACTCGTTTTTGTTCTTCTTTTAACCTTTGCGGTGATAAACTCGATCTTGAAAGTAGCGATGATCGTTTACTAATTACGCTTTTTGACCTCTGTGTTTGTTTACTTTATCTTTCTTCTCAAATAGCGTTGAAATAATTTTCTATAGATCTCTTGATCTCGTGTAAAGAACTATCTCTTTCTAAGAAAGATATATAATAGTCACAAACGCAAAGGAAGAAACGACCAGTATGACTAGTTCAGAATCAGAACATGCAGATGGTGCCAGAACAAGAACATTATCTGAAAAAGGACAACAATACGAATTTGATAATTCTTGCCTGAAATTGTCTTTAAAACTTTCTGTATTCTAAAGGTGTAGTCACATTCATAATAGCGAAGAGTTGCATCTACACTTTACTTATATTATCAAAGATTGTCGTACTTTTCCATCCGTTTATTTATTATCATGGAGCATCTGCACTTGAGATCTTTGCTAATCAATGTCTTCAGTTGCCTATTAAATTCTGAATTCATATTTGTTAATGACCATTTTTGATAATTTTTTTCGAATGATAAAAGTAACAAAATTAATGTATTGATTGGTATTTAACTTATGTATAATCCATGAATATCAGTAGGAGCGTAGGAAAACACGACCGCGTCTTTCAATGTCTTATCTACCCCATCCCTTGTGATCAGCCAGCTTTTCTGTATTCTGCTTTAATCTCCTTTATTAAACTCATAATCCTGACTATTTGTCCGTGTCCATTTTCTACAGGTATAGTTGACTTCGTGTTAAAAGGTCTACTGCTAGACTCTTACATATGACATGTTGTTATTTATATGTACTCCTGAAGCAAGTCGTCCTTCCATATTTTTGGAGTAAATTACATTTTTTGGCTAATTGACACTCATTGCTATGTGAACTCCTTCATTTTTGATCGTATTGTCACACAGTTTCATACTTTCAACAGCTGCCTTAGTTATTTTGTATTTGTCTGTTTTATCCTTTTACAGGGCAGTGATTTGGCATATTGACAGTTCAGATGAACCGACTTGACCAGTTTAGGACAGCATAACCTTTGCAGTCAAAAGGAATGTTCCCGACAAAGGGTGTAGTCACCATCATAGCAGCGAAGAGTTGCATCTAGAACTGTTGGTAAGTCTTTAATTATATCATCAATGTCGTTGTCGTTCTTTTCCATCAGTTTTATTATTATTATGGACCTTCTGCACTTAAGATCTTTGCTAAACAATGTCTTCAGTTGTCTGTTATCCTCTTGTTTTTCCAGGGAATGTGCCCGCGCTGTATTGGGCTCGATTAGAGGCACTGAATTGAGATTGTCCCAAATGTACTGGATCTGCCAGTCTACCTTCCACATTGGCTTTAATGTCATCTTCAATACCTCTAGCGGAACGTACATATCCGCCTGTGGTCACATACTGTGCGAGAAATTTCTGTAGTCCTAGCTGGTTTCCCCATATCATACTTTGACAGAGCAGCAGCTCTATATACATTTCCTGTACATACTTTTGGAAAGCCTTTCCCTCTAAGCCAAGCCCCTCTCCAACACACCTTATTCTTCATAACTGCAGCTACAATAAACTGTCTGTCTATCATTGTTTCAATACCAAGTGCAATGCTTGGTTGGCATTATGACCTGGCTTCATTTCACTACCAATTATATGTTGCTGTTGTATCTAGAATTTAGTTTTTATAATTTTATTTTCGGGTACACGTCTCCTTCTGTTGACGTCTTTGGCTTGTTCAAGTTTCTGTGCCATGTCTGTTGAGTTTGACCATGTCAGCTGATTCTCGGTAAGATGTGCGTTGCATACTGCTTTGGCATGGTGGTGTTGTGTCCAATCATGCAAGTAGTTGCTGCACCGTGACATTTCCAATTGGGCAATCCTGCAAAGCGGATGCAAGGTCTATATTTGGTTGTCCTGGTTTGCCGTTAGTTATTTCTTAAAACATTTTTATTCTGTCTCCAAAAAACACATGTTATGCATTTTAAGGTATACTGCCAGCAAGTTCCCCTACTTTTTCTGTGCGTGGTAGTATATATTATAGTAATAACAGGATCTTGAGTCCACTTTGTGTTAATAAAAAAAAATAAGTGTCATTTGTATATGTATAGTCTCTCTACAAGTCTCTTGAAGTCCAGCTAAACACTGAGCTATATTTTGTAATTCTGCAATCGTGTTCCTGTCTGTTCAGCCATTCACATTTTCACCATTTGATACACGGATTCAGCCATGGTTATCGGAACAATGCCCTCTGGGTTGGAATCACAATGGTTCTGTCTGTTGTGTTTCTATAGGTATTACTCCTTCACTTCTATTCTCTATGTAAAGTAGTTTGAATGCTTGTTTTGACATTCCAGTATGTTTCCTTACTCCCCTTTTTAAGTGATTTCAATTTGTTTATAGTCCAGTTAGATGGGTTATTAGAATTTCATACGGAAAAATCCTAGGCATCCTTCACACACCTTTTCATCTGCCAGACATATTATTGTCAGTTATTCCAAAATAATGTTTATTAGATATAGGAAGATGTGGTGTGAGTGCCAATGAGACAACTATCCATCCAAGTAACAATTTAAAAAGTAGACCATTATAGGTTAAAGTACGGCCTTTCAACACGGAGCCTTGGCTCACACTGAACACCAAGCTATACAGGGCCCCAAAATTACTAGTGTAAAACCATTCAAACGGGAAAACCAACGGTCTAATCTATATAAAATCTATATTACTCCAGTTAGATTAGTCTAAATTACTAGTACTACTATATATTATTTAAAATTGTATAATAGCTTTAGTAATTCAAAGTAATTCAAACACTGAAAATTCAAGTTTTTATCTCCAAACAAATTGTGTTTGACCCTCAGCTGCCACTTTATGTAATGCTAAACTTGAAAGAAAACATTGTTTTCGACTTGTCGATATTTTGGACTCAAAATTTAGTTGCACAATTGAACTATAATACATAATTTAAAATTTCACTATTCATGCATAGCAACACCGGTAGCGCATACAAATATTTCCACATTATTGAGGGAAAAACAAGGGTTGTGCCGCAACGCTATCTCTACCTTCCGTCCTACTCTATTACGCATAAAACTATTACAACTGTTTTTCTCTGTCCAGTACATCGTTTATCTTGTATCAGGAAAAGTAATGCTCACTCATAAGGCTAATGTGACTTTTATTTAACAAACTAATTTTACACACAAAAGTTCTGCGGTATTTTCCTGTTATTTTCCAAAATAGCATGGTGAAACATAGGAAATACACTTTTCTTAAATGATGGTTGTCCATAACAGAAATGTTCAATGTAAAGCTTATCTAAACGAGGGCATACATTAGAGCACACGTTTAAATATAACTTAAATTGTATTGCAATATAAATTGTTTTGAAATACAAATCGTGACTTTAAACATACAAAAAGATAAAATATTTACATAATTATATGAAAAAAAATAGTCTGTAAAATATGTACTAGTAAAAAAGCAAAGCAGCTTTACCCATTTATTGAATTGTATCAAGTGTAGTTTTTAGTGCTCTAAATTAAATAATGTTTTGATAGTTATAGATTTCAACACCCATGCCAAATGCTGAGGAGGCTTTCATTATTCGTACCGTACTATCTGGGGATTTTTTTCTGTTCAGTTAATATTTAGTCGTATCTCCAAACAAATTGTGTTTGACCCTCAGCTGCCACTTTATGTAATGCTAAACTTGAAAGAAAACATTGTTTTCGACTTGTCGATATTTTGGACTCAAAATTTAGTTGCACAATTGAACTTTAATACATAATTTAAAATTTCACTATTCATGCATAGCAACACCGGTAGCGCATACAAATATTTCCACATTATTGAGGGAAAAACAAGGGTTGTGCCGCAACGCTATCTCTACCTTCCGTCCTACTCTATTACGCATAAAACTATTACAACTGTTTTTCTCTGTCCAGTACATCGTTTATCTTGTATCAGGAAAAGTAATGCTCACTCATAAGGCTAATGTGACTTTTATTTAACAAACTAATTTTACACACAAAAGTTCTGCGGTATTTTCCTGTTATTTTCCAAAATAGCATGGTGAAACATAGGAAATACACTTTTCTTAAATGATGGTTGTCCATAACAGAAATGTTCAATGTAAAGCTTATCTAAACGAGGGCATACATTAGAGCACACGTTTAAATATAACTTAAATTGTATTGCAATATAAATTGTTTTGAAATACAAATCGTGACTTTAAACATACAAAAAGATAAAATATTTACATAATTATATGAAAAAAAATAGTCTGTAAAATATGTACTAGTAAAAAAGCAAAGCAGCTTTACCCATTTATTGAATTGTATCAAGTGTAGTTTTTAGTGCTCTAAATTAAATAATGTTTTGATAGTTATAGATTTCAACACCCATGCCAAATGCTGAGGAGGCTTTCATTATTCGTACAGTACTATCTGGGGATTTTTTTCTGTTCAGTTAATATTTAGTCGTTTCTTGATGTTGTCCTATCTGAAAGATACATATCAATTTTTAACTTTTTTTATATAACCAGAATGTTCATTTGGTATTCTAGTATATTTTTACATTTTAGAGTACAGTAAAACCTGTATAAACCGGCCGGCTACGGGACAATGAAAAAGGGCCGGTTTGGGCAGTGAGCCGGTTTATTCAGGTTTCCGTATCGACCGGAAGTTAATGACTTGTGACGTCCGATAGTTTGCATATAAAAGTTCTCTTTGATAGTAAAGAATATTTGATCAATTAAAATACTTTCACTTCGTTTTCCATTGTTTACATTTGCATCCTAATGCTCGCGTTGTTTGGATTGCGAGACGGGAGTTTCGATTTACTTTCATGATCATTTATTTGAAATGTTGGAATGGCCGATCAAAAAGCCAGAATATTATCAAACGTAATTTCATCACTATTGAAACGTTGTCGTACAGTGTACTATACCCATTGATTGTTGTCATCCGGGTGGTTTTCATTATCAAGGTCATTTTTTTAGGGGTTCACAGCAGGGAACCCAGGGTTTCTACATCACGTTGTAAATTTCTTATGCTGCGATTTAAATTTGTTTATCCAAGTTACAAAACATAAGTTAAATCCGAGATATATTCGGTGTGTCTTGTCGTTTAATTGACACGTTTATAATGTTTTAATAAATGATACAGCTCACTACTGTACGATTGTAAGTTCACTTCACAGTTTAACACCTGACTAATTGATTATCCTGAAAATTCATATTGTATAAACAATTATGTTTTGATTGCATATCGATCAGTGAAATTAATTAGACAAACCGGTTTTGACAGGTAATAATTAATGTAATTAAGAGTATTGGGACTTCATAATAAGACCGGAATTCGGAATACACAGGGTCCGGTTAACAAAGGGTATTTTAACAAAGACTTTGAAGGGGAAAAAATGGGACTTTCATTTTCGGCCGGAATGTACAGGAAGCCGGTTTATTCAGGGTCCGGTTTAATCAGGTTTGACTGTATATTATTCAGGAAAATGTTCCTTCTCATTTTGCACTGCATCTATAAGCCAGCACATAGCTATCTCCAGTTCAGTTCTAACTTTATTTACAACAATTTCTTGTTTGCTGATAAGCAAATGTCAATAATATCTGAGCTAAGATTCAATGCAATCATTACACGTTTTCGTATTTTTAATGTACATGTTGCATTGAAGGCAAGCACACTAACAGTTGGACATATCAATCTTACTTCTATATGATGGATGCTGGTTTTCCATCAGTGTTTTTTCCTCTGAAGTACAAATACAGAACGTTACGTGATCTCTACAACAGATTTGTATAGTTTGTTCTTATGTTATACTGCAGTTAAACTACTGTCATAGGTTGGAGAGAGGGTTTGGCCCTAGCAAACATATTGAACCCCATCTCATTCTGTATATGCATTGTATACATGTACAGTACCTGTCCAAAGTCAGAAGCCTGTAATACATTTGTGTACTGTAGACAGTACTTTATTTTATCACAAGAAGTTTCAGATTCATCATTTTGGGGCCTTGGAAATCCAATATACCCTCAATTTCCAGTGACACTCATAATTTCCCCTCCCATCACTCCGGATGACCTATATTATAAGACCTAGCTTTTATTGTTAATTTGTTCATCACTAAAAGGTACAAAAGGAAATGTACATGTTTCTTTCATGTTCATGTTTCTTTCATGTTCTGAAAAACACATCCATCTTAACACCAATATATCAGATATTATTATTTCCATCAACAATGTTTGATAACTTTCAATTGCATTGAATAGTCTGGAATACAGAATCTGGCATATATTGTCAGTGCCAAAACATTTAGAAAGTCTTAATCAAATTGGCATATACTAGTATGAGAAAGTTTTATATCTACTTGAACTCTGTTTATATCACCACAATGCATACACTCTATGTCTAGCGAAGAGTCATTGTCATTTGTTTTACAAAAAAGCAAGCAGTCATTTACACATGTATTATATCTTCTGGTTTCAATAATCATTGATTTGATCAGGTGATATGCATCTTAATATGATTCTGGGAGGCAATTGGAAGTTGGTAATACTGTCTTCTTATATTTTCTTTATGGCACATGCTCAGTGCTGTTTTTGACATTCAATTTTTAGCGCTGAAATTGACTAAATGTCTTAACAAGGTGGCAAGCAGTGCGGTTGAAAGACACATGCATCATATCTTCTGGTTTCCCCCCCCCCCCCCCCCCCCCCCCAAAGGGTGACCGATGAATAGAAATATGGTCACTTGGTATTCTCCCGACCGGCAGTAAAACGCTTGCCGATGTGGGGCGTCCGTTTGGCTGTGCCACTGGACGTTAAGCAACCAACAATCAATCAATCTATTTATTGTTTAACTTGTTAAGGAACTAAATGTAAATCAAACATATTTAACACCTATGAAATTAGTTTTTAACTGATAATTGTATTTTATATGGATCTAATTTTCGACTAACCCCCAAATATTTATATAATTAGTTCAGATTGTGTAAAAAGTGAAGACCGATATTTTTTCAATATTTCTAAGTAAGTCTATTTCAACATGAAAAATACATGTACATAATGAGAAAATCAGCTTCATATGAAGTCAGACACCTTATTATTTAATTTTCAAATGCTTGATCATAATAGTCAATTTTAGAAATAAAATGAAAATTGTCATACAACACATGCATTCAGTTCGTCGTTGCTTGTAGGAAAATTGTGTATACGTGTATATATTTATATCACTTAGTTAAAATGTAATATGTCAAAACAGGCCATATATGATATATTAGATAATATGAAATGTAATAATACTGTACATTTTAATAATAGTTCTGACAGAATTCAGTACCAAAACCTTTAAAGTAGACATGGTAGATTTTGCAGTCTTAAATAAGAATTATCAGAACCAAATGTAAATAACTGTCAAAACAAATCCTCAAATTTCATTTTATGTACATTTATCTAGATTTTATATTATTTTTATACATTTCAGACCATGAATAACATAGAAAAGTTGATGAAACTGCCTGGTAACACCATACCATGTACCACGCAGGGTAAAGGTTGTTGCAGTCTCTGCAGCAACCAAGTACCAGAGGGATGGGTGGAGAAAACCTCCACCAAGATAGCAGTAGCAGATGGTACTGGTTACATAACAGCCAACTGCTATGACAGTGTAAAGATGTCTATGTTAAAACTTGACAATAGTCTGGTGCTCAGGAATTATATAAAGAAGGCAGACAACACAATTGTGATAAACAGGCCGACTGTGGTGTCATTGACCAGTGCTGTCACTGTTAGTGAAATGACCAAAGCAGAATCAAAAAGACACATTGATGATTTACCAGAGGCCGTGAAAATCATAGATGCTGTCAAAGAAGGAACAACAAGTACCATAATGGGTAAAGTTACAAAGGTAAAAACAAAATATATATACATATTTATGAAAATATAAAGTTGTGGTATGTTTGCCAATAAGACAATTGAATATATAAATGCACATACACAGTTTGTTAAAAACCACATAGAAACACACTACCTGTATAGACAAGTTTAGATCCTGAAGTTTTAAAACCGGGAGTGTGAACCGCAAATCACATGTCACAAGTTGCTTCATGTGTAAACTATATCCAAAAGTATGAAATATATATATCAGAATTAACCAATAATATAAGAAGACTTACTTAATACACCTTGTTTCCGTATCCATTATATGAATGAGATATTTGCCCAACGAAAAACACAATCATGATCTGTTACTGTTATATATTTACTGTTGATGTCAATGCTTACTTAAATGAGTTAATTTGATAAATAAAATAAGTTCATATCTAATTTCATGCAGTTAAAATGTAATGATTTAATTTCATCAAAATTTAATAAATTTAGAAGTATTATAAACATCGAGCAATAACAATTTCAATATGAATGAGCACATATATATGTTGAATACATGATAATGGAGTTTTCAATGTTTGTATCTCATGAAAGCATGGAATGGTAACACTTATTCTAAATAATTATTTCCGGAGGAGGAAAAAACAAGAAATCAAACCAAAACCAAAGAGATGGTCCTCCAAAAAAGAATAACCTTGACAGATTCAACAGCCGAGGTTGAGGTTACGCTCTGGAGGAATCAGGCAAACACCACATTGCCAGTTGGTTCATGGCAGTTAATAACAGACCTCAGGCTTAATGTGTACCATGGCGTGAAGTTACTCAATTCTACTTTTAAGACGCAAAGACTCAAATACTAGTAAGAAAATATTAACACTGGAATTACAAAATTTAACTGTTCTGATAAGCAGAAGCATTAGATCGATCAAACAACTATAAACACAATAATTTCAATACTGAGAATTAAAAACCAAAACCAAAAATTATTGAAAAAATAATGTATAATAATTCATTAAAATACATAAACATGTAAACAATTTCATTACTATATTAAAATATTCATAAACATTAAATGATGTAAAGTACGAACGTACACTAGTAAAATGTAACCCACATAGTGACAACCAAAAATAGAAACCATTTGTACAAGGGTAACCATTTAAGACCCATAATCATGACCTGCAAAGCAAATGAACTCTACATTAATTACTTTTTATCATCTCATAATTATAACAAGCCCATCTAAACAGCCAATAAACTTACAACCACCTGCAAAATTAAGATCGCCATATGAGCAAGCTCGAACAGTAAATTACATACTCATTCAGTTATTCATATGATTTATATGTTGAACATGCATGATATATAAGTGATTAGCAATTGGTGATGTAATACTACTTGATAACATGTAATCATTATTTTAATAAATATAAATAAACAAGTAAAGTAAGCCCTTTAATTTAGCTGGTGGAGATTTATGTCCCCGAGGGTATCACAAGCTAAGTAGTCAGCACTTTTTGTGCTGACATGATTTATCATTGATATTGTTAAATTTATAAATTAACGGTCTACAAAAGTTTGAATTTTTTGAAATAATAAGCCTCTTCCACCTCAGGCATAGATTACCTTAGCTGTGTGAGGCAAAACCTTTAGGAATTTTGATCCTCAATGATCTTCAACTTCGTACTTTATTTGGCCTTTTAAATTTTTTTGGATTCGGGCGTCACTGATGAGTCTTTTGTAGACGAAACGCGCGTCTGGCATATATATAAAATTTAGTCCTAGTATATATGATGAGTTTATTTATAGCTTGTTTGTTGTGAGTCGACGCTCTGTGTTGAAGGCCATATATTGACCTATACAGGTTTACTTTTATAAAATGTTTTTATTTGTATTGAGAGTTGCCTCAGTGGCAAGCAACCATTTAAAGCACAAATAAAATAAAATTTGACTATTCACAATGATTGATTGATTGATTGTTGGTTGCTTAACATCCAGTGGCAAATATTTCAAGCATATTCAGGACGAGAACAAGTTCACAATAAATACAATAGGTAGGTTGACAATACTACTTTACAGCAAAGAGAGACACCATCAGAGACCTGCACAATGGTTATTGAAGGATTCTATTCATAACTTTAGTTTGTCACTCAGTTGATGACCAGGACACGTACCAAGACTACATGATTACAAAGGAAATACTTAAAGCAACCTTTGCTCAGGAGGAACTGGTTACTAAAAGAGGGACGAAAGATACCAAAAGGGACAGTCAAACTCATAAATCTAAAACAAACTGACAACGCCATGGCTAAAAATAAAAAAGACAAACAGAAAAAAACAACAGTACACATGAAACAATACGAACCCCACCAAAAACTACGGGTGATCTCAGGTGCTCCGAAAGGGTAATCTTCTTCAAATGTAGTCTTTTCTTTTTTTAGGTTTCATCCAAAACCTGCATATTGACATTTGGTTAACATATTCTTTTCATCGTTTCTCAATATAGTTCCTGTTATCAATTCATTGTGGAGTTGTGTTGAACATTTCGTCCGGACGGGCAACTTAATAAAGTATGTGAAAGACACGTAAATGTTGGAGAAGGTATAACTTCTTTTGGCACAAAAAAAAATATCACGATCGAGTTTTCTTTATGTAAAAACGGAGCCAATGCTTGGCATATATTCCTATGCTGCTAATGACGGGGGATTCATGTCATTTTACGTTTAAGGGCGACTGAGTATGGTCACTTGGTCTTCTTCCGACCGGCACTTAATCCTTTTCACGTGTCGACATTATTTGTTGGCTGTGTGGAAAGCATGGTAATATGCTCACACGCTCTCCAAGACTTGCATACACTTTCCAGAATATTTAACCCTGCAAAAAGATATAGTTCTTAACTGTCAAATAGAATGGAATATTCAGTATAATGCGGAATTACCTTAGAAAAAGATCTGGATACATTTTAGTAAAAGTATGTCCTCTGGGAAGGCAAATGAAATCGGCTGGAAAATTGTTCATAACAACTATACGGAGCAAAAAACTATTTAGAAATGGCAAATTAAATAATGGTAAATGCCATTTTTTGTAAAACAGAAAACGAAACTTTCGCACATCTTTTTCACAGCTGTAACATTATATTGGTTGTTTGGGAATATATTTTTGGTGCGTTTAAAAAATATAATGTACTGAACAACACATAATATTTTCCAATGAGAGAAGAATTTATCATACTAGGAATGTACGATTACAACAAAAAGTACAATGTCATGATGTAACCAATACGATTATAAAATACAATACATTTAAAGGGATTATTTGGAAATGTAGGAGTACAATCAAATATCAGTATAAAAGTTTTACTTTCATTCAATTGATTTAATACATGCAAAACGGGAACTGCGCAGTTTAATTAGAATTATAGTTATTCCGTACCATTGTAAACTCGTACCTGAAATTATCTCAGCTTAAAGTGGGGTTTCACTTGCTCAGTTTTTACGTTTTCTATGTTGTGTCTTGTGTGCTATTATTTGTCGGTTTGTCTTTTTATTTATCAGCAATGGTGTTGTCAGTTTATTTCTATTTAGGAGTGTGAAAGTCCATCCGGTATTTTTTTTAATGATGGTTCGAAGGGAGCTACAATTTGATTTTTATGGGGGGGGGGGGGGGGGCTTGGATAAAAAATTGTGTCCGGCCTTTTTATTTTTCAGTCTATTCGGTCCTGCCTTTTTTTTTCTTAGCTTATCCCGACTTTTTTACAACAATTGTCATCCTGCCTTTTTTTATACTCAAAATCCTGTCCTGCCTTTTTTTTCAAATTTCATCCTAGCCCCCCACTCTCTCCCCCATAAAAATCAAATGGTAGGTCCCTAATGGTATTGTGAATAGCCAGTAGACGTGTAATGGTAGGGTTGGTAGCATAATTTTGTCAATTTATTTGTTTGAGTTTGACTGTCCTTCTGTATTGTGAATAATGGTATTGTAAATATTGTCAGTAGGCTAAATGGTAGTGTTGGCAGAATAACAAAGGATACATTATATTTTGATGCTTTATTTACCACAATTTCAATAACATTAATGTAAAAAAAAAGTTGTTATGGACTGGGTGGTGTACTTTTCCCAGAAGGCGAATATCTGTCCCTGGACTGTTCGGACCCTCTTCCGTTGACACCTGTTTAGCTTGCCCTTATTGATCAGTTTCACTTGCATAGGACCTTAGTGGTTTCTGTTTGAAGTAATTCTAGAAGTTCGTAGAAAGGTTTGTTGGACGCTATTACCTTGTCGTTGATGCGTCTGTGCCAACCTTCTACGTCGTTGTTAGTTTTAACTGGTTTCATAAAGATGCTCCAGGATGGTACGAGCCAAACGGCTGATGATAGCCAAGTGGTCTTTACGTTGGTGGCAAGCTCTTTTGTTCTGGCAGATTTGGCTTCGGCGGCAATGTCTTCAAATGTAGTTGGGATGTGTTCACTCGGAAGAAATGGTAGGACCATGAGCTTCCTGACCAACACTGTCTGAAATAATATGAGATGTTATAAATAATGACATATCAATAAATAATATATATTGAAATACATTTATATTGAAATTGCAACTAAGCAAACTATGAATATAGCATATATATGGTACGAGTCATCGGAAGGTACCAAGGCGTCACAAATAATACAGTATGGTCTCGATGTTGTTTATCATCTTAACAACGTGTTACATGTTCTTTCATTTTTCTTCGTTCTACTATTAATATTACTTTTACTGTTGGATTGTCTTATGTGGTATCCATTTAACGTGGCTCGGTACTTAAACATCCCGTTCATGAGTTTGAATTATCTTTCATTTTTAGTTGGTGTGTTTTGTATATGTTTCTTTGGTTCTTGTCACGTGACTCTGTACGTTCAACCACGAACGTCAAAATTATTCAATCGCCTAGTGGAATGCACTATTTGTGGATTCATTTTAATTCTATAGAACTGTTGGACTATTTTAAATTGCCGGTCTATTTCTGAAATTAATTCTTACATTCTTTTGATGTTTTAACCCTTTATGCTAACATTGTGCATAAGAAATTTCCCCGAAGGGTGACTGGGGTATAGAAATATGGTCACTTGGTCTTCTCCCGACCGGCAGTAAAACGCTTGCCGAAGTGGGGCGTCCGTTTGGCTGTGCGGGATGTATCAAGTTTGCAGTCACGTCCGGTCAGAAGGGGGACGTTAAATCCGATGCCTCGTGTAAAGAGAGTACCACGCTCTTTGCACGTTAAGAACCCTTGCAACAACTCTTTGAGGGGTCCGTAGGTGGCCTGTTGCAAGGCAAAATTTCTGTCCCTATCCAATAAACCCTTTTTTTCCAGTGGCAGTCCAAATTTTCCCCAACCATCATCCTAGATGGCCTTTGTTGTGACAACCTACCTATTGTATTTGTTGTGAACTTGTTCTCGTCCTGAATATGCATGAAATATTTGCCACTGGACGTTAAGCAACCAATAATCAATCAATCCATGAGAAATTTTTAATTGATTATATAAACATTGAACGACAAAAATATGTGACGTATTAAATTCTCTTACGTCAAACACGCGAATCAATGAATTTGTTTGAAGATAGATGATTTTGAGTTCTGTTCCATTGTTACTTTTAGAATTGCTACATGATGACGACTGCTGTACCCATATTTTGACTTTTATTTCTCATGTCTGTTTAGTTCACGCTTCATTGTAAATACAACGTAATTTGATGAGACTGTCAACAATGTGAGAGGTTTAGCGCTTCAAAACCAGGTTTAATCCACCACTTTCTACATTTGAAAATACCTGTACCAAGTCAGGAATATGACTAAATGAGCAACAATTGGCTATAATGTTTACAAGTATTTCAAAAATATAATAAGGGAGAGGGTTATGTACAGCAGTTCTTGTCCATTCGATTTTGTCATTTGATTTTGCCATGTGATTATGGACTTTCCGTTTAGATTTTCCTCTGAGTTCAGTATGTTTGTGATTTTACTTTTTCCTTTTTTAATAGAGCATTAGACGCTTGTGGCGTGGAAAATTTACAGGAACAAATATTAACATAACAGATATGTCCAACATACAAGCCTATGTTGAACTTTGCAGAATCCTGTTTACTTTGATGTACTATTTATAATAGGAAAATGGCATACTCTTTTAACGAGGCATCGAATATAACCCCACTCAGGCCGGACGTGGCTGCAAATTTGTTGATCCAGCACGTCAAAATGGTCGCTCAATTTGGCGAGGGTTTTACTGCCGTTTGGAAGAAAACCAATGGTGATCACACGTGTATTCCCAAGTCACTCATTGGGACCTGAACAAAGAGAGTATAAACCTGTCATACCAATTACTTCAATTCATTTAGGGTTCGTGTTGCTTTGTTTGAGATTTTGTGTACAGTCAGGACTCTACTTCGTCAAAATTGTCTCATCAATACTCCAGTCTATTTTTTACAATCGTAAAATTGGACGCCATTGTAGGGATGTTGATCCTTACATACAATTGTCATTTAAAATACAACTGCCACATAAGGATCGTAAAAGAGGGACGAAAGATACCAAAGGGACATTCAAACTCATAAATCTAAAACAAACTGACAACGCCATGGCTAAAAATTAAAAAGACTAACAATAGTACACATAATTGATTGTTGGTTGCTAAACGTCCAGTGGCAAATTGTTCATGCATATTCAGGACGGGAACAAGTTCACAATAAATATAATAGGTAGGTTGATACAATAGAGGCCAACTGGGATGATGGTCGGAGAAATTTGGACTGCCACTGGAAAATGACGGTATATTGGATGGGGACAAAAATTTTGCATTGCAACATAACACAACATAGAAAACTAAAGAATAAACACGAACCCCACCAAAACTAGGGGTGATATCAGGTGCTCTGGAAGGGTAAGCAGATCCTGCTCCACATGTGGCACCCGTCGTGTTGCTTATGTGATTACAAATCCGGTAAATAGTCTAATTCGGTAGGCCACATTCATGAAAAGGAAGGGGATTGTAGTTACGACGTAAGGAACATTTCCGATATCATTTGTGAAACGGTTATTCCATAACGGTCAACCAACTCGTTCGTGATGACGTCCGTAAAATTTTACGAAGGAATGATTTCAACTTCACGATTTAAAACTCTTGGTTTAATAGCTTCCTTGTAATCAGTAACCCTCTATCAAGAAAATCATGATAGGAAATGCAAGCACGGGAATATCGTATCAATTGCTGCTATCTGAATACATTTATAGGTTTTCAAGAGCTAAATTGACAAAGAGTCATCCCCAGAATGGCATCCAATTTTACGATTTAAAATACAACTATCTATTGAGCATCTGTTTGTGAACTTTTCTGCATTTAGTCGACTTAAAACTATTTCCTGGTCAGGGGGAATTTTTTTAAAGTGGAAAAACATTAAACTCAAAAAGGCATATAAATGCTGTTCATGACAGTAATGTAAGATAGGTCGGTTGTAATGCAAATAATTGCGACCGAATATGTTTTCAGAGGGATAATTCAATCATCCACTTTCAACGTGTGGGCCCCCATTCAGACTCTTCAGATGAACGTTATGACATAATGACAAAACGAAATGTCTAGCACTTGGGAAGAAGGAGCTAGAAAGCGTTTTATAATATCAAACAGAACAGTTGCCGTGCCTTAAGAAAGCTCAACATTACAGTAAACAAAATTGATGCCAAATGGGTTGACAGATATAAGAAAGACGATGGAAAGATTCAATTGAAAGAAGAAAATCGGCCAAAAGATCGAAGGGAAACAAAACCAAAAAATGAAGACAAGGGTAAAGAGGAAACCAAACATTCGCATTCATCAGACATAATCTAAAAATAAATTCAAAATTAGTTAAGGAAAGAGCCTACCAAACAATAGTTAGACCAAAACTAGAATTCATGATTTATTTTTTGCTCTTTGTCATTGATAATATTTAATTTATAAACATAAACTCCTACCTGCATATGATATTCAGATTTACTAGTTGAATATCTCCTGTTACTCAAGTGCGCCTAGTATCAATTTGTAAAACATAATAGGGAGGTCTTTTTGAATTTATTATGTACATGCTGTAGGGACAAGGTGATTTTTTTGCATCACTGAATATGAATTTTTACCAGTCTCCAGGGCAGTATTTTGTATGGCTTGCTTTTTTTTTAATGATTTCCCTAGTGAATTTCTACATTTTCTTGGAAAGAATCTTCCTTTTCATTCCATCTTAAATAGCAATATTTTACTAATTCTAACAGTCTTACGGTTACTTGGTAACTTTTTTTCTGACCTCTCATCATTAATTTAATTCTGGTTGGATTATTCAAAATTAAAGCATACAAAAGTATTAACAACTCTGTTTTCCTCGAATGAGTAAGTTTTGATATTTGCACACACATATACCTTTTTTGGGTATTATTAAGGCCTAAATAAAATTGGTTCAAAGTATAATGACAGTAATAAGAGTAGGTGTGCAGTTAAACACTTTAAAAAAGTAAAACCATTGAACTATATTTTACGCCTTTGACACTCCTAATCTTGAGTAGTATCTTTTTTTTTAAAAACATCAAAACCATTAATGCGTATAAAACTATTCAAGTTATACACCATTTGTTGAATAATGATATTTATTATTTATCGGTATTACAAGTATTGTTAGTACATAAATGAAAGAATTAAGCAATACAACTATAGAAAATTTAAGTTTAATAAATCTAGCGTACATTGCTGTTTTTCCTGTAACAATAACGTAATGAAACCGTAGCCTAAGTTATTATTGTTACATTCGTAATGAATCGGTTCCTTGCCCAACTTTGCATTTCGGCAATTAGTCTCCAAAGTAACAATAATATTTTTATTATTGTTACATTTCCATGTAACCGTAGCCAGGGCCTTTTATCTAATAGTATGCAGTTTTTCGCCCTCTGGAGCGAATGAAAAACACAACAAGCAACTTATGTTTCATAATAAATACATGTCTTGTGGCTCACACTTATTTTTCTGGTAAGATTTGCACGTAGAAGTGAAAATAATTTTCGCTGCAAATTTCTTTCCATTCTGCAAACTGCAAACATCTATTTGACGTCGATCGTCTTCTCATTGGTTGATCCGCGGGGTCCAAAAGCCGACAATCTTGCCAAGAAAAACAGCTATTGTAACTGTTTCCATAATAATCCAAGCACACACGTACAATATTTGTATTTCGGTAAATAAATTACATCATATTAATAGCCGTTTTTAGTTGACAGGCATGTATGTAATTTGATTTCATACATTTTCATCGATAGACGCAGCTTCCGCCATTGATGAATATATGAATACATAATGAGGTCCTTACGGGGTTATCTGCCCCTGAAAATATCTTATGTAAATCGCCTTAACATCGCTGCGCGCACACTAAAAAAAACAAATGTTGCACAAAGTCATCAACACTAAATTTGCAATACCATCGTAAGATATACATTGTGTACTCATAAAAAGCCAGTCTAGAACAAGAACCTCCAATCAACAGACATACAGACAACCTCAATTTAATAAAGACACCTTAGCCAAACAATCAAAGATTGGAACGAATTACCACCCGATATCTCAAACCAAACCTATACAGACAACTTTAAGGAATCACTCATTTAAAACATACTCTCATCTTAACTAAATGTGCTTATTGTTTTTTTTTAAAGTTATAAAAGAATATATATACATAATGTAAAAATTGTAAATTTTATATTTAAATAAAGGTAAAAAAAAAATGAAATTAACTTAAAACGACCTCATACAGGCATGCGCCGGAAAGTAATCCTAAAAAAGTTGATAGTATTCCGTAACTAAAGAAGAGGAAATTAAATGAATAATGAAAGAGCCGAAGGACAATATCACTAGTGGTGGTGGCAAATGAGGAGGGGGAAGACACATTTTAAAACAGGAAACACGTGTATTAGGCGAATTCGATGTAAGGAACGCGAAATCGTAATGATTAATTTCTTTTTATACTACAACTAGTTATGTTTATTTCCTAAATATAGTAACATAGCTATATTTTATATAATGTCAATTTCACCATGGAACACTTTTCCACAATCAAAGGTCCATTAACAGCAGAACGGAAAACAAAACAAAATACAGCAACATTTCCATTTGTAAAGGAGGATAACTATAGAATGGTTAAACTGACGCCACCATTGTGTGGACTTTTGTTCAGTGGTAATTAGCATTGCGTATAACTTTCATACAAACTAAAGAAAGAGAACAGAACATAAACCAATTTTACTGACGTACGAACATATCACACATAAATGATGAAATGAAAATAATGTTTCGTTTCTTTCAATTTTTTAGAAATTGACCACGGATGGATCTTTTGAAATAGAAGGAATTGATGAATCTCTTGTAACGATTGAAGTGGAGACCGAAAATCAAAACGAGTTTAAATGCAACGTTTGGCAATTTTCAAGCAATTACAAAAAAACTTAACTTTTCAGCATTTGTTGGAAAATATTCAAAACTATTTACTGACTGTCACTACATGTAAAAACAATACACGAGAAGGTGTTTAAATATAAGTGTTACTTTTGTCATAAGGAGTTGGCTACCCTTTGGAACTACAAGGGTCACGTTGCATCTCATGATACTGCACTTAAGAAATCCCGTGTCGTCAGTTGGCAATATATACATTTGAAAATTTCGTTTCCGTCCATGATTTGTATTCTAATAAAAGATTGAAGATTGAACGCCAGATTGTATCCCATGTAAAATAATATGATCTGTGTATGTAAATAAATAGTTACTATTTGATCGATTGGTGCTAAATTATCGTCCAGTGACAATTACAGCTCGTGCATATCAGGACGTAATATTTATAATAAAATTGAGAATGGAAATGGGGAATGTGTCAAAGAGACAACAACCCGACCAAATAAAAAAAACAACAGCAGAAGGTCACCAACAGGTCTTCAATGTAGCGAGAAATTCCCGCACCCGGAGGCGTCCTTCAGCTGGCAAATATATACTAGTTCAGTCTGTAAGCTGTAAGCTTGTCTGTAAGCTGTCACAGAAAACAGGAAATCTTGAAATAATGACTATAATGACTGATTTTTTTTGTGTGACGGGGAATCCAGAGCAACCACTCAATCTGATACTCCTTGAAATCAGGAAAACTATACGCATGCGCATCAATACATAAACAAACCGCGACTTGCGATTTGGAAGAAGAACGTTTATTAAATGATGCGATGAATGGTTCGCCATTTCTTTATGAGAGTACAGTATCAAATATCAGTTTCATAACGGTAAAATATAGAAATACTCCACTTCAGTTCTTATTACAGAAATAGAATTGTCGGAATTCAGAGAACTCTCGCATTTATCCAAACTGGGGAATTCCCTCTGACGTGTTTCTAAATTTATAAAAACACTCAATATATATACTGTTTAATTCTGCTTTTCCGTGTTGTTAAAAACACGCATATAAGGCAAGGAAAAAGTCACACATGAAGATTATGAGAAGAACATTACAGGAAACTTGTTAATGTTCAATCCTTTTGCTTGTTTTTACCTTTTAAAGCAAGACAATCATAAGAATCTGAGATGTTGCAAATTTTTTAGCATAAAACGAATAACGTGAGGGAATGTAGCATGCGTCAACGGTAAAAGTCTACAGATTGCTTGAAAGCAATCGTATCCCAATAATACATGATGGTCTTGATGTTGTTTATTATCTTATTAACAACGTGTTATATTGTTCTTTCGTTTGTCTTCGTTCTATTATTAATATTACTTTTACTGTTGGATAAAAAATTTGAATTTTGTGTGACGAACTCAGAAAATCTGAGGAAAATACAAAAACTGAAAGTCCCTGATCAAATGGCAAAATCAACACATCAATGACTGTTGTAATTCGATTTGGTACTATACATATACTATTGCAGTAAAGACAAAGAAATATATTTTGAACGTTACCGGTTTAATTTAATTATATCGCGAGTTATATTTTTCACCTACAAATCAAGTATAAATTGGAAACTATAATGCAGCAGAGTGAATATAAATCATCCAATGATAGTAAAATTCATTTGAAAGGTGAAATTAAGTTGAACGTGTCTGGTATGAATCGTTTATATACAAATAATTTTTGACGTTACCTGTTTACATCCAATAGTTTGTCAATGTGCATTCTTAGTCTAATGTACCTCTCTGAGTCAAATAAACGTGGAAGAGAGTGTTCTTTAAACAAATGCTGTGGTACAACTAATGAGAACAAAGCACACTGTTGACTTCTCTGTCCTGCATTACAACGTTCGACAGAAGAAAGAGTCGTGCTGTAATTTAAAGGCCTTAGCGATCTCCATTAGTGACACGTCAGGATGAAAGATTTAAAAAATAAATCAGATATAGGTTAAATGATTATTGATGATTATTGACAGTACCATTTTGCTGACTGAGAACAACAGTCGTACCGATTTAGACAAAATTCAGAAAATGTCTACCGATATGTGTTATAGGTTGCATACCCACAGAACATGCATTTGGCAGAAATCATAAATGAGGGGGACAATAGGGGTCCGTTAGCATGTTAGTGTTGTAGACCTGTAGACTTAAAGATAGTCCAACTAGTTAAGTTAGGGAAGATCTTCTTTGGCCCAATTGGTTAGAGCGCTGCCTTTCGATTCAGAGATTGAGAGTTTGAATCCCGCTGGTACCATCCACGGATTTTCACAAACATTAACAACTCGTTTTTTGGCGATAGCAGTTAACAAAAATAAAATGCTGATAACAGTTTACACCAATCGTGCCAATGAGAAAGCTGTCCATCCAAGTCACAATTTGTAAAAAGTAAATCATTGTAAACCATTATACATGTTCCTGTTATAGATGAGTCATAGGTCATTATAGGTCAAATTAATGCCATTAATCATATGATTTATAATAGCTTACATGCCTTTTTTACAAGAACTGGAAAAGTTAACTAATCTTTATTTTACATCCTTAAAACCATGTTTAAATCTTCATATACCTTGTAAGGTGTCACAATATACTCCAGTCCACATCTCTCTCATCTCAATCTCCCAAGTACTCTGGCAAAAATACCTTAGACCCATCTTTACATTTATGTAGTCTTGCTACCTTAATTTACATCTATATGAGGACCAAGTCCTCGTTTTCTGCCTCCTCTGCCAGGCCACACTTCTGTTATTGTGCGAATACTATTGATCTTGAACTTCATAGGATTACAGTGGACGTCCAAGGATATTAATATACCACGCGTGTGAATAGCAGAGTCATGGGTTGGTGGAAAAGCTAACTCTCTTCAGTGATTTTGTCAACTGCATTCATGTGTCCAGGATTAATATTACTAATAAGGCACTCAATATGTTAATTTCATTATTTTTTTACTTCTTGACATTTCTCCGGTATCAGACGAAGCCCTGTTTGAAACGCGGGGATGAATTACCTAGGGGAGAGAAATAAACTTCACAGACTTTTACTTATATGCTGTTTATGTCACTCCTTTTAGGGAACACCGTAAAGGCAAATTCAATGTAATCGGTGTGGATCATGCAAATAACAGTAAAGAGATAAATTGTGTCAAAAACAGTGAACATTTTCGTGTTGCTTTTTTTTAGTTTTCTATGTTGTGTCATGTGTACTATTGTTTGTCTTTTTCATTTTTAGTCAAGGTGTTGTCAGTTTATTTTCGATTAATGTGTTTGACTGTCCCTCTGGTATTTTTCGTCCCTATTTTAAGTTAGTTAGTTTAAACATATTTATTTATAGTGGATTGGGAAACAAGTTTTGCAACTTATATTAATCCCTTTCCTCTTTTAAGTGTCAAGTAACAGATAACAGGACTCCCATTTTATATAAAACAATTAACAACACTGTCAATTCTTACAAAACAGAGAACAGGCAGTAGGTTGAAACAGTTAATAATAATTTAAAAAAAACAGTTAACACCTTTTAATATCACAAAACATGTAAACAGAAAAAGGTATTGCCCCTCACTAATCAGTCCACTTAATTGAAAAGAAAGTAAAACCTTATTTTAAATGAACAATAATAATGTGAACTGTTTGTACATTTAATAAGGTAGAGGCAGTGGTGTCCCGCTTTTTTATGCCCAACGTCTGTCCCGCTTCAGGTTAAAATATTTGGTCAAGGTAATTTTTGATAAAGTTGAAGTCCCATCAACTTGAAACTTGGTACAAATGTTCCCCATGATATATTTCTAATGTCATGCTAAATTAAAGTTTTGACCCCAATTTTACGGTCAACTGAACATAGAAAATGATAGTGCAAAGTTTTTGACAAGGTAGTTTTTGATTAAGTTGATATGCAAAGTTTTTAGTCAAGGTAGTTTTTAATTAAGCTGATGTCACATCAACTTGAAACTTAGTATACATGCTCCCACTGATGTGAGTTCGAACCCCGCTCCTGTAGGTGCACTAGACTCCCAATCTTAATTGACTAGGATTGTCAGTTTTCCTATCTGGATCGGTAGTTTTCTACGGGCACTCCGGATTCCCCCGCCTATTAAAAACGCCGCCACAAAAAGCCTAAATGCGATGCTTAAAAGGGGCGTAAAAACACCAAAAATAAAAAAAAAGCCTCAAATAGAAATCAGTAATGAATTAGTTTATGTTGAAGAAGTATGTCTGCTTTGATGTTCATTTCAACCAAATGCATACTACTAAAATACAAAAACATTTTCTACCTCAGATATAAGTGTGATTTAAATTACCAATAAAATACACGTGAGTGTGATGACCAATGAAAAATCGACCATCAAACATCGTTAAAACAATCAATACAGTCCACAAGGGGAGTTATCACAATAATTTAAACTTTGTGAACTCCAATAACATTATGAAGGAAGTCTATATAACTATTTCATCTGATTTTCATGTCTTTAGTTGTTATAATATCAAAGTAACCGGATTCCTCAATTTATAATCAATTAAACGCATTGAGTGTGTCCTATTCTTTTCTGTATTGCAATTATAACATTAAATCAGTCTCTATGAATTACTACCGTATTAGATCGACAAACTATGGACTCAAAATAAAGGTAATGTTTCTTAAAACAAGTTGTATATCTTCAAAGCACTCACATCTACATTTAATCATGGTGAGAATTAAATAAACCATAAGAATGATAACTGATACCATTAAATCATTCGTTGAAAAGACTAATCTTAATCCTATTAGTACTACGTTTTCCTGTTAGAAGATGTATAGGATTAAAGTACAACAGCTGCTTCTATGTGACAATTTATAAAAGTCCATACATTTTAAGTACATATGTTACAACAATTTTTTTTTTATTAAAACATTATAGATATACCAGCATAGCTTGTCTTCTTATTGTTTGCTTAAAATATAACTTTAAAAGAATACAGGACAATATGGAGGGTTTTAGGTATTACAACATGCACTCTTGAAAAGTTGAACGGATAATTTACGGTAAGACAAGATTACAGTCGGTATTTTCTTTTAATTCTTACTACAATTCCACATAATGCGCCATTAGACGTGCAAATGGGACACAGTATGTCATCATTCGCCACTTTAATTACAATGCCTATGTAAGTGTGTGTTTGCAATTTCATTTTCATCTAACAAAGTATAAGAACATAATTTACAGTTTAATTAACATTTAGGGTAAACGCCAACGTTTTACACTATAGTATAAACCCTCATTCGCCATGCACGTCTTAATTTAACCCTCTTGCTGCCAGTTGATTTTCAAGGTTGCATTTCGTGTGCTAGAAAATATGGCAGCTCGACGACAGGTGTCCAAAAATGACGTCACGCCAAAATGACCGTTACATTTGGGATCCATTGAAGAAAATATAAAACTGATTTAGTCTTTTGTCTTTATTTAAAAAAAAGAACCTTGCTCAAGTTCAATCATGGACATATGTGTCCCTCTGGCAGCAAGAGGGTTGAAGTAATTCTTAACTAAATTCTATCGTATAAACACGACAATACTAATTATATAGATTTGAACTTTCTCTTGCAACAATAATTAATAACAATAATTTAATATTTATAGACTTATCTAATCAAAGAAGTCAAATAGAGAATAATATTTAACGAGTACCCCAACAACACATCGATTTACAATGAGTAAATTATCAGTGTTGTTGGTCACGGGTTGAATATTTTTTTGATATTTGATATTACATTGGCAAATGGCTTTTTCTATGAATTTAAAATAGAAAATTTTCTACGCATTCTAAATTTGTTTTGATCTTACGTAATCGAAGTCTTGACAACGCATATTCAGCGGCTGTATGATGTCACAAGAGTGATATAACCACGTTTATTCTCATGTGAAATTATTGGTTTTTATTTCACACATGGCCAAGTTCGAATAGAATTCGAGTTCTAGAGTTCATTTTAAACGGTAAATAATTTGAAGAAAATGTCTCTAGATTACAAAAAGTACAAGGCCCCTACTCTGAATATGTTTATATTCAAATTTGATTGGATTGACGTCACAACATCCTGGATATCGAGTCGATCTCAAGGAATCCTGCCACAACCCAGGGCTCATCGAGTTCTTATGGCTGGAAAGCTATATCCAATCATAACAGGTGTTATATTTATCAATCCCATCTACTCTTGATACTCATCCGAACTTGGCCTGGGATATCAATGTAATTCATTTCAACCAATGTAATAATATTATAAACAATATGCAGATGGCATTAGCGCACAACAAAAATGTTAACACATCATTGTGACACGGTAACGACTGCTGTACCCCTATTTTGACAATTTTACCTATTATGTTGGTTTGTATTATTCGTGCATCGTTGTTAATATAATGGAACAACTTCATGCGACTGTCATACTAAAGAATCCCCAAAAGGTTACTGGGGAAACGACATATGGTTACTTGGTCTTTTCCCGACCGGAGGTAAAACGCTTGCCAATGTGGGGCGTCCGTTTGGCTGTGCGGGATGTATCAAATTTGCAGCCACGTTGGGGACGTTAAATCCGATGCCTCGTGTAAAGGTAGTGTCACGCTCTTCGCACGTTAAAAACCCTTACAACAACTAATGCGGCGTAAAGCAACCAACAATAAATCTGTTATTACACGACATACATATTGTATTTATTTTTAACTTGTTCTCGTCCTGAACATGCATGAAATATTTCCCAATGGACGCTAACGAGTTTAACTGAATTTCAGTCAAATCTAGAGTGAGATTTCGAGGTATTTGGTATTCATTTGTATTTAAATTTCTGTAGCAGACGAAGGGCTTTCGAAAAGTAGGACGGAGAACATTCTTATATAATTTAAAGAGGAAGTAAATCATTAGAAAAAAAGTTTAAAACAAAAATATTAGTTCGGACAAATGGGGAATATCTTCTTGCTCTTTTGTCTGTCCTTTTCTCTTAATTCAACATTCGCCAAGGGTTTTGGTGGGTCCTGTCTGCGATTGTGTGGCACGTAACTCCGCCTAAGGAAAGAGCAAATGCAAATACGGCGGCTCTGAAACATTTTTACGTTCAACGTTCACTGTCTTAATCACAACTTAATAAACCAGTCATATGCACTATATCTATGTATTGAGAGAATCGGATAGACAATACGGGTGATAAATGATACCATTATCTTGTCAGGTAAAATGACAGTTAACATAATCTTAATAGTTCAATGTCTTTACATTTCATTCTATAACAGATTATAGTAGAACATCTGCTACGATTTGAAAACTTACAAAATCATAAGTTTAAAGTACGTTGGTCGAAACATTTATAATTTAATATCATGTACTAAACTCCGAAACATATAAATAAACTAAAAATGATGATCATTCAGGAATAAGAAAAAAACATATCAATAAGGCGTCGTGAAAAAAGCTCAAAATCATGAGTTATTTATCGATCTTCGTTTACTTTACATCGACCAAATTATCTATGTAGCTGTGTTCGTTGTTTTCTAATACCGATTGTCAAATATCAATGAGAGTAGGTTTTACAGGGATTCACATTTTGTTTTTGTTTTGTCCGTAGAGTTTTAGTTTCATACACTATGGTGGTAATGCAATATAATGATAAGTAAGAATTATGTGAAATAACGCTTTTAAAAGAGACGAAAGATACCAAAGGGACAGTCAAACTCATAAATCTTAAACCACATCTTCCTATATCTATTGACAACGCCATGGCTAAAAATGAAAAAGACAAATAGAAAAATAACGTATAACTTCTGTGATATCTGTTAATGGATGTTGATGGTGACGATGCATCAAAACAAAATGAAAATTGACAATAAAACTTAATTTTATCCCAATTCAATAGTTTTTATAATTTTTACAATAAATAAAACCCCTAAATGTTCAAAGAATTAAAAGTTAGAAAACGTAGAAACTGTGTCAAAATAACCCTTATAATAAACTCATGCGAGCACACGTGACTTGTTGTGTTGCTTGGTCACTCGTTGAATAAATGTGTATATTTGATTTCTTTGATTTGTTATTCTATAAATTACCATACATGATAATTTAGCTGTTAATTGGTTATTTTTTCAGGGTGTATTCCACTCCTAGGACTTCTGACAATTAAACACATGAATATGCACGTAGGAAGACGGAATCACTGCCCTGCATCAACTGTTCATGGAAAGTTAATGATGACTATCATTTCGACCATACTTCTAATTTTCATCATGAGTGATCAATTATTAACGACATATTTTATGAAAAGAAATGCAAACTCAACTTATCACACTGCTCTCTGGAAACTACAAGGTAAATCCGAAAATTCTCGTGTCCAACGTTACGAACCTGTCTACATATCGAACAAATACATTTTCAATTGTACGAATATAGATCAAATAAACATATCTATATATGGTGTTGGAAATGGACGTTCAAAAGTCGTCGACATTGGACAATTCAATGGACAAATGTTAGTTGTTAAGCGGCTGCCGATCTATGATCGAACTATTTGGGAACCTAGAGAGTTGTTATTTCTGAAAGAGATTCTTATGCGGGATCAACTCGAACATCTATCGATCATCAATATGTTGGGCTTTTGTTTACGGCATCTTAATGGCGAAAATTTCAAAAGAGTTAAACTGAAATATTCTGATATATCCGCCGTCTATGAATATGGAGATGCATTCGACATCCAGAATGTAACATTAAACTTGTCAGAGCGACTACAACATGCATCCGATCTAGTTGATTTAATATGGTATCTACATAATTCTCCGTTGGGGTCTTTGATATTTGGTGATTTTAAAGAAAACCATTTTCTTATGGTTAAAAACAGGATTAAAATAATTGATCTTGATTTCATGCATAATGTAGAATTTCCTTGTGATCTTGACCAACCGTTTTCGAAATGTCCATTCAATCGTACGTGCCAACCCTTAAACGAACTTGAAAAAACAACGACATACTGTGATCCAAAAACTGACTGTACAGTAGGTGTATGTAGAGAATCAAATGTACAGATGAATATTCATAACATTTACAAGAATTTCCTCAAATATTTATTAGAACCTTCAATATTCCCTATTGAATGCAAACCCTTAATATCCAAGTTATTTGTGAGAATAAGTAGCAATGATATCAGCATTGATGATTTGATCGCAGAAATGAAGGTGATTCGCTCTGTATACCACGAAACCCAAAAGACCGTTAACTATTGACTACAGACTACAGAAGAGAGGAATATGTGCAAACAAGAATGTGTCCAAAGTACATTGCTGTCCCACTCGCATTATCATTGTCCATGTTCAATGGACCGTGAAATTGGGTAAACATTCGAATTTGGCATTAAAATTAGAAAGATTATACCATAGGGAACATGTGTACTAAGTTTCAAGCTGATTTGACTTCAGCTTCATCAAAAAATTCCTTGACCAAAAACTTTAACCTGAAGCGGGAAGAACGAACAGACCAGAAAACATAATGCCCCTCGATGTAGGTGGGGCATAAAAAAAAATAAGAAAAGAGAAAGTTGGGCACAAAAAAACGAGAAAAGAGAAAGGTTGGCACAAAAACAGACTATAAGGGTGCTAAAGAATTAAAAAGAGTCGGAAAATAACGCGAATATAAATCATCGTGAATATATAAAATTTATATTGTTCCTTGTTCAACTATTTGACGTAAATTTAAAAATCGGTAAATTAAAGCTCCGTGTAAATTGGTTCTGTTGAGGTGGCATGATACGGGTTATGGTCTTCTCATATATTTAATGATTGGATATTACTAAACCTCTAACGGGAGTGATTGTAATTGATTGTCATATGATGAAGACATATTTCAAATAAGTTAATTGCGGTCTGGAGCTGGAATGTCAGTAACTTCTAGTAGTCCTTTGTTCATTTGTGTATCATTGTCCTTTTGCTTAGTTTCTTTTGTTCCCTTTTTTTTCCTGGGACTTATTTTAAACTGAGCGTATTGCTTAATTGCTAAATGTTTTTTTTTATTGGCTAGAAGTATAAGGATATGGTTATTTCACAACAGATTTATTTTAAGAATGGCGGCCATAAAAAGACGTAGGTAGATTGGTCCCACATTATTTTGTCAGTTTTTGCATTTAAAGAGATTTTTTTGTCGTTTAAACTGTAGGCAATGTGCTTCGTAAAGATGAACTATAGTTGTTTATATGTTTTGAAGACGGAGGTAGGGAAATCAAAGACTTTTGAACAGTACACATCTGGCAATAGACATTGTTTACAAATCAGCCAGGGTGCACTCGACTTATCGAAGATGTCACAATCTCAAATTACAAGTTTTGTGTCCAAAGCGTCTGTGGGGAAATTGAAAAACTCCGACAGATAAAGTGGACACAACTGAATCAGTATTCGATTTGAACAATTGGAGTATAACTAAGTGACAAATCTAACCCAAATAAACGTCCACGTACATGCATGTCAATTAGCTTAGATCACTCTGTATGTATAGAGAGGGAATTAGAAGACATAAAAAAATCCAAGGATAAGATAGTATAAAAAGATGACATTGAGGAAATTGTCACCAATATTATGGGGAAATTACTAAATAAATCGAAAACAGAAATAAAAAAATTAGATATTTGAAGAGGTAAACAAAGAAAGGGTTAAGATGAAGGAGAGTTATAATAAGAAATTATAGATGGTTGGCAGAAAAATAGACTCCATAGAGTTTGATAATGCAAATTTACTGGGGAAAATGCAGCTCTGCATACAGAACTCAGAAAGATAAAGAAGAGATAAAAAAAAAAATAGAAATGGGTAATAGAAGGGATTCGTATGGCAAATTGGAATGATCAATATTCCGGTAAGAAAAATAAAAATATAAAGATTCATAACTTAGAAGAAAGACGAGTTGAACAAATAATACCAGAATTGTTAACTACATTAAAAGACAAAGTAGGAATAGAACTTAACAAAACAGACATTGTAGCTATGCATCGCATTCCTGGAAAACAGGGTTTCCCCAAGACCAGTAATCGTAAAATTCTTGCGTATGGAAAATATTCTGAAGGAACAAAAAGATCTACAAAACAGCATAAACACACAAAAGAACTAAGGTCTGATAAATAGAATGAATCTACACGAAAGTATCCCTAGTGTTTGGTACTTTAATGGTCATGTTTATGGGACAGATACAGATGGTGAAAGCACAGATTTAACATTTTTGACAATATGAACCAAAGACTCAAAAAATTAAAAAAAGTTTTGTCTTTCAGTTTATTTGGAAATGTACATGCTTTTTGACATTTTTGTTTTGATTTCTTAATTGATCCTTACTTTTCTTGATACTTTATATGTTTTCGATGTTTTTACAACCTCATAATCCCAAATTTTTTTTCGAAACAAATTCTTTTGTAGGCGGAAAATTGACGGAGCCATATCTGGAACATGTATTTTTAATCACAGCATGACACTTCCGTGTTTACAATTTTGATCTGTAACAGAAATTTACAAACTGTTGCACTTCAAAATAGATATTTAAAAAGCTTATATTTGTTGCCATGAAAAAAAATTGGCACTTAGGTTGGGAACTAAAACAAACATTTTAGGTAATATACCAGAGAAAAAAATCATTTGACAAAAATGTACAAATCCACATATCCTTTTTGGAACATACAAATCTTGAAATAATTTGTCAATATATACTCAATATAGTTATAGACCTAAGCGAGGTTTAGAATCGTGGCTGCAGAAAAAAAACACCTGATATACAGATATGTACAAACATAAATCCTTGGAAATATAAATCTGGGGAAACATAAAAAAAACACCATGTAAATTCCAATGTTGTTATGTATAGTGAATGTACCTCAGCTGTGGGTGATCAGAGGCATAGAGTTCTTGTTTTAAAGTACATAAAATTTAAGAAATGTTAGTATTGTCGCCTATGGAAAAATAACTACTACCGTTTTCCCGATACTGAACTTGAACTATATCATATTGCCATAGTAATTGCCGCTGGTTCTTGATATCTCCTATTTACATTGTATTGAAAGTTTATGAAAATGGAGAACTTTTTTAAAATATGTTACATGATTTAAAAATAAATTGTACAATTTTATCTAACGGACACCATTGCATAGAGTGGAATGGTGCTTGCACCGACACTGGTTATGGCCGTAAAAGAATAACTTGGCCTGATGCCCAAAAGTTTACTGAAAAAACTTAAATTGAATGAATTTAGCCAGCCCCTTGAAGTCAGCCACATATGTCTTACAAAAAGAGTATTCATGAAAGTCATATAGTTCACGAGCTGCATATCACTAATATGGAGCGAACTGGCTGTTTTGTTGCTGGATATTGCCCGAAAAGACACTCACCAAACTGTGTGAAATTACTTTTGGATTTTGCAACAAGTTTTGTTCAAGTATCGCGATCTCCTTTGGCGGCCCTTACTTCTTTATTACGAACTTTTTTTGTTTTCACGAAGAGGCATACCTTTCCTATATTTGATTTCTTCTTAGTGTTTTGCTCTTTGAGGGGTCCGTAGGTGGCCTGCTGCAAGGCAAAATTTCTGTCCCTATCCAATATACCCTCATTTGCCAGTGGCAGTCCAAATTTCCCCGACACTCATCCTAGATGTCCTCTATTACAACTACCTACCTATTTTATTTATTGTGAACTTGTTCTCGTCCTGAATATGCATGAACTATTTGCCACTGGGCGTTAAGCATCAACAATCAATCTTAGTGTTTAGAATATTACTCATAGTGTGAATCAATTTTTAGTTTTCTTTTTGCTTTGCGTTTATCTGATTTCTGACATTCTTTATTTTTTCCATAAATTTCTTTTTCTTGTTTCGAGGACTTGTGAACCTTACTGCCAACTGAGACACACAGAGACATTATAGATTCACCAGGACCATAGTTTTCTGCATGTACATTACTGTTTGACCTTCCATGAAAGTTTTTACTGAAAGTTACTCTGTTAGGTAAGGATCTTCTTGTGATTTTATTTACACACTCAGAGTTATGAGAGTTTGTCCCAAGTTTTGTTTTATCAATTCCCTTGGGACCAAGTCTGAAATTTACACATGTTCACTCCTCGGTTTGTTCTTTTATAGACAATTTTAGTTTAAAGTCACTTGAAAGATACCTAATTTTCTCTATCCATTTGTTGTTCAGCTGTCCCTTGCAAACATATGAATTTGCTTTACATAAAAAGTGGTTTCCCTGGTAGCATAAAACTATTGCATCTACTGCATGCGACACAGTTCGCTTGAACTGGAACATATCTCCATTGCTTTTTGAAAGTGCAGATTCATACTCTGCATGACACCTATGACTTAAATCTGTGGCAAATCTACTGGGCAGTTTATCTTTCTCTCCTTTTAATAGGGCAGGCATTAATCTCAGTATATTGTGGTTTTTTTTTAATGTGCCGTCTCTGGTTTTCAGAGAAATGTCTGGTATCTATTAAATGTTGCGATGAAATTTGTGCTAGGTCGTCCGCTGCCTTATTTGCACTAGTATCTGGGTCAGTTGTTAAGTGTCTGATCTCAGACCCTTCAGAGTACATGTTTTTTAGACCTTCTTTTGCATTGTCTTCCTCATTTCCTATGTTTTGGACCATTTTAAAATTTTGTGTACATTGCAGTTGTTGTACTTTTTGTCTGTCATATTTTTTTACATAACAACTTTGAGGTGCAGGTTGAAAAGGAGTCGTGTTAACTCCACTGTAGATTGGATTATTGTAACATGCATCACCCTCGATATCAATTTCATTTTCTGGATGGCCGCGTATTTTATTTATAACTTTTACTTCTTGTCGGATCTTATGCATTTTATCTTTGTTTGACTCAAAAGTATTTTCCGCCACTTTATTCCCTTATTTTTGCATTATTTTTGTTGACGGGGCAGGAATATTGCCACTTTATAAGATTTTTCGTAACCCGTTAGATCTAATGGAAACCTGAGAAAGACCAACCTGCATACCAAAGTTTATTGCTGCAGCTTTTGGACCTTTTTTGTTGAAGAATTCTCATCATATAATTTGTACTTGTCAGATATGAACTGACATTTGTCACAAGACAAACAAGCTCACCAATCAAATCCCTTTTGCTCTTTCCTACTTGTTTCCCAATATAGATCCCCTGTGCAGTTTAGATTTTCTACTAAATGTTTTTTAAAGCTCTCATTTCACATCTCAGACAGTCTTTGCAATTAAACTTATCTACGTGTCTCGGTCAGGTCTAAATTTTTAGAAAAATGGGAAATTATCAGTCAAATTTTAAGGCAAGAAGCTATTTTGCACTCATTTATTTATCCATAAACAACATAGAATTACCTCCCTTTTACTGATAGTATGAATCTTATTTTCGTTTTTATGAAGGTTTATTTTTAACTATCCTAACTCTTTTTAAAGCATTATATGATGAAACAGAACTATAATTTAAATTATTTTCAGTATAAAAGTCTACCAAAAATTTAAAAATAGAAGATTTTGCAGATATTTATTTGCATTGATTTACTGTTATTCCTATCTTATGATGGTCTAAATGATTAAAATATTATAAATTGATGTTTTACCTTACATTATTTTCACTTTTCATTTTTGCAGGGTCCAGATGTAATGAATTCCTCCTTGGCCGGAGTAGCACTGGTGACTCATAGAATTTAGCCGTCCATCATTGGTCGTGAATTGTTTAATACTTCTAGGTATGGAATTACTTTCTCAAGTGTTTTTTTTTAGGAATTCTCACATAAGTTATGTTCCAATCAAAACATTTATCACCATATTTAACTTTCTTTCCCTTCAGAACAGAATAATGTTCATCTTTGAATTGTCCTTTGTTCCTTTTCATTTTCCCCGTTCATATTAGAATTATTTGAAAATTATTTATAAATTGTTATCAGTCTTTCAACCAAAATAAACATGAAGGAATACTAGAGCAACTGGAATCAAAAGATATGAAATCATATATAACGGACTGCAATAAATTTTGATACTCTGCAATATTCGTTCTCAAAATGGATTGTTTTGAATCTTTGCAAATTGGCTAAAATTCTATGTGTTTTGCCTGAAATCTAATGAATTTCTTTTTGTTTAGAGAAATTGCATCAAACTTTTAAATACTACAGCTTAATTCAATTTTTCTTAGAAAAAAAAAGACAATTCTCAGCTACCTTCAAATTCTTCCTGCAATAACAAAAGAAAATAAATAATATACATACTAATATTTTAGCATTTCCCTGTTCTAAGTCATATTGTACTTTTAAATTTATACAATAAACTAAATTTTTAACCTTCTGAAATCTTACATTCAAAACTCAAGGCTAAATTTTTAGCTTTCAAAGATTCTCAATTAAATGTAATCAGCTCGAGTTTTAACTATAAATTTGATCAGTTTGAACAAAAACAGTTGATACATGAAAAAAATGCTAAAGTTTTAGTAAAAAAAAATAACATGTTGATCGCAATGCAATATAGTAAATTGTAAATTATAAGCCTGGTACCTTTGATAATCGATTTTGGAGATGAAATTTAGCGACTTTAGCGATCATTGTTTTGATTTGATCACGAAAATCACGAGTAAGAGTTTACATTTAAGTTTTGAAACAAGCACTAGAATTGAATGTCCTACAACATTCATAAACTGTCATCAACATGTAGAATAGTTTATCATTATTATACTAATCGACTTTCGGTGGGATTTTATTTCTCAATCTGTAGGAATTATGTGGTTTTGGTAGGATTGATATTCTTTTCGACATTTTGAGATTGCCTCAGGCATCAGCAACCTCTTCAATACTATAAAACTATAGTTTGTACCAGGCAGTATATATATTGTACATATGCCTCATTCAATGTAAAGCGCTAGAAATTAATAGAAATGTACTCTTTTGTAATTTAAGTGATATAGTTCCATCTTTTGCTAATATGTGTGAACAAGATAAGTTTAGTTTCATTCTGAAAAGTAATGATACAGACATTAGTACTGTAAGTGTAGCTGGAATAAGCGATATGTATGATTTGAACATTCATTTAAAGCAAAAATAATGTTGTTAAGAACTTTTATAGTATTAATGCTAATTGTTAATGGCTTGAATTAATAATTTTGTATGAATAACACCTCCACGTAATGTAAATATAAAATATGTATCTCTTATCATTGAGAAAATATGTTTGGTTTGGTTTTTTTGTATTTGTCTGTTTGTTTGTTCATTTTTGTATTTGTATTTGTATTTTGTAAATGTCGGCTGGTATCATTTCTGTATAGGAATTTACACCAATAAAATTATTTGATTTGATTTTATGCCTATGGTTTGTATATAGTATGTGTTGACACTTTAAAGTAAATGTCTTCTATTATAAGGACTCTATATGAGGTCAAAAGACATGGAACATGGTATTTGAAAAAAACGAGAGAAAGTTTAAATGAAAACCAGACATGAACTCTGGTTACAATTCATATTTTGTTTACATATTTTCATACAAAATAAAACTAGCAAAACTAGTTATATATAGAGATTAAATAACGTTCAAGTTACCAAGTTTCTCCTCCTCTTCTGGTATTTTTATTTCCCTTGAATACAATTATCATTTATATTAAGAAAACACGAACAGTTGATGTCTTGTAATATTACAATAGAGTAAAAACAACTTTGCGCCATTTTATAATCATAAACAGTCTGCGTCCTTCAAATGCTTTAATTATATTTGATGAATTTATGAAATGTCAAACGTTTACGTGATTTTAACATTTAAAGCGCCTTTATGATTAACATTTTGTCTTTAAAACGCTTGAATAATTGTATCACCTTTAGATTATTTGGTTCTTTAATTATTAATGTTACAGCTTCAATAAAAAAAAATATCATTATACATTTCTAATTTTATTTAACTGTTCCGAACTTAAAAGATTCTATAGACACACATTTGTGATATATCAGCTAAGCATGTTCAGATTTGAATGACAATATTTGAGTTAAGAACCTTTCACTTGAGCTTCTCATCAGTATTTACATGAAGATCAATAATAGGAGATTAATGAAAACCAAAACAAATAGATAGATGTACACTTAAGTCATGTAAGAATACGTTATCAGTTTGTGTAAATGACTTGTACTTAATTCAAATTTCAGAAACGTACAGGCATATTTGTTGCTTAATCCACGAAATGATATATCAGACTATACATTGTTTCCCTACATACTTCAATTCATACAACAATACACTTAGGTTTAATTGTAATCTTTATATTATTGGTGATTAAATTAATCAGGTAGTAATAACCAAATATTCAGCTGAAACTTCTACTTAAAGAACCTTCAATTGGTAAGTGACATTCCACATAATAGTTAAATTTGAATATTGTCTATATCGCAAATTCATTTTATTTTGATATTCTAAAACATAACTTAACATGCATTGATATCCAGGTATTTATTTTTATATATTTTATAAATGAGGTACCAAGGATAAGTCTTCCAAATTGTGATAATTTCATTATGACATAATTAATTGTGATGTAATTGGTTGCTTTATTGTGATGTCCCCACAGCTGGCCTTCGACTATTTTATCTTTTTTGTGTGTTATTTTGGCACTTCAACTGTTTGTTTTGTTTTTTTACATCCTTAGCTTTCTAATATAAGGTTCTGAGCGTAAATGATGAAGATCAACCCAGAATAGCTTCATTTTTATCACTTTTGCAGCGATTTTTGTTATAAACGGTTATCTTGGTCTGACCCCAGTCACGATCTGTTTTAAAAATGCTATAATATGTAATATGTTAAACAACACGGGCGGAAAATGTAAGGTAAACTTTGTTTGCTATAGTGGACAAAATGATGACGACAGTGCAACGTGTGATTTTGGAGGAAATTACCGATGCTCACGTTTTTATATATAATATGCATGTTTACCACTCTAGTTTGTAGTTCAGAACCTTCCACTTAAGCATGTTTACCTTCTCATCCACTGGAGGTATGACTGAGAATGTCAACCGTTAAAGATAAGTGCAAAACAAAACAAATAAAATGATATAAACCATAATAAAAGTTAGTAGCCCAAGCAAACGCTTGCATTCAGTTATACAACTCTACACATAAGTCGACATTTCAAAATTTTGGCATTGACAATTATGAAATCATTTGTGTGCTCCCGCTGAAGCATCCAGAAAAGCACTCTGGGGACACTTTGTTTATGAAATGTAATGGAATTTCTACATGCTATCAATTTTTATGTATGCATAAAACAAGTCCTACATTTTTCGGCGAAAGCTTATAACTTTGTGTTATAACTTAATGTCTATAAAGTGAGCTGAAGTTTAATACTGGTATTATATGGCTGATTCACTCGTTGAAATTGATCTTTTTTCTATGGAGAACACTTGTTCTGCTGACAGAAATGATAGGGTCCTGATATTTTGTGTACTTTAATATCCTATACTCTCATTCAAGGTTTATCCTTAACTTGGTCTCAACTTTTGAATAATCTCTTTGAACTGTGTCTCTGAATGTTATTTCTGACTATACAGCTTATATGTATGTTCAACTTGGCGTTTATTTTTGTTGTAGTTCAGTTGTTTTGCTGTTCTATTGTTTTCCTCTTGTAGTTGATTGTTTGGTTTTGGTTTGTAATCCGGATTTGTTTTTATTGTTTAATTAGATTTATGACTATGGCGGTATATTACTGTTGCTTTCAGTACGATTAAAGAGTTTTTTCATGATGAAGGCTATACTGTAATATTCATTTTCTTTGGCTGGATAGTAGATCATTTGGCAATCATTAAACCTTACCCAACTATAAAAGTTATTTCATGTCTAGAGTTTATTACTATGAAAGGAGGAAAATAAGAAATAAAACTGTTATGTTGAGAAACTTTAAAATACCCCAACAAGGAGAGTCTCAGTCCACGTTAATACAAAAATTGAAAAAAGGGCACTGTCTCTTGTCAAATGAGGTAAAATATTATAAGCAACAAAGCAACAAATTCAACAAGCTAAATGAAACACAATAATACATCAAGACAATAACAAACAATAAAAAGCATAAACCTGGTGGAACTGAAACCATTTTTTTAAATTATGTCCTGTACCAAGTTAAGAATATGTCAGTTGTTTATCAGTTTGTCCGTTTCTATAAACTTTTGTTTTGGACAGGCTATTTGCGATGTTTTTTTACTTAGATTTTTCTTGGAGTTTAGTATTTTTGTTGTTCCTTTATTTCCTTTTAGCGACTGATTCGTATAATCAACAGACCTTGAGTTCTTAAGGATTCATTAAAAATATGGCCATTTCAACATGTTCAAATCCTTTTTTTCTGTTTTATTATTTTTAGTATGTTTCTTCTATCAATAAATCAACAACTACTAGAAACTTATATATGATTAAAATAATTTATTAGCATAATAAATACATAACAATAAAATAATGTGATCATGTGATACATGTAAACTATGGAATAACAGAATACCATTAGCCAGGTCTGCCACCTGTTAACTGTTAACTGTCCTACTGGTAAATTACGAAAAGGGCTATTTGTAATAGGACCATGGTAAGGTGTTGCATAGGTACATTCTGAAAGCTGATTAAGTCTTTCATGTCTATACTCAGTGCATCTCAAACAAATGCAAACTGGTAAAATGTGCACTAAATAATGAGCATGACAGGTTTTAAGTTCATGCAATAACCTCATAAAATCTTCTGCACTTATATGTCCCTGTAAATTAACTCCATGTAAATTAAGTAAATAAAACTCATTAATGACAGAACGATACATTGGTTTGATATAAAGCGAATGAATTGCAACAGCATTTTTTGCACTGATTTTTCGTGGCAGAAGCAGTTTAACAAAGTCTGTTTCCAGTTGGAACTTTTCAATCAGTGGAACAAGAAGAGCTGTTTTGCCCTCTCTGCATCTTTTTACTTCACAATTGTCATTTACTAAGCATTTAAATAAAAAGCCTAATGTAAAATTGCGATTATACTCTGATAAAATAATTTCTATTTCTATTACATCATTTTCATTTTGCATTTGCATATAATTATTAACAACATCTAATAAAAACTCACTTCTTTTTAGTGCTAAATGAACTTTGGTCTGGGGCGCAATGGTAACCACACTGGGTTCACCATCATGACCAAAGTTTAAATGAAGAATTAGCTTATTCATGATAGAATTGCAATATCCCTTTTCCTTTTTTTCCCTAACTATTTAATTATAGTTCCCTATTAAGAATAATATTCTTGCCCGCCCCAAAAAGTAAAAAGGATAGAAGCAGATATGTTTTCAAGATGCTTCTACACCATAGCAAACCTTCAGACAATCATGTGGATAGTGTTTTTAAAACACTCTTTGAATGTCCAAACATTTGGTCTTTAATGTGACCCTTGATGGTTAATCAAGAATCAACAAAATATAGTTTAATATATCCAATTATTTTTAACAATGACAAAATATAAACAGTTTATAACTAATTCTTATAATTCATCATTGCAGTGGGTCAAACAGCATAAAACTTCTATAGGCCACGGTGGACTGAATATAATATATTTTAACTAGAGGCTCTAAAGAGGCTGTGTCGCTCACCTTGGTATATGTGAATTAAACACAGGAAGCAGACAGTTCATGAAAACATTGTGTTAAGGTGATTGTGAAGTGTTTGAACATCTTACTTTACTGAACATTTTTTGCTGCTTACAATTATCTGTCTATAATGAACTTGTCCGTGTAGTTTCAGTGGAAAATGTTAGTAAAAATTTACAAATTTTATGAAAAATTTAAAAAATTGATTATAAAGGACAATTACTTCTTAGGTGGTCAATTGACCATTTTTGTCATTTTGACTTATTTTTTAGTCTTAAATTGCTGTACATTATTGCTGTTTACAGTTTATCTCTATCTATAATAATATTCAAGATAATAACCCAAAAGAGCAAAATTTCCTTAAAATTACCAATTACATCGCGTTGTCCGATTCATCTAAAAATTTCAGGGCAGATAGATCTTGACCAGATTAACAATGTTACTACCTGTCAGATTTGCTCTAAATGCTTTGATTTTTGAGTTATAAGCCAAAAACTGCATTTCACCCTTATGTTCTATTTTCAACCGTAGCGACCATATTGGTTGGTTAGCTCGGTCACAAAACACAATTTTTAAACTTAATAGCCTAATAATGATTCTGGCTATGTTTGGTAAAATTTGGCTTAATAGTTTCAGAGAAGAAGATTTTTGAAAAAGTTAACTTAGATTTACGAAAATATTGTTAAAAATGGACTATAAAGGGCAATAACTCCTAAAGGGGTCAACTGACCATTTTGGGTCTAGTGACTTATTTGTAAATCTTACTTTGCTGAACATTTTTGCTGTGTACAGTTTATATCTATCCATAATAATATTCAAGATAATTACCAAAAACAGTAAAATTTCCTTAAAATTACCAATTTAGGGGCAGCAACCCAACAATGGGTTGTCTGATTCATCTGAAAATTTCAGGGCAGATAGATCTTGACCAGATAAACAATTTTACCCATTGTCAGATTTGCTCTAAATGCTCTAAATGCTTTGGTTTTTGAGTAATAACCAAAAACTGCATTTAACCTCCATATTCTGTTTTTAGCCGTGGCGGTCATCTTGGTTGGTTGGCCGAGTCAAAAAACACAATTTTCTAGATACACCAATGATGATTGTGGCCAAGTATGGATTAATTTGGCCCAGTAGTTTCAGAGAGGAAGATTTTTGTAAAAGATCATGGAGATTTACGAAAAATGACTAAAATTGACTATAAAGGGCAATATCTCCTAAAGGGATCAACTGACCATTTTGGTCATGTTGCCTTATTTGTAAATCTTACTTTAATGACCGTTATTGCTGTTTTCAGGTCTCTCCATCTATAATAATTTTCAAGATAATAACCAAAAACATTAAATTTCCTTAAAATTACCAATGTACGGGGCAGCAACCCAACAATGGGTTGTCTGATTCATCTGAAAATTTCAGGGCAGATAGATCTTGATCTGATAAACAATTTTACTCCATTTCAGATTTGCTCTAAATGCTTTGTTTTTTTAGTTTTAAGCCAAAAACTGCATTTTACCCCTGTGTACCTTTTGTTTTTTGCCATGGCGGCTATCTTGGTTGGTTGGCCGGGTAAAAAAACACAAATTTTAAGCAAGATACATCAATGATGATTGTTGCCAAGTTTGGTTTAATTTGACCCAGTAGTTTTAGAGGAGAAGATTATTGTAAAAGTTAACGACGACGGACGACAGCCGATGGACGACGACAGACGACGGACGACAGACGCCAAGTGATGAGAAAAGCTCACTTGGCCTTTTAGGCCAGGTGAGCTAAAAACATGTTATGAAAACATATTATGCCAACATGAATCGTGAAGCAATACAAATAATTCTAAAACTTTCTGATCACTGTGCTCTTAAAATTACTTTCTGAGTTTTTTTTTAGTCAGTAAAATTTGAATGTATTTGCAGCTTTATTTGGATTCATTTTAAAATTTTGTAAAATTTAAACCATTTTAAGCAATGTATTGTACATGGTATACTATGTTTGAGGTATTTTTGTACAGTTCATAACAAGCCTTTTTGCAATTATATACAAGTTATCACATGTACAATATTTCTGTACATGATATAACATGTAAAAAATTGCAACTTGATATAACATGTACAAAATTGCAACTTGAATACAACATATATAAATATTTACATGATTTATGTACATATATATACAAAAAAATATCCTTATTACCGTTGATTCATTTTTTATCATTGTTTTCAGAAGTTAAAATATATATTTCTCAATCAATTTTGTTTTTAAATTTAACACTGTAGCATTTATTTCTCATCCTAGCTGTACTCTAACAGTATAATGACTTGAACAGGTAAACACTTACTCTTTCATTCAATCCAATAAAGAGACAAATTTGAGCATAATCTCTTCATCCTGGCTGAACATTAACAGTATGAAGATCATTAAACACAAGTATTTGTCTTTTATTCAATTCAATAATTAGACAACTTGTATATCCAAGCAGAATGATGAAGTAAAAGGATTATATCTATATACATTATGGTTCATATTATAGGTAAAGAAAAATAAAGTTCAAGATGCATGATGCGTGAATATTTTGACATTTATGTTGCAAAAGATTATCCACAAATTCTGAAGGTCCACAAAAAAACTGATAATGTAACAAAACATGGAATAAATAAAGAAACTATACCTATTCACAGAAACTTAAAACATTGTTTATATAAACAAACAACAACAATAAAATATTAAAGTCACAAGATAGTCATTATTATATCATTATCCTCACTGTAACTAAAAATAACTATAAGGTTCAATCTCTTTCACTGATCTATAACTTTCCTACTTTTCTCATTTTAAAGATAAAAACTCTTTCATTCAATCCAATAAAGAGACAATTTTGAGCATAATCTCTTCATCCTGGCTGAACGCTAACAGTATGAAGATCATTAAACACAAGTATTTGTTTGTTTTTTATTCAATTTTTAAATTTGACAAAATTGATATCCAAGCAGAATGATTAAGTAAATTATTATATCTATGTATATATATCATTGCAAAAATCAAGGTCATCTTTGAATTGAATTTTCTTTTTATATATTAAGTTCTTGCTAAAAAAAATCAGACTTAAGCAAAACTTTACTGAATTTGAACTTTTCGGATATGTCCCTGTTATACACATGGAAACTTTTTTCTCAAGCTTCTTATACTATGTACATGATATAGGGGTGTATACAATAAACAGTGAAAAACAGTACTCATAATTATGATTGTTTTTGTGCATAAATATGAACTTAATGGAAAGAACTGTGTAATACACTCTTTTGTTTGCAATACAGACTCATTTACTCCATGAAAAAATAATATTGAAAATTTGTAGACATAACAAACATTTACACTTAGTCTATCTATTGAAAAGTTGAAAAACTTTAGATAAATAATAATGTAAATTCAAGTCAAACAGAATAAATATATACATCCATGTGTTCTCTTTCCTGATTTTTATTGTTTGCTTTGCATTTGCTTTGCATTTGCTTTGCATTTGCTTTGCATTTGGTCAAACTTATGGTAAAGTTGCATAACATAAAAAAGAGCTGCTGTCATAGAACTGCATGACTAAACTAAAGGTCACAATATTTTCTTGAAGGGATTTTGTTATATATTAATATATTTTTTTATATTTTTACTTCACAGGCTTTTTTACTCTTCCTATTATCGATTTTCATCAATAAGACAAAAAAAAATTACGACATTTTGCAATACCATAGTTTTATCATAAGTAGATATACATTCAACTTATTTGAAATATGACACAAAGTATCCTGAATTTGTTGTTTCATATCAGATGAACTTTTTTAAATCTTAATGGGGCACTAGCTACGAGATATATAAAAAAAAATCATATATTATTTTTTTTGCTCAATCACTAATGAAATACAATGGTGAAATAATAATTCGCTCTTAGCAGCAAGTATGATTTAGTTCTGTCAAAATAAGCTAAAATCATTGATAATGAATTATTCACTTGCAAGTGAATAATTCAACCTCATAGAATTTGTATTAATGTGAACTTCAATTTAACTCCTTAGCTTGAAATGGATAACACATGAATTGAATGTGTAAAATTATTTAAAGGAAAAGAATATCAACATTGAAAGTGAAACAAAGGTAAATCAATTGATTGACTGATTTGATCCACAGAAAATCATTCTTATACAGATAAAAACGATGATAAACATTAATGTTTCATCTATAATATAAAATTAAATAGACCTAGAATAATCCAAGAGCATGAATTTGCTTGATCTATTTATATCTATATTTATGTTTACATCGCTTATATGGTCATTGAAAGACTTTAGAGGTCAACTCAATAATTAATTAGATGGCGGTCTAGACTGCGAACACACGAAATGTAATTTTATACGGTGTCCTCTTTATATTTTTTTTTAGACTTTAAATAGGTTGGATAAATGTTAACATTATTCATTATTATAAATCAAATACTAGAAATTAAGTAAAGTCGGTGAACATGAATTTGACAGCTAGTGCCCCTTTAACATTTAACATTTTTTTTACAAGTTCTTTACACATATCTTCCTTCTTTTTCTTTTTTTCTCTGTCTTGTTTACATATGTTTTCAAGTTTTTAATAGTACCAATATCAGTCAGTCTTACTGTACACTTCTTGGATTCTGCTGCATCTATTTTCTTATTTCCTGATCTTTTTCTGCCTACAAAACATCAACTTATTTTACTAACTAAAAAGACTATTATTATGCCAATACATTGCTTTTAAAACTAGAGGCTCTAAAGAGCCTGTGTCGCTCACCTTGGTCTATGTAAATATTAAACAAAATCTTACTTTGCTGAACATTACTGCTGTTTACAGTTTATCTCTATCTATAATAATATTCAAGATAATAACCAAAAACAGCAAAAATTCCTTATAATTACCAATTCAGGGGCAGCAACCCAACAACGGGTTGTCCGATTCATCTGAAAATTTCGGGGCAGATAGGTCTTGACCTGATCATCAATTTCACCCCCATGTCAGATTTGCTTTAAATGCTTTGGTTTTTGAGTTATAAGCCAAAAAATGCATTTTACCCCTATGTTCTATTTTTAACCATGGCGGTCATCTTGGTTGGTTGACCGGGACACCGGACACAATTCTTAAACTAGATACCCTAATAATGATTTTGGCAATGTTTGGTTAAATTTGGCTAAGCAGTTTCAGAGGAGAAGATTTTTTAACCAACTATTATTTTATACTAAATGATTTCTCACCTATTTCTGATTTTTTATCTTTTGTCGATGAATGATTAATAAGTCCTGTAATTGCATCTGAAATGAAAATCAGGATTTAAAAAAAAAAAAATCATTCTAACCTTCCCTGAAATATTTGTATGGAATTAAAACAATTAAAACTATTTTAAATTTGCATTATGAAGATGAAACTTCTTTTCACACACTGTTATCATCCTTTTCCAAATCTGAATAAAATTCTTTTATCAGTCAAATCTTCAAAAGTATACAAGTTGCAATTCAGAATGTAAATAAGATTTAAAAGACAAACTGTGAAAAAAACAATCTTTGGACTGATATAAAGTTGTAAAAACTTTAGATTATTTACCCTTTTTAGTATTTTTACCAATCCTTTCATATTCTCCAGTAGTTTCACGGATCCTTTCTAAATTTTGGCAAACATCTATTGGATTATTTAAATCTGGAAAATTAAACAGTTGAGTAAAAATGTAAATGAAAAAGGAGAAAAAACAAGCTTATTCCACCAGGGATGATTCTAGGTGTTTTCAAATTGGTCCCTAAAACATCAAATTGGGATTTTTTTAGAATAAAATCTAAGACGAAATAACATTGATTTCCTGTAAAAACGTAAAATGTATATCATTAAGTTTAACCTTTACACTGATGTTCATGTAAGTTGTAACATTTTGAATAATTCTGGATGGGCTACTGTAATTACATGAATATTTTTGAACATGAGGCACTTGTCTATCATCTTAGCTATAGTTACCTAGGCCTATTCCAAAAGCATTTCAGCTAACATAAATAAACCACTGAAAAAAATCATTCATCGGGTATTTTTTCAACAGCAGGTCATCTCTATAAATTTACCTTAATTCAAATGAAATAAATTATATGTTTATAGAACACAACCTTCAATGCCATGACAGGCAGAAATTGGTTTAATATAAAATAACATATTAAGGTGTATGCAGTAATATAAAAACAAGAAACTGGAAAACAATAACAAAATGTGACAGATTTCTATTATTCAGATAATGAGTATTCTAATGCAATTTGGATGTAACAATTTTTTTTTTCATTGGCTAAAATTTGCTGTCAAATCCACAGTTGGTCAGGCTTAACTAAGGAGGGACCCCCCCCCCCCCCCCCCCCCCCCCCCCCCATTTTGAATTGATTGAATCAACAAATGTTCGATTACTACTATTTAATTGAAAATAAAACAACACCTACCTTGAATTTGGCGTTTTAATGTAATTTTATCGTAATTTGAAGCGTACGGGTAAGGTAATAACCTCCAGTTTGTAAGTTTTCATTTGTATGACGTCACGTTTAGCCATGACATTTTTGTGCCAAAATAATTCATTAAATTTCGCGTTTTTTTGTTTCTAATTGTCAAGTTTAGTCGTTTTTTAAAGTTTTATCGTACTTTTTCTTTTTGTAATGCATTAGAATCGGAATAACAGTACTGTACATGAACAGTTTTCACTGTCAATTTTAATTTGATGGTTGCAAATCACTGTTTTACTGTCTCTGATACTGTCTACTGTGTAACAATTGACGGTGGCAACTCTTCAACTACAGTACTGTTATTTCTAATGTAACAGAAAGTAAAAAAAATATTGTTTTCTCTCATAAAAGTTGTACCTTTGTTTCCTGAATGATGTATTATGAATGATATAGTGTTGTGCATCATAGATGGAATGTCAGAACTGACAGATAGATTGAAAATGTCTTTATATGTCAAGCTGAGATATGAAGTTAATTCATCTCTCACTTCCTCAGATATGCCTCTAGTGTTGTCAACATAATGGTTAAACAGGATCTCCAACTTTTGGCAATGATTTAAATGGCTTATAATTCTGCAGATACTCTATAATTTCAGCTTTCATTTCTTTTGCTTTTATAACTAAGAAGGTGGGCATTCCTGAGGAAATATTTTTCATTTACTTCAATTAAAATAAATAAAAAAAAGTATATAGGAACATGTAAGCTGTATTACTGTGAATTCATTTATTTTCGTGGGTACCAGTTTTCGTGGATTGTGGAAAAATTGTGTTTTTTTGTATATTTCATTTCATGGTTTTTATTATGTGTTGAAACAAGCCTAGAGAAATTTGTGATTCACCTACACCCACGTTATCCACAAAAATTGGTATCCCACGAAAATCAATAAATCCACAGAATCTTAAAATATAAGCAAATAAATTGTTCCTCCTATTTTTATTGCATACAGTTTAATATCTCATTTCAATTTCACTCATTTGACTCATGTGTAGATCTTACTTTGCTGAACATTTTTTGCTGTAACATTTTATCTCTATATATCTCCAAAAAAAAATTGAAGATAATAACCAAAAACAATAAAATTCCCTAAAAAATAACTATTTCGGAACAGTAACCCGACAATGGGTTGTTGGATATGTTTGAAAGTTACAATGCATATAGATCTTAACCTGATAATGACTTATTTTTATACCTAACTTCGCTGAATTTATTTACTTTAACTTCTCTCTATCTATAATAGAATTAACGATACAATGAAATAACCAACAAATCAACCATTTCGGGACGGTTACCAAACATGGGTTGTCCAATTGCACTGTTCATCTTATGGCAGATAGATCTTGTTCTATTACTTACATAAACCTCCATTATTTTTGCTCTAACTGCTTTAGTGAGATATAAGCCCAAAACTGCATTTATCCTTTATATAAATAAGAAGACGTTGTGTGAGTGCCAATGAGACAAATCTCCATCCAATTCACAATGAATTCAAATTTAACAATTGTAGGTCAAAGTAATGCCTTCTTCACAGAGCCTTGGCTCACATCCAACAGCAAGCTATAAAGAGTCCCAAAATGACCAGTGTTACACAATTCAAACAGGAAACAAAGGGTCTTATCTATTCACAAAACGAGAAACAATAAACATATATGAAACACACCAACAAACGACTTCCACTAAACAAAAGCCTCCTGACTAAGGACAGGTGCATATAATAAATGCAACAGGTGTGAATGTTTTAACAGACGCCAACCTTTACCCTAACCTCATTTACAATAGTATAACTTTACAACATGAAAAGACGCACTAAAAAATTTAATTGAAAATGGCATAATTCTATTAAAAAGACACCAATTTCACAAAAACCACTAAACTATGTTCTTTTTCTTAGCAACAGCATCAAGATTTGTTGATGAATCAAATCATCAATTAAAATTTATAAACTATATACCCTAAGGAACATTCACTTTAAGTCTTTTTGAAGTATTTGACACATTAATTTCAGAACGGAAGATTCTGGAAATAATTCATGAGGATTATAGCAAGTGATGGCATAAGCTCAAATGACTATCTGGATCAAAAACTAAATTTCAGGATTTTGAATGGTTAAAGTAATGGTATTAACTTTCATTGTCCCCTATGTTAGCTTCCTCTTTTTAATGGTAATAGGTATATAACATATTTATATTATCACTCACCTTTTATTGCTTTTAATGGAGAACTATCTTCACTTGTAAGGGATTTCCTAGCTTTTAATGGAGAACTATCTTCACTTGTAAGGGATTTCCTAGCTTTTAATGGAGAACTATCTTCACTTGTAAGGGATTTCCTAGCTTTTAATGGAAAACTATATCTTCATTTGTAAAGGATTTCCTAGCTTTTAATGAAGAATTGTCCACACTTCTTTTTCCTATAAAGAAATTAATTGTAAAGTGTTAGAAGTGAGTGTTACGAAGAAACTTGTGTATTCTTTTTTAAGTCAGCTTACTACACAGTTATGTCTAGAACAGAAAAAATATATCAACATACAAAATATAGAAAATACCTACCATTTCTTGCTTTAAATGGAGAACTGTCTTTGCTATTTAAGGATTTCCTAGCTTTTAATGGAGATCTGTCATTACTATCAAAGGATTTCTTATCTCTACTACTTACAATTATGTCATAGTTTATTGTTATACCTTGGTTGTATCAATAAGTGTGTATCGGGGTGTGTATGCATAAACTGTTTCTTAAATTACTTAAAATGTTAATATTTATATGTTGTATCCTATAAGAACAATGAACATAGGCCTATTGTGTTTTATTTTTGTACTATCAATTCCAAGTTTACTTTCCAGAGCAGTCACTGTGACTCAGAGTGAGAGAAAGCATATTCCACTTCGTATCTTATCACCTATTTTCCTACGTTAGTTCTAGGAGGAACCCCATTCCTAACTCTTCAAATAATTAATTTTCTTTGAGTCAGTGATCATGACTCCTTTCCGTACAAATTTATCGGTTCAAATTGCGATCGTTTTAAATAAAATACAACATTTATTGACAGAACGAGCTAATACTGGACATGTCGTTTGACTCAACATTTAAGGAAGTGAGACAACTCGAAACGATAATATGGTAGACTCCATTTCGCCTGAAGGGGTGTTCTATGATGATGACTACATTCATTTTTTTTAAATGATGCATATGATTTACAGATATGCAACAACAATAACCCTCAATAGCAGACATTCATAGAAAAGATCCCATGAGATATAAATTAATTGAGTGGGGAATCCAGAGCTAAAACCCCTTGAAGTCAAGAAATCTATACGCATGCGCATAATTACCAAAACAAACCTTTGAGCAAGATCGTATATTAAATGTTGACTAAACGACCTAGATGGTTCTCTATTTCTTTATGGAATTACAATGATCTTAAATATCAGTTTCATAACAATAACATATAAGAAAAACTCCACTTCATTTCTTATATGACAAAGATAGATTTATCTGAATTCCGAGAACTATCGTATTTTATCAAAACTGGGATTCCCTCTGACGTGTTTCTAAATTTATAAAAACACTCAATATAAATACTGCTTAATTCTGATTTTCCGTGTTGTTAAAAACACGCATATAAGTCAATGGAATTATCAAATAACATGTTATCACTCACCTTGTATTGCTTTTAATGGAGAACTGTCCTTGCTTGTAAAGGATTTCCTAGCAATTAATGGAGAGCTGTTCTCAGTTGTAAAGGATTTCCTAGCTTTTAATGGAGAACTATCTTCAGTTGTAAGATATTTCCTAGCTTTAATGGAGAACTATCCTCACTTGTAAAGGATTTCCTAGCTTTTAATGGAGAATTGTCCTCACTTGTAAAGGATTTCCTAGCTTTCCTACCTTTTAATGGAATACTGTCCTCACTTGTAAAGGATTTCTTAGCTTTCCTAGCTTTTAATGGAGAAAATTCCTCACTTGTAAAGGAATATACACTTCTTTTTTCTAAAAAGTAATTAATTATAAGATGTTAGAAGTGACTTGTTAAGATGAAATGCTTCTGGCATGCAACATAATAAGCCTGATACATGTATAATTGAGTAGGAAATTTGTAGATGTGTAGAACAACAGCAATAAGTATTTCTAAATACAAATATTTAAAAATACCTACCATGTCTTGCTTTAAATGGAGATCTGTCATCACTATCAAAGGATTTCTTATCTTTTTTACCTAGAATTATGTCATAGAACTTTTTTTATAGCTTGGTTATCTATAAAAGAACTTAAGTTAAGTGAGCAGGATCACATACCCCACATCCCTATATTGTCACTAGGCAAACAAAATATAAATCTATGATTTTCATCCACCCCCCCCCCCCCCCCCCCCCCTGACAAAGTGGTCCACCTTAACCGATATCCAGCACTTCATTGAAATTTATAGGAAATCCAACAAAAAATAAATGTGCTTTCTACATGTTCTAGGCATAAAGCAAAATTCTATGATCTTTATCCAGTCTCCTCGTGAAAAAAGTCTCCCTCCTCTTATTTCTGTCAATAACAATCCCATCCAAGCTTTTTTGATACCGATGGACCAGTCAAAAATATTTTACCTTTCGTAACTTAAGTTGCATGGGGTATAAAAAATGTGTAGAAATAAACTGCCTAAATTGTTAGTATTCTTTGTTATATCATATCTCCCCAGGTTGGCATAAACATGTTTCACAAATATTGAAACAAGATATCTACAGAAACAAGAGTCTCATTAAAGCCTGAAATTACTCACCTCTAATTTTTAGGGGCAGATTTTTTTATAAATGATTATATATAATTCATGATGCCTTAAGTACAATTAAATACATTTTAAAAAATGATATTTCATTTTTCTGCCAAAAAGCTAAAAAAATAGATCAAAATCATCTTTTAAGAGAAAAAATGGAATAAGAGGTGAATTTTCAAATTTCAACTTACGCAAATGAACAACCTATCTGGTTTTATACTAAATCAATACAAATATAAAAAGTAAATAATATACTATGCAGAGTTAATATCTTGCACTATCAATGTTACTGGAGCATATTGATAAATATGTAAGATGGTTCAGACTTATCTGTAGAACCCAAACTGTTGTATGTTCAAAGAAATACTTGTGCAGTAGAAAAAGTACTAATCAGAACATCATAAATTAAAATACTTACACAAGTCAAGAATTACTTACTTGATTTAATCTGGTCTGATGTCCTTTTTGAAAACTTTTTGAATATTCTTCCTACAATTTTTTTTAAAAAGTGCTTGAATACGCGTTATCCTTAAAACAATGGTGAAGTTATTACAAAGTCTTAACATAATGTCACAAAGTCTTCATAACTTCCTACATTTTAAAGATTTTGCTTATTGTTGAAGGCCAAACAGTAACCAATAGTAGTTTACATCTATGCAAATTGGTCTCTAGCTCATTGTTGTCTCCTTGAAAATCTTTTACACATTTTATATTTTCATTAATTAACTTATTGGAAATATAATCAATTTGCTCTTAGGTCCATGGCCAGTTAAACACGTTTCTACTATAAACCAGCAGAAACCACTCAAAAGTCAACTTTATAATGATGTCAAACTTGAACTCGTAGAGAGCTTATTTAATACTTGTTCAATGTCGTAACTGGGTTTGGTACCAATGGCAATTATTCCACATATACGTACTTACGTTCAGATGTTTTTTTCAATATTCATTAATATGAAACTCACCTTCAACTGGACCTATTAAAGCTTTGCCTTTTCTTGTCTGGCATGGAGAAATCTTATCATAATACTTCTGAGTGTTACTAATATACATATCTAAAACATAAATTAGAGGCTCTAAAGACCCTGTGTCGCTCACCTTAGTCTATGAAGGACACAGATGGATTCATGACAAACATGTGTTTGAAGATCTTACTTGACTGAACATTCTTGATACTTACAATTTTTCTATCTATAATAAACTTGGCCCTTTAGATAGAAAGGAGAGTATTTTGTAAACCAATTTACCAAATTAATGAAAATTGTAAAAAAATTACTATAAAGGGCAATAACTCTTTCAGAGGTCAACTGACCATTTTGGTCATGTTGACTTTTTTGTAGATCTTACTTTGCTGAACATTTATGCTGTTTACAATTTATCTCTATCTATAACAATATTCAAGATAATAACCAAAAAAGGCATTTTTTTTTCAAATTACCAATTGAGGGGGAGGCAACCCAACAATCATTTCTCCAAATCATCTGAAAATTTCAGGGAAAATAGATATTGACTAGATACCAATTCAATCCTTTGTCAGATTTGTTCTAAATGCTTTATTTTCAGAGTTATAATCTTCATTTTACCCCATATGTTCTATTTTTAGCCATGGCGGCCATCTTGATTGGTTTCCTGGGTCACTGCACACATTTTTTTTTTCAAAAAGATACCCCAATAATGATTGTGGCTAAGTTTGGTTAAATTTGACTCAGTAGTTTCAGAGGAGAAGATTTTTGTAAAAGTTAACAACGATGTCGACGGAGACGAACAAAGGACGAGGAACGCCAAGTGATGAGAAAAGCTCACTTGGCCTTGTGGGCCAGGTGAGCTAAAAAAGCAATGAAAATTCTTTGATTGCAGCAGTTAAGTTAAAATTTAACCTTAAATAGTGACAAACGTTAATGACTGATAAATAAAACTGAAAGTGCAATGCAATGTGATATATGTGGAAATGCCAATGTAAAAAAAAACCTGCATGTTTAACCCAGCCACATTATCTATGCATGTGCCTATCCCAAGTCAGGAGCCTGTAATCAGTGGTTTGTTTATGTGTTACATATTTGTTTTTTGTTCATTTTTATATTTAAATAAGGTCGTTAGTTTTCTATTTTTAATATTCAGACTGGTTACATTTGTGTACCTTCTAATACTTTGAGAGTATTTAAAACAAGCTGCCATGCATCTTTTCTAAAGTAGGTCTTCGCTGAAGTTTGTGTTTCGGGACATATTAAACAGAATATCTGTATGACTCAACAGATTTTCTGGCTTTGTTTCCACTTCTTCTTCAATCACAAACAGTACAGACTGTGCTCTTAAAACAGCATCTAGATCAGCCATATGATGTAAAAAGCCTGAAAAATTAAGATCTAACTATGTAGTTGAAACTTTTAATAAAATTTTGAAAAAGAGGCCATCAATAGGATGTGCTATTTCAAACAAACACTGAATTCAAAAGTCCTCCAGGGGCAGGTAGGAAAAAGTGGATATGACATTTGAAATCATGCAAATGGTTTAATCATTCAAAACAAATAAAACTTAACCTTAAATTGTGAAAAAACGTTAATGACTGATGAATGAAACTGAAAGTGCAATGCAATGTGATATATGTGGAAATGCCAATGTAAAAAAAAATTTGCATGTTTAACCCAGCCACATTATCTATGCATGTGCCTATCCCAAGTCAGGAGCCTGTAATCAGTGGTTGTCGTTTCGTTTGTTTATGTGTTACATATTTGTTTTTTGTTCATTATTATATTTAAATAAGGTCATTAGTTTTCTTGTTTGAATTGTTTTACATTAATATTGTCATATCGGGGCCTTTTATAGCTGACTATGCAGTATTGGCTTTGCTCATTGTTGAAGCCCATATTTTTGTCTCTTGTGGACAGTTGTCTGATTGGCAATCATACCACATCTTCTTTTTTTTTTTTTTTAATATAACAATATCATTAGTGGTTCCCCTTTAACAGCTTATATCTACAGTTTTCACATTTGAAATAAGTTTTTTTGAAGAATATTATACTTTTTCACATAAAAATAGACTGTCCATTTCAAACATACTTTTTAAGACAACTAATTTCTTTCAATGGCCACTTTTGTCCTAGCTTACAAAATTGGAATCAACCATATTTCCTATTTTCAATCATTTGGTTTGACCTTATGGTTGTACAGTCACAAACAAACTAAAATTGGAAGAACAAAGATGTGTCCAAAGTACATTTTCCATGTTCAATGGACCATGAAATTGGGTAAAAAATCTAATGTGGCATAAAAATTAGGAATATCATACCATAGGAAACATGTGTACTAAGTTTCAAGTTGATTGGACTTCAACATCACCAAAAACTACCTTGACCGAAAAATTTAAACTGAAACTCACACTTTCATTTTCAATATCTCAACACCATAACTCCTGAACTGTTTTCAGCTGGACCAAATCACTACTTTCTTGTAAAATTCTGGACCCAAATTTTTTACAGTGTAATTTCACCCCCTACTTACAATTTGAGGCATTAAACATGGAGAAATAAACTTGGAAGGGGTATAAAAATTATTGGCAAGTAACCCACTGTTAACACTAGGGACTATATTAATCAAGGGACGACAATTGTGGTCTCGGACCTCTTTACCAAATCCCATTGACTTATCACAAGTAGTTGCCTTTAAACAAATCTAAACACAAACTAATACATGTAAACTAAGCAAAATTTCAAAGTCAATATTCTTCTGACAGAAATAAAAGAGAAGCAAAAACAGACAAACCTGAATCAAAGTTGGATGGTCTGTGTATCAAAGTGCATGTAATAGTGACATGAATTAGACTTGGTACATGTACATCAAGGTGTTGCAAGGTGATTGGATGAACATTGTCACATAAATATTTTAGGATTGATGATCTTTGCTCCTAAGTAAAATTCCTAGTTTTATCAGCATAGTCCTCACAACTATTCGCGGGGTCTCCTACTTTTGGCATTAATTTAATGTAGTTGAACAATTTTGAATATATTTCAAAATATCGAGATGCATATTGCTTCTATCCAGCATTAATTTTGAAAATTCGCCTTTAGTAAATTTCTGTGCTTGATCTGACGTATTTTCGGGACAACATAAGAGGTTTTTGTGTTGATTGTCCTTTGTTGATGAGTTTCATCAATCTTTTGTACATTAGTTGATTTTGTTTCAGAATTGTCTTTTCTTTTAGGAGGTTCCTCTTTACATAAATTTCTGATGATTTCCCCCTACAAATAAATTTAGATATTTAGATACATTAAAATTGTAGAAAAAAATTTAGAAACGTTAAATGGAACAAACATTATAATGATAGTTTATGACTGAATATAGATCTTTACAAATCTTTAGGTTGTAATAGTGATGTTGGGTTTCCTCTCTTCTTCATTTAAACCCACATACAAGTTTATAGATAACACTTACAGGTTACATCTTCATACTCTGAACATAATGCAAATCATCTGATAAATAAGTATTGTTGAAGCGCAGCAAAATGTGAAGTATACATTGTATCAACAGAATTTATGAGAAAGTTTTAAGTTTTAAGAATTTTCAATTATGAAAATAATGCAAAGTTCATTTCTGTAATCTGAATGTTTTTCTTCTCTTGTGTGATTTTTTCATAATGTTGAGCTTCAATATACATAATATATAGATTTGAAAACAATATCTACATTTATTTCAGTGTTTTTGTTTTTTACTCTGTAAATGTTATATAATAACAATTTCTTACATATTTAAAGAGGTTAACATCGTAAGCTGTAGGACTGTTTTTTCCTGAGGCCCATAGGAATATACATGTATTACTTAGGTGTACACACATTTTTATATCAATTTTTAGTCCTTATTCAGCTCCTTCATTTCAAAGATTAGTGCAAGAAAACTTTAAAGTTCATACCAAACTACATGTACATTATCATATCATTCACACTACCTTGGCAGCTATTTTAATTACTTTATTCTGCCATTAGCACGAAAATTGCTTGAGGACGATGTGCAGAGCTCACAATTTTTCACATTCACACTGTTATCATTTGTCACTGTACATGTACAATTTATAGCCTCTGAAAAAAAAATCTATAGTATTATCATTTACATCTACTTTACATACCTAGTACGCACATACAAATATTTTGAACATAGGCTAGCTGAATATATAAAATATACAAATAACCGTCACACTATAAAAGATAAAAATTATAAAGACATTGATGGACATCCATCTCTTAGTTAGGGTTTATTTTATCGGCTTCGGTAACAAAGCGATTTGTATAGAGTTTTGCTATTTTGCCGGTCTTATTAAGACAAACAATTTTACGAACAAGTAAGAACATCCTGACCTCAAATGTTGATGTGCTTGAAGAAAACCTCACATATAAAATGACAATACAAGTATTAATGGACAAAACAAGCATATAAACTGTTTACTGAGTCACATCTGACCTGATATCTCAAAATAAAATTCCAATCAAGGAGGTCAGTGTTCCTTATACAGAATGCACGATATCAACTGGTGATGAAAGACCAAGCAAACAAAAACGATGCACGAAGAGTGGGTCCAAGGATGGGTGTTGCAGCAATGAATAATTAAACAAACATTTGAAAATCTAGTCTACTTAATACAATTTTCAAAAGTATAATCCTTTTTATTAAATCTTAAAGTCTCAGTTAATGAATATGTGAATTAACATTAAATAAGTCGTTTTTTTTCTATTTACCCTCATAATACGCAGTAAATAAATTAGTGCCATATTACTTTAAAGATATAAAGGTCAATTCTTAAAGGTCAAAGACTATGAATTTAGTTTTTTTCTGAATTACGAATTATCTAAAAAGAATTTATGTAATTTATTCTGTAAGTGTTATTACATTAAATAGTACTATACCAAAATAAAACAAACTGCTTAAAGTAAAAAATCAGAAATATTCTTAACTTTGTATGTAAAAAGTCTAAAAAATCTGTAAACTTCCCATGTCAAAGTAAAAAAACTGTAAACTTCCCATGTATAAAGTCATTAAAACTTAAAGATCCTAATGTAAATAGTGAACATAAGGTTGTTGTGTTAGGATTGTTAATTAAGTTTTCCGTTTATTATTTGGTGGTGGAACTGTTCGACATACGAAAGTATGGTTATCCTTTATCTAGTCGAAGACTAAAAGATTATAGAAATCTCACCTAGTAGCCACATATATCATGTGTGTTCATGATAATTTTTTTCAATAAAATGTATTTCATATAGTCCGGAGCCGGCAACATAGCCACTGCCTTTTACTTACCTTGCTTTCGATCGGTAGTTATATCCTGCATTCCTTGTTTACCTTTATATGTATTAGTCCATATGGACTGGTGTGAAGCCTCATATAAAATCAAACTAGTTGTTATATTGTATAAAACAGAATCCCGGTCCATTAGCCCATATTCATGTTCTATCTAGTACATGTTTGCCCTGATTATTATGTTTTGTTGTTGTCTAGTTGCATACTGTTTATTATTAGAACAAAGTATATTAAAGTTTGTTGACAAACAATCGCTGAATATTTGTATTGACGCAACCAATTAATTATTTTCCTGTGATTTACATAGACGAATTCTGGAATACAATGTATATCTTTATTGATATTTATTACCAATTTGATCTATTCAATCAATTTATGCATGCAGTAAAATAATAAATGACCTTTCGATAAAATATCCAAATTTCCTGATCGTTTGTAAACATATATGAAATTGTTTCACATTCAATCCAGTCACTCACTAATCCCCACTGTAACGTATATTTTAGACACGAAAAAATTTAATGAAATTAAAAATGTTTTTTCTTTCTTAATAAGTTAAGGTAGGCTGTAGTATCTATTCGAAATAACATCAAACATGTGATCCAAACTTTAATTAGAAAGAAACAGATATTACAGTCATTCTTTAAACATTGTTCAAGTATAGATTTCAATTCTTGAAACTTGTACGCACAACTTACAAATTGTGCCCGAAGCGCTAGCCTGACCACTACTACCTAGTCTCTAGACAAATTTTACCAAATATTGAATTTGAATATATCAAAATAAATCGATGAATTATTGTCTTCCTACTTACCAATTGATAATTGACATTTTACATTTAATTTAGAAGCGACAGAGTTATCCGGTCATTCAAGGGTTTCCTAGAATCCTATCTCTCAAGGTCTATCCATAGTCCAAAACCAATTCTGTATCTTTCGGTATATTAACTTTAGACACCAAGAAAAGTTTCTCACAACTTTTTCCTTTTGAATTATCATGCACCACAGAAATAAGTTTAAAACTCGGAAACTGTTACGAAAGATTGAAATATCGTGCTTAATTTTCCTCTTAATTAAACAAAACTCCACGCTTATCCTTTTAGAATCTAACACTAAATTCGTTACAGGATCAAATACTGCTACTGGGGGCAAATTTTTCTCTGTATATTCCTTCTCGCGATCTTCATTTTCGGAACTTGTTCGGCGATGAAGGTCAACCGCCTCAGTTCAAACATTTACGTATCCAAGGTATATATCTTCAAATCAGTTCTTTTAACTGCAATGACAGACGACTTCAATGATTTGACAAAATCCTCAATATATAGAATAACTACCAACACGTCCCTTTGATGGCGATTTATTACTTTTTATTCGGGATTCTTAGGCATTTAGCGTGACGGTTTTCAACACTTATGTACTTAATTAACTCGACGTTCATAGTAAACTAATACACAGTTTAATTGAAATGTCAAATTTAATTTAGTCATTGTATGTCGAAAAGTTTATACAGTGCTGGTATCGATTGTTAAGTCGACGCAAATATATATGAACCATTATGAATAACAAACAGAGGATGGGTTTATGAAGTCATCCCGTTAGTTTTGCTGCAATACAATTTGTGACCACAGAAGATCTATACAGCTCCATTAAAATCTTCCAGACATTAATGAACCTCTTAACTTGAGGCACGAACACATACATTTTGTATAAAAGGTGACATTGTGACAATTGCCAAACCTTTTAGAATACGTATTAACATTTGTACCTCCCTTTTAACGCTTTGTCAACACTTTGAGTCCGTTCATTCGTCCGTCCGTCTGTCGTCCATAGATCTCTCAACTTTAAACATTTTGTCTTCTCCACTAAAACAACTACATGTAGAGAAAAATGGAAATAAACTAAGCAGTAAGTCTTTCATATAATTTGCCCATTCTGACCAGATGGCCAATCGTTGTTACTAATTAACTGACCAAATTGCAATGGCTTCCGTTAAATTTACGAAGGGATGATTTCAACTTCACCATTTGGAACTCTTGTTTTAATAGCTTCCTTTATTAACAATTGGTTGAGGCAAACTCAATGTTGACAAGGGAAACGACAGAATTATCACTTTTCCATTAATAAAGGACTTAACCTATGAACTTATGAACTGTAAAAGTGACGCTCTTCAATTACAAGTTTGATTGTGTTTTGTGGTAAAAAGTATAACGTATAAATATTGTAACATTTGGTCAAATTGTTTCAGCGAATAAGACTTTTTATTTAAAACAGCAACAGGTGCAACCTAAGGGGAAAATCTCACATTCTAGTGTGGGTCAGGTGTGCTAAACATCTGTGAAAATGATTTTTAATCAGAAATCATAAATTACTAAAAAATGATAATTACTAATTCAACGAATTTAAACCGTTCTAACCAATTAAATAATTCGTTATCACAAATTACAAAAAATGTTTTGCACTCTTTTTACACAAAAAAAAACCCTATATTTCCGGCCAGACGCGCGTTTCGTCTACATAAGACTCATCAGTGACGTTCGTATCAAAATATTTATCAATCCAAACAAGTATCGGACACGTAACTAGATACCCCAATTATGATTGTGGCCAAGAGTGGTTAAATTTGGCCCAGTAGTTTCAGAGGAGAAGATTTTTGTAAAAATTGACGGACGACGGACGCAGGACGATTGACGCAGGACGAATGATGCCAAGTGATGAGAAAAGCTCACTTAGCCCTTCGAAGCATGCTATCGCTGTTTTCATTTTGAGCTAAACTGCAAACCCTTTGTTATGTTATAGCAAAATTATTGAAATTAAATCAAACATCACTATAGTGATCGCCCTTATGTCCGCGTCTCACTGTCCTGATTTTTACGCCGATGGCAACTCGATTATGGAAATTTTCTAAATCGGGACTAATCGTTTCCAGATCGGGCTATTCGTGGTGCCATCTTTAACCATCGTAGAACCATTGGTCACTTTTTCAAGCCTCCTGGGACAACTTCGGAAAAGGTTTTTAATTTTTAACATGTTCGTAATCTCGTCGTGTTGCCATCGAATACAAGTACGAAGGCGAAAAGATGGAACTACGACGGCATTAAATCCAGCAAAATGTAAGCTTAATTTTCGCGCTAAAATACATTTTAAGTGCCATGCGCGATATGCACAGCTGGTCAGTCTAAGACCACAATTAAAAAAGACGTTCACAAAAAATGGAACTCATATCATATGATTCTATGAGATTCTAACAAAAAAAGGGAACTGCATTGTTTCTATTATTTCAAATAGAACAAGAAGAACAGCTATTACAGGCTCAGGATTTACATTTACAAGTATTATATTATTTTTTGTCAATTTTTCATATCAAGTAAAATAATGAAAATCATAAATGCGCCTCGTACACCAACACTGCAGGTACATGTATATAGGGAAACCAACTTTTTCTTCGTTATTCTGATTATTTATGTATCGTTTGAGTTGTTGTCACACGAATGTTTACTCCATAACCATTTTGTTTTCTATATGTCATATTTTGTCGCATTTGATGATTTCCCCACATCCTTCCGTGTCTCTATATTATAATGATATTCAACTGGAAAGAGCTCGTTTTGCATTACCTTACCTTTAAGATAGACCAGAAAACATGGGCATAAATATGGGTGATTATTCAGACTAGTAGACACATTTTACAGTTCAAACAAGGCAATGCCGAGCCTGGCATGTCCTCGTATATCACATATTGGGGAAAAATATGGACACTATATGTGTCATATACATGCAGAAAATTGTAAATTGAACGTAAAAAATATCAGATCATTACAAGGAGGAAGAACATACCAAATGTGTTTTGAAGCATAATGGTTTTAGAGTGTCCACAAGGGTGATATTGCCATGTATTACAACTGCCACTGTGACCTTGACCTTTGAACTTTAAAGTCAATAGTGCTTAAGATTTTCTTAACGAGTAACACCATACCAAGTTTTGAGCATTTTTGTTCTAGAGTGTCCATAACAGTTAATCTACACGCAACTTACATGTAGTAGGCGAGGGGACAATAAACTAAGTTTCATAAGAATTAGACAAACAGATCGATTTCCCCCATGCATGGCAGCCTTGTACAGATACGATATGTTGTCGAAATTATGTTCGTTACATTAAAAAATCAAAACAAGTAGAACGCCGTTTTGATCGTGTTCATACATGTATTATGTACATACATGTATTTTACCTTTATGCATCTTGTTTGTTTTCGCACCATCGTCGTAATCAATCGTGTAGCATTCGTAATCCATCGTGTACATATCCTTCGTGAACCATCGTGTAGGCTTCGGCTGAGATATGAAGCTTAAATACACGTCTTCGGTAACCTTCAAATGTCCATCTTTTGCTATCATATATAATTTCGGCACCATCGTATAGACTTCGTTATTCATCGTTCTTGCTTCGGTCTCTTTTTGGTATTTTAACGAGATCGGGAACAACTTCGTACGAACCTAAAATTTTCCCATTCGGGTGTCCATCGTATATAATAATCGGGATAGTGTGACGCAGGCATTAATAAAAGAGGGAAGAAAGATACCAAAGAAACAGTCAAATTCATAAATCGAAAAACGTGACAACGCCATGGCTAAAAATGAAAAAGACAAACTGACAAAAGAAATACACACGACACAACATATAAAACTGAATAATAAGCAACACGAACCCCACCAAAAACATTAACTTGATGTATTTCAGAGATTGGTTGATTGATTGGAGGTTAACGCCTTTTTTGGAAATATTGGACTATTTAGTGGCAAAGGCGGGTCCAAGTAGGACCTTTTGTATGACAATTTGGTTGATTATATATGGAATGACCGAAGCATGATTGCCCCCCCCCCCCCCTTTTTGTTTGCTCAGCCAGCGGCCTGTCCCTAATAAAAACTATAAAAAATGAAGATGTGGTATGATTGTCCATGTAACATCTTATATATAACATAAAGACACTAAGTACAGATCTGAGAGTACTTGCAGTTACTGAAAATCATTTCAAAGCCACTGGTATATTTCGGCCCTTTTATTTATGTAATTGTGTCATGAAACCCTTACTGAATAACTTGAAGCTAAAGATCGCTCTTTCTTACGTACATGTACAACCGTTTACATCATTTCTTAAATTCCAAACTAAGAAAATATTCAGTTGACGATCGCACTTTCCTACCTTCCGTGCAAGTTTAATATTTCAAAGTCTTTAACTTGCACAATAATGCAGTGATCATGCAATAACTACCCAGAAAGAGTATTCTCAAATAAAGAGCGAACTTAAGCAGAATTTAACAAGAAAGATAATGATGTGTAACTATTGAAGTTGGAAATTGAAAGAGAGTTGGATGAAAAATGCGGAAAGCAAACATTATCTGAATATTTTATTTTGTCAAAATTAATGTCCATTGCTAAAATAAATTTAAGTTGTTAAAATGTAAACGTATTTTTTCTCTTGACGAAAAAAACGTTATTCATAACGAAATGTTCCTTCCGATTAAAACAAAAAAGGAGGTTTTTGTAGAAAAAAACATACAAACAAACTATCGCTGTGTTCATTCTTAACAGAACTCTAAACCAGAGATTTAAACGGTTAAAACCAAATCAAACATATTTAACCAATGATCGCCCATCACTTTTAAAATGTATAGGATAGTTTTATAGATTTGCTTTAAAGATAACGACTATAAAATTACAGATACGAATACACGATTTATATCTTGTTATTCTATCATAAATTCCCATACGAATGACATTCCTTTTGTCGAACACTACACATTGTGACACAGAGTGAGACAAAGGTTGAAATAATACATAGAAACATGAAAATATATACAACTATCGCTGTCTACATTTTTATAAGCAGAACGTCACAAGAAAGATAATGATGTGTGTTAAAGTTGGAAAAGGCAGAATACCAAAATATTCATAATGTAATCATCCTGACATAAACTATTCTCTAGGTAAAAATTAAGTTGTTGATTGATCTTTTGTACCTTAAAGTAAATTAATATTCACTTGCAAACAAAAAAAAAACAATCACACTAAGTTTTTTTTTTTCAATTATGACATAGAAAAAAGATTATTAGCAAAAACAAGAAAAACATATCGCTGTCTTTGTTATTAGAACAACTCCATATCGAACGTTTAGCCGCAAACATAGATAAAACCCGATCGCCTTTCCTATCATTAAAAATAGGATAGTGATGTGCATCAAAGAAAAAAAGCTGCAAAAATGATCTTTTTTTATGTTATTGTGTTATAAACCTTTTACTGACAAAATATAGGCCTTAGCTCTTTCCTACCCACAACCGTTAATTATGTCACAAACTTCATACTTAGAAGAAAATTTAAGTTGACGATCGCTCTTTCCCACCTTCACGCCTTCGATTTAGTGTCATTTTCACTTGAATAAAAAATTAAACTTTCTTTTTACAATTATGAAACAGAAAAATAAAAGTTGACAAAAAAACCAACAAGAAGCTCTCAAGAACTTGAATCTTTCACCTGTAATTCTTGTATCTATGATTTTTATTTGTTTTTCAATATAGTACATTAATCAATGACTTAAAATTTCCTTTGAAATGATCTTTGTATCTGTCTTATTTTCTTCAAAATCAAAGAAATGCACTTTACCCATATGTTCCATTTTAGTCCTAGTTGCTATGGTCCTTGACAAAGAAATTAAATATAAAATTTATAGTAGATACTTTGAAACTCATTCGGCCCAAATTTGGCTGAAATTGTTTCAGCAGTTTCAAAGGAGCAGATTAAATGAACAAACTGTGATTTTTTAAAAGGGCAATAACACCTTTAGGGGAAAATTGACAATATTGGTCATTGAACTTATTTGTTGATAGAACTTTGTTTGAAATAGTATACACTAGACGCACAACGACGACAGACGGAAACGACGACGACAGACGGAGTCGATGAACGCCAAGTAATGGCTAAAAAAAGAAACAGATATTTCTGTCTGCGTTATAAAAATAACTTGATATCGAATTAATATTGATATATATATTAATAACAATCGCCCTTTCCATCATTCACAATATGACGTAGAGATGCATCAAAAAAAAAAAGCTGAAAAGGTGGAATGCCAAAATGATCAATGTTCTTCAACTGCGTACTTTATTTGACCTTTTAAACATTTTTGAATTAAAGCGTCACTGATGAGTCTTTTGTAGAAGAAACGCGCGTCTGGCGTATATACTAAATTTAGTCCTGGTATCTATGATAAGTTTATTTGATGTTATTGAGAAATGAACCCCCCATCCCCCCCCCCCCACCCCCCCCGCCCCACTGACAGACTTACATTGTACATTTAAAGATCGCACTTTCCTACCTACTTCTTTTTAAATTCAGTCATAATGTGTTTTTTTAATATTCAAGTTGCCGATCGCTCTTTCTAGACCATCTAGATTGAATTAATAATTTAGCTTCCGGTGGCCTAGTGCTTGTTCTAAAAAAGATCAAATTGATAAATATGTATATATATATATATATATATATATATACAACTCGTCTAAACATCAACCCAACAATGTTAGATCTGTAAATTTGCATTCGCAAATCTTCTGTTCTTCCCTCGCCGGGATTCGAACCCATGCTACTGTGATATCGTGACACCAAATCGCCTGCACTGCGGCCGTCCCGCTAGACCACACGGCCACATGGGCTCTACAAAAATAAAGCTTTCAGTGGCCGTGTGTTACCTTTCCTCGTCAGTTTTAATCTAGCGTCGTACTACAGTACATGATATATAAGGCATGGAGATGTTATTGTTACTAATATATGAATATCAATTATATGGTCAGTTTTATAAATTTTCTGTATACAAAACTTTGAATTTTTCGAAAAACTAAGGATTTTCTTACCCCAGGAGTAGATAACCTTAGCCGTATTTGGCACAACTTTTTGGAATTTTGGATCCTCAATGCTCTTCAACTTTGTATTTATTTGGCTTTTTAACTATTTTGATCTGAGCGTCACTGATGAGTCTTATGTAGACGAAACGCGCGTCTGGCGTATAAAATTATAATCCTGGTACTTTTGATAACTATTTACACCACTGGGTCGATGCCACTGCTGGTGGACGTTTCGTCCCCGAGGGTATCACCAGCCCAGTAGTCATCACTTCGGTGTTGACATGAATATCAATTATTTGGTCATTTTTATAAATTTTCTGTATACAAAACTTTGAATTTTTCGAAAAACTTAGGATTTTCTTACTCCAGGAGTAGATTACCTTAGCCGTATTTGGCACAACTTTTTGGAATTTTGAATCCTCAATGCTCTTCAACTTTGTATTTATTTGGCTTTTAAACTATTTTGATCTGAGCGTCACTGATGAGTCTTATGTAGACGAAACGCGCGTCTGGCGTATAAAATTATAATCCTGGTACTTTTGATAACTAATTATATATATATATATATATATATTTCTCTAATTCTTCGTCAATTTATCCCTTTCTGCACCCATTGTATACCAAAAATTTAATCAACGTGTGGTTCGTTTGATCTCAGTACTTCATTGGTTAAAATCAGATTGTGACGTCGAATTTTCTTGCTTTCCTCTGAATTTCCTATTGTGACGGCATGAAAAAGGCGACCATGCCTGACGACGTCACATAGAAAGAACACATCTTTTTGCAGATCATTCGAAAAGAAAGAATATGTTTGCCTGCATAATGTTAGATAATCATTAGAGAAACAGATTCCACCACCAAATATCGTGTAATACGATATTTATCCACTCTCAACAGTTAAATTATCAATTTAAAAGTCCTTGCTGAGGCGGCTCGGACTAAAATTTGAAAATGTAACTGTCTCGAGTGGATAAATATCGTATTACACTCGATGCAGTGGTAGAATCTATATACAAATCAAAAAAAGAAACGATACCCAACATTTTTTCATAATATTTTTTATTGACAAAATAATATTTATTGCGACTAGTTATATGTTCGAAAAGAGTCATAAGTCTGTAGGGTACTGCACTTTTGTTTTTATTTTACCGGACAATAACGTCATTTTAGCGTCTTTTTGAATTCGAGCCGAACCACATTTATGCCGTCCGAACAGGGGTTTTCAATTTAATGAGGGTGATTAAATATCCGGTCAACACAAGTAAACAAAAGGTGATTGAAGGTGACATTCACAAAAGGGGATTTCATATGCCTCGCAAACATGAGCGTGATAGAGCTGTGGGAATGGTACAAGCAGATATGCGTCATATTGACGTCGCAAACAACGTTGGTGTTTCTAAATTGACAATAACAGGATCAATGAGTCGTCTAAGACAGACTGGGTTCTCAAATGACAGACGACGTAGTGGACGTCCAAGAGAAACGACGTTACGCCAAGATCGTCGAATAAGATTCACACATCTCAGGAATCTTTTTTTACCAGCTACAATTACCGCTAGACAATCACCTGGAAGCCATTATCCAAGGATATCAGCCCAAACAGTACGTAATAGGCTAAGAGAGGCTGGTTTACGTTCACGACGTCTAGTAGTAGGAGCCATTCTAAAACAGTGTTATCGAACTGCACGCCTACATTGGGCCTTTGCACCTTTGTATTGGAATCGTGTAAGGTGGCAAAACGTCATTATTAGCGATGAGTCAAGATTTCTCTTACGTAGAAGTGATTGCAGAATGAGAGTGAACCGACGTCAAAATGAACGTTATGCAGACGCGTGTGTACATGAATGTGATCGCTTTGGTGGTGGTGGTGTGATGGTTTGGGCAGGAATCACGCATTGTGGACGAACTGACTTGACGTTCATTAACGAAAGCCTTACTGGAGTTCGTTATCGTGATATATTTCTCTCTCCCATTGTACAACCATTCATTGCAAGGCATAGAAATCGGCATAGTTTCCAACAGGACAATGTTAGGTGCCACGTGGCACGTGTATCAACACAATATCTTGGACAAAATAACATTGACATTCTTCCATGGCCAGCTTTATCACCAAATCTATCACCCATTGAACATTTATGGGATGAACTTGATAAACGTTTTCGCAGACGTCATCAACCACCAGAGTCAGTCAACCAGCTACGAGCCGCTTTAGTGGAAGAGTGAAATAACATTCAACAAGCATTTATTCAACGATTACTTGGATCAATGCGTCGGCGATTGACTGCTTTTATCGACGCAAGAGGTGGCCATACGCGATATTTACTCTTCAACTTTTGGTTTTGACAACAACAACTTCAACAGTCCGTGCAATAAGGAAAATTATTTTTGATTTGTTATCTTTGTTAAGTTTGTGTGCTTTGATGTTATTGTTTCATAAAATACAAAACAAAAACAATATTGTTGAAAAATAAAGTAGATATTTTTGATAAAAATCAGGTATCGTTTCTTTTGTGGCTAGTATATATATCATTCCTAAATACTGAAAAAAAAGTTCAGTTGACGATCGCTTTTTCCTACCTTTTCTACCTATGTGTATTTTAATTCTAATCGTTGTGTTCATAAAAGATCAGTAACTGTATATTGCCCTGCAATTCTGAAACAAAACAAAAAAGACTGGTATAATTCGACCATAATCAAAACAAGGGGAAACATACTGCCGTACAATCTAACTATCAGTCAAAATGTAACCATTGGAAAGTATATACACAGTGTACGGTTTTTAAATATTTTGGTAATTCGGGAGACTGTACATGCCAAGCGGGGTTCCGACATTCGACAAAAAACAAGTTGCTTGATTAAAACTTTTATGAACCAGTATAGAAGTATAGTATGGGTAGTATAGTTTGCCAACGATTGCAGAGTAAAGCTCTCAAGTGATTGTACAGGAAAGTTTCAAGTGATTGTACAGTTAGATCGCAAGCGATTCAAGAAAACTATTCGACATGGATAAAAATAATGTATTTGGGTTTTTACTGCGACAATGGTTTTAAATCATCAGGTAAGACTATAATATAACAGAAATGGTACACGTGAACATTCTGGTAGTAACGATTGTTTTCTTGATGTTTTTTTGACATTTTGTATCGCTTTTGTGTGGCAGTTTCGATCGTTTTACTCGGAGCTCCTCCATCCTAAAGAACACGTTAGGATGGATATTTTTTTTTTACCATTTGATTGATTCATATTTATATGTTGAATGTTTTAGCTACCGAAACTTGAAGCAGAAACGTTAAACAGTAAGATGAATTTCATAAAAATTTGAATCAAGCAGCTTCATATGTCATATGTCGGAGCCCCGCTTGACAGTCTCCCGAATAACCAAACTATTAGAAAACCATACAGTTCCGTCCCCAGCTTCCCACACTGTAATATACAGTTGATACATTTACAGATCGGACTTATGGTCTAGATTTTATTTTTAAATATCTAAATGAGTTGACCTTAACGAGACGTGGGTGTTATTGGCAGAGCCCGGAACTGTATCAGTGGAGCCTAGGGCGACAATACATTGGTTATGTTTTAAGAATGATAAGAGCAAAAACTATGTTTGCATATTATTTTATTTGTAGAATTCATAAGTGTTTTTTTCTTGTTTTTTGCTTTGATTTTTATAAGAATTTGCGTTTTCCTAAAAAAACAAACTTTTTTCCGAAAATAATAATAAATAATAATAAAAAAACAACATTTTCCTGGTTTAGATTTTTTACCAATTTTTGTTTGAAAAAATAAATTTTCAATTTTCAGAGAAAGTCATGATATAATTCGGTCTATTCTCATTTTTTACACTTCTGGTCTGAATTAAGATTACTGAACTCTTAAAAATAAGAAGTGTGTTGGTCTCGTAAGTTATCTCCAAATGAAACATTGTTAAACTTGTTAATTCTCCAAACAACGTAAATAGTTATTGGAGTGCCGTGTTTCTGTAGATATAAACGAACAATGACTTTTCCATATCTGGTTTACAATTTTAATTTGATATCTGCATGCTACAAATAAAGTCTATAATATATTACAGAATGAGATTTAGAACGATTTGTATTAAAATAAAGACCTTACAATTGCCCTTTTGTTAAATGATAGAGTAGTTAATTGTAGTAGTTGACAGGTAAATGTTAAACTTTAGTGCACTAATCATATAACTTGCTGGCCTTGCATCGTGGTGAAATTGATTTTATACAAATAAAATTTAGGGATGATTGTCTACTTAAATAGAAAATTGCGCAAAAAGATGTCAACACGGTCGATTAATGAAAATTTATGTCACGTATATTATAGATGTACATTTTTGTATTTAAAGAAAAAATATAACATCAAAAATATAAATTTTCATTCACTAGAATAGATAACTGGTTATTGATCGAATGATGACCGTGAAAGACAATGCATGTGTGTTCTACTGACCGTTTATGAATGTACACGCTGAAGGGTCAAGAAGAATTCCCTGACCAGTTTTAACAAGAAAATTTCACAACCTGTACATTTATAGAAAATATTTAAACCGCAACATTTTCGATACATGCGATAGTCGGTTAAAGAGCTCTCGAATGGTGCTCATTTGTTGTCTGGTATTATGTATATCATATGTCAGCTTAAAATAAAACTTACTAACTTTCTTTCGCGTTATAAACAGTGAAAAACATTTGTTTATCTCTTGGACGATTCATTCATTGAATCTTCCGTATGTCATATTTCCAGAGAGTTCGCCAAAGTACACCCAGCTAGGTCACGCGTCTACTTAACACGCTGGATCACACATTCACGATTTGTACGTCCGTCCTGTTTAAAATTAAAACTTTTATTAAAACTTGAAAAACCTTCATTTAATCACAACAACAATCAGTTTGTTCTGGAAGCGTCAAAAAAAATATTTTCCATCCAAACTTGTACCGATTATTCCGTCCTCCATCCGATTTTAGTCCGATTTGCATCTTTCCCATGGTTAAAAACGACCGAATATATCTCGACAGCGTCCCTATTAAGCTGTATGCGACGCAACAGACATCAGACAGTGACCAGACAGTGAACCGACGCTGATGGAAGATATCCGTTAGAAAACTGTCTATATATTTGGGATGATCAGGTACTGTCGGAACACAACCCTATCACAGTTTGCTGGACAACATTTCAAACGGCTTTGTATAGACTCGTATCGTGTTCTGTAATTTTCAGGACTCAGACGAGGGTCCTATTGCTAATTTCGTATTAATAACGGGACTGTTCCGGAACGGTTTCGTCACAGACGGTTCGTATTCAGGATGTGGATTCAACCGGCAAAACATAGCAATGACAAATCGCACCAGATCATACCCGGTCCATAGGACAAAGTCTACATTGTAACTCAGAACATTGTTACGATTTTGATCCGATACAGCAGAGTCTGTCGTGACATAATCAAGATTGTAATCCGACTAGACAAAATCGGATGAGTGTTCCCGAATGTTACGAGACGCATCTAACTATTTGGGGTGCTTCGATCCGTTCGAATATGTAACGAACGTTTACAACAGCATTTAGCCAAAAATAGGACACTCCAGATCATTGTGGAATCCGACTTTTTTACTTTTCGTGTTTAAACGATGTCTGATTTCAAACGGGAGCAATAATCGGCACTGTGTGAACGCCGCGTAAACGTTTCAATTTTCAGATACAATTCACAGGATCTTAATCAGACTTGGGACAAATTCGAATCTAGAATTGTCCTGTCAAGGAAAACAGTAAAAATCTAAATTAAAAATCGTGAATGTGTAACCCTGGCTTAAATCGACTCTATTTTGATGTTTCCGTGACAAATTGTCAGCGGGGCTTATTTTTTTATATCCCTGTCTTTCCGCCTGTAAATCTAATTTACAATAACAGTGGTATATATATTAAATGCTAGCTCTCTATCAGCATATATGCTAAATCCCAAGTTAAGTTAAGTTTCTGCTTCAATGTAAATTTTTTAAACATTTTTGAAATGGGTTATCTAAGCAAAAGCAAATTCAGGATATGATTTAGATGTTTTTCTTTCTGTAGAACCTCTAGTCTTGTTTTCATTCTGAATTTTGCCCAATATTGTAATTATCTATAGGCGAGCGCCAAAACACGGATTCTGAGGTTTTTAATGCACCTACCGAACACTATATACTAGAATATATATAATTGAGTTGAATTTTCAATAGGGAAGTATAAATCCAGAGTACTTCATGTGGCTGTTTCATATCTCTATCTTTGTTTCTGGTTGTCTTTTCTTATTTGAACAACAATAGTGTACAGTGGAGATCACTTCTAACCTCTCATTAGAACTGTCAGAATAATCTGTCATAGAACTGTTCTAACCTGTCCTAGAACAGTTCTAGCTAGAACTGTTCTACCCTAGAACTGTTCTAGGTAGAACTGTCAGGATCAGTTCTAGGTAGAACTGACTAAATCAGTTCTAGGTAGAACTGTCAGGATCAGTTCTAGGGTAGAGCTGTCTAAAACTGTTCTAGGTAGAACTGTCCAAATCAGTTCTAACCGTTGAACTGTCAGCAGAACTGACTAAATCAGTCAGGACTGTAGAACAGTTCTAAATGACGTCACTACAGTAAGGGCACTTTAGAATTTAGAAGAAATAAATCACTTTCAATTACTTTGCTATTTAATAGCAGATTTTCTATATTTTGTACTAATCAAACGTTACATGTACAAATATCGAAGTGAATTGAAGGTTATCCAACTCATCGGAGAAACATTTTTATAAAATTGTATCATAGAAAACGTCATTGTTTACGTTTCTTCGTTCCCCGTCTTTAACAGTCTCTTCATAAAACTCTGCATTTAATTCATGGAAGTTTAATCTTAATTTACCTTGTGTACCTTGGATTTACATTCATGATTTAAGATTCTGTTTTGACAAATGTTCAAACGAAAATTGTACAGTGGATGAATTATGGGATATTTTAACGAAAAAAGTGTTGTGAAACGTAAAAAACTATGTAGGCTACATTTGCATTATCTCGTAAATAATCTGGGAGTGTACGTGGAAGTTGGATCGTCAGAAAAATATACTCAATGTGAATATGAATGAAACATTTGCCACTGGACTTTAGGCTTCAAACAAAACCAATCATTTTCCTCCTTTAAATTATTCCAAGAAGAGAACTTCTCATATATGCATACATGTACTTTTCATTTTAAAATAAAGTACAAAATGTATATCAATCAGTCATGTGAGTGTTGGATGATGCCGTTAAATAGTTTTGTTTAAAAAAAAACCATCATGAACTACACTGACTTAAAAAGTAACTTTTGTGACGATTCATTATTTTAAAGTAATTTAATTTTGGATGCACATTTGTAACGGGTCTCTGATTGGCTGACGTTATTTTGTTATCAGCCCATAGATAAAAGTTAGTCATGTGACCGTATCGACATCAACGTTTGTCATGGTTTGCCAAGGTTTAAATCGGAAGTTAAAATTAAATTTTAAGAAATGACTAATATTTTTTTCTGTCTATTTGAAATAACATAAAAAAATGTGGTGCATGCACACTGTTAAAAAACCCTGCTACTCGCGTTATTCATTGCGCACCAAATTTTTTATGTTATTTCTTCATTGACAGAAAAAATATTATAGTCATTTCTTAAATAATAATATTATCGATACAGAGAGGAAATAAGGGCGCGCTAAATCGATTTTGAAATTTGGTATTGTCTTTATCATGCAGTATCTATCCTGACATAGAAATATTATTGGTTTACAATGAGGCCATACATGTATATATTTACATGATAAAGTATATTTGTTCAGTTTTGGTTGATATGGTCAAATAATGTTGTTATTAAAACAACTCAGTTATGTCAGTCTGATATATCGAAACTACTGAAATTTGTTAGCAATTCAATATTTTGAATATAAAGAGGACATGCTGTCATTTGAATTATACTATCCATCGTGATTGGTTGTTGTCTGCTCTTTGGTCGGGTTGTTGTCGCTTTGACACCTTTCGCCATTTCCTTTCTCAATTTTATAAGAGATTTACTATGCAGCTATATAATATATATTAAGATGTACATAATAAAGTGTAAATATGGTCAGTTTTGGTTGCTGCAGACACACAATTTTGTTATACCAGTCTGTCTTCGGTATGAAAACTACTGAAATTTGTTTATGATGCAATATTTTGATTAAAAAGAGGACACGCTGACACTGTTAATTGATGCAAAAGAAATTAGGTGTTCCAATATTTCTATCATTTGTATTATACAATCAATTCTTACATAACAATATAACAGATTTAATATGCAACTAAAAGAGTTAACGGTACATAAAAAAGAGCAGCTATATAGACTTGCATAAAAAAAGCAAATATGGTCAGTTTTGGTTGATGCGGTCAGTAGATTGCATTACACAACTCAGTCTAAAGTATGAAAACTACTGATATTTGTTTACGATTAAATACTTTGAATAAAAAGAGGACATGCTGGCACTATAAATTCATGCGAACAAAGTTTTGAGGTCATTGTTTTCCAATATTGCTGTAACTTGTATATTCCAGTCCCTCTTGACCTAAAATTATATCTGAATTACTGTGCAGCTATATAGATTTGCAGAAAAAAAGAGCAAATAAGGTCAGTTTAGATTGATGTGGTCAAAAGATTTTATTACATGACTCCGTCTGAAGTATGAAAACTACTGATATTTGTTTACGATTCAATATCTTGATAAAAAGAGGACATGCTGGCACATTAAATTCATGCGATCAAAATTTTGAGGTCATTGTTTTCCAATATTGCTGTAACTTTGTATATTACAGTCCCTCTTGACCTAAAATTATAACTGAATTACTGTGCAGCTATATAGCTTTGCAGAAAGAAAGAGCAAATAAGGTCAGTTTATATATAAAAAAGAAGATGTGGTATGATTGCCAATGAGACAACTATCCACAAAAGACCAAAATGACACAAACATTAACAACTATAGGTCACTGTACGGCCTTCAACAATGGGCAGAGCCCATACCGCATAGTCAGCTTAGATTGATGCGGTCAAAAGATTTTATAACCCGACTCAGTCTGAAGTATGAAAACTACTGATATTTGTTAATGATTCAATACTTTGAATAAAAAGAGGACATGCTGGCACTTTAAATTCATGCGAACAAAATTTTGAGGTCATTGTTTTCCAATATTGCTGTAACTTGTACATGTATATATTACAGTCCCTCTTGACCTAAAATTATAACTGAATTATATATAATTACTGTGCAGCTATATAGATTTGCAGGAAGAAAAACTAATAAAGTCAGTTTAGATTGATGCGGTCAAAAGATTTTATTACACAACTCAGTCTGAAGTATGAAAACTACTGATATTTGTTTAAGATTCAATACTTTGAATAAAAAGAGGACATGCTGGCACTTTAAATTCATGCGAACAAAAATTTGAAGTCATTTTTATTCCAATATTGCTTTAACTTGTATATTACAGTCCCTCTTGACCTAAAATTATAACTGAATTACTGTGCAGCTATATAGATTTGCAGATAGAAAGAGCAAATAAGGTCAGTTTAGATTGATGCAGTCAAAAGATTTTTGTATAACAGGTCCATCCGAGGTATGAAAACTACTCGTAAACAGATATCACATTTGTTTAAGATTCAATATTTTAAATTAAAAGAGGACATGCTTGTATTATAAATTGATTGCAAATAAAATTTTGAAATCATTAATGTTTGCCAATATAATTGGTATCCTTGCCTAAAAATAAACTGGATTCCTGCAGTGTGCAGCTAAAAGTATATAGATTTATATGGAGAAATCAAATATGGTCAGTTTAAGTTTATAGTGGATCGATGGCAGATCCAGAGGGGGGACCCCTTTTTTTGGACGATCAATGCATTTGAATGAGGACATATAGTTGGACCCCCATTTTTTCCTGGGTTGGGACCCCCAAACCCCCACCCCCTTTTAAAACTGCTGGATCCGCCGGAACAACGTATTACATTATAGATGGTCAGATAATTTTGTTATTTAAAACGAGCCATCCTGACTCCCGGAATGACAAATGTAAAACAGTTGAAATAATAATGCCCCTCCCCCATATTAACGGCCTAATTTATGTTCAAAAAATGAAAGAAAAACAAATAATTTATGTAATACATCAACAAAAGAAAATCACTGAATAACAGGCTCCTGACTTGGAACAGTCACATACATGCAGAATATGGCGGGGTTAAACATGTTCTCTTGCCGACGAAAAATTTGAAATAAAACCGGCAAAATAGCAAAACTCTTTATAATATTAATCGCTATTTTGTCGAAGCCTTTATCATGATTTAGTCAAAGATTTCTTAAAAATTATAAATCAATTCTATCCGTAGAATTTATAAATCAATTTTAGCAGTAAGATTTATAAATCAATTCTAGCCGTAGAATTTATAAATCAATTCTAGCCGTTGAATTTGTAATCAATTCTAACCGCAGAACTGTTCTAGAAGTAGAACTGTCAGGATCAGTTCTAGGGTAGAACTGTCAGGATCAGTTCTAGGTAGAACTGTCCAAATCAGTTCTAGCTAGAACTGACCAAGTCAGTTCTAGCTAGAACAGTTCTAACCTAGAACTGACTAAAAGGTGTCAGGCTGACAGTTCTACGTACTGTTCTAGAACAGTTCTCCTGACAGATTCTGACAGATTTAATGAGAGGTTAGAACTGATCTCCACTGTATGTTTCTATAAGGGGAACTACAATACTCAGCTTATATTGTTATGTAAAGTATTTGGAATTTGCTTTTATGCATTATAACAAAGGGACAATCAAACTCATTACCAGAAGACAAACTAACATCGCACACACGTCATAGCAAAAAAACAAACAATAAAAAATGACCAGCGCCAGTCTTCAAAGCACTACACAGAAACCTAAGGATCAACAAATACCTAACAAATACTGGAAGAGGTCTTAGATGCCCCTAAAGGGTTAACAGATCCTGCTCCACATGTGACACTAGTCTTGATGGTCATGTATAATTCAGCTGACAAGTCTCATACAATGTCATACTTGAGAAAGATTACAGAGGAATGTGGTATCAACACTTAATATCCGTGTCTCAGATATCCCCTAATGTTCAACCAACTCGTGATGGGTCCGTAAATCAGTCAAGGCAGGACTGCAATTTCATCTGGTCGATACCCTAGGTTTTATGAGCTTCTTTGTAAGCAGCAACCCTCTACCACATAAATCATGTAAACTTCATAACATGAAATCAATTTGGATATTTCCTCCATATAAAGGAACTTCATCCATAGAAAATGTAATGTTCACAATAAGGAAGCTGAAACTATAATTGTGAGTCTACTCACAATAGCATTCCCCAATTCCGCACTACTCTATGCACATCCTCATGTCTTGCACTATAACCGTCCATCCTTCTATACCAATCCATTCGTTACGGAGGAGCTGCGTTTACCAGACAAATTAACAGACATGCAGACCAAATGACAGATGGACACGGACACACGAATGGATGGACATGGTGATTCGTATATACACCTAAAGCTTTGCTTACAGGAGGTATACTCATGATTCCTTTTGTATTATTCACAGCAGACCATATATAGCGCAAGGTTAGATAAGGTTTGTAAACAATTATATCTGTGTTAACCTTGACGTTAATTTAATGTACGACGAATCCAGAGTCACATATTTGAAATGTTTAAACTTAGATGATTGGCCATGGCCAAATTATTTTTATTTCAAAAGTAGTAAATTATATTTTTAGTTAACGTCGCTCGACTCTGGTAATCTATTAGTAACGTGAATGCTTTGCACGTATACGTATGTCGTTCTTGGTCGGCTATTGGTATTTGCAACCCGATCCCAAGCACGCACTCAGTTGGGGCGACCTGGTAGAAACCTATTTTTCATTCTTCTATACTATCAGATTATTACGTGGCATTTCCCAGATAAATTATGGGATAACCTTTGTACATTCATGGTTTCATGAGAAATAAACTATCTAATAAACTATTTATCAGCAGAGGGATCTGTGTCAGTCCTCGAGTCTTTGCGTCGTGGGCTTACATTGACCGAAGAATTATAATACATCTGTGGCTGTGTCAACGAAACTGTCATATAACTAGGACGTGTCTTAGGATGGTCTCAGAACAATACATTGTTTACTTAACTATAGAAACCACTAAATAAATAACCAGCAAAGCCCCTGAATGACTGCGGGTACTAGGCAGAATAACCAGTGGCAGATCACGAGGGCCGTAGAGGGTGTACGCACCTCTTACTTGCACTTTTCTTTTTATTAGGACTATACTATAATTAATCCCACTAGATATCGTTGTTAACCTTGTCATTTCACGTATATCTATTTTGTATGGGACAATTCGTTATATATAAATAATTTGTTTGTTTCTATTTACGTGTAATAAATTATTGATTAATATTTCAACGTAACATGATTAAGCAAATTGCCACCGTGGAGTTGACCAACGTCCCTCGGTCATTATTAAAGTTAATAAACTCATCATAGATACCAGGACTAAATTTTGTATATACGCCAGACGCGTGTTTCGTCTACAAAAGACTCACAAGTGACGCTCGAATACTCAGGATTGCTTAGGTTAAAAATGACATGATGCCTTTAAAGCGACAAAGGATGGAACAAGGACGTATTGACCCCTATTTCACAATTCCACCCAACAGAAGGTAATACTCTATTACAGTCACATGATAACAAAATGTTCCACAGCTTAAGTATTTACATACAAAACATGTTTAACCCCACACGCCCCAGTCCATTTGTGCCTGATTGATAATAATCCCCAGTCAGTAATTCCTTTTATTAAATTTATTAATTTATTATTTTAAATTAAAAGTCAATAGTACGGACCATTTGTTTTTCTCAGAGGGGAAGGAGAGGAAAGGGAAGGGATAATTTTTAACTTGTTTGTTTTTGAAACAACTATGATTGTACCTTGGTTGAAAACAGTAATCTAGTCCATTTGTTTTTCTATAAGACAAAATTAATTTCAAACAAATTCATTATTTGAATTTTTATTTTTACTATTTTTATAAAAGAAGACCAACGTATTTTTTTTTTCGCATGTAAATCCCAGGCAATCCCCCTAAAAATCAAATGGTACGTGCCTTAACATTTGTTGGTTTTTGAATTACTTTTCTTCTTTTCCTTAATGTTTTTAACAGGATATGACTGTAACCGGAAAATCTGTTTCGCCGAAATGTTATACTGAGTCCTTTTTACAAGGACCGACTGCAACTTGCCTACTGGGAATCCCCCTTTCTCAACCGTCATTCACAACTTAATTGTCATTTAAGACTCATTCGTATAAAGCCTTTGATTGATATTGAACCACTCATTTCCCTTGTTGGGTGAAACATTTCAACCGTACATTTGAATAAAAAATGCTTGTTTGTCTTTCTTTATTTAAGTCGCGGTCGTATCTGACATTTCATTAAATGACCGTAAATCTTGTTTACAACAAGAAACCTGTGAGGTTATGCTAATTAATCTTACAACAAACGTCATCACCGTTGCAATTAGTCATCTCTCCTTCGACTTGACTAGGATAGTGATCCGGTTTTATCCTGCAATATTGTGTCCTACACTGTAAAAACAGTGTTTAGACACTTTTTCTGTGTACGTTTTGAAACGCGTTTAGCATCTAAACATGTTTAGATTTAAACAAGTGTTTAGATTTCAACAAGTGTTTATATGTTATATGTTTAGACCTTCCAACGGTTAGCCTACTAGTACTTTGATTTCACAGGAACTACTTGTGCGGTACAGCACTACAGGTTGAATAGTCCACACGGTTTTGTAAAATATACTATGCACGTGTACATTTCTGCTTTCATGTTCTTGCAATGATTTTTACCCTAATAAAATTATTTTACTATACAGATACAGCCTACAGCCCTACATATATCGCTATCTTGTATCTGTATACTATACAGATATTGCTGTAAAGCTCCGCCCACTGATGGACTGAGTATTGTATGAACCTGCGTGACCTCAGAATGTGTATTGCAGTCGCATTCCAATGACGTATTGTTTGACCTTATGCGAATTAACGATTACTTTTATACGTTGTGTTTGTTTTCAAACATTGCATAAGAGCAATACGAATTACCCCAATTTTGTGATAACTTACACACACGAACAGCAGATGACAATTGTCGATTTCAAAACTTGAATGTGTAACAAAATCAACCATGTAAATTTTAGCATGCATGTTTAGTGAATGTCAAGTCTGAAGCGTAAGACAACTCATACACTTCTGTTTCAAATTGGACAATGTTTTGTTATTTGTTTCTACTGTTAAAATAAGTTGTTATGTTAATAGTTATCAAAAGTACCAGGATTATAACTTAGTACCCAGACGCACGTTTCGTCTACATAAGACTCATCAGTGACGCTCAGATAAAAAAATATTTAAAAAGCCAAACAAGTACAAAAATGTACAAAGTTGAAGAGCATTGAGGATTTAAAATTCCAAAAAAGTCGTGCCAAATACGGCTAAAGAAATCTATGTCTGGGATAGGAAAATCCTTAGTTTTTCGAAATAAATTAAAGTAAAAGAGATAACTATTCACCTTGAGCGATGTATTATTGTTGACCATTCCAGATTCTTTTTTTGATAACCAATCTCCAGCTGAATATGTGATTTAATTTTACTACTCTTGCCTCAGGGGATTTCAAATCGAAAATAAATGCAAAATAAAGTGATTGTTTGTGTCATTCAAAAGACAAACAATAACATAATTAATTTCAGGATAAAGTCAATAACTGTTCAGTGTCTTAAAATATCAGCGGTATTTGTACTCGGCTCGAAACAGATGTAATAGCCGGCTTATGCTCGCATTACACCTGTTTCTTAGCCTCGTACAAATACAGCTAATATTTAAAGACACTTATATTATATTTATTGTCTATTTAACTTCACTTTTACACTATATGTTCACGTAACAAACCGTCAAATATGTGCTAATTTATGTTTCGGCCAATAAAGGGTTAGTAATGTTTTTGCTTTGCTCCGCTAGCCGAATGATTCTATTCTACGTCTCCTTTCCAAAGTCCTGATTATACCATTTCTTGTATCCGAGAAAATATGATATGTCATAGAATGTATATCAAAGCTGTCCTAAGATACGTAGTCATACCTGTGCATGATGCTCGTATGGCTGTCATGACTTAGGGACACATGTCCTTTGGTTTAAATAGACAAAAACAAATAAAAAAATGACCATTCTCATTATTTACGACTCTGCGTTCATGTATTTTCGAACCGGAATGATTATCTGATCGTGAATATATAACGACTCGTACATCGAGTACCTACATTTGTACTTAACGAAATGCCGCGCAAAAAACGTTTATAAAGTACTAAATAAGGAAAGATATAATATGTATAGTTATTATATACAAAATCATGGGTAAGAAAAATAGTCTAAGATTTACGTAGCAGGACGGGTCAGTCATATCGGGAAAACTCTTCAATTCTTCAATTCTCAATTTAAGATTTACGAAAAATGTTATGACATATCGTAACTTTGGACAGTTTTGAAAACAAATCTTATGACTATGGCATGTCCTACAACTATCATAAGACATGGCTCAGTCAAAAGATATTTTTGAAAACCAAGCCCTTTGTCAATAAAAATATTAAAAGACCTGATTATCATAAAAGCGAGCACTAAAAAACATAATAAATATATTATTGATTATGGACTTTTTGCACTTGCAAGTATATATAGTCTTACATTTCCAGTGCGAAATAATAATCTAAAAGAGTACAAGATATTATACTTGAAGTAAAGAATGTCAAAAAACATATATGATCGCACATCTAATAACTTATCAAAACCAGCCGGTATTTAGGTTATAGGAAGATGTGGTATGAGTGCCAATAAGACAACACTCCATCCAAATAATAATTTATAAAAGTAAACCATTATAGGTTAATGTACGGCCTTCAACACGGAGCATTGGCTCTTGTCGAACAACAAGCTATAAAGGGCCCCACAGTTACAAGTGTTAAACCATTCAAACCAGAAAACCAACGATCTAATCTATATAACAAGAACGAGAAACGAAAAACACGTATAATTACATCAACAAACGACAACTACTGTACATCAGATTCATGACTGAGGACAGGTGCAAACATTTGAAGCGGGATTAAACGTACAAAACCTTCTCCTTATTACTGAGACAATAGTCACAACATAGAAAAACACGCGATAAAATATCAATTGGAAAGCTTGACTCAATCAAAATACGTAAATTAACACACTATGAACGAATAAATTTGAGATGCGATAACTGAATGCATATACATAGTACATTGTATAGATCAGCAACACTGCAATAGACATATCTTGACGAAAATTGCATCTGGTGCAATAAATTTGTATCCATAGTCATAGTACTAACATTTGTTCATGTTTGGATTTTAATAGCATGCAATCTGTATTGTTTGTGGTTTGTTCTTGGTTGAAGGTCAAATAGTGACAGCCCATTGCTTCTACAGGTGTGTTTAACAACATTGACTACTCATGAAAGTCCTGTGAGTTGTCAATTTGACTATCATATCACATTTCCTATATCTTTCTATCAGATTTCCTCCATTTTTGTACACAATATTTGACACTGAACGTTAGACGCCCATTTGTCACTGTCAGTATTGTGGTGTCTTTTTCACGTTTTTGCATGCCGTCTAATATATATATATATATATAATGATGGTGGAACTTTCTAAATCATGATTTTTTTTTATGTGTTTTGTATTTCAAAATCAATGAATATATACACATGAAAAAAGTAATGCAACGCCGTATTTTCTTTTTAACCTTAGAGACTAGCCTCCTTTTTTTTGGATAAGATATGATAAATTATTTGTATAATAATAAATAAACATTGTTTTAAGATAACTGGATTCGATTTAATGGTAGATTTTTTTTATCGTTTCTGTTAAATTTATACTCAATTTTTATATAAAAAAGTGACGAAATTGTGTAGAGACCTCTATTGTTGAATACTACTATATGTTGCCCCCTATATATGTCCTTAACTTGTGTTTGTTGTACGATTGCTGTCCTATTGACGTATAATCTACATCTCCAGACCTACAGTTTTAGTTCGGTTTGGTGTAATTTTTGAATATGTTAGAAAAATCAAAATTGACAGGGTTATTGAGTTAAGATAAGTTGCATTTCATAGATATACATCACAGTTTTGCCAGAGATTACCAAAACAAAATGTGTTTTTATCGGTTGGACTTTTAAACACTGATTTGGATTTACATTGAATACAAAAATAAATCATACATTAAGTTCCCACCTATTGAATGGAAAACAAATACAGTGTTTAATCGTAAAATTGTCAAAAATTTTGCTAGTCTCGCTACACACGATGATGTTGGTTTTTTTTTTTTTTTTTTTTTTTTTTTTTTTTGTTTTTTTTTTTTTAAATCAAATGGAATTACACACCTTTCAAAATCCAGGGTCTGCTCCTACAGGTCAGAGTATTTTACACTGTGCAAAATATCTGATGTAGTTTATGCACACTTTTACTGTGCATTATCCATATTATAGCACAGTAATAAAAAAGAGACTTTACCCAGGTTATGTGTTGAAAACAATGAGGATAAACGCAGTTGTTATGCTGTTTACGGGAACAGTAAATAGAACTTATCGAGTCGACATTTATTTCGATTAAACTCAAGCGATGTTTAGATAATGTTTAAATAGTCCTATTTCAATAACTTATATCACAAAACAATATAGAGCGTTTTTTATTTTCAATTTCAAAATACCTTTTTCCATGTGTATTTATAGACTGTTCAAGAATCTTAATGATGAAACTTATTTTACGGCAGTTTGTAGGATGTTAGACTAGAAGTAAAAGTCGAAGTCTTTTGGGCTTCAGGTATATAGCTAGCTAGGACACACAAGATGTTGTTTCAAGGTTTATATAGTTAAACCGATTTAATTAGCAATTACAGTCAATCTTATGAAAAGACAGAGTCACTGCGGATTATTATAGAAACTATGATGAGCTGCGTATTGATAGTACAAATGTATAACATTGTCATTTTGTAACATTCAAATAACATCGACCTAATAAACATTTTCGTAAATTCCATATTCTACAAGCCGTGCACTTGCCTGTCTAAACTGATTAGTGTATTAATATGCAATGTAGGCATTTTAATTACATCATTTTGAAATTGGCGTACCACACGGCCGTTTCTTCATTGAAAATGACACATTGTATTATCATAACAAATATTAGGTGAACACAAATTTAAAATAAACTGAAAATAGGTGCATATCCCTTGTTGATGTGTGCAAATGTTAAATGCTTATTCAGCAAAGTGAAATTGCCTTTTAAATTTGTTACACACTATATTTTCTAAATAAAACGTAAAGTTGTCACACATTATTTTGGTACTAAATTTTATATTTCAAACTGTCTAATTATATTGATTTCTATTATGTACATTTCGTATACTGCATGCGTATTTAATTTATTCAATAATAAGAATGATCTCGAAAGTCGCTATGAATCTACATGTCCGAAATATTTGTTTACATCTGAAACATGTAAGATCATAAATTTCTGTTTGTCAATAACCTTTTAAACTTTAAGCTAATGCAAACATGTTACAAGTTCGTTATGCAACTTTTATACGGTCATATCAAATACATGTATACACATAATTTAATTCACCGATAGATTGATCACCTATCGTAATTCTCTTTGATAAACGTATTCAATTTGTTATCTAATTTCTGTTGACGAAATGACCATTACAAACTTTGTTGTAAGCAACGCTATTTGGTATTTAAAGAAAGATAAATGTATATTCAGGGACTCCGTTTGGATATGCCAACAAGAGCACATGAACTGCGTTCGGATTTTCCATCGCATTCATATACATTGTTTTTGATTTAAAATAACTAAGTTGTAATACTGATACTTTATATTTGGACTTAATAAAATGAATTTGGACTTTACCAATTTGTTTATGTTTACTGTATTGAACTGTCGACTTGTGTGTGAATAAAGAGCTAGTACCCCGCATTGTGGATCGTTCCCAAAGACGGAATCCCACCCAAAGCCGTTCTGGCAATAGTTATTTAGAAAGTATCAAAATCTTTCTTCATAATTTGGTGAACTTTCTTAAACCTATACGATTGTCTTTTCTATGAAAAAGAAGCTTATTGTGCACGCCGCTTGATATGCATGACACAATTATGTAAGTATTGAATAAAGATGTAAAATATTTATCACTGAGACAGCAAACTAACAGACAAAATAAAAACAAAACACATGCGTTTGGTACCCATCTTCTGATTTTCATTGTTGGAATCAATATAGTTCAGCTCTAAATCGATTAGGGTGTAAAAAGGGAGTCGTAACATCTAAAGGAGCGATATTCCATTTCATAAAGAACAAAAACCTTAAGTTGATATGACGACTTTTATTGTCCACAGTTTTTGAGATTTTTTTCGAGGTTTATAAATTTTGATGATTGATAAACTATAACAAGGTTAATGAGAGAACATTCATTGAATGCATGTGCAATATTCACCGCGCTGAAGTATGTTCATTATTCATTTTTCATTATTAAGAATTCAATAATGAATAATGAAATAGTTCATTATTCACTATTCTATGTTAAATCATGAATAATAAATAATGATATAGTTTATATTTAATTATTCAAATTGAAAAATGCCTAATGAATTAAAATAAAAAAATGACTGTAACACTAGTACCTAGTCTTTATGCCGTATTTTGGAACTCGTCGATTTGGTGCTATCCAACAAATATTCAAACTAATATACTAGAAAAAAGTCACTCTTTGAAATTTTCCTCTTTATCTATTTTTTTTTACTTTCGGAGCTTAAACGAGGTCATTTCCCTATCTATTTTAACAGAATTTTCTTTGTAAATGATAATAAACGATATAAACGACCTACATATATACCAAAACATTGAAAAACAAATATCATACATTGTCTTGTTTTTAGTTTACAGATATATCTTATATCACATTCGAAGCTCACCAAAAGAGTAATAAAAGGTATATAATAAATATGTTCCACGACGCCTATTAGAGGAGTTACGGAAAACCTAAATGTCGAAATACGCGTGAACATTAAAAAATAGCTTATTTTGAATAATGGACTGCTGCGACCCGCCATTCCTTACGGACAGAACACTTTATACACCTTCTGAAAACTTGTTGATAGAAGAACAAAATAGATATAAAACAATATGTGCCACAATGACGTAAGATAGGTTATGGAGGACATAAATACTAAAATTCGATTGAAAATTCAGAAATAGCCAATTTTGAATAATGGAATGGACATTTTAGATAAAGGAACGGATTGCTGTGACACTTTAAAATTACATATATGTCTTATACCTTATTCGCAAGCTTATCAATAGAGGAACATAAGGTACATAGTAAATATGTTCCGCAACGCATATTAGAGAAGTCACGGAGAACATAAATGTCAAAACACGCGTGCATTTAAAAAAAAAAAAAACTATTTTAAAGAAAAGAATGGATTGCTGCGACCAGTTAGCCTGTATTTTCATACATATATTATATAAAAAAGAAGATGTGGTATGACTGCAAATGAGACAACTAACCGCAAACAGACCAAAATAAAACAAACATTAACAACTATAGGTCACCGTACGGCCTTCAACAATGAGCAAAGCCCATACCGCATAGTCAGCTATAAAGGGCCCCGATAAGACAATGTAAAACAATTCAAACGAGGAAACTAACGGCCTTATTTATGTAAATATATGAACGGAAAACAAATATGTAACACATAAACAAACGAAAACCATCGAGTTACAGGCTCCAGACTTGGGACAGGCATATACTTAAATAATGTGACGGGGTAAAACATGTTAGCGGGATCCCAAACCTCCCTCTGACCTGGGACAGTGGTATAACAGTACAACATAAGAACGAACTATTAAAAATCAGTTGAAAAAGGCTTAACTCATCCGATAGACAATAGTTATCAAAAGTACCAGGATTATAGTTTTATACGCCAGACGCGCGTTTCGTCTACATAAGACTCATCAGTGACGCTCAGATCAAAATAGTTAAAAAGCCAAATAAATACAAAGTTGAAGAGTATTGAGGATCCAAAATTCCAAAAAAGTTGTTCCAAATATGGCTACGGTAATCTACTCCTGGGGTAAGAAAATCCTTAGTTTTTTCGAAAAATTCAAAGTTTTGAAAACAGAAAATTTATAAAAATGACCATATAATTGATATTCATGTCAACACCGAAGTGCTGACTACTGGGCTGGTGATACCCTCGGGGACGAAACGTCCACCAGCAGTGGCATCGACCAACACATACAAAACATACAAGTGGACGTGGCCGGGTACTTATACATCCCGACACAAAAAGACACAATGAACAGATCTGAGAGCACTCGCAGTTTTCTGACAGCTAGTTCAAAGCCACTTACAACTAATAAAAAAATCATGCCTCTAAGACTAAACAATCAATCCGTACATTTCCAACATACAATGGATTTAGGGGAAAGACGTCACAAACAAACAGAGAAAAACATTATACCCAATTCGAAAACTCATCAATAGAGATACAATAGGTGAATTGTAAATATGTTCTGCAACGCCTATTAGAGGAGTAACGGAGAACCTAAATGTCGAAATACGCGTGAACATTAAGAAATAACTTATTCTAATAATATAACAGACCCATCAGCCCCTAGATACAGAAAATGTCGTACACCTTTTGAAAGGTTGTTGATAGAGGAACAAAATGGGTATAAACAATATGTGACGCAACGACAATAAGGGGTTACGGAGGACCTATATGCCAAAAATTACGCATGAAAATTCAAAAATATCCAATTTTGGATGATGGAATGGATATATTAAATAATAGAATGCATGGACTGCTGCGACTCTTCATCCCATAATTAAAAAAATAGTGTTTACACCTCATTCGAAAGCTAAATAATAGAGGAGCAAAATATATATACATTTAGGTGTATAGTAAATATGTTCCACAATTAGAGGAGTCACGGAAGACCTAAATGTCGAAATACGCGTGAACATTAACAGAAATAACTTCTTTTAAATAATGAAATGGACTGATGCGACCCACTAGTCCCTTTGTTAGAAAAGTTTATACACCCTTAGAAAGCGTGTTGATAGAAGAACAACATGCATGGATATGATAAATATGTGCCGCAATGACTATTAGAGAGGTTACAGAGGTCATGAATACCAAAATACACATGCAAATTTAGAATTAGCCAACTTTTAATAACAAAAAAGACTGCTGCGGCACTTCGGGCCATAATTACAGATGTATTTTATACCTCATTCGAAAGCTTACCAATAGAGGTACACAAGGTGTAATTGTATATAGTAAATTTGTTCCGCAACGCATATTAGAGGTGTAACGGAGAACCTAAATGTCGAAATACGCGTAAACATTAAGAAATTGCTTATTTTGACTAATGGCATTGACTGGTGCGAGCCTCTAGCGCCTATATACATAACAGTAAATAAACTTTTTAAAAGCTTGTTGATAATGGAACAAAATGGGTATACACAGTAAGTGACTTAATAACAATATTAGGGGTTATGGAGAGCATGAATGCCAAATTTAAATAAGAAAGAGCCATTTTTGATTAATGGAATGGATTGCTGCGACTCTTCAGCCCCTTATTACTTATATGTCTTAGACCTCATTCGAAAGCCAATCAAAAGAGGAACCAAAGGCATAAAACTAATATGCCCCGCAACGCCTATAAGGAGAGTCACGGAGAACCTAAATGTCGAAATACGCGTGAGCATTAAGAAATAGCTTATTTTGAATAATCCAATGGACTGCTGCCCCTAATTACTAAAATATTATATGCCTCATTTCAAAGCTTACCAATAGAGTATCTAGGGGCATGCTCATGCGGATTTGAACATATAGCTTCAAATCTGTTTTGTTAATTCCTCTTTCAACAATCTGAAAAGGGTGAATAAACTTTCTGTAGAAAGGGTTTGCGGGTCCCAGCAGGCCATTTCATTATTTAAGATAAGTTATTTCTTAATGTTCATGCGTATTTCGACATTTAGGTTCTTCCTTTCTCCTCTAATAGCCGTTGCGGAACATATTGAATTTATACTTTTTGTTGCTCTGTTGATTAGCTTCTGAATATTTCAAGTAAACAGAATCGCTGTGCATCATGCCACTTTAAGCCTTTTTCTTGAAGCACATGGGGGTATCTGGTTTAGTAGCTTATTCTTAAATGACTTGGTTAGTATCTTAAATAGATAATATAATCGCAATTTTACATTAGACGTTTTACTAAAACACTTAGTAAATTAAAATAGGAAGTAAAAAGATGCAGAGAGAGCAGAACAGCTCTTCTTATTCCACTGATTGAAAAGTTCTAACCGACTTTTTTAAACTGCTTCTGCCACTAAAATTCAGTGCAAAAAATGATGCTGCAATTCATCCACTTTATATCAAACCAATGTATCGTTCTGTCATTAATGAGTTTTATTTACTTAATTCAAATGGACTTAATTCACAGGGACATATAGGTGTAGAAGATTTTATGAGGTTATTGCATGAACTTAAAACCTATCATGCTCATCATTTAGTGCACATTTTACCAGTTTGTTTGAGATGCACTGGATATAGACATGAAGGACTAAATCAGCGTTCAGAATGTACTTATGCGACACCTTACCATATTCCTATTATAGTCCTGTCTGTCCGATTTACTAGTAGAACTACAACAGGTCATGATACATAATTAGTACACAATTGATTACCATTTGTCTTTATTTTAATCATATATAAGTTACTAGTAGTTATTGATTTGTTGACAGAAAAAAAACACACTGAAAAACAATAAACAGAAAAAAAGATTTGAAAAGGCCATATTTTGAATGAACATTCATTTTTTGTAGCAATTTCAAAGGTCTCAAGGTCTATTGATTCACGGAAATGTGTGTTTTTTCATGTATTAATGAAACAATTTCTCATTAAATTTCCAAATAAAGGCAACCAATGTTCAATATTCATAATTCGATAAAAAGGAAACAAATCTAGGCTGCAAACAAAAACTAAGGGAAACGCATCAGTCGCTAAAAGAAAATAAAGGAACAACCGAAATACAAAACTTCAAACAAAATATCTATGTAAAACAATCTCTTATAGCCTGGCCAAAAGAAACGCTCGAAAGCTTATAGATACGGACCAACTAATAAACAACTGTCACATTATTGACTTGGTACAGGCCATTATTTAAAAACAAATAGAAAAATGTTTTAGTTCAACCAGGTTTATGTGTTTTTATTGTTTGTTATTGTTTTAATTTATTATTGTGTATCATTCAGCTTGTTGATTTTTTGGCTTTGTTACTTTGTTACTTGTGTAGCTCATTTTACAAAATAATGTCCTTTTTCAATTACTGTTGTACAGGGAACTTAGACTCTCTTGATTGGGTATTTTAAAGTTTCTCAACGTGACAGTTTTATTTCTTATTTTCCTCCTTTAAAGTCATTAATCCTACATGCATACCTGGAATAACTTTTTTAGTTAGGTAATTAGGTTTCATGATTGCTTATGGTCTACTCACCAACCAAAGACACAAGGATATGAATATTACAGTATAGCCTTCATCATGACAAAACTCTTTGATTGTCTTTAAAGCAACAGAAGTATACCGCTGTTCAATAGTCATAAATTTAAATCTAATCAAACAATAAAACAAATTCGAATTACAAGTCAAAACCGAGCAATCAATTAATAAAAGGAAAACAGAACATCAAAAGCACTGAACTACAACGAAAACAAACGGCAAGTTGAACATACATAGAAACTGTATTGTCAGGAATAACATCTACAGAAACAGTTCAAAGAGATTATTCAAAAGCAGAGACCAAGTTTAGGGTAAATGTTGATTGAGCTTCTAGCATATTAAAGCATATAAAATATCAGGACCCTATCATTTCTGTCATCAATACAAGTGTTATCTACAGATAAAAGATCAATTTCAACCAGTAAATAAGCCATATGGTACTAGAATCATATTCAAAACAGTGTGGTTGACCATTGCAACCATTGATTGACGACCTAAATTATCCCATTGACTGGGACAGATTAGGTGAACGTTTGTCTGTAACGACCATTGCTGACTTCTTACTTCTTACATAATTTAAACTTTGGGGTCACCAAAGGTTCTTAACACCTTTAATAATAAAATAATTCAAAAAATTATTCAGGAATAACCTTTATGTTTTGATTTATATTATTGATATAAATCAACACATCGTATTAATCCGGATTCGTTTTTCGAATTGCTTTATTTAGGTGTTGAGAACCTTTGGTGACCCCACAGATTCAGTGTCCTTAACAAGTACATAGTGAGCAGTGATTGTTACCGACTTCCTAATCTGTCCCAGTCAATGTGATAGTTTAGGTCGTCAATCAATTGCCAGGACCACACTGTTTTATGATTCTAGATTGAAACATCAGCTCACTTAACAGACCTAAACAAAAATTATATGCTTTCTCCGAAAATTGAAGGTTTTTTTTTAGCATTGATAGCATAAAGAACTCGCATTACATTTCATAAACAATGCGCATCCGGAGTACTTTTATGAATGCTTCTTCAGCAAAAGAGCTTAAATGAGTTAACAAATGTCTATGCACAGATTTTGAAATGTCGACTACTTTTTTTTTGGCACTTATCTCTAAAGTTTGATTCCTCCCACACCAATGAATGAGAAAGTGAGTTTAACATGCTTAAGTGGAAGAATCGGAGTTACAAATAAATAATCATGCATATTATATATACATTCGGAAGCATAGGTATTTCCTTCCAAAAATCCTAACTTTGCACGAGTTAACAAATACTACTGTATCATTTTGTCCACTATCGCAATTACTATTGTGACTATATTGAACGCATCTATCCCATCGAGCATGAGATAACGGATAAAACAGATACAGTTAAGTCGGCCTTTATCTTGACTTACATCTAAACATTGACAATGAGGTTCTTAGTAGTGCACATTCTAGCAGCCAGCGCCTGCATACTGAGTATATATCTCTAAATTGATACGGTTTTCCCGATCTTGTATTTCCTATCAATACAGGATTTTCTTGGTAGAGGATTGCTGCTCACAAGGAAGTTATTAAACCAAGAGTTCCAAATGGTGAAGTTAAAATCATCCCTTCGTTAATGTAACAGACGCCATCACGAGACGGGTGGCCGTTATGGAATAACAGTTTCACAGATGATATTGTATATGTTCCTTCAGTGGTAACATTAATCCCCTTTCATTTGTGCATGAATATGACCTACCGAAGTAGACTATATACCAGATGTGTAATAACATAAACAACACGACGAGTGCCACATATGGAGCAGGATCTGCTTACCCTTCCGGAGCACATGAGATCACCTCCAGTTTTTGGTGGGGTTGTGTTGCTTAGGCTTTGTCTTTTTTTTTCTTTTTTAGCCATGGCGTTGTCAGTTTATTTTCGATCTACATGTATGAGTTTGAATGACCCTCTGGTATCTTTCGCCCCTCTTTTGCAAACAAAGTTTACCTTATATCCTCCTCCTTGCGTTGTGTCATACATTTCATATTACAGCACTTATGAAAACAGTTTGTTACTGAAGTCAGACTAAGATAACTGTTGACAACAAAACAATGAAAAAAAGGTATATATATTGCATGCGTCCAAAGCGCTTTTCCGGGTTGATCTTTAAAATCATTTACGCTCAGAACCTGATATTTGAAAGACGAGAATGTAAGAAAAACAATAGAAACAGTTGAAGAGCTATTCGACCAAAAGAGCAAAAAGATAAGACAACAAAGTTGACTGTCAGCTGCACTTGGTGGACTGAAATATTAGTTTTTTTTTTATTTAAATATTTATTATTGGACAATTCTAGGGAATCAAAGGAATTGCAGAATAAAAACTCCTTTTTTTGCTGGCATGGTTTCTTAAAAAAAAAATCGAAATAATATCTGTTATAACAAATGTAATTTCAACTGATCTTACGCTTTAATTTGCATATGAACAGTCTATTTGAGCATGTGTGTGATAGGGATAATTGTCGTTACAACTATTATTGATTCTAATCACTTATCAGTGTCACCACGCGGATACATAAAAGAACTGACGGTATGATACTAGTATGGGACAAATAGTTGAACACTAATTAATGAATTTATCTCAAAAACCTGTATATATACGGACTGGTCCGTGATGACAGGTAATAACATCAGAGCAGTTAAAATTAAATTAGAAATATATTATAATTGCTTCCTTTGTTGAAACACCATTTAAAACAAACAATATAAAAGGTCAAACACTTATTCAAGCATTTAGGAGACAAAAATCAAAACATAAAAGCGCTTTAAATGCTGAAATCACCTGAACGTTTGAAAAGTCCTCGATTTATCCTTTGTCTAAAGCGTTTGAAAGATAAAGAATTTTGAAGACTTCAAAATGGCGGAAATTTATTTTTTATTTATAGTTAAATGGCAAAAACATCATTTTTTTCTGTTTTATAAATTGCAATAAGAATTTTATTTAGAGAAAGAATCATACCAAAACAGGAGGAAACATCAGGAATCTTTTACGTGAGTATTTCTTTATATTTGACTTGTTTTTCTAGTTGTTATAGGTATGATAAAATGTAAACAAAAAATCTACTGAACCCATATGGTCATGTACAAGTTCTATAGCTGATAATATGTGTTCAAACAGCACAGTCAACTGTTGTTTGTTATACATTTATTCAAGTATTTTTTTATTCATATTTTGGACATCTTCACTCGCCTGTCCAAAGCCAAACTGACCCCTCTTTAAGTTTGTCTTGTCTTGACTTAATCTTAATGGTTTACATATTGTTATTAAAACAAACGACGTATCATATATGTAGACACGAAATTAAATAAACAGTACTTGTATACAATATGAATTTGAAGTATACAAAAGGAGGATGATAACAAAGATTTAGCGATAATACCGTGTCATAAATATGCAAATGCAGCTATTGTGTTTCTTTGAAACTTTCATGTAAACAAGTACATGTGTTACTTAGTATTCTGAAATCAAGATACAGGGGCAGATCCAGCCATTATCAGAAGGGGAAAAAGGGGGGTTGTCTAATAAAATTGAGAATGGAAATGGGGAATATAATATAGTTATAGTACATTGTATAGTAACAGGCTGCTGATACCTAAGGCAAACTCAGAATTCAATTGGCGAAAACATCGACAATACCGTGTCAAAAAACGTGAAATATCGAAAAGAATACCAAACCTTCTCAAACCACATCATACCTACAGATTAGAGCAATAAAATCCCACAAAATGTCGATTAGTATAATTTGATGATAGACTATTAAGCATGTTGATGCCAATTTATGAATTTTGTGAGAAATGCGGTACGTTTAAGTGCTTTTCAAAGGTACCAGGCTTATAATTTACAATTAAGTGTATTACAATAAAATCAAATTGCAATTTTTCGAGCAAAATGTAATATTTTTTTTTTCTAAAAATTTAGCATTTTTGTTCATGTATTAACTGTTCTTGTCCAAATTGCTCAAACTGTTAAAACTCGAGCCAATATCATTGAAATGAGAATCTTTGAAAGCTAAAAATTTAGCACTGAGTTTTGAATGTAAAATTTCAGTAGGCTAAAAATTTAGTTTATTGTATAATTTAAAATGTAAAATATAACTTACAAAAAAGAATGCTAAAATTTTAGTATGTATATTATTCATTTCTTTTTTTATTGCAGGATGCATTTGAAGGATGTTGAGAATTGCCTTTTTTTCTAAGATTGATATAAAGTTGTTAAAACTCCTGGATTTCAGGCAAAAAACCCTAGAATTTTAGCCAATTTGCAAAGATTCAAAACAATCCATTTTGAGAACGAATATTGCAGAGTATCAAAATTTATTGCAGTCCGTTATATATTTTAAGTGTATACACTATTTTCAGCAACATTTTAGGGTCATTAACAGACAGTACCAGTTTGTTTACTGAAAATGACAGCATTATCTAACTAGCTCATTAAAAATCAAATTTATTGCTTTTTTATAGCCAGTGTTATCAATTTGAGATGTTTCTGTTTTAACCTTTTCCCCTTATAACAAATCAAATTGAATTTTCTTATTTATTCACACTAGTGGAAGAATTGAAATGAAATATGGGAGAAAAATAAAGTGAAAGGTGCTTAAAATACTTTAAAGTTTAATGTTTAACTAGTTATAAATTAACAAAACATTTAATTGAAACCATCACTGCTGTTTATATGATAGAACAAACACACAACTGTTAAAAAATAACAAGTAAAAGAATATATAATACTTATATATAAAAAATGAGGAATTCATATCTGCACAATTTAGATTTTTCACCTTGAAAAAGTACTTTTCCGCAGCATAGACACAGCGAAATTGTGGGCATTCAGAGCGTGGATGAAATTTTGTAAAGTGTTGTGGCTGGAATTTTTGTAAAAGATTTAATGACTGGAGAATTTCATGAAAGGTATCAAAAGTCATAGGTACTTATGGAAAGGAAAATGATTTTATCTTATCTCTCCTCCTTTATTTTCAAAATTCCTTAAATGAGGCCGTTAGTTTTCTTATTTGAATTGTTTCACACTGTCAAGGGGAAAAGGGGGGGGGGGGCTTTTAAAGCTGACTATGCGGTTGGGTGTGCTCATTGTTGACGGCCGTACGGTAACCTATAGTTGTCAATGGTAGTGTCATTTTGGTCTATTTTGGACAGTTGTCTCATTGGCAATCATAGAACATAATCTTTTTTGTAATTAATTAACTTTTGTTAAAGATTTAATGACTGGAGAATTTCAAAAAAGGTATCAAAAGTCAAAGGTACTTTGGGACAGAACAATTATTTTCTAGCCCATTTCCTCCTTTTTTTCTCCAAAATTCCTATTTTTTTTTTTTGTATTAATTAAATTACACGTGAAGATGCGCTTATCTGTATATTAGGAACATTCATAACTATTAATAAAGTGTGTTTATTATTTTGCTTTTTACTTTCACTATTGATTCTCAGTTTCCTAATCGATCCACGGCGGTCTTGTTATATTATACAGACCATCTCTATTTAATAAACTCTGTGACCGCCGTGGAAAATGAACTTGAAAATGATAGCAGATAGAAAAAACACTTTATTGGTAGTATATGTACAATTTATGTTCAAAGTATACAGAAAAACGCAAACCGGAAGTTCAATCGGACTTAAAACTTCATCCAATGACTGAATAATATCCGGACACCTTTTTTCTCGTTTTTCTCCCAAAATAACTCAATCTGATTAATCATATGAATGGATGACAAATGCGACTATGCACTGAACATATAGGACACAAAAGCATGATGATTAATTTATTGTGGAAAGAAGAGAAGCGACACACAAAATGAGGTCTTCTCGTTTAATAGTACATATAGTATAGATATATATTGAACATATGTTTCTCATTGTGAATCCGAGTAGGGAAAACGGTTATTTATTTTCACGGCATTAGGTTGCTCTTGTGTGTACCCATGACAGGTGAAAGGAAGACAAACTTAGTGTGATTTGATTGGACACGTGTATATTATATGTAATGAATTCACAATTATTTCCTGACTATAGGATAATTGAAGTATATAAAATTATACTAATAAATTGAATACAAGTAAGAATGAATTTTTAAAAAGTTTGTATTTTTCCCATTCACTGCGTATAGAAAAATGTAAATATCCGGTACCCCTAAACTTCACTTATATCAAAATTACTATGAGAGCCTCGAAAAAGGAAAATTCTCAGTAAGTCAGCGACAAGGATTATTAGTATGTCTACCAAAGGAGGGAAAAGAAAAACACTTCATCAAAAATTGGCGTCCAATTTATTTATTATGTGTTGACTATAAATTAACATCTACTTGCACAACAAAGAGCACTGGGGTAAAGCTGATGACCGTAACTGCATTTACGGTCATCCCAAGATGTCGGATGAAAAATTAGGTCAGTATTTGTATTGTCTGTGTAAATAGAGAATAATAATGTATTGACTTGACATATCAACGCTATAAGGATGAGGCTTAGAAACGGGGAAATGCGAGGCTGTGCATTAATAAGCATAAAACATAATGATTAATAAGTTTTAAACAAACAATATTAACCACAGAAATATGTATTTCCAACAATTGTATAAGAAATAAGCTTGAATCGTTCCAAGCTTCGCGATGTAAATAATTCATTTGAGCGGTCACAGTTAATGGCGGTCACACATGTACACATTCATGGTTTGAATTTGTTATTTGGCACCGTAACACATGGAGTCTATCCTGTTAGAAGTGCTCTCCGGTGGATCGCTATCCTTGCCGTGGTCGGAGGGCTTGCGTGTCTCAGTGACCCCAAGAGCTATGCCAGCTGGAGCTTCGTCTCCTGGTAGGGTTACCCATGCTGGACAGGTCGAAGGGTAGATACCAGACTAAAGTGATCCGAACATCGTGAGATGCCCGATGTTTTAAATAAAATAGGCTCTCCAACCCGTTTGCCGTGGGTTGCTACCCGTGTCGGTGGTTGACGAGATCCTTGTGGATGAGGGCTATAGCCAGACTCCTTACGGTCAGAAAATACCCGGACGGACGAGACTATAGTTCAATAAGCTGCTTTGGCTTCGAAATCATCTAAACGGGAGGTCGGATGGACTAGGTTCGATCAATCGGCTGGTCATGTCGAGCCCTTCAGTTAATCCTCAACAATAAGCTTTCTTGTAACAATTTTCATAATATACACATGTATTTTAAATTAAGCTATTTATATTTTGGATAACTGAAGAAGGCGATGGCTCATGGGTCAATCAAGTGGTACGCTTTCTTTTTCGCTTGATGGATACGCTCTGCTTGAGTATACTATTCTTGGAACATCTGGTGCTTTCCGCAGTGGATCTTGGTGCTGATTTTGAGGACCAGCTACATTATATATGGAGCTCGTTTTCAGCATTAGCACTCGATCCCGGTTCGCCACGGAAACACAGCATCGCCCTTGTAGGCACTCCGAGGTGGGTGGATGGCAAGAATGGTGAATCTTTCTCCTTTCATATGGCACAACAAAACAAACCCTCGAAATCAGCTTTAATACATAAGAAAAGAAAATGTGATGATTCAGTGCCCTGTCGGGAAGATGACAGTTGGCCCAGATTTATTGTAATAAAAGGAACAGAAGAAAAACCAATTTCAAAAATATCGCCCTTTGTAATTCACAAACAAATTCAAAGCGTTGCTGGTACTGTTAAAAAAGTTTCAAAAATGAGATCTGGCAATTTGTTGGTTGAATGTTCCAACAAAAGTCAATCAACAAATTTACTTATAATGTCTACAATATCAAACTTTCCTGTTTCTGCCTCTCCTCATAACAGTTTGAACAGCTGTAAGGGGATCATTCGAGACAGAAGTCAATACCTTGGTGACCTTACCGTGGAAGAAATCGGTGAGGAACTTTCAAGCCAAGGTGTAACTAATGTTATTAGATTTCAAATTAAAAAGAATGGAAATATAATCAAATTAAATACTTATCTTTTGACCTTTAGAACTCCAACTCCTCCTCCATCTATTACTTTAGGTTGCTTCGGAATCAGAGTTGACATGTTTATCCCAAACCCAATTCGATGCTTTACTTGTCAAAAGTTTGGTCATGGAAGCAAACAATGTCGTGGTAAGCAGAGATGCTTCAAGTGTTCTGACGAAGGACACGAGGGAACAAACTGTCACTCTGAATCTTCTAAATGTGTAAACTGTGGTGAATCCCATTTTTCATCGTCTAGGGACTGCCCTGTTTACCTTAAAGAAAAAAATATTATTAAAATTAAAACAGAAAGAAACATTAGTTACCCAGAAGCTAAACAGATAGCTTCTGTTTCGAATGATCTCCTTGTTTCAAACAGACCATCGTACGCCAGCAAAGTTGTCCGCTCATTCAGTCACGAGAATACACAAACTCGAATGACTTGGCCAATTGATGCGGACAATTTTAAAATGCTGCCTGTTGAAACAGAACCTACCGATAAAATAATAATTCCAAGAAACCCACAATCTTCCAAAACCAGTACTCAGTCAACTCAATCTTCCTTACAGAGCTCAATATCATCACCAAAAAAAAATGAGAAAAAAAATAAAAGAAAAAAGAAACAGTAGAAATACACAATTGGAGCGGTGAATCTGTCTGGGATCTTCCCAGTGACATAGATGATTCTTCCACCTCCAAAAGTCTTCCTTCATCTGCATCCAAGAAGGTATCTTCTTCGTCCAGTACACAGTCTACCAGAGCCCCATCTCCTCTTCGTTCTCAAGAAAAGAAGGATGTCCAAAAGAAGCCAGGAAATACATCCTCTCAGAAGTCTTCTGATTCGAGGTCGCGGGGTAGGGGTCGAGGCGGAGTAACACCAGCTGCGCGTAGTCCTGGAGATCGACGACTCTCCTCGCACAACAGATTTTCAACACTTATCATCGAAACTGAAATGGAAACCGAAAGTGTTCCGCCACCCGAAAGATCACGATCTCAGGGTGAGCGAAATAAGAATGCTGGCAAACTCGACAGCATTCGCCCTTCTTTTATTAAATAATGACAAATATAATCCAATGGAATTGCCAAGGTCTTAAAATAAATCTTCTCGAGTTAACACTTCTAGTTCAGTCTTTTTTACCTATTGCATTTTGTCTTCAAGAAACTCATCTAAAAGAAAGTGACAACGTATCTTTAAAAGGATACAACATGTATAGTACATTTTCTAAGGTAGATGAACGTGCTGCAGGCGGATCATCCATTTTTGTGAAGGACAACGTCATTCATAGCACAGTCCAACTCACAACGGATCTGCAAGCAGTTGCAATTCGTTTATCATTAGACAAAACAATTACATTATGTTCGATATATATTCCACCTAATTCAATTATCGATAAAGCAAAACTCAAAAACCTTACTGATCAATTACCCTCACCATTTATACTTATGGGCGACTTCAATGCCCACAATCCATTATGGGGTAGCAAGACTCATAATGCCAAAGGTAAGATCATTGAGGACTTTGTCTCTCAAGAAGGATTATGCATTTTTAATGATGGATCTAATACGTATCTTCATCCTGGAAACGGGTCTTATTCTTCTATTGATATCACTATATGCGATCCCTCTCTGCTTCTGGATTATGCATGGCGTGTTCATGATGATCTATGTGGAAGTGATCATTTTCCAATAGTACTTGAACATCTTTTTAATTCTGCCCAACAGAGAGTACCTCGTTGGAAACTTGACAAGGCGGACTGGTCCTTGTTTGAGAATCTCTGTCGAGCGGAACTTCAGTCAAAGATGTTTGAGACTGTGCAAGATCCAATTTTAACTTTTAATACAGTTCTAACGTCAATTGCTGACAGAACTATTCCTAAGACCTCGGCAAATCCAAAACATCCCAGTAAACCATGGTTTGATGAAACATGTGATCAAGCCATAGGTGACCGTAAAAAATCTGAAAGACGGTTCAATCAACAACCAACGACGGAAAACTTGAGTAATTTCCGTATTTTTCGCGCTAAGGCACGGCGGACTTGTAGGCAAGCCCGACGAACATCCTGGAAAAAATTTGTCATCTCGCACTCCGATGACAAAAGTTTGGAATATGGTAAATAAAATTAAAGGTAAAAATTCTAAAGCCACTGTAAAACATTTGAAAGACGGCAATAATTTATTAACATCTGAAAAGGATATTGCCAACAAACTTGGTGAAACTTTTGCGAAGTCTTCTTCTTGTAACAACTACAGGGAAGACTTTAAAAAAGTTAAAAAACAAAAAGAAAAAATTAAATTAAACTTTAAATCAAAAAATGGTGAAAATTATAATAAACTATTTTCTCTTGAAGAACTTAAAACATCTCTGTCAAAAGCCCATGATACAGCTTGTGGGCCTGATAATATTCACTACCAACTCTTAAAACACTTGCCAGATTCCTCGCTAGAAGCTCTCTTGCAGCTCATGAATAACATCTGGGAATCTGGTGATTTACCATCAATCTGGAAGCTTGCAACCGTCGTGCCTATTCCAAAACCAAGTAAAGATCATACGGATCCTATTAATTATCGACCAATTGCTCTTACCTGCAGTTGTGTCTGTAAAACACTCGAACGGATGGTCAATGATCGCCTTGTTTGGTTCCTGGAATCCAATGGGCTATTAGCCAATATCCAGTGTGGATTCCGACAGGGTCGCAGTACTCTTTTAGGCCTATGATACTGCATGGAAATATGGTATTTTAAAAGATCTATTTGATATGGGGTTGAAAGGCAATATGCCTAATTTTATTTCTAATTTTCTCTCTAACAGACAATTTAATGTTAGAGTTAATTCGACCATGTCTGATCTTTATGATCAAGAGATGGGTGTCCCTCAGGGCAGTATTTTATCTGTTACATTATTTAGTCTTAAAATCAACAGCCTTGTTGAAGTTTTAAAAAGTAATATTGAAGATTCATTGTACGTTGATGATTTTTTAATATGTTACAGAGGCAAAAATATGAATAACATAGAAAGACAATTACAACTATGTCTTGGAAGAATTGAAAAATGGGCCTCGGAAAATGGTTTTAAATTTTCCACGTCAAAAACGGTCGGGATGCATTTTTGTAACAAAAGAAAATTGCATCTTGATCCAGAACTAACTTTGTACGGCAACCCAATTAAAATGGTTGATGAAACCAAATTTCTTGGTTTACTTTTCGATAAAAAGTTAACCTTTCTACCCCATATCAAAATGTTAAAAGCGAGATGTTTAAAAGCTTTAGATATTTTAAAAGTTGTCGGCAGCACTGACTGGGGTGCTGATCGCAACATTTTACTTAATTTATATAGATCTCTTGTTAGATCGAAACTAGATTATGGCTCTATAGTGTATGGCTCTGCAAGGAAGTCCGACATACAGATTCTCGATGCTGTGCATCACCAAGGTTTGCGTCTCTGTCTTGGCGCATTTAAAACCTCACCAGTTGAGAGTCTGTATGTAGAGGCTGATGAGCACTCACTCACTGACAGACGTTTGAAGCTTGGACTTCAATATGCTGTCAAACTAAAAGCCCATTCAGATAATCCTGCCTACAGCTGTGTTTTTAATCCGATTTATGAAGATATTTTTGCAAAACATGAAAATAAAATTCCTCCGTTAGGTTTACGTTTAAAACCACATTTAGCTTCTTTTGATTTAAAATCTGTTGCTCAAGTTCAAACTTGCAAATGTCCTCCATGGGAACTTCCCAAACCAAAAATGATATTTGATCTCCGTGGACACAATAAAAATAAAACAAATCCTCTTTTAATTCAGCAACACTATGCTGAAATTAAAGCCGATTATCTAGATTTTTCAACTGTATATACTGATGGATCAAAAGATGGTGATAGAGTTGCATCTGCTGCTGTCTTCAGGGACAGAGCTGCAACCCTCCGTTTACCATCTGATGCATCCATCTTTACTGCTGAAGCAGAAGCAATAATTTTGGCTTTGAAATTTATTGCTTCTTCAGATAAATCCAAATTTATTATATGTTCGGATTCACTTTCATGTTTGCAAGCTATACGAAATACTAAAATTGAAAACCCAACAATCCTGAAAATTTTATATGTAATGAGGAATTTAAAAATTCTTCTGAAAGAAATAATATTTTTATGGGTTCCGAGTCATGTTGGAATCCTTTGAAACACAGCTGTAGACCTTGAGGCAAAGAATGCCCTGGGTGACCATCTATCTAACTGTGATATACCATATACTGATTTTAAATCTAATATTAGAGAATATGTTTTTAATATATTGAAAAATAAATGGAGTAAAAAAGATGATAATAAATTGCATGAAATTAAACCTAGTTTAGGCAAACCTTTTGATAATATTATGTGCAGAAAAGATCAGTGTGTTATTACTAGATGTCGTATTGGTCATACTAGAATAACACACGAGTATCTTTTAAAAAATGAAGATGAACCACAATGTGTTCCTTGCAACTGCAAGTATACTATTAAACATGTTTTAATTAATTGTATTGACTTTGCTGATATTCGTAAGAAGCATTTCAATGTCAATAATATGTATGATTTATTTAATGCTGTTCCATTTACAAATATTGTTGCTTTTTTAAAAGAAATTGGAATTTATTATAAAATATAAAAATGTTATTATATTTAAATCGATTTTAAATTTTATCACGTTATTTTACTGTTGATTTTTATTTGTATATACTCAATTTGCTTTAGTCAATAATTTTAGTATATTGAAGGACTTTTTGTCTTATTTTAAAATATGCTTTAAATTGTAAAAATATTCGAATTAGCTCTCGCCGCGATATAGCCTTTTTGTGCTAATGCGGCGTAAAGCAACCAACAATCAATCAATCAATCAACTGTCTATACTGATGGATCAAAAGATGGTGATAGAGTTGCTTCTGCTGTTGTCTTCAGGGACAGAGCTGCAACCCTCCGTTTGCCATCTGATGCATCCATCTTTACTGCTGAAGCAGAAGCAATAATTTTGGCTTTAAAATTTATTGCTTCTTCAGATAAATCCAAATTTATTATATGTTCGGATTCACTTTCATGTTTACAAGCTATACGAAATACTAAAATTAAAAACCCAACAATCCTGAAAATTTTATATGTAATGAGAAATTTAAAAATTCTTCTGAAAGAAATAATATTTCTATGGGTTCCGAGTCATGTTGGAATCCTTGGAAACACAGCTGTAGACCTTGAGGCAAAGAATGCCCTGGGTGACCCTCTATCGAACTGTGATATACCATATACTGATTTTAAATCTAATATTAGGGAATATGTTTTTAATATATTGAAAAATAAATGGAGTAAAAAAGATGATAATAAATTGCATGAAATTAAACCTAATTTAGGCAAACCTTTTAATAATATTATGTGCAGAAAAGATCAGTGTGTTATTACTAGATGCCGTATTGGTCATACTAGAATAACACACGAGTATCTTTTAAAAAATGAAGATGAACCACAATGTGTTTCTTGCAACTGCAAGTATACTATTAAACATGTTTTAATTAATTGTATTGACTTTGCTGATATTCGTAAGAAGCATTTCAATGTCAATAATATGTATGATTTATTTAATAATGTTCCATTTACAAATATTGTTGCTTTTTTAAAAGAAATTGGAATTTATTATAGAATATAAAATTGTTATTATATTTAAATCGATTTTAATTTTTATCACGTTATTTTACTGTTGATTTTTATTTGTATATACTCAATTTGCTTTAGTCAAGAATTTTAGTATATTGAAGGACCTTTTGTCTTATTTTAGAAATATGCTTTAAATTGAAAAAATATTCGAATTAGCTCTCGCCGCGATATAGCCTTTTTGTGCTAATGCGGCGTAAAGCAACCAACAATCAATCAATCAATCTGTTAGAAGTGCTAGTCTTAGAACGAATGGTTGAATTGTCGGAACCAACGGAAAATTCTTCACTGACAGTTGTTCTAGAAGTTAGAGGTAAGTTTGATGCAACTGGAACAAGGGGCTGAGAGGGATCACCAGTAGTGTTGACATTATATATTTTTATGCTTTTCCTCATTCAAAGAGCTGTAGTTTCTGATTGATTGCACATTTTTATGGCCCGACATCTGCATAATGTCAGTATCCTGTACATTATTATCCTTTAGTTTTTGAACCAAGTATTTTTGCGCACTGTGGTAGGCAGGCGCTTATTATTGTCCAAATTGCCCTTTTCTTTCACAACTTTCAAGACACTTGCAAGAGATTTGGACCATAATCTCTGTCTTATGAACCACATGTCATTATCAGCGCCTGTTAGTGGTATTGTGCGCTTAGCAATGTAGAAGGGGTCAATTTCATTTGACATCCCAGATGGCATCTTTGAAGCAAATTTTTCATATAAAGCAACAGGATTCCTCTCTTCTTCACACTCGTAAATTTTTGGGCTTACGTCCCTTATGTCGTCTACATTCTCCCCAGTACGTGTTTTTGTTTGACGTTCATTCAGTTGAAGGTACCTCATACCATCAGAAGCGGTATTTAAGGTTATGTCGCCCCATCTGAAAGAGGAAGATATACACAATGTACTTATAAATTTATAAATACGTTTATACTGAAGTCTGCAATTTAAATATATTTCTACCATGTATATGCATTATATGTGCAAACGTATGAAAATTTAACCACCGCATAAATTCTTATTTAATAATTATAACAAATTTATTAGTTGTTTCGCAATATTAAATTGCTTTTTGATTGAATAGGACTGTCACTTTAGACATTTCACATGCATATTTTGTTTTATAGAGCAGAGCCGGAGAATTAGGGAAGTAGCTATCATACAGCATAAACTCAAGAAATCTTCAACAATTGATCATGGTGTTTTGATTGGACTTAGTTATTATCAACATGGTTTACCGTTTAGGAATTGCACGATTAAAAATGGAACTACATTTTGTATCTATGAAAATGATGTACCGTTAATAAAATGTGAAATTTCCCAGGATATATATATAGAATAACCATACATTGTCTCGAAATATCAATGTTATTTGAACAGGGCATAGAAACAGATAGAAAGCATTCACTGCGTAGAGTTTACATGTACTGTTCCAAAAAGTACTAGTAATGTAGATTTTATGAGACAACATTATTCAGATACATGTATTTGTGTAAAACCGTAAAAATCTAGGAAGTATACAAAGTAAGCAGAAACATACGTGTAAGTTTTGCAGGATATATATATTCACTATGTAGAGTTTACTTGTTCTTGTTAAAGAAAGTACAGGCTATACAGTAATGCAGATTTTATGGAACGACATAATTTGAATACATTTGTTGTACATGTATTTGTGTAAAACAGAAAAAAGGAAGGAACTATACAAAGTAAGCAAAAACATGTGAAAATTTCGCAGGATATATATATATCATGTATATTCACTATGTAGAATGTACACGTTCTTGTTTCAAAAAGTACTAGCTGTAGTAATGTAGAATATATGTGACGACTGGATTCGGATACATGTATTTGTGTGAAACAGAAAAAAAAGAAGGAATTATACTAAGGAAGCAGAAACATATGTGAAAGTTTTGCAGGATATATATATTCACTACACATAGTTTACATGTTCTTGTTAAAAATGTGTTACTAATGTAGATATTATGGGACGACATGATTCATGTATAATATTCAAATCTATCTATAGCTACATGTATGATAATTAATAAATACTTTTTATACTTTTATTCTAATTAGAGTGATAATTATGTATGACAGATGATAATCTGTACATGTGTTATTAGCCGTGGATTATACAATGTAAATAGTAACCCGTTTGTGTCAAATACATGTACATGTACCTACCTAAGTTCATAGTGTTCTGTTACACCTCTTACACCAAAGTGGACAGAGTTATTGAGCCACAGGGTATTTATCATTGCCTCTGGTGTAGAATCAACTTATAAGTTTTATTCATACAGGGAGTTTATATCCATGTCTGTCAAAGGTTGTGCACGGTTTGTCTTGTTTCCTTTGCCTTGTTTTTTCAAAACTTTCATTTTAGTTTTCAAAGTATCCTTTGTTAATTGAAAATCATTGTTGTCCCCACTAATAGAATGCCCATATTTGTGGCGCCTAAGTTTTCTGTCAACTGAGGACATCATTCCTTTTAAGGAAGAAAGCTCGTATTCTGTGCCATCCTGTTTGCGTACAGTGATCAGGAAATTGGCTAATAAACTTTCAAGTTCATTCTCAGGGATATTTTGAATTTCCCTGACTTCCGTTTTCATTTTGAAAAATTTCTGAACAAGCTTTATATCGTACATAGTTTTTTTGCAGGTATTTTTGTTCTCATTTGACAGAATGAACATTTGTATATCTTCATCATCCATTTAAATGGAGTTTGGATCAAACTGTTTTGATACGGCCCCAGCAGCTTCATCTTGGTTATGATGTACCTGATCATTGGAATCATGATTGTTAATATTTATAGGTAGATTATCAGATTTTTCAATGGATTATTGTGGTTCATTTGGAGAATTTGGAGCTCGAGGTGGAGGGTGTATTTCAGCAACTGTGGTAATTTCATGTTCTATGTTTGACTCTGGGGGCTGAAGGGGGACACCTAAGGCATCAAGTTGTAGTAATGTGTCCTGTAGATCTTCGTCCATTGTGACATCCTCCAGACCTTCTAAGGGAGACCAGTCCAATGCAAAATACGGAGTTTCTTCAGACATGTTTGCTTTGCATATAAGCAGACGAATTTTATTATTCTTATTTTAATTATAAATTTAGAATAAGATATAAGAAATACATATGAAGTAAATACAACAAACATTCCAAGACAATATTTATTACAATTAATTATATTAAACATATCACGTTTATCGTGATTTAGCACAAACTACATTTGTTTACATCGGCAACAATGAAAGGTTAAGGAGGTCATCATGAATAACTAAAAAAAGTAGTTCCGGTAATTGATATTTGAATATTCCTGAGGAAAAGTGATATCAGGTCAGTGACCGTATATGACATAGAAATATACGGTCAACGTATTTTGACCGCTCAAATAGAACGAGTGCAGTATAGGTGTTTCTATATCATTTTCTTTGTAAAGCATACATTGATACGATGTAAATTAGTAAAAGATTCACTCGGAAATCGCAAATTACTACCTAAAAATGTGTATGAAACAGGAAATTGGATTTTCAAGATGACCGTATCATATAACAAGGATGACCGTGATTGGTAAATAGATGACCGTAATTTGTAAAGGATGACCGTAATTAATTAAAGATTACCGTAGCATTTTTAAAGAATGACCATCAATTCTAAGAAATATCCGTATTTGAATTACCTTTTTTGCATCAAATAGTTAATCGTGTTGGAATAAAACTTATGTTGAAGACTGCATTATCCTACAGATAGAGAAAGTTTACCATATGTGGCCTCCAAGTACACGCCAAAATATTATTTTTTATTTCTGGGATTCTATTAATATCATGTAATAAGTATAACTTTTTAAAAATACCAAAGCATGTACACCCATTGACATTCCATCGTTTCATTTACGGAGCCTTGGCTCACACTGAACATAAAGCTATAAAGGGCCCCAAAATCACTAGTGTAAAACCATTCAAACGGGAAAAACAACGGTCTAATCTATATTCTTCTTCCGTTAACACCCATATACCACAACCACTGATAATAATCATACTAATAAATAACAAAAAATAGTAAAGTGCAATACCACACGACAGAGCCGAGGGCTGGTTTAATAACAACCATTAAATGATATTTATTGTATACAAATTTCGAATCAGTACGAAAAGTCATCATTTATATAGATATATATACAACTCGTCTAAACATCAACCAATTTAGATCTGTAAATTTGCTTCCGCAAATTCTTGTTCTTCTCTCGCCGGGATACGAACCTATGCTTCTGAGATATCGTGACACCAAATCGCCTGCACTATAGCCTTCCTGCCAGATATATATATATATATATATATATATATATTATATGTACTAGTATTTCAATACATACAAACATAAAATTAACGTGACCTATCGAGTAGACCCTGTCGTGCCGAATGATTTAACCGCCAAATCACACAAACATCTTTTAACCTTAACGCCACCTATATGGGCAGACAATTCAGAAGAAAATAATTTCATTCTAATTCATAAAATCAACCGACTGAAATTATATTTCTTCTTCCGTTAACACCCATATACGACAACCACTGATAATAATCATGCTAATAAATAACAAAAAATAGTAAAGTGCAATATCACACGACAGAGCCGAGGGCCGAAAACACAAAGAACGGGAAAATTTAAAAAGGTGATCTATATCATGTAATAAAGATCTGAAAATAATGCTGGAAATTATCAAAAGAATCCTTCACGATAATATCGTTTACCGTTTCGGAACACCATCTACCGTGTCTCTATAAACTTTAAACCTAAATTAGCACAAGCATAAGCACCTTCAGACCTAAAACTGTGAAACCCATAACACATAATATCAAGAACATACGACAGAACACTTCAATAAAGAGCTCGCGCATCCTATAGTATGACACTGGCGTATTCTTTTACGAAAAACATCAACATCTAAACATTTTGAAAAAATCCAAACAAAAAGTAGATTAAAATAAATAAATAAGTAACCTCATCAAAATAGCTATAAAAATCAGCCCAATGCAGAAATAAATCAAATGTTTCACTGACACTTATACGAATGACACTGAATCGCCTTCTCTCAATCTGTATACGCCTGTTTTGAAACGTTAAATGACAATAGACATATAATGATCTAAAATAACTTAAAATAATCACTTCGTCGAATAGATAGCAACTCAACTCGCAAAAGCACTGAAACACGTACAAATATCAAATACGCTGATTATACAAGTCACCAAAAGAAAACATAACAACCCACATTATATGCAGTAATTCTAACGAAACAGGCTCCTTTATATTCGTAGGAGTAGGCAAGCTACGCCTCACATCTTCTAGTAGGTTAATTTCTAAAGACGAATTCGTCGGTAAACATGATGATCCAATAAGAGAATGTATCCACTGTAAAGAGTAAAACGGTTGTTCAACTGGACTAACAGTATTTCTCGAATGTGTCAATACAGCTAAATATAAACCAAGTTGAACGTAAAAAGCTTTTGCTGGTACAGTATAACCATTTTCAATTCTGTTTGATGCAGCCCAATTATTCCAGCGTAAAATACTCAGATAATATCCTTTATAGTAGAAACTGCTAAGATTCCTACATTAGTTCTGAGAGAAAATTTACTTTGCTAACTAGTGAAGCAGGTTAATTCTGCAATTCTTCCGGTGAGTGCCTGCAAAAATATATTTGTTATTAAAAAATGAAACATAACTAATAAAAGCAATCTAAAATTATAACTATCAGCTAAGTACTATGCATCTAATTATCCAAAAAATTCATATGAAATCTCAAATCAAAAACTGAGATTCAAATCTAGTAAAACTAGTAATCTATACCAAGAGATCAAGAGAGATCTATCATATACATGCAAGAGATCAAGAGAGATCTATCATATACATGCTCACATCAAAGTGATCTATAATACATGCTCACATCAAAGTGATAGTATACATGCTCACATCAAAGTGATCTATAATACATGCTCACATCAAAGTGATCTATGACTGGATGAAAAATCCATCATTAATGCTATTAAATATGCAAATGTTAAATCAACATTGCCAAATATGGTCTTTTTACTCTACCAGCTACATGTATATAAGCATGTCTGTAAGTAGAAAGATCCATAAAATTTGTCACTTCAGAAAAGAAACCATCACCATATAGAAAAAGCTTTAGCCAAAAAACCAGCAGAGAGCCAGTATAAAGTAAAAGTTTAATTTTCACTGTCGAAAATAGATTAATTCTTGTGAGAACAAAGAAATAGGTGAAACGAACAACCCGTTAATCCCTCGCCAATCACCCGTGAAAGCGTCAATACCTGACGAATTCACATTCCAAAATCTGGAATAAAAAACTATCAATTTAAAAATTGTCACCAGAGGTAAACTAGTCAACCTCATGAGGTCCCCTAAGGGATTCAACTATCTGAAATACAAATTCAGAATTAGCCCGTAGCCAATCATGTTAATCAACAATCCGACTAAGATAATCTTCTCTCTTATCCTCAGTACGTAGGCTCACTACCATGTCAATATAAACATTGTGCAATATGTATGTGCTAAAATGTCTAAAATCAACGTTTGCAATACTGATGTCGTGCTCCTTTTACTAACAACATTTTAATTGTGGTTACTAGAAATCTTATATTGTTGCAAGCTAAAAAGTTTATCAACGACAAAAATACATTTTTCACTACTGTGAACTCCTTCCATTTGGAACTTGTAGAAACCTCACATTCTATAAACCACATATCGTGAACAATATTACATTGGTTTTCACTGTACGCTATAGTCTGCCAAGAACTTCAGATTTATAAGGTTTAATATTGGCTTCATGTACATTTAAAACCTTAAATCTTTTTATTAATAAGACCAATACTGTCTAAAGATAAATGTATATTACTGCTCCGGTATGAATGAACACTATTTATATCATTAGACAAATGTTTTGTCAATAAATATACAATATTGCCTATAACTTGAGAAATAGATATATTAAGCTGTCCTGGCTACCAAAGAAGCTATTTCTCCCTAACAAATACTTTCCGTTTTTGCTAAACACAAATCAATGTATGAAATGATATTCATTATCTTGTGTATACACTTGTCAGGAATAGTAAAAACTCCTTTATCTTAGCCCCTTAAAGTATAAGGTTTTAATAGTAGTCCACAGACGTCTCAGCCTTGGGTATAAAACCGCTACTTGTTGTATTACATAATTCCTCATCGTCATGTGCACCGAATGCATCGTCTAAGTACATAATAATCTGCTTATTTTCTTCTCTCCATTTTAATTAGATATTCTAGTAAAACTATAACAAGCAGAAACACCGTTAAAGTCCCATACAATTCATAGATAATTAGCATGAGGTGGAAACATATAGACTAATGTGTAACATACTTAAACGTATATGAATTGATATAAATGTAATGTTTTGCAATACGCATATCTTCAAAGTTAACACTTGTCTTCCGCAAATATCTGTCATATTCTGTCTCAAATCTGATTTTAAACGTGTTGTTTAAATGAACAGAAACAGTTAACGGATTCACAACAAAGTGAATATTGACATCTCTACAATAAAATCATAGCTAATAAATTAGTAATCGCTGATTTAACAAAAGAGGTATCTTAAAAATAATAAATTATTTGACAAACAATAATCGATATTGTATTTGAAAAGAAAGGTAATATACAACCATCTCTTATAGTATCTATAATAAATATAGGCGTATCAATATCCATTTAAAATTGAATGTTTCTGCTAAGTCTATCCTTAACAATAATATCAGGTTGACCTACTTGATATTCAATAAAATCATTGGTCAAATTATAACTAATACAATTATCTATTATAGCTAAAATTTATAGATAATTTAAATACTCATCTTTCAAAATTTCACTGAGGCCAGGTTTGGTGGGTGATTTACTACTGTTGATATACGGACTGCTGGACCTGAAGTGTGTGTAGGACCCACAAGAGTAGTATGTTCCCTTTTTCTTTTCTCTTCACCTGGTACTCCATCAACTGATTAGCACACTGTAACTTATCCAAGTCCACCAAATTTCTCTCTACCACCAATAATTGCCGACTCAATACCTCTACTTTGTTGATTTAGAGCAGTTAAAACAGTTCTCAATGAAATATCGGGTTCACCTTCATAATCCAAGACTAAATTCGAACGTACTAATCGACTAACACAGCAAGAAAAATTAACGTGACCTATCGAGTAGACCATGTCGTGCCGAATGATTTAACCGCCAAATCACACAAACCACGTTTAACCTTAACTCCACCTATATGGGCAGACAATTCAGAAGAAAATAATTTCATTCTAATTCATAAAATCAACCGACTGAAATTATATTAAAAAACGAGAAATGAGAAACACGTATAAATTACATAAACCAACGACAACTACTGTACATCAGATTCCTGACTTAAGTACATGTCTTATTATATCACCTGCAAATTTACTTCATTTAATGTAGACAGCATTTTAATACACTCTACAGACAATCATGTTTGTCCACAAGCAGTTTTAGAAAGAAAGTTTTAAATGAAAATTCTGGTCATTCTGCATATCGGTCTGTACATTTCGGTTATACGCCAAATAATTCCAGTGAAAGACATTGAAACCTATTCTGCAAAATATTATAAGTCAGACACAGAAAGGTTTTTTAAAAGGAAGATACATTGGTGAATGTGTAAGAATTATTGCAGATTTGATAGATAAACTAGAAGAAGATATTCCAGGATTATTATTACTGGTTGACTTTGAAAAAGCCTTCGACACGGTCGAATGGTCCTTTATTGAAAAAACTTTAGGTTTTTATGGGTTTGGTCCCACACTTTGTAGAAGGATACAATGTTTTTATACAGACATTACCAGTACAGTTACAAATAATGGACATTTACCAGATTTTTTTAATTTGGCTAGGGGGGGGGTCCTTTATCCCCTTATCTCTTCATCCTTGTTTTGGAACTACTAAGTGCAGCTTTAAAACATGACCCAATTGTATCTGGTGTCTCAGTAAACGACTCATGAGTTTTTACTAAGTCAATATGCAGATGACTCCTTTCTGATTCTGGATGAAAATGAGGAATCTTATAAAAAGGCATTGCACATTTTTATAGCTTTGCTGCCTGTTCTGGTTTAAATGGGTAAATTTAGATAAAACTGAGGCCATATGGGTTGGCTCAAGATTAGGCAGTAATGAAAAACTGTTACCAAATCAGAAATTATCTTGGAATACATTCGGAAAGTTTTAACTGTAAGGGAATTCGTTTCAATCTCTTGAATGAAGATAAAACTTTAGAAAACTATACAGAAAAAATTAAAAGCATGAAAAGCCTTCTCAATTTATGGTCATACAGAAACTTGACATATATTGGCAAAACCATTGTTATCAAAACGTTGGCTCTTCCACTTTTGGTACAGGTTCTGACAGTCCTTCCAAATCCACCAGTTCAGGTTATACAAGAAATACAAGGAATTTTCATCAAACTTTTATGGCATGGACAACCAGATAAAACAAAAAGGAAAGTTATTATAAATAATTATGATCAGGGAGGTTTAAAATTCTCACATATAGAAAGTTTATGTATGCCCCTTAAAATGTCATGGCTTTATAAATTGCTATATCCTTTGAATATTTCTCCCTGGAAAATTCTATTATTGAGTTATATAGAAAAATATGGAGGGGATAAAATATTGTACCTGACAAAAGAGGGTCTGGAAAAAAATGCAAAAAAGTTAAATCCTTTATGGAGGGAAATTTTTCTAAATCTGGCTAAATTGAAGCCAGAAGAGGTGAAAAATGAAAACAATCCCATTAATATCCTGAGCCAACCCATCTGGCTGAATATCAACATTTAAAGATACGGAAAGCCATTTATTTTTGAAAATTATTGTAATGATGGTATATTTTTTTATAAATGATCTAATCTCAGATAGGAAAAACATACTGACATTTGAGCAGCTTCAAACTCAGTATGCATTTAAAACCAATTTTGTTGAATATTATGGTCTTGTTAGTGCAATCCAACATATCTGGAAGAAAACCATTTCAGATCATGGTAGATTAGATATTGTGGAAATGATATTGTAGAAAAACTACAAATGATAAAAATGAACTTAAATTAAAAATAATACAAGACTAACAAAGGCAACAAGTTTCTGACTTGGGACAGGCGCAAAAATTGCGGCGGGGTTAAACTTCTGATTAGTAGGTTTACTTTATATAGAACAGACTAATGGCCAAAATACCAAAGTATCCAAAAGGAAATCACAAAAATGCTGATCTCCGAGGAAAATTCAAAACGGGAAGTCCCTAATCAAATGGCAAATTTAAAAGATAAAACACAACAAACGAATGGACAACAACTCTCATGTTCCTGACTTGGTACAGGCAATTTCACATGTAGAAAACTGGTGGATTGAACCTGGTTTTATAACGCTAAACATCTCACTTGTATGACAGTCGCAACAAATTCCGTTTTATTTATTACGATATGTGAACAAAAATATTGGTATAGTGGTCATTATTATGTTACAATCTCAAAACAAACTAATAATCGGTAAATAAGCACTAAAAGCAACTATCAAATTTAACAACCATCTCCATTGTTTCGCATGTATTGCTTAAGAAAATAAGAAAATATAAACGTCTCATAGGAAGAAATATAAAATAATTTTGTCGTTCAAAGTATTTGTAAAACAATTATTATTTCACATGTGGAATGCTATTACAGAAAAGCCATTATTTTAAAGATAAATAATTATGAGCGGGGAAAAAATACAAATCAATTGAAATATTAATATAGCCCCTAACACCAATAATCGCTTAAAATGACCGAAAAGCAATGTATTGTTGAAAAGCAACCGATTGATTGTTGGTTGCTTGACATCTAGTGGCAAATATTGCATGCATGTCCAGGACGAGAAAACGTTAACTATGAATACAATAGGTAGGTCTTGTAATAATACAGATCTCTCAAAGAAAGAGTTGTTGCAAGGGTTCTTAACGTTCAAAGAGCGTAGAATTCTCTTTACTCGAGATATCAGATCTAACGTCCCGAATCTGACCGGACGTGGCTGCAAACTTGATACATCACGCACAGCCAGACGGACGCCCGACTCTTGCAAGCGTTTTACGTTTTACTGCCAGTCGTCAGAAGACAAAGTGACCATATGTCGACTCCCCAGTCACCATTGGGAAAATATCAAAATATAAATACCAGAAATTAACACATATCACGTCATAACGGCATTATATTGATGTGATGAATGTATGCAGATGCTGTAATGTCTTTAACAGTTTGTTTAATGATTGGATATCGATTCTTGAATTGTCGTGTAAAGTGTTAAAAATAAGATGCATAATTAGATCACATTTCATGATTATCAAAAAAATCATTCCAGGTTTGTTTGTTTTTTGTTAGGATTTGTGCAAATAATTTCCTCATTGTTGTGGAGAGTTGTCTCATTGGCAATCCTACCACATAATCTTTTTTTATATTAGGTGGATTTTGATCTAGATACATTTTTTTTTATATTCCTGACTCATCTATCTTTCAAACATGAGAGGGTCGTTTAAGAATGCCTTAATTTTCAAGTAATGTTTTCAGATGAGCAAAATAATCGTTTCCGATTTTTGTAATTATCGATACTCAATTTTGAACAAATTTCTCTAATTTTCGAAAATATTTTCTGCTCAACGTCTTCCAATAGTTTACAGCATATAAACAGATGAAACGGTGATTCTTTTATATCACAAAAGAGACACTTTTTGTTAGAGCGATTCATTTTTTTTAAATTTTACTTTCGTGTTAGTTTTATTAATGCAGTTTTAGTCTTCCTGTAAGCTAAATTTTTACTTAAATTTACCCAAATATATCATCATAGTTAGTTACCCAAATATATACATCATAGTAAAATGTAAATTCCTCTTAAACTGTTCTCATTATTCTTATAAAAGTATCAAGTATCTCTAGGGCAAATGTTATGGCATCAACGAAAACTACATTTTTTGTTTTGTAAACTGACGAGATTTATTATTTTCATAGGTCTATCGGAATGACTGCACGATAGTGTCTGTTTTTTAAAGTTTCATTTGCTTATGTGTTAATGCAGCTTTGAAAAATAAAAACCTTTAATTTAACTGTAGACTTGCATTTGACCTACCAAATAACCTCGTGTATTACCTGATGCTTTGCCGTTATTTATTTTTTTTGGTACGTAATAAAAGAAACATTTGTATATTGCCTTTATTTGTATAGATAACAAATCTTTATTTATTTTATTACAGTTATCGAAATATTTAATATTTACCAACAACTGAAAATATTTGTTAGTTGTGATACCATATCTCACAAAATCAATTTTAAACCATTGCATAAAAATATAATCTTTGATCACCGATATCCTATTTATAACTATCTATGGTTTTCAGAAAACACACAACGGACATTAACATCATGAGGTTTTTCATGTGTATTTTATTGTTTTCTGTAGAAATGTTTCGTCGTAAGTACATGCAATTATATATGCGTGTTTTCAAACATGAAGTACAATAAATATACTTAGAGTAAATAAAGTATTGGTCATCAACAATAGTATGTCTAAACTGAAGGTGTAATTTTCTTCTTTTTGTTTTACTTGTTTCTAAATAGTTACCAAACAAAAACTATGATGACTATGTCGCATTGCAAATTCTGGGTTTAGCTAACCGAAAGAAATTATTCAGCTTTAACAAATAAGTGGACATTTATTTTCCGCGGCATTATTAAGTTTATTTTCGACTAGGGAACTTCATGTTTTGAGTCAACTAGACGCAAATTTTATTAAGAAATTAAACGCCATCAATAAAAATATGTTGTTCAAAATTAAACCCAAAAGGTATAGGGATAAACTGGATACACCTATTTGTTTTTCCTTCGCATGTTTTTTTCCAATTATTTTGGGAATCAGAATATCTTTTTTTTTAAATAAGGCATATCCCCTAGCTTGAAGTTACATGGCAGTTCCTTTATGATATTATATGTGTCTCTGGTAGCTTTTGCAATTCTTTTAAAATAGTTATCAAAGGTACCAGGATTATAATGAACGAAAGATACCCGAGGAACGGTCAAACTCATAAATCGACAATAAACTGACAACGCCTTGGCTAAAAATGGAAAGGGCGAACAGACAAACAATAGTACACATAACACAACATAGAAAACTAAAGAATAAACAACACGAACCCCAGCAAAAACTAGGGGTGGTCTCAGTAAGAGTAAGCAGATCCTCTTGAAAAGTAGACTGATGGTCAGAAACATTGTACATTATCTTGACTACCATGAAAATAATTCTTTAACGGTTTCAGCAAATGTGTTGTTAATGATTTCATTAACAAACGTTAAATAATAAGAAAAATAACAACTGATCACTGTTCATAAAGATTATCCACTGTTTACATCACAAACATAAACGGGGGCAGTTACAATGTTCAACGTGGCATGATATACTCATAATGTCGTATATACTGTCAAATATATATTGTTCGCTCCTTTAAAGGACTGATAAAATGTTTCAATCATCATTTCAAACTCAATCGGTATGTTTACAACAGTTCCAACTTAATTGTAAACACTGTTTTTTAACCAAGATCTAATTTTTATGTTATAATCGCACATTTATCATCTTATTTTGATCTTTTCTTAGATAAATATATTTATAATATGTATTTGTTTATATGCATAATGGTCTTCCTATCAGCCAGTTTATATAATTTTGTAACTTGATTTTGAACTTAGGAAAATCGATTTGTGTACTAAGAAAATTGCTCTCGTATCCTTGTCCCATTGCTTGTATAATTTGTATTTGTTAGCTTTTTAGGGGTATACGACAAATCATTTACACGAACCGTTTAAAACATACATGTTTATACTTTTTGAATAGCCTATTTTTGATTGACATTTTTTTCTAATGCAGTGAAATTAATCTAAGAAATAAACAGTAGCACAATACTAGTCGATTAGTCGTCCGTATGACCAGAAAAGATAACTTCCAATACAAACCAAAATCAAAACATAGAAATTTGTGTTTTGGTTTAGAGATTTGGAACTTTTATTCTTTTAGTTTCATTTAGATAATCATAACCCAAATAAAACCAACTATCAAACTTACAGGTTTCTGGAAAAGAACATTCGTTATATTTTCCTATTTTGTAGTTGATGGAAAGTATGTAAAGATACAGTTGACAAATACAGTTATTTATCATCAAGAACCTCTCATTATCCAGTGTTTACCAAATGAACTAACGAATGAGGATGTCATTTACAGTTATCTGTTAAGTAAACAAGTAGGAGATTTGACCTCTGACATATTGCAAATATCAGCCGACAGGTCGAATCCTCCTACATTTCAAAAGGTACTTACAGATTAATGACTTGATAATGTTTAAAGTAGTTTTTTCACTTTGTTAACATTATATACATAAACATGATTAAAGATGCCCAATCGATTTTTGTTAATTATAGAAGTGTTTTTATAGTTTATAAACAAAAATTGCGGGACAAGTTTGTACTATAAATACAAACAACAGTAATTTTTATATGTTCATTGGACACAAAATTAAAACCGATATGAAGAAAATTTTACCGTACTCAGCGTTGTTTGTGGTGTAATTGTAAACAGGTTTTTAGGGGTCATAACACTTCGATGAAAATTGCTGTACAATTTGTTAATTGAACTCCCAGAAAATGTCGCGTCATCTAAGTATATTTCAGATAACGAATGTCCATTTCTTCATTATTAAGTTTGAGCGTTACCTAGTACTTATCATGAAGAAAGGGATAGTTTCTCTCTTAAAACCTTTGAATATTGGAACGTAATCAAGGCTCAAATAATCTCTCTAAATGTTTATAATTAATTCTTTATACATTTCAAGTATCGATAATTCTTGGTTATGTAGGCACTTTCTTAAAGTATATGAAATTTTAATAAGTTTTGTTTAAGGAATAAGTTGACACATCAAATGGTAGGAATGGTACACATTACCTAATTGTGAAAATGAAAGTAGATAATGTTAGCTGCAAGTGAGAAAGTATCGACAATACAAATCAATATCTTTTAAAATACAACATAATTGCATTCCACTTTCAATATTTTAATACAGCTTTTTTACATCAAATAAAATATCATTATGTGGGGTAATTAACGACAATTTAAATTTTCAAATAAATGCCTTTAAGGATGTATTCTTATGACTTTTCGGGCTCATTGAAATCTCGTTTCTTTAATTATTTCCAAAACATGTGGTACAAGTGGAAAATACCAATGATTTTTTTTAAATATTATAATCAAACATAACTCTGTGAAAAAAATGTGTATTTACAATGAATGTTTTTTTTAAGTAATCGAGTTTTCAAATTTTGCAATTCAATATGTATTTTTTCAATCATTTATAACAAAAAAGTTAAAATAATATGCATTTTGTTCTTAAAACTGAGAAAAATCACAAAAATACAATTTTGACAGCATGCTAAATTTTACACAAAAAAGCGTCAAAATATGATAAAACTTTCTTATATTTGAACATATTTGCTTTAAGGTACTTCTTCAACAGTTTGTCATCTCAACTCATCTGAAACTATACAATAAATTTTGTAGATTATAAGGACATACTATGAAGAGGTGCATATTGACAGGATATTATTATTCGATTTTTTTTCTTATACATTATTTTTCTTACACTTATTCGATTTCTCCAATGACAATGTGGGGACGTTGGGTATGTGAGCGTGCTCACTAAGGTTTTTTAATTTATATTGCATATGTATGAATTCTTTGCATTCATATTGTAATTGTTTGATAGTATGCTTCTGATATGTAGTATATAGTACTAGTATGTACGCACAATAGACTTGGTTTGATTTAGAAATGTAATACGTTTGTTCTTTCAGTTTTATTTAGATAGTCATAATCAAAATGTTGATAACTCTAATATGGATACTAGTATCTATATGTAAACATAATTGAAGGCCTACATGACGGTTTTTGCAAAAAGGGCAATCAAAATATTTATAATTATGTTGTCGATAAGAAATCTGCAAGAGGTTATACAACTATAACGCTAAAGCTTATAACATATTTCACGATTTGATATCATAATTACAAAGATTTGTAGAAGACGGTTTTAATAGTTCTATTCCATACAAACAACTTCAGACGTGAACCAAGTTACTTCCAAAACGGACTTTTCACTAAGCACTTAAGGAATATTCATCCATTTGGCATATATTTTTACTTATGTTATGTGTGAGTGTCTGGTATTTCAAATGACTTATGATTAAAGTGGAGAAAAAACAAACATTACCATCTGTCTTTACCTTATTTGCAGTTTATGTCAATACTAGGTATCGGTGTATATGCTAGTCGACAAATGTTTGCTTGCTTGTAAACAGCAACATTTTAATTAGTTTTTATACGAATACATTAATATTAAACTAATAACATAAATACCAGTAGGCATTTCTTCAATTGAAGATTATCCACAATATCATTTAGTTTTTTATTGCTCCTTTTATGGGCATTATGTTTTCTTGTCTGTGTGTCCGTCTGTTCGTTCGTTCGGCTGTCCGTCCGTGCGTCCCGCTTCAGGTAAAAAAATTGTCAAGGTAGTTTTTGATCAAGTCCAATCAATTTGAAACTTGGTACACATTTTCACGGTCCACTGAACATAGAACATGATAGTGCGTATGGGGCATCCGTGTACTGGGGACACAAGTTTTAGGTTGGAGTCTACTGTATGTCAATCGGTCTTTTTTTAGCCATAGTCAATTTATTTTCGACTAATGAGTTTGAATGTCCCTCTTGGATCTTTAGCCTCTCTTAAACCATTTCAAAGAAACTGGTTCACTCTAACATTAGCTGATACGAATCAGTCTCAATATACATTTTATAGCGGCAGGTGAATTGAAGTCTTCAATTATTTTAAATTTTCCCCATTCCACTTAACAATATAAAATGTCCCTCTGGAAACTTCCCATACATTTTTTTAACTTGCGTCTTCAACTTCGGAAGCAGTTTAACAACCTCTTGCTTCCGTTTGTGTTTTCATTACTCCGTCACACGTACATGGACATTTTTGTATATTTTAGTAGACTTTGATAATAGTAAGTTGAGGCGTGCAAGCAATTTTTACCATTAACTTTCAAAAACATTCTGTTTGTTGATTTTCCAATCTCAAGATTAATTGTCATAATTATTTTTTGGTGACTAGAGAAGCTACAAAAGTAGTTGTGTTCTGAAGTTTGGTACACAGGTCACGTCAAAACATACTTGCAGTGACACATTTATTGATCATGTTTATTTGGTGTTGGAATCCTTGGAAACACAGCTGTAGACCTTGAGGCAAAGAATGCCCTGGGTGACCCTCTATCGAACTGTGATATACCATATACTGATTTTAAATCTAATATTAGGGAACATGTTTTTAATATATTGAAAAATAAATGGAGTAAAAAAGATGATAATAAATTGCATGAAATTAAACCTAATTTAGGCAAACCTTTTAATAATATTATGTGCAGAAAAGATCAGTGTGTTATTACTAGATGCCGTATTGGTCATACTAGAATAACACACGAGTATCTTTTAAAAAATGAAGATGAACCACAATGTGTTCCTTGCAACTGCAAGTATACTATTAAACATGTTTTAATTAATTGTATTGACTTTTCTGATATTCGTAAGAAGCATTTCGATGTCAATAATATGTATGATTTATTTAATAATGTTCCATTTACAAATATTGTTGCTTTTTTAAAAGAAATTGGAATTTATTATAGAATATAAAATTGTTATTATATTTAAATCGATTTTAATTTTTATCACGTTATTTTACTGTTGATTTTTATTTGTATATACTCAATTTGCTTTAGTCAAGAATTTTAGTATATTGAAGGACCTTTTGTCTTATTTTAAAAATAAGCTTTAAATTGTAAAAATATTCGAATTAGCTCTCGCCACGATATAGCCTTTTTGTGCTAATGCGGCGTAAAGCAACCAACAATCAATCAATCAATGTTTATTTAGCATTTGGATGATTAGACTATCAAAGAGGCATAATGTTGAAATGTATTTTACTTTTGATTTATAAAATGTTTTAATTATTCTTACATGTTTTCCAATAAGATTACTTGGTACGAATCTAGTCTGCAGGGCCGCGGCAACACGACTGGTACACAACTTGTGCCATCAGCTAACTCAACATTGATGTTAACAGTGAAAGCAACAGAAGTTTCATGTAAAGACAGTGCCAAATTTATATGTAAAGTTGTAATTTCTGGTGGACGATCAGCTCAGGATTCTGCTCAACTGAATGTTGTAGGCAAGTCGTATTGTAAAAGTTTATACTTAAAAAAATTGATGCATATTATAATGTAACCGGGTTTTTACTAACATGAACAACACGACGGGTGACACAGGTGAAGTAGGATCTTCTTACCTCTTTATTCCCCAAGGGTGACTGGGGTATAGAAATATGGTCACTTGGTCTTCTCCCGACCGGCAGTAAAACGATGGCCGAAGTGGGGCGTCCGTTTGGCTGTGCGGGATGTATTAAGTTCGCAATCACGTCCGGTCAGAAGGGGGACGTTAAATCCGATGCCTCGTTTAAAGAGAGTGCCACGCTTTTTGCACGTTAAGAACCCTTCGACAACTCTTTGAGGGTCCGTAAGTGGCCTATTGCAAGGCAAAAATTCTGTCCCTATCCAATATACCCTCATTTTCCAGTGGCAGTCCAAATTTCCCCGACCATCATCCCAGATGTCCTATATTGTCTGGACCTACCTATTGTATTTATTGTGAACTTGTTCTCGTCCTGAATATGCACGAAATATTTGCCACTGGACGTTAAGCAATCAATCAATCAATCTTACCTCTATGCTACTTTTTAGATACTTTTTTCACCAGCTCAGTAGTCGGCACTTTTGTGTTGACTTGACTTGTCATTGATATGTTCATAATTATAAATTAACTGTTAACAAAAGTTTGATTTATTTCTACCTAATAGATTACTGTGCTGTATTTGGCAAAACCTTTAGGAATTGTTGGTCCTCAATGCTCTTTAACTTCGTTCTTTATTTGGCCTGTAAAACATTTTTGAATTCGAGCGTCACTGATGAATATTTTGTATACGAAACGCGCGTCTAGCGTTAATATAAACTTTTAATCCTGGCATCTATAATGTGTTTATTTCCATTTTTTAAGATGTGCTTTGCAATGCTATTTTTTGTATCAAATGCTTGAAAAACAAACTGCACTGGATAACAGTTTTAGTTTAGGGGAATATTGAAAGTGTGGACGCGCCAAAACTCATATTTTAATAGTGTTAGAATTTTTTTTTATTTCACTTAGAAGTCCGGAAAATACTCAAAATCATCTTTATTTTTAGCTCACCTTTCCTAAAAGGAAATGAAAGCTTTTCTCATCACTTGGCGTCCGTCGTCGTCTTTAACTATTTTTCCAACATTTTTTTTCTCCTCTGAAACTACTGAATGGATTTTGATGAAACTTAATATGATTGTTCCTTCGATTATCCTGCACAACGTTTGTGCTTCGATTTTTGATCCGTCAAAAAACATGGCCGCCGTTACTGAAAATAGAACATAGGGGTCAAACAACATTTTTTTGCAAATATTTCAAATACCTTCAGGTTTAGGCACATTCTGGTAGGTTGAAAGTGTTTAGCATGATGAGACCTGCCTGTGTGCAGATTTTTGTGAACATCTGTCCACTGTTTTATGAGTTAATGCCCTTTTTTGACATTTTTGGATATTTTGTATGTTATTATTTCAAAAATCTTCTTCTCTGAAACGACTATTCAAAATCAAATAAAACTTGGGAAGATTGTACCTTAGGGTATCCTGCAAAAAGTTTTTGATTGGATTTTTGATTGGTTGAAAAACTTGTCCGCCGTTACTAAAAATAGAACATAGGGGGCAAAATGCTGTTTTTGCTATTTTTTCCTGAATAATAGAAAGAAAATGAAGATGAAATTAAAGCTACTTTGAAGGTAAACATGTTATCCTGAGTTTAATGGTGATGATGAACAATTGTTTTGGGTTTATGCAATACTCTCTTAATGCATAAAAATTTCCACACTCATCTGTGTCCACTCTTGTTGAACATACTTTATAAAGATGAAGTTATTGTTTTTTTGTTTCCACACACTTACTTACAATATGCAAAGGCAGATAACTCTAATCATTATTATACCCCAAAAAACAAAGATTCGGGGGTGGAGAGTATATAGGAATAACTTTAAATGTTCTGTCAATTTAATATAGCTATATGTAAATGTATGTGTATTCCTTTTATTTAACGTCGAAATAGTGGTGACACATTCATTCTGTGTTAAATAGTTAATCACAATCCAAATTCAGAGATGTATAAAGCTTGAATGTAGTGTAGTAAATATGCCATAATGAAATGGGGGTATCCTTAGTGAGATGACTCACAGTTTTATTCAAAACTCTCGTAATGCATATTACTATCCACACTCATCTGTTTGTATTGTGAATCATCAGATTGACCTAGACTGTATCTTAATCAAATGTAGGTCGAACTCATGCCCATTTCTTTCCAGAGGTTCCTAAGAGGCTTTAAAGGGTATTTCCAGGATAGTACATGGCCTTTGTTACTCTGTTTAATTTACAAAAAACATTAATTTAGTTAATAAGGCATTGTTTACCAGGTGAGCGATTCAGGCTCTTGAGAGCCTCTTGTTTGTCAATGGATTGTATTGAAGAGGACACTCATTTTTTTCTACTCCATATTTTCTTTAACTTTGTCAGAATGATTTTACAATCAAAACTTTTTTTACAAAGGAATACATAATTTTCTTTTCAGTCTCTGCATCCAAAATAAGCTTGGAGGACGTAACCGTTCCTCATAAATCTATATACGACCATGGCGATACTGTCGAATTAGCTTGTCATGCAACATTTACAGCACCGGCGTGTCTTCGATGGTGTATAAAGAAGCAAACTGATGAAGACTTTTCTGAACATGTGAATACTATTAACACGACTGGCATGTCGTATGACGGTTGCCAATACTACAGAGAATCTACATTAGAATACAATGTGACAAAGGACGACACGAAAACAATAATTGCATGTGATTTAGCAACTACAGCTCATTGTAGTAATTTATATCCTAAAGAAAGCTCAATTATCATAGGGAATGGTGAGTATGATTCAGATAGAATTGTTAAAAAAATATATTGACATTTCAGTCAAATCTTTTTAATTCTACATTTCATTCATATGTTTTTAATTTCAACAATGTTCAAATTGAGATAACTTTTATTTTTTTTTAAACTATAATTTTATATTGACATTTCATTCAATGTTTTTAAATTGTCATTTCTCTCATTTGTTTTCCATTTTTTATATGAGTGATGCAACTATAGCAACATATTTATTCCTATGAATAACAATCTACAAATATTCAACAACAAAAAAATCTAAAAGTAACTTTTAAGAAAATAACTTAAAGATGAAAATTAAGAGAAGGATAATAAGTCATTATTTGAAAATAAACCTGCAATGCCTTGAAAAATGACAACAACAAAAAACGAGAAACACACACCTACCATATTAACATTCACCACATACCCTTACAAAGTTTTGCACGAGTTCTTCTGACACATTTTCGAATAAACTTTTTGAGTGGAAATATATTCACAATCGTTAAGCATAGTAAGGTAAACGTTCACTTTGGATAATGTGCTGATTTTTTAGGGAATTTATCACTTAAAAGGTATGTTAACAAGTTGCAAATACATGTATATGCATAGTGTTAGACTTATAGTTTGTCATTTTTTTTTCAGAAATCGTAGACTTGGTAGACATCCAAGTTCCTCAACATCTTTTGTATAAAAAGCAAAGTTTATCAATATCTTGCATATCAAAGCCACTTCTCATGAGAGATATAATATCAGGCGTGTCATTGTATAAGGTAGCCGGTAAAAGTTTGACTTTGATACTTGAGGCTCGACATGATAATATTTTACAAAGATCAATAACCAAGTGGTATGATCCGGATCTTCAATATAGGGCTAATCTGGTGACATCTATTATTAATCCAAAGACAAATGCCACACTAAAGATAGAGATTCCGTCTTATAATGTTAAATGCAGGGATGCATCAACGTATCGTTGTGAACTAGTACTTTTTGGAAACAAGTTTAGTGTTAGTCAACGTTCGCTGAGTATAATGTGTAAGTTTTGACCTAGCCTTGTTCATTCATTGCAAAATATTTAAATTATATATTAAGAGTATTTATAACAGAAAACTCTAGGTTATGCACATATTAGTAACGTGGCGATTTTACATATTTCACATGTTTCATCAAAATCTGAAAACAATATCAAATTGTAAAAGTATGGTTGTAGACGAAACGCGCGTCTGTCGTACTAAATTATAATCCTGGTACTTTTTTTAACTATTTAAACGCAGTAAATAGAAGGACAAATTTCTTGATAGAATTGTAAGCTCATTATTTAAAACGTTTTGCAGACACAAGTGTTGGTAGTATCGAAAGTGTTTACTTTGTTCGTGATTTTTAACAAAATAATATGTTTTTTGTCGAAAATAAAAAAGATAACATACTGGGCTTTGTGTTTTGCCGACTACACAAGTTTATCTTGATGGTTATTTTATAGTCTATTTATCGTTTCAGCAAGTGCACAGTATATAGAAACAAAAATAAGTACACCCGTTGCGCTCAACAAGGATGATATTAAAATAGATTGTTTGACCTGGAATTTTGAAACAAATGACACTATTGCAGAAATAGTTCTTTCGAAATTAGGAAGCAATGGCTTATCAAGAATTATTGCAGCGGAACTTAGTTTTTCGGAGGGCACGAAACTGAAGTGGTATGACATGAACTACAAATCGCGAGCAGTGGTTTTATCAGCAAGTGTTTACCCAGCTTCGAGCGCAAATATTAGTCTTCAAATACCGAAACTTAATGTTAGATGTTCCGATGCAGGATCGTATGTATGCGAAGTGATTTCTATTGGCGATAAAAACGGGAAAAGTACTTTGAGTCTTAATATAACAGGTAATGTGATGTTTCAAATGACATTAACAATACTTTAAAGTCAAAATCGATATCCTATGGTGGCCGGTTAATGTCCTTTCGCGTTTTCGCCTTTCATTTTTTATAGGGCGAAAATGCGAAGTCGAAACCGATTTCGCGTTTTCGACTTCACTTTTTCGACTTCGTGTTTTAATACGTCCGTCATAATTTGGACGGGACGTATTATGGTATACAAATGTCTAGTGTCCGTCCGATTGTCTGTCCGGCGTAAACATGTCGCACCGTAACTTGAGAACGACTTATCCAAATTTCATGAAACTTAACATATATTTTTGTCATATATTGTATATATTTTCGTTTGCCATAGCATGTATATGCTTCTTGCAAATAAAGTATTCATTCATTCATTCAACATAGTTGTTTCTTATGATGGTCAAATGATCTGTATACTTTTTGGTGAAAATAAGATTAAAACTTTTTGAGTTACGGCACTTTGTAACTAAAACAGGGGTGTGTTTTTTTGACATGTCGCACCGTATCTCAAAAACGATTCTTGATTATGGCTTAAAACTTTAAACACTTCTTAGTTTTATTAATCTTAATATCTGTATACTTTTTGATGATGATTCAAAATTTTATTTTTTGAGTTATTGAGTATTTTGTAAAAAAAGGGGGAGGGTTTTTTTTACATGTCGCACCATATCTCAAAAACGATTTCTTATTATTGCTTAAAACTTTACACAATGTCTTTGTTATATTAATCTAAAGATCTGTATACTTTTTGGTGATGATTCAAAATTTCATTTTTGAGTTATTGAGTATTTTGTAAAAAAAAAGGGGGAGGTTTTTTTTTACATGTTGTGCCGTATCTCAAAAACAATTTATGATTATTGCTTACAACTTTACACACTTCTTTGTTATATTAATCTAAAGATATGTAGACTTTTTGGTGATGATTCAAAGTTTTATTTTAGTGATATTTAGTTTTTTGTAAAAAAAAAAAACAGGGTTGGTGGTTTCACATGTTCCGCCGTGTATCAAAAACAATATATGGTTTTTGCATAAAACTTTCTCAGAAACTATTTATGATTATTGCATAAAACTTCCACACAAGACGTCGGGCGTATCATGCGCTCATGGCGTAGCTGTTTATATATTGCCCTATATAATATGAAAGGCGAAAACGCGAAATGGTATGAACCGGATACCGTTATATCCCGTAGGTAACCATTCCTAAATTAACTGATCATAGTGAAATGATGAAGTAATACATTGGAAAAAAAGTAAAATCACAAAAATACGGAACATCATTGTCTTTTCTTCATTAGAATATAGTGGTCTGTTAGAAATGATCTTTTTCAGTTCTTATGATAAGAATTTAAGAGTTTGTATACTTTAAGTACATTTGAAATATATGTTTACTTTTTATTTAGATTATTTCATATTCGATGTTTTTGCTTTAAACTTTGATTTTGATTCTCCAAGTTCGTATTTGATTTGGCCTTCGCCCTATCTTGTTTCGAGTTTCACTGATGAGTCGTATGTTGACAATACGGGTATCTGGCGTCCTATGTTATTAGCAAGGAGTCGGTTTCACAAAAAGCCAAGATTGATCGTAAGTATAATAAAATGTTCATGACTTACGGTCAATCTTAGTCGTAAGTTTTTTTTGTGAAACTGACTCCTGGTATCTATGTTAAGGCTTGTTTTAACTAAATGTAGACATTAACATCGTTGAGAAAAAACCCATAAAGTCCGAATATGTGACAGTCATGGTATATATGTATCAAAAATACATATTTTTAAAACTCGATTTATGAAAGAAAAACTATCAGTTTCTAAATCAAAAGTAAAGATGATGATTTGTTTTATAATTCCAGTTCCAAGTTCTGAAAATTTCACTGTGGAAGAAATTACTAGCACATCATCAATTAACACTTACACAATAGGGAAAACTATCGTATTAAAATGTGGTGGTAAAGTTGGTAATCCTCCTGGTTTACCGATATGGTGTTGGAAGACGTCGCATGACATTAACTACATGGAATATATTGGCAATGATAGTTTAATGATATCAGTAACGGATCCTAAGCCTTTTGAGTGTCAGTTTGAAAGATTTTCGGTTTTACAGTATAATGTGTCGGTTGACGACAAACATACAGAACTAGGTTGTGTAATGTCAAGCGAGGGCTGTGCCACATTGAAACCAACAACAGCGTTTGTCATAAACGGCTTAAGTGAGTAAAATAACATAACTTATAGACATTATATATGTTATTATATTTTTGAAAAAAGAGATTAAGAATTATTGCTTAAAGTTGAATTATCCATTAAAACCACAGACCATTGTTTATAGCAGGGTTTCCCTGGGTCAATTATTTTTTTCGCCACCTCTTTCGCCAAAACAATATATTTTTCGCCACTTTATTATTTTTTTCGCCAAATATATTTTTCCTTTAAAATTTTCCTTTTTTCCAGCACCCCCCCCCCCCACAAAAATAAGAAGTGTTTTTTTACAACAAAACGAAGTCTCATTACTATAATTGATCCCTCGTGTAAGGTGTAGTCATTACATTGAAGGGTTACTCTCATGCTAACCTTTAAATAGATTTCTTCATAACGACAGTTTTCTTTTCTAGACCATCGTAAATAAGTAAAACTATATGCTTGAAACACCTGTGTTACTGAAACGACTTTGAAGTACCCACTCAAATCAATGATCTATATGAAAGTTAAATGATAAAGTTTAAAATCAGAGACCTTTCTAGCTTTTGAAAATTTTTCGTCCTAACAATAATTTTCTTTTCAAAAGAAGGAGAGGAAGCGTAAATTTTGCTTCAAACACGTGCGTCGCAAAGCGGTAAATAAATCCCTTTTGAGACATGTGACAGAAGCCATTTAACCATATCATTTTGTCATATCATACAATCAACACCTTTATTAATTAGTCCTTTGATGTCGATAGCTATAAATGCAATCAGCTGATTATTGATTTTCTGTCGAAATCTTAACGAGTTCAAGGTGAATTCCGAGTATTGTCTGATCGGTAAAGTCAGAGAAACCCGAAAAAAGTAAACAAACAAGATGGTTGAAAATAAATCGTTATATATTTCTTTCGCCAAATTCTTTCGCCAATGACGAATTTTAATCGCCACAATTATTATTTTTTCGCAAATTGCGGAAACCCTGGTTTATAGGTTACCGTACTACCTTCAAAAATGACAAAATCCTTATCGTAGAGAACGCTTTCCAAATCTTGAAAATATTAAACGATGAAAGCAATCAAAAGAGAACAATGTTACGAGAATGAAAAAAACATTAATATCAAACAAACAACAATTACCTTTTTACCGTCTCAAGGTGTTGCATAGACACATAACGAAACTATATCTGATTAAAAATCTCTAATAATATCACAATTTTGATAGAGCAGTTTGAAAGATAATTGGATTTTGGGGTATTAAAACAAAAGTACATGTATATTGGTGATATACATAACTTTTAAAAGATAAATATTAAATTAATGTCGCAATTGTTTACTAGTTCATATCATAACAAATTTTATCAAAATCTTTTGTCTAATTTTAAAGTAACTGTGTTTGCATAAGTAGTAATATACATGTAGTTGTAAAACAAGAAATATAAAATTGAGAAAGGAAATGGGGAATGTTTCAAGCGACAACAACCGACAATAGAGCAGACAACATGGTTGTTCTTCTTTGGGAAATAAAGCGTATTTGATTTTTAGCTAAAGTTCACATTTTCCAAAATTAAGATTTACCACAGTAGAAAAATGTTCCAAAATATTTATTGAGAGCAAAAACATCCTTCCGAAAAAACTTAATAATGATACACTGATTATAATTTTAATCAATTCGTTCGTTTTATCTATACCAATCTAAACAGTGGCAATCGAAAGATCAGTCATAAAGCCAAACTCATTATCTTGGGAGAGCATTGAACACAATGAATATATTAAACAGTATACTACTGTTGTGTGATTTGAAAACTGTGTTTTCATTTTGATTCGAATGTGCAATTTTTTAACATATTATTTTTAAATGAGATAATGTCGTATTTGGCACTGAACTTTATTCGGAAACAACTGCGGGTCAAAATAACTATAATTAAATGTTGGTTGATATTGTGTTTAAGCCTTCCAATTGACTTGCTGGCTATTATTTCGAAACGTAACTTAATTTGCATGTTAGCGAAAATTGTATTTTTTTGGCTTGCTGAGAATAAATAAATATTTGAAAAGTTTCGTTGTTATTCCATAATATTTAGATTTGTTTTGCCTTATATCTTCAGATCCAGAAATTGACAAACCAACAGGTAAACAATCTAATGCCTGAATTGATATGTGGGTTTATATATTGTGCAATATACACACCATCCTTTCTGAAGAAAAAAACGTACAAGGCGAAAAACAGAAAAAAAAACAACAAAGTAGCATATACATAATATCAATCGAGAAAAACACCCATCTTTCCTATGGTCGAGTTGTATTTCAACAAAATTATAGACAGAAAAAACTCAAAGTTGGTGACCATTATCATAAAGTATAATGAACAATCGATCTCTATTAAGAGTATGCTATTGTCATTTTAAATAATTGGAAGAGTCTTACAAGTGTATTATGCGGGACTCAATCCCGCTTGATTGGTTTTAAATTTTATACTTAATATAAAATATAAATATGATACAAAAACTTAAATTGAGCTTGATGATAATTTCATATTCAAAAGATCAATGTTTAACGCTATTGATTTAACAAATTAACAAAAAGAATTTAAAATCATATTGTTATGAATGATTAATTTATGATAAACAATAAAATGTAAAAAATAAAACAACTGGAATATGACAAACAACATTTTAATAATTTCATATTATACAGGAACAAACGGATGGAAAACAAGTACAACTGTCCTTGTGGTTATTTTGATCATTGCTACGCTTATACTAATCAGTTTCGGTGTTTGGTATGTAATTAGATAAAAAGTAAAATAACAAAAATACTGAACTCTGAGGAAAATTAAAAAAGGAAGGTTCCTAGTCAAATGCAAAAACAAAATCTCCAAGACATCAAACGAATAAACAAAGGTCATATTCCTGACTTGATACGGGCATTTTCCTATGTAGATAATGGTGGATTAGACCTGGGTTTATAGCTAGCTTAACTTCTCACTTGTATGACTTCATTTTATTGACAATGATGTGTGAACAAAACAAACAATAGGTATATATGTCAAAAATAGGGACACATTTGTCAACATTGTGCATTTATCATAATCACTATATACATGATATAATCACATATTAACCATGGCACACTGACGGGATTTATGAGTACCAAGTCACGTTTTATCTAACAATGTAACACAAAAAAACATATAGACATAGCATATTAGCAAAAATGAAGACAAGAATATACAAAATTTAATATAACACTATCACAATGACGGGATGTATAATAACAGAGCCACGTCAAATAGATGAATAAGTACATTTTCACGCCAAAGGTTAACACACATCTAACAAATAAAACAACTGTCATAAACCAAACTTATTATCGACATCATATTATGTAGAAAATGGTGGATAAAACCTAGTTTTATAGAGATATATAACCCTCTCACTTGTATGACAGCCACACTGAATTTCGTTCTAAATAAATAGTTAATGATTAAACTTATAAAATAATTCGTGAAGTATAATATGGTTTTTTTTTTGCTTTTTTTGTTTTTTTCGTTCTAATTTCTGTAACTTCAATGTGGATATCAATTAAAACAAGATATATAACATCAAAACTTATCATTTATCCTCAAAAATGAAAATTAAGCCATCAAACAACGATAATGTAGTTTGCTCTAAATTAAATTGTGTTTAAAATTATACTGATCCCTTTTTGTGATTTTATTTTTGAACTTGCCAGGTCTGTTTGGTTTAGTTTTGGTTTTTTTTTTGGCGGGGGGGGGGGGGGGGGGGCTTTCGACAATATACGCAGCAAAATATAAAAATTAACACACAACACATTCGAAAACAAACAAAAGAAGAGTTTGCAAGGGGTTGATAAAGATTGCTTTTACTGCAAAGTTATAAACATTTGTTCGTCAAAAGACTCACCACGAATAAAAAAAAAACTGAAGATGAAAAACTATATATAGATATAGGAAGATGTGGTGTGAGTGCCAATGAGACAACTCTACATCCAAATAACAATTTAAAAATTAAACCATTATAGGTTAAAGTTATATACATGTTATTTAATATCATGTAATATAACATCCTGGATAATATAAACCTAATTTATAGCCGCATGGAAGTAACATATTTAATCAAATAATTTCCATGTTTTACATGTTTCGAGGTCGTTAATAGATTTCAATGCTTGTTGCATTGTTGTTTGTGTTCGAATTTTTTTACAGTAATATTGATTTAATAATGTATTTATTGGAGAAAAAAAACTATGTTGTGTGGGATATCAAGTTTTAATTTAAGCCAATCACATATTGCCTTTTATCGTAATTTCCGCAATGTTAACGCATAGTGTCTACAAATCTTCCATGGTTGTTACTATACAGTGACTTGGGAATAGAAATATGGTCACTTTGTTCTTCTTCGCACCGGTAGTTAAACGCTAGCCAAAGTGGGCGTCAGTTTGGCTATGCGGGATGTATCACGTTTAGTCAAAACAGTCAACCAGCATATTCAGAAATTGATAAAATTACTAGTATACCAATCTGTTGTTTCCTTTTAGTTTATTTCAGTAGCATGTACGCATATTGATAGGTGTTTGTGTAGAAACGATTTAAAAAAAAAATTGTACAAAATAATAGGTGTTTCGCCAACTGTAGTTTGTCCCGATTCAGTTATATTAAAATCTTTCTTAAAAGGATTTCAGTAATTTAGAATTGAATAAAGTAAGGTCATGATATGTTTGAACTTATAGTTTGTTGTCTGCGAACACCCGTTCGTGAAGGTTTTTTTCGGTGCTAAAATACAATGTTTGTTTATAACACAAATTTTGAAAAATCTTTTCTTCAAATTGAACTTACTATTTCTTACTTGTATTTACATTTTTTATTGACTTTTTTTCAGGAAAAGGCGTCAGATGAAAAAGAACGAGTCTGATGTTTAAGCACACCTCATCATCTTAAAACTATACTTCTGTTAATATGAATATATATATGACTCAATTCTTAACATCAAAATGAACATAACATGTGCTCTACATAATATCTTTGATTATAATTTGTACTTGTTGCATGATGAGTTATGGTGGTTATCGTAAAATTTACCTTAAAACGCAATCATGGAATATCCAGTAACTATTTTATCTACTCTGAACAGTCGCAACAGTAGTGGAAATCAGGTATTGCTGATATCACAATAAATTATAAATATTTTATCATTTTAAAACAATGGTAATAAGGTGCAGATAGATGACAGATATAAAAAAAAAAACTGCTGAAACACATTCCTACATGTCCACAACTTTCTAGCTCTGGATAAGTGTGAACCAAGTCAGGATAATGACAGTTGTTTTCCATTCGTTTGATGTATTAAAGCTTTTGATTTTGATTTTTTGAGAAAGGATTTTCCTTTAGAATTTTCCTTCGTATCAGTAATTTTGTTATTTTACTTTTCATTGTAATAAGACAATGGGACATTGAAACGGTGTTTTTGGCAGGATAAAAAATGATATACAGACCGAAATTCGTCATGGAGTCTAAAACCCAAATATGCTTCACATAAAAGGTCTATGTATATATTAGAAGATTGGAGACCACGAAACATCACTTTGCACTAGTAAATGTATCTTACGTCTTAACAGAAAAATAATTTATTTATTCATGTTCAGTTTTCTAGTCAATTTTCTGACTTAATGATTGTCGTTCATTCCGTACTATTAAGTCACTTCAGTTATGCACATTCAAAAGACAAAAACACCAAATTTTAAAATTTTATCTCAGGCCAACTTTAATTATTCTTACTACTGTGCTCATAATGCGATCGGGAACAGTTCAAGAAATGATATTGACTCAGTGCTAGTATATGATTTCGGTGCAATTTTCTGTATTCCTCTTTATCAGTAAAGGTCAAGTCCAAACATATGAATGCTAGGAACGTATTATTAAGAAGCTTATTGACCATAGGGGAACTTATAAACAAATCTTCTTATGCAAGGTCACGTTTTCTTAATGATTTGTAACAAATGTGTCGCCTCCTTTCAATTTCGGTGTTGGTAAACATGTACTGGGTGCTCTGGTTAAAATGGTCTATTTTTAGTTGAAATATAATGTTAAACTGAATTCTGCCTTGAAATAGGCTTCAGTAACTGAATCTTTTCATTGATTAATACTATGTGTTTTTTGTCATTTTGATTTTGTCATATGGTTATTTTGAATGTTTGGGCCAAGTCAGTTGTTTTTACAGTTTATCGTATGTTGTAATGTTACAATACTGTCACATGCTAGAGATGTTGATATCTCATAAGCATTTTCAACACGGTCACATTAGTAATGTCTATGACCACATCAAGAAGTTTGTAGTCAATTATATTTACTATAATGTTTAAATATTCTACAGTGTAATATTTTCAATTATAATTTAAAAGAGTATGTGTTAAAGCCTTTACTTTTAAATTAAATGAAATACTATGTTGAAACCAATGATCAATTCAAAAGTGTACGTTGACATTTTCATCATTACACGTATTTAAATATCTACCAGTATACATCGGCGAGCATATCATTCATTAGAATGGACCATTACCACTACCATGGTCAGATGGGGATATTGGACATTTAACGGATATGATCAGTGGGTCATAAAACAGCTTCGGTCCAAGATGCATAAAAGTTATCTAAAATTAATATATCTCAATTGTTATTAAGTAACTAATTAAATAACTCCCTTGAATATTTGTCATAATGGCAAAAACAAATCTGCTTTTAAAAAATCTCATTTAATTAAAATGTACCTTGAGACATTCACTATTTTTTAAATGCTGCGGTAACTTTTTATTTATAACGTATAGTACTCATGTTAAATTTCATCCATCATTAAACATATCTCTTTATTAAGTTTGTTAGACTGGTCCTGCGCATTCACAAAAATATGTATGTTTCATACAACCAATACTTACTTTTTATTCAAAAACAGAAGATGCAAAAAACATTCAGTTATCAATCATGCTGCTATATGATAAAAGTACGTGGATGTAAGATTTATAAATTGAAAAGATGGGATTTTTTTTTTATATATTGGAGGCCATCATATATATGTCAGTAAACACAGGTAAGGTGTCGTTCATTTCGAATTTTTAAATTTCTTTCGATATGATTTTAAATTTAAGGTTTTTTAATAAAAAGAATTTAAAAACCATTGAAAGTTAAAAAGGTAAACTTTAATGACAATACGCAATTTATTTTCTCTTTCGTACCTTGGAAAGTTCATAAATGAACTCATCATATATAGCAGAATTAAAATTTCGCATTTCTTAAATGTAATGACAAGACACACCTAGAAGGAACGTTCGTTCACTCATATTCAATATTGATTCCCAGCACATGCAAATCAATTGCTTTCAAATATACACGTATTTTTATCTGTTTATGGGTCTGAAAGGGGCACTAGCTGTCAAATTCATGGTCACCGATTTGATACAAATTCTCATATTTGATTTATAACAATGTAAAACATTTATCAAAACTCTCAAAAGTCTTAAATAAACAGTTTACAGAGCATGTGGTAGATAATATGTAGGTTCGTTTCGTATGCATTTTAGTCCAGACGCCATCTAATTAACTATTGATTTGACCTTAGATGACCATATAAACGATGTTAACATAAAAAAGATATTAATAGATTAACCAGCAAGTGCAACGGGATTTTTGATTTGATTTTATAGATTAGAAATATATGTTTCTCATTGTTTAAACCGTACCGAATCAGTAGTCAAATGATTTTACCGTAGTTTCACCTTCATTGTTGACATTCTTTTTCTTTAAATAACAGTACACGTACAATGCATGCGGTGTCAATCTCTAGCTAGGGATTAAATTGAAGTTCACATGAATACAGATTTAAAGAGGTCGAATTATTCACTTGCAAGTAAATAAGTAATTAGCAATGTTTCTTAGCTCAATTTGACAAAATTGAACCATTTTGGCTGCTAAGGGCGAATTATTATTTTACTATTTGACTTTTATTATTGATTTAAGAAAAAAAATCATACTTTTTTATATATATCGAAGCTAGTTAATAAATTAAAATATATTTAATTATGTCAGAAAATATATATCGAAGCTAGTTAATAAATTAAAATATATTTAATTATGTCAGAAAAAAGAACGAATAAACGTGGCTAACGAAGCAGAAATATTACAGCATAGTTTTTTTTTTAAGATAAAAAATCATCGATGTGGTTATTTGATTGGATAATTTCATTCGGTCTTGAAATATATTTGTTCATAGCTTACAAAAACTCCATTAGTTAAGAAAATAAATTCAGATTGATAGTTTTATAAGTGTTGTTGCTCAACTAAGTCTTTTTTTTAAATTGTATTTATTAAAAGGGTAACTTGAGATAATCTCTATTTTTCAGTGTTATGGTACATTGTACACAGCTTGGATTTATTTTTTGTGTATTTTTCTTTTTTGCTTTTACTACATGCATGACTACACACACATAACATGTGACATACGGAAGAATATCATAAGGAAGATGGACCATGCACAATTAAACAAAATCCTTACTTAATCATGTTTAGGTGGAATAAACAGTTTGTAAACTAGCTGTGAAAGTGATAACATTATGTTTATATGACATCATTCATAATCTACCTTCATATCAAATACACATCGAGGCAATCGAATTTTCACAGTGAAGGCCGTTGTATTTATTTAACTTCACACAGGTAAGAATTTCAATGTGTATTTAAATGGAAACAAGTGCACTAACAAAAGCATACTTATTTGTTATTTTTATTATTATCATTTAGTTGTTAAAGAGAGTAATTGTGACAGGTTAAACCGAATTAAAAGAGGCCTGAAAGTTTCACTTTGTATATGTTAAATTTGCATGATAACACATTTAAAATTTAAAAAAAAAGAGAATTTAGGAGTATCTGCTGTTGTGTATTGCATCAGGCAATGTCAGTGATATTCAGAGCAATGATAAAGTAAATCCAAAATGAAAAAAGGTAAGTATTTTTTCTAAATAGATATGAAATGAAAAGATCACGTTAACTTCAAGCGTTCGAGGCGCTTTTCCGTATTAACCGTCATCCAATACGTTCAATGTCAAATATTTGAAAGTCAAGGATGCATAAGAACCGAAACAGTTAAAGAGCTGTCTGACCGAAATGAAGTAAAAAGCAGACAAGTTCATCGAAGGTCAACTTTGCCATAGGTAGTTGAAACCTTAGTTTCTAATTATTTATAAATGTATTAACGGACAATAGTAAAAAGGTTTGTAATAAATCATTTCAGTACCGAAGTACTGACTATTGAGCTGATGATACCCTCAAGTAATAATTATTGTCCACCAGGAGATGTATCCACCCTGTGCTGTTAAATTAAAGACAACACGTTACAAATTTGGTGCATCCGAAACGCTTTTCTGGATTTACCTTCATCAGGAACGTTCAATGCCAAGTATCTGAAAGCCAAGGATGCATATCAAAACAGTTAAATGATATACAACCGGAAAGGACCTACCAGATAGTCAAATCCAAATGGTAACTATTATATCACATGAAATACTTTTATTTATATTGTTATATTGTTCTTCTTTCTTCATTTGAATCATAGATTGACTTAATGGAAGATTGTGTAAACTGATGAATCCAGATATACGAAAGTAAAATTCACAAAAAATGGCGGAATCAAACAATGATGCTTCGGAATTCAGAAATCGAACATATAACACTGGAAAAGAGGACTACGACAGATTATTGTCAGTATTCCATACTGGAACAAATGTTAAGCGATGTTTACTTACACAATTTCTCCGTGAAAACAGATTAATATTGCTCCAGTGGTTAACAGATTTAGATCAAACTTTTCTGAGGTTTGACGACGTTAAACGTGCCATCAAAAGATCGTCAATAATTCAGTTGAAAGATTTGGAACCGAGTACTATAGACATTCTTCTGAAGTTTCACTGTTTTAATATGTTCTGGGATATATGTCTGTTTAATACTAGACTAGAAGAAGTTTTGAATATTCATAAGGATGAGTTGTTAACAATTTATCAAAACTCAATGACACAAGATAGCACCGCTTCTTTGTCGACAGAGCAATATGCACCAAGCTTAAGCAAAAACCAATGGGAATTACTATTCAAATCAGTCGAGAGTTGCGGAATTAAGGGAGAAGGAATGTATCATGAATTTTTGGCGACTAAAAATATCTCACTATCCAGTTTAGATGAAACGCTAAATGTGTTGCTGCTATACACAGTTTGCCCTTTGTTTCAATCAGTGATTACTGTTTGTGAATGTCAGATTCAGATAACAAAACTCGCAGTCCTAAATTCTGAATGTGAAAAAACTACGTTTGAGCATCTTTGGAATACAATTGAGTCACATATAATTATAATAGCTGATCATTGCATGATATTTGATGACTTAAAACATGAATGTGAAACAATAAAGCACACTGTTTTTAACAGAACCCTTTCTCAAGAGAACAGGAAACCCATTTTGGAGGACGCTTTTAATAATCCCGATTTCATAAGGGTTAGTTTTTCGGTTTTTTAAATAAACTCATTTGTGTATGATCATTTTAGCTACATCAATTACTAACTTGACGTACACATATTATTTACTGAAGAATAGCCATCTGTAAAAGTATTTGAGTAGTGTGTAATGTATAAAAAACAGTTACTGTAAATATAGGGTTTTTTTCTCATAAAAATGCGCTGTGTCAAATTGTTGTTTTGTGACGTTTTCATTCAATCAAATGTTTTTGTTCACTGATTTCTGTCTCTAATTAGTTATCAAAGGTACCAGGATTATAATTTATAACACCTCTGTGGTTAAAAGTACAGTGCTAACGAATAAATGGAAATTTTCGAAAAAATGTGACAAATAACTTACATGGATACTATATGAATATACACATTTTTGTTTTTACTTTCGATTAAATGTATGTTTTTTCTTACAGAATAGACATTTCATTAATCGAGTACGAAAGGAACTAGACCGTATTACAATCGACGACAACTTGAATCAAGCGAGAAAACTATGTGGTGTGTATATATAGTTATGTAGACTTTCATGTATTCGGTAGCCAGTACTGTTTACTTTGATACATCTTCCGTATCAACTTTGATGTTCTCAACGTTTTAGACCAAATTTTTGTATGTAATTAGATTAAAAGGGATGTGATTAAATTAAGATGAATGTCTAATACGTTTGTCAGTCATGTCGAAATGAACCTAAAAAGTATTATTTCTTGATTGGTAGAGAAAATGTTTGAGTCGTTCCTTTAATAATATCCGTTTGACATTAAGCAAGCTTAAATTTAAAAAAAAATCATAAGCTTTTCAATACAGCCAAACTTGACAATGAGTAATAAATGTTATGCTACATGTAACATGTCTTCATGTTTGAATTGCAGAATCATTGTATGTCTTATCAGTTGATGTATCATTGTATATGTTTAAAAAAAAAAGGACAACATTTCAGTTAAGACTATTAGAATATAATCATGGTAAACCATGCATGATATTGATAGTTATCTTATAAAAAATAGTAGAAACACTTTTTTTTTTACTTCTAATATACTCACGTGAAATCAGTTTATGTGAGTTTCACATGAATCTCATGTGAAATACACGTGAAATTCACATGAAATTTACATGAAACTTGTTCACGTGAAATTAACATGAATTTTTATTATAAAGTATCTTAATTTTTAGATTCAAGTAAAATCTTGAAAAATACCAATATTTTTTTGGGAAAAGTTCACGTTAAATTCATGTGAATTTTTTTCACGTGAGAAACATGTGAATCTCAATTCACGTGAAATTCACATGAAAATTTTCACGTGAGTTTCATGTATAAGCTCGTTTGAGATGCATCTCACGTGAGTAAGATTCATGGGATATTCATATGAGTAAATTTTGCCTGTGTACTGTGTATTTTTTATTTTCTTTGGTACCACTTTTCGTGGATTGAGGAATTTGCATATTCGTGATATTAAAATTCGTTGTTTCGGCAAATTCTAAAATTGAGAATGGAAATGGGGAATGTGTCAAAGAGACAACAACCCGACCAAATAATAAAACAACAGCAGAAGGTCACCAACAGGTCTTCAATGTAACGAGAAATTCCCGCACCCGGAGGCGTCCTTCAGCTGGCCCCTAAACAAATATATACTAGTTTAGTGATAATGAACGCCATACTAATTTTCAAATTGTACACAAGAAAACAAAAATTAAAATAATACAAGACTAACAAAGGCCAGAGGCTGCATACATGTATATTGCGTCAGAAAAACTGACAATGTTAAAGTGATCGGTTTTGTAGTGTGATAATGTACTTTTCATCTTGAATTTTCCATGCAGTTCGAATTTTTCTTTTTTCTTGTTTTTTTTTATATATTGAGTATCAAACATATGCCAAACATGATAGCCATGCGTGTATACAAACAAAACTTGTGCAATGGTAATAAAATGATAAATACACATTAGAATAAAAACATTGGTAAAAGAGGAACGAAAGATACCAGAGAGCTGGTCAAACTCTTAGATCGAAAATGGCTAAAAACGAAAGAGGACAACTAGACACAAAATAGTACCCAGGACACGATATAGAAAAACTAAAGACATAACAACACGGTGGTATTGTAGTTTCTTTTTGCTTAATACATTTAAATAATAAGCTTTAATTATGTATACTTCCTTGTTTCAGGTCAGGAAATACCGATTTTACTTGTGGGTGGGAAATATACAAAAGGTACATACACACTCAGTGTAGTTGAAAAAGCAGGTAAAAATCTATTATTTACGTATATATAGTTTCCTTTTCCTATATAGTTTTGAAATTTTGAGCAATTTTAAATATTTTGCTTAAATGTTGCATTCATCTTGTATTTATTATCAATTCAGAAACAACAATAACATATTTTAAAATTTTGATATTCATTTATATATTCAACTCAAACTGCCATTATGTGTTTTTTTTCACAAAGAAATATAATACATACCCTTCAGCTGAACAAATTAAAATGTCGACAAATATATTTTAGATGAAGACCTGGAAATTCTGAAATCTGTTTGCAGTAATGAGGTAAGACAAAACAAAGAGCTTATAATATTAGACTTCAAACATGGACAATGTCAATGTAATATCTTTAAGTACAACAACGCTTATGAATAAACCAACGACAGTTACCATATTGATCTCAACACATGCGCATTACAAGAAAGTCCCAAAATAGTGAGATACATTGACATTGTTTAATTGACTATTGAGCTTTCTCGAAACGGTTATATTTTATTGGTGAAGGAAGCCGGATAACCCTGACGAACAACCGATCTTCGGTAGGAAATAAAAACTGGCAACCATGAAATAGCATAAAAAGTGGCGTTTAAACACCAACTATGAAATATAATTGTTGCTTATCATACCACATCTTCCTATTTTGGTATTGTACAGGGTTTTTGTAAAAGATAGACTTTTTTTAAACATAATTTGCACTAGCTGATACAGGTCTATCTTCTAAAATGTACCAGTTAAATGTGTTAAATACAAATGTATATACTTCAAACCCCTGAATGGTTGAAATTCTGATTTTTTTTCACCTTAAAACATATATATTCATATCCATGAAAAGTCTTTTTGTGATCTTATTATGTGTTTAGATCAATGCTCAGTATTAAACTGTATGATGAAGTTGTGAAAATATGATAACAATATGCGAAACAAAAGACTATGTGCTTGACAGTGTACTATCATCCATTTGTATAAAAAGTCTGTACAAATTTAATTTGTACAACATAACAACTTTTACACAACTTATATGTCATCTACTTATGTATTATTGTCATTTTATTTATTTTCTTTTGTTACATCTTTTGACATCGGACTCGGACTTCTCTTGAACTGAATTTTAATGTGCGTATTGTTCTTTTACTTTTCTACATTGGCTAGAGGTATAGGGGGAGGGTTGAGATATCATAAACATGTTTAACCCCGCCGCAATTTTGCGCCTGTCCCAAGTCAGGAGCCTCTGGCCTTTGTTAGTCTTGTATGATTTTAAATTTTAGTTTCTTGTGTATAATTCGGAGTTTAGTATGACGTCCATTATCACTGTACTATTATGCATATTTTTAGGGGGCAGCTGAAGGACACCTACGGGTGCGGGAATTCTCGCTACATTGTAGACCCATTGGTTGCCTTCGGCTGTTGTTTGCTCTATGGTCGGATTTTTGTCGTTTTGACATACTCACCATTTCCTTTCTCAACTTTATTCTATGCATTTTTTTATCATTTCTTCGAAAAATATCGTATAAATGTTGTTTTTTTTTGTCTCTATCTGTTATGATTTAACAAATATGGGAGCTAATATATTGCCGTGTTTTGAAGCAATAGTTTACCGACAAGGAAGCATATATATTGAGCATGGGAATAACATACAATCAGGTAATAGCTTATTTCCATGACAGATCCATGCGTATAGCGATTACCGGATTTCAATAAAAGGGGTCACGATAAGGTCACTTGCATACGAAAATCCTTTCGGCGAATTCCTTCCTGGAAGCAGCAATTAAAACGAAGTAAACTCCTTCTAAATGTGAACAAATTAAAGAATTTTCCTTTAAAAAAAAGTATATGTACATAAGTTTTATAATTAAAACTATCCATTTAGTTATTTAAAACACATGCATCATTTTTTAAATTTGCAGATTTATTTGAATTTGAGTACATATTAGGTAGACCTTTCATGCAGTCGTTATAATTTGAGCTTCATTCAAATGTAATGATTTTTTCAATTATACCGATCATAATAAAAATTTTGGAAAAAGAGTTACAGTAACATTATTACCTATGCAATGTATGAAAAGGTATACATTTTTTAAAAACTAAATCATATAAAACAGAATTGGAGTAAAGACCCCCATCGACACCTCCTATCCATTCAGTATTATTCATGCCCCCGTCCCCCTTTTTGAAAGATAACATTATTTTTTAAGGGTTTTCACATATGCATTGTCTTAACAATGATAGACAGCAAAGATATTGGTCTATAATTAAGTAAAAGTCTGGCCAACATTTGTTCTTATAGACAGGGATTACATTTGCTAGTTTTCACACATCTGGAAATCTCTCTGTTAGAAGGGATAGACCAAAACGTTTTTTAAACGGATACTTCAAGAAAGTTGCTGCTGACCTCAGGAGTCTTGGACTGATTAAATCAGGACCTGTAGCTTATGAAAGATCAAGATCAAGCACATCTTCAACATCCTGCACACTTATAATCAGTTGCTCTATTTTTTTATTTCATCATTCTCTTATGTTTGTAATACAGTATTTTTAAAGAGCCATTCTCTGTAAGGACCAAAATTAGTGTTTACACTTATGTCACAGATTTTTATGATTCTCTGTATACAAACTACATAACCAATATACTTTACAACTGCAACTTTAGAAATTGGTTTTTGTCTTTGTTACCATGGAAATGGAGTCCATTTTGTTTTGGGGTTTTTTTTCCAATGAAAATTCTAAAATTTACCCTTAAAACCCCTACTTATTTCCCCAAAATGCTGACATAAAATGATGCAGACAATTATCACATATTAAAGCTGTTCTCTTTACCTTTCTAAAAATATATCACTCAGTTGGCTGACAATATTGTAAATATGCATATTTTTTATTGGAGAAGGGGGTGTTTCTGACATCTGAAAGAAAACCAAATTATACCAAAATTGATTGAAGTATTTATAAAATTTCCAAGATAGTTTATAGATAATTTTGCCATAATCTTAAAGATAAAACCCCCATTTAAAAATACAAAAGAATCCAGGTATGTGTTTTTTGATTTAAGAAAAAAAATGTGGATTGAAATCTATAAAAAAATCAACTATGTCTATCTGGATTATCTCCCCTTATGATTCTTCTTCATTGAAAACATAAAGGGACAACAGGAAGTTTAAAGTTTTATGCCAAAATATAGTGCAGACGACATGTAGAAACTTATTTAAACATCAAATAATAGTGAAAATAAGATATTTGAGCTAGATACTACACATACTATGGAGTGCAGTTTCTTTCCAAAGTTTGTGGAATGTGATGAACTCATTCAACCTCTTCCAAAACACAGTGCAGACCAAATATTTATTATTTTGTCAGAGAATGGTTTGAAACCATCACTAGCACTTTCACATCATTATTCTATTTGTACCAGCCATTTAAATTATTTTTTGAAAAACAATTCAAAATGTGCACGCCGTAGATTGTGGCAGATTCCCCGTTTGTTAAGTGCTCATCCAGATATTGACCACACCCAGGATTCTGGACTACAGTCACTACCACACAGAACAAGCCTTAAGCTAGCCAGTAGAGGATTAAAGGAAAAGGATGTTCTTCATCTGATTAACCAGAAAGGAACTTCTCTACCAGTCAATACACGTTAGTATATTAAATATAGAACTTGACCTGACCTCCCCCTTTTCATGTTTAATTTGTTTATGAAATAAATCATTACTTGAATTTTCATCATTACTAAAACATTCATATTGAATCATTGATTATTTGGTAAACATTCTGTATTACCAGGACAATGCAAACAAGGATTACTTCTTTTTTTTCAACAGATATTTAGTTCACTTAAATTTAGTCTTTAGTGACTGTCAACTTGACACTATAATCTCTCTGTATTTAGATCACTCTGGTAATTTTATGTTGTAAGAGTGACCCCCTTGTATGATGATTGGCCCAATGATTTATCAATTAAAATTTTCTATGATACTTAATTTGATTTCTTTTTAATGTTTGTTATTCATTTCTGTAATTAATCTTTATAGATATGGTATTGCTTTATTATTTTCCACAGTTATTGCATCCTGTAATTTTCTATTCTTTCTTTGCGCTTATTTTTCTCCATACAGTCTCTTAATTGGGCGTTACATTAATTAACATGTATTTGTTAAACCCCATCAAGACCTTTTTTTATGTCACCTGTGTATCAATCATTGTTACTCTTTTAAAACTGACAATTGACATTCCTCAGGTGCCTGAATTTGTATTGAATAATGAGTGCAGGTTTAATATCTTTATTATTTTTACAATAAATGAAATTTATTTCAAAACATTACTTAGCTGAAAATTTGTTAAAATTTAGAAAACTGTTTTTACTGTTACATATACCTTAGTAACAGTGTGTGTACACATATTTTATTTCTATTCAATACCCCCCTCCCCAGCCCCACTCAAGAGATTTGGTGCACATTCAATATCCCTTCTTCCCCACCCTGAGATTTGAGTTTTAAGTGATAATTAAATTGGGAGTATCTTTTAAAAAGCTTACGAAGCTATAAATAAGCAGCTTCCCCAAAAAAGTGAAATTAAAAAAAAATATTCTACAAAACATTTATGTAATTGATAGCAAATAGATGAGTACTGACCATTGAATATCTAATTGACAAAAATTAATATGTAATAGTGTAATTTTTTATATCTTTCACTTTAACAAATGTACAATTTGTATGGAACATCAATACATGTATAGATTAATTAACACAGAACTATTTTCATAATGTTTTACTATAGTTTTATACATTAAGGCTATCTTTTTTTTCAGCATGTTGTACTTTGTGTCTGAAGAACATAAGAATATATGCCAATGATGTAGAACTTGAAGAAGTAAATGAGGTAATAAATTAATAATGATATCTTGTTTAAAAATAATCCTTGTAACTTGTGGCCTTCAACAATGCCCAAAGCCCATTACACATGGTCAGCTTTAAAAGGCCCCCAAATTGCAAATGTAATACAATTAAATAGAGAAAACAAACAGCCTAATTTATGTAAAAAGAAAATAATCAAAAACATATAAGTAACATATCAATAAAGTAGTGGACAATCCCTGAATAACAGACTCCTGACTTGGGACAGACACATTAAACTAGTACATACAGAAAGAATGTTATAGAGTTAAACATATAAGTGGGATCCAAACCCCCCCCCCCCCCCCCCCCTAATCTTGTACATTGTTGTTACTGTACAACATAAGAATCTATTTCACTATAAATAAACAGGGTATGGGGTTTTTTTTCTATGCAAAAATGGTCTATGGATGATTCAAAAGACTAAAAAAAGGCACTTTGTTCATACATTGTACATATTCACAACATATATTTTATAGTTAATCACTTTATCATCACTATACTGTATCATGGACACAATTTGGTTATAGCTAGTCCTTTTTAATTTAATTTTTTCAGGTGGATGAACCAGTTAAATGTATGATCAATTCAGCAGTTCAGACAGAGTTTGAGTATACTGATTACTCAGAAGTTGTAAGTATATGCAACTTAATGTGTATTAATTATAATTAATGAAAATTTGAGTTTCATGTAAAACAAGAAAAGTTTGAGTACCACATATACAAAATGTATAAAACAATAATTATCTTTGATTGAGAGAATTCAAATTCCTGGAAACTGATATTAGCAAACTAAGCATTGCATTCTGTTTATATTGTTGATTTATTTTAATTCTCCATTTTAATAAGCTGAATCCATTTTGTGCATACATTTATAGGTATATATACATATAAAGAAGTAATTTTCAATGTAGGTCTTACTACTGGTAGGAAAGAAGATCCCTTCATAGTTTCAGAATCCATGCTAAATGAGAAAAACACAGACGGCACCAGAAGATTCACCTATGATGAAATCCTATCTGTTCAGCAGATAACAAGTTTCTTTTCGCGAATGAACAAAAAAGGAAAATGTGTAGAAGATTCTGATGCTATTAGGGAATCAGAAATTTGTAAACTTCGAAATCAGATTCTTGAAAACAACTAAATGATTTTATGTGCTACATGTACTATATTCAAATTTTGATTGTCATATTATATCACTTGTTGTCCATCTTTGCCCTCATTTTTATCTGTCTTACTGATTTCTCCTCTGCAATCCCTGGTTCAACATAATCTGAGTCTTCTTTAAATAAAAAAAAATGTGAAATTACCCTATTTATTAGTATTGTTATCTAGTAAGTCTGTTATTTATTTTAATACAGTTACAGCCTTTTTATTCACAAATTCTTAGAAGTTTTAGTAATTCAGTCCTTGCATGACACCCAAATTCATTTATTTTGTTTGGGGATTGTTTTATAGTCGTGCAGAGAGATGGTACAGAGTGAGTGGTACATTCAGATAATTTTTGACAGAGCTTATGCCCTTTACTTATGAAATACTTTACATGTATTTGAATTAGGATATTGTGACTTACAACATTTGTATAAAGTTCCTAATATAGAGAGATGGCGCTTATAATGAATCGAAAATGTCAAGTCAAGAGACTTTGTTATGACATTAACAACAACCTTGTTTTTTTATGGAAAAATCTTTTAATATTTTATTTTGATATATATACCGGTAACAGTGAGATTGTTGATTGATTTAAGAATTACAAAGTATTATAGTTTGAATGACTTTTTAGATCTAGTTGCTATAAACTTGCTAATTTTTATTGCCAAAATCCCATGAGAAGATATTCATTTCTGCATAATTGGCAATATAATATTTTACATTATGAAATTATTCCAACACATATCTGTAAATACTGAACATTATTTTTCCACAATTTTTCGGTATCTTGGCATTTCTTCGATAACATTATATAAGATACAAAAAATGATATCTAAAGCAAACAAAAGTATTTTTTCATTAATTTGTTCGCATATTTAAACATGAAGAAATGAGAGAGGAAAGAATTTTGTTTAATTTTTTTTATTGTTTGTCAAAATTGTAATATACAAAATGATGTAAACGACAGTATAGACTATATTTTGTCATATGTATAGGTAGTTGTTTATAATCTCAGTATACACATGTTAGATATGATAATGTACAGGACTCATAATATCCTGAATATTGAAAAACAATTGTTTTTAAAATGTCCAATGGCATTTATACAAATTATATTTTATTTCAATTAATTATACGAGTTTCAATGTTACAGTTGCTATATTCCGGTATGTCAACCTTATTTGCATTAATTGATTAAACAAGAACACATTGACTCATTGATTGTTTGTATTGTTATATTACAGTTCTGTAGTCAAAACTGTCAATATTACATTTAGCTGCCAAATAATACTGATTTCAATTTCCCTGTTAATCTCTTTTATTAAAGCCAATTTTCCTGACAAAGCTGCATCTCAAGTTTCATGTTTTACCTTCATATTCTAGAATCGTATCCAGCTGTCATACAAGTAAGTGGTTTAGCAATTTGTAAAACTAGGTTTAATCCAAAATTTTCTACATATGAAAATGATTGTACTAAGTCCAGAATATAACAGTTGTTAGTTATTCTTTTGATGTGTTTGAGATTTTGATTTGGCCATTTGATAAAGGATTTTCCGTTGTGAATTTTACCTTGCTTTCATTGTCAACAATCATTTTTTCAGCTTTTATTTTACTTATTTCACTGATGGCACCACTTAAATAGTAAACATTTCAAAGAAAATAGTAGACAGAATATTTCGGAAGAAATACCCCATATAATAATTAGGGACTATTCCTAGACCAGGAACAAAGGGAGTTAAATGTGGTCTTAGGTCAACTGGAAAGTTCTTTGTAATGCGTTTCCATAGCAACTCTAACTGATATTTATTTCAAATAATATTTGTTGTGTATCAATACAATTCCTAATCAGTATGGTTTTACAAAGTTAAATAATAAAAACTTTGAAATTGATAAATATAGCAGCAAACTTTATTTAAATCTGCACTTTGCAATTTCAAGTTTTCCAAATTTCAGAAAATTTTGAACATTTTTTTTTTTAAACAACAAAAAACACATACTCAATTTTTTATTTGGTAAAAGAGTGATATATGAAGATCATTTTGGAAGGATTACAATAAAATGTGATCTTGGAAAAATAAAAAAAATCACTTTGAAATTTGCTAAAAAATGTATTTTTCAGCAGTTTGAAAAAAATGCAAAATCGGTACTTTTCAAATACAATTTTGAATGTTTTGAATGGATTCAAGATAAAGTTTGTTTACTTAATTGTGTCATTCAAGACCTCTTTTTGTTCAGTATATCTATGATTTAGACTAAAAATTTATATTTGCTAAAAATAATTGAAGTTGGAAAATGATGGATTTGGAGATTTTTCTTCTCTGTTATTGGGCTTATATATATGGGACCTGTAACCATGGCAACAGAAACCCCAAAAATAAAAATAAAAGTTATTTTTGTTATCAGGGCATCATATGGACTAAATATTGAAAATATATTGGAAATCTGTGACATTGGTGTGAACAGTCTCATGGATTTCTTTGGTTTTTACAGAGAATGAAATCATCAACAAAAGACTTTGCGCAGAAATAATCGTAATCACTTTCTATATATATTCGTTATTGTAAATGGTTTTCCACCATTGTTTTGTGCGTATTGTGTGGATACTATCAACTTTATTACCTAGCTTTTCCAAGAAGTTTACTTGATCGAACGTACCTTATGCATTTATTTCTAATTCGACGAAAATTTGTTCACTCAATTTCATCGTTTGTTATTTTGACTGTTTTATGTAAACTTGTATATGATAAGGATGTTTACACTAATTACAGATTTATGAGAGAATGGAATACGAAAGCGATAAATTGAGATACCTTTTTGTAGCTCCTGCTGTGTTGATTACGATTTTGTTAAAACGTCCTGTATAGTAATAGAGATGAAAGAGCTAATTTTATTTAAGTGACCAAGTTTTTTCCATTAATTGCATAATAATTGATTACATAATGATTGCATAACAAAAATATTGCATTCATTTAAAAGATTGATCTTTTATCTATCTAAATATACATCTTTTTTGTAATTTATATGCATTCTTAAGAAAGTAACAACATTTTAAAGGTTATAGATTGGAAGTAAAAAAATCATTGTACTCTACGTCTTATCACTTGGTCAAAAGTATTTTATTTTACGTTTCTGATAAGTTATGTACAAAAGTTTAAATATATGAAAGGACTAACTGTTTGACTTTTAAACAACTCCTATTGTAAACATGTTTAATTAGCTTTCATCTCCATAAAACATTGTCGCACTAAGACGATGTAAAGCAAACGTTAAGTAACCATTCACGTTTGTATCTTTATCGTTTGATCAGGTAATAGAGGCTAGCCAAAACGAGACAGAAGATGACATGCAAACAGATGGTAATTTTTTTTACAAAACAATGAAATTTTAAGATAGAATGTAATTGCATATTTGTTTTCCTAACCAGAAAGCAGTACGCACCACACATGATGCAGACATTGACTTTATCAGGTGTGACCGGAAACGTAGTTTGCGATTAAGAAAGTAACGGAATCAAATTAATACAAACAAACTTCGCTATGGTCAGTTTTCGTAGGGTATTTTCACGTTTAGGTATATTGATTTTGGCCAAATAACGAAAATCGAACAAAAACAACTTCGTCTGCAACTTCTTTCTATTTTTACCTTCGGAACAAGACTAAAAAACAAAAACGAGGATGACACATCGTTATCAGAAACCGGAAAATACAAAAGGCTCACTGATTTCAGGAATCAACATTCATTTATGTTAAAGTATATATGTAAATATAATAAATAACAACCGACATAAGTTCGCTTGTTGTTTGGTAAACACAAAATCAATATTGTCATATTAAAGAGATTTACGAATACAAAACACGGGTAAGAATTATTAAAATGATACGGCAACAAATAATTTCAAAACTTTCAGCTTGGTGCTTTTTAACATTTGAAAAATATAAAATATATTGAATTTTCTTAGATATTCAAGAAAAAATCAACAAACACAGTCATTTGAAAGTAGTACAGCTTATTACAAACATTGCCAAAGATGTTCTGGTTGATGTTCTGAAAGGTAGACTAGCAAGTGCTAATTTCGGATATGCTTTAAATGGAATGAAAAGCAGAATACTTCCACAGTTGAATAATCATGGACGCCATTTGCTATACCCAGATGTGTCGTCTTACAGTGGTGACTTATCCAATCTTGATATAAGTTTGCTTTATATCATTTTAAGGAATTTGAATACAATCACACCCCATTCAAATGGTTGGGGAAACATGCCAAAAGATGACGATAGAACTTTGTCTGCAAACATTGATAGAATTCGGTTTTACAAAAATAAGTATGTTTCTCATTGCTCAAATCAGTCGCTTGACGAACTGGACTTTCTAAAAATCTGGAAAGAAATCCGCCAATGTATCATAGAATTGGGAGCAGCCGAATACAAAAGTAAAATCGATTTTTTGTTCACATCTGAAATAAATCCTGTGATGGAACAAGAACTATTGAATACTCTCAGAAGACTGAAGAAAGCAGAAGAACAGTATGAATCGAACTATTTCAAAATTAAAGGTATTATTTTTTTTACATTAGTAAAGCTCCGTTATTGTAAAGCCCAGGTGGTCGTGTGGTCTAGCGGGACGGCTGCAGAGCAGGCGATTTGGTGTCACGATATCACTGTAGCATGGGTTCGAATCCCGGCGAGGGAAGAACAAAAAATTTGCGAAAGTTTCAGTGACAACTCTACAATAGATGTATATATTCGAATCCCGGCGAGGGAAGAATCAAAAATTTGCGAAAGCAAATTTACAGATCTAACATTGTTGGGTTGATGTTTAGACGAGTTGTATATACATTATGTACACAGCCATGTATCACCATCATTAATGGCGATCCGATGGATACATCTGCTGTAGGGTTGTCACTGACTCAGACGTACTTATGAATATAATTATTTTCTGTGACTGTATCTTACATTAATTTGTAGGATCCTTTACTATAGATAATTTAGCTGATCTGTAACAATAACATCTTCATGCCTTATATATCATGTACTGTAGTACGCCACTAGATTAAAACTGACGTGGAAAGGTAACACACGGCCAGCGTAAGCTTTTTTTTGAGAGCCAAGGTGGTCGTGTGGTCTAGCGGGACGGCTGCGGGTTCGAATCCCGGCGAGGGAAGAATCCAAAATTTGCGATAGCAAATTTACAGATCTTACATTGTTGGGTTGATGTTTAGACGAGTTGTATATATATATATATATATATAATTTTCAGACTTATATATATATAATATATATATATATATAAGTCTGAAAATTACTCCAAACATTGTTAGAGTTAGATTTTCTACTGACAAATTTTTGTCCGACCCTCAGCGGGATTCGAACTCACACCTTTGATACACTACAGCACCAATCGCTTAGCCTCATGTCCAGCGCTCTAGACCACTCAACCACATCCGCTATATAAAAATATAACTTCAATAGTCGTAGTGTTACCTTGTCACGGAAAGTGAATCTAGAGATAGACATGAGACACGTGTTTTTAAGCGTGTGTAGATGTTAATACTATTATTTTCATACACAATGTATTTTTATCATTTGTCAGCAATCTAACTCATCAATTTTTATATATCATATAGGATCATGATTAATTTCATAATACAGTCACAGAAAATAATTATATTCATAAGTACGTCTGAGTCAATGACAACTCTACAACAGATGTATCCATCGGATCGCCATCAATGATGGTGATACATTGCTGTGTACATAATGTATATACAACTCGTCTAAACATCAACCCAACAATGCTAGATCTGTAAATTTGCTTTCGCAATGTATATATATATATATATATATAAACGAGTCTAAATTGAAAACTACGTTCAAATCTATGATTGCGTTAGATAAAACCTGCAATTTGTATACGTGTGCATGTAAAACAAATTTTGTTGTAAAAGGGTCTAAAAACAGCACAAACAATATTTTCCAAAGACAAAAAAAGTGAAAAGTATATTAAACAAAACGCATTTCTCTAACAGGTCGAACAACTGATGTTCTTTAACCCTGCTGACTGCCATTGGCGATTGCCAAATAAAATTAATCACAAGATGTAACAAAATGGGTCTTAATAAAATTTAATACTAAACAGAAAGAAGACACATTTAACTTGTGGCCATGATGTTATGTCACAAACATACGGTGTCAAGGATTTTGACAATAAATGTCTTTTCAGTGATGTTAGGGATCGAAACGGTATTTGGAAGGCCTCATATAAACAGTACCCTCATTTTTAGATAGACTCAATATAGGATAAACGGATCATATAAACCGGAGGGAAAATATGATACAAACCCAAACGAAAAATAGAAACTAGTCTAAATTGAAACTACGTTCAAACCTATGATTGCGTTGGATAAAATCCGCAATTTTTATACGTGTGCATGTAAAACAAATTTCATTGTAGAAGGGTCTATCTATATATATATATATATATATATAACATCTTCATGCCTTATATATCATGTACTGTAGTACGCCGCTAGATTAAAACTGACGTGGAAAGGTAACACATGGCCAGCGAAAGCTCTTTTTTTGAGAGCCCAGGTGGTCGTGTGGTCTACCGGGACGGCTGCAGTGCAGGCGATTTGGTGTCACGATATCACAGTAGCATGGGTTCGAATCCCGGCGAGGGAAGAACCAAAAATTTGCGAAAGCAAATTTACAGATCTAACATTGTTGGGTTGATGTTTAGACGAGTTGTATATACATTATGTACACAGCCATGTATCACCATCATTGATGGCGATCCGTTGGATACATCTGTTGTAGGGTTGTCACTGACTCAGACGTACTTATGAATATAATTATTTTCTGTGACTGTATCTTACATTAATTTGTAGGATCCTTTACTATAGATAATTTAGCTGATCTGTAACAATAACATCTTCATGCCTTATATATCATGTACTGCAGTACGCCGCTAGATTAAAACTGACGTGGAAAGGTAACATATGGCCACCGAAAGCTCTTTTATTGAGAGCCCAGGTGGTCGTGTGGTCTAGCGGGACGGCTGCAGTGCAGGCGATTTGGTGTCACGATATCACAGTAGCATGGGTTCGAATCCCGGCGAGGGAAGAACCAAAAATTTGCGAAAGCAAATTTACAGATCTAACATTGTTGGGTTGATGTTTAGACGAGTTGTATATATATATATATATATAAGTGCCTATAAATAGCAGCACATGACATACAAATCTATGGGAGTGTGGATTAATCAGTACAGAGATTAATTCAATTACACAAATAAAATTATAGATTGCCTAACAATGTAATTTTAACACACTATTTAGTATGTAAATATAAGAATAAGAATGTTTAAAATATTTACAAAATGATGAAAATAAACGCAATATTTCGCTAGACCAACTAGCTTTATCAAGCGTGCATCTATCCAGGTGAAATCGGATGTAGATGATAAGAAACTTTTGCAGCTCAATGTATATGTTGAACTTAGCTGCCTTGAAAATAAGAAAATTTTGCAGCTCAATGTCTATGTTGAATTTGGATTGAGCTGCCTTAAAAATAAAAAGAATTTGCAGCTCCATGTATATGTTGCTCTTGGATTTAGCTGCCTTAAAAATACATAATTGGAAGTTGAAATTAGCAACGTTCATTGGCCGATATTACGGGATAAAAAGGACGATGCTTTGTTTTTAAATTATTCTTTATCTTTCCTGTATCTTTTCTCGTCTTTTTCGTTAAGACCATCAGGTTCTAAAGTGTGGAGTTGGTGGATCCAAAAGTTTTCTCTTCTCCTTCACTGTAACTCTTTCCACCATTCAATAAAATTTACATATGAATCCTCTATGGAGAAAATTAACTTCCTCGATACTACGAGTTACATCAAGAACGGAACCATTATAACGGACCTTCACACCAAACAAACGGACAAACATCAATTCCTCTCTCCAAAAAGTTGCCATCCTAAACACTGCTCCCGTGGTATCCCATTCAGCCAGGCATTACGAATCAAGAGAATATGCTCTAATGAAAATACGAAAGATGCTAGACTTGGACAACTTCGTAAACATCTAGTTGTTCGAGGATACAATAACAACATCATTGATAGCGCTTTCGAAAGAGCAAACAAAACTAGTCGCCAAGAACTTCTTGAGTACAAAGATAAGAATAAAGCAGCTAACAGAACACCCCTTGTACTCACTTACCATCCTGATTTTAAAAATGTGTCATCCATTGTTCAGAAGCATTGGAAAATTATAGAAAATGATTTAAATCTAAAAAAAGTATTTTCCTCACCACCAGTCATGGCCTTCAGAAGACCTAAAAACATCCGTGACAAATTAGTGACTTCTGTATTAGCAAAGCAGCCTACTCCATCGCCCGGTTGCTACAAACAATGTGGTCGAAGGAATTGTTTGTGTTGTAAAGCTGCCAATACAAGTAGTTCTTTCACCAGCTCCGTTACTAAACAAAATTATACCATCTACTCAAATTCCAACTGTAAAACGGAGAACTCAATCTATATATTAACATGTGACACTTGTGGCATTCAGTATGTGGGAGAAACAATGGACAAATTTAATATCCGGCTTAATAACCATCGTTCATCGTACAAAACCAACAAAAACTGTCCTCTCACAAGACATCTTCGTTCAACGAAACATCCTTTTGAAAATGTCACTTTCCAAATTATAGAAGTCAACACCGAGTGGGACACCACGGCGCGAAGGAGAAGAGAAAACTTTTGGATCCACCAACTCCACACTTTAGAACCTGATGGTCTTAACGAAAAAGACGAGAAAAGATACAGGAAAGATAAAGAATAATTTAAAAACAAAGCATCGTCCTTTTTATCCCGTAATATCGGCCAATGAACGTTTCTAATTTCAACTTCCAATTATGTATTTTTAAGGCAGCTAAATCCAAGAGCAACATATACATGGAGCTGCAAATTCTTTTTATTTTTAAGGCAGCTCAATCCAAATTCAACATAGACATTGAGCTGCAAAATTTTCTTATTTTCAAGGCAGCTAAGTTCAACATATACATTGAGCTGCAAAAGTTTCTTATCATCTACATCCGATTTCACCTGGATAGATGCACGCTTGATAAAGCTAGTTGGTCTAGCGAAATATTGCGTTTATTTTCATCATTTTGTAAATATTTTAAACATTCTTATTCTTATATTTACATACTAAATAGTGTGTTAAAATTACATTGTTAGGCAATCTATATATATATATATATATATTACTCCGTATTCAGGCGCTGCTCGAATGTTGCTTTATAGAAATAGAAAATTCACAATTGGGAAGTTATAAACATCTTTTTTGTCGTAAAGAGTTGTTTTCAATCGACAGTAATTGTCAATTTCTAGATGTAAGTTCTAAGTTGCTGTCGCTCATGGTATAGAACTCTTCCAATATTGGTTTATTGATGATATGTTTTTATTATTTAAAGTTACCATGTGGGATTAAATGAAATTGTACTTCAAGACCTTATCTCGGAGTCCGTTTGTTCTTTGTTATTTTACTTTTTTCTGAATATATCTCAGAATTGATCTTATAATGGTTGACAGTCATTCCATTGATGCATCCTTAACTCTAAGAGTACTCTTTTTCCTTCCTAGAATGCTCTTTTGATTTAAATGTTTTCGATTTAAGGAACGCATACTTTTAACCCCTAATGGTCACCTGGTCCTCTCTCGACCGGCAGTAAAACGCTTGCCGATGTGGAGCGTCCGTTTGGCTGTGCGGAATGTATTAAGTTCGCAGTCATGTCCGGTCAGAATGGGGACGTGAAATCCGAACTCTGGTGTAAAAAGAGTGCCACGCTCTTTGTATGTTAAGAACCCTGGCAACAACTTTTTGAGGGCCCGTAGGTGGCCTTATGCAAGGCAAAATTGCTGTCCCTATCCAATATACTCTCATTTTCCAGTGGCAGTCCAAATTTCTCCGACCATCATCCCTAATTGCCTCCATTATGACAACCTACCTATTGTATTGATTGTGAACTTGTTCTTCTCCTGAATATGCATGACATATTTGCCACTAGACGTTACGCAAACAACAATCAATCAATCATTTAACTCCTCTAAGGTTTATGTATTCTTTCTAATAATAAAAAACGATGTTTTTCCAATAGGTAAGTCCTTCTTATGTATTAAAAGCTGATTTAATTTATTATTATTTCCAGAGGATTTGAATGAAATTAAAGAGCATCTGTGTATGACCAATATGAAACCTGCGGACACTAAAGCAGCTTTTAATGCTTCACTAGGTAAGTATTATTTTCGAAGACACGGTTAACACCTATTTCGCTTAGACTGAGGTCTATTTAGCTGCTTTTTGTCGTTAGGTTATAATGATTAAAAAAATAACATATTGCCATTTCTATTCATATTTGGTTTAGAATCATATTCTCTTAATATTACACAAGCCTAAAATACACTATTATCTTACATCCCACAGATATGATTGGTTAAAGGACTACATGTGGTGACTGTGTATATTTGATGTAGGGTGTCATAAAAAATATATGGTTAGTTACCAGACATGGTTAGTTAACCTATGGGGTTAGGGAGGAGTTACTTCCCTTCAAACAAAAAAGATACCACAACTTATTATAAAAACAACACGGTGTTGAGAAAAAATCTGAAAGGATTCAACAGACGAGATCATTGATGACATAAAACACAATTAAAGCTAACAAGTTGTTATAGTTAGCATAACGGAGTTATTTACATTGAACAAAAAATTCTGAAAGATTCAATAGACGAAGAAATTGATACATGCAATAAACGATCACAATAAATTCATAAAACAAATTTAAGGCTAAAAAATTGCTATTGTTGGCAATTGTTTTCTGTATAGAAAAATGGAAGTAAGATCTAAATACTAAGTATTGAAAACTAAATTACTTTGATAGGCCGCTAGTCAAAATACCACACGTGAAGATAGTCGGTAATATACATTTGTAACACAGTGTGCTAGTGACCTAATACGATATATATCGCCCAATATGGAATTAACTGACCAAATATATATCGTATAAGGTCACTAAAACACCATGTAACTATTAATATTCAATAAGTTCATACTATTTTTCTAGGCAATAAATACAAAAAATACGATACTCTAAGGTGAATTGAAAAAAAGAAAATTAGATTACAGCTAAATAAACGAACGTTCAATTTAAACGATTGGCATACAATTATTATATTCCTTACTTAGTATACGCATTTTCTAAGGGATGCCATAATATTGTCTCTATGCAGTTAGCGATTATCTTTGAATATGTATGTTGGACTCAAATCTATGGTGGCTTCCAAATCTATGGCAGATTCCTAATCTATGGTACATGTGACGTCATGCCATCCCAAATATATGGAAAGTTTTGTAATTTCCTTATCTATAGCGGATTTATGTTGTTGCCAAATCCATGGCAAGTTTTGTTCAAATGGAAAACAATGCAGTACATTTTCGACCAATGACTTGTCTTAAGAAAGAGGAAAAATACGACAACGGGAGCATAAAAATTTGTGAAATATAACTGTTACATTCCATAATAATTACATTAGATGTAAGTTTCATTATAATACATTATTCGGATTGGCTAACTGCACATCACATGTTATTCCGTAAACAATTGCATGAGACAATAACATTTAACATGCATGATAACACGAGGTCCCACAAAAAAATGCACAGGTGAGTTAAATAAAACTAGATAAAAATCGTGTTTTCATGATCCTAGCTAAAAAAATGTAATTATGTAAACCGCGCATCATTTTAAAGATGTACGCACGGTCAACGCTTTTACAACTCTATAAAGTTACAAAAAGAAGCATTCAATTCTCAAATGGTCAACCAAGAATCATAAATGATCAATTCATATATAGATACATTGTATAGGAAGATGTTGAGTGAGTGCCAATGAGACAACTCTCCATCCAAACAACAATTTAAGAAAGGTAAACCATTATAGGTCAATGTACGGCCTTCAACACGGAGCCTTGGCTCACATCGAACAACAAGCTTTGAAGGGCCCCAAAACTACTAGTGTAAAACCATTCAAACGGGAACACCAACGCGGTCTAATTTATATAAAACAACGAGAATCGAGAATATGCCTTAATTCACTGTCAGACTTAGTCAAGATTAAAATTATGTTCTCTGTAAAAAATTAACATTTTTAATCTGTGCATGGTACCTGTTTAACACATTCATTTAACCAACTAATTAGACTATTAAAAAGCAAGAAGGCCGCTTTTTATGTAAAAAAAAACATAAAAAAAGTATAAAAAAAGTAACAAATAAAAATAAACAGTTTGAATTTTCAAATAATATTCATTTAAGCGATATCACATTTGTATCTCTTAATTTTATATATAATTTTATAAACTTTACCAGCCGTAGACCGTAAACTACTACTAACTAGATATAGGTAGATGTGGTATGAGTCCCAATGAGACAACTATCCATTCACGTTACGATTTATAAAAGTAAACCGGTATGGGTCAATGTACGGCCTTCAACATGGAGCTTTGGCTCACACCGAAAAGGGCCCCATAATATCCTTTTTCTAAAACAGTTGGTACTGAAATAGAGGCGCCATAATTCATTGCGGGATTGGGCCAGTATACAGCACATTTGGTACATATTCGGGATAATAGGTCACATCTTCCTTTAAACAACTCGCAAATTGTTGTCAGAGAAATATCTTCATCTTGAATGGGTTTCAAATCTTTTGGTTCCACCATCGTTAGCGGCGTCGAAGATGTAATGTGGCGTTATATTCAATTGTGACGTTATACGGTACTCTTTCCCAAAGATCTGCCATAGATTTGGAGTAAACAAAAATCTGCCATAGATTTGAGTTGTTAGGGATTTATAACGTCACATTTGCCATAGATTAGGAATCTGCTATAGATTTGGAACCCGCCATAGATATGAGTCCTACATATATATTCGCAACCCGTTCTTCAGAAGGCATATATAATATTCCCTTATGCAAAAAAAGCAAACTCAAATTATTTGAGTTAAAATTACAGCAGTCAACGCCAAGACTTAGTTTCCTGACTCTGCTAATAACAAATGTATGTCTTACTCATTTTGTGTTTCGTCGAACACTTTTGTCTTTATTAACGTTTTAACAAACGGTGAGACCATTAAAGGTTTTATGTCAAATGTAAACATAAACATGCTGCTTAAACGTGGATCAACATTCAGTTTAAACAAACACATAATATATGTTAAATGTCATTTTTTCCTCATTTAGGCAGCGTACCTGTGGAGTTTAAGATAGAAGGAAGCAATATTCCGTTAGTTGAGGAAATTAAAAAGCACACTAATGATTTGTCAAGTGACGGCATACGAATAGCGTCCGTAAAGGAGGGATCTATCATTATTGGTTTGAAGGTATCGTCATCAGCTCTTCACACTGTCGGAAAGTTTATCGGAAAGATTGATACATTATTGTCAAAACTACTGCAAATGTATCAACATTATGGAAATGGACACACATCACGTATAGTCGCATCTCTTAACTTTATGGATGAACAAAATGGTAAGTTTATGTTAATGGTATAGAATATTAAATCGTTTTGAGGTTTATTTACTGACCTTGTTATAATACAATGTACTCGTTCAATTATTCGATATTTGTAGGATTGAATGTGTCCCATGCCATTGTATAAAACAGGTTAGTGATGCTCTTATTTAGAATTGAATCTTTTATGTTTTCCTTTTTCCGTTTTACTTCACTACCTGGTGCTTGACTTTTTTTTATCAAAATTTCGAAGGATGACATTACCATATGTTGTATATGATATTGATTAGTTATTACTATACGCTATTTACACGAAACAATCAATTATCACATGACACTGTAAGAGAACAATCAAAGTAAAATCATTAAAATTCTGAACTCCGAGGAAAATTCAAAACGGAAAGTCAAATGACAAAGGCAGTCTCAAAAGACTACAAATGATTATAACGCTCTTAAGATGAGAAAAGTAAAATGTTGTTATCAAAAGAGATTTAATACCCATCAGACATCTAAAAACGTTGAAAATAGTATTCAAAACGGTAACTTTCCAATTTTAAATTTCGTTTGTTTAAACAATATTCTGAAACTAGGCGTTTAATAGATGAACTCATGCCCTCTCAAATATATGTGCCCAAAATAATTACCTAAGTTAGTATAGAAATGTACTATAGACACAAAAACACAGATCACACGACCCAGTCTGTCAATGATCGAAATAAACATCAATCCAACAATCCTTAAATTAACATTTTGAAAATGTTTTATTATTCATTTCAGTGCCAATTGGATTTCCTAACCTTGAGCTAGTGGCAACTATGCAACCACATATACAGACAGCACAGGTATGTTAAAAAAAACATTTATTACTTTTCCTCGAAATTGTGTGTTGAACGTCTTATAAAAGGGGAAAACTTGGTATCACCAGGAACAGTTAGTGTAAGGAATATGAAATAAAAATGTATAATTATGTTATAAAGTGAACTCGCGTTTCAACAAATGCATCACATAGATCAGTTCCCTTGAGAAAAACAACTCCATTATATTTTTCTGTTGTTTTTTTCGCAATGATATAAATATTATGTATATAAACCTTTTTATTACTAATGACTTAGATTGTCGGCTATTTTAAGATATTGATTGTTGACATTTTTGAAAATAAGTCCCTTGATAAAAAAAAAACACACAAAAGCTATTAAATGTTCCTAAATTGTATCCACAAAGACCAATATTCCTTTTATAACTTTGATTTTACCTCTGGTTAGTGGCTTTCTGATAATGAATGTTTCTCGAAACACATTTTTGTCGTGTTGGTATCCAAAATAGAATTCTAAAATGAAGAACTCAATTTAAGTGCCTTCCGCTTCCCCAAAGGAAAATGAAGTTTTGTCGCTACTAAAATAGGAAAAGGCATAATGCATTAATTTCGGATTGCGTTCTAGAGCATCTTCTTCAGTTTTTATTATTATTCCAAAGATGTATAATAAGTATTTTCGTCAATGGTCGTTATAAATAATCCATGGCTATAATATGAATTTCTAAATAAGACAGAAATAGGTAATCGTTTTTTTAAGACAAAACAAGAAAAAGAAAAAATCTCAAAATTACCGAACTCTGAGGAAAACTGAACCGAAAAGTCCCTAATCAAATGTCAAAATCAAATGATAAAACATATCAAACGAAAGTACAACAACTGTCATATTCCTGACTTAATACAGACATTTTCAAGTGTAGAAAAATGGTGGATTGAACCTGGTTATATAGGGCTAAACCTCTCACTTGTACGACAGTCGTATCACGATTCGGTAGGTCACATTAATTTTGTGAAAAGGGAACGGGATTGTAATTACGACATCATGAACAGATCCCTTGTCATCTTTTATAACGGATATTCCAAAACGGTCAACCAACTCGTAATGGCGTCCGTAAATTTACGAAGTAAATAATTCAACTTCACCATTTGGAACTCGTGATTTAAACATGAAAAGGTCACAATTAGGACGCTGAAATCATCTCGTATGTCGTAAAGTTTTTTTTCCAAACGACCCTCATAGTCAATATCTAGATATAAGTCCTAATCATAGGGGAAAATCAAAAGCTCAAACGATTGGATATCAACTGTCAAATTCCCGCTAGGAACAAACATTGTCTTATGTAAAAAATGGTGGATTGAATCTGCTTTTATAGCGCTTAATCTGTCACTTTTATTAAATGTTTCATTAAGGGTATACGATACAGTTACAGGGAAGGTAATAACTTTGCTAACGTAAAATGTTATTTTAGCGACGTCAAACTGTGACATATCTGGAAAAGATGCATTTTTCGAATGTTTTTTATCATTCAAACTGATTTAATTTGAAAACGAGTGTATGGACCTATATTTTTAAAACGACATTTTGTTTCATTCTGCAGGGAGATTATGTGAACCAAATTTTATAAAACTGTAAATAGTGTAATTGTTTTAAAGATGATAAATATACAGCCAAAAAAATATGCTTTTTTTCTCAATTTATGACCATTTCATAAATATGAGTTATTTCTGAAACAAAAATGCATAAATTTTTAGGATACTAATTAAATACAGAAACAAAAAATTATTTAACAAACCAAAAAATGTGTTTATCTTTTAAAACAAAAAAGTTATGGTTTTCTTTCGAACGGACAAATACAACCACAAATCCGAATTTTGAGCAAATATACAAAATTTCGACCTCATTTACTCAAAAAGTAGAACATGAAGGTATATTTTTTATTACAAATTTGATTTAATAAGGCAAAAGAAAAGCCTTTTTGGAAAATTTCAACAAACTGTTAATACGGAATCAAAACTATTGTTGTTGTTTTTGTTGAATCAAAACTGTATCGTTTGCCCTTAAACAGGGTGGCAAAGGGTGAATAAAGTGCAACGTTTTCGGTTATTTTATTTAAGGTGTTTTCGTGTTTTGACATTTAGAAATTAATATGATGTTGGATATTTTCCTTCCAAATCAGATTTTACTAGCAGACGCTCAATGTTGACCACTGGGTCTTTATGTCCATAAATAACGACAGCACGATCTCCAATAATGGATGAGTAACATCTTCTAGAACCTTTTCCCTTAATATTTACTATTTATTTCTCGTGCTTCGTTTTAAACGATTCATACCTTTCGTGTAACGATTTTTGAGATTTATATTTCAAGTGTTTCCGTGTTCAGACCCACCTTTTACCACACTCATTAGAAAACACATAAATGTTGAATAACACAACGCCTATTAAGTTGTGCTTTTTGTTTTCATATTTTAATCATTGCCCCTTCTTATCTTTAACTTGAAAAAATCTCTCTATATGTGCATACGTTTCTTCACATGCTATGAAAAGAATAAAACTACACCACTTTTTGATTAAGTTACTTTGAAACGATTGAAGTAAAATAAACTTTGAAAAACACAACTACCATATCAATATTGACATATTTGGCTTTCATAGATGGATCTAAATACCTACATCAAATGCACATTTAAAGGGGAAAAACTCGTGGAAAAATACCTTAATTACTTTCAGATGTTGTCATTATTTGTTTAGCTAATGAACCAATGTCTTACCAACAAATATTAACATATCAGTGAACACAATTAACAATTATTTGAAGATATTATAAATAGTTTTACATATTTTTCATGTCTTTTATTATAAGGAATTTCTGGAACTCCAGACTAAAAATGATGAACAATTTCAAAGAATGTTGCAGGAGAAGCAGAAAATGGCATATTCAAAGGTAATATATTGATTCGCTATCAAATAAACAATAAAACATTAACAATTCTTTCATACTGTTTAAAAGATCTAAAACAGATATGTCTAACTATGATACATAATTTCACAGTCACTACAAAAGAAGACATTTAGAGGATAATATACGATGAAAACATTAACCGTATACCTAAGAAAGCTTTCCGTCACCCAGGAGTCTTAAATAAGTTTTAACAAGATTGCATGTTCTATAAAAAAACAAACTTAAGTTTTAAAAAAACTACAAGATTTTTGATATAAGACAGTTTTAACAACAGTCATGTTACAGAAATCACATATACAAACCAATTCAGGGAAATGTTAATGTTCTAGTGTTTCTATAACGAGAATAAAAAGAGGAAAAAGATAATAGATAAATCCATATCACAGAGTACTGACTTTTACAAGAAAATGTCCTTTATCCCCGCAGATGGAAATCTGGTGAAAAAGAAAAGAGGAAAATTACCTTTTCTTATGATAGAGTCGAGAACATTTATAATATAACTAGGCCAATGACGATCAAATGTTATTTCGAAATAACAAATGTACATTTTAATTAAAAGTGATAATAAATGGTAATATTCGTTTGAATGATAAAAAGGTCTTAACAAAAAATATTAACAATGATAATTTTGACATACTTAAACATCACAATGGTAACATTTATTTATTAGATCACAAAATAATATTTAGATTTAAGTGTCACAATTTTGTGAAAAGGGAACGGGATTGTAATTACGACATCATGAACAGATCCCTTGTCATCTTTTATAACGGATATTCCAAAACGGTCAACCAACTCGTAATGGCGTCCGTAAATTTACGAAGTAAATAATTCAACTTCACCATTTGGAACTCGTGATTTAAACATGAAAAGGTCACAATTAGGACGCTGAAATCATCTCGTATGTCGTAAAGTTTTTTTTCCAAACGACCCTCATAGTCAATATCTAGATATAAGTCCTAATCATAGGGGAAAATCAAAAGCTCAAACGATTGGATATCAACTGTCAAATTCCCGCTAGGAACAAACATTGTCTTATGTAAAAAATGGTGGATTGAATCTGCTTTTATAGCGCTTAATCTGTCACTTTTATTAAATGTTTCATTAAGGGTATACGATACAGTTACAGGGAAGGTAATAACTTTGCTAACGTAAAATGTTATTTTAGCGACGTCAAACTGTGACATATCTGGAAAAGATGCATTTTTCGAATGTTTTTTATCATTCAAACTGATTTAATTTGAAAACGAGTGTATGGACCTATATTTTTAAAACGACATTTTGTTTCATTCTGCAGGGAGATTATGTGAACCAAATTTTATAAAACTGTAAATAGTGTAATTGTTTTAAAGATGATAAATATACAGCCAAAAAAATATGCTTTTTTTCTCAATTTATGACCATTTCATAAATATGAGTTATTTCTGAAACAAAAATGCATAAATTTTTAGGATACTAATTAAATACAGAAACAAAAAATTATTTAACAAACCAAAAAATGTGTTTATCTTTTAAAACAAAAAAGTTATGGTTTTCTTTCGAACGGACAAATACAACCACAAATCCGAATTTTGAGCAAATATACAAAATTTCGACCTCATTTACTCAAAAAGTAGAACATGAAGGTATATTTTTTATTACAAATTTGATTTAATAAGGCAAAAGAAAAGCCTTTTTGGAAAATTTCAACAAACTGTTAATACGGAATCAAAACTGTTGTTGTTGTTTTTGTTGAATCTAAACTGTATCGTTTGCCCTTAAACAGGGTGGCAAAGGGTGAATAAAGTGCAACGTTTTCGGTTATTTTATTTAAGGTGTTTTCGTGTTTTGACATTTAGAAATTAATATGATGTTGGATATTTTCCTTCCAAATCAGATTTTCCTAGCAGACGCTCAATGTTGACCACTGGGTCTTTATGTCCATAAATAACGACAGCACGATCTCCAATAATGGATGAGTAACATCTTCTAGAACCTTTTCCCTTAATATTTACTATTTATTTCTCGTGCTTCGTTTTAAACAAACGATTCATACCTTTCGTGTAACGATTTTTGAGATTTATATTTCAAGTGTTTCCGTGTTCAGACCCACCTTTTACCACACTCATTAGAAAACACATAAATGTTGAATAACACAACGCCTATTAAGTTGTGCTTTTTGTTTTCATATTTTAATCATTGCCCCTTCTTATCTTTAACTTGAAAAAATCTCTCTATATGTGCATACGTTTCTTCACATGCTATGAAAAGAATAAAACTACACCACTTTTTGATTAAGTTACTTTGAAACGATTGAAGTAAAATAAACTTTGAAAAACACAACTACCATATCAATATTGACATATTTGGCTTTCATAGATGGATCTAAATACCTACATCAAATGCACATTTAAAGGGGAAAAACTCGTGGAAAAATACCTTAATTACTTTCAGATGTTGTCATTATTTGTTTAGCTAATGAACCAATGTCTTACCAACAAATATTAACATATCAGTGAACACAATTAACAATTATTTGAAGATATTATAAATAGTTTTACATATTTTTCATGTCTTTTATTATAAGGAATTTCTGGAACTCCAGACTAAAAATGATGAACAATTTCAAAGAATGTTGCAGGAGAAGCAGAAAATGGCATATTCAAAGGTAATATATTGATTCGCTATCAAATAAACAATAAAACCTTAACAATTCTTTCATACTGTTTAAAAGATCTAAAACAGATATGTCTAACTATGATACATAATTTCACAGTCACTACAAAAGAAGACATTTAGAGGATAATATACGATGAAAACATTAACCGTATACCTAAGAAAGCTTTCCGTCACCCAGGAGTCTTAAATAAGTTTTAACAAGATTGCATGTTCTATAAAAAAACAAACTTAAGTTTTAAAAAAACTACAAGATTTTTGATATAAGACAGTTTTAACAACAGTCATGTTACAGAAATCACATATACAAACCAATTCAGGGAAATGTTAATGTTCTAGTGTTTCTATAACGAGAATAAAAAGAGGAAAAAGATAATAGATAAATCCATATCACAGAGTACTGACTTTTACAAGAAAATGTCGTTTATCCCCGCAGATGGAAATCTGGTGAAAAAGAAAAGAGGAAAATTACCTTTTCTTATGATAGAGTCGAGAACATTTATAATATAACTAGGCCAATGACGATCAAATGTTATTTCGAAATAACAAATGTACATTTTAATTAAAAGTGATAATAAATGGTAATATTCGTTTGAATGATAAAAAGGTCTAAACAAAAAATATTAACAATGATAATTTTGACATACTTAAACATCACAATGGTAACATTTATTTATTAGATCACAAAATAATATTTAGATTTAAGTGTCACAATACGTTGTTTACTTGTATTCATGGATTAAACACAATTTTGCAATTTTTCGTTGTAAATTTGTAAGGGTCATATAATGGTTTTTATTCTATATTTTTCAATTAAATCTGACGGTCATTGATGATGCTCACATTTTTTTGCAACAGAAACAGATATGAGTTAATAATTTGTCCATTTTATTAAAAAAGAGGAAGATGTGGTATGATTGCGAATTAGACAACTATCCACAAGGCACCAAATGACACAGAAATATATATCTATAGTCCATCGTACGACCTTTAACAATGAGCAAAGCCCATACCATATAGTCAGCGGCCACGAAATGACAATGTAAAAAGAGAAAACTAACTGCCTTATTTATGTAAAAACAAAATGAACAAAAATAAATATCTAACACATAACCAAACAACAACTACTGAATTGCAGGCTCCTGACTTAGGATATGCAGAATGCGGTGGATTTAAACATGTTAGCATGATTCCAACTCTCCCCTAGCCTGGGACAGTGGTGTAACAGTAGAACATAAGAATAAGCACATTATATCATTTAATTCACGTCAACAGTGTTTGGTTCTTTTAGGAAATATTATCACATTTTGAATGTAAACTAAAATATATTTACAGTAGGAATTTGTATCTGCGTATCAAAAGCAAAAAAAACACATTTAATTTAGCAATCGAAAGTTATCGATAACGTCAAAATCAAAAGATTACTCGAACGACAAAAATAATAACAACAAAATCGAACAAAGTTTTGTTTGTGGTTAAGTTTTTTTAAGATCATATGTTCCTATAATCAGATTGTCATTAAGATTTGTTCATTGTACACCATCAAGGTAATTTTTAATGCTTAGGATTTCAATAGTCGGTGTCAGAGAAAAATGTTGTCTAACATTTTCACTAATATGTTATAATTTAGTTACTTAAACTTTATTTAATTTCGTATAGAATCAATGGAATGTATAAACAAATATATATATGTACATCCATCATGTCTGCCCCATTAACCTTACCATCATTGGCCTAAGTGAATCCGCAGCGATATTGTTCCAGATCTTGAAAACATAAATACCACCAGCATGATCAGGCCATTTTCAATGATTTACCTTAATTCATCGATGAACTAACTTCATATATAGCATTTTTACCCAATATATACGCTTTCTTAGGCAAAAAAGATGATGGTTGGCAATAAAACATATTCTTCAAAGTACAATTGAGTTGTATATAATAAATACGACCATCAACAATGAGAAAAAACGCATACCGTGAAGTCCGCTATTAAAATCCAGACATGAAAAATGTCCAGAATGTTACCATGATTGATCGAAAATACTCAATATGAAAATAAAAATATGTGTTATAATTACCAATGAGGCTATTATCAGCCGAACGTCGAATGATTGAAATGTAAGTTATTATAATTATCTGTTTTGGCTTTTACCAATTAACAAAACCAGTACCTTATTTAAAGCTATTAAATTATTAAACATGGGAAATTGTTCAAGTTCAAAACATTTTAAACAAGTTTTTCGGATATAATTTCGTACACAAATGTTGTTATACATTTTTTAATTTATCTTTTTATCTATTTTGAACCTTCGTTTTTTATAAAATCTTCAATTTATCTCAGAATATAATCCAAGTGTACCATTATGGATTCAAAGATACCGATCACTGCTAGAAACTGTTTATGACACCAGTGCACTCCTGTAAAAATAAAAACAAAACTTATTCAAAATTCAATGTCATATTTCTATCATCTATACACGCTAGAAGTATAATAATTTATATTATTCGTATTTTGTCGATGCTCTACAAAATTGACAGCATATATGGGATGCGAAATAACGACAGCTTTGCTTTATTTTCAATGAGTCATTTCTAAGTTTAAAAAGTCTGTATGTATTATCTTGACAAATATATACTTGATAACTATGGAAATACTTAAGATAATCCGTCCTTTCAAATTAATAAAATCATATATACAACGGAACACTCGGATATATGATAACAGCAACAAAACGTACATCCTTAGGTCGACATGCAGTTTTAATGATAGACTTAATAATATACAAACTCTCAATCCAAGGTTTGTTGACAAAGATTAACGAGACCATTAACACAAAAAGTTGATTAAACAACGAAAGCAAGAGCATTATTCATATGTGTTTAAAATTTAAATTTTATGAAAAGTTGGAAACATACATGCACACTTAAATGTCAGTCAAGTACATTATTTCAGATTTTTAGTATGTTTCAAAGTTCATTTATTACATGTATTGTGAATTTATTGTCTTCTTGGACATGACTGAAATATTTGCCACTTGACATTAAGCAACAAACAACCAATTGATCAATCATATTTTGTTAAGTTATACGTTAAAACAATATAATATCTATAACTGATGGGGTTTTTTTTATAAATAAAACATTAAAATATTTCGTATTCAGAAATTAGAAGATTTTGATAGACTTAAATTGGAAATGGAGAAGACTTCCAAAGACCCGGTGAAAACAGACCAAGCTAAAACAGGGCCAGCGAAAACAAAGCCAACTAAAACTGAGCCAGCGAAAAGAGCAAATGAAAAGGCATCCTGCAAAGTTCTATGATTTCACTACCTGTTATATTGATAATGTTTTGCCCATTTTTAATGATTCATTACATCTCACATATCCGAGTGGACATTAGACCGATAATACTACCGAAGGGAGACGTTCTGTCTTAAATTGTGATCCTTTCATCGGCATTTAATATGTTTAAACGGTTTGTGTACTCTTAAATAAAAAAATATTTTTGTTTTAAGTTTGCAAATTTTCTTATTGTCAACATCCTATTTCTCAGCAGAAATTATCCTTGCTCAATCGTGTGGCGAATAAATATCCCAGTTAAGTTGATACATTACGCTTGTGAATTTTCACACTATAAGGACTACATGACCATGTCTGATTTCGAAATTTTGTGAAATGTTTACCATGGAGTTGGGTATTTCTATTTTAAGTTTTCTCCTTACATAGAAACTACAACAGACTCATTATGAAGAACGTCTAAAATCGACACTTAATACGTTTTACGGTGTTACCAAGAATTTGTTTACCGAACTGAAGAGACTTTAATTGTCGATACCTGTGTTTATTTTCTTTGAAAAGAAGGGGTGTTATGGTCCAGTAATCAAATGCAAGAACAAGTGTCAGTTAACTGCTACAATCAATCTATCTTAGATATTGTTGAAACAATACAAATTTGATTTAAGATATTAATTTAAGGCCGTACGCTGATTGATAGTCGATAACTTTTGTGTCATTTGGTCTCTTTCGAAGAGTTTTTTTGTATTGGCAATCATACCACATCTTCTTTTCTATTTCATAAGTCGAAAACGAGCTGAAAATTCACAGTAAAAACACAAAGCAACCACAAGAAAGAAAAAAATCGCTGCACCAAGTCACTTAAATGACAAATTTTTTTTCACAGGTTGTGTTGATATCGTTTAATATTTTTCAGTTTATATCGACTTCAACTTTTGAATTTACTTGTATTTTATTTCTGTGTCTACCTTTTCGTTCTGTCCTCGTAATCTCAATCAACATTATGTTGTTTACAACCGATCTTTATTTAACTGATCGCTAAGTAACCATTCAGGGAAAATAACTTGGCGGATTGAATAACCCAGGTCTGTTGAATTGACTGCCATACACGTGAGAAATTTAGCGCTATAAAACAAGGTTCAATGCACTGTTTTCCACATGAGAAAATACCTGTTTTAAGTCAGGAATATGACAGTTGTTGTCCATTATTTTGATGTGTTTGGTATTTTGATTTTTTCATTTGATTAGGGAATTTCCGTTTTGAATTTTCCTTGGAGTTCAGTTTTTTTGTGATTTTACTTTTTATATGTCAAGGATTCTAGTATGTCATTGAATGATATTTTATATACTTACTTCCACAGTATCAAATGCGTCATACGATAAAAATAGCATCGCATAAATTATAATGTTGATCAATATCACACTGTTGACTAGTCATGCGCAATTTGTTATATTTCCGTCAAGGAAAAGAGAAACATTCTTTATTCAATTTTTATCATTCGTTTATGAAATATGTGAAAAGTGAATATGTTTTGGTAAAATATATTGTTATATTGATCAAACCAAGATCATGTTATCCCGATTCACTTTCATTCTTGGACAAATAAACGATATTCAAGATCATTTCACAAATACCAGTTAAACACATGTAAGTAGATATAATTATCTGAATTAGTACAGTTACACTTGTAAATCTATTTTTAATTTTACGGTTGTTGATATACAATTATTCTGTATAAGACAATATTTTTTACAAGTCAGGTTTCTACCTTACAAAATAAATCAATAGAACACAATATATATATCATTAAAATCCTAATGATGCGATTAGGTTCGGGTCTAGGCAAAGGTATAGTTCGGATAAAGATAGGTGTGCAAGTTTGAATGATAAAAATAACAAGACGTGTGAAACAAAACAAAACATATGATTATGTAGTTAACACGACGACTTGGTTAGAGGAACTATGTACTTAACTTCCATGATGATAAGAGTAGTTAAAATGAAGGGAATGTTTCAAAATACAAAAAAGCTCTTCGTTAAATGCAGGTATCATCTCAAAATATGACATTCATTTGATGTCATAAAAATGTGAATAGAATTGGAGTTTTTCAACGTAACGTATTAAGGTAGCACAATGCAAAGGTTTTTCATCCCCAATCAGACATCTTTAAACTGATGTAATTCCACTCATCTTTCTTTAAATTTTATAAATGAGGTACCAAAAGAAAGAAGAAGGATTAATCTTTCAAATTGTGACATTTTAATTGTGTGACATAATTATTACATAATTAATTGTTATGTAATAAAGGCAACAGTAGTATACCGCTGTTCAACACTCATAAATCCATGGACAAAAAACAAATGGGGGTAACAAAGTAAAACCGAGGGTAACGCATTAAATATAAGAGGAGAAGAACGACATAACACTAAAATGTAACACACAAACAAAATCCCACGAGAATAACAAATATAACATATATATAACATCAAAACCAAATACATAAATTTGGGATAGACAAGTACGGTGACACATCATATCGCAAGGTGAATTACACTAAAAAAAAGAGAAAACAAACGACACAACGTTATAATGCAGTACAAACAGAAACGAACTGTAATATAACAATGGCCATATTCCTGACTTGGTACAGGGCATTTTTAAAGAAAAAGAATGGTGGGTTGAACCTGGTATTTGTTGTCATATTGTGATGTTTATACTTGAATTAATTTAGCTTCTTTGTTATTCATAGCATCCCAAAATATTTTATAGATTCTTGCACAACACAGTTTGACCTCTTAAACAATGTCTCAGATATTTCCTATTGTATTTCATTCTCTCATAAATCTTCAGTAAAGTTTGCAACATCAATTCATAAGAGACCACTAAATTCCAATTGGGTAGAAAATGTGTTCTGGTGATGTTTTTGGAAATCTGAAAAACTAACCTTGTAATGAGGGAGACTTTATCAGAAGTACCAGCCTTTCGGTGTATGTTTCAAATCGGAGAACTAGCTGGTATTATACATTGTTGTTTTCTATTTGTATATATTTAAACTGTTAATGTTTAGCTTTACGTTGTGTTCTATTTTGTTCTTATCAAAATTGTATGTGGTTTTCACTTTAAAATATTTTAGCTGCGAGCAACACTGTAAAGACTTTTTAATTTTAATTAAACCGTGATACCGTCAATATTGTCAATTGGATGATACAAACGTTTTCTCAATATATAATATCTTTTAGTGGTTTTCAGTTTATCGTGATAACATTACATATCACGACAAAATAGCTGGAGTATTTACAAAGACTTTTGACATTTTTTCTCCATCTACATCTGTTTCACACTACAACATTACAAAACTCGATTAAAATTGTCCCGTCTTTTAATTAGCCTTAATACAGTAGTTATAATTTTTTGTTCAAGGTACTACCATTTTAAGAATTGTGTTACGCATAAATTGTAGAGTGTTGATTGGTTATTTTTAAACTATGGTGTTTTGCAGCTACAATTTCATCGAAAGGTGACATGTATTTTTGCACATTTTACACTTTGAGACTAATCAACTTGAATTTCTCGTTACATTGGAGACCTGTTGGTGACCTTCTGCGGTTGTTTTTTTTCTATGGTCGGGTTGTTGTCTCTTTGATGCATTCCCCATTTTCATTTTCAATTTTATTGTTAAAGTCATATGAAACCTCAAATAAAAAAATGCATATGGTTGTTTTTGACAAAATGGGTAGATTTCGTTATTAAACTTATGTTAATATACTTTTTTCGGAAGAAAATTCTTTAATTTGTCCACATTTAGAAGAATCAATCGCCGCCACATCTGTAACTGCAATAAATTATCAACTCTAGTTTTTGGTGGGGATCGTGGTGTTTATTCTTCAGTTATGTTGTGTCATGTGTACTATTGTTTGTCTGTTTGTCTTTTTTTCATTTTTAGCCATGGCGTTGTCAGTTTGTTTTAGATTGATGAGTTTGACTGTCCCTTCGGTTTTTTTCGTCCCTCTTCCATAACAATTGGTCCAATAATATTTAACCCAAATAACAAATGTAGATCTCGACCGTTACATTTTATCAGCCATCTTTTACGGTTATGAGTAAATCTGATAACAAGCTAAGGTCAATCTAGGTCATGACATTGACCTTTGACCTTAGATCCATTTTCATGGTCACGTGAATTGATGATCATTGATGATGATCCTAGGTGGCTACAACTTACGGTTTCTTAGTTTTAGTTGTCAACCGACATTGGTCAATTTTCAAAGGGGCATTACCCTACCAATGAGTTGTTGAATCTTTTCTATCCTTATGTAACGAAGACCCAAGGTATGTTCGTGAACAAATTCCACCCTTTGTTTTTTTTTCTACCAATAATGGCTATGGAGTTAGAATGATAACAAAGTTTTCGGTGTTAGGGCAGATAACCGCTATAAAGGAAATGTTACGGGGGCGTGCCCTCACCACAAGATAGCTTTTGGTCAACCGATACTAGATACCTAATATCATGTCTACATGTCGCGTACTTTTTTGGGGAAATTTCATTAAAGTTTGGCGGAAAGAATAATAATAATCAGAAGAGATACAGTAAGGTCTTTCCTTATAGAAAAAGGAAAGACCTTAATTAATAAATATTATCTCCATGTTCCAACTATTAACGTTAATTAATTAAAACTTTTTCGGTTCATGTTATTCATAAAGAATATAATTATCTGATAATTCAGATTATATACTAATATCTGAAAAACTGACAGTTGACAGGGAAACTTGATGAAATGCTGTACACCAAGTTTATTTGTTAAACAGCAATATGTGCAATAAAGAATCAATTAGAGTGTTAAAAAAAAAGACAGTTAAACACATAATTGCTTATACGGTCGAAATTATATGTAATATTACCTAATTCGCCTGTTATATGGACAATTTGAACTTCGTCACATATATATCAAATATTGGTATACACTATGTTTTTCTTTCCTAATTAAAAAAGATCTTTGACTGAATACCCACACTCTAAAATGAAGACAAATTAAGATAACAAACGGAAGCTGAGGGAGACGTTGGAACCCTAAAGAGTCCGAGACAGGTATATGTCAACAGGGGAGGCTTCTGGTCGATAAGAATAAAAAAAATATCCTTGCAACAACGATTTGTAAACCCCCTCTCATAATCTTGTGCACGGCAAAATTGCTGTAACTGTACACTTTTATTCTATATTTCATGTTAAAGTCTTAATTTATTCCTTTACTGTGTTTAAATGACTTGCTGAAATCTTGATTGGTAAACTGTAATTCATTCGTGAGCCGTTTTTCCTTTCAGATGTTATTCTAAATAATTAAAACAAGAGTTGCTCCTCTTCACACATGCTACTAATATATTGAAACTATATATGTATATATTGACAAGACTACTATTGTGAGGACCTTGTGAACGAGTCAATTTAAAATAACTCTGTTCAGTTTACTTATCTTGTACAAAGCAAGGTTTACAGTTTATTTCATTACCATGTTCACGTACTAATAATGCATTTAATTTGCCACAGCAACATTTAACAGTTATCATTGTATTAATCACGTATGCCAGTGAGTTTGAGATTAAGAAATTCTGCTTGATATATTGAGCTCAGATTTTTACAAATACGGACGACTTCAAATAAGAACCTATGAGAAATGTGATAGTAATTTACTTCCCAATTGTCAACAGAACTTCACCAGTAGTAAACTAAAACCACAAAACATAACTTGTTTATGTCATGCGTCTGAAGTGTTTTTTTTTTTTACCTTCATCAGGAATACTCAAAAATGTTTGATAGCCTTGGATATGTAAGAAGCGAAACAATTATAATATCCTTTGTAAAGTTTATGGTGTTAGCATATCTCAAATAATACGATCCAGTGTATATAGCTTTAAATTTGACGCTTCCTGTTTTCGAATTTATTCGATTACCGCAATGCTTGTGTGTTGCCTTAATTTGTCTTCAACATATAAACTTAGAACATAGATAAGATGTATCAAATACGCTCTCTTATTTCACCATTAATATGTACAAACTGTTCGTTTAATTGGGATAAATATTGGAGTCTTAAAAAAAAGCTTATTATTTTTTTAATGAAAAAGCAGCTGATATTTTATCTTACAAATATGAATAAAATAAAGAATTGGCAATATTTTTAAAAAGAAAAGGATTGGCTTGCTTCTGATTATCTTCATATGTAAATACCAAATCATTCAATCATTTTCTACGTAAAACGACTTAAATCAGCACTTCATGTTTCAGGAATTCAACCACACATTTTGAATTAAGATGGTGGTTTAGTAAATGATAGGTAAGATTCATCTACAAAGCAGATCTTGCTACTGTTGTTGAGAATGAGGCTCTACCAGTTTTTTCAATTGTTACCTCACAATTTTCCAACGTAATAAATAATTAGGCGACAGTACAGTTTAGTATTCCCAATTTTGTGTTAATATATATATATATACGAATCAAAAGTTATAAAAGAATAGCGCTCTAAAAGTTGTAAAATCATAATTACCAGGCGTCTTATAAAAGAAATCAAAGTTACTTAGTTTTATTACGGCACAATATATACTCAAGACAAACAAATATATTACAGAGCACAGGACAAACACTCGACTATACCACTGACAGTCACATATAACATGTAAAAATAATGTTAAAGAGCAAATGTAGAGTCTAGCCATTAGAAATGATAAATATATTCATCCAAACAGATCGAATAAACACATTAGCTAGCCACAGTATACACAAGCACGTCTTATAAATGAGTACGTAAGATACAATAAAATTCATAACTAACACAGTTGTATGCGGCGGGTGGGCGGGTAAATAATGTCAACGAAAAATTCAAATGTACCGCGAATCCCGAAACAAAGACATTTATAAGAGTTTCCTGTATCCAGGTAACAAACTAACCAATCAAAATAAAGAGTACTCGCAACAATTTCTCCCGAGTAAATGTAAACAGTGACTCACGTTGTAATTATTCATTTTCAAAAATTACACAATTACCAGGCGTCTCACAAAAGAAATCAAAGTTACTTAATTTTATTACGGCACAACATATACACAAGACAAACAAATATATTTCACAGCACAAGACAAACACTCGACTATACCACTGACAGTTACATATAAAATGTAAAGTTAATATTAAAGAGCAAATATAGCGTCTAGCTATTAGAAATGATAAATATATTCGTCCAAACAGATCGAATAAACACACGAGCTAGCCGCCAAGTCAACGGCCGCCAAAAAATAAATAAACAACTGTGTTGAACAAAGAATTAAGCAAATTAATTTAAACTAATATATAAACAGTACAAAATTTAAGCTTGTTAATCTAGCATGCAAGAAATAAAATCAATCGATAACTAAATAATTAAAGCAAGCAAGGAAGAAACAATATAAACTCTGAACATAAACTTTTCTCCAAACAAGAAACCATATCTCATATGAAAAGAAACAGCACCCGACAGTTTGAACAATATTCACTGAAAAAGTCCCTTACCTGCAATATAAAATTAAAGATATTAGTACATATTAATATAAATAAACATTACTACATCATAATCAAACAAAACAAAATAATACCACTACATCTTAAGGAAAATAAAATACAAATAATCCCAATTTTAGTATGGAAGAAATAATATCAACCATAAACGAAAAAAAAAACTAAAGGAAGTATGGCAGAAACATGAAATTCAACCATTACTACTCCTTTAACTCCACTTGGGAAAATCATCTCAAATGACAAGTTAACATATCTAAATTAAATGAGCAACCCTTCTTTTAAAATATAAACCTCCCTTCTTTGAAAATATAAACCTAACTGCCTTGTACCTTCACAATTTAGATGTAAACCCCCATCTTTACAAGCAAATAACTCCACCTTTGGTTTTCCACATTCCAAAAAAGATATCTATACAAATGAATGAATTCAACTTTATAACTCAAACATAAATTCAACAAAGCCATATTAACTTCCTTAATCTTCTGTCCGGTTTCCTCAAAATATACAGGACGAGGAAGAATACCAGACAAGGCAATAACCATAGGAGGAAACAACAACTTAGCAGTAGAAATCAAATTACAATAGGCAGACATAAATTGATCAATAGATAAAATATGAATGTCATTGGTACCACAATGAATAACTAAACATTTATAAGCTTCACAAATACTCCCCTTGTTCTTGTTAAGCTGATAGGTTATTTCTCCTACGGAAACTCCCTGAAACGTAAAAACATCAGCATTCTCAAGCTTCACATATTTTGCGATTGAGTCTGACACTATCAGAAAAGTTCCTGGTTCTGCAAAGAAACAATTTAAATTAGAAACCTAACAAGGAAACGCTCTTCGACATCATTTGCGAAACTTGCAGTTTCTGTTCCAAAGTAAATTCTAAATACTTTTTATAAGCATCACTATGCCAATCTCCATGAAGTTGAATTAATTCAGTAGAAACCTCAGCATCAAAAGCTAAAGATGCTCTCCCTCTTCTAAAACTATGAGTAGAGTAAAATAAAGAGTTACGACCTGTTTTTTGTGTTCTAAGCTTATTTTGATACCCTTTATAAACAATGGGTAGGATGCGTCCCTTTTTAACTTTACAAAATGCCAGATCATTTTTAACAGCAGGAATAGCTTCGATCGTATTCTTGTATGCATTAACCGCATCATTTTCAATACTTATATACCCTCTACATAATTGCTTAATTTCATCAAATTCTTTTTCTGAATTAGGAACCAGATTAGATTTTCTACTCATCATAAAAAAGGCTAACAAAAACAAACTTCAGAAAGTCTTATCCTGGGTGTCATTCAAATCCATAAACTCATAAATTTGTTTTAAAATCAAAGGAGTTATAGGAAGCACTTTCCTTTGTAAATGAGGATTTAATCTCTGTTAACCTTTCAATGTAAGTTTTAACAAAAAAACTCTTTAGATAAGGAAACTTCAAATCATTGTATAAATGCAATAATCTTACTCCATTTATATAATTTTTAAAAGAATGCACTGATTTAAAAGACCTGCTAAAAAAATGACCATACAGACACACAGTATTCAAGTGTGCTGGTAAAAATTTAAAACCGAAATAAATACAAAATGTTAAAAAAGTCCTCCACTGAACTTTAATGTTTTCAAAGGTGCCACGAGCAAAGGCTGACTTACACGATGTCTGTTGATCCATTTTTAACTAATTTAGCTGTAAGTCTACTATAAATTACCAATCATGAGTAAACTGAAAAAGACCCGAATAGACAAATTTCTCAAAACATTTACCTATTCTTACATTAGGCAATTCATAAAATAAGTCTTCAAATCTTGAATCAAAATGACAAAATATCTGCTGTTCTGTTTTCAACTCCAGGAAAATGAACAGCCTTAATTTCAAAATTATACTTAGTAGCATAAAACAAAATTTCTCTTAAACAACATTGCATATATGCATCTCTAGTACAACCAGAATTCAAAACCATCACAGTAGATTGGTTATCACATCTCACTAAAATCTTCTATTTACAAAATGTACACTCCATACTTTAACACTAATCATCGAAGCAATCAATTCAAGTTGATTTATATGCAAATTCAAATCAATCAAAAAGGACGGAAATTGAACATGAAAAAAACTCTCTTTTTTCAAGAAACCATCCTCCACATCCACTCAAAGTAGCATCCATCTCCATTATTTCATCTGGCTGAGACCAATCCTCTAAAGTAATAATAGAAAATCACCATTGTAAGACTTTAAAAAATGATACCACCATAATAAATCTTTCCTTATATACAAAGGAATTATATGGTCATATTTGTCATCTGGTAAACTACGAAGCCAAGTAAGCAACCTAGAAACAAATAGCCTTCCTGGTCTTACACAGTTCGATACAAAATGTAATTTACCTAACAATGACTGTAACTGTTTAACTCTAGCAACCAGTAAATTTAACCAAGTCTTTACCAACAATAAAATCTCTTCCACTCTCTCAGTTGTTACTGAAATTATAAGTTCCGTAGTGTCAAATTTCACTCCTAAAAATGTCATAACTGTACTTGGAGAGCTAGCCTTTTCCGCTGATCCTTCAAGACCACATCTGTATAAAAGTCACACAAAATGTGATCATTATAATCAACCTTACATAGATCTAAAAAAAATCTATTTTTAACTTTGAAAAAACTGGTATTCTACAACCTTGATAAATCAGTAAACCTGATAATTTAATTTCTCTCTGAATATCAACAAAATACTGTAAATCTAAAGAATTATGATATGATAATGATGTATATGATAAAATTCATCAATTTCGAAATTCAAAGCTGCTTGAACTGGAAAGATTTATTTTTACCACCCTTTTACTAGAAATTCTATAATTGTCATTATTAACTGTACAAGTATCAATTTTAGAAACCTCCATTGACTTAGAGATTTCACCTTTATCAATCAGCATTTTGTCCTTATTTGAATCTACAAGTAACCATTCAGAATAAAAAGTATCTATCACTTTTAAATTACAATTCCAAATGCTATTAACAGCTTTTTCTAATTCTAGTCACGGCATATGAGAACAAGCCGATGAACTCTTTTGACGTTTCATTTTAGCCTTATGCGCCCGGTAACATGTGGCACAAATATGTTGTACAAATCTACTTTTGCCTGCAATATCCAAATTATGTTTATCCTTCGAAATATTACATTTATTTCTCTGATACAAAGGACAATACCAAACTTTTCTATCAAAATTCTTTTCAGAAGATTTATCTAAATATTTACTAGTTGTTTTATTCCACACTTTCTTCCCTATTAACATTCAAACCGCTAATAGAGAAGTATCATCTGACCAGACATTCCCACCTTTTTCAATTACCTTTACCCATATTGCCTAAAAATTTAACAGTACAGACAATTTAAATTCACTAGAATCATTACAAATTTTGTTCAATAATGATAATCTACCCTATCTTTCTTTTGCACTAATTTTACAGTGCCTTATAATGTTTAGTTCTCCAGCACAAAACTGACTCATAGTTATCTGTCTAAACTCCACACCCTTTCTATTTGTAAACTCATATTTAAGCTCAGATTGAGGCCAGATCATCTTAATTTCAACCTTATTATGAGGTCTATCTTTGATACCTGATCTGACCTTCTTTTTCTTATGCTTATTTATCTTTTTTTGTGTAGTTTCACTATCAGAGTCAGAACTAGACAAAATATTAGGCTCTGACCCACTACCCGTACTACTATCAGAATTTGAATTACTATTCATAGAAGAATCAGACTCTATGTTTGACTCAATGGCTAGCATTTGCCTCATATGTTTATCTACAATTTTCTTAGTCTTGTAACTCTTCTCAAATGTTTAATACTTAAATTAAAAAGTTCATCACCTTTGCTATCTTTAACTGATTCTTTGTCTTTCTCTTTCTCTTTACCTTTATCTGTTTCTTTGCTTTTACCTTTAACTTTGCCCTTCTTGGACTGTTCCATCTTCTTGCCGGATTTCTCCTTCTTCGGCTTAGAAGTCCCTTTTAACTCGAGCTCCTCCAAATCCTCTAATTCCTACATGCTCTTCTCTATTTCCTGTCGTAATTCCACCTTTCTCTTCTCGTTCTTCATTACTTTCTCCTTCTGCTTAACTTCCTCGAGTTTCCTGACCAATTCTTTTGTTTCCTCATCGGTGTCCGACTCCTCCGAATCCATATAAATAGAAAGACGTTCTTTCAGATCTTCAAAATCCACCTTTGACATACTGTCAGACCCACCAGCAGCACCGTGCACAAGCTCGTCACCAACCTCTGATTCTGCGGTAACTGCATCGGACTGCATCACCAGGTGATCGAAAACTCTGAAGTCAATACTCTTATTCACACGCCTTGGTAAAACTGCCAGAATTTCTTGGTAAACGCTGCTTATGTAAATAATTTCAACGAAAAATTTCAAATGTACCGCGAATCCCGAAACAAAGAAATATATAAGAGCGTCCTGTACCCAGGAAACAAATTAACCAATCAAAATAAAGAATACTTGGAACAATTTATTCCGAGTAAATGTAAACAAAGATTCATGTGGTAATTATCCATTTTTATAAAATAAAAAATTACACTTTAATTTATTTAAAATCATTTTAAAGTGTGGAAACAAATGTAACGCATGTAGACCATGTAGACTGAATATATGACTGGTGTCTGCTCACATTGTCAATTTGAATTCATTTAAGATTAAATTCGGAATCATAAGAATATTTTCAAATCCCCCCGTCGTAAGTTTTACGGGCGTCATCATGAGTTCGTTCAGGTTATATTCTTTATTGTGTCATTACAACCCCTTCCCCTTTTCGCGAATGTTACTAAGCAAATTATGACTTTTTATTGGGTTTTTATTAACTTTAAGTACACGACGGATGCCACATTGTTTTTTTTAGTCATGACATTATCAGTGTATTTTTTACCGACGAGCTTGAATGTCTTTCTGGGTTTTTTTTTTTGTTTATCTTTAACGAGGAATAAGTTTGAAAATGGAAATGTGGAATGTGTCAAAGAGACAACAACTCGTCCAAGGAGCAGACTACAACCGAAGGCCACCAAAGGGTGTTAAATGCAGAAAGAAACTCCCGCACCCACAAACATGCTTCAGATGGCCGCTAAACGAAAATGAATACTAGTTCTTTGATAATGAACGTCATACTATATAACTCCGAAATATACACAAAAAACGAAAATTAAAAAATCATACAAGACTAACAAAGGTCAGAGGCTCCTGACTTAGGACAGGCGCAAAAAACGGCGGGTTTAAATGTGTGTCATTTTCTTATACCACTAGACAATGCAGAAAAAAAAACACAACACTACGCACACAAAACATAAAACTCAGTTCATATGAAGTCCGAGTCCGATGTCAGAATAGGAAACAAAATAACCTTAACAAAATGACAATGGTAATTAATTAACAAATGAGTACTAGAGATAACTAACATACCAGCACCAGACCTTAATTAAAATGATTGAAAGATTATGTCTTCAGCATATGAATATGACGTTCAATCCCTTCAGTTAGGGGTTTAATTTTATACCATCATAAAATATATATGAGAAGACCATTACCGTATCATGCCAACAACTGTTTTTTTTAATGAATGTGTTTGTTGCCGATGCAAAGACCCTCGGAGAATGTTGATTTTCAAATTTTTACACTTTACCAAAACAAAAAGTAAATAGCAATTATGTTAAAAGATGAATAAAACAAATTTGAATTTTTCATGAATTTTAACATCCCGTTATCGTGCTGTTGTCATTTTTTTATTTCATTCTTTGATTTTTGCTTATGTATCTTCTCTCTAAAATCGTATACCTTGGTTGAAAAGGTAATATGTTTTATATGAATATAACATAATACTGACTGCTGAACAATAAACAATAAACAATACATGAACTCGATAATATGTATCATGTAGCATTTCGTTTGATTTTTTGTCCAGACATTATCTAATTATAAACTGAGATTACCATGATGACTCTTGAAGACTTGCCAATGTCATATAATCCGATATCAACATTAACTTGAATATGATTAAATAGCGACAACGTGCAATATATTTTGATTTATAATTATTTCACTATTCAATTTTCATTAATGATAAACTAAAAAATCATATTGTTTTTATCTCGTACGCAATGCTCCTTTAACCAAATTTAAATCTTGAGTCCTCAAGTAACTTAAAAAAGCTAATCGAATCTGCAAATATCTGATTTTTTTGTTTGCTTTGTCATTTACTGAGTTTCAAATAGTGAATTAGAAATCACTCCTTCATAAACTTTACGAACACCATCACGAGAAGTTGACCGTTATACATATGGTATCATATATGTTCTCTTTGTTGTAACTACAATCGTGTTGCCCTTTCACGAATGTGACCTACCGAATTATACTGTTTACTGGTTTTGAAATAACATGAGCAACACGAAAGGTGCTACACGTGAAACAGGATCTGCCTATACTTCTGGAACATCTGAAAGCACCCCCGTTGTTGATATTGTTCTTGTACCCCTATATTTTACATTTTGTTCAAGCACCATTGTCAATATAATGAAATTTGATGGGACTGTCGTACATATGAGAGAATTAGCGCTATAAAACTAGGTTCAATCCACCATTTTCTACATTTGAAAATGCCTGAACTAGGTCAGGAAGTTAACAGTTGTTGTCCATTCGTTTGTTGAGTTTTGTCATTAGTTTTTGCCATGTTATCAGGGACTTTCCGATTGAATTTTCTTCGGAGTTCAGTTTTTTGTGATTTTACTATTTACTCTCTTTTATTGTCTACAGTATACTAGCTTGAAATCAATTGGATTTTTGGGCGGAAATAGAACAAATATCTTCGTGATAATAATAACAATAAATCTAATATATTTTTGTGTCACATATTAATTGACTTATATCATGTATATAGTAAACAATAACATCAAACAATTCACAGAACAAGCAATGCTCTGCCCTATGAATTTGTTTTGTGAGTCTGTGAGAAAACAAAAGGTAAAAAATATATTCAAAAGTACAATGTTTATTTACTAGACCAACAAATATATATATATAAGTCTGAAAATTACACCAAACAGTGTTAGAGTTAGATTTTCTACTGAACAATTTTTGTCCGTCCCTCAGCGGGATTTAAACTCACACCTTTTATGCACTACATCACCAATCGCTTATATATATCAGGTGTTTTTAAAAATATTTATATAGATACCAAAATATTAATTCAAGTGAAATATTTCTCCTTTTTCACATTTGTCATTAACACATTTGTAAATGTGAACGCGATTTGAAAATATAATGATTTAAGACTCTCAAAAGATTGAAGTTAGGTTAAAAAGCATACTATTGCCGACTGTTTACTTTTTAAATCAGTCCAAGGTTGAACATTAACATATCGTCTGCCATTGCAAATAGAAATCAAAACAAAATAATATAATTGATTGTCAAGGGCAATATGGTATGTCAACAGGATGACATAACTTTAATCATATGATTTCATTTATTCTTTCTGCGTACGTGAACATTATTTCAATGATTCTATTTTGAGATTTCTATTATTAAATCTTTGTAATTTTATTTAAATCTGTTATCCATTTTGATACATGATATATAATAAGTCAAATGTTACTCTAGTTATCAGTGCCAGACAAATATTTAAAAGTAATCTGATAAATAATAAATGCATTTATTTAATGGTTACAGTTTTTCAAAAATCGTATTTCTTTGTTTCTGTATCTTTAAGATACTGCCTTTTCTTTCTTTTTACAAACATAGAATTTTTCATTTAAAAGTTCTTATACAAATTCTAATATAATCTGCAAATAACTGTATTTTGCTTTTTGGCAATATGGTGCTAAATTATAACTGACATAAATCTTTTAAAAAATCTATGTTTTGCGATGCGTCATATATTACGAACGAAAAAAACATAATCACTTGTTTAATGTTGAAATGAAAATATAAATGAAACGACCAACGGAGGATTATCTCATTTCTAACAAGCAATTAGTATTTTTTTAAATATAGAGTCTACCTTTTTTGGGGGGTCTGTTTACCTCATGTATGAAAATATTCATATCATTATTATTTTCCCAATATGTCTTTTTTATGCTGCAAAACTGATAGGACAATGTTGTGCGGAACAAATATAAATTGGTATGTTTCTTTCGAACAAAAATTCATATACACTTGATTATCAGCTGACGACTTTTATTTTGTTTTAACGACTTTCGTAACGACTGAAACGATATTCTCCTTTATGAGCAAAACAAACGTGTTTTACTTCCGTAAGTTTTTTCTGCATTATGAAGATTTAATCAAAAACGGAGCTTCGCAACCATTGCATTTTTATTTACCCTTATATCAATATGTCTGACACTTTTGTTGTTAAAAATGATTGATTATAAATGACGGAAATGTTTCAAATTATGTCTTTGTTTGCTTCATTTGGATTTACCTATATTTGGTGTGTGACGTATCTATGTAATTAAGGTCTTTCCTCTAGGCGAGGAAAGACCTTATTGTTTTTTATTTGTAGTTCTTATAAAATATAAAAGATTAGTTTGTTATTCAATTGCAAAGTCCCACTCTGAACAATACAAAATCGTTTTGAATTTAATATCGATTGTGTCCTTTTTCGTCAAACTACGCTAAGTAGGGTTTAAGGTTAAAAACAAAACTGCCATTTTCACATTATAAATTTTCAATAATATCAAAACTGTATTAACTTCGTACTGATTAAAGTTTTTTTTCGATAAGATTGAGATGTTATCCCATTCGTTTTTTTGGATAACGTGTAAAATCAAAACTAGAAGTAATTAAATGTGACTTCAAATCATGCGTTCAACTTCTTTTATGTAAATATATACCGAGAAATGTGGATATTTGAATTTACTCAAGATCAAAAAGAGTAAATATGATACAATTTTCTATAATTTGGAACAGAAATAAAATACGAAGAACTTTAAAAAATATAATATAAACGCTATGACGGAGTTCCTAGACATGCTTTCTTTTCAGAATATCTGTATCCACGTTTGTTATTTAGTTTTAACAGGTGTATTATCGTCACCGTCTATCATTATGTCTATTTTTAGATGAATGTTTTTAAATATTTCAAATGTCCTTGTTTTTCTATTGGATCTCTCTACTCATAAATATACAATAACTCTTTTATGTGTTCTGACATGAAACTGATGTAATATATTTATATAAAGAAAGGGTGTAGGCATCAGTAGATAGATATAGGAAGATGTGGTGTGAGTGTGAGTGTCAGGTATATATTGATTTTTCGGTATTACCTATTGGTGCGTATTTAATTGGATGATAGCTTAAACTTGGTGAATTAAATTGTTTCTTGAAGATATACTGATTATACTTATATTTGACCTTTAAGAAATAATAGCTCAAAAAGAAGGATACACACCATATGCTCTGTTTTAGTCTATCTTTTGCTTGTCAACTTGGGATAAAACATATGGTTTAATTTACACAAGAGTGAACATTGGTATGTATTCTTTATTAACTTGATTGTTTTTGGTGTAATGAAGCTATCTACGTAAATTTTGCTGTCAATTTTATGTTATTGAATTGATTTGGTTTTGATTTCCATTTCAAATTCACCTGTCAAATATGTTATATTAACTTACTTTATACGCTTTGAATCTTCAGAAGAATACATTCATAATTCAACTTTTTATGTTTTTAAACTTTTGTTTGGATGTTGGGAATTTGTTCAGAAAAAGGGATAACCGAGAGAATAAAAATATAAAAGACTTTTTAAGAAAAAATCTTATTGATATGGATTTCAAATATTTTAACAAATAATCGAAGAGCCAGAAAAGAGGAATTTTAATTTCTGTTTGACATAAGGTAGGTAAACACATACTTCTTCGTAGGATGCATATACAATCGACGTATGAAAATTTGATAAGCTGTTTGTGATGTTTTGAATAGAGATTTGGCATTTGGCTTCTTTGTAAACACAAATAAAGTATGTAGACACTAGACGGATATGCATGTCAACTTATAATATGAGTATGTATGAAAGCTCTTGTAAGGTTCCTTGATATAACAGTTGGAGTTAATTATATTCTTTTTGTTACAAATATTCTGATGAGAATAATAACAGTTAGACGTATGGTCAAATCATAATATCGAAGATCAAAAGCTCACAACAGGCAAAGGTTGAAATATGCGCTCAAAATGAATAATTAGTAATTAGAAAAGAAAACGATAAGTATTGTTTTGAAACTGTACTCTTACTTTTGTATTTAGAATTGTGAATAAACTAATGTTACACTTCAAATACATGACTCAAATATATACCTACAATTTTACTTTCCAGATGATTGCAATTGTCAGAGAGCCATAAAGTATGGCAAGTCAACATGAAAGACAAACTGGAATAATTATAACAGGCAAAACCGGATCTGGGAAAAGCTCAGTAGGGAATGCATTGCTCCAAAAACCTGTTTTTGAAACTGGGTGTTTGAGCTCGTCAATAACGAAGAAATGTGTATGCCGGACAGCACGAATACTTGATCGTCGAATTACAGTAACTGATACTCCAGGACTATGCGATACAAATGATGATGTTGACATGAAAGCTGAAATGGAAAATTGTATTAGATTGTCCCTACCTGGACCACATGTATTTCTTCATGTTATTAGCATAGGACGATTTACCCAGGAAGATTTGAATTCCATTAAAACTTTTAAAACAAAATTTGGAAAAGATGTGAATAAATATTATTTACTTATTTTAACACGTTATGATGATTATAAAAGAGATAATGACGTTGATATCTTAGATTTTGAAAGCTTTAAAGATAACCTTACCTCTGAATGGAGAACACTTCTAAACCAAACTTTTGAGGACAGGATTTGTCCGTTTGACAATACGCTGTCTGGAAAAGCATCCTTGGAGCAGGTAACCATGCTTCTTAAAAAAATCGATGATATAATTTCAGTAAATGACGGTAACATCTATACAAATGCTGACTTCAATAGAGCCAAGCAACTTATCAAAAAGGAACAACAAAGGGAGCTTGATGATCAGGACCGCGTGCAAAAAGCTAAAAAAGCAAGAATTATATTGGAAGTGGAAAAAGCGAACAAAAAGTTACAAAATACATTGGCTGAGCAGCATGCAAAAGATGAACTAGAAAAACAAGCTTTACAAGAGAAGACAAAACGTGAAAGAGAACAAAAGAAAGAAGAATTAGTAAGAGCTGAAGAGCAACAAAAGTATGAAATACAATTACAGGAGCAGAGAAGACGAGAGAATATTAAACAAAATATACTTTGCTTTCTAGATATTGTGGAATTTGGTTGTAATATGTATATGCAATATATTTTACGTAAATAAGAAGTGAGTAGATTCAAGATGTGTTCATAATGAACCTAAATATGTGTGGAATTTGATTTTTGCATTAGAAAAAAATTGTAAAATATCTGACAATTGCAAATTAAAACTAGGTCTGACATATTTGAACAATTGTGATATCATCATGACGTCGTAATTGTGCACTCTTTCGATTTAATTTTATTCGGCCTCATTTTGAACATTTTGAACATTTTTTATTTAACGATAACAAATATTTTATTCAATCATTTCCTGATATATCAATACCTAAGTAGCCCAGGTCGCATATTTAGGGGCCCCAGGTTTTTTTAACAACCTCAATTGACCAGGAAAAATATTAAATGAGTTTATACAATAGTTTTGCATACATTATTATATTTAAATAACCAATACATTTGATTTTAACACCTGATAAGATCACTGTATAATATCACTCTCGTATATCCGGTTCACTGAGCAAATATGTGTTGATTTAAACAGGAAATACTTTAAAGTTTGATTGCGAAAATAAGTTATAGTTTGACTTGAAGAATTTTGATGGGACTGAACAGAATTTGAAATTATTCTTTAATATATATATAAATATATACATCGGATCGCCATCAATGATGGTGATACATGGCTGTGTACATAATGTATATACAACTCGTCTAAACATCAACCTAACAATGTTAGATCTGTAAATTTGCTTTCGCAAACTTTTGGTTCTTCCCTCGCCGGGATTCGAACCCATGCTACTGTGATATCGTGACACCAAATCGCCTGCACTGCAGCCGTCCCGCTAGACCACACGACCACCTGGGCTCTCAAAAAAAGAGCTTTCGGTGGCCATATGTTACCTTTCCACGTCAGTTTTAATCTAGCGGCGTACTACATGTACTGTAGTACGCCGCTCTCAAAAAAAGAGCTTTCGGTGGCCATATGTTACCTTTCCACGTCAGTTTTAATCTAGCGGCGTACTACATGTACTGTAGTACGCCGCTAGATTAAAACTGACGTGGAAAGGTAACAGGTGGCCATATGTTACCTTTCCACGTCAGTTTTAATCTAGCGGCGTACTACATGTACTGTAGTACGCCGCTAGATTAAAACTGACGTGGAAAGGTAACATATGGCCACCGAAAGCTCTTTTTTTGAGAGCCCAGGTGGTCGTGTGGTCTAGCGGGACGGCTGCAGTGCAGGCGATTTGGTGTCACGATATCACAGTAGCATGGGTTCGAATCCCGGCGAGGGAAGAACCAAAAGTTTGCGAAAGCAAATTTACAGATCTAACATTGTTGGGTTGATGTTTAGACGAGTTGTATATACATTATGTACACAGCCATGTATCACCATCATTGATGGCGATCCGATGGATACATCTGTTGTAGGATTGTCACTGACTCAGACGTACTTATGAATATAATTATTTTCTGTGACTGTATCTTACATTAATTTGTAGGATCCTTTACTATAGATAATTTAGCTGATCTGTAACAATAACATCTTCATGCCTTATATATCATGTACTGTAGTACGCCGCTAGATTAAAACTGACGTGGAAAGGTAACATATGGCCACCGAAAGCTCTTTTTTTGAGAGCCCAGGTGGTCGTGTGGTCTAGCGGGACGGCTGCAGTGCAGGCGATTTGGTGTCACGATATCACAGTAGCATGGGTTCGAATCCCGGCGAGGGAAGAACCAAAAGTTTGCGAAAGCAAATTTACAGATCTAACATTGTTGGGTTGATGTTTAGACGAGTTGTATATAAATATATATATATGGATTATAAAAAAAAGGATAAAGCACATGTGGTGAGTACAAATGTATTACGAAGCATAATATATGTGGTAATATACTACTGTAGCTAATATTCACAGACATAGATTCAAATACTTATTACAATAATAAATATTGTTGTTTTCTTTCTGTTATAATAACATATTGTTGACTAACTTATACACAATATACAATATAAATAAGATAAGTATATATGGAATCAAACGAACCTTTCGTTTAGAACAGTAGAATTAAGTACATCTTCCTAAATATTTTCGATTAAGAGTTTAATTTGGGTTTTGCATATATACTTTATATCCGAGCGTAGCAGAAGAAATTTTAATTCGTTTTCCACACGTTTTTTGAACAGTTATTAGTTTATAAGACATCGCTACATGCAAGGACCACCATTATTATTTGTTATGATGTGTATTGCACACACATATACATATGTTTTTAACAATTTTATATGGGTCGAAGGGTGATGACATTTTTTTTCCTAACGTATTATTGTAAGAACACCTGTGATGATATATCCTTAAAATTGATGTTAGGTGTAAGTTCAACTAATAAAAGAACTGGTCTGTATATCGATGGAAGGAAGCAAAAACTGATCCTGATTTTTTGTTCTTTTTTCTTTTGTAAGATTTTTTTTAATATTTATATTTCAAATGTCAAAGCCAGGTTTTTGGTTTTTCCAGTTAGACCGTGAATAAAATGCAAAGCTCTAATGGTTTTTATAGGTGTTAAAATATGAAAAATCTTTAAATTAATATTTCAGTCACGCATGTTGGATTTTATTTGTTCGATGGAGGAAAATAGCGAAACTTGTATTGATAATAATATAACCTCAATCTCTGAACATTAAGCATTGTATCCTACTATGCAAAATTTAAGTGCGAGTGAATAAAAACATATTTGTGTCGGTGTGTTGTTGGCAACGGCTTACCGATAAATCTATTTAAATAGTCCTATTTATAAATCTTTGTAATGTGTTTGCTTGTATATTGAATAATGAAAGCTAATAAAAGTCCAATCAGAAATGATTTCAAACCCTTTTTAAGGAAATAGATATAGAAAGATGTGGTGTGAGTGCCAATGAGACAACTCTCCATCCAAATAACAATTTAAAAAGTAAACCATTATAGGTTAAAGTACGGCCTTCAACACGGAGCCTTGGCTCACACCGAACAACAAGCTATAAAGGGCCCCAAAATTACTAGTGTAAAAACATTCAAACGGGAAAATGCACATAACAAATGCAATAAAAACACCAGGAGACTAAGCAAAGCACTTGTAAAAAGAAAAATCACTAAAATACTGAACTCCTAGGAAAATTCAAACTGTCATATTACTGACACGGTACAGGCATGTTTTTATGATGAAAACTGATTTTATAGCTAGCTGAACCTCTCACATAGTTGGAAATCATCCCTTCGTAAATTTTACGGACGCCAGTACGAGTTGGTTGACCGTTATGGAATAACCGTTTCACAGATGATATCGGATATGTTCCTTATTTCGTAACTACAATTCCCTTCTCTTTTCGCGAATGTGATCTACCGAATTAGACTATTTACCGGATTTGTAATAACATTAGCAACACGACGGGTCTCACATGTGAAGCAGGATCTGCTTACCCTTCCGGGGAATCCGATATAATCCCCAGTTTTTGGTGGGGTTCGTGTTGCTTAGTCTTTAGTTGTGTCTTCTGTACTTTTTTTGTCTGTTAGTCTTTTATTTTTAGCTATAGCCTTGTCAGTTTCTTTTTAATATATGAGTTTGACTGTCCCTCTGGTATTCCTCGGCCCTTTTGTGTGACAGTATCATAAAATTCCATCATATTGACAAAAATGTCTGTATGAACGAAACGTAAATTATAATTGTTAAAAATGTCAATAATAGGGGTACAGTAGTCAACATTTTGTTATTGTCTTAATCTATCTAAAAACAAAAAACGTGTCAACATACATTAACCATGGCAAATTAACACAGTTACATGATGTATACGTACACAACCAGGTCATATATAAGATAGAGCAATATAGGCAAAGCATAAACATTACACAAAATGAAAGACGGGAATTGAGAAATTATAATCGAACAATAACACAATGACGGAATGTATAAGTACAGAGCCACGTCATATATAAGGAAAAATACAAAAAGTCATTTAGACAAAGCATAATAGCAAAAATGAAAGAAAAGAATGCACAAATTGCCATAGAACAATATTATAATAACAGATGTATTATTATTGAGCCACGTCAAATTAATAACACATAAAAACTGACTAAACAGTAAAAGTATAATGCATAAGATAAAAAAAGGAATACTATAACACCTTATAAAGATGATAAACATCTTACTAAGTTGTCAACAATATAAAAACAAGGAACAGTCAACAGAATTGTTTTGGTAATCGAAATATGTACATATTATATGATTTTTTTCCAGATAATATTAAAACGTTTGATTTTCAAAGCAAATTTAAGCCCTTCGGGGACCTACTTATTTAACGGGTTTTATCCAAACATTCAGGCACTAATGGACAATTAAGTATTTCATATAACAATGATATTATTCGCAGTGAATTTCCAACTGATGATGTAGGCATTAAATGAAGCTTGAGATAAACCCGTTTGTAAAAGCTTTATAGACAAACATAAGACATATTAATTTGTAAGAATTAATATAAAACCACAAAATAAAATTAAAAAAAAATGATTATAAAACAGACAGTATATCGGTTGAAGTTGCATTTTATTGGTGCCTGTACAACTGTATTAAAAAAATGTGTTTATTCTGGTCAGCAACAGTGCAATATCTGATTCTCATTATACGATGTATAAAGTAACTGGTTTTTATTGTAATTGTTCCTTATTTTGTACCCGTCTGAATTTTATGCGTGGATCATTTTCATAAATACCTTAGTTGAGTGTGTTTAATTTGACACCTTCATCACTTGCATCTTACATGTGTTATTTGAAAAATAAGAGAACACTATATGTGACCTGCCGAATTATACTTATCACCAGTTTTATACATAAGAAGCATCATTGGTGCTGAATGTGGACTTTATTCCTCTTACCCTTCAGGAGCTATTGACATCATACCCGGTTTTTGGTGGTGTAATGTCGCTCAGTTAAAATAAGAAACCTGAAGTTTGAAAAAGTTAAACGATAAGAGAAACTATGTATATCAGGATAACTGAGGAACTCACAAAAATCAGGAACACCAGAACATTCAAAGCTCGATAACTCCGTGTTTCTCAGTCTTTGAATTTCTATGTTGTGTTTTGTGTACTGTTGTTTGTTTAAACATTGCGTTGTCAGTTTAGATTCGACTGATAAGTTTGAATGTCCCTTTGATATCTTTCTTCTTTCTTTTTTTATGACGTTAATAGAGTGGCAGCGTTTTTTAATTTCGACTCTGTCTCCTGCTGTGGTACTAAAATCTTTCTTGAGCAATGACAGCATCACTCATAAACACAGTTGTTGCAAATATTTGTTTTGTCTATAATGAATTTGAAATGTTTTTGTTCTTTTGTTCTTTATACATCTTTAAACGATGCATGGTCATCTTGAGTATAATTTTAAGTTACAGTTGTATGCTCTGTTGGCATGTCCTTAACAAATTAGAGTTTTTTGTATATGACTTTTTTCACTCAAAGTAACAGGGTTGTTTTTCGAACCGCTTAAATTCTCAAATGTATTTATTGCAAATTTTCAATTAATTCCGCATTTTGTGGGAAATATTATAAATTTCGACTACTGTTCACATGTTTGTCTCATTATTTAAGATTGTTTAACATCATATCACATCACATCACATATACTCATATGTCTGATTGGAAAATTAATTACTTGTGCATGACGTTTCAGCGAATGTATCTATAGTTTCTAAATGAAAATATCATTTTATTAAGGATGCTTGCTGGTACAAAAAAATCAGCAAAAAAATAAACATTTGTTTTTTCCTTACAAATTTTATTTATAACAACATTAGTTATAAGTTTATATTATGGTACACAAATCACCAATACAAATCGATTTGGTTTGGCCACAGAAGACTTTAAAAACGTTTATATCATTGAAAAAGCTCCAAATTATCTTCCTTTGGTGCAAAAAGTATTTTTTTTACGTTTAAATTGAAATGTCTTTTTTAATTCTTCGGTTATGGCATGGTATTGGTTGCAAAATTTCTATATTTTTCTTATAAATGAAATTTTTTATATTTAATTGGTATATTCCTTCTTTTGAATGCAATATTTTTTCATTTGAATGGTATAGTTTTTTATTTAAATGCAATACTTTTTTATTTAAATGGTATAATTTTCCCTTCAAATAGTATATTTTTTCATTCAAATGGTATCATTTTCAATTAAATGGTATAATTTTTATTTAAATGCAATATTTTTTATTCAATTGGTAAAAAAAACCATTTGCATGCAATGTTTTATATTCAATTGGTAGTATAGTTTTGTTTTTTTTTATCTATATGCAATAATTGCATTATGGGAAATTCTTTGACGTCTTAAGGTCAAATTTGCAACAATGTTTGTGATTGGTCAATAATTGTTTGGATTTCTCCCTTTTCTTTCTAAGCATGGGTGACCAATAATTAAAAAACGCTTCAGAATATAGCCCCTATAACTTTATCTAGCGTGCTTGCGAGTTCTACACTGGCTCCTTGAATCCCAACTTGTATTTCTTTTGCAAAATTTTTGATGGTCACAACGTTCGGTTTTTTTAAGGCGTGTAGCTACGTTTACGTCAAAACGCCCTGGCATACATTGCATTTTCTTTTAAAAAATATTTCAATCTCATTATACAGTATTAAAAACCATCTGGTTAAAAGGACATCATGATCAGTCTTTTTAATCTTTCTTCAATAGCAGTTATTTCCAGAAAAAAATGGGGGGGGGGGGGGATTTTTCGATCAAATGGTACCGCATTATTTATTCGTTCATTTTTTGTCAGTCAAAATCTGAATTTGTTTGGATTTCTTCTTACTTTCCTTTTCAGCTGAGATTCGGTATGTGCTTTGAATTTAAGCCGAGCCTAAATTTATGACACGAAAAACAAGAAAAAGCTATATATATTTTGATATAAGCTTTACTGATGAATCTTGTGTGGAAGACACGCGCGTCTGGCGTACAAAATTATAGTCCTGGTATCTTTGATATCTATATATATACAGAGAGAGAGACCCTAGATTTCATCAGAGGCATTAATATTTAGGTTAAATCTGTGGTAAAAGATTTTTCTAATATCAATTATTTTGTCAAACCTTCATGAAATTTTACGAAAGTTGGACAGAAGCTTGTTATTCTCAAAAATGTATCCAGACCATAATGGTGAAAAGTAAAATCACAAAAATACTAAACTCAGAGGAAAATCAATTTGGAAAGTCCATAATCACATGGAAAAATTAAAAAAAAAACGCATAAAAAACGAATGGACAAGAACTGTCATATTCCTTACTTGGTACAGACATTTTCAAATGTAGAAAATGGTGGATAAAACCTGGTTCTATAGCGCTAACCCTCTCACTTAAATAACAGTCTCATCAAATTCCGCTACATTTGCATGATGCGTTAAATAAACAGTCACAATTAATAAAATAGTCAAAATATGGGTACATCAGTCATCATCGTATAACAATTTTAAAAGGAACAATATAACAGGACACAAAAACATCTACTATCTACGAACACATGGATTGATTTGAGTGTCTGACATTTTTAATTTCCCCGTATATTACTGTAATCGGAATTTCTGTTTGCGGTTAACAAGTAGATACAGTCTGTGATTGAAGTTTGTTACACTTTAATTTCTTTTTCAACCCTCCATCGAATTTTATGGAAATTTTGGCAGAAGCTTTTATGTGATTCATGTCTGAAGTAAAATTTTGAAAATATAGTTTTTTTCATTTTCAATTGACATACGGACTTATCTATAGCAGTTAACAGATGCTCTGTGATTATCATTTTTTACATGATAATTTTGAAAACCTTCAGATATTGTCATTAGACTTGGGTAGAAGTTAATATTCCAGATAAAAAAAAATCGAAAGAAAATGTTTAATTATTCAAAATCCTGTAATGGACTGATAAAAAGAATCCATTTTCGAGAAAGCGGTAATCTAGCGAGAACCACGGTTCCATGGCACCCTTAACGAACTGTCATAATGCACCTTAACATCAATCCAAATTAATCAAATCATATCTAAAACCATTGATCATTAGATTTCAAATCAACACAATACATACATTAAACATAAAAGATATAAAAAAAGTTATCTATAAGGTATGTTTAACGTACAATTGATTAGTTTTTAATGACACCTCCCCCTCGAACCCACTACTAGAAGATGATATAACCCTTGCCGAAGTTGGGGCGTACACTTAAAAATAGCCTAGCTAAGCCACTGTTATTTGTGTGTGTCTCGTTTCGATCTTTTGAGTTAATCTAATAGCAACTGATTGTACAGGTTGCTATTTTACTGTACTGTTATACCACTGTCCCAGATTCGGGATGGATTGAGTGCTCACAAACATGTTGTTGTACTGTTACATCGCTGTCTCAGATTAGGGAGAGGATTTGGGATCCCGCTAACATGTTTAACCCCGCCACATTCTGTATGTGTGTGCTTGTCACAAGTCAGGAGCCTGTATTTCAGTGGTTGCCGTTTGTTGCTTTGTTATACATATTTGTGTTCGTTTTTTTTTTTTTTGTACATTAATTCGGCCGTTAGTTTTCTCGATTGAATTGTTTTACATTTGTGATTTCGGGGTCTATTATAACTGACTATGCGATGTTTGCTTAGCTTACTTTCGAAGGCCGTACGGTGACTTATAGTTGTTGATTTCTGTGTCATTTGGTCTCTTGTGGAGAGTTGTCTCATTTGCAATCATACCACATTTTCGTTTCTTTATCAACCCTGTCATATTCTTAATTTAACTGCCCATGGTCAGGAGCCTGTAGTTTAGTGCTTGTCGTTGGTTCATGCCTCGACTCATATTTAATATTTTGTAAATTGTTTTGTTGTGTATAATTAGGCTGTTAGTTTTTTCGATTGAATTGTTTACATTTTTATGTCAGGCCTTTTATAAACGACTTTACAGTATCAGGTTTTTGTCTTACGATTTTCTATAGTTGCTTACATTGATTTCATATTTGAACTCCGGTGGATAGTTGCCTTATTTGCAATCACATTCCATCTCTTCGTTTTTATATTATATACTAGTACCTGACTTCTAAACTCGTGTTTTCATTAACAAGCATGAAATATTTGTCACTGGGTGTTAAAATTAGCAACATACAATCAAGCAATTTAAACTTGTGTTGAATAAGAGCCATTTTATAATTATTTAATTGTTCGGATAGGGGACAGAAGGATTTCAACTATGAATATGGTTGCCTGGTAAGAGCTTAAAAATAGGCAAGATTAGCGTCAGATTGAAATGAATAATAATGCCTTCCCTTCCCTTCACTTCCCCATCCTTCATTTATAAATATAAACCACGGAATAGCCCAATAGTGTTGAAAGTGGCGTTAAACACTAATCAATCAAAAACCCTGCACTAGAATATCAAATAATTGTCCCTTAACAGGTATTTTCCGTGTAGTTCCTACGTTTATCCAGCTAATCGTCCTACTGTCATACCATTAAAAACGTTTATAGAACAGCTCACATTCTAATATATCTGCATTCATCAATTTATTAATTTCATTTAGACTAAACGACGCCATGTTTGTTATGTACCTCTGCTGTCTTGATAACCTATAAACAATCTTTCAAATGCCGAAAAATAGAAATAGACTTCTTCTGGCTCACTTCCGAAGAACAAAAAAAAATCGCGACCCATTGATATGTTTTTAAAAACGCCTTGCCCCTACCTTTTTTTCAAAAAAAAAACATGCCGCGGGCATTATCAAATATATAAACAAAACATAGATAAGGGGAGGGACCAAACCTAAGATAACATTATACGATGGTAGGGTAAATAGTATAAATCTGTTGTAATTACAATTCTATAGGTT